>NC_089516.1:108615949-109866365 GCF_036850995.1 Saccopteryx leptura | reverse complement strand
GAGTTGGAGGACAACTGGAATGAAGGCATGAAAGCAGAGAAGAAAAAAGAAAGGAGACTCAAAAAATCTGAGGAAACTCTTAAGAGAGCTCTGTGACAACATAAGGAGAAATAACATCCGCATTATAGGGGTTCCTGAAGAAGAAGAGAAAGAACAAGGGATAGAGACTTTGCTCAATCATATCATAGCTGAAAACTCCCCTAAATTAATGAAAGAGAAACTCTCACAAGGTCAAGAAGCACAGAGAACTCCATTAAAGAGAAACCCAAAGAAACTTACACCAAGACACATCATATTTATAATTAAAATACCAAAGCTAAGTGATAAAGAGAAAATATTAAAAGCTGTGAGAGAAAAAAAGGCTATCACCTACAAAGGAGCCCCCATAAGGATGACATCAGACTTCTCAACAGAAACACTTGAGGCCAGAAGGGAATGGCAAGAAACATTCAAAGTAATGCAGAACAAGAAACTACAACCAAGACTACTTTATCCAGCAAGGCTATCATTTAAAATTGAAGGAGAAATAAAAAGTTTCCCAGACAAAAAAAAAAATTCAAGGAATTCATTACAACCAAACCAATGCTGCAGGAAATATTAAGGGGCATGGTATAAACAGATCAAAGTAGGAAAAGAATATAGCAAAAGAGAAATACAACTTTAAAGAATAAAATGGCAATAAACAACTACATATCAATAATAACCTTAAATGTAGATGGATTAAATGATCCAATCAAAAGACATAGGGTAGCTGCATGGATAAGAAAACAGGACCCATACATATGCTGTCTATAAGAGACACACCTTAAAACAAAAGACACACATAGATTGAAGGTAAAAAGATGGAAAAAAACATTTCATGCAAATGGAAATGAAAAAAAAGCTGGGGTAGCAATACTTATATCAGACAAAATGGACTTTAAAACAAAGAATGTAGTAAGAGATAAAGAAGGCCACTACATAATGATAAAGGGAGTAATCCAACAGGAAGATATAACTATTATAAATATCTACACACCTAATATAGGAGCACCTAAATATATAAAGCAGACTTTGGTGGATATAAAGAGTAAGATCAACAGCAATACTATAATAGTAGGGGATTTTCATACCCCACTAACATCACTAGACAGATCCTAAAGAAAAAAATTTAACAAAGAAACAACAGACTTAAAGGACACACTAGATCAACTCGATTTAATAGATATCTTCAGAACCTTTCACCCTAAAGCAGCAGAATATACATTCTTTTCAAGTGCTCATGGTACATTCTCTAGGATAGACCACATGTTAGGGCACAAAAGTGGTCTCAACAAATTTAAGAAGATTGAAATCATATCAAACACTTTCTCTGATCACAATGCCATGAAACTAAAAATGAACCACAACAGAAAAGCTCAAAAATTCTCAAACACATGGAAACTAAATAGCAGGTTGTTAAATAACGAATGGATTAAGAATGAGATCAAAGAAGAAATTTTAAAATTCCTAGAAATGAATGATAATGAGCATACAACAACTCAAAATTTATGAAACACAGCAACAGCAGTACTGAGAGGGAAGTTCACAGCACTACAGGCACACTTTAAGAAGCTAGAAAAAGCTCAAATACACAACTTAACTCTGCATCTAAAAGAACTAGAAAAAGAACAGCAAGTAAAGCCCAAATGTAGTAGAAGGAAGGAAATAATAAAGATCAGAGCAGAAATAAATGACATAGAGACTAAAGAAACAAAACAGAGGATCAATAAAACTAGGAGCTGGTTCATTGAAAAGGTAAACAAGATTCATGAACCTTTAACTAGACTCACCAGGAAAAAGAGAGAGAGGACTCAAATAAATAAAATTAGAAATGAGAGAGAAGAAATAACTGACACAACAGAAATACAAAGTATTGTAAGAAATTATTGTGAAGAAATGTATGCCAAAAAACTAGACAACCTAGATGAAATGGACAAATTCCTTGAAACATACAATCTTCCAAAAAACAATCTGGAAGAATCAGAAAACCTAAACAGACTGATTACACCAAATGAGATCAAAACAGTTATCAAAAACTCCCAACAAAAAAAAGTCCTGGGTCTGATGGCTTCACAAGTGAATTCTACCAAATATTCAAAGAAGAATTAACTTCTAACCTTCTCAAGCTATTTCAAAAAATTCAAGAGGAAAGAAGACTTCCAAGCTCCTTTATGAGGCAAGCATAATTCTGATTTCAAAACCAAGCAAAGACAACACAAAGAAAGAAAATTATAGGCCAATATCCCTGATGAATATAGATGTTAAAATCCTCAACAAAATATTAGCAAACCGGATCCAACAATATATGGAAAAAACCATACACCATGATCAAGTGGGATTTATTCTTGGGAGGCAAGGTTGGTACAATATTCACAAATCAATCAATGGGATTCATCACATAAACAAAAGGAAGGAGAAAAACCACATGATAATTTCAATAGATGCAGAAAAAGCATTTGATAAAATCCAGCACCCGTTCATGATCAAAACTCTCAGCAAAGTGGGAATACAGGGAACATACTTCAACATAATAAAGGACATCTATGACAAACCCACAGCCAACATCATACTCAATGGGCAAAAATTAAAAGCAATACCTTTAAGATCAGGAACAAGGCAGGAGTGCCCCCTTTCACCACTCTTATTAAACATAGTCCTGGAAGTCCTAGCCACAGCAATCAGACAAGAAAAAGAAATAAAAGGCATTCAAGTTGGAAAAGAAGTAAAGCTATCATTATTTTCAGATGATATGATATTGTATATAGAAAACCCTAAAGTCTCAGTCAGAAAACTACTGGACCTGATAAATGAATTCAGCAAAGTGGCAGGATATAAAATCAATACTCAGAAATCAGATGCATTTTTATATACCAACAATGAACAGTCAGAAAGAGAAATTAAGAAAACAATCCCCTTCACTATTACAACCAAAAAAAATAAAGTACCTAGGAGTACATTTAACCAAGGAGACTAAAGACTTGTATTCGGAAAATTATAAAACATTGATAAAAGAAATCAAAGAAGATACAAACAAGTGGAAGCATATACCGTGCTCATGGTTAGGAAGAATAAACATCATTAAAATGTCTATATTACCCAAAGCAATTTATAAATTCAATGCAATACCAATTAAAATACCAATGACATACTTTAAAGATATAGATCACATATTCCAAAAATTTATATGGAACCAAAAGAGAACACGAATAGCCTCAGCAATCTTAAAAAAGAAGAATAAAGGAGGAGGTACACACTTCCTGATATCAAGCTATACTACAAGGCCATTATACTCAAAACAGTGTGGTACTGGCATAAGAACAGGCACATAGATCAATGGAACAGAACAGAGAACCCAGAAATAAACCCACAGCTCTATGGACAACTGATATTTGACAAAGGAGGTAAGGGCATACAATGGAGTAAAGACAGCCTCTTCAACAAATTGTTGGGAAAATTGGACAGCCACCTGCAAAAAAATGAAACTAGACCACCAACTTACACCATTCACAAAAATAAACTCAAAGTGGATAAAAGACTTAAATGTAAGGCATGAAACCATAAGCATCTTAAAAGAAAACATAGGCAGTAAGCTCTCCGACATCTCTCGCAGAGATATATTTGCTCATTTATCTCCACGGGCAAGGGAAATAAAAGACAGGATAAACAAATGGGACTATATCAAACTAAAAAGGTTTTGCACAACCAAAGACAATAAGAACAGAATAAAAAGACAAACTACACAATGGGATAACATATTTGACAATACATCTGATAAGGGGTTAATAACCAAAATTTATAAAGAACTTGTAAATCTCAACACCAGAAAGACAAACAGTCCAATCAAAAAATGGGCAAAAGAAATGAATAGACACTTCTCCAAAGAGGACATACAGATGGACAATAGGCATATGAAAAAATGTTCAACATCACTAATCATTAGAGAAATGCAAATTAAAACCACAATGAGATATCATCTCACACCGATCAGAATGGCGCTCATCAATAAAACAACACAGAATAAGTGCTGGCGAGGATGTGGAGAAAAGGGAACCCTCCTGCACTGCTGGTGGGAATGCAGACTGGTGCCGCCTCTGTGGAAAACAGTATGGAGATTCCTCAAAAATTTGAAAATGGAACTGCCTTTTGACCCAGCCATCCCACTTTTAGGAATATACCCCAAGGACACCATAGAACGGTTCCAGAAGGAGAAATACACCCCCATGTTTATAGCAGCATTGTTCACAATAGCGAAGATCTGGAAACAGCCCAAGTGTCCATCAGAGGACGAGTGGATTAAAAAGCTTGGTACATATATACTATGGAATACTACTCAGCCATAAGAAATGATGACATCGGATCATTTACAATAACATGGATGGACCTTGATAACATTATACTGAGTGAAATAAGTAAAATCAGAAAAAACTAAGAACTATATGAACCCATACATAGATGGTTCATAAAAATGAGACTCAGAGACATGGACAAGAATGTGATGGTAACAGAGGGTGGGGTGGAGGGGTGGGGAGGGGGCAAGGAAGGAGAGGGAGGGGGTAGGGGGAGGGGAGGGGCACAAAGAAAACCAGATAGAAGGTGACTGAAGACAATTTGACTTTGGGTGAGGGGTATGCAGCATAATCAAATATCAAAATGATCTGGAGATGTTTTCTCGGAACATATGTACCCTGATTTATCAATGTCACTGCATTAAAATTAATAAAAATAAGATTTAAAAATGATAAAAAAAAATGACAAAGCCATTTAAGGACACTGCCCACAATTCTCCCCTGTCCAGCTGTCCTCCATTCCTCTGAGACCTTTCTCAAGCCCCTCATATTCAGTGGAGTCTTCAACATTAACTCCTGACCACTGACCCCTCCTCACATTCCAAGCTCATTCTACTACCATTATGCTATATACCCAGCATTGAACTATATACCGATTAACATTGTTGATCGAGGTCTTTCAAGCAGACCTGGATTCAAATCCTGCCTGCACCACTACCAGCTCAGCAATGGTGAGCAGCTTACTTAACCTCCCTGAACTGCAGTTTCTTCATCTGCAAAACAGTAGTGATAATAGTACTATTTCACGAGAGTATGAGAATTCCATGCAACACCAGTGGAAAATGTGGGCACAATTTTGGCACACAGGAGAAATTCAAAATGTGTTGATTTCCTTCCTCACTTAGATTATAACTGGAATGACACCTGGAAGCACAATTTAAGCTTCTTGCATTAAACATACAGATAAGTACATTGAAGTAATACAGTAAATAAATCATTGGCTTAAAAGGACTTACTTGATATTGTGCAGGAAATTTTTTCAATAGCAGGTTCTCAAATATTTATAACACTGAACTGACTCAATCTCTCTTTTAGAAGCATGGGCCATAGTATGGAATATACACACATGAGACAACTACAGTCTGAGTAACAAACTAAGGGACCATAAGGGAACAAGGGATGATGGACAATGTGGCGGAAAGCTACCAAAATTTATAGCCAACAGAGGGTAGTGACAGTGCACATGAAAAATCTTCCCCTGCAATTTGGGAGTATATACCAATGAGTACAGTGTTTAACCCTCAAAATCTCAATACTTGGAATTTATTCTAAGGAGACAACTCGACAAATGAGCTAACATGTACACATAAGGATGTTCAATGCAGTGTTATCTAGGATATCAAAAATTAGAAATGTTCTAATTAGCTAAGTCAATAGAATACTATATTATATATTAGCCTTTAAGAATATGACTGTCTAGAAATAGTGCTATAGAATTAACCATGATGTTAAATGAATATAGTAGATACAAAACAGCATGAATATGATACACATTATGTATATTCTTATACAAAGTGTATGGGTTTATATATACATACACAACAGAGATGTCTAGAAAAATGTTCCTCAAAATGTTAATAATTACCGTCTATGGGTTTTGATTTTTACTTTCTTCTTTATGCTTTTTGTATTGTTTGAATTTTCTACATAATAACGTATTTATCTTTATAAACAGAAAAAAAGGAAGATTTTTATTGGGGGTAACGTCAATCTCCTCACAATGTGAGCCGCTTTGTTCTTCCTACTTTAATTCTTTGCCACACTCTAGTTTCCTTTCAGTTGCAGAAGCAAATCTGTTCTAGAAGGCAATCAATTCTGCTCTGCCTAACCTCTACAGCTGCCACCCTGGTCAGAGGTCAAAATGCCATGAAACTGTCAGGCTCTTTCTAAAGGGGATTCTCTGCACTAAACAGGACAGAAGAGAGGAGCATTACCCCGGTGACACAAGCAGTTCCTTCACATTGCTTTTCAACCAGAACTCCTGCATAAAGAGCCTTTATGCTCCATTAAAACTAACTATTCATAATGGAAATGGGAATTAGGGGTGGGAGGTTACTGTAGGGTCATTTTTTCTTCAAAAGAAGCAAGTCTTTCAGGCACCTATTTCCTTCCTCCAAAGTATGCACATGGGTGTGCGTGCGTGCGTGCGTGTCTGTGTGTGCATCTGTCTCTGTGTTCGTGTGTGTCTATGTTGCCTGCAGTCCATCTCACAAAACACTTCTTTTGAAACTCACATCATGATTCCAATTAAAATGTCACTAAGTAAGTATACTAGTTGCATCTTTATTTGCTGGCTTCTGTTTTTTCCCTCCAACTTCAGTCACTAGAAAAACACCTCTACACAGAGTGTACAAGAGATGAATGCCCATGAAAACACTGGCCTGAAACAATGAAATAATGCAAGGGTGTCTCTGTTTCTTATTCTGAAGGCACATCCACAGCTAAAAGATCATTCTTTACCTGCTTTATGTAGCGTAACTGAGATTCAGCAATTCCATGAATGAAAGACTCGGGTGAAGAGCTTTTCGCATTTCCATCACTGGCTATTTGGGCTGAAACGCCCCACAGCATTTCACGAACAGATGGAGGATTCAGGTCTACGTGAAAATCAGCTGAAACCTTACAATTGTTCTTTACATCAAATAAGGCAAGATTGATAAAAAAGGGTTCAACCTAGGAATGAACAAAATACCATTTTTAAACCAAGACTTTTTTAGGTGGAGTGTGGGAAGGAACACAGATTACAAACAAATTTTTTTTTATTCCCCTAATTTCTGTGATTACAGTTCCTGAGTTCAACATCTGGCTAAAATTCCATTACAGCTCATTTGCATGTATGAAAAAATCATTCTAAATAGTAGGCTATCAATTTTTAATTTTTGCCAAGTATAAATAATTTCATAATTTATATATATTTTAAAATAACTAGAAGTCAGAAGCTATATTTAAAGCACACAATTGTTCAATAAATAAAATCTAACTTTCTATAGGTTTATTGAAATTACCCGACAATAATGCCATTATTACAGAATAGAAATAAATCTTCCCTTTCGTTATGTTACAGCTTACTGAATTATACATTTCATAAGAGATCATATCAGTCAACATCCAATTACTTGACAAAAGCTTTGTTGCCCCATCAGCAGTTTTGGAAGACATGATTCCTCTCTACAGATGGCATTTGAAAGCTGGTCACAAAGAGAAATTTCGTGCCAGATGGCATAAAGATTAACCCTTTACACACAAAAAGCTAGCTACTGAATTTTGGCTACATTGTAAGAGAAGAAATCGATGTGGATATTTTTCAAAGACAAAACTAGAACAATAATTACAAAAAAAAAAACAACGAACAAGATAAATATAAAATGCAATCTCCGGAAATTTTACATTTATAGGTTCAAGTATTTCTGAGCGACTCAAATGATCCGTGATAACTAATAATTAGAATTTTCTGTGCAGAAAAAAATAATTCACTCTGAGAACAGTGTGTGAGGCTGACTGACTGCACAGTATCTGAACCCCTGTACAACTCTGGTGTTCATTACTCACGGCCGTGAGCCAATTTCACAGAAGTCACAGTCTCTAGTAGAATTCACAAATTTGAGGATTTTCCAGGTTCTGGGGACATGTCCCTCTTGAATGTCAAGATCCTATTCTACCTGCTATTTTGAATAGGTAAAATTTTCACAAATCTTTTCAAGCTGAAGTCATATTCACATTTTGGCAAAAGAAAGACATGTGAAATTTTCCAATATCAAAGGTATCAAAAATATGTAGCAATGGAATTTTCATCCAGTAAATTAGTTCTCAGGAAAAAAAGAAAGAAAGAAAGAAAGAGAGAGAGAGAGAGAGAGAGAGAGAGAGAGAGAAAGAAAGAAAGAAAGAAAGAAAGAAAGAAAGAAAGAAAGAAAGAAAGAAAGAAAGAAAGAAAGAAAGAAAGAAAGGTGTTTCCTTAATGCCCTGGTTTAAGAGAGGTAGAAGGAAAAGTCATACGTACATTTGTGGGTGGTCCTTTTGCATTGTCTCCAACTTGACCCAAGATATTGAAAGTTAAATCATGGCAATTGACCAGGAAACGTTTATTGCACTTTTCTTCAAATGGCTTTATATCAGGTTCAATTCCTGAAAAATCCAATCTCTACAAAACATGATATGAATCATTTTCAAAAGAAACCAGGATTCATATTAATACAGATCTATGAGTAAAAATTACAAAACCTAACAATTCTCTGCCCATTCTTCATTTGATCCCTTTTTATTTTTTCATTCAACAAGCCTTTGTAGGGCTTTCAGAATAAGGTTCAAACATTGATCAATTCTGGAGGGAGACGATGAAACTCTGATCCAAGGCAAAGTCCTAAGTCTGGACCATGATCTACAAAGCTCTATAGGACATGCCTCCCTGCCTTCCCTCACTCCTCTGACCTCCTACCATCATTGCCTTTTCTCCCACCCTCCGTTCCAGCCACACTGGCATCCTCAGTTATTTCTCCAGCACACCAACTACACTGCCACCTCAGGACCACTGTACTTGCTGTTCCATCAAGAACCCTTTCCCCAGACAGACACATGGCTTACGCCCTTCATTTCATTCAACTCCATTTCCAGAGACCTTCCTTAGCCCTCTATAAAAAAAAACCCCACATACTCTAAGAATCTGTACTCCATTTAATTGATTTACTTTTCTAGCAATACTTTTTTAAAATATTCATTTAGGTGTATATTGTTTGTCTTCCCCACAAAATATATGTTTGAGAATGGCAGGAGTTTTGTTTCTTTCATGAGTTATACAGAAGGCAAAGCTGACATGACTGGACATGGCAAGCATCAAGATTTACACAAAGGTCGCTAACTTGGAAGATTCGGTAGAATGAGATTTTATGAATTTCGCTGCAGAATAAAGAAGAATAGCAAATATGGAGCAAGGATGAGTACAGGCAATGAGCTCAGTCTGAGATACATCGAGTCTGAGGTCATGGAGGTAGGTGGTTGGAATAACTGGAGACCTGGATTTGGGAGTCAGTGGCAACTAGGCTGAGGAGGAGGACAAGGCCGAAAACCTGGTGACCACTTACATTTAAATAATGAACAGAGGGAGAGGCGTCTGCTTAGGAAACTGATAAACACAGAGCTCAGCTTCTAATAGAGCTGGGGGATGTATCCTGTCTGCCATATATAATTGTCGGTGTTACAAAATTTTCGAACATTTTAAACAAAGATACTGAGAGTCAAGGAATTCCTCTTAGCAGGGAAGGAATCTGTCTCTCCCAAAACAAACTCACAGAATCCTCCTCCTCAGCTCACAGAGCTCAGGCAACCTAAGTTCGTCTGTTCATTCTGAACGCTTAACAGACTTACTTGCACTCTGTTCACAAGTGGGAGGGAAAGTCCAGGTTGTGGGACAACTTACTGTACTTTCATTAAGACCAGCGACATGGCAAGCAGAAAACAGCTGGGTGAACCTGAGCAGAAAGTGCTGCCAATATGGAATCTCAAGCCAAGAAACACAGGATTTTTCTCAATTATATAAGTAATTCAAGCCCAAACAGGTATTGTGCCTGAAGAATCTTGGATAATTACAGCCATTCTGATCCAGCCTGTATCCCTAACAAAATCCTCCTTTAAAGAGCCTAAAATATAACCTGCATACCTGAAAACACGATCCCTCCCCCCACCAGTCTATTTATCTACAAAAGGAATACAAACGTGTGGGCCCAGCCAGCTCCCCCTAGAACACTTATCTATCCATGGAGCCAGAGGAGGCAAGTCATTGCCATGGAGATCAATTTCAATTTCCGCCCATTTATCTACTCTCTTTTCTATCTTAGACAGTGGAATGTGAAGAGAAACTGAACCAAACCGCCCCAGCCCCCAGATTCTTTCTCTTCTGAGGCCCATGAGTGCAAAGAGTGGGACATACGGCCTTCCCCAGTAGTTCAAAGTCAGTCAGTGATCCTCTATTCTCTAAGGTCAGCGAGAGAAAGCATTATCTGTAAACACTGAACTGTGGCCAAAAGAGAAGGTGGATTATTATGGGATAGCACTTCACCTAATAGTAAAGGTACTCATCGCATACAACATGGATTTCTCTGTAGAGACTGCCTTCCATAATCAGCATTCAATTCAATGTTTTGTCCTTAATGTTTTATCACAACTGTGAATTTTTCTCTCACTTGAAGCTCACTGATAAGCAAGCAACTGAAACATAAAATTAGTTTAGCTCATGACCACAAAAACACTACATTACATTTTTTAAAAAAGATGTGGAATTGAGTTTCAACCACAGTCAATTGGCTTCTTTGTATAGAATGAATGGGGCTGACATGTCCAATTAAAGCCCAATCATGGGGTGGGGGTGGGGCGTGGGGGGTATCAAAGGCTCAGACTCACTTAGAACAACAAAATTTCTGAACGAGGCCTGCTACTAATACATTTTAAACCATATTAACTTATGATTTAAAAATCATAAATTTAAAAGCAATGTAATAATGATATGGAAGGGTGAGAAGAAAGATGAAACATTTAAAACAAATTTTCTCTAAACAATAAAAATATCACATGAAAAAATAAAATTATTTGGAAAATTTTTCTGCATTATTTACAGCCTATATACATTTTTCCATTTCTATTTATTTTAAGTGAGAGGAGGGAAGAGAGAGAGACAGACCCCTGCATGCAACACAAACGGGATCCACCTAGCAACCCTATCTGGGACTGATGCTAGACTACGCAGCTATTTTAAGCACTTCAGGCTGGTGCACTCAGAAAAACCGAGCTATCCTCAGTGCCTGGGGCCATGCATGAAAACAATCGAGCCACTGGCTGCCAGAGGGAAAGAGAGAGAGTAAGGGAAGCAGGAGGGAAAGAAACAGATGGTCACTTCTCCTGTGTGCCCTGGCTGGGAATTGAACCCAGGATGTCCATATGCCGGGCCAATGCTCTGTCCACTGAGCAATCGGCCAGGGCCCTTTTTTCCATTTCAAACTAAAATATTGTAATTAGGAAACTGTATGAAGCAGAAAGAAAACACCAAATTGGTCTTTCCAAAGTTTTATTTTCAGTGAGAAAAAAAACTGTAATACTTATATAATATATAGTTTCCTATTCCCCTCCAAAAAATTAGAAATTACATGTAGAAGGAGTAAAAAGAAAATAAAATCTTCTCTCAAATAATTTCATTTTCTCATGAAAATGTTTTCCATTAGGAAAAATATATGTAATACTTCAATACTGTAGAATTTTTCCATTTAAACAAATCAGCAATTTAATTAGAAAATATCATGAAATTAACTACTAACTGCATATCTCTTAGTTCAAAATGTACCTAACTCTCATGGAAAAGATTAAAATATGCAAGCACATAAACCTGCACTTCCCCACACCATTTTCCATTTAAAGTGAGATTAAGCCCACCATGAAAATTGGCCCAGTTCTACAGGCCTACATAGAAACTAGAAAACAAATCATCTGTTTCCTGTGACCTAGTGTTCTGCATACTGCAGATACTCACTGTTACTAGACCACAATTGTATCTAATAAGTTAAAAGAGCACTGACACCATCTTTAAGGACTCTAACTTATCCATCTTGAAGCATGAGATGGAGTGAAAAGAATAGATAGAACTGAGAAAGAAAACTATAAATATATTCAGTCCCAAACTAGTTGCAGATGTGACAGTCCTGTTGAGTGAAGTTAGTTAAGCTACCTTCTCAAAGTGAGCAAGACAAATATAAATAAATCAGTATTGCCCAGGGGTGCAAAGATCAGCAATTTCAGCATTTTACAGATGTTTTTTCCAATTAAGTAACAATTCCAGGGTTATTTAGAGAAATATATTATTAATACCTGAACTTCCGAATCAAAAGAAAAGAGGTTCTGTCGTCCATCTCCTCTACTGAGTTTATTTAGCTGTTCAGTTTCTCTTCCATACTAAAAATTTAAAAATATATATTTATACATATATATCTACAACCAAACATTACTTTATTTCCTTCAAAACAGCATTTAATATCATTTAAATGTATAGTTTCTGTGAAATGAGCAATCTGACAGCTATAAAAGTATACCATTCTCCATCTCCATGTATCTAAGATGGATAAAGAATGCAGTGGAGAGTCACTGTCACCATGACCCGCATTAAAGCTACAAACCAGTTCGTACACTCTCTCTATTCCTCCCATAACATCAAGAATATTGTTCAACCCATAGTAGCACAAAAAGGAATCCAAGAGACTTCAGAGGCAAAAGAAATACACAGGACAGGAAATACTATCTTTACCTATCCATGGTGCTAGCCACAGAATATTTTATACAACTCTGATCCTGTCGCCTTAGGGATATATCATGGGAAAATATCATGGGCTGTACAGTCTGGAATGACAGAGTCAGAGGGGACAGGTTAAAATCTATAAAATCAAAGAAAATCCAGATCAAGGTAATGGAAGTATCTTCCTCAATTTTGGAAAATAGCTTTGAAGCTTAAGAGAAGGATAATTTTAAAATATAAAAATTACTTCTAAAATTGTATAACTTAACAGTCCAGAAAGAGGAATAAAGATAAAATAGATTTGACAGGGATTTAAATAAATAAATCAAACCTTTTCATCTATTGTAGTATAGAGTTCACAGAGTAAAATGTCAACCCTACTGAGATAGTGCGATAATCACCCAGATGCTTTCAAAATCAGCTCATTTCAAAAGGCAAGGGGCAAAGTAATTAACACAAATGATATATGTTCACAAAAATCTTTATCTTATGAAATTATTAACATATATATGTACTTAAATATAGAGAATATATTAGTTGCATATAAAATTAACATATACAAATCATTAGATTTAATATAATGTTCAGTCTGCATCAACAGCCCCTTGAAAGAAGAGTATTTATTTTATGAATGACACAGAGCACAGTCAGCCTTCCATATCCATGGGTTCCACGTTCATGGATTCACCCAACCACAAATAAGAAATATGTTTTAAATGTCACATTGTTGCTGAGGAGCACTATGCAATTAATCCTACGATGGCCGCTGTACTGAACTTGGACAGACCTTTTCCCAGATCATTATTTCCTAAACAATGAAGTATAACAACTTTCATATAGCATTTACATTGCACTAGCCTTATAAGTAATCTAGAAATGATTTAAAGTATACAAGAGGATGTGCATAGGTTATTTGCAAATACGATGCCATTTTACATGAGGGACTTGAGCATCCTCAGATTCTGATATCCCCTGGGGTCCTGGAACCAGTCCCGTGAGGATACTGAGGGATGACTGTAATTAAAGTAAGTAAGAAGTAGCAAATAAAATTCATAAAGTCACCGCCTGACCTGTGGTGGCGCAATGGGTAAAGCATCAATCTGGAATGCTGAGGTCACCGGTTCAAAACCCCAGGCTTGCCTGGTCAAGGCACATATGGGAGTTGATGCTTTCTGCTCCTCCCCTCTTTCTCTCTCTCTGTCTCTCTCTGTCTCCTTTCTCTAAAATGAATAAATAAAATCTAAAAAAATAAAACATTAAAGGCCTGACCAGGTGGTGGCGCAGTGGACAGAGTATTGGACTGGGATGCGGAGGACCCAGGTTCGAGACCCCGAGGTCACCAGCTTGAGCGTGGGCTCATCTGGTTTGAGCAAAGCTCACCAGCTTGGACCAAAGGTCACTGGCTCAAGCAAGGGGTTACTTGGTCTGCTGTAGCCCCATGGTCAAGGCACATATGAGAGGGCAATCAATGAATAACTAAGGTGTCACAACGAAAAACTAATGATTGATGCTTCTCATCTCTCTTCGTTCCTGTCTGTCTGTCCCTATCTATCCCTCTCTCTGACTCTCTCTCTATCGCTGTAAAGAAAAAATTCATAAAGTCATAACAATCTGGAAGTACTTCCTGGCATCCAGACAAAAAATAATAATAATGATATTTTCCAAATTGTTAGTTGGCACTTTACATGTCCAACTTTAGGAGTATAACTTTTGTTTTATAATCTCTATCTGTTTCACTAATTGGCTGTGGCTTTTAACTTAGATATGACATTGCCAAATGAAATCCAGCATTAAAACTTTAATAGCTAATCCTGTATTGTCTTGGTTGAAGGCAAGTTGCCATAAGAAAGACGTACCTTCATCAGTTCCGGATGCATGCTCCTTTCCAAGCTGGCCATGATGTTCTCAGCTTTTCCTTGGCTGCTAGTTTCATCATCTACAAATTCATGAAAAGCAGATGTTCCAAACCATGCAGACCATTACTAATCACCTGAGAGGAACAGCCTAACTATCTCTCCCACCCCATCCTTTCCTACTAGATTTATTGCAAAGAATTTTGATTACGAAAGCATAGGGAACACTGTAATGGACTTTTGAAATTCTGCCATGAATTGCCTATCCATTTTAGTTTGGTTATATTTCATGTGTCAGAGCCCATGCAGTATCAACTCTTAAAAAACAAATCCATCAACCTCCACAGTCACTTTTAATGAAGAAGCAGGTCAACCTTCAAGGTTAGGAGATCTATATTCACCCTACACAACAGACATTTCCGTGGATTAAAGACAAGAGCTTTACCTCAATAACGAATCACTTAAAATTCTGACCTTGTGCTGTTTCCACAGTCTCCTTTTTCTCTTGCACAAAACTGTCAGTATTGATCTGGATAATCTTTTTCAAAGTTATCAACCATTCCTCCATCTCCTGCTCAGTTTCAGCAGCCAGATAATGGCTGTACTTATCTAACATCTTGAGTTCAAAAGCATGACGGCGCATTTTGGGGCACTAGAGGCAAAAAAAAAAAAAAAAAAAAAAAAGCATGTGTTCAGTTAGTTTAGTTGCTCCTTTAATATTAGACTTCATTAGTTTATTTATTTCTACCTTAGCACAGCACATAGGTATGTCGATACTTTTATGGAAGAATTGCTTCTTTCAACTAGAAATACAAACTCCAAGATGATGAATCACCGTGTCAAACATATCTTTTGTTGTTGTTCTCTCAGTACTGGGCTTAGCAGCATATGCACAGAATTTTGGTATAATTTAATACTACTTTTTGTATTATTATCGTTTAAGGCCTTTTAACATTCATCACATTTAGGTAATCAAACTACCACTTACAAAAGTAAGCAAACGTTTTACAATTTCCACCTGGCTTAAAGTTTTCCTTGCATATTGACAGATTTTCAAAATCAGCCTTTAAAAACAAGCTTAAATGTAACTTGAAATAAATCTGGTACTTAATTTATATCATAGCATAAAATGTAATATCAATATCTAATTAACTTTACCATGCATAATATGCATAAAAGACTGTAGTGGATTCATATTAAATTCTGGCTCCCAGTGACCAATGCCGAATATACGTATAGTGACACATTGCGCTCCCAAATACCTCAGCATTAGTTTTAAGGAAGGCTCATGAATCAACCATTTTCCACTGGCATAGTCATTACTCAAGAAGAAATCAAGGAATTTTGCCTTCTCATCTTTCAAGTATAGCAAAGGATGGCATTAAATTGTTGTTACATGTCATAAAGAGTTACATATTTGAAAATATTTGGGAAGGGGACCATAAATAGATGAGGAAAGCAGGGTCTAGGAACACTATAAAGAAAGGCCAATCTAGACTAGAGCTAACTGAGAAATTCAGTGATTTATGTGTGTCTATCTTCTAGTAGGATAAGAAAGCTATACGTATGTATATAAAGAAGACACCTTCAAGTCACATAGATTTTCATCTTCTTGCAAGTTGTTTTTCATTTGATCCTTATGATAATCCCATCTCTTCAAGTAAACAGATATCATTAATCCCATTTTGCAGTAATGAAAATTAAGATTCATGTAGGTTGAGGGTATTGAATCCATATCTCACGCCTCTTATTCAGTCCAGTGCTCCTTTTAGTCAACCATGACACCCTGGCTCTATAGTAATGGCTTCTATACTGCACACAAAAGGAGATATTTCAAAATGACTACGAAGAGATAACATATCACCAATTTTTGTGAGCAGTATATTTTTGGTCAGTTGGCTTCCTGTTTAGATCATTTCTCTGTCCTGTTTCCCACAACATCTTTGTGAATGCCCCCTTAATAATTTAAATCACCAAACATTTATTAAGCCACTACTATGTGCAAAACACTGCTAATTATTATAGAGGACACAGACATGAGTAAGACATGGTTCCTATAGTAAAAAAAAAAAATAGCCTGACCAGGCAGTGGCACAGTGGATAGAGCGTCAGACTAGGATGCGGAAGGACCCAGGTTAGAGACCCCAGGATAGCCAGCTTGAGCATAGGCTCATCTGGCTTGAGCAAAAAAGCTCACTAGCATGGACCCAAGGTCACTGGCTCGAGCAGGGTGTCACTCAGTCTGCTGTAGCCCCACAGTCATGGCACATGTGGGAAAGCAATCAATGAACAACTACGGTGTCGCAACAAAAAACTGATGATTGATGCTTCTCATCTCTCTCTGTTCCTGTCTGTCTGTCCCTATCTATCCCTCTATCTGACTCTTTCTCTGTCCCTGTAAAAAATTTTAAAAAAATTTAAAAAAATAAAAATAAATGTACAGTTAAGAGTATAATTTACAAAATTTGAGTAGCTAAGAGAGGAAAAAACAAAGTGGTCGCACAGGGGAGATGGAGCTTAATTCCACTTGGTGGGCAATGAAGGTGAGGAAGGAAACAGAAAGTGTTTCATGGTGGATGTGTCATTTGAGTTGAGTCTTAAAAAATAAGAGTCAAGCCTGACCAAATGGTGGCACAGTGGATAGTGCATTGGACTGGGACATGGAGGACACAGGTTCGAAATCCCAAGCTCGGTCTTGAGCATGGGCTCATCTGGTTTAAGCAAGGCTCACCAGCTTGACACTAAGGTCATTGGCTTGAGCAAGGGGTCACTCGGTTTGCTGTAGCCCCCTGGTCAAGGCACATATGAGAAAGCAATCAATGAACAACTAAGGAGCTGCAACAAAGAAATGATGCTTCTCATCTCTCTCTGTTCCTGTCTGTCTATCCCTATCTGTGCCTCTCTCTCTGTCTCTGTCACAAAAAAAAGAGTTAAACAAGAAGAGAAGGGGAAACAGTATGTCAAGCAGAGAAACAAATATAAGAAAGGCACATACATGTGAAACTCTGGGGAGGGATTCACCTTGTATGACTAGAACATGGAATAAAGGGGATGCAGGAAGGATGAGGACAGAAAGCTGGGTAAGGCCCAATCACTATGGGCCTGCAGTGCCATGGTAAGAACTTTAGATCTCACTCCGAAAGAAAAAAAATCAAGAACCAAAAAGGTTTTTTTTTTGTTTTTTTTTTTTTCTTTTTTTCTTTTTTTAAATTACTTACTACTGAAGCTGGAAACGGGGAGAGACAGTCAGACAGACTCCCGCATGCGCCCGACCAGGATCCACCTGTCACGCTCACCAGGGGGCGATGCTCTGCCCCTCCGGGGCGTTGCCCTGCTGCGACCAGAGCCACTCTAGCGCCTGGGGCAGAGGCCAAGGAGCCATCCCCAGCACCCGGGCCATCTTTGCTCCAATGGAGCCTTGGCTACGGGAGGGGAAGAGAGAGACAGAGAGGAAGGAGAGGGGGTGGAGAAGCAAATGGGCACCTCTCCTATGTGCCCTGGCTGGGAATCAAACCCGGGTCCACTGCACGCCAGGCCGACGCTCTACCACTGAGCCAACTGGCCAGGGCCAAGAACCAAAAAGGTTTTGAGCAGACAAGTGAAAGATCCCACCTATGTCTTAAGGAGATAGATTGGATCAGGACAACAAATCAGGAAGCAGGAAGGCAAGACTCTAGGAAAGAGAGGAGAAAACAGAGAACCAGAAGAGGGCAGTGAGAATGAAAAAATATTGAGATTCAAGAGGCCCTTGGGAGCCAGACTTCAAAGGACTGCGTAAACACTTGAATATTGGCACAGAGCAAGAGTGGGCCACCTGCAGAGGATTCTGAGTTGTCTAATATAAACATTTGGTGAATGAGATGTCATTAACCAAGAGAGAAAAATGCAGAAGTTCTTAAGAGTTGATCAATAACTCTTTTCAAAAGAGATAGAAAGATTACTTCTACAGCCCTACCTGAACAACGTCAATGCAGGCGTCCAAGTAGATGCAACCTTTAGATTCCTTTGAATTTTTTTCATCTTTATAGGAATTGAGAATATACGAACCATCAGGAAGTTGAGTTAAGTAAAAATACCGTCTCTTGAATACCTATAGAAAAACCAGCAAGGACACATTTGTTACATAAACAGTGCATTTGAAAAGTTTATTTGAACTAAAAACCTTGAAATGTGGACAACAGACATTATATCTAGACAATCTTCAGACAACTCTGAGAAGTTATCAGGAATTATCATTGTCTTAATATTTTTTTAAGATGGAGATTTTGAAGTCAAGTGATTTACTCAGTTGATCAAATATCTAGAAAACTGCTTTTAACGCTTTAAAGTTTATACAGTATTTTTGTATGTGAATCACTATTTCACTATAGCACCCTTCTCCCATTTAATTGCAAATCATGAGTGGATTCTTATCATTTCCATCATCCAGGTAGAAATATTAATATACACATATGTACACATATATAAACACACCTCTCTACAATATATTTTTATCTCGCCTGTACATCTTACTACATTTACCTACGCTGTTTCCACTTCTGAAAGTACAGCTTATAATGTGTAATGCACTCACTGTCATTAGTTAATGATTGTTGAGTACCCTGAATGCTGAGATTTGAGTCAATAGGCCCAGTAAGGCTGCTATTCATTTGCTAGTGGGAATTCACAAGTTAAGAAGTAGCCTATTGGCCCTGGCCGGTTGGCTCAGTGGTAGAGCGTCAGCCTGGCGTGCAGAAGTCCCAGGTTCAATTCCCGGCCAGGGCACACAGGAGAGGTGCTCATCTGCTTCTCCACCCCTCCCCTTCTCCTTCCTCTCTGTCTTTCTCTTCCCATCCTGCAACCAAGGCTCCATTGGAGCAAAGTTAGCCCCAGACACTGAGGATGGCTCTGTGGCCTCTGCCTCGGGCGCTAGAATGGCTCTGGTTGCAACAGAGTGACGCCCCAGATGGGCAGAGCATCGCCCCCTGGTGGGTGTGCCAGGTGGATCCTGGTCGGGTGCATGCAGGAGTCTGTCTGCCTCCTCGTTTCCAACTTCAGAAAAGTACAAAAAAAAAAAGAAGTAGCCTATTACTACAACTCACAGCAAAAGCCACAGAAATTGGGGAAAAGAAGGAAGACGGCCTGATTCATTTATGCTGCCCCCTCTTCTCTCCCCTAAAAAGAGTCATGGACCTGATGAAGGAGGTGAGAAAGGAGGATTCCAAGTTCTCTGATGAATTTATGCTTCTTTCAATAAGTCACAAACTTCAAGCTGAGTCAAACATTTGTTACAGTAAAATTCTCCAGGATGATGGATCTAAAATCATTTCAGGGAATGGGAAGAGAGACTAGGAAATAGACTTTTGGTGATTATTGAGGAAATGCATCCCAGTACACCTTGTCTTATTTGCAGAAGTTCACGTTCAGATTTAAGCTCACCATTTTCAGTCACCCACCCATGATCCAGTTATAATCTATATTAAGAACTATATTTAAGAAAAGAGTATTATTTGGCAAGATCATTCTTGAAACTACACTTCTGGCAAAGTAGCTGAAATATCAATTTATTTCTTCACATCATGAGTCAACAAAATATAGAATCATATTTAGGGGCATTTCATTTTAGGAAAACCAATAAATAAAAGTAATATGTTTGTGGTTATTCTGGATTTGTTTAAATATCATTGATTTTGCAATGAATGACAAAAATATTCCAGTGGGAGGAACACCCTAACAGGTTAGACTGGTAAATGCTACAGCTTCTATTTCAGGGAAAGGACATGTGGGCTATGTCGTATCAAAAGAAAAGAGTCCAAGCAGAGAGTATCACTTTGTTTTCCAATTCCAAGCAAGTAAATGTTACTGTATTAGGATACAAAGGCACAGAAAGTGTATGTGTGTATGTGTTATATATATATATATATATATATATATATATATATATATATATATATTCTCATATTTGATTGAACCACATTTAAACTTACTGGAGCTATAATTGAAGAAATATAGATTCATATACAAGGAAATATTAAACATAATGATAAATATATATAAATATATATATAAAGAGAGAGAAATACACATATATTTGATTATTTTCATAACAATGGTTCATTCCTATCTGCTACTGAAATGATGGAAGACCTAAAACTATACACTGAGCTTTTTTCAAATGAACAGAACACTACTTTTTAAAGTTATTATAGTAACTATTCATGAGAAAAAATAAAATGCAATTTTCAGGCAAAAATTCATACAAAAAATTAAAACCAGATTAGAATCTGAACAATGATCACATCCCAAACTCAGGGGTACCGTCTGTAGAATCCACTTGCAGAGTCTATAGCCAGCAACAAGAGAGAGCAGAGGAAGGGAAACACAGAGCAAACCTGGTGGCAGAGAGTCAATTAGAGTCTGCAAAACATTTTTCATGTACAGCTCTCACCAAGCAAAGACGCCTTGTGGCAGCCACCACTTCCAATATTAGCCAAGCACATCATTACAATGGAGATTGAAAAGGATCTGAAATTACAGTAAATCACTTCCTCTCACGTTGTAATTATGTCTAAATGTGACACAGAGGTAGATAGCTCTGGGGAGAGAGCAGATGCCTGCACATCATATGATTCTGATTCTCACCCGGCATGCCTGCTCACCAGCAGTGCAATTGTCCACAAGACTCTGCTTTTCCCTCTGTTTCCTCACTTGTGAAATGCTGGGCTCGGACTGAGTGATCTGTGAGATTATTTTTTTCATGATCTACAAATAATTTTATTGAAACTGAATGAATAACACAGCAGCCTTCCTAGGCTAGGGGTCATCCTCCCCAAGTGGTTTCCTACAGGCTAAGAGCATGGTTTGGACAGTAAGGAAGTTTCTAAAAGTCATTTCTGTAGAAATGAGACACTGCCTCCACAGTTCTGTAAGGTCGCTTCTCATTCCAATATTCTATGATATATGTTATGTTTCAACCTCTGGGAAGCATTTAAGGTGCCCTCCAAAGAAGAAGGAAGTATCCTAACCTTTCAAGTGGAACCAAAAGGAAAATCAGAAACATGACTTTCCCAACATTTGTTAAATTTCCAAGATGTTGCTATTTTGGGTACAGGCCTACACTGTTTTTCCCATTCCAAAAAGACAGCTGTTAAAATAATGACTATAGAGAACAGTGGTAATCAGTATCATACCTTTCATCTGAAGGCCTCCAATCCTTTGTAACCAATTTACCTAGGAGCAAACTAAGAGCCCAAGAGCTAACTCAAATTCACATAGGCAAGTCGGTTTTGGAACTGGAATCAGAATCTTATGACAAAGACAAACAAAAAGAACTCTGCCCACAACCTTCCAATGGCTTCCCATCGTCTGATTAAGACCCAAAATAGTCACCATAACATGGGATAATGTACATCAGCAGTTTTCATCCTCTTTACAGTTGGGGGCCAGTGAAAATAAGAGAATTATTTCAGAGACTGCTACAGCAGAAGTCCCCCTGATCATAAACAAATATGACTAAAATCATTGGGAATATACTCTCCATACAACACCAGCGTGGTTAACCACTTCACGGAGTGGCACAAAATTCCTGGCAGACCAGCACCAGTCTTCAGATGGGTGGGGTGTTTTTTTTGTTTGGTTTTGTTTTAGGGAGAAAGAGAGACAGAAAGGGAGAGAGAGACAGAGAGAGAGAAGGTGGAAGGAGCAGGAAGCATCAACTCCCATATGTGCCTTGACCAGGCAAGCCCAGGGTTTCGAACCGGCGACCTCAGCATTTCCAGGTCGACGCTTTATCCACTGTGCCAACACACGTCAGGCCAGATGGGTGGTTTTAAAACATTGATATACATGATCATTTTTGGAATTATCTAGTGGACTTTATTCCTCTATTTTATTTTTTTTATTTTATTTTATTATTAAGTGAGAGGCAAGGAGGAAGAGACAGACTCCCTCATGCACTCCGACCAGGATCCAGCTGTCAAGCCTCTTACCAGGTGATACTCTGCCTGTCTGGGCTGCTGCTCTGTTGCTTGGCAACCAAGCTGTTTTAGCACCTGAGGCCAGGCCATGGAGCCATTCTCTACACCCAGGGCCATCTTTCCTCAAACCATTGAGCCATGGCTACAGGAGGGAAAGAGAGAGAAAGAGTGAAAGAGTGAAAGAGAGAGAGAGAGAGAGAGAGAGAGAGATTGAGAAGGGGGAAGGGTAGAGAAGCAGATAGTCGCTTTTCCTGTGTGCCCTGGCCAGAATCGAACCCATACTTCCATATGCCAGGCCGAAGCTCTACTGCTGAGGCAACTGGCCAGGACCTACTGGACTTCATTTCTAATATGCTGCTGCAGCTACACTGGCTTACCTGCTATTCCTCAAATACCCTAAGCAAGCTCCTTCTAGTCTTTGAATTTTCTGTTCCTTTGGCTTGGAATCTTCTCCCCCACGTATCTACATTCTTCACTCATTTCTTTCAGGACTTTGCTTGAATCTTATCTTCTCTGAGAGGCCTTCTAGGACTACCTGCCCTTATAGATAGTACCCTTATATTTTTTTTCATAGAATTAACACTATCTAAATACATCTTATTCACCTATCTACACTACTCAGAAAAATTAAGGGATCAGAGAACATGCAGATACTCCAGTACTTTCAGTCTTTTGCATAGTGCATTTTCACCAATAAAATAAAAGTTGGTTTTGCATCTCATTTGCATAACCAAACAACTTTCTTTGACTTGCCATTTGCTTTTGTGATGTTCTCGTTTAATAAAAAAAGCAAATGCTTCTTTTTTTATCGCTTCATATTCATTTTGAAATATCCCATAATTTTTGTGAGCAGTATATTTATTTGCTATCTGTCTCTTTGACACTACCGAGGTCCATGTCTCATCCACTGCTGTACCCCGAGGACCTATTAACAGTGCGTGGACTCAATAAAATTTTGCAAAATGATAAATGAATGAATGAATAATTTATTCTCCACTGAAAATTCTCTATCAGTTTCATTCAAGAGAATTGTGTTTCTTAAGCCCATATTTTTCCTCCTTCTCCCGCTTATTTTTCCTACGTGGTGAAGCCAGCTAAAAACTTCCCACCTTACTCAGTGAGAAGCATGAATCCTGACAAGCGGCCCACTGAGACCACACAGAAGAATAAAACAGAGAAGAAGCCAGAGAAGATCATTCTGAAGGCCTTGAACTGTGTAGATGACAACCTTTTGAATATGACCCATTCTGGAGCAGGAACAAAGAAAGGCATTTCACTCATCTGAATTAAAGATGGAAGGCAAGAGGGTTTGAGTACCCAGTATCCTCTAATTTAGAAGGCCCTTTTATCACTTTATATATAACAAACCTCCAGAGTGTTTAACTATGTGTGTTACCTAGAGAGTAATTATTTTCTGCTAAATTACATGAAACAGGAGCCCTGAAAAAGGACACACCAAAGGCCTTAGCAAAGTAGATGGGCCAGGAGCAATGTAGAAATGAGGCCAGGGAAACTGACTTGACTAATGTCTCAGACAAAACAGAAAAAAGAGGCTTGACCAGGTGGTGGCACAGTGGATAGAGTGTCGGACTGGGATGCGGAGGACACAGGTTCAAGACCCCGAGGTCACCAGCTTAGCGCGGGATCATCTGGTTTGGGCAAAAGGCTCACCAGCTTGGACCCAAGGTCGCTGGCTCGAGCAAGGGGTTATTCGGTCTGCTGAAGCCCCATGGTCAAGGCACATATGAGAAAGCAATCAATGAACAACTAAGTGCCGCAATGAAAAACTCATGATTGGTGCTTCTCATCTCTCTCCATTCCTGTCTGTCTGTCCCTGTCTATCCCTCTCTCTGACTCTGTCTCTGTAAAAGAAAAAAAAAAAAAAAAAACAGAAAGAAGAGGCAGCAAGAAAAGGGACAAAGCAGGAAAGCAAGAGACATACTGGGTCTCAGAGCTTTTCTATGCAAAGATAAAAGCCACAGTGGGGAAGAAAATGTCACAACTTACCAGAAAACTGAGCTGTGGTTAATTAGAGCAGAATGTCAAGCACTTCATCCTGCTGAAGAACCCCTATCAGTAGGTTGGCAATCTCATATATCATTCATCTCTTTCCACCATATCATCTTACAATCCTACCAAGTTTTAATATATCATATACATCTACCCTCTGGGACATTGGTTAAAAATCAAATAGCTTTTCTTAAATCATTCCACCATATCTGGGCACTGGATATTTTTTAACTATTTAGTATGAGGCAAAATCTAGTAGGAAGGGTCTATACTCCACCCTTCACATTACAGATAAATTGTTTTATCAGCTTTATTGCAGCATCTCCTGGTCATGCTCAAATGTTCAATGACCCCAATTACCCACAGAGTAAGACTCACGCCTGATCTGGCATTCAAGGCACTCCCACAATCCAACTAATAATATAAAATAATAACAATTATTCACAACTGGCAAGTGCTTACTCCATTACATTCTCTGGCTAAGTGCTTTCCTCATATTATAACATTTAATGCTCATGATGATCCTATGTGGTAATTACTATTATCATCTCCCTGTTACAGAGGAGAAACTGAGGCACAAGGAAATACCAAAGCACCAGACCGGCTTGATCTCCCGTGACTCCCCAACTTGTCCGAGCACAGCTGTCCTGTACGCAGTGCCTGCCACACTCACCTCCTTTCTGATTCCCTTCCTCTGAGGCGCCACCTCCTGCAAGAAACCTTCTCTGAGCTCAGATCAGTGACCTGAACTCATGTATCACTCGGGTCTCTGCACCACTTTTAAACAAGTCATTATTTTTATTGTGTCTCATTGCCCCAAATAGGTTTTAAGCTCTACATATTACATTTCTTTTTACCCTCCGCAATGCTAACATGTTTTACTAGAATTCAATATATATTTGCTGATGAATTTGATTTATTGATTCCTAATAGTAACTGGCATATGAGAAGCCCTTAATAAATGTTTTTAAACAGTCATCAATGAATAAAGAATAACAAAACATTAAAAACAAATTCGCCTGACCAGGCAGTGGTGCAATGGATAGAGCGTCGGACTGAGATGCAGAGGACCCAGGTTCGAGACCCCAAGGTCGCCAGCTTGAGCGCGAGCTCATCTGGTTTGAGCAAAGCTCACCAGCTTGGACCCAAGGTCGCTGGCTCAAGCAAGGAGTTACTCGGTCCCCACGGTCAAGGCACATAAGAGAAAGCAATCAATGAACAACTAAGGTGTCGCAACAAAAAAACTGATGATTGATGCTTCTCATCTCTCTCCATTCCTGTCTGTCTGTCCCTATCTATCCCTCTCTCTGACTCTCTCTCTGTCTCTATACAAAAAAAAAAAAATCATGAGAAATTCCTTACCCATAAAGTGAGTGCAATCCATTTGTTAGCTGTGAGAGACAGTGTGGTAGACTTGGGAACACAACATTCTAACATATCAAAGATAAAAGACTTTTTCTTCTCTTTGTTCCAACAAACACAGTAACTTTGGCCTTCCAGTAATTATTTTAATATCATATGTCCTTTCTGCGGTAAAATCCTCTTTTGATTTGTTGTTCTCCCACTGCAGAAGGGGAAAAAAATCCTCCCGCAACAGTCAAAGAACAAGTGGGGACTTTTGGACACTACATATATAACAAATTACTCTCTTTTGTACAAAAAAAAAAAGAAAAGGAAAGGGCACCAAAAGTGAGTCATATATCAAGCAGTTGAACTTGCAACCCCGATAACACACCAAGACACTTCAGCATTTAATTGCTGAGGATAGGGAGGAGGAAGCTAGAGGAATGTGGATCAAACTGAGCCAAGTACATGCATAAAGGTGGGTGTCCCAAGGGCTGGCCAAGAATCTGCAGATTTTTTTAATGAAAAACCACCCTGAAGAGCCAATTTTTCCCTATTCCATATATCATTTTATCCCTTAGGAAAAACAGTTCTAAATACCAGGGGAAGGTCATGTCCAATATTGTAGCTATCTAGTCCACATTAAAATCCTTCACTGATCCAGAGGAAGTTTAAGAAAAGCAGATGTATCTAGCCACTACTTAAGAGACTAAATGAAAAGGTTTCTGGGAGATGGGAGTCTCTGTCAAAGGGATCATTTCTTTTCTATGGTATCTTAAACGTCTCTTCAAAACTTTTCCAGGAACTGAAGAATGGCAACGGGTGTGTCCTCATTAACTAGAAAGTACAAATTGAGGAAATTAATCACCTATGACAAGGCTTGTCTTGTTTCAACATGAACACCAAGAACAAAGCAAATTATAAGCTCTGACTAAAGTGGTCACTGCACCCAGACAACTGACAAGAGCTTCCGCAAGAGCTGCGTGATGCCAGCATCGTCCTCGGTGAAAGGAAGCGCTCGCCACTGAGACCGTGACTTGTGAGCTGATACACATCATTAGACACTCTCCTGCAGCGCAGGTTCCTCCGGGCTACTTTCTCAGCCCGTAATGGGGGTGCTCGGAAAGCACTTCTGGGAAAATAATGACCATTGCAGAAAGTGGTGAAGACTTTATCTTAACAACACAGCAGACCTGGGGAGAAGGTGTGTACTTGGGAAAATGCAAACTTTTATTCCATAAATATGGAGTCATATGATCTTCCAATATGAAGAACTCAGCTCCTTCACGACCCCCGTTTTTCCTGGAGCTCATCACCATTGTTTTCACTGTTCTTGAAAACTCCCTGGCAGCTAGCTTGGGAGGTTTAATTTTCTAAAGCAACCCATATCTGAATCACTCTGGCTACATTATTCACATCATATTATAGACCATGTGGCTGCTTTCTCAAAAAAACATATAGTGGGTATCTTCTGGTTCTCTTCTATTTACTAGATTTTGCTATATCTATTCTCTTTCCTTCCTTCTTTTCTTTCCACCATCTCTCATAATTTGATTTTTCTCTTCCCTGCTATTATATTCCTTTATTTCAGACAGTCAAAATATCTAGGAAAGGAGTTGGACTTGTTTGCAAAAACACTTTAAAGTGATTGTGCATCATTTCAAACTTGCCAAAGGATTAATTCTACCTAATTTTTAAAGTCCAGAGATTTTTAGATGAATAAAGACCCTCAAATGCAACACCTCACTCTAAAAAGCACCAAGCTGCCCCGAGTGATGTACAGGCTCATGGCAAGCCACAGTCCATCAAGGAGGCACAGATAAAATAGGAGACGCGCGGCTCCTACAGGCTGTCATTCGCCAGTGAGTCACGATGAATACTCAGATCCCCCTGCTGCAGCTTCCTGCTTAGTCAGTCCTCTGTCAGTTTGCAGGACTATCAGAGCTTGAACGTCCCAACAGAAAAGGTTCTCTGCTCTCAACTCTGTAAGCTCTAGCCCAGTGGTGCTCGTTGCTAAGCAACCAAAGCTTTGCCCTGGTGTGGGCTGAACGTCCTAGCAGGCAGGGGCTTCCAGATGCACCAAAGGTAAAACTACCACCAGCGTCAGGAACATGACTAAAGATAATAGCATACCCACACCATCTTCCTGTCTGCTTCTGAGACTCATTATTTTCTTCACTTCAAAGACATCACAGTTGAAACAAATGAACAGAAATTTCGTTTCTGAATATGCCATTAATTCTCTCAGCCTTTTGCCTCAATTCTCCCACTTTACCCAACTCTCCAAGAACTGAGTCAGCCACTCACCCTAACTTTAGGTTTAGTCTCTCTTCTAGGCCTGAGCCAATCTAGGCTCGATACAGGAGGAAGGGATATGACCCCTACCCTGGAAAAAGACACCTAAGGGTACAAGCCCGAGTACCCCAGTGTGTCTTGGTTCACAGGCCTGGACTTCCGCTTTGGCCCTCACTCCAAATTCCTGCCTGGCAACTATAAAGCTGTTACCCATGCCCAGTCCACCCCCTGCCTGCCCCATACATTCACATGTCCTCTATTTACACGGAGAGAGTACAGTAAAAAATGTCAGTTTCAACTAATTTTAATGATACCAAATGAAGTAACAGTTAAAACACAATTATTGTTCCTGACCTGTGGTGGCACAGTGGATAAAGCATCAACCTGGAACACTGAGGTCGCTGGTTTGAAAATTTAGGCATATGAGAGTTCACATGTGAGAGTTGATGCTTCATGCTCCTCCCCTCTTCTCTCTCCTTCTTTCCCTCTCTCCCTCCCCTCTCTAAACTAAATAAAAATAAAATCTTAAAAAAACACACACAGCCTGACCAGGCAGTTGCGCAGTGGATAGAGCATCAGACTGGGACGAAGAGGACCCAGGTTTGAAGCCCCAAGGTCATCAGCTTCAGCACGAACTCATCCAGTTTGAATAAGGCTCACCAGGTTAAACCCAAGGTCGCTGGCTTGAGCAAGGGCTCACTCTGCTGGAAGCCACCCGGTCAAGGCACATATGAGAAAGCATTCAATGAGCAACTAAGGTGCCGCAACGAAGAATTGATGCTTCTCATCTCTCTCCCTTCTTGTGTGTCCCTATCTGTCCCTCTCTCTGTCACAAAACACACACACACACACACACACACACACACACACACACACACACAAATATAGGGAAAAAATTTTTGGCAAATCCCTCAGACACCTAATCTGAATTGGCTGAAACTTCCTCTCATGTCCATTCCCATTCTAGCTGTGATAAATCCTGAAATACAATACTATTGCTATGGCTTTAGGATGTGAAATCAGAAGAACAGAGGATATTCACCTCCAAGAAATCCAAAATGGAGACCCATAATCCATAATGGAGAATAGCTGGAAGTGAAATCCATAACGAGAGACAATTCCCAAATCTTATTAGTCTTCACATTTCAAATAATTCCTGATTCATTTTTTTATAAAGCGGTGTAGCACATATGGCCAATTTGATTTATTCTTCTTTTCCTTCCTTTGCCTACTGTTTGGCAGAGGTTTTAATACGTGTTTTTAAGGTATGTGAATTAAATCCCACTAAAAAAATAAATAAGTGGCTGCCTGACCAACGGTGGCACAGTGGATAGTGCGTTTTCCTGGGACGCTGAGGACCCAGGTTCGAAACCCTGACATCACTGCCTTGAGTGCAGGGTTGCTGGCTTGAAGCCCAAGGTCTCTGGCTTGCGCAAGGGGTCACTGGATTAGTTGGAGCCCGCCATCCCCCTCATCAAGGCACATATGAGAAGCAGTCAACAAACAACTGTAGTTGAACAATGTAGTTAAAAGTGTCTCAACTACGAGATGATGCTTCTCATCTTTCTCCCTTCCTTCCTCTTTCTCTCTCCCTCTCTTTCTCAAAAAGAGAGGTGGCACAGTGGACAGAGCATCAACCTGGGACACTGGGGTCCCTGGTTCAAAACCCTGAGGTCACTGGCTTGAGCACGGACTCATCAGCATGAGCAAGGGCTCGCCAGCTTAAGTGTGAGATTAACTACATGATCCTAAGGTTACCGGCTTTAGCCCAAAGGTTTCTGGTTTGAGTCCAAAGTTGCTGGCTTGGCTTGAGCCCCCCACCCCCACCCCATCAAGGTACCTACCACAGCAATTAATGCTCAACTAAAGTGAAGCAACTACGTTGATGCTTCTCACTCTCTTTCCCTTCCTCTCTCAAGGGGGGAAAGAAGGAAAAGCAAAAAGCCTGGCTCAGCAGCAGCAGAGCAACAATGAGCTGCAGACAAGCAGCAGCTGCTCCCTTCAGCCAGGCCCCGTGGTTATCAGGTTGCCTCCAACCCACCACCCACTTCATGAATTTCTGGTTCCTGGCTGGGCCCTGTAAGTGTGGAGTTTGCAACCTTGAGGAAAAACTAATACACAAGCTGAACAATCAACCTCTGACCAACTGACTGAGTTCATTCTCTACTGCCATCGTAACAAACTTCCACGAATTTAGTGGCTTAAAACAAAACAAATGCATTACCTCAGCTGTGTAGTTTAGAAGTCCAACATGGGTCTCACTTGCTAAAATCAAAGGCGTGTCAGAGCCGTGTTCCCTTTTGGAGGTTCTAGGGGAGAATTCACTTTCTGGCATTTTCCAGCTTCCAATGGCTACCCATATTTCTTAGCCCATGGCTCCTTCCTCCATTGTGTAACCAGCAACATAGCACTCTCTCTGACCCACCTGGTGTCCTCCCATCTCTTTCCCCATCTCTCCTGTTCAGCCTCCCTCTTCCATTTATATGCACCCTTGTGATTACACTGGGCCCACCTGGTCAACCCAGGATAATCTGATCTGCTGACTAGCAATTCAATTCACCTTTGCTGTGTAAGGGAACATTTACAGGGTCCAAGGATTAGGACATAGACATCTTGGAGGGGGGTGTTATTGTGCCTACCACATCAAGAAATCTGTATTTCCCAAATTATTAAAAAAGAATAAATAAAGCTCATTCTTTTTACAGGAAACTGTATTTTGATTTAGAATATATGGACTCCTAAAAAAAGTTGTATATAAAGCAAATTATAATTTGTAGGCATTAGATTAACTCACCATTGAAAGGAATCCTGTGGTGAATCTTTTATAAAGATGAGAATCACCTAATGTTTTATGTTATGCTCAAGAATGGATAAAACATTTAAATATTTTGAGAACTTCAGGAGAAATGAGTGGAGTCAAAAATTATAGAACCATTTTCTGAACACCCTGCACAGAATTTTAACGTTCGCACATGCATTTCTTTACCTGATAACCCTGAATAGGATATAATAAAGGCTTGAGGCCCTGGCTGGTTGGCTCAGCAGTAGAGCGTCGGCCTGGCATGCGGGGGACCCGGGTTCGATTCTCAGCCAGGGCACATAGGAGAAGCGCCCATTTGCTTCTCCACCCCCCCCTTCCTTTCTGTCTCTCTCTTCCCCTCCCGCAGCCAAGGCTCCATTGGAGCAAAGATGGCCCGGGTGCTGGCGATGGCTCTGTGGCCTCTGCCCCAGGCGCTAGAGTGGCTCTGGTCGCGGCAGAGTGACGCTCCGGAGGGGCAGAGCATCGCCCCCTGGTGGGCAGAGCGTCGCCCCTGGTGGGCGTTCTGGGTGGATCCCGGTCGGGCACTTGCGGGAGTCTGTCTGACTGTCTCTCCCCGTTTCCAGCTTCAGAAAAAAAAAATACAAAAAAAAATAAAGGCTTGAGTCTAACTCATGCAGCTAGTGTACACCAATGGTGTGCTCACGGTTAGGCAGGCTTGGGTGTCAGCCTGCCCAGGTACAAACCCCACTTCTGAAATGTTGGAGCTGTGTGTGTGATCTTGGATTAATCATTGAATTTCTTTGTGCCTCACTTTTACACTCGTAAATTAAGAATAATATAGTACCTATAACACAGGGCTGCCATGAGGACTAAATGAGATGCAGAATATAAAACACTCAGGATGGTGCCTGGCACTCACTAAGTCCTCAATAAAAGGATTCTCTTATCTTCGTGTGCCCGTGACTAGGTGCAGGAGACACAGAAGCAGCATGTTCCAACTTGTCTTCGTTATTTTCAGAGCTTGAAAATGAAAGCGAGAACAGGACACAACCACTAAATGGAAAGGAGCAAGCGAAATACTAAATTAAGATAAAATTTGAGTCTTCCCTTGGTAGACACTCATGGTTTCTGCTTGCAGGCGATGTGAAAGACAGAATGACCTTCAAAACTTAATGGAAGCGTGAATCATCCTCAGCAAACCACATGATCTTTTATATTGAATATCTGAAAGAACGGTTATATTTGGTATCAGAGAATAATTAGTTTTCCCTGCTCAGAATCTTCAAGTAGCCTGTTAGTTTTACTTTTGGATTTTAATGGCTCTTCCGAGCCTCCCAAAGCCAATCTCATGTCCACACGTTCAGGACCCAGCACAATTTAATTCCTCTCTCTGATTCTACCTTTGTCTGGCACAAACCCCTTACACAAACTCACTATTCTGACCAAATCACAAAACACTATGGTTCTGACAGTACTAATGTACTGCTTTATGCAGTAGTTAAGTTGGTATGTTTCTTATCTAGCTAGTTTGGAGGTTATTGGAGGTGAGAGATCCCATCTTATATAACCATATATTTTCCCTCTACTCATTTCATTTATTTCCACATTGAAACCTTTGCCAGAAGGGAGGGTGGTTGGGTACCTAAGTGAAAAAGGGTAAAGGGATTAAGAAGTACAGATTGGGCCCTGGCCAAATAGCTCAGTTGGTTAGAACACTGTCCCTATATGAAGAGGTTGCTGGTTTAATTCCCGGTCAGGGGCCAATCGATCTCTCTCTCTCTCTCTCTCTCTCTCTCTCTCTCTCTCTGGTAAAATTTAATAAATAATTTTTTTTAAAAAGTACAGATTAGTAGTTACAAAATAGTGATGGGTATGCAAAGTACAGCATAGGGAATACAGTCAATAATGCTGTAATAAGTATGTATGGTGCCAGGTGGGTGTAGAAATATCTGGGGAAAACACTTGTAAAGTCTATGGTCATTTAACTACTATGCTGTACACCTGAAACTAATGAAAAATGTAAAGTGTAATTGAAAAATAAAAACAAATACAAGAAGCCTTTGATGCTCTTCTGTTTCAAAGCTATTTTCTTTATTCCACTGAGCCTCCTATTTCAACTTCTTGATTCAGAAAATACATTTCTTTAAAAAGTTGCACTTCTAGCCTGACCAGTCGGTAGCACAGTGGATAGAGCATCGGACTGGGACACCGAGGACCCAGATGCGAGATCCTGAGATCGCTGACTTGTACACGGGCTCACCAGCTTGAGCATGGAATCACAGACATGACCCAAGGTCACTGGGTTGAGCTCAAGGTCGCTGGCTTGAGCAAGGAGTCACTTACTCTGCTGTAGCCTCCCAGGTCAAGGCACATATGAGAAAACAATCACTGAACAACTAAGGAGCCACAATGAAGAACTGATGCTTCTCATCTCTCTCCCTTCCTGTCTGTCCCTATCTGTCCCTCTCTCTGACTTCCTCTTTCTCTGTCAAAAAAAAGTTGCATTTCTAATTCATCCTGATCTTTTAGATTTTTTAAATTCCATACATCTGTGAGAATCCTTTCATTAAAGATTTTCACTGTAAAATATTTTTAAAAGGAATATTCTTTCCAGAGAGGCTACTCATGAGAAGATTCTTAAAATGATGAGATACTATAACTACTTCTTACCTTCATGGTAACCGTGATGGTGCTATTTACATTTGCTTTATGCAACCAGCCCTGTTTTATCACACCACCCTTCTGAGAACATAGAGAAGATGAATCCTGAAAAGAGCAAAAATCAGCAGTGAAACAACAGCCAGGCATCTAATCAAATGTTTGGGGTGGGGCATGAACTAGGCCCCGCCCCAGTTTCTCATTAAAGCACAAAGTATCCCTCCCTCCAGGAAGATGCCTGATTAAACTTGAAGTTGTTAACTATAGAATGAAAGGCTTTGTGCTGTGCACACAGTAGGCACTCAATAGTTACTCAATCATGAGCCATCATCTGGGAAAGTCTTCGGCATTATGTAAACAGGCAAATGGCACCTCAAAATGTCACAGACATCGGGCCATCTGTCCCGCGGGGGGTGTATCAGTCAAGAGAGTGCAGATGAATCAGCACACCACATGCCCAGTGTGGGTAAAGCACCTCCACAGGCCAGTTCCACAGGTGGGAAAACATGCCTACGTACAAATCACAGCCCACCTCGCTTGATTTGTTCTCAGCTTCATTTGGAAATGCAACAGAATTTTCGTTTTGTTTTTTATTAAACACTCATTAGTTTAAAATTTAACCACAGATCATTCAAAAACCATTCTTTCCCTCATCTTTTCTCAAGGAAATCTCTCTCAGAAGCGACCTGGAAGAACAATACAGTGGCCCCAATTTTTACCTCATCTTTCTCACAGTCCTCATCAATTTCAAATACATGATTGGGAATCTTTTCTGGTCTCAGAGATTTGCTGAAAAATACAAGAGAATTGTCTTAGATATTGAACAGAACATACCAAAAAAAAAAAAAAGAAAAGAAAGAAAGTAAACATCAGAAACTTCTTTCTTCCACAACCAAGAAAATGCTAAGACATGAGGAGGAGAAATCCCTTTCTTCTTCCCAAACTCATATTTTCCTTGTGACTAAATTTGTATTACCTTTTATATACGGACTCCCACACGTGCACCAGCAGCAGAGGTGGAACTGAGCCCGATACTTTATCAGGGAAGGGCAGACACTGCCCAGGACTGTGTGCCTGAGCTGTTACTGGTGGAGGACCTTTCTTTCTCCAGGTCAAAAAGCAACAGAATTGAGCTTTTCCATCTGTTTGCTGTAAGACCTTGGACTGGTCATCTTCGAACTCAGTCTTTAGGACTCAGCTTTATCCTCGGGGAAGATGCTTTGAAAACTATAAAAGGCTACACAGCCCTGGCCGGTTGGCTCAGCGGTAGAGCGTCGGCCTAGCGTGCGGAGGACCCGGGTTCGATTCCCAGCCAGGGCACACAGGAGAAGCGCCCATTTGCTTCTCCACCCCTCTGCCGCGCTTTCCTCTCTGTCTCTCTCTTCCCCTCCCGCAGCCGAGGCTCCATTGGAGCAAACATGGCCCGGGCGCTGGGGATGGCTCCTTGGCCTCTGCCCCAGGCGCTAGAGTGGCTCTGGCTGCAACATGGCGACGCCCAGGATGGGCAGAGCATCGCCCCCTGGTGGGCAGAGTGTCGCCCCCTGGTGGGCAGAGCGTCGCCCCCTGGTGGGCAGAGCGTCGCCCCTGGTGGGCGTGCCGGGTGGATCCCGGTCGGGCGCATGCGGGAGTCTGTCTGACTGTCTCTCCCTGTTTCCAGCTTCAGAAAAATGAAAAAAAAAAAAAAAAAAAAGGCTACACAAAGTCTTATTTCTCCAAAACTGTATCTGTATGCTATCCTGTGAGGATGGTAATATTATGGAGGAGAAAAGGGAGAAAAGGGAGGGATCACACAGACCGAGTGACTGGCCCAAGGGCCATCTAGTCAGTATATGACAGAAACAACATTTGAACCCGGACAGTCTGGCTCCTAGGCCAGTGTGCTTGGCAGTCCCCTCAATTCAACTCTAAGAGATGTCCTTTTGCCAAGAGCTATCTGGGGTCATCAAATTGAGCCAAATATCTTCTAGCTTTTTCATTGACACCACTGGAAAATACTCACTACATTATCCAGAATCAAATAAAGACAATTTTAGGGTCACTATAGGTACAGCAAAGCCAAAAAGTGAACTCATACATTTTAGAAAGAATTTCAGTGAACAAAGTTAAAACATATTAAGTTACCCGAACATTGCATTTACGAAACATGCTGGTTGTTTGAGGTTTTCCTTCACCATAAATTGTAACGCAAAAGTTTCACAAGTAGTTAAATAAAAGGTAAAATGTTTAATAACCCTCCTGTTGAAGGCTTCCCTTGGATTCTGAACTTACCAAGGCAACATTCGAAAGTCCCCAGAGAAGTCCTCATACTTGTAGTTTACCACGTGCCAATCTGTGCTGTAGGTTTTAATACACTGAAAGAAAAGAGGAATCTGTGATCTGACACGTAGGGAAAGTACACATATAGCCACTTTTTAAAATCTGGTAGTAAGCTGAAAGGCTTTTAAACACCACTTGGGAAATTTTGATATTCGAACCTTCTTTTGGAGATTATGTCTCCCTAAAGCAATTGGCAGCCATAAATTCCAATTCTATGCTCTCTTAAACACTGAGTCCAAGTGCAGATGACAGTCAAATCCAAAAGAAAAAACTAAGAACACATGCTACTTGGGAAAGTAGTTAAGCTGTAATCTCTGGTTCACATCATATAGATTTTTTACATAGGTAAGTTAAAGAGACGGTAATCTTGTTTTCCATTGACACCAAAGGAAGAATATTGTAAATGCATGATGAATGTTCCTCTGTGGCCTTTGAGACTCTTACCTCTTTGACAAATAAGCTCTGGGCCCGTCTTTCAGCATCTTCCGGTACTGTGGACTGCACTGTTCTGCGCTGACGAGTTATCACCGAGATCTAGAAGAAAAGGGACATCTCGCTATAAGGACTGGCTTGGCATATGCAGCTTTTTGTCTTTAAAAATGTGCTTGTGGCCCTGGCCAGTTATCTCGCTTGATTAAGAGCATCATCCCCAAACAACAACGTTGCAGGTTCAATCCCCAGTCAGGGCACACACGGGAAGCAACCAATGAATGCACAACTGAGTGGAACAACAAATGACTGTTTCCCTCCCCCCAGCACCCCTCTTCCCCTTCCTCTCACTGTATCTCTAAAACTCAATAAAAATTAAGCCCTAGCCAGATAGCTTGGTTGGTTACAGAGTCATTCTTGTGTGCGAAAGTTACCAGCTCAATCCCCAGTCAGGGCACATACAAGAGCATCTCCATATTCTTGCCCCTCTCTAAAAAAAAGTGCTTGTGAACTCACAGATATATCCTCCATTGGAAACATAAGCAGGTCTCTGAGGGGGTCACTGTAAATCTGGGTTTTCCTTTGGGTGATAACATTCTCATAGTCCAAGGGCTCCACAACTTTGGTCTTCTCCTTCGTAAGAGACAAAAAGGAAGTTAATATGGTCAAACTCACAAGCAATAAATTTCTCTCCATGTGATAACATGGGCTATTTCACAAAAGAACCATTACAGATGATAATAAGCTCTTAAAGGAGACACTTTCCAAGAGAAATATTCTCCATAGCTAGACACACATACACAACACATACACATACACATACACACACACAGACCTCTGCTAAAGACAAGAGTCTAGAGAAATAGCACTGTACTCTGCTTATCCATTTGCCTTCCAAAACTTTACTGAATTTAAAGGAAAACAACAGGTGGTATATTTGGAAGCCTAGCAATTGATATTCACTGAATATGCGCTATTCCCTGGGCAACCGAAGGGGAGAAAGTATTAACATTCATGTGCCTACTCTATACCAGGCACGCTCTCCAAGGGGTGTATCAAGTTCTGACATCACAGGGGCACGCATGGGGATTCGGGGTGCTCGATCCATTGGGCAGGGCACAAAAAAAAGGGTGAGGTTCCAGGTGGCAAAGTCAGCGGATCCATGTGGGACTCCCAAGCAACCTGGTTGTTAAAACGACAGTAGGGCCCCAGCCTGAGGCTAAGGCTCTCAGGAGCAGGATCAGTGACTGAGAAATCCAGTATATGATTTATTAATCAGAATGCTAACGGCACTTACTGAGCCCTTTCTATATGCCAGGCGCTGTGCCAAGTGCTTCCCCTACATCTTCTCATATAATATGCATAACAATTCTATGAAATAGGGTTAATCTTTGTCCTCCTTCTACAGATGAGGAAATCCTGAACTCACTTCAGGTTCAGTAACTTGCCCATCTTCAGAGCTGGAATTCAAACCTGGGTCTGTGACTGTTAAGGTGCTGTTCTTTCTACCTCAGACAGCCTTTCCTCCTCCTCTCAAGGTACTGACCTGAGAATAGGCTCCCACCACCTTCCTTCCTATGGCCTTTTCCTTCACTGAATGTACCATGATCTGATAGGCCATCTATTTTACCTCTCTGCCTGCCTAAGAACAGGGATTCTGCTTCATAAGTTTTTTTTTCCTTCATAACTTTAATGCCATAATTTCAGCTCTTAGAACACTCACTAATTGTTGAATGAATTTTGAGCTACTTGGATTCAACCAGAGCCCTGTCTCAATACACTCTGCAAAACCAAGGTGAATATATTAGCATTTTTTTTTATTTGTTTATTTTTTTATAGAGACAGAGAGTGAGTCAGAGAGAGGGATAGACAGGGACAGACAGACAGGAACGGAGAGAGATGAGAAGCATCAATCATTAGTTTTTCGTTGCACATTGTGAGACCTTAGTTGTTCATTGATTGCTTTCTCATATGTGCCTTGACCGCGAGCCTTCAGCAAACCGAGTAACCCCTTGCTCGAGCCAGCAACCTTGGGTTCAAGCTGGTGGGCTTTCTGCTCTAACCAGATGAGCCTGCGCTCAAGCTAGCGACCTCGGGGTCTCGAACCTAGGTCCTCTGCATCCCAGTCCGACGCTCCATCCACTTCGTCACCGCCTGGTCAGGCTATATTAGCAATTTGTAATAATATTTTACTTAAATTATTTTAAAATCTTGTAATAAAAAATATATAAAGGATACTTGAATTTAAGATATATTAAAACATTATAATAAATTAATGTAAAATTATATTAAAACTTAGCCTGAACAGGCAGTGGCACAGGGGATAGAGTGTCAGACTAGGATGCGGAAGACCCATGTTCGAAACCCTGAGGTCGTCGGCTTGAGCGCAGGGTCGCTGGCTTGAGCGTGGGATCATAGGCATGACCCCATGGTAGCTGGCTTGAGCCCAAGGTCACTGGCTTGAGCAGAGGTCACTCAGTCTGCTGTCGCCCCCAGTCAAGACACATATGAGAAAGCAATCAATGAACAACTAGGGAGACACAATGAAGAATTGATGTTTCTCATCTCTCTCCCTTCCTGTCTGTCTGTCCCTATCTGTCCCTCTCTCTGTCTCTGTCACCAAAAAAAAAAAAAAACCCAAAAAACAAAACAGAAAAAAAAAACCCATAAATATCAGACCCTGGCTGGATAACTCAGTTAGTTAAAGCATCGTCCTGAAGCACAGAGGTTGTAGATTTGATCTCCAGTCAAGGCACACACAGAAACAGATTGATGTTCCTGTCTCTTTCTCTCCCCCTTCCTCTCTCACTAAAAATCAACAAATAAAACATTTTTAAAAAATTTTAAAAAGCTTCCTGGCCTGTGGTGGTGCAGTGGATAGAGTGCCAACCTGGAATGCTGAGGTCACCAGTTTGAAACCCTTGGCTTGCCTGGTCAAAGTACTCACAACAAGCAATCAACTACTTCTCGCCCCATCTCTCATAAAAATATCAATAAAAAATCTTTTAAAAATTTAAGAAACTTAATATCATAATGGATTATGGGGTTATATTTATATTTGTGTACACAATATCTAAGGCCATGTCCAGTACACTGTATTGACACAATCCTTTGATAATGGTTTCCATATTTGGTTCACAATAGGTCATAGCTACGGGGTATCTCAGAGTTTCCTCGATAGAATTAGTTAGAAATATGAGAATAAACAACTCTAACCAATGAGAATCAATGTTCAACAAGTCTAAAAGATCCTAACAAAAACAGTATGGAGGTTCTTTCAGAGATTAAAAATAGAACCACCATATGATCCAGCAACCCCACTTCTGGGCATATATCCAACAGAAACAAAATCAGTATCTCGAAGATATTATCTGTCCTCCCATGTCTGTTACAGCATTATTCACAACAGCGAAGACATTGAAACAACCTAAGTGTCTAGCTACAGATGAATGGATAAAGAAAATGTGATACACACACAAATTCACACACAATGGAATATTATTCAGCCATGCGAAATAAAAAAAAATCCTGCCATTTGTGACAACACAGATAAATCCTAAGGCATTATGCTAAGTGTACTGAGCCAGAGAAAGACAAATACTGTATGGTAGCACTTCTAAGTGAAATCTAAAAAAAAGTAGAATGGCGGTTGCCAGGGGCAGAGCCATGAAAGCAAAGGGGGAGATATTGACCAAAGGCTTTTCGTTATAATATGAATTAGCTCTGAGGCTCTAACGTACAGCATGGTGACTACACTATACTTGTAAGTTGCTAAGAGTACCTTAGATTTTAAGTTTCCACCACACATACAGCAAAGGTAACTGGCGAAGTGATAAATGCATGTACTATGTTGATTGTGGGAATCATTTCACAATGTATACCTATATTCAATCATCACATTGTACACTTGAAATGTATAAATTGTTTTTCAATTATACCTCAGAAAAGCTGGGGAAAATATCCTAACAAAGATATACCTCATTGCAAGTCCTATATTTGGATTTGTAGAACCATGAGATCAGATCAAGCAGATCATCCCTACCGTGTTAGTGAATATGCATGCAAAATGAATCAAAATAGAACAAAAAATCCTATTTGGGAACTCAGATGTTCTAACTGGAAAATTAGACCTCCTTGTCCCGGATGTGCCATGTAGTCTGTAATCAATTTCTCAGAGAGCTTAAATGAATAAAAGCCCATCTAAGAAAGCAAACCTTAGGCAGTAAAAATAATTTCAGCCTTGCCTTTGGTAGCAACCATCTTCTAACACAGATCACAAAAACAGTCCTCAAATTTCAATGTTTAACCTATCGAATTAAATTAGCATCTGTTAATCCCTAAATACAATGGTTTCACAAATACCTTCTCCAGTAACTTTGAAAAAGAAAAAAAACACACTCCTTCAGCTCTGTAATGTAGTTGACAAATTAATATGGAAAACATGTTAAAATGAATCACTTCTTTATTTATTTATTTATTTTTTGCATATTTCTGAAGCTAGAAACAGGGAGAGACAGTCAGACAGACTCCCGCATGCGCCCGACCGGGATCCACCCGGCACACCCACCAGGGGGCAACGCTCTGCCCACCAGGGGGCGATGCTCTGCCCATCCTGGGCGTCGCCATGTTGCAACCAGAGCCACTCTAGCGCCTGGGGCAGAGGCCACAGAGCCATCCCCAGCGCCTGGGCCATCTTTGCTCCAATGGAGCCTTGGCTGCGGGAGGGGAAGAGAGAGACAGAGAGGAAGGAGGGGGGGGTGGAGAAGCAAATGGGCGCTTCTCCTGTGTGCCCTGGCCGGGAATCGAACCCGGGTCCTCCGCACGCTAGGCCGATGCTCTACCGCTGAGCCAACCGGCCAGGGCCGAATCACTTCTTTAAATGCATAGTATATGCCCTCTAAAAATGAAACTCACAGTTTGTCATGTGTTTTGAAGGCCATATAGCCATGCTATACATAACAAAGTTTCACTTTTCATTTAAAACTGATTAAACGAAGCATTCTGAGTCTTCATTCCTACTTCCTGTGTCAAGGCTAGCTGAGTTGCAGAAAAAATCGGGGTGGCTATTCTGGGTCCCACAAAGCTTCCTCTAATAGAAGATCTCAGCCTGTGAATAACAGTTTCATCTTTTAAGGAAGAAAAAGAGGCGGGGCTGAGCACCCCCATCCCACCCCTGCCTTCAATTCCCATTTTTAACTCCACCCCCTCTCAGGCATTAAATAAACAATTCAAACTAGAAGTGGAACAGAGAGGTTATAGGAGACAGTTGCAAAGAACCACACCCTACATTTCCCTTTCAGTAGGATTCTTGTAACTCTGTTGGCATCCGAGGCAAGGAAAACCATTGACTTTTTGAATTATGATTTAATAGTAGCTCTGCCCTAGAGTCTAGAACATAACCCTTACCTAACTTTCCTATTTATCATTTTATCATAAGACGTATTATTAAGTTGCCATAAATAAAGCTTCTATCACACACAAAAAGATTAATTTTCCCAGGTTTTTCCTTCCTGCCACTTTGAGCATGGACTGGCCTGAAAGGTGATTTTTCCAAAGGTGCTTGTAATAAACAGTACTTTGTACAATACTCAAATAATGCCTGATCAGGCAGTGGAACAGTGGGGAGAGCATAGGACTGGGATGCAGAGGACCCAGCCTCGAAACCCCGAGGTCGCCAGCTGGAGCACAGGCTCATCTGGTTTGAGCAAGGCTCACCAGCCTGAGCCCAAGGTCCCTGGCTTGAGCAAGGGGTCACTCGGTCTGCTGTAGCCCCTGGGTCAAGGCACCTATGAGAAAGCAATCAATGAACAACTAAGGTGCCACAATGAATAGTTGATGTTTCTCATCTATCCCTTCCTGTCTGTCCCAATCTATCCCTCTCTCTCTGTCTCTCTCTTGGAAAAAAAACACAAAACACTTTCATAATTATCTAACCACTATGCTGTACACCTGAAACTAATATAGCAGAACATTGAATTCTGCTGTAATTCAACTGTAATTGAAAAGCAAAATTTTTAAAAAGTGAACTAGCACCTGACCAATGGTAGTGCAGCGGTTAGAGCCTCAACCCATAGTACCAAGGTGGCCAGTTCGGAACCCAAGGTCACCAGCTGGAGCCCAGGATCACCAGTCAACACACATATGTGAAGCAGTCAATGCACAACTAAGTGGAACAAGTTGATGCTTCTCTCTCTCTCTCTCTCTCTCTCTCTCTCTCTCTCTCTCTCTCCCCCCCCCACTCCTTCCCCATCTCAGAAATAAAATAAAAAGTGAACAAGCAAAAAACAAAACAAACCAAAAAATTGTTTATTTTTCTTCAAATCAAATCTCTTCTTCATTGAAATATATTTATTTGAAAGAGGAAAATTCTATCATCCCCATAAAAGAAAATAAACTAGCATTTTCGTAATCTCAAAATAAAATAAATGTCATGTTTGTACCAGTTTGGGACACAGTGCGCGCTTGCAGGCTTGCTCAGGCCACTAAGAACCAAATCCAAGTGGACTTCCATAACACCACGGCCGAGGCCAGGCAGGTCCACACTGGATTCGGGCAGACGGTACAGAAACTGCGGAGCCGGAAAGCGTCGGGCCATATCCATTTAATAGAGTCTCGCAAAGGCAGACGAGCGCACAAGCAGGAGAAAACCACTTCTCAGGCAAACAAACAGTAAAACGTCCCCTCAGAGTGGCAGGGGGGCAATTGGCAATCCAGTCATCCATCGCCCTGAGGGCAAGCCCGTGCAGCCTTACATAGACTACACACACATGACGCTGCCATGTGCTCACGCACCGATCAGGCAAAGTGCAAGTGAGCAAGCCTAACAGCTGTTTTCCCAACAGCTTCCTCCATGTGTAAACCCTAAAACTGTGAAGAAATACACGATTCCACAAATTAAGATAACTTTCTGATTTCTAAAATACAGTGAAAGGACAGACACTGAACAAGGAAAATGGTCAGTTCCAGTCTGTTTCTTGGTCCAAGCAGCAGAAACAAGGACCCTAACTAGGAGTCACAAGCAACATCAGATGCTCAAGACAATGATTTTGTGGTGGTGCCTGTGCTTCCTGCGCAGGATGCCTGATCTTTCTTCGTCTGAACTGCATCTGTACAAATATAAAACCAAGCTGGTAATGTTAAAATAAATATGTAAATATGTATGTGCCATGTAGATATTCACCCATTTAACAACTCACGTATTTAAAAATACACATGACTACCAGACTTCTTTATGCTATCATTATAAACTTATCCATAGAATTTTGATTTCATTTAAGAAGCAATAATTATTGTATGATATTTCTCTGTTAAGAATGCGAAATAAGCCCTAGCCAGTTGGCTCAGTGGTAGAGCGTTGGCCCGTCGTGTGGAAGTCCCAGGTTCCATTCCCAGTCAGGGCACACAAGTGAAGCACCCATCTGTTTCTCCACCCCTCCCCCTCTCCTTCCTCTCTATCTCTTTCTTCTCCTCCCGCAGCCAAGGCTCCATTGGAGCAAGTTGGCCCCGGGTGCTGAGAATGGCACCATTGCCTTGCCTCAGCTGCTAAAATGGCTCCAGTGGCAACGGAGCAATGGCCCCAGAAGGGGAGAACATCGCCCCCTAGTGGGCTTGCCAAGTGGATCCCGGTCGGGTGCATGAGGGAGCCTGTCTCTCTGCCTCCCCCCTTCTCACTTCAGAAAAGCAGACACACAAAAGAAGAATGCCAATTAAGGCTTGGCTGGGTTACTTCTGCTTGGATGTTACACCAAAGGTCATTAGTTCACTAGTAAATCTTTTACTTTAGAAACAAGTTCTCCTTAAGAATTCTAAGAATGTCTCACTGCAAGTCTGAAGTGAACACTGGCTTCACAGGACCCCTCCTATAGCACACTGGGAGGGAGATCAGAAGCAGACAGAAAGCTTAGCAGTGGGAACTGTAGGTGGAGTGCAAAGTGCATTCCTAGCAGCTGTGGCTGATAAATGCTGTGAGAATACTCCAGCACCTGAAACCCTCCTAGGCACACCCAGGAGGGAGCTCGCCCGCTATAAGGAAATGACTCAATGCTAACCAGGCAGCTCCCTGATCTTTTCAGCCACTGGCTATGAAGGACACGCTGTAACATCCTATTGGCTGAACCTGTGTATATAAGCTAGCTTACTTCCTGAATAAAGCAGATCTGCGTCACTGAACCTGGTCCCCGGAGTCCGGTCTCTGCATCTCTGTCGTGCTCGCCCCCAGTGGGCCTTGTCCACAGGAACAACTCAAAAATCTCCCTGCACCACCACCACCATCATCCAATTCACCAAATTAAATTTCAGTACAAGGAGGAATATGGCAACAGCTGGTTCAAGAAAGATATTATTTAGCCCAAAACTTAGGAGCTCATTTTTCACAGTATTGCCAAAGACTAGTTTGAATGGCAACTGGACCTATTCTTATTGAAAACAACAGTCTTACAAGAGAAGTAACATACTCAAAAAGAGGAGGTTGGTTACTCAGTGAATCCCTTCTTCCCCTCACGCCTTGACCTCTCTCCCTTGGGGATTTCTCTAGACCCTCTGGGCATTCAGCTCCCCTTTAGCTTGAGACATTTGTAGCATAGTTTGGAGTGCTTCTCCACAAGAGAGTATCTAAAAATAACATTTTGTACTCAGAATGGCCACTGGGGGCATGCAATTTCCGGCAAGGCAGAAGAGAAAGTGAATTTGATGTCAGGCAAATTTATCAAGTCCCTACTAAGGTCCAAGCCCTGTGCTGGCTGGCTCCTGTTAATGCAGAGATGAAAAGTCATCTCTCATGAAAAGAAATGAAAAGGTCTTACCCTTGAAAAGCTCATTATCTAGTGGGGAGAAAAATAAACCCAAAGCAGTCAAATAGATCACTAAAGCGATTGTAACTTAAAGCTTCACTTGGGTTCCGTGCATCTGTCATACTCTCTTCACAGACACATCTTGTTCCAACGAAGCGAATGCCCAAGTGCTTTTTGCATGCTAAAGTGTGCGAGCCCATCTATCCACATGTATATCAATCAGCAGTTCCCTGAAGCCCTGGCCCAGTAGCACAGTTGGTTAGAGTGTCGTCCTGATACACCAGTGTTTTGAGTTCAATCTCTAGTCAGGGCACATACAAGGAACCACCAATGAATGCCTAAATCAGTGGAACAACAAATCAATGTTTCTCTCTTTCTCTCTAAAAATTAATGAATACATTTTTTAAAAAAGAGATTTTTCCCTGTATCGTTATATGTGGTCCCTGATCAGTTCATTTTGTCTTCTACTTTTGTTGAAAAAACCAGAGTCTAGGTAACTGCTGAGAGCGGTGCAGGAGGACGAGCAGCAGCAAGGGAAATGTCATTACCGCAGACTGCCGATTTCTAGAGCAGGACCCTGCACAGCTTGGCAACACACCAAAACCATACGGAACTTTTTCATAACGTTCAAATAAACAGTATTTGACTTTCTTATGACCCTTTCTTTCCTAAATCATACAATTACCTTCATCAGCTCATTTCTTTCCCTCTTTCCCAGTAGAAACTTCAAGTACTGAAGAAACTTTGAATTAATATTGCCTGATGATGATGCAAGGTGAGGGAAGGCCATCTTTTTAATTGGTACATCTCAAATTGGCAAAAATAGATGAACATATTTTAATAAAGATTGTTTATCAGGGCCAATCTTGGCACGAAAACCCACATACAAATTGTATTCAAGACGCTGACCTTTCTTAAAGCTAACAACTAAGGGAAAATCACACTTCATGAGATTGTTGGGTTATGCTAATTCCTAATCCACACTGGCTGGTGTTTTTCCTCTGACAGCCCCTCTCTTACCCTCTACCCTTGTTGCCTTTACCGACCATTGTGGCATTTACTCATATACAGCACGGAGCTGCTTTGGGGAGTGTTTGATTATTAGTCTCTCTAGGAAGAGTGTAATCACCTGGACGGAACAGTGTGCCTTGTATTTTCTCTACCACTTACAGCATTACTATATACCAAGTTAAGCATTTTATATCTGTTATCCCATTTAATTCTTTCAAAAACCCTGCAAGGGAGATTATTGTGCGCATTTTACAGAGAAGGAAATTGAGTCTCGGGCAGGTCTAGTGTCACACATTAGTGGAGCTAGGATCCAAACCTGTAGCTGATGGCCTCCAGAGTCAGTGCTCTTACCCATGACACACATAAACCTATGTACACCGAACTTAACAAAATCAAAGCATTGCCCCTCGCTCCTTCCACGGTTCATTTCCTTGAATGGACTCTGCATTTTAGGATTTGCTAAAGCTTTCTCAATCTACCCTATCATTTTTTTATTTTAATTTATTGTGTTTACATAGATTTTAGTGTCCCCCTGAATGCATCCCCCCTCCCCCGTGTTCCCCACAACATCCCCCTTTCCCTCCAGGATTAGCTGTTCTGCTCTCTATAATGTTGTGTTACATGTGTATCATTTCACCAATCTTTTTCCCTTCTCTGAGCCCTTCCTATCATCCCCTATCATTTTAACCAAACTGAGCTCCTGCCTTCTTTTCACCCTGATGATGCTGAGCATGACTGGTTTAGGGAGCTTATAATATAGTTGGATAATTACTTTTGCGCCTGACCAGACAGTGGCGCAGTGGATAGAGCATCAGACTGGGATACAGAGGACCCAGGTTCGAGACCCTGAGGTCGCCAGCTTGAGCACGGGCTCGTCTGGTATGAGCAAGGGGTCACTTGCTCTGCTGTAGCCCCCGGTCAAGGCACATATGAGAAAGCAATCAATGAACAACTAAGGAACCACAACGAAGAATTGATGTTACTCATCTCTCTCCCATCCTGTCTGTCTGTCCCTATCTGTCTCTCTAGTTGACTCTCTCTCTGTCACACACAAAAAAGTTTTGCATTTCTTTTTTTTCTTTTTTTTTGTATTTTTTCTTTTTTGTATTTTTCTGAAGCTGGAAACGGGGAGAGACAGTCAGACAAACTCCCACATGCGCCCCACCGGGATCCACCTGGCACGCCCACCAGGGGCTACGCTCTGCCCACCAGGGGGCGATGCTCTGCCCCTCCGGGGCGTCGCTCTGCCGCGACCAGAGCCACTCTAGCGCCTGGGGCAGAGGCCAAGGAGCCATCCTCAGCGCCCGGGTCATCTTTGCTCCAATGGAGCCTTGGCTGCGGGAGGGGAAGAGAGAGACAGAGAGGAAGGGGGGGTGGAGAAGCAAATGGGCGCGTCTCCTATGTGCCCTGGCCGGGAATCGAACCTGGGTCCCCCGCACGCCAGGCCGACGCTCTACCGCTGAGCCAACCGGCCAGGGCCAAAAGTTTTGCATTTCTAAGCCATTACTTCTAATTTAGCATTTGCCATCAATGAGTAGGGATTAACACATTAGGTCTTTTACTTTGAGGGAAGGAGTTGGCAGATTTACCTTCAACTGGATAAGAATTAAGTTACAAAATAAACAGTAACATACTGTCAAGGGATCCTGTCTAATTCATCTCTGTCTTCTTCACAGAACCTAGAAGACAGTCGCGAGAACTACAAAGCCAGAAGCTTTTGTGGCTCATGAGGGACAAACAGCTGAGTAATACAAAGAGATCGACTTACAGGTATATGCCTCCTTCCAAGCCAAAGTGGCGGCACACAAGGAGAGGGGGGAGTCATAGCTAAGCCTTTCAGAATTAATTTTCAGAACCCAGCTTTAATTTAGGAACAATTTACTGTTCTAAGAATCAGCAAGATGAGATTTAAATTTATCAGAAATACTGAGGAAATATAAAATACATTTTTCCGCTTTCAAGTTTTTGCATAGGGAGGAAATCCTTTTAAATGCCTAATTACTTTCATTTTACAAGTTATTTAACTATTTACATAAAGTGAAGAACTATTTTTTTCTCCTTTTTCCAAGTGAGAGAAGGGGAGATATAGTAAGACAGACTCTCGCATGCGCCCCGAGCAGGATCCACCCAGCAACCCCCGCCCAAGGCCCATACTGTACCCATCTGGGGCCATGCTCACAACCAAGCTATTTATAGCACCTGAGGCAGAGGCGCCACAGAGCCATCCTCAGTGCCTGGGCTGGGCCAATGTGCTCGAACCAATTGAGCTGTGGCTGCAGGAGGACACGAGAAAGAGAAGAAAGAAGGGGAGGGGTGGAAAAGCAGATGTCGCTTCTCCTGTGTGCCCTGACTGGGAATCGAACCCAGTTCATCCACACACCAAGCTGATCCTCTACCACTGAACCAACCAGCCAGAGGCAAGAACTACTTTTTAAAACCTACAAAGGCCCTGGCCGGTTGGCTCAGCGGTAGAGCGTCGGCCTAGCGTGCGGAGGACCCGGGTTCGATTCCCGGCCAGGGCACACAGGAGAAGCGCCCATTTGCTTCTCCACCCCTCCGCCGCGCTTTCCTCTCTGTCTCTCTCTTCCCCTCCCGCAGCCAAGGCTCCATTGGAGCAAAGATGGCCCGGGCGCTGGGGATGGCCCTGTGGCCTCTGCCTCAGGCACTAGAGTGGCTCTGGTCGCAACATGGCGACGCCCAGGATGGGCAGAGCATCGCCCCCTGGTGGGCAGAGCGTCGCCCCCTGGTGGGCGTGCCGGGTGGATCCCAGTCGGGCGCATGCGGGAGTCTGTCTGACTGTCTCTCCCCGTTTCCAGCTTCAGAAAAATTAAAAAAAAAAAAAAATTAAAAAAAAAAAATTAAAAAAAATAAAACCTACAACAAATTTATATTAATTTCTAAAGGGCTTGAAATAAACAAGTCTGTATACATATTAGTTCCAACTCAGTTAACAACTACTTTTTGTTATAGCCAATTCAAATAGCATGCAAATAATCTAAATTATCTACTAATGAATAAATAAAATTTTTATAAACTCTATACCCCAAAACTTCATTTTAGCAATAATTATTATTTTACTCAATATCCTGGCTGACAGGTAGGAAAATTGATTTGAATTGAATCATTCTTGACCTTCTCTGTTCACTTTGTGCTAATATGCATTTAAATGACTCAAAGATAAGACAAAAAAGAAAAAGAAAGACTTGATGAAATTGAGAAAATGACAAAGTACCTTTTAAAAAATAGAAGAACACTGTTTCTAGTCTTTAGCATACTATTATTGACAAAAAGAAAAAAAAAGCATATTGTTATATATAATGGCTTTGTTTCTAACAAATCGAAGAGTTTAAGTTCACATAAACATACAGAATTACTGCAGATTAATTCATTCATGCAAGGAGAAATCAAGTTGTCCTCACTCTGTGCCTGTCAACTAATTTATAACCTGCCTTGGAACTTGGTGCTCACTGTAAAACTTGTAACAATAAATAAATAAATAGTCTCATTGACTTTTTCCTGAGTTTTATAAACAGAACCATGACATACCTTACGTTTTTGTTTTTTTTAACAGAGACAGAGACAGTCAGAGAGAGGGATAGACAGGGAGACACAGACATGAATGGAGAGATGAGAAGCATCAATCATTAGTTTTTCATTGCGCGTTGCAACACCTTAGTTGTTCATTGGTTGCTTTCTCATATGTGTCTTGGCCATGGGGCTACAGCAGACTCAGTAACCCCTTGCTCGAGCCAGCGACCTTGGGCTCAAGCTGGTGAGCTTTTGCTCAAACCAGATGAGCTCGCACTCAAGCTGGCAACCTCGGGGTCTCGAACCTGGGTCTTCTGCATCCCAGTCCGACGCTCTATCCACTGCGCCACCACCTGGTCAGGCGTACCTTATGTTCTTAAGTAGAAGAAAAGGTAAAATGCACTGATGATCTTTACACTGATTCACACAGGTATGTGAATTTAGCTGGATTACTTGCATTCAATGAAAATTTAAAACCCCAGAAGTTCTGTTTCTATCCATTTGAACACACACAACAGTACACACTTATTTAGCTACAAAATCTCAGTAACCTTATATAAAGTACTCACATATCATGTTCCACACTGGATCTGATCATTGGTCTACCCATCCCAATAATTTGTTCCTGAAAATGGAGTTAAGAAAACTCATGGGCCCTATTTTGAAATTAACCTTGAAAGGGGCAAAAATGTACCTTTCTGCAAGTATTTTCATTTTCCATGATCAGACATATTGGACCTGGCCATTAATTGAAATTTTCTCTGCTTTTTTTGAACCAACCAGTACTCTCAGCCTATACCGTTCTATGAGATATATATATATTCTAAAAGCTATTTACGTTAGATAAAGTGATAGCGCCTTTGGCTTTTCTTAAGATTACCTCTTTAAAATGTCAGGAAATGCTCCAGTTCTGGGTATAGTATATGCTGACCTGCTCCATGTTTTTCCTATCTCCCGTTCATGATTAATCAGGTGCACCCTCTTCGGCCAGGATCTGTCTTCTGGTGAGGTGAGACAGGAGTCTATAGATAATTGTCAAAGTCCTTCCTGACTATGCTCAGCATTTTACTGTCCTACTGGCCTGATCACAACCTGGGCAGAGAGCCTCAGAGTCAGGTCTACGGTCACTGTCCACGTTGTGTTAACCGAATGTAATCAAGTTCAGAATCTACTCTCCCATTTAATAAGTTTCAGTTATTTCCCCAGCTCTTGTTCAATCAGAAACTCACCTCTCACTTTCCTGTCAACATTATCCTTCTAGGGTCACACTGCGATATAGCTCCTGTAGCTTGGTCTCTCTCCGCTCATAGGAAAGGGTGTTAAATCAGACAAACATTCCTTGGCTATTCAGCTTTTTTACACATCTTCCACTTTAACAAAAAGATTGCCTGTCCTATCTACAATTTTTGTTTCTTTTTTAAGCCTATGCCCTCCCTATTGACGAATGTCCTGTCAGCTGAGATACCGTTTGAAAGAGGAGAGCCTCAGGGAGTGACCCCATGACAGGTTGTTTGAAACTTTCAAGTAAACCAACCTTGAGCTGATGGAAATGTTCCGCAATTGATGGTGACAATTGCCCGTATCTGTGAATATACTAAAAACTATTGAAATATATACTTTAAATGTGTGTGTGGTATGGCATATGAATTATATCTCAACACAGCTATTAAGAAAACTGAAAGAGAAAAATCAATAAATAACCTACCTAATTAAAAGGCAAAGGGATTAAGAAGGACAAATTGGCATTACAGAATAGTCGCAGGGATGTAAAGTACAGCAGAGGGAATATAATCAGTAATATCATAATAATTATGTATGATGCCAGATGGGTACTGGAAATATCAGGGGGAAACACTTCAGGAGTTAAATAATGTCTAACCACTTTGATATACACCTAAAACTAGTAAAATATTAAATGTCAACCATAGTTGAAAAAAATTTAAATAATGACCTATTCAGTTTCACTTCCTTATAACTAAAAAAAAATTGCTCTGATATTTAGTAAGAGATGAGTTCCCAGTACAGAGACCATGGTGTTCCTCACTAGAATGGTTAGGTGTCAACGTCTGATGATCCTACACAATAGCCATAGATCCCACCGACCAGCAGGGTACAAAAGTAAGGCTCTCCTGGAGATCTTATAACCAGAAATCCACAACACACAGCTTAGCGCTATAGCGCATCAGCTGTGTGCCAGGCAGTGGGCTACAGAGCTGAGAAAACAAAGATGGACAAGATGTGGGCCTTGCCCTACTGAACTCATGGGCTTAAGGGAAAGCCAGACCACTAAAGAGAGAGTTAAATTATGATGGGGTTATAGCTGGCAGAGGGGACACTGAGAGTGCTGTGGGGAGCAGGTAAGGAAGAGATAAGTTCCACTGGTGAAGGAGGCTCAGAGAGGAGGCGGCAGCTGCTCTGAGCCATGAAGGACTGAATGAAAATGCTCATGGAAGGCAAAGTGAATAAAGACTTTCCACGCAAAGAAGAGAGCATAATAGCATGGAGGAGTTAACAGGGAGTAACAGCATGTGTTCAGGGAGTCTGAAGATGAACAGAATAGGGAAAAATGACCAAGATGAGCAGGAAAGGCACGTTTATGGAGGGCCCCGTATACCAAGGTAATGAATTTGGACTGTTTCCTAGTGTAGGCAGTGGGGAACCAGCAGAGGTTTGTAAGCAGGGGAATGACATGAACAGATGTTTTACTCATATTTATTACGCACAGAAAGCCAGAAGGTCAGCATTAATGGAAATTAATCCATAAAATGACAGCATAGCCTGAAAATTTGCCCCACTGTCTACATTTTCCAGGAGTCGTACGCTGAATTATGGAAAACTACTCATTAGAGCTGCATACGAAACTGTTGAGGAAAGTAAGTGAGAGCTGTGTCTATGAAGAGCTTTTCTTTGAAAGAGAAAAATGAATCTTCCTTGTGTGGCAGAGATTAAATTATCCGAACATGGCCCTGGCTGGTTGGCTCAGTGGTAGACCATCAGCCCAGCATGTGGATGTTCTGGGTTCGATTCCTGGTCAGGGCACACAGGAGAAGCATCCATCTGATTCTCCACCCCTCCCTTCTCACTTCTCTCTCTCTCTCTCTCTCTCTCTCTCTCTCTCTCCTCCTTCCCTCCTGCAGCCATGGCTCAATTGCAGTGAGTTGGGCCCAGGCACTGAGAATGGCTCCATGCCCTCTGCCTCAGGCCCTAAAACAAAAAAAAATGGCTCTGGGTTGCAACAGTTGCAAGGGAACAGGGGCCCCAGATGTGCAAAACATCGCCCCCTAGTGGGCTTGCTGGGAGGATCCCAGTAGGGATACATACAGGAGTCTGTTTCTGCCTCCCTTCTTCTCACTAAATAAAAAATAAATAGAAAAATTAGCCGAACATTTCACTGTGAAAAGATTAACTGCAAATCTGTACTTAATTTGTTTCCAACACCTTTTCAGTATCTAATTTGATCCAACATGGTTAAATACGATGAAACATAAATTGGATCACAGTATCCCTTTGTTTAAACCCATTTCATGGCTCCCCATAGCCTGAAGAAAAAAAGCTCAAACTGTTCAATGCCTCTGAAATCTAGCCTCCACCCTCAGCTTCCAGTCCATGCCTTCCAACCACAGTGGGCAGATCTCCTAATGGGCCCTGTGGTGACATGTTTGCCAGTTCTGACACCTCTGCCTAGTTCTCTCCCCAACTCCACTGCAAGACTCCGTAACCTGCCAATACGTCTAGGTATAAATGGCCACTCTTCCCTACCATTGCAACCCATGTCCTCAAACCAGAGCTAGTAGCCGTACTTCCCTCCCCACCCCAGCCCTGTCACAGCTGCTGAGGTGCACTGCTCTTCCATTGCCTCTTCTGTCTCTGCCCCCTCAACTAGAATGAAAGCTCTGTAATTGCAACCATTGTCTTATTCACTGCTCTGTCCCCAGCTCTCCAAAATTCTATCTGGAATGATTGAATGAGCCAACTATAAATCCATTGTCAAGATCTTTCTAGCCTTCGGCATTAATATTTTCTGCCTTTCCCACAATGACCACAATTTACAAACACTCATTTAAATACAAACATCTGGACAGCTGTCCAAAGGAGCCCTGCTACTGAACACTTTCATAACATAAATCCCCACCCACTAGTTTCTCTTCTGGTAAATTCACAATGTCATATGTGAAACGTTGAGAGAACCAGACACACCCTACAAAAAGAAATGTAAAGTGTCAGGAAGTAGAAAATTGTGTTGGTTGGGCATTCAAATTAAACCAGAAAGGTGACTTGTCAAGCAAAACTCCATTTGTGCTGGTAATGGTTTCCTTCCTCATTGCCAAACTTTCTTCTCGACAGCCTCTCTCCTCATCCTTTTTCCCACCAGCTCTCATTTACTCTGTGTGCTGACTGTACTCACAGGTACATTTTCTTGCTTCTTCCCCTAAAAGTAATCCAAAGTGTATCCCCGTAACACGTGCCCAGAAGCACAAACAAAAAGTACTCCCCCATACTCTTATCCCTTGTAAATGCCATCTTGAGACAAGACTTACAACAACCCTGCCTCTACAGGCCTCTAGCTAGAGCATGTGACCAAACCACTGTAATAACAACAAAACTATGCACCTATTCACCTAACTAGCGATGATGCAGTAGATAGAGTGTCGACTTGAGACTGCTGAGGTCCTGAGTCCAAAACCCCGAGGTTGCTAGCTTGAGTGCACAGTTGCTGGCTTGAGTGTGGAATCATCCACCAGCTTAAGCCCAAAGATCACTTGCTGAAGCCCAAGGTCACTTTCTTGAGCCCAAGGTCGCTCGCTTGAGGAAGAAGTCAGTGGCTCTGCTTGAGCACCCCGCCCCCATCAAGGCACATATGAGAAGCAATCAATGAACAACTAAAGTAAAGTAACTATGAGCTGATGCTTCTTCTCATCTCTCTCTTTTTCTCTCTCCCCAAAAAGAAAAAAAGAAAAGCCTATTCTGATCCCAGAGAAGAATCTACACCTTCTCCCCAGTACATTCTCCAGCTAGACTAACATAAACTCATTCTCTCAGTATGATGACAGTGCATTCCTGCTTGCTTTCATTCTCAACTCAACCTGGACCCCATGGCTTAGAGCCCTCTTAATAACCTACCTAGCCAATTCTGAAGCACAACTCCCATCACTCCTAAGCCCTGGATCAACAGTCCCCCACACCCCTAATTTGTTTTTCTTTGCTGCTGCTGGAGAAAATCCTGTCAAGGACGTCATTTACACAAATACAAATCCTAGGCTGGACTCTCAGCCCCATCCTCAAGGCTCTTACTTATACCAGGTTAGCTCCCTGTGACCTACAGAACAGAACACACTTGCGCTTTCACAAATGGAACACCCCTCTCTTATAAAGGCTTGTGTAGCCTGATGCAAGGGCAGTGCTACCAGATCAGATGGCCCCACACTGATGGTAACCACACACAGACAATTCTACTTATTCTACTTACTTCCACATTTACTTGGCAGCCAACCCCTTTTTGGGGGGCCACTTTCTCCATCTGGAAAGTGACTCCTAATCTGAGGTCTTAAGTGATCCCTGGATGGGCTACATGGGATGGGAAACTCTGAAATTACATGGAAAATGTCCTGTATACATCTTTGTAAGAAAAGGCACCAGAGTTTTCCAGAATCTCAAAAAAGTGTATGACCCAAGAAAGTTTAAGATCTACTGCCTTCCTGACCAGGCGGTGGCGCAGTGGATAGGGCACCGGACTGGGATGTGGAGGACCTAGGTCGAGACCCTGAGGTCGCCAGCTTGAGCGCGGGCTCATCTGGTTTGAACAAAGCTCACTAGCTTGGACCCAAGGTCGCTGGCTCGAGCAAGGGGTCACTCGGTCTGCTGTAAACCCCTACCCCCATCAAGGCACATATGAGAAAGCAATCAATGAACAACTAAGGTGTCGCAATGAAGAACTGATGCTTCTCATCTCTCTCCGTTCCTGTCTGTCTGTCCCTATCTATCCCTCTCTCTGACTCTCTCTCTCTGTAAAAAAAAAAAAAAAAAAAAAAATCTACTGCCTTCCTAACTTCATATAATCAAGCTGTATTATTTTTATATAAAATATATTGGTTCTGTGTAATAATAATAAGCAATACATGTTCATTGAAAACACTGTAATCTGGGGCTAGGGGTGGGGATAACAGTCATGGTGTTTAATGGTACAAATTTATAATGAGTAGTAAATAAGCCATAGAGATCAAATGCACACCATAATGAACACAGAAGACAATACTGTACTATAATTATGTAAGGTGATAAATATTGCCACATTGGCTATCATACTACAATAGATAAAATGCATCAAAGTAAGTTCCTTGTACACCTTAAACGTACACAATGTTACCCGTCAAATTTATTCAATTTTTAAAAAAAGAACTTAAAAACTGGAAGAACTGAAGAAAAATGAAACTTCTATTCAGATGTAGGAAAATAATTTTTAATCTAGAAATTTAAGAAAAAAAATAAAAGTCACTTAGAATCCCACCATCCATAGATGGTCACTGTTAGTATTTTAATGTTCCTCCATCTCTTTTCTAGTTTTTTCTCCTTCCATGTGGTATTCATATGTTGATTTCTGATACAGTGTTCCAAATAATATAAGATAAATTTCACAATACAAAGAATTTGGGACTAATGTTCAAATATCCAAGACACAGCTACCAAGAAATATTTATTGAGCATGTCCTTTGTGCATGACACACTACTCCAAAATAAAAGAAGGGAATTCTTATACAAGTTCCCACACAAGGTGTTTAAAAATTTGAGAGATTTCAATAGGCTATGTGAAGCCCCAGCCTAAAAAAGAGCCTTTTAGCTTAAAATAACTGTACTTCTATCAACCCAAGGTAGGGGGAGAAGGCAAATACCAACAATAATGTCATTGTAGACTTACAAAAATGTAATTAAACCATTAAGTCAGATTATTTTTAAATGATAGTTTCCTCTTTTTACCAAAATGCAGACTCTCATCTAATGATAAAAATATATGCATAACTGTGGGTCAAATAAGTTTGCAGATATGATGTGTATGTTTGCTCGCTTATAGTTTGCACTGGGTGTGGAGGACAGGCTGTAAGCAGGCAAGGTCCTTATAATCTAAGGCTTAGTTTTAAGACTAAGCCTTTCCCACCCTTTTATTTTTTATTTTTTGTTTTTTATTTTTATTTTTCTTTTATTAATTTTTAGAGAGGAAAGAGAGAGAGAGAGAGAGAGAGAGAGAGAGAGAAAGGGGGAGGGAGGAGCAGGAAGCATCAACTCCCATATGTGCCTTGACCAGGCAAGCCCAGGGTTTTAAACCAGCGACCTCAGTGTTCCAGGTCAATGCTTTATCCACTGCGCCACCACAGGTCAGGCCTTTCCCACCCTTTTAATACTAAGATCTTCTCAACATCTTTCTAATACTAAGATCTTCTCAAAACTAAGCTTTTCCCCACACCCTTGACTGTTGCATGATGTGGGGTGGTGCACTCTTATGAGGAATCCCATTTATGCCTCATATAAGTGGCTTTGTATCAGAGACTTCCTTATTTGTATACTGGCATAAAGGCTTTAATTTCTACACTATAAAATAAGGGAGACCACGGGCTCTCTTGCTCAGATCCTGCCATCAGCATTGCAGAGGAGAGGCATCCAAGATGGCGAGTACTGAAGGAGAAGCCAGTTTGTGCAGAGAGAAGGAGATGGGGAACAGAGGTGAATAAGGCTGGTGAGCTAGAAACCTTTGATTCTAGGAAACTCAGATAAGTGAGTGGCTTTGGGAGCCCTGAATGGAAAGGGAAGTGTTTTCCCACTGTGTGTATTTTTTGCCCGCCAGGTGCAAGCTAGGATTAACGGCAGTGGCCCACTAGTTCTTGGCTCCATTGTTTCATTGCCGTCTGTCCAAATCAAATGTGAACCTGTGTAAAGCCAGTAGTCATGGCCACCATCACAGCTTCCTGGCCCGTGCAGGTTCAGGTTTGATTCGGACAGACGGCAATGAAATAACGGAGCCAAAAACTAGTGGGCCATTAGCTTTAATCCTAGCTTGCACCCAGCGGGCAAGAAATACACAGAGTGGGAAAACACTTCCCTTTCCATTCAGGGCTCCCAAAGCCACTGACTCATCTGAGTATTCCTGGAATCAAAGGTTTGTACCTCACCAGCCTTATTCACCTCTGTTCCTCATCTCCTTTTCTCTGTACAAACTCTGCACAAACTGGCTTCTCCTTCAGCATTCTGCCATCTTGGCTGCTTCTCCTCTCCTTCACATGGCCTTTCTCTGCTCTCGCCTCTAATGTTAATCTCAGGAACCAAGCTCCTGGTCTGCCCCATTTCATAGTGTAGAAATCAAAACCTTTAATCCAATATACAAACAAGGAAGTCTTTAATACAAAGTCACTTAGGGTGGGAAAGGCTTAGTCTTAAAACTAAGTCTTAGGGTATAATGACCCTGCCTGCTTACAGCCTGTCCCCCACAACCAATGCAAACTATAAGCGAGCAAACCTGTATATCATATTTACAAACTTATTTGACCAACAACCTGCATGGGCCAGGTGACTGTGATGGTGGCTGCGACCACTGGCTTTACACATAATCCTGACCAGTGGTGGCACAGTTGATACAGCATTGACCTGGAATGCCAAGAACCCAGGTTCAAAATCCGGAAGTCTCTGGCCTGGGTGCTAGTTCACCAGCTTCAGCAGGGAGTCAGCAGCTTGAGCATAGGAAAATGAGCCTAAAAGTCCCTGCCTTGAAGCCCAAGGTCACTGGTTTGAGAAAGGGGTCACTGGCTCAGCTGGAGTCACCCCCAATCAAGGCGTGTATGAGAAGCAATCAATAAACAACTAAGGTGCCGCAACTATGCGTTGATGCTTCTCATCTCTCTCCCTTTCTAACAGTCTCTCTCTCTAAAAAAAATACATACATAATAAAATAAATATATGAGACAGGACTACATAGTAAAGGCCCTGGCAATCTCATAGAACCGATAAACTCATTCTGGGGGAAATTTTCTGTATTTTGAGTAATGCATTAGGGAGGAATTGTGGCCTCCTATAATGGTGACTATTCAAAGGACTGCACTTGTTTGCATGTGGAATTCCACTGTGTTTAAGGAAGAAGATCTTTGTAATTACTTCACCGCCACTGCTTACATATTTCACAATCAAGATAATTCTGGCAAAACAGGATTACTGGTTCTCTGCTTTAAATACATATAGGCAGAGGATGGGTCAACTGAAGGATTTCTTGCCATCTAAATCCAGCCACTCCAAAGCAATTTTTGTCCCACATTTAAATAATATCCCATTTTCAAGCAGGAAAACAAATACAGAATTCAAGACAGAGCACAGTGAAATGCATAAGAGTTTTCTCGATCAGGTTGCCCCATTCCTTGCTAACCCTTTGAGCCTTTTCCTTTTTCCTCTGCCCATTGGGGTTTTTTCCGAGGGAGAAACCCAGGCCTAGCCCAGTACATTTCCTGAAATTCGGGAATGTACTAGGATCTTCTGTAGAAGCCTCAGCCTCTGGCCACTTCAAAAGCTTGCCCTGCTTTCTTGTAAACACCACAACCTGAGGGCAGCCACTTTCAGGCCTTAAGTGAGGTTGTTATCAGGTAAACAAGCAGAGGGAGCCCCTTGTCATGCTGTGGCTTCTTTCTCTCCCTCGGGCACCAGTAGCCAGAGCTCCATTTGGAAGGCCCAGAGATACTCAGTGGACAGAATGGCTGATAGTGGACACAAGAGATAAGAGCCACAACCAGTACAAAAAGGACTTGAATGATGACTGAATGGGGTGCTGCTCCAGGGCTCAGTGTGGAGCTTGAGAATGACCAGGCTTGCAAGGCCTTTTACATGCTCCCCATAAAACTGTAGCTAGAAGCCAGGGATGCTGAGCCCGGGTCCCTGCGCTCCTACCAGCGGCTGCTCCCACGGCACAGGCCTGAGAACCGCGGCACTGCTGAGGACCGGCTCTGCCCCAGACGGCCTGCCGCGGCAGCTACGGTTCTCACTCAGCGGCCTTTTTTATTTATTTTCTGTGGCCCTTTAAAAACTTCTTTTCTGTTTTTGAGCACCACAGTTTTACTAAGGAATGATTAGGTACTATTGTACCAGCTTTTCAGGAAGTGGTAGAAAGTGACTGTCACTTTTACTGATGGGAGAGTAGTCGAAAGTAAATGTGATGAAATTAAAACATGTATCCTGTGTGCTGGGATTATGGATGATGTCTTTTTCTTTTTTCTTTTTCTTTGTCTGTTTCCCCCCGAATTGGTCTAGCACAAGTCTTGCTGTTATAATCCAGGAGAACATCACCGAGCCTTGCCCAGATAGCGCAGTTTGAGGATCCGTCCCGATAAGCTGAGGTTGCCAGATCGATTTCCGGTCGGGGCCCCTACAGGAAGAGATCGAGGTTTCTCTTTCTATTTCTCTTTCTTTCTTTCCACTCCCCTTCCTCTCTCTAAAATCAATAATGTTTTTAAAAAGAACATAATCAACTTTATATGGGTTTTTATTATGGTAATATACATAACATAAAGTTTACCATTTTAACAATTTTTAAGTGTACAGTTTAGTGGCATTAAGTACATTCTCATTGTTCTGCAATCATCACCACTACCTACTTCCAATTTTTTTCACCATCCCAAATAGAAACTCTGGACCCATTAAACACTAACTCCCCCATCTCACATCCCTCAGCCACTGGTAATCTCTAATCAACTGTCCATGAAGTTGCCTACTTCCTGACTTGTGGTGGTGCAGAGGATAAAGCATCGACCTGGAATGCTGAGATCTCTGCTTCGAAGCCCTGGGCTTGCCTGGTCACGTAACATATAAGAAGCAACTACGAGCTGATGTTTCCTGCTCCTATCACCCCCCTTCTCTCTCTCCCTCCTCTCTCTAAAATAAATAACATCTTTTAAAAAGTGAATATGCCTATTTTAGGTACCCAATATAAGAAGAATTACACAGTACTCAGTCTTTTGTGCCTGGCTTTTTTCACTTAGCATGAGGTTTGCAAACTTGTAGCATGTGTCAGAATTTCATTCCTTTTAAAGGCTAAATAGGCCCTGGCCGGATGGCTCAGTGGTAGAGCGTTGGCCTGGCGTGCAGAAGTCCCGAGTTCGATTCCCGGCCAGGGCACACAGGAGAGGCGCCCATCTGCTTCTCCACCCCTTCCCCTCTCCTTCCTCTCTGTCTCTCTTCCCCTCCTGCAGCCAAGGCTCCATTGGAGCAAAGATGGCCTGGGCGCTGGGGATGGCTCCTTGGCCTCTGCCCCAGGCGCTAGAGTGGCTCTGGTCGCAACAGTGCGACGCCCCCTGGTGGGCAGAGCGTCGCCCCCTGGTGGGCGTGCCGGGTGGATCCCGGTTGGGCGCATGTGGGAGTCTGCCTGTCTCTCCCTGTTTCTTGCTTCAGAAAAATACAAAAAAAAAAAAAAAAAAAAATATTAAACCCCCCCAGGGGAGCTAGGGGAGGGGAATCCTCCTAGAAAGATTTTTTTTATTAAAAAAAATTAATTAAAGGCTAAATAATATTCCATTGTACGTATATACCATGTTTTGTTTATCGGTTGATGGACATTTAGGTTGTTTCCACCCAAATGCAAGTACCTGTACAAGTCCTTTCCTTTAAATTATCTTGGGTATATACCTAGAATTGGAATTGCTAGATCAGGCTTTGGCTAGTTGGCTCAATGGTAGGGTGTCAGACTGGCGTGTGGAAGACCTGGGTTCAATTCCCGGCCAGGGTACACAGGAGAAGCGACCATCTACTTCTCTATCCTTTCCCCTCCCTCTTCTCTCTCTCTCTCCACCCCTTCCCTCCCCCCATCCCTGCAGCCATGGCTCGATTGGTTCTAGCGCATTGGCCCTGGGCACTGAGGATGGTTCTGTGGAGCCTTCTCTCAGGCACTAAAAATAGCTCAATTGCGAGCATGGTCCATGATGGGCAGAACATCAGCCCCAGATGGAGGTGGCCAGGTAAATCCCAGTCAGGGCACATGGGGATGTCTGTCTCTCTATCTTCCCTCCTCTCGCTTGGAAAACAAGAAAAGAAAAAAATTAATTGCTGGATCATATGATAATTCTATATTTAGCTTTTTGAGGAACTTGCCAAGACATTTTCCCCAACAGCTACACTATTTTACATTCTTGTAGCAGTGCATAGGGATCTGATTTCTCTATAGCTTCTCCAACACTTGTTATTTTAGTTTTTGTAACAGCCATCTAATTGGTGTAAAGATGCATCATATTGTGGCTTCAATTTGCATTTACTTAATGATTAGTAATGTTGAGTGTCTTATAAGTCATTTGCATACATGTTCTTTGGAGAAATGTGTCTTCAAGTTCTTTGCCCATTTTTTAAAAACAGATTGATTTTAGAGAGGAAGAGAGAAAGGGAGGGAGGGAAGAGGGTGAGGGAGACAGAGAGACAGAGACAGAGACAGAGAGAAGCATTCGTTGTTCCACTTAGTTGGGCATTCATTGGTCACTTCCTATATGTGCCCTGACCAGGGATCAAACCCACAATCTTGGTGTTTCTCAACAACGCTCTAACCAGCCAGGACTTTCTTTGTTTCTTTTTAAATAAAGTTGTTTGGTTGAGTAGTAGTTCTTCATATATTCTGGACATTAACTCTTTATCAGATATATGCTTTACCAATATATTCTCTCATTCTGCCTATTCATTCTCTTGATAGTGACTTCTGATAAACAAAAGTTCTTAATCAATTCTATTTTTTTTTATAGAGACAGAGAGAGAGTCACAGAGACGTTCAGATAGGGATGAAAACAGATTAGAAGCATCAATCATCAGTTTTTCGTTGTGACACCTTAGTTGTTCATTGATTGCTTTCTCATATGTGCCTTGACCTGGGGGCTCCAGCAGAGCCAGTGAGCCCTTGCTCAAGCCAGAAACCTTGGGTCAAAGCTGGTGAGCCTTGCTCAAACCAGATGAGCTCACGCTCAAGCTGGCGACCTCGGGGTCTCGAACCTGGGTCCTCCGCATCCCAGTCCGACGCTCTATCCACTGCGCAACCGCCTGGTCAGGCTCAATTCTATTTTTTAATAGAAGATACAGACCCTGACCAGGTTGCTCAGTGGATAAAGTGTTGTCCAGAGTGCCAGAGGTCACCGGTTCGACCCCCAGTCAGGGTACATAGGAGAAGCAATCAATGAGTACACAACTAAAAGAACAATGAATTGATGCTTCTCTCTCACTTTCTCTCTCTCCATTTCCCTCTCTCTCAAATCAATGCAATTTTTTAAAAAAGATACATGTAAAATATTTAGGGAGCAGGCAGACAGCCTAAAGTATAGATGAGAAAAGGAATCCTTATACCTCTTCTTAATTTTTTGAAATTTTTAATTGATTTATTAAGAGAGAGAGAGGAGGGAGAAAGAGAAAAAAAAACATCAATTTGGCTCTACTTACGCACTCACCGGTTGATACTTGACCGGGGATGGAACTTTCAACCTTGGCATAGCAGAATGATGCTCTAACCAACTGAGCTATACAGGCAGTGCCTTATATCTCTTTTTAGACTTCCCTTTGATGGGTAGATGAAGAACTGAGGTCTTCTCAATTAGGTAATAATCCATAACTTCTCTCCCTAACTTGGCTTATCCCTAGGCATCCAATGCTGTAGGACACTTGTATGCTAATAAGAGTCACAGAAAAGGAACTCATGCTGGATGTGGTAGGTAAGCCCAGTGGGGGTGGGGATGCTGTAAACTTTTAAGATTCCTCTGTTCTACCCAGAGGACCTTTCTTTCTTTCCTATATTTCCTTTCTTTCCTTTCTTTTCTTCTTTCCATTCCTCCCCTCCTTCCCTTCCTTTCTTTCAACAAGCTCTGGCAAGTTTTATTAAAGAAAAATTTTGTATGATTTACTTTTCATCGTATCTGTTCTGGCATACTTCTAACGCTTTCAGAACCACCTGGATTGGCCCTGGCCGGTTGGCTCAGTGGTAGAGCATCAGCCTGGTGTGCAGAAGTCCCGGGTTCGATTCCCAGCCAGGGCACACAGGAGAGGCGCCCATCTGCCTCTCCACCCCTCCCCCTCTCCTTCCTCTCTGTCTCTCTCTTCCCCTCCTGCAGCCAAGGCTCCATTGGAGCAAAGATGGCCCGGGCGCTGGGGATGGCTCCTTGGCCTCTGTCCCAGGCGCTAGAGTGGCTCTGGTCTCAACAGAGCATCGCCCCCTGGTGGGCAGAGCTTCGCCCCCTGGTGGGCGTGCCGGGTGGATCCCGGTCGGGCGCATGCGGGAGTCTGTCTGACTGTCTCTCCCCATTTCCAGCTTCAGAAAAATACAAAAGCCGGGCGTGGTGGCGCGCACCTGTAGTCCCAGCTACTCGGGAGGCTGAGGCGGGAGGATGGCTTGAGCCCAGGAGTTCTGGGCTGTAGTGCGCTATGCCGATCGGTGTCCGCACTAAGTTCGGCATCAATATGGTGACCTCCCGGAAGCGGGGGACCACCAGGTTGCCTAAGGAGGGGTGAACCGGCCCAGGTCGGAAACAGAGCAGGTCAAAACTCCCGTGCTGATCAGAAAAATACAAAAAAAAAAAGGACCACCTGGATCAATGACAGCCAGTGGGCTTACTCTGTAGTACTGTCCACACGCTGTGCCAATGCAATATTACTGCCACTGTAGTGATGGACACCAGCCTTGGCCAACATGGTAGTATTCTATTTTTACAAGACTGGCAGTTGTTGGCAAGAAGGACCAGTTCCGTTCGCTTTGCCCTGTCTCATCATCTTCAGTCTGCTTGTACCCAGCACATAGTTTCCATTTTGCAAAACAAGTTGGAGCCTAAAGTTGATAGACTCCAGCAACTTCTTCGTCTTCTTTGCGGCCACCATCTTCCCGCTTTAGATGCAGGATGGCCCCCAACCAAGAGCAGCCTCCAAGATGGCCAGGGCAGCAGAAAGGCCAGACAGAGGTTTCATAAGCTACCCAAACTCTGGCAGGATTTTAACTACACATATTCAGACTTCCAAACTTTTCACGGGGAAGATAAACAGGCAGACTTACTACTGAATGTGACATTTATGTCATTATTGTGAAAAGTGACACCCAAGTTCAGTTCCATCCTGAAGAAGAATGAAGCTCTCCAGAAATAATTCCTCCGTTGCATTGCCTTTTTTCTCTGCCCTTTGTTCCTTTGCTCTCCTCTCGCCCCTCCCCCCACTCCCACCAGCGAGATGGGGCTTCTAAACAACTATTTCTCACATGGGAATTTACTTTCCAAGTATTTAAGTATCATTGATTTCTACAAGCAATGAGAAGAAGCAATACATACTCATTTTCTTCTAGGGATGGCCCTAGAACTATCAGGCGATAGACAGTAAAATCCCCTGAAATGACTGTGTCGCAGGAGATTATGGGAATAAGTCTAAATTTCAGGACTAGCATGGGCTGAACTGTTGCCTATCCTTAGACTAAAGGTGAGAAACCCAGTGCAGGTCCTGTACACTATTTCCTGCTCTGCAAAGTGAGCATTTGTTATCAAACTTAGTCTCAGTTATAGGTTACTGACCTACCAAACTGTTTTTTCATAAGTAGACTAATATCTGAAGCTTTTCCCTTAACAAGGAAACATACCTCAAACCCTAGGGCAGGAGAAAGCATGAACTGAGTTCTGCACATGAACTCATTTAGTTAAAAAATCAAATCTGAAGGATATCAGACCTGGTCTGTGGTGGCACAGTGGATAGAGTTTGCACCTGGAATGCTGAAGCCACTGGTTCAAAACCCTGGGCTTGCCGGGTCAAGCACATACAACAAGCAAGTACTGAACAACTAAAGTGAAGCAACTACCAGTTGATACTTCTCACTCTTACCCCACTCTGTGAAATCAATAAATAATTTTTTTTTTTTTAAATTTAAAAAAGTATATATGTAGGACTGCCAGACAATCCAAAGCAACTGACTTAGAAATGTCAATGTTAGATAAGCAATATTCTTAGGAAACACTTTTTTTTTTTGTGCTTCAGTTAAGGGCGGAATCCTCATTCCTTTACCATATGCTCACATGTTCCACCTTGAAAGTCATTTCAATATTGGGGTGGGGGCGCATGAAAGAAAAGGGAAGAGAAGAGAAAGAAAAAAGTAAAGGTAGCTTTTCTCCACCATGAGTCTAACATTTATTGAAAGCTAACATTTATTAAAAGTATTTATTGCTAAGTACTACGCACTGTTAAATACATTATATATGTTATCTCACTTAATCCGCCCAATAATCCTACAAAGTCAAAAATATCATTATGACTCAGATTTTATCAAAGACAAAATAAAGACTAGAAGAGATTCAGCGACTTGCCCAAGTAACTGATGTGGTCAGTGTGGTAGGCGGTATCCTGAGATTTTTGCTCCCTGTCTACTCATCCTGTACAATACTTTCCCCTTCATTGTTAGGTGGGATCTGTGAATATTATGAGATGCCACTCCCTGATCATGTTACTAATAAACTGCCTCTGATATCTGCAAAAGGGAGATTATAACTCATCTTCTGTACACCTTAAACCTTTGAACGTTTAAGTAAAAACCTTAAACGTTCATGTATGTCCTCGTGCCTCCTGACCATCCAGAGTATGATCATACAAAAATTTTTATTTTAAAAATGTATAAGGCAACATTTTAAAAAGGCAAATGTATATTATTCTTTTTTCTATAAATTGGTTATCAAACAAACATGATTTTAAGTTAATAAAACTATGACTGGAACTCACTCCCACGGGTCAGCGAGCAGGAAAAAAACTCACTACTCAAAGGGGTAAACCTATATAATTTTGTTAACCAGTGCCACCCAATAAGTTTAACTTAAAATAAAAATAAATAGTTATTAAATGACAGAAAAAAAGAGAGATTATCTTAAGTGGGTCTGGCCTAATCAGGTATCCCTAAAAGAGAAACTGGGCCCCTTTCTTGGAGACAGAGATTCACCTGCTGGTTTTGAAGAAGCAGACTGACATGTTATAAGAGGCTGTAAAGCCAGTAGCCACGGCCACCATCACAGCTCCCTGGACCGTGCAGGCTTGCATTTGATTTGGACAGACAGCAATGAAACAACGGAGCCAAGAACTGGTGGGCCATTAGTTTTAATCCTAGCTTGCACCCAGCAGGCAAGTAAAAACACACACTGGGCTCCAAAAGCCACTCATTCAGTGCTCACAAAGCTACTGACTTATCCGAGTTTCCTAGAATCAAAGGTTTCTAGCTCACCAGATTTATTCACCTCTGTTCCCCTCTCCTTCCCTCTGCACAAACTCTGCACAAACTGGCTTCTCCCTCAGCACTCCACCATCTTGGCTGCTTCTCTTCTCCTCCACATGATCTTTCTCTGCCCTGCTCTGCAATGCTAATTTCAGGGAGAGAGAGAGAGACAGCCAGCCCCCAGTCTTCTCCTATTTTATAGTGTAAAAATCAAAACCTTTAAGCCAGTTACAAATAAGGAAGTCTCTGATACAAAGCCACTTATCTGAGGCATAAATGGGATTCCTCGTAAGAGTGCACCACCCTACATCATGCAACAGTCAAGGGTGTGGAGAAAAGCTTAGTGTTGAAAAAATCTTAGTATTAAAAAGGTGGGAAAGGCTGAGTCTTAAAAATAAGCCTTAGACCAGGGATCCCCAAACTTTTTACCCTGGGAGGCCAGTTCACTGTCCCTCAGACTGTTGGAGGGCCAGGCTATAAAAAAAAAACTATGAAAAAATCCCTATGCACACTGCACATATCTTATTTTAAAGTAAAAAAACAGCCTGACCTGTGGTGGCACAGTGGGATAAAGTGTCAACCTGGAACACTGAGGTCACCGGTTCGAAACCCTGGGCTTACCTGGTCAATACACATATGGGACTTGATGCTTCCTGCTCTTCCCCCTTCTCTCTCTCTCTCTCTCTCTCTCTCTCTCTCTCTCTCGTTCTCTCTCCTTTCTGAGAAATTGAATAAAGTTTTTTAAAAAAAGTAAAAAACAAAACAAAACGGGAATAAATATTTAAAATAAACAACATGTAAATTTAAATCGACATACTGACCAGTATTTCAATGGGAACTACGCGCCTGCTTTTTGGCTAATGAGATGGTCAATGTGCTCCTCTCACTGACCACCAATGAAAGAGGTGCCCCTTCCAGAAGTGCAGCGGGGGCCGGATAAATGGCCTCAGGGGGCCGCATGTGGCCCCCCCCAGCCGTAGTTTGGAGACCCCTGCCTTAGTCTATAATGACCCTGCCTGCTTACAGCCTGTCCCCCACACCCAATGCAAACTATAAGCGAGCAAACATATATATCGTATTTACAAACTTATTTGACAGAGGCCCACATGTCTAGGACCTTCAGAGTGTCTTCCAAGAGTTAACTACCATCCCCAGCTAAAAACCAGCAAGAAATGGGACTAGTCAGTCCTACAACTACAAGGAACTGAATTGTGCCAACCTGCCGGTTCTTGGAAAAGGCCCCTGAGCCTCCACATGAGAACACAATCCTGAAACCCTGAGTAGACTCCAGCTGAGCCCTGCTCACTTCTAACCACGAGAAACTGTCAAATGAGAAGTGCTATTTTAAGCTGCTAAATTTGTAGTAATTTCCTACATAGGAACAGAAAGTTAATCCAATCAGGTTTCAAAACAGAGCTGTTTAACTCCAGTATTCATGTTCTCAACTATGTCACTAGTATTTGTATCCGTGTCATAAATTCTTAACCATTTTTAACTCTTCAAAAAGAATAGAGACATAAATTTCTATTGAACAATAATGCTTATGATCTTTTCCTTTTCTGATACAGATTTCAAGTTTCAGAAATGTTTTAATTACATTCTAGTTTAGAAACAAATTTATTGATTTGATAGAAAACTGCTTGCCTGACCTGTGGTGGCACAGTGGATAAAGCGTTGACCTGGAATGCTGAGGTTACTGGTTCAAAACCCTGGGCTTGCCTGGTCAAGGCACATATGGAGTTGATGCTTCCTGCCCCTCCCCCATCTCTTTCTCTCTCCCCCCCCCCTTCTCTAAAAAATGAATAAATAAAATCTTTCAAATAAACTGCTCAAATACAACATGATAATAAATAACTTGTGTAGAAAATCAGTAGGATGGAAAACATAATATTTTATTTACCAAAACATCTTGTTAATGCAGGTGTGGCTTTGGTAAAGGCTCCAGGCTCATGCTGTGCCACCTTTAAATATTTGACTATTGCATTACCTGCAAGATCTGTCATCTGATGCCTCCAAGGAGATGACAACACATTACCTATTTTAGCAGGACCTGATTAGTTGAATAAGAGAAGCCAGTGAATTCTCTGTGGAGTAAAATCAATTTAAAGAGATCTCAAAAAAGCAAACCCTGTGGTTGCTTCTTGGAGGGCATCAGTCAACAAACTCCTGTTTCCTGGTTTCCTTTCAGACACAAACACAACCACACACAAAAACTACACACGGTGACAAATTAGATCAGGGGTAATCAACCTTTTTATACCTACCGCCCACTTTTGTATCTCTGTTAGTAGTAAAATTTTCTAACTGCCCACCAGTTCCACAGTAATGGTGATTTATAAAGCAGGGAAGTAACTTTACTTTATAAAATTTATAAAGCAGAGTTACAGCAAGTTAAAGCATATAATAATAATTACTTACCAAGTACTTTATGTTGGATTTTCACTAAGTTTGGCAGAATAAATCTTTATAAAACAACTTACTATAGTTAAATCTATCTTTTTATTTATACTTTGGTTGCTCCGCTACCGCCCACCATGAAAGCTGGAACGCCCACTAGTGGGCGGTAGGGACCAGGTTGACTACCACTGAATTAGATGAATAATAATAGCTAACACTGACTGAGCTAATGCCAAGTGTTTGCCACAGATGATCTCATTTAGGCCTCACACTTACCTTATGAAGCAGATATTACTATCACCACCTCTCCCATTTATAGGCAAGGAAACTGGGACGTAGAAAGTTTAAGTAACTTCCCCAATATTTCACAACCAGAAAGTGGCATTTCAACTGAGACGCTGACACCAGAGTTCACATTCTCACTCATTCTGCTGTATTACCCCTATTTCTGCTGCTCTCCAGCTGGGTAGTTCTGCCATCATTCACAGCACCTAGTAACGTGTCTTCCCATAGGAATGCTCAAGAAACATTTGCTGATAAGGATAAAGAATGAGGCCTGAGCCTGAGCATAGTAGGCAAGGCTTCTAGACCATTGATCATTGTGAGGAGACAGGAGGCATGGAGAGGCCAGACACTGATATGGGATAAGGAGGTGTGCTGGAGGCAGCCCCCACACACACACATTTATGTAGGCACCAGTCTAAAAGTGAAAAAGGAAGTACAGGAGGATTTGATTCTGGCCCTAAGATCATAAAAAGAAAGCTAACCCAGTGTTCCCGAGTTTACTTCTTCCTTTTGGAATAGTTACTGCTACACATCTGGAAGTGATTTTCTAACACACTAGTTCCAATGAGTCATCTACAATATTAAGCAATGATTCCATAGGGTAAACCCTGAACGTTCAATATTTCTCCATTAAGGGACATCCACTAAGGTTAATACAAGGCAAAGACTGACCCAGACTTGGCAAACCTAGCCCTCCACACCCCCATTTAATACTGTCAAGAATATGAGCCTTAAGAAGTACAGGAATGTAATCTATTATGTCTCTTAGCACCAATGCAAGATGTTCTGATGCACTTAGTTTCCTTTCTCTGGTCATGTGTAGAAGAAGATGGATCCAAACGCAGCTTGAGGAAGTCAGCAACCCTAAGTAGTGCTGGCAGCAGAAACATTATGGAGCCATATATAAACATGGGGCAGTCAGAAATGCAGGGTTGCGGGGCTCCCACACAAAAGAATAAGACAACTTGTGGTATACACCGTACAGCCAGAGTTCAAGAACCTAAAATCTGCCAGCAAGAATTTCCCCAAGGAGACCTGGCCTGGTAGCTCAGTTCGTTAGAGCATCGACACCATACACCAAGGTTGTGGGTTTGATCCCTGGTCAGGGCACATACGAATTATCAACCAATGAGTTCTGGCCAGATACCTCGGATGGTCAGAGCATCATCCTGATACTCAAAGACCCTTGCAGGTTCTGTCCTGGTCAGGGTACATACAGGAACAGGCAGATGTTTCTGTCTCTCTCTTTCTATCCCTCCCTCTCTCTCTAAAATAATTTTTTAACAATTTAAGAAAAGAAACAACCAACGAATGCATAAGTAGAACAAATCAATGTTTCTCTCCCTCCCTCCCTCCCTCTCTCTCTCTTAAAATCAATAAAATAAAAAGTAAATTAAAAAAAAAATCCCCAAGGAATATTACAGAAAGGATCGCCAGTCCATCCCTTGCCCTTTCAGCCACATTGTAATATAGTGGCTCCGCTCAGACTTTCAAACCATACCATATTGATTTACCAACATTTCAAACCACTAATATTTATGTTTAGACATATAACTTAAGGCCATTTCCCAGTGTCTTCTGACACTTGATTTCTTTCAGATTACAAAGAAGGAATGAGTCATGTTCTTTCAGAGACTGAGTAGCCTCTTCCAAAGGCTATTTTAAATCTTTCAGGTGACAAGGGTATTATTTAGTTCCCAGAAACAATAATTGACTAAATGGCTTCCTCAGGGTTGAAGGAGTTAATGCAACTTGCCTAGACTCTCCTCTCCCCGCCCCCACAACAATTGGATTTTAAATAGCATAGGAGTTGAAAAAGCAGTAACTCCCACCTTACAAAAGATATAAATCAGTGGGTGGTCGTTTGCATTACAAAGGATTTTGTGCTTTGCCAAAGGATTCCAATCAAGTTTATTCAAAACTCAGATTCACCTAATGTATGCTGAATTTGCACAGCGGTGTCACTGAGCAAGCGCAGCTGTACGGACTTTGACCAGCAGGTACCTCTTCACTGTGCTCTCGCTGGTTCCTACCCATTTTAGCTGCGCATTTCATTTCCTCTCGAGTCACACACTAAGGACTTCACCTTAAAACTTCTGACTCACTCTCCATTCTAACAATAAAACTGCTTTGCTTTTACCTAGCACTTTTCATGAAAGCCTTCAAAGTATTCCATACACATTTGCTAGTCTTCATTATTATGCCAAACAAGTTGGCAAGAAAACTGGGAAGGCAACCTTCCAAACTATCAGGGATAGGGGGAAAAAAATGAGGACCGTGCACAGGCCGAAAAAATAATGTCCACATTAGTACAAAATAACTACATTTAAGTTTATTTTTTTACAAAAAAGAAAACAAATATTTTCTTCATCTTACTTTTTAAAATTAGGCTTTATTTTTTCGAGCAGTTCACAGCAATATCGGACAGAAAGGACAAAGGTTCAGTTCCCATATACCTTCTGCCACAGAGAAGCATAGCCTCTCACATTGTCAGCATCTCCCACCAGACTGGTACATTTGTTAGAATCCCTGAACCTACATTAATGTGTCAGTCACCGAAGTCCATAGTTCCAATTCCAGCTCACTCCTGGTGTTGCACACTCCATGAGTTCGGACAAATATGTATCTAAGGACATATACCTACCATTAGAGTCTCATACACAGTAGTTCCACTGCCTTAAAAGTCCCCTGTGCTCTGCCTAGTCACGTCTCCCTCCCCCTACTTTTTGTCTCCCTCCCCCTACTTTTTAAGTTATCAAGAGCTATTCAAAACTCAGTTGAAATACAACAAACCCGTTTTTTATATATCAGTTTTCTATTATGATCAGAGTGACAGTTGGAAAGAAAAAGAGTGAAAAATGTGGTGGAGACAGAACAGCAGCAACAAAAAAATTCAAGGATGTGCACGCTGACGGGGAAAAGCCACACCACAGAGAGAGGGAAAAAGACCCTGCTCCCCAAGAATGCACCAGGATCTAATTACCTTAAATGTTAGAGGCAAAACCTGCCATTTCAAAGTTCCTACTTCATTGACAATTCTCCCATTCACTTGTCTTTAAATCCACAACAGGTTTTAAGATAATATTTAAATAAGAGAAAAAAAGCCTGACCAGGAGGTGGCGCAGTGGATAGAGCCTCGGACTAGGACGCGGAGAACCCAGGTTCAAAACCCCAAGGTCGCAGGTTTGAGCGCAGGGTCGCTCGCTGGCTTGAGCATGGGATCATAGATAGACATGACCCCATGGTCGCTGGCTTGAGCAAGGGGTCACTTGGTCTGCTGTACCCCCCATCAAGGAACATGAGAAAACAATCAATGAACAACTAAGGTGCCACAACGAAGAATTGATGCTTCTCATCTCTCTCCCTTCCAGCCTGTCTGTCCTTATCTCTATCTCTCTCTGTATCAGATAGATAGATAGATAAATAGATAGATAGATAGATAAAAAAAGATACAGCCTATCCAAGGCCAGGAAAATTGCAACCAGAAACCCTGACAATAGCAATGCTTCCTACTTCAAATGTAAACTGCTCTAGCAGCACAGAATGATTATAGTAGCAACAACAGGAGACCCATTTCACATGCAAGAAAGATGAGAACAACTTAAATTTGCATATCAGAAAATTAAGGGTAGGCATTTCTGCTTCTCAAAAATTGTAAAGATCTTAGAAAATATTAATTACACAGATTATGGAGACATACAGGCATATATAGCATGTATGTGAATTGATATACATATACATGTATGCTCTGAAACTTTATAAAAGAATGCATTCTGATAAAAATTTGGGGGGGAAAAATTGGGGGAATACTTGCCTGCCCAGGCGGTGGCGCAGTGGATAGAATGTCGGACTGGGATGCAGAGGACCCAGATTCAAAACTGCGAGGTCGCCGGCTTGAGCGTGGGCTCACCAACTTGAGCGCAGGGTCACTGGCTTGAGCATGGGATCATACACATGACCCCATGGTCGCTAGCTTGAGCAAGGGGTTATTTGCTCTGAGGGAGTCTTATGGTCAAGGCACATATGAGAAAGCAATCACTGAACAACTAAGGTGCCGCAACAAAGAATTAATGCTTCTCATCTCTCTCTTCCTGTCTGTTTGTCCCTATCTGTCCCTCTCTGTCTCTCTCTGTCTCTGTCACAAAAAAAGTATGAAACTTACCTTAATACTACTTTTTCCCCATTATAAAATATATGCTCAATGTAAAATATTTTAAAAACAAAAAAGAAAATAACAAAATTGACTCATAGTCCTACCCAATCCAGAGATGATCACAGTTAACATTATATATACAGTATACAATACAATGTAGACCCATACATTTTTGAAAATGTTTTCTGACTAAAAATTTTAAATAGCTTATATTTAGTCAGTGCTTCCTATGTTGCATGCATTATTCTAAGGGCTTTATATTTTACTCAATCCTTACAACAACCTTGTGAGGTTAGTACTATTATTCTCTCCATTTTACAGATGAGGACACTGAGGCACAGAGCGATTAAGTAACTAAATTCACAAATATCACATATGCATTATTTTAGGAAAATATAATCATACTTTGCATATTATTTCATAACCTCAACTTTTTTCCATGTCAATAATAACTACAGATGTCATTTTAATGCCTGTATGGTTTTCTGATATTTGATATATTTGCCTAGTCCTTTGTTTTTGTACATTTAGGTTGGTTAAGTTTGAGGGTATTTTGTTTTTGTTTGTTTTACCATTATAAACAACTCTGCAAGGCTCACTGATGTCAACACTATTTCCATTTCACAAATGAGCAGAAGGAGGTTCCACCACAAAGTTCAACTGACTGTCCAGACTACCAGAGTTTATCAGGGGAACTGCTAGGCCCTTCTGCCACCCCGAATAAGCTTCAGCTCCTTCCACTCTCCTGCCAGCTCCTTAAAACATTCACTCGCTACTGGCTTATAGAAGTCGTCCACAACTATAGTTATAAGGTAGAATGAAATTCTCTTTAAAACTTGAAGAACTAGCATGATAGGCTGAAAACTGCCCCCTCCTCAAAAACATGCTCCCATCCTAATCCCTGGAACCTGCAAATGTTCCCTTATGGCAAAAGGGCCTTGACACAGGTGACCGAGTCCGGGTTTTTCAGATAAGGAGATCATCCTGGAGGATCTGGATGAGCCCTAAATGCAATCACAGATGTGTCTGTAAGAAAGAGGCAGAGGGACGTTTCACGCAACCAAAGAGAAGACAACGTGACCACAGGGGCAGACTGGAGTGATGCACCCACAAGTGAAGCCATGCTGGCAGCTACGAGAGCTGCGAGAAGCAAGAAATGGATCCTTCCTTAAATTCTCCAGAGGAAGTGTGGCCCAGTGATACCAATGTTAGACTTCCGGCCTCCAGAACTGTAAGAGGATAAATTTGTTGTTTGAAGCCACCCAGTTTGTGGTCATTTGTTACAGCAGCCACAGGAAATGAATACAACTACAAGGAGGCTGAAATTCTGCAAAAGAAGCAAATGTGCTCCCAACTGGCAGACGGGGGTGGGAAGGTCTGACCTAAGGCCCGCAGAACAGACTGGATTCCCTTCAGCAGGAAAGGGGTTGGAAGGGCACTCCAGGAAGAGGAGTCGGCATGTTCAAACGCACGGAGGTGAAAAGGTGTCCAGCATGTTTGGGAGCAGCAATGGGTCGGCATGGCTCGGGTACAGACCACAGAAAGGAAGGTGGTGGGAGAGGAGAGTTCAAGGCAGGGACGGGCCTTCCTGATGGACAGGAAGGGACAGTAAGGGCTGCTAGGAAATCTGGGTGCTCACTCACAGTGATGTAGAGCAGATGCAGATACAGCTGGTATTTTTATGGGCTTGGGGATTTGGGGATTTTCCCTCATCGTCTCCTGAGAGGCAACAGAATGATGGTCAATTTCTAGCTATAAAGACAATAGCATTTTTGCTTAGTGTCAGAATGGCCCACTCCGATTTGTAAAACAAACCAACCAACAAACAAACAAAAAAACCCTTAGGTATATGTGAATAAAATCTTGCCTGAGTTATTTCTTCAGGGAAGGGGCAAGAAATATGGCAGTGGAGTAGCCCTACTCAGTTCCACCGGGTGTCAACTGGGGGGATGCTCCCAGCCCCCAGAACACAGCTTCTGCCAAATAATTATTACAACAAAGTAAAAGCCTCCATTCAGTTGGGCCACGGGAACTTCATTTGCCGCTCATGTGCAAGGTTTTACTTTTGAAAGGTCTAAGGCATAGGCCACTCTTTCTCAATTAAACTGAACAACAACAAGAAAAAAAAACATAGTGACATAAACTGGGCTCTGTAGTTGTAATTATATCATTTCTTAAACTCTTCATTCTTGTGCCATAATTCCACAGACTAGAACCTCCACTTCATTTAGTTGGAACTAAATCCAAAGCTAGGACATTGAAGGGAACAACCTTGCCAGATGTGTAGCCCCACGACATTCCCTCAGCATCCGGGCCATTGAATTTCCAGAAAAGGCACTCGGCCATCACTAGCTCACGCCTCTGGAATTTTCCATCCTTGGCTGAAGAAAAGGTTAAAAAAAATAAACACAGTCACGGCCCTGTCCCATGGAGAACACTTTTTGAGCAAACACTGAGGAGGGAGGGAAAGAAAAGTGAGAAAAAGACGAGAAGGGGAGAGGGGGAATGTGCCCACAGTGGAACAAGCATGGCGGAAGGGAAAGCGAAAGCACTGGCTATGGGAGAGCCATGGCGGCGGGCTTGGACTGGGAGCCAGTTCTCCAGATCACTCTGGAAGGTGACAGTGCAAAGAGGTAAACAGCAGGAGCAGCTGGTGAAGAAAATCAGAATGAGGGGCTAACAGGAGGGGACAGTAGAAGGTAAAAGGGGAAGAAAGCAACCTGGTCGGGAAAGGACATGGGAAGAGGAAGCCAGCCCAGTGGGGCCAGTCTCAGAGGAAGTCTCGAGGCCTCAGAGGAGCAGACTCCTTTGCGCCCACTCCTGTCCAGCAGAGTTTGCTACCTTGAGAAATACTGGTCTGGAAGAGGTGAGAGCTGTTGCCCCCTTCTACCTGAGGATGAAAGAAGTGAGGATAGGCCGACCTGGTGAATCCTTCCTCCCTGGACAGACTCCTCAAAAGAAATCTGACCTTTACAGGTTTCTGGTGGTCACAAGTCTGTCCTCCATCTAAATCGAAGAATTGAGTTCCAGTACCATATACAGTGAGGAACTGCATACAAATATTCTCTATGTTCCTTAAGACAGTAATTGATTTGGGTCTTGAATTATGCAAGATGACAGTGTGCATTGCCTCCTTCCCCTGAATAAGTGTCTACTCACCCCTTGGGTACTAAACAAAACTGTTCTATTACCAAACACAAGGTGTTCGCCACTTGGGGAGCTATATTAAAAAAAGAGAAGCCCTGGCCGGTTGGCTCAGCGGTAAAGCGTCGGCCTAGCGTGCGGAGGACCCGGGTTCGATTCCCGGCCAGGGCACACAGGAGAAGCGCCCATTTGCTTCTCCACCCCTCCGCCGCGCTTTCCTCTCTGTCTCTCTCTTCCCCTCCCGCAGCCAAGGCTCCATTGGAGCAAAGATGGCCCGGGCGCTGGGGATGGCTCCTTGGCCTCTGCCCCAGGCGCTAGAGTGGCTCTGGTCGCAATATGGCGACGCCCAGGATGGGCAGAGCATCGCCCCCTGGTGGGCAGAGCATCACCCCTGGTGGGCGTGCCGGGTGGATCCCGGTCGGGCGCATGCGGGAGTCTGTCTGACTGTCTCACCCTGTTTCCAGCTTCAGAAAAATGAAAAAAAAAAAAAAAAGAGAGAGCTGGTTGTTGCAAAGCAGTGTTATTTTATAGCTCATCCTACTTATAGCTGCCTCTACAAAATATTATTCTACATTTTGACAATTAGCAAGAACATGTAGAACTGCTCCTTGAGACCTTGGTCTTATCTAACAGTTCCATTTACCTAATATAATTTCTTGTCCTTTTTTTTTTTAAGTGATAGAAGAGGAGATACTAGAGACAGCTCCTGCATGCACCCTGACCAGGATTCACCTGACAACCCCCATCTGAGGCCAATGCTCTGCCCATCTGGGGCCATGCTCACAACTGGGCTATTTTTAGCACCTGAGGTGGAGGCTCCATGGAGCCATCCTCAGCACCCAGAGCCGACTTGCAACATGCTCGAATCAATCAAGCCATGGCTGCAGGCTGGGAAGAGAGGGAAAAAGAGAGAAGGGGATGGAGGAACGGGATGGGGGGAGAAGCAAATGGTCACCTCTTCTGTGTGCCCTGACCGGGAATTGAACCTGGAACTTACACACGTCAGGTTGACCTTCTACCACTGAGTCAACCAGCCAGAGTTACCTAATACAATTTCTAAAGTATTTGATTTCTTCCCATCTGAATCTAAAAACATACTGCTACCATCACTAAATATTGTTAATATTTTAATCTCTGCTCTCCTGGTCTATTACAGTGAAAAAAAAAAACCCACCCAAAACCTTTCCTTTCATCTTAAATATTTTCATCCTTTAGTTTCCTCAGCTTAAGTTCTTGTCTTGCCTTCCCTTCCCCGCCCCCCTGCAACCTTGCCCTAAATGGATTAATCCATTAAAAAGAAATCAGTGGAAATAGATTCTCTGCTTTTTTCCCAGTTCAAGCAACAGTTCTAAAAGCATTTCCCTTGGGATTTGAGCATGACCATGGAACGTATCTTTTCCTTGTTAAGGCAGCTCTCTCAGCACGCCTTTCTCTTTAGCTCACTCTCTAACAACACACTTGCTTCCTAGTTCCTTCTGGTATACACCACAGCCCCAGATGTTTGAATTCTAAGGCACCAACTCTGTGACAAAACTCACTGGCTGAATGCATATATCACTCCTGTAAGCCATGAAGGTCAGATGAGGGCCAGTAAAAAGGCAAAAATCCCCAACAGAAAAGTGTTAAATCAGTAAAATAATACAAAACAAAATATAATAAGCCAGGTTGAAGGGAAACAACCTATAATTTGAAAAAAATGAACATTAGTTTCTAAAGAAGATTTAAACAGAACTATACTTAATAAATATCCTCTCATGTTTTAGAGATAGGTAGAGATTAGTAGTATATAAATACATTAGAAAAAAAAGTTTAAGATAATTCCACTGAAAACATGTCTTTTTTTAAATTGAGATGGCTTGTAAGAATTGAAACAGTTTTCCTATTGAGATGAAAAAAAGGGAAAATGGAACAGGAGAAAGTGAAGGTTGTTAATGTATATTTTGTTTGTACATATTTTGAACAAAATCTGGGGGGGTTCATAACTTTTTACATAATGATTTTCAGTGCATCACAGTCAGGTCAGTTATCCCAATGCCTTAAAAAAAGAGAAAGAGGGAGAGAAAGAGAGAGATACTGGTAGCCGGTAACTCAGTTGGTTAAGAGCATTGTCCTGAAGTTCAGAAGTTTCCACTTCAATCCCTGGAAGGACACATAAAGAAATAGAACTATGTTCCTCTCTCTCTCCCCTTCCTCTCTCACTAAAAGGAATCAATAAAAATTTTTTTCAAAAGCTAGGCCTTGGAGCAATGGAGCCATGGCCCATCAGAATTGATGCAAAACAAACAGAAAACAAAATCCACATCTATGACAGAGTAGTTCTTCGAGGCAGTAAAGCTCTCTGCCATCAGTTCATCGTGGCTATCTCCCTGGCCAGTATAAGAAGGGCTGGTGCAAATGTGATCAGCCAGGAAGCTTGTGTGGTGCGTGGCCCTAAAATGGCAGTGACTAGATATGGTGAAGAGAGAAAGTTTCACTTTGTCTCTCACTTGAAATCATCATGAAGCTACGAAGAATCTGAGAGATTTTCCAAGCCTTGTCTCTGCTTCTCCAATCACGGGTTTTAGAAACCCATTCTGGGAAACCCATTTCCGTTACCTAGAAATGCAGGAGGCCCTTGCCCCACGGTCTCACTTGACCTTTAGGATGGGTGAAGTGCCTCTCACACAGGACACAGGAGAGGTGTCTGGGGCTTGTCAGCCAAAGAGTTATTTTCTGAGATGTGACACCAGCCCTTTCTCTTTTACACACACACACACACACACACACACACACACACACACACACACCTTTTTACTCTTTTCTTTAACTGAGGCTGGAAAATTCCATAGGCCTGAACTGGCTACGTGCCTGCTAAGTGTCTGGCCAGCTTGGATCCTAAAACACCTCAAGTCTGAAATCAGTGCCCACTTACAAGAACTCCAGACTGAGGGAGTTTTTGTGTGGGATAAAAAATTTTTAATTATGAAGAATTTAAGAAAACATTCAAATTGAAACTGCAGATGGCAAACCTGTATTGCTTTCTTTCAGCCAAAATTCTCAAAGGGATTGTGCATCCGTATCTTCTTTTCTGTGAAGAGTTTCTGCACCTGAATAAGTTTGCCAGTCTATCAGATCCCTGTCCGCCTTCCACCATAATGTCCATATCCACACTGGGACCCCATCTAACCCCAGAATTCCACCCTTCCTCAACCTGCAGCAATGCCCGAGCAGTAGGCAGAATCATGGTTTCCCAAAGATGTTCACATCTTAATCCCTGGAACCTGTGACCATGTCACACTACAAATATTGATCGACTTACGACCTATGCAACTTACGACCATTCGACTTTACGACCACAATCGCTAGCCACGACTGCTCCGTGTCTGGCAGCGCAAGCGTTGCCCAGCTGAGCGTACGACAGTGCGGACCAGCTCCTGGCAGCACGACCATCTCTGTGTGCACCATTTCAACTGTTATCCCAGACTCGGTACAGCAATTTGTGTTTTGTGTCTTGGATATTTTTCATCAAACCCCTTCCAAGATGTCTACCAAGAGGAAACTGTCTTTTCAAATATTAAACCAGTTGTACTGGTAATGCAGTGTTTTACTTAAACCTGACGAATGTAAAAATAAGAAACAAAATGGTGTAGAGATGAAACAAATGGCATAAAATGAACAAAGAAAATTATGATATATAACAATAATGAAAGAAAACTGATAAAATATGATTTAAAGATTTTTATAACATCATTTCACAGTACTGTACATATAGCCTACTCAACTTACGACCAAATCGTGTTACGACCGGTCTGTTGGGACCAATCGTGGCCGTAAGTCGAGCACTAGCTGTACGTGGCAAAGGAGACTTTGCAGATATGACTGAGTTAAGAAAATTGAAATGGGGATAATATTCAGAATGACCCAGGTGGGACCAGTATAATCATAAGAGTCTTTCTAAGTAAGGGAGAAAGGCAGAAGTCAGAATCAGAGGAGGTGTGATGGCAGCAGCAGCGTCTGTCCGATGCGATGTGGGAAAGGCTGCAGCAGCCACTGGCGGCTTGGGGATGGAGGAAGAGGGTAAGCCAAAGAATGCAGGCGGCTGCTGGCAGCTGGAAAAGGTGAGGGAACAGATTCTCCTCTAGAGCTTCTGGAGTGAGGCCTTGCGGACACTTTGGCGTCAGCCCAGTGAAACCTACTTTGTACTTCTGACCTCTGGCACTGTGAGGTTATAAATTTGTGTTATTTTGAAACACTAAGTCTGTGGCAATTTGTTACAGCAGCCACAGGATGCTAATAGCTATGCATCTAGTCCAACCCTCTGCGGGGCCACTGGCTAAAACTTGTCATCCTGGACACTGTGCCTCTTCTGAGCTCTCTAAGCAGACGCACCCCTTTAGTCCACAGTCCCACCACGCTGAGCTCAAGCTATCATAAGGTCACAGTAAAGCCAGGACAGCTCTCCTCAAGACCAGCAACAAGACCAGACCTCACTCCTTGAAGAACTGTGCAAATGGCCGGAAAACGAAGACATACGGTTAGATACAGGGTGTCAAGACAAGGTCACAGTGACTGGACAGGCGACAGAACGGGACAAGGAAGAAGATAAAATCCAGTGACTGTAAGATTTTAAAGATGGAGCAGAACCAGCAAACTATGGAACTTGAGGCCCAGAACGTGAGCTCTGAATAGAGAGTCCTCTGATGTCCCTGCAGAGACCCAGGCTGGTCTCCGGACCTCGTGCAGTGCTGAGCCAGTTAGGGGCATCACAGTAGCTCCAGCTACATGCAGAGACAGGAGGAAACGGGGCAGGGAAAAAGAGCTGGACCTCAATTACAGAACTGAAGCAAGAAGCCTTATGGAATTTTCTGGCTCCTCTGGTGAGAATTCTGGCAGACCATTTTGTTTGGAAGGGGAGACAGAGGCCAAGATCCTCTACAAGCAGTCATGTTGGGTCACTAGTAGTGAGGATCAAATCATCTGCAGGTTAGCAGATAGAGGCTTCCCTGCTCCACAGCAGCAGAGCATGATGTAAACACCCTGCTGGACAAAAGGAACCCGACTGGCCCCTGTCAGCTTTTAAGTAATGATTTAGTTCAATTTTTCCAACAGTTGATTCAGAGCCCAGGTGAACTTGTTATTTCTTGGAGGTAAATTAGGCAGCTTCTAGAAGGTGGTATTCCTTCCACCAGGTCTCTGGGAAACCATATAATGCACCAAAGCTTTAGGAACTTGTTAACCTATGAAAATAAACTGGCCCTGGCCAGTAGCTCAGTATATATAGAGCGTCGGTCCAGCATATGGATGTCCCAGGTTTGATTCTCAGTCAGGGCACACAGAAAAAGCAACCGTCTGCTTCTCTCCTCCTCTCCATTCCCCTTCTTTCTCTTCCTCTTCCCCTTGGCAGCCAGTGGCTTGATTGGTTCAAGCGTGGTCCTAGGCACTCAAGACAGCCCCTTGGTCCAAGTATGTTAGCCTCAGGTGCTAAAAATAGCTCGGCTGATTCAAGCATCGTCCCCAGACTAAGTTTATGCCAACAGTACTCTTCCCCTTGCACCATGAACACTGACAACAGGACCTGCACGGCATAGAGCTGGAAGCTTCTCCAGCAGGAAAGCTAAGCTAACATAAAAGGCATGGAGAAAAATATATATGTTGTTGTTTTTGGACAGCACTAACCCACTTAAAAAAAAATCATAAAAACAACTCCATGAAAATGATCCCAGGGACCTCTGCAAGGCCAATGTTCTATAAGGTTTTGTTTTGTTTTCCATACAGTTAATCAAATACCAAAGAAAGGAAGAACAGCCAATTGAAAACAGTTCTCAAAATCTTTAGGCTTACTTTGGCAAAGAAGAAAAATCTATATTGATCATGTCCACATTTCTCAATAACAATCCCACCCCTCCTTTATTTTTGGTCCTCACCTCCTACTTTCCCACTAAAAGACCTAAGCTTGCTCAGAAATCAATACTGTTTCCCAATAGGAAGAGATCATCGCCAAATCCACACAAAAAGAGCTTCCTCTGCGTGAGCGGCTGTGGAATCTGATCCAGGAGCTAGTCCTTCTTCACCTAATTACGTCAAAGGAACAAAGACACCTGTAGGTCATTACCTGTCCTGTCATTCAGTAAATATGGATGAACTACAGCCTGCCTCACTGGAAACCATGCCTCCGTTTCCCCACTCAGAGAGGTGACGACAGTGCAGGATGTACTTGTCATGACCTGTAGGAACATGCAATGCCACGGGCATAGCAGCAACTTGAAATCTTGCTAAGGTTGGGGCTATAAAAACATAAGCTCTTGTCATTGCCTAAAAAAAAACCATTTCCTACAAAGGCATTCCCCAGCCTCCTAACACATTTCACTGAGACGTTTCAAATAAAGATGTTCTGTCCCAGAGGCTTGGAAGAACACTTGACTTTTTATTCTTAGTTAAATCTCACCTGGTAAAATGTTTCAGTCATTAGGGAAAGGAACATGATGGGAAAGCCCAAGTACCAGAATAGCTTCAAACGTTTCTCGGCAGCTTGAAATATATATATACAATCCGACAGGAACTGTCAGGAAGGGCAAAAATACAGCTTCCTGTGAACAATACACTCAATGGGCAATAAAATAAGGTGGAGAAGAATTGCAGGAAATCATTAATAGCATATTTAGGCGTGATCGTGTGAAGCTGTGCACAGACAATAGGTAAACCAATGTCACTGGGACAGGTGGCATATTATCTGAGGTATCGACTATGCTGGAAACCAGTACACACTATTCCTAACAGAACTTATTCTGCTGCAACAAAACCAGAATAGCCAAATACAATAATAGAACATAATTTCTTTTTCTGTGTGTGTGACAGAGACACAGAGAGAGACAGAGAGGGACAGACAGACAGGAAGGGAGGGAGATGAGAAGCATCAATTCTTCCTTGCGGCACCTTAGTTGCTCATTGATTGCTTTCTCATATGTGCCTTGACTGGGGGCTATAGCAGAGCGAGTGACCCTTTGCTCAAGCCAGCGACCTTGGGCTTCAAGCCAGCAACCTTTGGGCTCAAGCCAGTGACCATGGTGTCACATCTATGATCTCATGCTCAAGCCAGTGACCCTGCGCTCAAGCTGGTGACCTCTGGGTTTCAAACCTGGATCCTCTCCCTCCCAGTCCGACACTCTATCCACTGTACCACCACCTGGTCAGGTTAGAACATAATATTTTAAGGAGAGTTTTAAACTTTAAAATTTTTCCAAAAAAAAACACATATTTCCAAAATAGAGCTTTAAAAAGGCATTTGTATTTCAATATTCACGTGATTTTTGAAAGTGAGGATTAGTGAGTGAAAGACATCAATAAAATTTTGAGAGGGAAAGGCAAGAGCTTTGAAGCCCTACTTTCCTTACAGAGCCCAAAGCTCTTCTATCCGCCATTTGCATAAACCACACTGCATAGACTGTCATAAAGGTGACTGCTTCTGCCAGAGGCCACACACAGAAGTTTCTCAGACTGGAGGACCTTTTCCCTGCATAGGACGGGGTGTTCCTCCTACCAGAAGACTAGCCTTCCCACATTAGACTAGTCTAAAGGCGAGATCTGCCCAAGACCCAGAGCCCTAGCTCACATCTCCTGGGCTCTTCAATACGGCCAAGTCCAATTGGAAATGGGTATTATCAAGAACTGATGGAGACGGAGAGGGGTCGGCCAGCTTCTTTTTCCAGGAAGCGTATGATTCCTGGCTCAGCCGCATAGCTTACCCTTTGGGACATGATTTGGGGCAAGGAAATAAAATTTAAAAGCAAGGATAGGCCTGACCAGGCGGTGGCGCAGTGGATACAGCATCGGACTGGGATGTGAAGGACCCAGGTTCAAAACCCCGCGGTCTCCAGCTGAAGCGCGGGTTTATCTGGCTTGAGCAAAGCGCACCAGCTTGAGCCCAAGGTCACTGGCTTGAGCAAGGGGTTGCTCGGTCTGCTGTAGCCCCCGGGTCAGGGCATATATGAGAAAGCAATCAATGAATAACTAAAGTGCTACAATGAAGAATTGATGCTTCTCATCTCTCTCTCTTCCTGTCTGTCTGTCCCTATCTACCCCTCTCTCTGAGTCTCTCTGTCTCTGTTAAATAAAAAAAAAAATTTTTTTAAAGCAAAGATACCAGCCTTCCCTTCTGCCAGTTGACTTTTGTCTGTTGACTTGTAATACACAAAAGACTTCTCTTGCCTATCTATCACAAAGCCTGAGAATAATAATGAGTTAACAGTCATCCAGTGCTTTCCACATGCCAAGCCCAGCTCTAAGTGCTTCACATGCAACAACTGCTTTAAGCCTATCAACAAGCCCACAAGAGGGTTATCAAGGCACAGGGGTATAACTGGCCCAAGATCACCGCTATCTCAGTGTTTTTCAACTGCCAGTCCACCAGCAATTTCATGCCAATCTGCGAAATAGTTTACCACTTTGAAGTTGTATGAAGATTATAGATCCAATGATCTTAGTCGAATTCGCATATGCCCAGAGAGATTGCCACTTATCAGCCTGTATCATCGATGAAAATGCTATTGAGGTTGGCTTAGATATCTTTGGAATTGTAGGCTAATTCGAGCAACCTTTTGCACCAGACAGAGCATCTACAAGTCATGTGCAATAGACAAAACGCATTCAGACAAACTTATGTCGTATTCAATGCATCACGCACATGGAGTTCAGAAACCAAGCACCAGCTTGTACCCTGTTGCACTATTATGTGCAGTAAGATAAAACCTTATTTGTGCAGCCCTGGCCGGTTGGCTCAGCGGTAGAGCGTCGGCCTGGAGTGCAGGAGTCCCAGGTTCAATTCCCGACCAGGGCACACAGGAGAGGCACCCATCTGCTTCTCCACCCCTCCCCCTCTCCTTCCTCTCTGTCTCTCTCTTCCCCTCCCGCAGCCGAGGTTCCATTGGAGCAAAAGATGGCCCGGGCACTGGGGATGGCTTTGTGGCCTCTGCCTCAGGCACTAGAATGGCTCTGGATGCAACGGAGTGATACCCCAGATGGGCGGAGCATCGCCCCCTGGTGGGCATGCCGGGTGGATCCCGGTCGGGCGCATGCAGGAGTCTGTCTGACTGCCTCCCCGTTTCCAGCTTCAGAAAAATGAAAAACAAAACAAAACAAAAAAAAAACCTTATTTGTGCATGTTTCTGTTTCCGCCAGCTAGGTCACTGGTACCCAAGTGTAAAAAATGTTGAAAACTACCGACCTAGCTAGTAAGCAGATAAGATGAACTTTGAACCTGGGCTGTTTGTTTCCAGAGCCCACTCCCAACAACTCTGCTCTAACAAGCACAAGCTTCCAGGCAAATTCCAGCCAAATAAGACTGTCCCTTTGCCCCACTTACTGCCCTGGGAGTCTCCAGGGTGGGGCCCTGCAAGAATCAACACAAGGCATCTGGCTCTAGGTTGATATAAGCTGCAGGCCATGTTACCCATGAGCCTCTTCACTCCTGAAAGACGCTAAAGGAAAACAAGAGCTCTAAATCCCAAAGAAGTATGTATCAAAAATACCGTTCGCATTTACAGAAAAAGGGGAACAGCTCTAGCTACTTTTCCCTCCTGTGGTTTCTGGCTTTCCCTTCTGTGTTTTAAAAAAAATACTAATAAATTTTCAATATGCCTTACTGACAATTCTCTATCTCAGAAGAAAGCAAAGCCAGGTAAACAAATTACTCCTCTGGATTCCAACAAGCAAGAAGTCCTGAGGTGGAGCCCTGGGGATATGGGAAGGTAATAAGCTGTTTGTACAGTCCACCGATGTCAAGTAAAGAAATGCCACGGTGAGTTACACACATATACTATGTGTTAGGTTCGACAAGAAAGAAGTCACGGGGGATCAAAACTGATCAAAAATAATATTTATTTGAGCCTGACCAGGTGGTGGCAAAGTGGATAGAGAGTGAGACTGGGTAGCAGAGGACCGAGGTTCGAAACCCTGAGCTCTTCAGCTTGAGTGAGGGGTCACTGGTTTCAGCATGGGATCATAGACATGACCCCATGGTTGCTAGCTTGAGCCCAAAGGCTGCTTGCTGGCTTGAGCAAGGGGTCACTTGCTCTTCTGTAGCCCCCCTGTCAAGGCACATATGAGAAAGCAATCAATGAACAACTAAGGAGCCGCAACGAAGAATTGATGCTTCTCATCTCTCTCCCTTCTTGTCTGTGTGTCCCTCTCTCTGTCTGTCTCCATCACACAAAAAAAATCTATTTGAAGCTTGTTTGAGCTGTGTTCCAAGCAAAGCTAAAGGAAAGGTCACATAGGGGAATGGTTTGCACAGGTTGCTGTCACCTGGTTAGGCTTGTCCCTCAGTCTGGTGGAGCTTCTCATGGTGGTTCCTTTGTTCCCTCGGGACAGAAGGTTCCTTCCCGCCTGCCCTTAGAACTATTGAAACTATCATGATTCCTAGTTAGTTATTTTGACAGCCTGACTGAAACTGGCTTGGGGGCAGACTATTGGGATTTTGTTAGGGTCAGTTATTTTCATTATCTTAACTGAAACTGACAAGTGCAGGGGACAATTTTTAGCTTGGGCCTCACACTGTGTGCGAATTTCTCAGTGTTAGACCTACACCATTTACTTTCCCCATTTCCATTTTTAAAAAGGCCACTGTAGTCAAATAAATGTGGGAAATGCCCCAGAGATTAACACCATTCATTAGCAAAGGCCTGTTGAACATCACTGAACCCAACAAAGACCCAACTCCTGAAAAACATTAAGGATCACAGTAAGAGCTTGAGGGGCGGGAGCAGAGATGTTGTTAAGTATCTGAAAGTAGAAGCAGAACCACTAGTCTCCTGCTGTGCTTCTATCTTCTTTTTTGGTCCTTTGCATACATCTAATCTCCTTTCTTAGCTTGTGAGTCCCTTAAACACAAGAAACACACTATTCAACTCTTCAGGTGCCTGGGACAGGAGATTAGCAGGCCCCTCATCCTCACCGCTCAAACCCTGGTAGGGGAGCGAGCTGCCCAGGGGGTGACCTAATTTACCATCACCATTCTAACTGGAAGTTTGGGGCTGGGCTCCAGACCATTCCTTCACACCCTGCCTCCCACTTCCCTAATCACCCCCAAAGGGAAAAAACCCTCTTTAATCAGCTAATCTCACCCCAATCTCATCTCTGTCCTCTCAGCCCTGGCTCTTCCTCCCCTTCCTGATCACAACTGGAACACTTTCTCAGTCTTTTGCCAAAACATAAAACTACACTGCTCAGCCTTTCCCTGGAATGTCGTCTCCACCTTGCTTAGATGAAACCTGGCTTTGCCTGGCAACCCTCTCAAGTTGCCTGGCTCACTCTCTTTTCTCTTCCCCTAGCACCAAACATGATTTTCCTCCAGTCCATCAAAGCTGAGAAACCTCAGTCATCTTGACTCCACCTCCTCTCTTCTCTCTCTTCCTCCCACTTCTTCCTTCCTCCCTTTTCCTCCCCCTTCAAGAGTTACCAAATCCTGTAGATTTTATCACTGAAACATATCTTACAGGTTTCCCCCTTATGTCCATTCTCACTGTCTCAGTTAAAGCCTTTGCTACATCTGTCTCTGGAGCTATATATTTTAAGCAGTTGCCTGGCCTCCAGTCACCCAACATCTGGTCCGTCTTACATTTTGCCAGTGCATTTCTCACTGAGTACCCACTGCATTCCAGGCACTGGGTGAGGCACTGGGAATAGAGGTGGATACACAACTTCCAACTTCTTGACTCACATCCAAAATGGGGAAGAAATATCTCCTACCCCACTGTATTCCTTGTTCTTTTTTTTTTCTTTTTTCTTTTTTTTTTTTTTGTAGTGGTTTAGTGTGAAGGCAGCCTCCCACTACCACAAATTATCCAGTCAAAATTGCAGGCCAGCACATCCAGCACATCTGGGGTGCAACAGGTAAGTCCCGCCCTGGAAAAACCACCTTTGTGATTATGGTATCTCCCTTGCTATGTAAGTATCCCCATTGTATTCTGATAGACCTTTCCAGAATATAGAATACTTTTTTCCCACACCAGATTTTTTTAACCTTTATGTTTCAGTTATATACCAGATGCTTTCTACACATTACCTCCTTCAATCCTCACAAGAACTCCACAGGCAGGTGTGACCACTTACCACAGATGAGAAAAATAAGACCTGGTTACTTGCTTCAGTTCACAATGAAGCAGGTGACATAGGTCAGATTCAAGTGAAGGTCTGACTCTTGAGCCTGTGCTCTACCTCCCACATTTTAAATAAGATAGTGAGACCTTGGAAAACAGCCCAAACAAGATGACCAGGATGAAGAATCTTTAAACCTAGTAATGTGAAGAATAATGGAAAGCAATGAAGGCTCTTCGGCTTTGAAACAAGTGAATTTAAAAATGAAATGGTGGCTGTCTCCAAATATTTGAAGGGTTGTCATGTAAAAGAGGAAGCAAACATATTCTGTGTAGCTGCAAACAGCAGAGCTAGGCCTCGCCCATGGTGGAACTTGAGAGAAAATTTCAGCTCAAGAACCTTTTCTAACACAGCCCTCTAAAAGTCAGGGAGTGTTTAAGGAGAAGCCAAATAATCATTTCGTCCGGGATGCGTGTAAGAGACAACCCTGCCTTGCGTGCGCAGGCGGTCTAGATCAGCATTTCTGTGCACATCCGACTCACCAGTTGTTTTTTTAAATACAGATGCTAGGCCCCACCTCAGACTTATCGAAACAGCATCTTAGGGGTGGGGACCGTTATTGCAAGAATTACAAACAAGGAAATAGTCTGCAAGGAGGTTCACCCAGATACTCAAAATAAGAAATATAAATGGCTAATCAACATACAAAAAACTGTTCAACTTCAAGAGTTCTCAAAGAAATGCAAATTAAAACCGTGATGCACCATTTATCTCCTAGCAGACTGCACAGATTAGAAAATATTAGTAACCACTGTGGGCATGGGAGAGGGGAAATGAAAACACTTATGTTGTATGCTGCTGTGAGAGTAAATAGCAACAATTTTCTGCAGAGCAATTTAACAGTGTGTTTAGAGGAATTTTTAACACTAAATAAGTATCTAATGCCTGAGCAAGCCACTCCAATGCTAGAAATTTATCCAGAAGGGACAATCTAGCAAGTTCGACAGTGCTTGCACAAAGATGTTCATTTAATTCGTATTTATATCAGCGCTGTCCAAAAGAACTTTCTACAGTGATGAAAATGTTTTATGTTTGTGCTGTCCAATGTGGTAGCCACTAGCCACATGTGCCTTACTACTGAGCAGTTGAACTGTGGCAAGTGCAATTTAGGAGCGATTTTTTTAATTTAATTTTTTTAATTAATTTAAATTTAAATGTGGCTAATAGTTACTGTACTAGACAGCTCATGTTTAAAACTCCACAAAACTAGAATTATTAAAATAACAAAATAGCCTGACCAGGCGGTGGAGCAGTGGATAGAGCATCAGACTGGGACACGCAGGTCCCAGATTCGAAACCCTGAAGTCGCCAGCTTGAGCGTGGGGTCACCAGCTTGATTGCGGGGTTGCTGGCTTGAGCGTAGGATCATAGACATGACCCCATGGTCGCTGGCTTGAGCCCAAGGTCACTGGCCTGAGCAAGGGGTCACTCAGTCTGCTGTAGCCCCCCAGTCAAGGCACATGAGAAAGCAATCATTGAACTATGGTACCACAACAAAGAATTGATCCTTCTCATCTCTCTCCCTTCCTGTCTCTGTCCCTAGCTGTCCCTCTCTTTGACTCTCTCTCTGTCTCAGTCAAAAAAAAGTATAGGCCCTGGCCGGTTGGCTCAGTGGTAGAGCGTCGGCCTGGCGTGCAGGAGTCCCGGGTCCAATTCCAGCCAGGGCACACAGGAGAAGCGCCCATCTGCTTCTCCACCCCCTCCCCCTCTCCTTCCTCTCTGTCTCTGTCTCTCTCTTCCCCTCCCGCAGCCAAGGCTCCATTGGAGCAAAGTTGGCCCGGGCGCTGAGGATGGCTCTGTGGCCTCTGCCTCAGGCACTAGAATGGCTCTGGTTGCAATAGAGCAACGCCTCAGATGGGCAGAGCATCACCCCCTGGTGAGCAGTGAGCATGCCGGGTGGATCCCGGTTGGGCACATGCGGGAGCGGGAGTCTGACTGCCTCCCCATTTCCAACCTCAGAAAAAAAAATAAAATAAAATAAATAAATATATATATATATATATATATATATATATATATATATATATATATGGTCTACCAGAAAGTTCTGTCTGTTTTTGGAATAAAACAAAATACAAATTTTTCTTACTGTCAATAAACTTTATTAAATAATATAATTGCCATTATTATTAATGATTTCTTGCCAGCATGAGGGAAATCTGTATATCCCATTTTTAAAAAATGTTTTATCTTTTGATGCAAAAAATTGAACCAGTGCTTGTTTGATATCTTCTTCATTTTTGAATTTTTTACCCTTCAAAAAATTTTGTAAGGACAAAAACAAGTGATAGTCGGAGGGTGCTAAGTCCGCGGAATATGGTGGATGCAACAGACATGCTTCTGTAGCATTTCTTCCTTGTTGAAATTCGTAAAAATTACAGTGGCGTAAATGAACTTTATCAGTAGCCATGGGTACACTATCGCATCACACATAAGACTAACGTGAATCAACTTTGTTTTAGTTAATTTGCTACGTCAGTATGTATACATTAAGTAATAAAAATAGAGAGGCACACATGCGCCAAATAAACATGTGCTTACGTGTCGAAAATTGTGATAGCAACGGACAGAACTTTCCGGTATATATATATATATATATATATATATATATATATATATATCAAACAATAAAGATGATTACCTATGGTACACTCATAGTGAAATTTTGGCAGTCATTAGAGATGACTGCATGGATTTATATTTATTAGTGTAAAGAAATATTTAGAATATATTGGTAAGTGAAAAAACTATTTTAAAGTTTGTGCTATGTTTATTCAATCCATGTTTTCATATACACACATATACAAAGGAGATAGAAGAGTTTTAACATATATACATTTGAATATTAAGAGTTCCCTCTGAGTGATTAGTTCATGATTATTCTTTCATGTGTTTCTAACTTTTCTATATCACACATGCATTTATTATGTAATAAAACAATGAACATTTCAAAAAGAAGGCTTACTGATGATTAGAAAAGGAAAAGAATCAACCCAGAGAATTTAAAACACTTATCTTAGAAAACAAAGTCTACCATTTGGTGCTTCAAAGAGAGCCCAGTGAGGAGGCCTCTCTGGTTTCACAGCAAGCTCTGCAATGGGATGTGGACAGATCCCGCAATAGTAGCTTGCCTTGGGTCCCTATCCTGGAAAAGCCCACAGGAGTAGTGAGACTATGCCATGTTTAGGAGCCAAACACTCAGGGTAACTCTCCTGACTCTCCGGGTAACTCTCCTGACTCTCCGTTCATTCAGATCCAAGCTAAGTCTCTGAATTGGAAACAGTTGGTCAAGAAGCCCATTGAAACTGGCTTTATTCCACAGTGTCTGTTGTTTTGTCCTATATTAAGTACTTTCCACAAATTCCCCCGAGGGAAGAGGGAGCAGGGGAGCTCCCTGATTTCTTTTCAGGCCTTCCCTAAATTCCAAGCTAACAAACATTCCATGCAAAGGTAATGCGTGCCAGGAGGGGGGAGTCAACAGCTGCAGAATCTTTTCAGCCATTCTCAGCTTTGGGGGAGTTTGTCCCTACTGGTGTTATTACATGAAATCTGGCTGGTGCCAGACAGGAGACATTTCACACATTACCCTACCTCAAGGAGCTGCCTGAAGGGGCTACAGCTGGTGGTATCTAGCAACTCCTTCCCGAGCCTCCAGAGCACAAGGAATTGAGGGTACATTCAGCAGCAGCAAGCAAACAGTATTTAAATACCTCATAGGTGGTTTTCCCAGGCACAATGACTCCTCTTAAGGAGATCCAGAATACAATAGATTTATCAAATTCCTGTGTTCCGCGGACACAAAATGCTATATCTTGAATTATGACAAAAACAGCATTAAACTCTACATTTAAAACATGTATATATGTAAACACTGCTCAGTTAATGACATACACTCTCAGGTTATAACCCCCATTCCACACACACACACACACACACACAAACCTCTCTTGAGAAATCTCTGCCAATATTCAATTCTGTAATTAGCCATTTCCCTCGTTTAAAACTGACCTTAAAAATGCCAAACTTACAGGAAAATGCAGCAACAATACAGTCTCTCTCTCTGTGGACTTCATTATATAGTTAACAGATTCGTGGAAGTACTAATAACTGCATGAAGGCCTGAATAACCAACTGCACGCTATATATAGCTCAGGCCTTCTGAATTTTTCAGTGAGCAAAACAGAATGATGGCAGCAACATTCAACAAGGGTATAACTGTAAAAAAAAATAAAAACACTAAACAGGAAATGCTGTATATTTGTGCAGCTTGGTGGATTTTCAAAGTTCTAGTGAGAGAGACACCAGAGAAAAGCTTAAACTGCTCTGGGAAGGACTCCATACCGAAGTCCCATTGAATATGTGACTCCATATTGAAGCCCTAATAATGCGAGCACCATGGGTTTACAGCAGGAAGTGTAAGTCTATCTTCAGATGTCCCTGATAAACACTTGAGGGCTTAAATCAGAAAAGAATCATAAATTATGAAGGCAGCTGCGGGATCCACTGGCCCTCCTGCTCCTGTGGCTTTGCTAACTTTCCTTACCAGCTCTTTGTGTCAGAAATGCAGGGGCCAACAAAGAGCCATTTAGGAGACTAAACTCCATTTAAGACTGTTTCCTTATTTCACAGACTGAACTGCTTTAAATAACACTAAGGTGCTATGAATAATCTAAAGTTGCCCTGTATACATATTCTGGATATTCTATTGACAAACAATGCATACAGACAGACCCAACACAGGTTGGAATAAATGGAGAAAAAGTCACCCACATTCACTTATAAGTATAGGTCACTTAGCACTGTTTTGCACACAGCAGAGGTTCAGTAGATATTGGTTGATTAGGAGTCCTAATATATCTCGTCCTGTACCCCCCAAATCTCAATGTGGATTACTACTAGAGTAGTAATAAATATCACTCCTGTGCCTTGCCTGGTAAAAATCTGTGGCTTCAGTTCTAAGTAAGATAGGCTGGCACCGTCTCCAGAAGACTCTCCTCCCATTAATAGTTTTTCCAGCTCTGCCACACAGTCAATAGTTAAGGGGCAGCTGCATCTGTGCTACGCAAAATTCTTCTTAAAACCTAAAAACTGGCCCTGGCCGGTTAGCTCAGTAGGTTGGTTGTCACCCCGAAACACCAAGGTTGTGGGTCCCACCCACCCATACCAGAAGTGACCAATGAACGCATAACTAAGCGGAACAACAAATGAATGCTTCTCTCTCTTGTCCTCTCTCTAAAACCAATCAATAATAAATAAATAAAACCTAAAAACATGGCAAGAATGCTAAGGTTAACTTTCTGCTGCTGAGGGGGGCAGATCAAATGCTGGTCAAATCCCAGTGGAGGTTTGCAGAGTCCCCTTTATTTTCTTGGGACCATCTGTCCACTTCACCGGCTCCCTTCACACTTGTGGTAAGCCTGCCATCCCTGCTCAAGCAAGGTGTTCTTTCTTCCTGAATTTAGGAAAGCATCACCTATGCTAGGCAGACTAAACCACTAACATTTACACAAGAGAGAGCCCTGGTATAAATGCCCTGCATACAGCTTCTCTTCCTCTCTCTTTTATTATTATTTTTTTAGTGAGAGGAAGAGACAGACTCCCATATGTACCCCGACAGGGATCCACCTGGAAAGCCCACTAGGGGGCGATGCTCTGCCCATCTGAGGCCCAGGCTCCCTTGCAACCAGAGCCATTTTTTAAGCGCCTGAAGCAGAAGCCATGAAGCCATCCTCAACGTCTGGGGCCAACTCACTCTAATCGAGCCTTGGCTGCAGGAGAGGAGATGAGAAAGAGAGAGAGAGAGAGAGAGAGAGAGAGAGAGAGAGAGAGAGAGAAGTGAGGGGGGGAGGAGTGGAGAAGCAGATGGGCGCTTCTCCTGTGTGCCCTGACTGGAATCGAACCAGGGACGTCCACATGCTGGGCCGAAGGTCGACTATTGAGCCAACCTGCCAGGGCCCTTTCTTTCTTAACTGAATAATGACAATCCTGGTTCTATTCTATTCTGACCCAACAGGACCTCATTCTAAAATCGGTGAGACATACAATAAGCGAAGTCCCTTTAAACAACATTAAAGGTCTGGGTTTTTCTCTGCTAAACAGCAGGATTAAACTTCCAAGGGTTCAGCCACAACAGAGAGATTTCTTTAAAGTCACTTGGCTTTGCACAGTTGTAGCTATTAGGGATCAGATCTTTATCTCAAAGGTACATATTTTACCTTTGATCCTCCTCCAGAACTCCCACTAATGTCAACTTTCTCCACTGCTGGGATCAGGCCCCTGGCCTCCCTTTAATGTTGGTTTTATCACAGATTCTACAAGATCAACAGAAAAATTACAAGGAAAAACTGTGAAGTTCCCTTCCGATAAGTTGTTTTAACAAAGCGAGCTGACTCTTAAAAGATGAAATTTAAACACAGCAGAGGATACGCTGGCTGTAAGGTAGAGTGGAAACAGACAAAAACAAACAAACAAAACACAAAACAAAAAGCCAAAGTAACAAAACAAACACTAGTCAAGCCGTCGGATGGCTTACTTTGGGTTTGCTCAAGAGCCTGGGAAATTAGCAATGAGTGTCTAGAAAACAGGAGAGGGGGCAAGGGTCCCTTTGGCACCCGACCCCTTTCTCTAGTCAGACAATCCGGATGCGGCTGAAGGTGCGATGGGAGGGTTTCCAGGGGGTCAGCACACTTTCAAATCCCCCTCTCACCCCAGGTCCTCCATCCCCGACTGTACGCTCCATCTTCTCCCCACGGCTCCGAATCTCTTTGCCTCTGGAGCGCTCCCGGGTCCCAGGGGACACCCGCGCCTTAAGGCGGCCAGCCCCGCGCACACTCGCCCCGGAACCCCGTTGTTTCCAATCCCCTCTCTCCAAGGTAGTAGCACCTCTTCAACACCCATCACCACCCTCTTTATCCCCAGTAGCAGGAGGAAGTCGCTCTGCTTCCTCTGTTCTCACCGCCCGCAGGAGCTTGGGCGCCCGGGGCTTTTTGGGTGGGGTTCTTTTTTGTATACACAGTGTGTGTGTGCGCGCGAGTGTGGAAGTGCAAAATGCTCAACGCATCCTTCCGTCTAGGCTGCCTCAGGTGCAGGCAGGAGGGAATACGGATCTCGTCGCGCCTGGTCCCGGGTTCTTTGTGACCAGTCTAGGACAGTGCGGGGTCTGCTCCCCAGCTCATACCCCAGGCCCGTGCCAAGGTTCCGAGCACCCGATGGCCCGCCAGCATCCAGCCGGACGCACGCCCTCGCCGCGCCCAGGAGCAGCAGCGCTATCAGCAGGCGCCCGGGACCCGGACCCCGGCCAGCGGCGGCCGGTGCGCAAACTTACAGAACCAGAGACGGAGAGCGCGGGCGCACCAGGGAGCCGCCGGAGCGCCGTCCCAGACCCTGCCTCTGCGCGCAGGAAGCCATCCTGTCGCTTTCGCCCAGAGCGCGTCCCCCGAGACGCCCCGTGCCGCAGCCACTTACCAGCACCACGGAGCCCCGTACGGCCTCCGACACGCTCTGTCGGAGCTCAGCCGCCGTACCCGGCTTGCTGAGCCGCTTGGTGAATTTGCGGACTTCTGCCATGGCCGCGGGTGCAGGTCTCGGCGGGCGTGCTCAGTGCCGGGGGCCGGGCCGGCCGCGAACGCTGCAGCTCTCTCTGTTTGCCCGCCGGCCGGCCGGCCACATCGCAGCGCGGCGCCCGCCGCCCCTCCCTCCCCCGGCTCCTCCCTCGTCCCCTCCTTCCCCCCCCGCACTCGCTCGCTCGCTCGCAGTCTTGCCCTACGGTGGCGGAGGCCGCTCCCTCCCCTAGAGAAATCAAGCCCTGCGCGCAACTAGCCCAAGGAGGAGGGCGTGTCTGCGAGAAAGGGTGTGTAGAGAGGGGAAGACGTGGGGGGGGGGGGTGGCGAGGTCACGAGGGAAGAGGGGGAAGTGGCAACAGCTCGGGCTCCGCCCGCAGCCGATGTTGCTAGTGCTGCCGCATCCGGGAGGGAAGGGAGGTCTGCTTTTTTCGCGTGTGTGGTGCTGGTATTGGGGGTGGGGGGTGGGGTAAGGTCGGAGGACAGCGGTGGAACCAAATGTTTTCAAGTGTGGAGCGTGCGCTACCCCAGTGCTCCTTTGCCACCTCAGAAGCTGTAGTGCCAGGCGAAGGGCAGGGGACTTTGGCATCCCCCACCCCACAAGCCCCTGGGGCCCTGGCGGCCAGGAGGTGGGAAACATCGTGGAGCGGCCGCCTATTGTGTGCTCCGCCCAGGAGGGACCGCGCCCCTGTGGAAGAAGAGAGCGGTTTTCTGGCTGGAGTGGCTAGCCTGGGTCCTCTCCCCGCCCACAGCGTTTCTCTTAGTCTGTCATCCTCCACTGAAACCACCCGAGGAGGGAGCAGGCTATGAGAAGTGGACACTTGCTGTGGCAGAACCCCCACCACCAGGGCCCGGAGAGCTGGTGTTGGAGCCTGACACTGTGGCAGGTTGTCTAGTTCAACAGTGACTACACACCTGGGGTGGGGTGGCACTGGGCAGGCCATTGCCTTCTTGCGTGCCCTGCCATCACCTCTCCATTTCCTACTCTTTTCTTATCTTCTTCACCTTCCAAGAATTGTTTTCCAAGAATCAAAGAACATTTTCTAACTAGATGTAAAACAAACGCGCTTAAGGCAGAAATCAGAATGGTAATCTTGACATACTAGTGACCCGATAAAACCTCCCCAAGTGCAAAGTGAAAGAGGTTACCCTGGCCATGGCAGTTTCTGTCTGGTTACTTCATTTGTCCAGAGTTTGAAGATGGCCCATATTTGGGGGAACCATGCAGCCCTTCTAAGACTTCTTACCACTACCAGAGGGCACTTTCCTGACATTCCCCAACTTCAAAGACCAAGCGGTCACACCTACATCAGGAAATTTTATTAATTAATTAATTAATTTATTTATTTAATGACAGAGACAGAGAGAGGGACAGGTAGGGACAGAGAGGAAGGGAGAGAGATGAGAAGCACCACTTCTTTGTTGTGGCTTCCTACCTGTTCATTGCTTTCTCATACGAGCCTTGACAGGGAAAGGAGACGGTGCTGGCCTACAGCAGACCCGGTGACCCCTTGCTCAAACCAGATGAGCCAGTGCTCAAGCTGGCGACCTGGGGGCTTTGAACCTGGGTCCTCCGCGTCCCAGTCCAACACTCTACCCACTGCGCCACCGCCTGGTCAGTCAGGAACTTTTATTATGGGAAAAGGGACATGGTTGATGGTTTCTCGGAAGCCAGCAAACGGCAAGTCTCAGCAGCAAGTCTACCTCAGTAGCCATCATATTAGTCTCAATAAAGCACCAATGGAGGGTCCTGCAGAGGCTGACAGCTGGAAGTTCTTTAAAAGGAGAGACGCCTTATATCATGAGTCTTTGCTCTGCAGACCGTGTGCTCCTGTGTGCGAGTGCGAGTGTGTGTGTTTGTGTGTGTGTGTGTGTAGTTTGTTAATTGTTGAATGTAGGTGGATCAATATGAATTCATACCCTCCATTCCTTGAATGCCGGGGTGGCCCACACTGTTGGTTACCTCCACAATAGTCATAACACTTTTTCCTTGCTAAGAGAGCCGAGCTATGCTTCAGATCTAGGACAGAGCCACAGGGCTTAGGGAGGCAGGCCCAGGTCCAAGGGATGAATTACCCCTGGTTTAAAAAAATCATGATCATCTCATTCTGTTTTAGATGGTCTTGACTCCTAGTTTATTTGTAACAGTGTAATAGAAAAAGAAAAGGTGGGTGGAGGGCTCTTAAGAAAGTTTTCCCACCTTGATAAGAAAAACAAGATGGTCAGGGAGACATCTGCTTCCTTTTTCTTCCTGAGAGGAGGATTTTCTTGTGATGCATCTACCCTTTTGCAACCACAAGGAAAGGCCAAGATCGTCGCAGAGAAGCCAGTCCGGAGCCCGGAGAGCACTGAACTGCTGAACCTGCCCTAGTATTGCCTCCTCAGTTCCTGTTTATGGGATACAAGTAAACCCTTTCAGTTGATGCAACTTCCATTTTTTTAAATTTTTATTTATTGATTTTAGAGAGAGAGAGGAAAGAGAGAGAAACATCGATTTGTTGTTCCACTTCTATGTGCATTCATCGGTTGTGCCCTGACTGGGGATCGAATCCGCAGCCTTGCTGCATTGGGGTGATGCTATAACCAACTGAGCTACCTGGCCAGGGCTTTGGTTTATGCAACTTTTAGTTGAATATTCTCTTACTTTCAGCCAAAACAAACTTTATTGTAGCCATTGAAAGTACACAGAATTGGCCTTAGCTGGATAGCTTGGTTGGTTAGAGCGTCATCCTGAAGAAACAAGAGTTGCTGGTTTGTCCCTGTCAGGACACATACAGTAACAGACTGATATTCTTTTCTCCCTCCCCCTTCCTCTTTCACTAAAATCAACAAATAAAATTTTTTTTAAAAAGAAAATACTCAGGATTGAACAAGACAGAAAAGTCCCTCTTCTGGTGAAACTTATATTCTATTATGAGAAATGTACATGTTGCCTGACCAGGCAGTGGCACAGTCGATAAAGCGTCGGACTGGGACGCTGAGGACCTAGGTTCAAAACCCCAAGGTCACCAGCCTGAGTGTGGGCTCACCAGCTTGAGCACGAGGTCGCTGACTTGAGCGTGGGATCATAGACATGACCCCATGTTCGCTGGCTTGAGCCGCAAGGTTGCTGGCTTGAAGCCCAAGGTCACTGGCTTGAACAAGGGGTCCCTCACTCTGTTGTAGCCCCCCTCCCCCCCGTCAACGCACATACGAGAAAGCAATCACTGAACAACTAAGGAGCTGCCATGAAGATTTGATGCTTCTCATCTCTCTCCCTTCCTTCCTGTCTGTCTGTCTCTATCTTTTCCTCTCTCTGACTCTCTCTCTGTCTCTGTCAAAAAAAAAAACAAAGAAAGAAAGAAATGTACATCTTAACTACAGAGAAAGAGAGACAGATAAATGCTATGTGGAGAATTAAGTTAAGGAGATATGATAGAGAGTAACGAGTTGAGGACCTAATTTAGAATAGGTGGTCAAAAAAGGCCTTTTTGAGGAGTTGAAAACTGAGCTGAGTCTTGGCGGGAAGGAAGCCAGCAGAGAGATCAGGAAGTACAGCACTCCAGGAAGAAGGAATGGCAGGTACAAAGGACTCGGGATGAGAGCAGACTTAGTGTGTTCAAAGCCAGAAAACAAGCCACTGTGGCTGGAGCTTTGAAGGAAGACGAGTAGTATGAAGGAGAGTTGGAGAAGTCAGCATTTTCTGCAGATCCTTGTGAGCCACGGGAAGCATATGTCACACTAATGGAGAGAATACATAATGAATTAAAGACACTGTCTATTCCTTTCAGGAAGAAAAATGAAAGTCTAGTAGAGGATGTATTTCTGAATCAAGGTAGTGTGTGATAAGGACCATAGTTGAAGTAAAGAGGCGGTGAGATCACACTGGTTAGGGTCTGTGGAAGGCTTCCTCAAGGGAGGGAGTGTTTGAGTTAGACTTTGAGGACGAGTAGGATTTAGACACAACTATGTACACATAGTAAAGAGAAATTGTAGGGGCAATTGTACAGCTTCCAACAGGGCATTTTATTGGGTGACATCTTTTCCACATTTGTTAAATATCTGATCTTATCACAAATTTACCTGTCACATTAACGCTATCCCAGTTGAACCGAGATGCAAGTGTTAGAAATGCCATTGAGCTCTTTGACCTAGAATTTGTGTGTGTGTGTGTGCATGTGTGTGAGTGAGAGAGAGAAATAGAGAAAGAGAGACAGAGATGGAGGGAAGGAGGGGAGGGAGGGAGGGGGGAGAGAGGGAGGGAGATAAACACCATCAACTTGAAGTTGCATCATTTTTTAAGAGCATCAGGCAAGGTTGCTGGCTTGAAGCCCAAGGTCACTGGCTTAAGCAAGGGGTCACTCACTCTGCTGTAGCCTCCCAGTCAAGGCACATATGAGAAAGCAATTAATGAACAACTAAGGTGCCACAACGAAGAATTGATGCTTCTCATCTCTCTCCCTTCCTGTCTGTCTGTCCTTATCTGTCCCTCTCTCTGTCTCTCTCTCAGTGTTTCTAACCAAAAAGAGAGAGAGAGCGAGAGCCAAGGAGAGAGAGACAGAGAGACAGGAACATTGAGCTGTTCCTATATGTGCCCTGACTGAGGATCAAACCGGTAACCTTTCTACTTTGGGACAACACTCTAATCAACTAAGTTAACCATCCAGGGCTTAATTTATTTACTGATTGATTGATTTTTAGAGATACAGAGAGAGAATCGGAGAAAGAGAGGAGGGGGAAGAGAAGCATTAATTCGTTGTTCCACTCAGTCTTGCATTCACTGGTCATTTCCCACGTGTGCCCTGACCAGAGATCGAACCCGCAACCTTGTCGTTTCAGGACAACACTAATCAGCTGAGCTAACCATACAGGGTTAATAGTTGCCTCACTTTAGTAGTTCATTGAATGCTTCTCACACCTGCCTTGATGAGGGTGAGGTGGGGGGGGGAGCTCAAGCTGAGCCAGTGACCCTTGCTCAAGCCAGTGCCCTTGGGCTCAAGCCAGCAATGATGGGATCATTTTGATGATCCCACACTCAAGCCGGTGATCTCAGGATTTAGAACCTGGGACCTCAGCATCCCAGGTCCATGCTCTATCCACTGCACCACCCCAGTCTGGCATTGACCTAGATCCACCACTTTAAATCAATACCAAGTAAAAGTTCTCACATATGAACTAAGATGCCCACAAAATATGCTCATTGTGCCAGACTAGTGGTGGCGCACTGGATAGTGTCAACAAGAAACGCTGAGTTCACCAGTTCAAAACTTGAGGTCTCAGGCTTGAGCATGGGGTTAGCAGTCTGATCCCTGGTCCAGGCACATAGAAGAAACAATCAATGCACAACTAAATAGAGCAACGAATTGATGCTTCTCTCTTTTTCTCTCTTTCTTCCTCCTCCTCCTCCTCTTCTCCTCCTCCTCCTCCTCCTCCTCCTCCTCCTCCTCCTCCTCCTTCTTCTCTCTATCTCTCCCTCTCTCAAAAAAAAGTTTGTCTTTTCCTGACTGGTGGTGGCCCAGTGGATACAGCATTGACCTGGAACGCTGAGGTCGCTGGTTTGAAGCCCCAGGCACATATGAGTCGATGCTTCCTGCTGCTCCCCCCTCCCTTTCTTTGTCTCTCTCTTCTCTCTAAAAATGAATAAATAATTTTTAAAAATTTATCTTCAAAAATATGCTCCTTGTATCAATGTAATAGCAAAGTGTTAGAAACACCTTAAATGGGCCCTGGCCAGCTGGCTCAGAGGTAGAGGATCTGCCCGGTGTGTGGAAGTCCCAGGTTTGATTCCCAGCCAGGGCACATAGGAGAAGCACCCATCTGCTTCTCCACCCCTCCCCCTCTCCTTTCTCTCTGTCTCTCTCTTCCCCTCCCACAGCCAAGTATCCATTGGAGCAAAAGTTGGCCTGGGTGATGAAGATGGCTCCATGGCCTTCGCCTCAGGTGCTAGAATGGCTCCAGTTGCAATGCAGCAGCGGCCCCAGATGGGCAGAGAATCGCCCCCTTGTGGGCTTGCCAGGTGGATCCTCCCACATGTGGGAGTCTGTTTCTCTGCCTCCCCGCTTCTCACTTCAGAAAAATACACACAAAAAAGCAACAACAACAAAAAAACAAGACACCTTAAATGCTCATCCATAATGGACTGTTTTATACTTAATCCCTAGACCAGTGCCTGGTACATAGTGGGTGTTCAAAAAATACTTGTGTAGTGAATGAACAAATAAATAAACATACCTAATTCATTTATTCTAAGGAATTCTCTATAGCTATTTAAAAACTGAGGTATATAGGTATGTACTTACATGGGAACAGCTCCAGTAGAAACATAATGTGAGCCACATATGTAATTATAAATTTACTAGTTGCCATGTAAAAATTCTGTAAAAAAACAATGAAATTAAGTTTATTAGCATATTTTCTTTCACCCAATAGATCAAAACTACTATTATTTCAATATGAAATTAATATAAAATTATTAATGCAAATTTTAAAAAACTTTTTTCTATAGTAAGTCTTTGAAATCTGGAGTATATTTCACCCTTCCATTTACTCAATGCTAAATTTTCATCAGAAATTTATGATTTGTATTTAGTTTTCATTATATTAGTTATAAGAGTAGAATCAGATATATAACTATTTAAAAGTTTGCCAATAACTATATCATATGCCAGTTTTTATACTTAATTATAAATTAATTTTTTAAAGATTTTCTTTATTCATTTTAGAGAGGAGAGAGAGACAGAGAAGAGGGGGAGGAGCAGGAAGCATCAACTCCCATATGTGCCCTGACCAGACAAGCCCAAGGTTTCAAACCAACAACCTCAGCAATCCAGGTCGACGCTTTATCCACTGCGCCACCACATGTCAGGCCAATATAAATTAATTAAAATTACAATTTCAGTTTCTCAGCTGCATAAACCACATTTTATTTCACGTCCTCAATAGCAGTACATGGCTAGTGGCAATCAGACATGGCAGGCCCAGAATATAATTCCCAGCACCTAAGGGTCACTCAGTGATTAATTAGAATATACAAATTCATCGTGTGAGGCTTTTCTGAAGAGTATAATTTGTGGGTTACTTGGATAAGATAAGCTTATAACAAACAAACTATAAATGTGGACAGCTGTATAATCTCCAAGCACATTAATATCTATTATTTCTTTCAATCCTCAGAACATTCTTGAGAGGTAGGTAAAGCCAAGACTATTTTTCCCACCTTACAGGTAAAGAAATTGAGAAATATAAGTCACATTATAGTTGGCAGTGCCAGAAAAAGAAGCCAGGTTTTCTAGTTCTCTTTCCAATACACCATTTAGCGTCAGGTAATGTGAATGGCCCTGAGAAAAACTCCATCTAGACCCACCACCCATTAATTTATAGTAATGGTGTTAGGTGGGATCCAATACATGAGTATTTCTTTTTTTTTTTTTTTTTTTTTTTTTTTTTTTTTTTTTTTTTTTTTTTTTTTTTTTTTACAGAGGAGAAGGAGAGACAGAGAGAGAGAAGGGGGGAGGAGCTGGAAGCATCAACTCCCATATGTGCCTTGACCAGGCAAGCCCAGGGTTTCGAACCGGTGACCTCAGCATTTCCAGGTCGACACTTTATCCACTGCGCCACCACAGGTCAGGCCAATACATGAGTATTTCAAAAAGTTAAAAATCCTATTGCAATTACAAGATATCTTAAACAATATAAACCTTACTGAATATACATTAATACACCTTATTGCTCCATTTTGAATATTAAGAATTTTCTTATTTCCCAGAGAAAGCTGCAAACTTCACCCTCTTTTCTAACCTTTTTAAAATTCACCTCCTTACCTGACCTGTGGTGGTGCAGTGGATAAAGCGTCAACCTGGAAACACTGAGGTTGCCGGTTCGAAACCCTGCACTTGTCTGGTCAAGGCACATATGGGAGTTGATGCTTTCTGCTCCTTCCCCCTTTCTCTCTCTCTCTCTCTCTCTCTCTCTCTCTCTCACTCTCTCTCCTCTCTAAACTGAATAAATTAAAAAAAAATTTTTTTAAAAGCCTGACCTGTGGTGGCGCAGTGGATAAAGCGTCAACCTAGAAATGCTGAGGTCACCGGTTCGAAACCCTGGGCTTGCCTGGTCAAGGAACATATGGGAGTTGATGCTTCCAGCTCCTCCTCCCTTCTCTCTCTCTGTCTCTCTCTCCTCTCTCTCTACTCTCTAAAAATGAATAAATAAAATAAAATTTAAAAAAATAAATAAAATTCACCTCCTTCCAAGAGTATAATAAAAATGCTGTACTTAAGAAGTGTTTGTGGCCTGATGTGTGGTGGTGCAGTGGATGGTGCATTGGACTGGAATGCTGAGATTGCCAGTTAGAAGCCCTTGCCCGGTCAAGGCACATAAGAGAAGCAGCTATGAGTTGATGTTTCCTGCTCCTTTCCCTCCCCTCCCCTCCCCTCCCCTCCCCTCCCCTCCCCTCTCCTCCCCTCCCCTCTCCTCTCTTCTCTTCTCCTCCTCTCTCCTCCCCTCTCCTCCCTTCCCTTCCCCTCCCCTTCCCTCCCCTCCCTAAAATCAATAAATAAAATCTTAAAAAAAAAGAAGTGGCCTGACCAGGCGGTGGCACAGTGAATAGAGCGTCCGACTGGATGCAGAGGACCCAGGTTCGAGACCCCGAGGTCACCAGCTTGAGTGTGGGCTCATCTGGTTTGAGCAAAGCTCACCAGCTTGGACCCAAGGTCACTGGCTCGAGCAAGGGGTTACTCGGTCTGCTGAAGGCCCACAGTCAAGGCACATATGAGAAAGCAATCAATGAACAACTAAAGTGTCACAACAAAAAGCTGATGATTGATGCTTCTCATCTCTCTCCATTTCTGTCTGTCTGTCCCTATCCCTCTCTATGACTCTTTCTCTGTCCCTGTTAAAAAAAAAAAAAAAAAAAAAAAAAAAAAAAAAAAAAAGCATTTCTGGCTTGACCAGGCGGTAGCGCAATGGATAGAACATCGACCTGGGATGCTGAGGACCCAGGTTTGAAGCCCTGGAGTCTCTGGTTTGAGTGTGGGCTCACCAGCCTGAGCACAGGCCCACCAGCTTGAGTGAAGGGTCACTGGCTTGAGCGTGGGATCATCAACATGATCCTAGGGTTGCTGGCTTGAAGCCCAAGGTCGCTGGCTTGAGCCCAAGGTCTCTGGCTTGAGCCCAAGGTCTCTGGCTTGAGCAAGGGGTCACTGGCTTACCTGGAACCCCGCCCCCGGGTCAAGGCACATTTGGGAAGCAATTAATGAACAACTAAAGTGCCACAACTACGAGTTGATGCTTCTCTCTCCCTTCTTGTCTGTCATCTCTGCCTCTGTCTCTCCCTCTAAAATAAAAGTTAACCCAAAAATGGATCAATGACCTAATTATAAAAGCTAAAATTGTAAAATTTTTGGAATAGAACAAAAGGAATATCTTTATGACCTCAGATTTAGCAATGGAGTCTTAGATTTGACACCATGAGTGCCATCCCCCCAAAAATATATAAATAAGGCTTCACCAAAATTCTGAAAACTTTTGTACATCAAAGTCAATCATCAAGAGACAACCCACAGTGGATCTTGCGTGGCACGCATGCTGGAGTCTGTCTCTGCCTCCCCTCCTCTCACTGAATAAAAAAACAGACAACCCACGGAATGGGGAACATATATGTAAATTACATATCCAATAAGAGTTTAGTATCCAGGATATATAAAGAACCCTTATAAGTCAACAAAAAAATACAAAGAACCTTTTCATTTAAAAAAATGAAAGGACCTGAATAGACATTTCTCCAAAGACATACAAATGGCTAACTAGCACATGCAAAGGTGTTCAACACTATTGGTCATTAAAAATGTGCAAAGCAAAACCACAATGAGATACTACTTCCCACCCACTAGGCTGGCTACAATCAAATGAAGAGAGAGAGAGATTGAGAATAACAAGTGTTGGCCAGAATGTGCAGAAATTGGAATCTTCATACAGTGCTGATGGGAATGTAAAACAGTGCAGCTGCTACGGAAAAAATAATTTTGGCGGGTCCTCAAAAAGTTAAACGTAAAAAATTAAACATAGAATTATCATACGATCAAGTAATTCCAATCCTAGGCATATATCCAAGAGAAGTAAAAGCATATGTCCGTACAGACACTTGTACATGGATGTTTATAGCAGCATTATTCATATTAGCTGAAAGGTGAAAACAACCCAAATGTCCATCAGTAGATGAATAGATAAATTGTGGAATAGCCATGTAATGAAATATTTTCAGCCATAAAATGGAGTGAATTACTGATACATGATACAACTTGGATGAATCTTGAAAACATTTATGCTAAGTGAAAGTATCCAGACACAAAAGGTTACATATTATATGGTTCTTTTAATGTGACGTATCCAGAAAAGTCAAATCTCTAGAGACAGAAAGCAGATTAGTGGTTGCCAGGGGCTGGCGAAGGGGGAAATGGGGAGTGATTACTCAGTGGGTATAGGCTGTTCTTCTAGAATGATGAAAAAGCTTTGAAAATAAAGAGAGGTAGTGTTTGTAAAGCATTTTGAAGCAACTAAATTGTACATTTTATAAAAACTATTGACTGATTGTTAGAGAGAGAGGAAGGGGGAGAGGGAGAGAGAGAGAGAGAGAGAAACATTAATTTGTTGTTCCATTTTTGCACTCATTGGGTGATTCTCATAAGTGCCTTGACCAGGGATCAAACCCGCAGCCTTGTATATCTAGATGACACTCTAATCAACTGAGCTACCTGGCCAGTGATTAAATAGTACATTTAAAAATGGTTTGTCTGACCAGGTGGTGGTGCAGTGGATAGAGCGTCAGACTGGGATGCGGAAGGACCCAGGTTCGAGACCCCGGGGTCACCAGCTTGAGTGCGGGCTCATCTGGTTTGAGCAAAAAAAGCCCACCAGCTTAGACCCAAGGTCGCTGGCTCCAGTAAGGGGTTACTCGGTCTGCTGAAGGCCCGCGGTCAAGGCACATATGAGAAAACAATCAATGAACTAAGAAGTCGCAATGCACAATGAAAAACTAATGATTGATGCTTCTCATCTCTCTCTGTACCTGTCTGTCTGTCCCTGTCTATCTCTGCCTCTGTAAAAAATAAATAAATAAATAAATAAATAAATAAATAAATAAATAAAAATGGTTAACTGTAGGTCCTGGTCGGGTAGCTCAGTTGCTTGGGGCATCGTCCAGCTGCACCAGGGTTGTGGGTTCCATCCCCAGCCAGGGCACAAACGGGAGTTAACCAATGAATGCGTGGAGAGGCAGAGCAACAGGTCAATCTCTCCATCTCTCTCTTCCTTCCTTTTCTCTCTCTAAAAAATCAATCAATAAAAAATGATTAACTATAGAATATTATTCAACCTTTAAAAATAAGAAAATCCTGACATATGCTACAACATGGATGTAGGACATTATGCTGAATTAAATAAGCCAGTCACAAAAAGAAAACTATATGATTCGACTTATATATCTAGAGCTGTCAAAATTATGGGAACAAAAAATCGAAAGGTTTTTGTCAGGGTCTGGGGGAAATAGGAAATGAGGAGCTGTTCTATGACTATAGAATTTCAGTTTTGCTAGATGAAAAAGTTCTAGAAATGTTATACAACAACGTGAATATAGTTAACTCTACTGAACAGTACACTTAAAAATAGTAATTCAACGGGTGCCTGACTGGTGGTGGCACAGTGGGTAGAGTGCCAACCTGGGACGCTGAGGACCCAGGTTTGAAACCCTGATGTCACCAGCTTGAGTGTGATATCTCTGGCTTGAGCACAAGCGTGGGGTCATCAACATGATACCAAGGTGTCCGGTTTGAGCAAGTGGTCACTGGCTCAGCTTGAGCTCCCCCCCAACCCCGTCAAGGCACATATGAAAAGCCATCAATAAACAACTGAAGTAAAGCAACTTGGAGTTGATGCCTCTCATCTTTCTTCCTTCCTATCTTTCTGTCTCAGTCTCTGACTCTCAGAAAAAAAAATTGTTCAGAAGGTAAATTTTATATTATGTGGTTTTTTTACAGTTAATTTTTAAATTTTTAAGAGAGAGACAGACAGACAAACAGAAACATCAATTTGTTGTTTCACTTATTTATACTTTCAATGATCGATTCTTGTATGTGCCCTGACCAGGGGTTGAACCTGGAACTTTGGCATATTGGGATAGTGCTCTTAACCAACTGAGTTACCTGGCCAAGACCCAGAACTAATTTTTTTTTTTTAATTTAAAAATGGTTAACTGGGACTGAGTTACTTGGCCAAGGCCCACAATTATTATTTTTCTAATTTAAAAATGGTTAACTGGGACTTGATTGGGTAGGTCAGTTGGTTAGAGCATCACCCTGATACGCCAAGGTTGCGGGTTCGATCCCGGGCAGGGCACATACAAGAATCGATCACTGAATGCATAAATAAGTGGAACAACAAATCAATGTTCCTGTCTGTCTCTCCCTTTAAAATCAATAAATAAACCTAGTTACCTGTATATTATAGAGTTTTAGCCAAATAAAAAAATACTACAGGCCCTGGCCGGTTGGCTCAGCGGTAGAGCATCAGCCTGGCATGCAGAGGACCCGGGTTCGATTCCCGGCCAGGGCACATAGGAGAAGCGCCCATTTGCTTCTCCACCCCCCCTCCTTCCTCTCTGTCTCTCTCTTCCCCTCCCGCAGCCAAGGCTCCATTGGAGCAAAGATGGCCCGGGCGCTGGGGATGGCTCCTTGGCCTCTGCCCCAGGCACTAGAGTGGCTCTGGTCATGGCAGAGCGACGCCCCGGAGGGGCAGAGCATCGCCCCCTGGTGGGCAGAGCGTCGCCCCTGCTGGGCATGCTGGGTGGATCCCGGTCGGAAGCATGCGGGAGTCTGACTGTCTCTCCCTGTTTCCAGCTTCAGAAAAAATACAAAACAAAAAAAATACTACAGCAAAAAATAAATAAAATAAAATAGACTTGGGGATGGTAGCTGAAACAAGATTAGCAAAAAGCCCAAAACTGTTGAAGCTGGGCAATGGGTCCATGAGGATTTTATTATATTATCCATTCTGCTTTTGTGTGTAATGTACAGTATATACAATTTTCCATAATAAAAAATAAAAGAATAAAGAGAAGTTGTGCTTGTAAAATTATAGTAATATAATATATATATATATACTGTCTTTTTTTCAAAAGTGTTTTTACTTTATTTTTTAAAAGTTTTACTTATTTTTTTTACAGAGAGAGGATGGAAGAAAGTCAGAGAGACAGTCAGACAGACAGAAACATCAATTTTTTCCTGTTTGTTCCCTGACTGGGGATCAAATTGGCAACCTTTGCGTATCGGGATGACACTCTGACTGAGCTATTCAGCCAGGGCAAATGTCCTTACTTCAAAAATCTGAAAATCATGCCCTGATAGACTGCTTTTCTGTACTTGTTTCGCGTGGTGGGGGGAGCAGCTGCCATGGAAGCCAGAGAGTCTTGGGAATGATGATGTCAAAGGGGACACATTCATATAGTTGTTATTATCATTTGATAATCTGCCTTTTAACATAATGCGCCATGCTCAACAATTACTGAAAGTCCATAAAAGATTTCCAGGAGAATTAAAACACGATAAAGAATGAATGGATATGCGATATTTATCAATTAAACATCACTGAAATATATTGTCCCTCCAGTGAGCACAGTTTCTGTGACACTCAGAATTACTCATTGAACACATGCATCACCATTAGGGCTGCCACACGAAGCTATTCTGGAGAATGCCAATCCCATTCTAGATTGTGCAAATGGCAGCCCCCCTGGAGATGTGTGGGGACAGTCTGTTCAGCCATCTGCAAGTGGCCTTGTGCTATATAAACTCATTCCCCTCACTTTCTGTGTATATTTTGGTTGAAAGAAAAGTTATAAATGAACAAACAAAATAAACAAAAAACAGAGTCTTATGAGGCTCAAACTGAGTCTGAATTTAACAAAGACACAGTTAAAACAATTACCAGTGAACATAAACAATTAGAGCTCTTGCCCTGGCCGGACAGCTCAGTTGGTTGGAGCATCGTCCTGAAGAACAGAGGCTGCCGGTTTGATCCCCGGGCAGGGCACATACAGGAACAGATCAATGTTCCTGTCTCTCTTTCTCCTTTCCTCTCTCTAAAAAAAATCAATAAAATAACTATTAAAAAACAACAACAACAACAAAAAAAAAACCCCAAAAAAACCAGAGCCCTTGTCAGTCTTGACCTGTGGTGGCACAGTGGATAAAGCGTCGACCAGGAACACTGAGGTCACCAGTTTGAAAGCCTGGGCTTGCCTGGTCAAGGCACATATGGGAATTGATGCTTCCTGTTTCCCCCTTCTCTCTCTCTCTCTTTCTCTCTCTTCTCTCTAAAATGAATAAATAAAATTTTTTTTTCAGAGACTTTAACTTTATTGAGAACTATTTTCGTGGCAGATACTATCTTATATTTTTTCTCTTTTTTAATTGATTTTAATTTATTGTGTTAACATGGATTCAAGCCTCCCACGGAATACAACCCCCTCCCCCCATGTCCCTATCTATACCCCCTTTGCCACCCTCCCCCCAACTCCTGCCTTCCTTCCCTCTGGAACCTGCCAGCCTGCTATTTGTAACTCTTTCTTATGTATATATAATTTCACTAATGCCTTCACCTTCTCTGATCCCATCCCCTCATGCCCCTTCCCTCTGACAGCTTTTCCTCTGCTCCCTGTGACCCCACCTCTGCCCCTATTTTGTTCCTCAGTTCATTTTGTTCCTTAGATTCCACATATAAATGAGATCATATGATATTTGTCTTTCTCTGCCTGGCTTATTTCACTTAGCATAATAGTCTCCAGGTCCATCCATGCCATCCATCACAAAAGGTAAGAATGCCTTCTTTTTCATAGCCGCATAGTATTCCATTGTATATATGTACCACCACTTTTTTGTGTGTGTGTATTTTTCTGAAGCTGGAAACAGGGAGAGACAGTCAGACAGACTCCCACATGCGCCCGACCGGGATCCACCCAGCACGCCCACCAGGGGGCGACGCTCTGCCCACCAGGGGGCGATGCTCTGCCCCTCAGGGCGTCACTCTGTTGCAACCAGAGCCACCCCAGCGCCTGGGGCAGAGGCCAAGGAGCCATCCCCAGCGCCCGGGCCATCTTTGCTCCAATGGAGCCTTGGCTGCGGGAGGGGAAGAGAGAGAAGAGAGGAAGGAGAGGGGGAGGGGTGGAGAAGCAGATGGGCGCTTCTCCTGTGTGCCCTGGCCGGGAATCGAACCCAGGACTTCTGCACGCCAGGCCGACGCTCTACCACTGAGCCAACCGGCCAGGGCCCCACCACTTTTTTTTATTAACTTATTGTGTTTACATAGATTCAAGTGTCCCATTGAATATATCTCCCTCTCCCCCCACCCCCGTGATACCCCCTTTATCCCCTCCCCCCAACGCCCTCCACTTTCCCTCCAGGATTTGCTGTCCACCTCTCTTTGCCTCTGTGTTATGTATACATAATTTCACTAATCCCTTTCCCCTCTCTAACCCTATCCTCTGATCCCTTTGAATCCGCCTCTACCTCTATTCCATTCCTTAGTTCACACTATTAATTAGATTCCTCATATGAGTGGGGTCATATGATATCTTTCTTTCTCTGCCTGGCTTATTTCATTTAACATAATAGTCTCTAGGTCCATCCATGCCATCACAAGAGGTAAGATTGCCTTCTTTTTCATGGCCATGTAGTATTCCATTGTATATATGTACCACTGCTATTTAATCTACTTGTCCACTGACGGGCACTTGGGCTGTTTCCAGATCTTGCTCATTGTATACAATGCTGCAATAAACATGGGGGTGCATAACTTCTTTTGAATCAGTGATTTGGTATTCCTAGGATATATTCTTAACAGTGGGATAGCTGGGTCAACAGGCAGTTCCATTTTTATTTATTTATTTTTATTTATTTATTTTTGTGGCAGAGACAGAGAGAGAGTCAGAGAGGGGGACAGATAGGGACAGACAGACAGGAAGGGAGGGAGATGAGAAACATCAGTTCTTCGTTGCGGGTCCTTAGTTGTTCATTGATTGATTTCTCATATGTGCCTTGACTAGGGGCTATGTGGTTTGACAGGGGGGCTACAGCAGACCGAGTGACCCCATGCTCAAGCCAGCGACCTTGGGCTCAAGCTGATGAGCCTTCCTCAAACCAGATGAACCCATGCTCAAGCTGGTGACCTCAGGGTCTCGAACCTGGGTCCTCCACATCCCAGTCTGATGCTCTATCCACTGCACCACCACCTGGTCAGGCCCATTTTTAATTTTTTGAGGAAACACCATACAGTTTTCCACAGTGGCTGCACCAGTCTGCGTTCCCACCAGCAGTGCAGGAGGGTTCCCCTTTCTCCACACCCTAGCCAGAACTTATTGTGTGTTGATTTGTTAATGAACGCCATTCTGACAGGTGTGAGGTGGTATCTCATTGTGGTTTTACTTTGCATTTCTCTGATGATTAGTGATGTTGAACATTTTTTCATATGCTTATTGGCCATCTGTATGTCCTCTTTGGAGAAGTGTCTGTTCAGTTCTTTTGCCCATTTTTTTTTTATTTATTCATTTTAGAGAGGAGAGGGAGAGAGAGAGAGGAGAGACAGAGAGAGAGAAGGGGAGAGGAGCAGGAAGCATCAACTCCCATATGTGCCTTGACCAGGCAAGCCCAGGGTTTCAAACCAGCGACCTCAGCATTTCCAGGTCGATGCTTTATCCACTGAGCCACCACAGGTCAGGTTCATTTTTTAATTGTATTGTTTACCTTCCTGGTGTTAAGTTTTAGAAGTTCTTTATCAATTTTGGTTATTTATCCCTTATCAGACATATTGGCAAATATATTCTCTCATTGTGTGGGTTGTCTTTTTATTTTGTTAATGGTGCCTTTGCTGTGCAAAAGCTTTTTAGTTTCATATAGTCCCATTTGTTCATCCTGTTCTTTATTTCACTTGTCGGTGGAGAAAAGTCAGTAAATATATTGCTACAAGAGATGTCGGAGAGTTTACTTGCCTGTGTTTTCTTCCAAGATGTTTATAGTTTCATGACTTACATTTAAGTCTTTTATCCATTTTGAGTTTGTTTTTGTAAATGGTGTAAGGTGGTTGTCTAGTTTCATTTTTTTTGCATGTACCTGTCCAATTTTCCCAACACCATTTATTAAAGAGACTGTCTTCACACCGTTGTATGCTCTTGCCTCCTTTGTCAAATATCAATTGACCATAAAGGTGTGGGTTTATTTCTAGGTTCTCTGTTCTGTTCCATTGATCTATATGTCTGTTCTTATGCCAGTACCAAGCTGTTTTTAGTACAATGAACTTGTAGTATAACTTAATATCAGGAAGTGTGAGGCCTCCCACTTTATTCTTCATTTTCAAGATTGCTGAGGTTTTTCGTGTTCCTTCTTGGTTCCATATAAATTTTTGGAATATTTTTTCTATGTCTTTGAAGTATGCCATTGGTATTTTAATAGGAATTGCATTGAATTTATAGATTGCTTTGGGTAATATAGACATTTTAATGATGTTTATTCTTCCTATCCATGAACATGGTATATGCTTCCACTAGTTTGTATCTTCCTTGATTACTTTTATCAATGTATTATAATTTTCCAAGTACAAGTCTTTCATCTCTGTGGTTAAATTTACTCTTAGGTACTTTTTTGTTGTTGCAACAGTGAAGGGAATTGTTTCCTTAATTTCTATTTCAGACACTTTATTGTTGGTGTATAAAAATGCCACTAATTTCTGAATATGAATTTTATATCCTGCCACCTTGCTGAATTCATTTATTAGGTATAGTAGTTTTTTTGATTAAGACTTTAGGGTTTTCTGAGGTCGCCAGTTTGAAACCCTGAGTTAGCCTGGTCAGGGCACATATGGGAGTTGATGCTTTCTGCTCCCCCCTCCTTCTCTCTCTATTTCTCTTTCTCTATCCCTCTCTTTCTCCTCTCTAAAATGAATAAATAAATTAAAAATAATTAAAGAAAACAATTATAAAAAAAACTTTAGGATTTTCTTTTTTCACATTTTTTTTACAAGGACAGAGAGAGAGTCAGAGATAGGGACAGACAGACAGAAACAGAGAGATGAGAAGCATCAATCATCAGTTTTTTGTTGTGACACCTTAGTTGTTCATTGACTGCTTTCTCATATGTGCCTTGACTGCGGGCCTTCAGCAGACCAAGTAACCCCTTGCTTGAGCCAGCGACCTTGGGTCCAAGCTGGTGAGCTTTGCTCAAACCAGATGAGCCCACGCTCAAGCTGGCAACCGTAGGGTCTCGAACCTGGGTCCTTCCGCATCCCAGTCCTACGTTCTATCCACTGCACCACTGCCTGGTCAGGCGACTTTAGGGTTTTCTATGTACAGTATCCTGTCATCAGCAAATAACAACAGTTTTACTTCTTTTCCAATTTGGATGTCTTTTATTTCTTCTTCTTGTCTGATTGCTGTGGCTAGAACTTCCAGAACTATGTAGATTAAGAGTGGTGAAAGGGGGCTCCCCTGCCTTGTTCCTGATCTTAAGGAAATTGCTTTTAATTTTTCCCCATTGAGTATGATGTTGGCTGTGGGTTTGTCTTAGATGGCCTTTATCATGTTGAGGTATGTTCCCTGTATTCCCACTTTGCTGAGAGTTTTGATCATGAATGGGAGCTGGATTTTATCAAATGCTTTTTCTGCATCTATTGATATTATTATGTGGTTTTTCTCCTTCCTTTTGTTTATATGATGAATCACACTGACTGATTTGTGAGTATTATACCAGCCTTGCCTCTCCAGAATAAATCCCACTTGATCATGATGTATGATTTTTTTTTCCAGTTATTGCTGGATCTGCTTTGCTAATATTTTGTTGAGAATTTTAGCATCTAAGTTCATCAGGGATATTGGCCTATAGTTTTCTTTCTTTGTAGTGTCTTTCCTTGATTTTGGAATGAGGATTATGCTAGCCTCATAAAAGGAGCTTGGAACTCTTCCTTCATCTTAAATTTTTTGAAATAGCTTCAGAAGGATAGGACTTAGTTCTTCTTTGAATGTTTGGTAGAATTCGCTGTGAAGCCATGCGGTCCAGGACTTTTGTTTCCTGGAAATTTTTTAATAACTGTTTCAATTTCATTTGTTGTAACTAGTCTGTTTAGGCTTTCTGATTCTTCCAGATTGAGTTTTGGAAGATTTTATGTTTCTGGGAATTTGTCCATTTCGCTTAGGTTGTCCAATTTGGGGGCATACAGATTTTCATAGTATTTTCTTACATTCCTTTGTATTTCTGTTGTGTCAGTTGTTACTTCTCCACTCTCATTTCTAATTTTATTTATTTGAGTCCTCTCTCTTCTTTTCTTGATGAGTCTGGTTAAAGGTTCATCAATTTTGTTTACTTTTTCAAAGAACCAGCTCTTGGCTTCATTGACCTTCTATATTGTTTGTTTAGCCTCTATGTCATTTATTTCCACTCTGATATTTATTATTTCCTTCCTTCTATTTCCTCTGGGCTTTAATTGTTGTTCTTTTTGTAGTTCTTTTAGATGCAGGGTTAAGTTGTTTATTTGAGATTTTCTTGATTCTTTAGGTATGCCTGTAATGCTATGAACTTCCCTCTGAGGACTCCTTTTACTGTGTTCCATAAATTTTGAGTTGTTGTATGTTCATTTTCATTTGTTTCAAGGAAATTTTTTATTTCTTCCTTGATCTAGTTGTTAACCAATTCGTTATTTAATAGCATGCTATTTAGAATCCAAACATTTGAATGTTTTTCAGTTTTTCTATTGTAGTTGATTTCTAGTTTCATGCCATTGTGATCCGAGAAGATGCTTGATATGACTTCAATCTTCTTAAATTTATTGAAACTCATTTTGTATCCTAACATGTGGTTTATCCTAGAGAATGTACCATGAGCACTTGAAAAGAATGTATATTCTGCTGCGTTGGGATGAAAGGTTCTGAAGGTATCTGTTAAATCCAGTTGATCTAGTGTGTCATTTCAGGCCACTGTTTCATTGTTAATTTTCTGCCTGGAGGATCTATCCATTGATGTTAGTGGGGTATTAAAGTCTCCTACTATTATAGTATTGCTGTTGATTTCACCCTTTATGTCTATCAAAATCTGCTTTATACATTTAGGTGCTTCTATATTAGGTGCATAAATATTTACAATGGTTATATTCTCCTGTTGCATTACTCCCTTTATCATTATGTAGTGACCTTCTTTATCCCTTACTGTAGCCTTTGTTTCTTTTTTTTTTTTTTAAATATTGCCAGTCTTTTTTTTTTTAATTTTATTTTTTTTATTTTATTTATTCATTTTAGAAAGGAGAGAGAGAGGAGAGAAAGAGAGAGATAGAAGGGGGGAGGAGCAGGAAGCATCAACTCCCATATGTGCCTTGACCAGGCTAGCCCAGGGTTTTGAACCGGCGACCTCAGCATTTCCAGGTCGACACTTTATCCACTGCGCCACCACAGGTCAGGCTGTAGCCTTTGTTTCAAAGTCTATTTTGTCAGATATAGGTATTGCTACCCCAGCTTTTTTTCATTTCCATTTGCGTGAAATACTTTTTTTTGTGACAGAGACAGAGAGAGGGACAGATAGGGACAGACAGACAGGAAGGGAGAGAGATGAGAAACATTGATTTTTTTGTTGCAGCACCTTAGTTGTTCATTGATTGCTTTCTCATATGTGCCTTGACTGGGGGGCTACAACAGACTGAGTGATCTTCGTCTGTGACCAAGCTAGTGACCTTGGGCTCAAGCTGGTAAGGCTTGTTCAAACTAGATGAACCACACTCAAGCTGGCAACCTCAGCGTTTTGAAACTGTTTCTTCCGTGTCCCAGTCCAACACTCTATCCACTCAGCCAACACCTGGTCAAGCTGTGTCAAATACTTTTTTTTTTTTGTATTTTTCTGAATCTAGAAATGGGGAGAGACAGTCAGACAGACTCCCGCATGCGCCCGACCGGGATCCACCCGGCACGCCCACCAGGGGGCAATGCTCTGCCCACCAGGGGGCAATGCTCTGCCCCTCCGGAGTGTCGCTCTGCCGCGACCAGAGCCACTCTAGCGCCTGGGGCAGAGGCCAAGGAGCCATCCCCAGCACCCGGGCCATCTTTGCTCCAATGGAGCCTCGGCTGCAGGAGGGGAAGAGAGACAGAGAGGAAGGAGAGGGGGAGGGGTGGAGAAGCAGATGGATGCTTCTCCTGTGTGCCCTGGCCAGGAATCGAACCCAGAACTTCTGCATGCCAGGCCGATGCTCTACCACTGAGCCAACCGGCCAGGGCCTGTGTCAAATACTTTTTTCCATACCTTTACTTTCCGTTTATGTGTATCTTTTGTTCTGAGGTGGGTCTCCTGTAGACAGCATATGTACGGGTCCTGTTTTCTTATCCATGAGCTACCATATGTCTTTTGATTGAAGCATTTAATCTATTTACATTTAAGGTTTTTATTGATATGCAGTTGTTTATTGCCATTTTATTCTTTAAATCTACAATCCTCTGTTTCTAGATTTTTTTCTTTGCTCTTTATAGCAGGTCCCTTAACTTTTCTTGCAGTATTGGTTTGGTTGTAATAAATTCCTTTTTTTTTTTTTTTGTTTGGGAAGCTTTTTATTTCTCCTTCAATTTTAAATGATAGCCTTGCTGGATAAAGAAGTCTTGGTTGTAGGTTCTTGCTTTGCATCATTTTGAATATTTATTGTCAATCCCTTCTGGCCTCAAGTATTTCTGTTGAGAAGTCAGATGTCCTTATGGGGGGCTCCTCTGTAGGTAATTAACTGCTTTTCTCTTGCAGCTTTTAGTATTCTTTCTTTGTCTCTTAACTTTAGCATTTTATTATGTGTCTTGGTGTAGGGCTCCTTGCATTCCTCTTTAGTGGAACTCTCTGTGTTCCTTGAACTTATGTGACTTTTTCCTTCATCAATTTAGGGAAGTTTTCGGCTATGGTTCTTCAAACAGGTTCTGTATCCCTTGTTCGTTCTGTACTCCTTAGGAACCCCTATGATGCGGATGCTGTTTCTCTTCATGTTGTCACAGAGCTCTCTGAGAGTTTCTTCAGACTTTTTGATGCTCTGCTTCTGTGCTTTCATTTATCTTGCCCTTTAAATTGCTAATTTGATCCTCTGCTTCATCCAGACTACTGTTTATTCCTTCTAGTGCAGCCTTCATTTATGATATTGTATTTATCATTTCTGACTTGTTCTTTTTTATGATTTCAATGTCCTTTTTGATACTTACTATCTCTTTCTTTAGGTGCTCATTGTGTCCATCCATTGTTGTTCTAAGATCCTTGAGCATCCCAAAATTCTTTTTTTTTTTTTTACAGAGACAGAGTATCAGAGAGAGGGATGGATAGGGACAGACAGACAGGAATGGAGAGAGATGAGAAGCATCAATAATTAGTTTTTTGTTGTGACACCTTAGTTGTTCATTGATTGCTTTCTCATATGTGCCTTCAGTATGGGGCTACAGCAGACCGAGTAACCCCTTGCTCAAGCCAGCAACCTTGGGTCCAAGCTGGTGAGATTTGCTCAAACCAGATGAGCCCACGCTCAAACTGGTGACCTAAGGGTCTCGAACCTGTGTCTTCCGCATCCCAGTACGACGCTCTATCCACTGCGCCACCGCCTGCTCAGGCAAAAATTCATTGTTTTAAACTCTGTATCTGGTAGTTTGGTAACTTCCATCTCATTCAATTCTTTTTCTGGGGATTTTTCTTGTTGATTCATTTTAGTAACATTTCTGTGTCTACCCATTTTGTCTGTGTATAGGCCCCTCCTTTGGGCATGCTGCTTGTGTAGCTAGTAGAGTCTAGGGTTGTAGCTGTCTTCCACCAGTTAGCAGTTGTGTTGGCTCTATATCTTCTTAGGTTGGTGAAACCTGTTGTTTGTAACCTTTTGTGGGCTACTTGTCTTCAGCTACTGCTCATTTTGCTGTTTGTGTCTGTGTTTTCTGTGCCTGGGTAGTATGGGAGGGGCCAATCTGTGTATAAGTATCAGCTTTCTCCTGCTTAGATGTTGCAGCAGCTCTGTAAAAGCTCCAATCTCCATAAGATTTGCCTCCACTTTCCAGCTGCTCTACTTCCTCTTGCAGCTCTTCCCAGAGTCTTCTTTAGAAAGACTGTTGTGTGGGTTCAAACTGGCTTCACCTAACCAATTCCTCTACAAGTTGCAAGCTTATTGGGTTAGGGCAGCTGAGGTTGGGAATACAGGGTTAGTGGGACCCCTTCCCTCAAGGATCTCTTGGGCAGTAGGGTAGTAGAAGGATTGTAGCCCTTACTCCAGAGCCTAGTCCCTCAACCACTGCAGTCCCTCAATCACACTGTAGGGTGTGATCCCAGGAGTCTGGTGGCTGGGTACTCAAATTTTATTTCTCACCAAGGTGAACAGCAGGTTCAGATTGAGTGGGGCTGACAGTCTTCTCTGCAGAAATTCTTACAGCTGATGAGACCCTGGTCTCAGGGAGGAAAACTGAGAGAGTTTTCTCCTGGATCTGACTGTGCCCCTCAGAAAGTGGCTACACCTTTTGACCAGATGCAACAATAGGCTCATTGGGACCCACACTTTGAATGTCCATGCTCCAAGCCTCTTTTCCTTCCCCCTTTGGAGTCTATCTCAGCATGGTGGGATATCAAGCACCCAGGCCAGCTAACTGTGTAGCTCCACCCTACCAAATGCACATGAGCCACTGTGCAGGTGCTGGTCACAGAGAGCAGAACTCACCTCAGCTGGGCCAGGTGTGAGGAGCCCTTCGTTAGGATACCACTCTAGCAAATGTTGTTATGTCCTGAACCAATGGTCACTGCAGCTGGCTACTGGATGTGCCAACCCTGTGCCTCCCTGGTAGAAAACTGGGACAGACCAGTGGAAGACACTACCTGTGACTGGCCCTCAGCAACCTTCTTGGATCTACAAGCAATCCAGAGTTTGTGGCTGCATCTGCTGGGCCCAGGTGCACATGGAAATACCAGCTGCACACCTTGGCTGGCATTTACCCACACTGGGCCTGGGAGAAAGTCAGCTTAAAATGCCAAGGTTCTCCAAGTCCTTCCTTCTGCAGCCTTTGTCTACTGGCTGCTTTTTGGTCTCTAGAGTCTGGAGCATGCAGCAATTAAGGGATTAAGAAGGGTCATGGGTGTGGTTCCACCCCTTGGTCCCAGGTTTCAGTCTGTCCAGAATTTTTTCACAGATCTCAGTAGGGTGTGATCCTAGGAGTCTGGTGGGTGTGGCCTCTCAGTCCCAGAGGTATGGTCTGCTCGCTCACAGTTTCAACTGAGTCTCCTGTGAGGTGGAAGCACCAATCACAGGCTCAGGAGAGTTTGGGGCTGTAGCTCCAGCCTCAGCACCAGAAAACTGAGTCACTCACGTGCCCCCTGCTTCCTGGCTTCTCAGAACGACCCTTTACCCTGACTGGAGCAGGAGAAACTCCCGAGGGTGGAGCAGTTGCTTTTCCCCAGGCTGATGCCACTCCAAGGGGGGGGGATGCTCTGCCCAAGAAACATGGCGACTGCAGTATTGGAGAATGACTCAGCACAGGGGTTCTGGGGACTGTTCCCCACAGTGTCTCTTCCTGGGCCTCCAACTTTATACTCTCCTCCTGCAACTCCAGTCCTCTCAGCTCTCCCTCCCATGGAGCCCCAGGTAAGTGGCTGTGAATGGGATTTTCTGCGCAGGCCCTTTAAGACAGAGTCTGAGTCTCAGAAAACGTTTTCTCGCAGACAGAAACCTGGCTCTGCCCTGGCCGGTTGGCTCAGCGGTAGAGCGTCGGCCTAGCGTGTGGAGGACCCGGGTTCGATTCCCGGCCAGGGCACACAGGAGAAGCGCCCATTTGCTTCTCCACCCCTCCGCCGCGCTTTCCTCTCTGTCTCTCTCTTCCCCTCCCGCAGCCAAGGCTCCATTGGAGCAAAGATGGCCCGGGCACTGGGGATGGCTCTGTGGCCGCTGCCTCAGGCGCTAGAGTGGCTCTGGTTGCAACATGGCGACGCCCCGGAGGGGCAGAGCATCGCCCCCTGGTGGGCAGAGCATTGCCCCATGGTGGGCGTGCCGGGTGGATCCCGGTCGGGCGCATGCGGGAGTCTGTCTGACTGTCTCTCCCTGTTTCCAGCTTCAGAAAGAAAAAAAAAAAAGAAACCTGGCTCTTTTCACCGCTAAATTCTGTCTGGGCGCCTCTTCTAGGCTCTGGGGCTCTAGGATGGCGCTCTGGGCCTGTGGCTGAGCACTCACACCTCTGAGGGCGACTTTCCCTCAGTGAGAGTCCCTTCCCACCCTCTGATGCCCCTCGCTCCTGGGAGCAGGGCAGTCCTTTCCATGTCTCTGCCCTTCCTACCAGTCTCAGTGTGGCTTCTTCTATGATCCTTGGTTATAGAGTCCTCTTTTTTTAGTCCAAAGTTGGTTTTTCAAGATGATTGTTTTTAAATTAAGTTATAATCCAATTTGGCCCTGGGAGGGGGCAGTTGGAACATCTGCCTACTCAGTCACCATCTTGATGATACCAATAAATAAAATCTTTTTTCTTGTTTTTACAGGGACAGAGAGAGAGTGATAGATAGGGACAGACAGACAGGAATGGAGAGAGATGAGAAGCATCAATCATCAGTTTTTGTTGTGACACCTTAGTTGTTCATTGATTTCTTTCTCATATGTGCCTTGACCGTGGGCCTTCAGCAGATGGAGTAACTCCTTGCTCGAACCAGCAACCTCAGGTCCAAGCTGGTGAGCTTTGCTCAAACCAGATGAGCCCACGCTCAAACTGGCAACCTCGGGGTCTCGAACCTGGGTCCTCAGCATCCCAGTCTGATGCTCTATCCACTGTGTCACTGCCTGGTCAGGCAATAAATAAAATCTTAAAAAAATAAAATAAATAAAACTCAGGAGCTGAGTTATCTGAAGTGAAATAATGATTTCTGAAACAGCTGAATTAAAGACTACCTATATACTGTAAAACGGTTATTTGTGTTTTTCTCATTGCTAAAATAATATCTATTCCAAATGACTTTTTCATATTAAATTGCAAGTAAAACAAAATATACAGTGTGTCCGTAAAATCATGGTGCATTTTTGACCGGTCACAGGAAAGCAACAAAAGACGATAAAAATGTGAAATCTACACCAAATAAAAGGAAAACTCTCCCAGTTTCATACCTATTCAGTGCAGTTCAATGTGGGCTCACGCACAGATTTTTTAGGGTTCCTAAGGTAGCTATCCTGTATAGCCTCTACAGACTCGTCACTGACTGATGGCCTACCAGAATGGGGTTTCTCCACCAAACTGCTGGTTTCCTTCAACTGCTTATCCCAGCGAGTAATGTTATTCCTATGTGGTGGCGCTTCATTATAAACGCGCCGATATTCACGTTGCACTTTGGTCACAGATTCGAATTTAGCGAGCCACAGAACACACTGAACTTTCCTCTATACTGTCCACATCTCAACTGGCATGGCCGTGGGCTGCTCCGCTGTATACACAGTGTTATGTCATCATCTGCGCATGCGCACATGCTGCCACATCATCCTACAGAAACTGGGAGGGTTTTCCTTTATTTGGTTCAGATTTCACTTTTCTATCTTCTTTTGTTGCTTTCCTGTGACTGGTCAAAATGCACCATGACTTTACGGACACACTGTAGTTGGGTGTCCGTATTATATATAAATATATATATATATTTATTTATAAAATTAATGTGCTTTATTGTTTATAATTTTAGCTAAATCAAGTTGTGTGCACGCATCTGCTCGCACACGCGCATATTTGTTTATTTAGTCACTGTTGACATTCCTGATAACTCAATATCTGGACCTTTTCATTAGCTAATCCCTTCACTCCTTTGATGATCTTACCCAGTGTTCATGGTTTTATATACTATCTGTACCAGCTCTGTCCAATAGAAATATAATTTGAGCCACATATTATTATTTTAAATCTTTTAGTAGCCAGCCTGACTTGTGGAGATGCAGTGGATAAAGTGTTGACCTGGAATGCTGAGGTCGCCAGTTTGAAACCCTGGGCTTGCCTGGTCAAGGCTCATAGAGGAAGCAGCTACTATGAGCTGATGCTCCCCGCTCCTCCCCTTGCCTTTTTTTCTCTCTATGCTCTCTCTAAAAAAAAAAAAACAACCCAAAAAATCTTAAAATAAAACTCTTAGTAGCCATATTCAAAAACTCAAAATAGGTAAAATTAATTTTAATATATATATATTTTTGTGTGTGTGTGTGTGACAGAGACAGAGAGAAGAACAGACAGGGATAGACAGACAGGAAGGGAGAGAGATGAGAAGCATCAATTCTTTGTTGCAGCACCTTAGTTATTCATTGATTGCTTTCTGATATGTGCCTTGATGGGGGAGGTCTACAGCAGAGGGAGTGACTCTTTGCTCAAGCCAGCAACCTTGGGCTCTAGCCAATGACCATGGGGTCATGTCTACAATCCCATGCTCAAACCAGCAACCCTGTGCTCAAGCTTGTAAACTCACGCTCAAGCCGGATGAACCCACATTCAAGCCAGCGACTTCGGGGTTTCGAACCTGGGTCCTCTGCATCCCAGTCTAATGTTCCATCCACTGTACCACCACCTGGTCAGGCTTAATATATTTTCTTTAAGCCAATATATCCAAAATATATGTTCAACATATGACCAATATAAAATAATTATTAATGTGATGCTTCCCTTTTCATTTTTCTGTATGAAGTCTTTGAAATCTAATGCGTATTTTACCCCTACAGCACGCCTCAATTCAAACTAGTCCCATTTCAAATGTTCTGTAGCCACATGTGGCTAGCAGCTACTGTGTTAGACAGCCTGGTCTTAATGCTGAGAACTTCCAAATGTATTTCTCCTGCTCAGATCTCTCCCCTGAACTGCAGACTTGGACATCGAAGTTTTCATTCAATTGCCCTACCCGGATTTATCACAGGCATCTCAAACTTAATATGTCCAAAACAGAGCTTCTAATCTTAAGAATCATTTGAAAAGTTTACACATTTCACTTAATGGCCACTCCATTTTTTCAGTTGTTCAGTCTCCAAACCTTGGAGCCGTCCTACGCTCGTCTCTTTTTCTCACACCCTGTATCCATCAACAAATCCTGGTGGCTTGACTTTCAAAATGTAATGTCATCTCTCACCACCTCCACTGCCAATACTGTGGTCCAGAGCACAGTCATTTCTTACTCAGCTGATGCATCAACCTCCTACATGGTCTCCTTGATTGCAGCCTTGGCCCCTTTCAGTTTGTTCAAAACACAGCAACCAAAGTAATCCTGGTAAAATAAAAATCCGCTCACAACAATCTGCTCAGAAACCTCCACTGGTTCCTCATTTCACTCAGCAAAAGCCAAAGTCTTTGCAATGGTTCTCACACTCTGATGACCTCTCTGCGCTCCTCTCTGTTTCCTCCCTGGTTCACTCTACCAGGCCCACCAGCTCCCTTGCTGTTTCTCAGATATACCAGGTAGGCTCCATCCAGCCTTTTCTCGTTTATACTTGTCCCCTCTTTCTGGAGCGCTGTTATCCCAGACATCCACGTGGCTACCTCTCTGCCCTCCTTCCAGCCTTTGCTTTAATTCTAGCTTCTCAGTGAGGCCTTCCCTGAACACCTTATTTAAAATTGCAACAGGTGCTCAACCCCCTGACTCCCTAAAGTACTTATTAAGTATGTATTTTGTTTAGTATTTGTCTCTTCCCAGTAGAATATAAGCTCTGTGTGAGCTGAATTTTTTGTTCGTTTTCTTCATCACTGTATCCATAGCACCTGGAACAGTGCTTGGCATATAGTAGGTGCTCAACAGATATTAGTTGAATGACTGAATGATATAAAATTCCTATTCAACATCATGTTCATTTTTTTATTTATTGATTTTTTTTAGATAAAGAGAGAGAGACAGAGACAGAGAGACAGAGAGAGAGACATAAAAAGAAGGGGGAGTAGCAGGAAGCATCAACCTGTAATAGTTGCTGCTTGTATGTGCCCTGACCGGGCGAGCCCAGGGTTTCGAATCCACCATGTTCATAATATGAAGAAGGTATGTAATAAAAAGAAAAACAGACACTTTTCTCATTTTTAAACACTGCTTTTTATAAGTTACACTTTATAATGAAACTTGAAAATACCCCTGGCCAAATAGCTGAGTTGGCTAGAGCAGTGGTCCCCAACCCCCGGGGCGCGGACCGGTACTGGTCTGTAGGCCATTTGGTACCGATCCGCAGAGAAAGAATAAATAACTTACATTATTTCCCTTTTATTTATATTTAAGTCTGAACGATGTTTTATTTTTTAAAAATGGCCAGATTCCCTCTGTTACATCCGTCTAAGACTCACTCTTGACGCTTGTCTCGGTCATGTGATACATTTATCCGTCCAACCCTAAAGGCCGGTTCGTGAAAATATTTTCTGACATTAATCCGGCCCATGGCCCAAAAAAGGTTGGGGACCACTGGGCTAGAGCATTGTTCCCATATACCAAGGTTGCAAGTTTGATCCCTGGCCAGGGCACAACAAATCAATCTCTCTTACTCTGTCTCTTACTTCTACTTTCTCTAAAATTATAAATTAAAAAAAAAAAAAAGAAAATCATTTAATTTTATTTTAAAATGATATTGAATTTATTGGGGGGACACCAGTTAATAAAATTATACAAGTTTCAGCCTGACCGTGCAGTGGCATTGTGGATAGAGTGTCGAACTGGACACGGAGGACGCAGGTTCGAAACCCTGAGGTCGCCGGTTTGAGCGCGGGCTCATCTGGTTTGAGCAAAGCTCACCAGCTTGAACCCAAGGTCTCTGGCTTGAGCAAGAGGTTACTCGGTCTGCTGTAGCCCCACGGTCAAGGCACATATGAGAGAGCAATCAATGGACAACTAAGGTGCCACAGCGAAGAATTGATGCTTCTCACCTCTCTCCCTTCCTGTCTGTCTGTCCCTATCTGTCCCTCTCTCTGTCTCTCTCTAGCTCTATCACAAAAAAAGATTATACAGGTTACAGGTGTACAGTTCTATAATGCATTGTCTGTGCATTGCATTGTGTGCTCACCACCCCAAGTCAAGTTTCCTCCATCATCATCTATTCCCCCCGCTCCTCCACCTCCCCAACCCCCTTTCCCTCCTGCAATCCCCACACTGGTGTCTGTGTCTATGGTTTTTTTTTTTCCTTGATAATTTCTTCAGCTTTGAAAAAAAGGTGAAAAAAGAAAATATTAAAAAAATAAACTTGAAAATACAAGCCATCTAAGCTTAATATACTTTATTTTTAATAAAATAAAATAATTTAATCTAAATGTGTTATAGGTATTTTGGTACCTCATAAAGTTTCTAAAACATATGAATCAAGTTGTAATTATTATTTCAGAGCAAGTAATTTGCCAGCAAAATGCTTTTGTTCTTTGGTTGTCCATTTTAATTCAAATAAGCATTATACCTTGAGTTCTTGGTGGAGTTCCAGCTGCAGGAGACCATTTTCAGTGTCCCTTGGTCAAATACACATGGGAAATGGTGCCTAGTCTATTATCCTGTGGACACTACTCCATCACCTTGGTCCATTACTTAATTTACTAGACTTCCTCCTGTTCCGTGACTTCACATGCTTACTTGCTCTTGTCTCCTACATTTGTGAATGTAGGAGAGCCCAAATCGATCCACCTCCAGCACTTTGCCATTGTATTGCTTTGTCTCTAGTAGTTAGAGGGCAGTTTTTCTCTATTAGACGATGTATTTTTGTATCTAATCCTTAATAACCATTGACTTTAGTTTCATTTTTCTCATGAAATGGCTGAAAATGACCTGACCTGTAGGTGCTCCATGGTTAGAGCAGGGGTCGGGAACCTATGGCTCGCGAGCCAGATGTGGCTCTTTTGATGGCTGCATATGACTCACAGACAAATCTTTAATAAAAAAGATAGTAACGTTAAAAATATAAAACATTCTCATGTATTACAATCCATTCATTTCCTACTGCTCATGTTCATGGTTGCGGGTGACTGGAGCCAATCACAGCTGTCCTCTGGGACAGCACCAAATTTTTATTGGATAATGCGTAAGGTACATGGGTCGTTGTATGGCTCTCACGGAATTACATTTTAAAATATGTGGCGTTCATGGCTCTCTCAGCCAAAAAGGTTCCCGACCCCTGGGTTAGAGCATTGACATGGAATGCTGGGGTCACTAGTTCGAGTTCCCTGGGCTTGCCTCGTCAAGGCACATGTGAGAAGCAGCTACAAGTTGATGCTTCCCCCACCACCCCACTGCCTTTCTCTCTTCCTCTCTCTAAAATCAATAAATAAAATCTTTGAAAAAACGAAATGGCAGAAAATGTTTACAGAGTCAATGTATTTTTGATCTCCTGTTCTCAACAGCACTCCTTCCGAGATTCTCTTTTTCTGCAGTTGTGACAGGTAACTTGAAACTCAGGGTTGGCAATCATTGTAAATGTTATATTCTTTCTTCATATCCTCTTTGCATAAGCTAAAAATTTGAACTGGTATAATATATATAATTATGTATTTGTGCATATATTTACATTTTTGTTCACTGTGACAGATTTTGAAGTCTTTTAGTATTGTGAATTATTAATATATATATATATATATATATATAGTTATGATCCAGATGTTTGTGACCCTCAAAATTCATGTTGAAATTTAATCCCCAATGTGATGGTATCAGAAGGTGGGGCTTTGAGAGGTGATTAGGTCATGAGGGTAGAAACCTGATGAATGAGTTTAATGTTCTTTTAATTTACTGATTTTTACAGAGAGAAGATTACATATGAGCCTTGACCAGGCAAGCCCCAGGTTTCGAACCACTGACCCCAGCATTCCACGTCAATGCTTTATCCACTGCGCCACTACATGGCAGACAATGCTCTTATAGTCATCACAATATTTCCTCAACCCTCATTACCTGAGTCTATATTATTTCTCATCCCCTACCTCTAGAATCTGTTCTCTATTAAACACTCTTATGGCCTGGGCCCTGTGCTGTGATGAAAGACAGGAACTCAGGACAAATGACCTGCTTTGCCACTACTTCTTGGCAGGCTCGTTTCCTCTCCCTACAACCTCCAACATCTAGCTTCACACATGCTAAGGTACATTTCTAACTGGATGTTCCTGCTGTTTCCCTATGCTGAACGTGTCAGAAAAAGCTCCTTATCGTCCACAAAGCCAACTTGCCTAGCTTCTCTCTTTCAGTCAATGACATCATCACCAGACAACTGAGTCATCTTTGACCCCTTCCTTGACCCACACTCTTATCAATCACCTGATCTCTTTTTTTTTTAAGTCCCATCAGTTTAATAAGAATGAAAACCACACAAGAAAAAAAAACAACAAAAAAACAGGGGGCAGGGATGAGGCCTCTAAGCCAGGGGCATGGAGCCCTGCTCACAACACCAGAACTGGCCTCAGGGCCCCTTGGTATTTCTGTTGCTACAGGTGTGGGGACAGTGGCTGTCCTATGGGAGCCACCGCTCACCTGGGTTGGAGACCCTTACTTTTCCTGGGGTGTGCTCACCTTCTGCATGCCTTGGATCTTGTAGCAGCCAACCAGCAACTCCTTGACCATGGCAGCCCTGCGTCATCATTCTCCATTTCCAGGGGTTCGTCCACATCAATCTCCAGCTCCGCGATCTCCTCCTCCTGGCAGCCATAGTGACAAGCGAGCTGCTCCAGACTCTCTCGTCCAGGTTCAGGCACTTCAGTAACTCCTTCAGTCTTTTCCCTGGCGCCTCACTGGGCCCTCAGCCTCCGCGCTCCTGGGGCCCTCCCCTGCAGCCTCAGGGGGACTCTGAACGTAGGCCCAGGGTCCTGGCTGCCACAGCCTGCCCCCTCACCCCCGCCACTGTCCCTGTGGTGGCTGCTGGCGTCTCGTGAGCATGTCCGTCTACTCCTTGCGCCCCCCGCCTCCAGGATGCCCGCCAGCTGCGTGCAGCCCCCTGGCTCGGGTTAGCGGGTGGGTTGGACTCCACCTGCCTCCGTGGCAAGGAGGACGACCGTTGCCCTGGGCAGCTGCAGGATGCAGAGTCTTACCTAGTCTTGATTCTTTTTCTTGTTTAATGTTTTGAATTTATGAAATATTTCAAACATATATAAAGGAGCAGAGAAAAAATACCTATTTATCACTCGGACATGACAAATCTTAATATGTTGCCATATAGGCTTCAGAGATTTTCTTAAAAAAAAATTCCAGCCTAGCCTGACCGGGCAGCGGCGCAGTAGATAGAGCGTCAAACTGGGATGCGGAAGATCCAGGTTCAAGACCCCGAGATTGCCAGTTTGAGCGCCGGCTCATCTGGTTTGAGCAAAGCTCACCGGCTTGGACCCAAGGTCGCTGGCTCGAGCAAGGGGTTACTCAGTCTGCTGAAGGCCCACGGTCAAGGCACATATGAGAAAGCAATCAATGAACAACTAAAGTGTCGCAACGAAAAACTGATGATTGAAGCATCTCATCTCTCTCCACTCCTGTCTGTCTGTCCCTATCTGTCCCTCTCTCTGACTCTCTCTCTCTTTCTCTGTAAAAAAAAAAAAAAAAAAAAAAAAAAAAAAAAATCCAGCCTGACCAGATCGTGGCACAGTGGATAGAGCATCCAAATGGTATGCTGAGGACAGAAATTCGAAACTCCGAGGTCACCAGTTTGACTCCAGGCTCAACCGGCTTGAGCATAGGGTGGAGGGCTTGGGCGTGGGATCCCAAGGTCACTGGCTTGAGCAAGGGGTCACTGGCTCAGCTGGAGCCCCTACCCTCGAGGCACATATAAGAAGCAATTAATGGACAACTGAAGTGACAATAGTATGAGTTGATGTTTCTCATCTCTCTCCCTTCCTGTCTCTCTCTCTCTCTCTCTCTCTCTCTCTCTCATTTAAAAAACAAAACAAAACTTAGTTTTATTAAGATATAAGTGACACACATATCTGTTTAAGTTTAAGGTGTACCGCATAATGTCTTCACATACACATATTGCAAAATGATTACTACAATAAGTTTAGTTGACATCCATCTCATTTATTTACAAAATATATTTTTTAGGATTTTTCAAGAAATAAGACATTATTAATACAGTTGAAATCTCTACCTCTCCTCAGTTCTATTCCCCACTCTCTTAGATGAAATCACTAATATCTGACTATAACTTCCCATGCAAGGTTTTATACTTTTACTATGTATTTATTTATCCATAAACAATAGATAGTATTGTTTTGTGTATTATATATTTTTACATATGGCATATGTACAATATACAATATTGACCATATCATCTCACAACTTGCTTTCAGAATTCAACATAATGGTTTTGAGTGTTATTCATATTAATACATTTTGGTCCATTCCTTTGAACTGCTGTATACAATTCCATTGTATGAATATACTACAATTTATTTCTCCATTCTTCTGTTGACTGATAGGTGATTTCCAGTTTTCTACCATCACGAATGATACTGAAATGAATCTTCTTGTACAGGCTTCCTTGTGCACCTGTGTAAGAGTGTGACTGCAGTTTGTATAGACAGACCCCTCCACACCTGTCCCATAAACTAGAAAATTGTTCTTCAAAGTGGTAGGACAGTCCTGAACAAGCACTTTATGAAAATTCCCATTTCTCCTCATCCTCATGATTATTTGGTATTATCAAACTTTCTTCTAAAACCATTGATAGTGTGGCCCTGGCCGGTTGGCTCAGTGGTAGAGCGTCGGCCTGGCGTGCAGAAGTCCCGGGTTCGATTCCCGGCCAGGGCACACAGGAGAAGCACCCATCTGCTTCTCCACCCCTCCGCCTCTCCTTCCTCTCTGTCTCTCTCTTCCCCTCCCGCAGCGAGGCTCCATTGGAGCAAAGATGGCCCGGGCGCTGGGGATGGCTCCTTGGCCTCTGCCCCAGGCGCTGGAGTGGCTCTGGTCTTGACAGAGCGACGCCCCGGAGGGGCAGAGCATCGCCCCTGGTGGGCAGAGCATCGCCCCCTGGTGGCGTGCTGGGTGGATCCCGGTGGGGCGCATGCGGAGTCTGTCTGACTGTCTCTCCCCATTTCCAGCTTCAGAAAAATTTTTAAAAATAAATAAATAAATAAAAAATAAAACCATTGATAGTGTTTTCATATTTAAGTATTTAATTAGCCTCAAATTTATTTTTCTGCATGATATGTGGTAGTGATTTAATATTATCAGTCTTTTTTAATTTGAACATCGTATTTTCTAGCACTATTTAATAAATAGTCCAGCTGCTATTCTCTTATTTGTCAAGTCATCTCTGTCATACACCATGTTTCCTAATATGGGTGAGTCTGTTCTGGAATCCCTGTCCCATTCCGTTAAACCTCTTTTCTATCCGTGTGCCACAGAGTCTTCATTACTATATCTTTAAAATAAAGCCCTGGCTGCCTGACCTGTGGTGGTGCAGTGGATAAAGTGTCGACCTGGAAATGCTGAGGTCGCCGGTTCGAAACCCTGGGCTTGCCTGGTCAAGGCACATATGGGAGTTGATGCTTCCAGCTCCTCTCCCCCTTCTCTCTCTCTGTCTCTTCTCTCTCTCTCTCTCTCTGTCTCTCCCTCTCCTCTCTAAAATAAATAAATAATAAAATAAAATAAAATAAAATAAAATAAAATAAAATAAAATAAAGCCCTGGCTGGTTAGCTCAGTAGAGTGTCATTCTGAAACACCAAGATTGTGGGTTAGACCCCCAATGCACATACAGGGAATGATCAATGGAATGTATAACTAAGTGGAACAACAAATGAATGTTGCTGTTGCCTGACCTGTGGTTGCGCAGTGGATAAAGCATTGAACTGGAATGTTGAGGTCGCCGGTTTGAAACCCTGGGCTTGCCCGAACAAGGTACATATGGGAGTTGATACTTCCTGCTCCTCCCCCATTCTCTCTCTCTCTCACTCACTCTTCTCTCTAAAATGAATGGATAAAAAAATCTTTAAAAAAGTGAATGCTGTGCTCTCGCTTTTTCTTGTTCCCTCTTTCCTCTCTCTGTTTTCTCTAAAATCAGTCAAAAAGATAAAGTAAAACAAAAAGGAAAGAAAAAAATAAGAAATAAGTCATCATATCTGGTAAGGAAAATCCTCTTATATTATTCTACAAAGTGTGCTGGTTTTTTGCATTTTTCTATTCCATATGAATTGGAGGATTAATTTATCAGATTTCACCCCTCCAAAAAGTCATAAGGATTTTCACTGGTGTTGTATTCAATTTATAGATCAATTCAATTGGGGGAGAATTGGTCTTTTTGTGATATTGTCTTCCCGTTACTAAACATGGTGTATCTCTCTCTTTCATAATGTCATATTATAATTTTCACTAGAAAGATATTACAAATCTTTTGTTAAACTTATTTAGCCAAAGCTAATTATTTAATAGCTTTACTGCTATTATATGATCTTTTTACTCTTTTATTTTTAATTGGTCACTCTTATAATATAAAACCTACTTTTTAAAACTGAATCTATTTTTTTAAAGAGTTTTTTTCTTCTTTTCCAAGTGAGAGGAGGGTAGCTAGAGAGACAGACCCCGCATTTGCCCCGACCAGAATCCACCCAGCAGACTCATCTGGGGCCGTGATCACAACTGAGCTATTGTTAGCATCTGAGGCAGAGGCTTTGCAGAGACATCCTCAGCACCCAGGGCTGATGTGCTTGAACAACTGAGCCATTGCTGCAGGTAGGGAAGAGAGAGAGGAGGGGGAGGAAGGAGAAGCAGATGGTCGCTTCTCCTGTGTGCCCTGACCAGAAATCAAACCCGGGACCTCCACATGCTGGGCTGATGCTCTACCACTGAGCCAACTGGCCAGGGCCAATTTTTTTTATTGATTTTACAGAGAGAGAAGAGAGAGAGAAGGTGGGAGCAAGAAGTATCAATTCATAGTTGCTTCACTTTAGTTGTTCATTGGTTGCCTGTCATATTTGCCTTGACCAGGCAAACCCAGGGTTTTGAACTGGCTACTTCAGCATTCCACATTGATGCTTTAATCCACTGCACTACCACAGGCCAAACCATAGAACATTATTTTTTAAGAATTTATTTATAGGTATTTATTTTAGAGAGCGGAAAGAGAGAGAGAGAAAGGGAGAAGGAGTAGGGAGCATCAATTTGGTAGTAGTTTCTTCTTTTTTTATTTTATCTTATTTTATTTATTTTTTTACAGGGACAGAGAAAGTCAGATATAGGGATAGATAGGGACAGACAGACAGGAACGGAGAGAGATGAGAAGCATCAATCATTAGTTTTTCGTTGCAGCACCTTAGTTGTTCATTGATTACTTTCTCACATGTGCCTTGACTGCGGGCCTTCAGCAGACTGAGTAACCCCTTGCTTGAGCCAGCGACCTTGGGTCCAAGCTGGTGAGCTTTTTTGCTCAAGCCAGATGATTCTGCGCTCAAGCCGGCGACCTCGGGGTTTTGAACCTGGGTCCTTGGCATCCCAGTCTGACGCTCTATCCACTGCACCACTGCCTGGTCAGGCAGTAATTTCTTCTTGTATGTGCCTTGAGCAGACAAGCCTGGGGGTTCAAACCAGCAACCTCAGTGTTCCAAGTAGATGCTTTATCCACTGCGTTACCACTTTTTAATTTAAAAAAATTTTGCCTGACTAGGTGGTGGCACAGTGGATAGAGCGTCAGACTGGGATGCGGAAGACCAAGGTTTGAAACTCCGAGGTCACCTGCTTGAATGCAGGCTCATCTGGCTAGAGCGCGGGCTCACCAGCTTGAGTGCAGGGTCACTGGCTTGAGCATGGAATCATTGATATGACCACATGGTCGCTGGCTTGAGCCCAAAGGTTGTTGGCTTGAGCCCAAGGTCGCTGGCTTGAGCAAGGGGTCACTCACTCTGCTGGAGCCCTACAGTCAAAGCACATATGAGAAAGCAATCAATGAACAGCTAAGGCAGTGATTCTCAAACTTTTTGAAGTTGGGGCACATTTAAAATTCTACAAATAATTGTAGGAGCAGTATATACAAATTTCTGAGAAATATGCTATAATAATTAAGTCAAAAAGTCAAATATTAGAGAAAAAAAATCCAAACATGTGTTTATGGTAATTAAACAAAATAAATACAACAAAATTAGATTTATTCTGACATAAAAAAACATTTTTATGTTACATTTTTTGAGTTACGCTTTTTAGAATTCATAAAAAAGAGGAGCTAAAAAATAAAAAAACGACAGAAAATTATCTTTTTATATATATAGATACATTCTTAATAAGATTTAGTAAATTCGACAGCTCCTAGCACGAATGTGTTAAGTTTTTTCATTCTTGTGTTTATGAGAAACATAAGCCTGATGTGTCCTAGCGATTTCTTCCATGTGTGAGCATATATTTGAAAGACAAACTCTCATTTTCTCGTCAATTCATTGAAGAATTCCTCTCTTTTTACTCTTAATTGTATTGAATGCAGAAAACCCCCACCATACATATCATCTTAACTTTACACCAAACAAAGGATAGAAGAACCTTGCCTCCAGACTTTCCGGGGAACATGGGGGGGGGGTAGTGCAAATAATCCAGCACCACAGCGTAACAGCCTTTTGCAGCTTAATCAGTCAAGTGAGGTGGGGGGGTTGGGCATACTGTCAGCTTACAGCCAATTCCCTACACCTGTGTCCCCCAAAAATCTAAACTTCATAAACCCTGTTGATTTTTTGGTCCCCAACAGGCACATACTTCTCTGGAATACCATAAGGTGCACCTGGAAATCTTCTAGGGTGCACCAGTGTGCCCTGGTGCACACTTTGATAACCATTGGACTAAGGTGCTGCAACCAAGAATTGATGCTTCTCATCTCTCTCCCTTCCTGTCTGTTCCTCTCTCTGACTCTCTCTCTGTCTCTGTCAAAAAAAATTTTTCTCCCATTCAGGTTGCCTTTTAATTGATTTTTAAAAATTTATTGATTGAATTTAGGGAGAAGGAGAGAGGGATAAAGAGAGAAAATGAAACATCAATTTGTTCTTCCACTTATTTATGCATTCATTGGTTGCTGTTTGTATGTGCCCTCACCGGGTATCAAACCTGCAACCTTAGCATATCGGGGACAATGCTCTAACCAACTGAAATAACTGGCCAGGGCACAAAAGTTAGGCTTGTTTAGATTCCACACATACATGATATCATACAATTTTTGTCTTTGACTGACTCGTCTCATTGAACGTAATACCCTCAAGGTCCATCCATGTGGTACATGAAAGGATTTCCCTCTTTTTGTGGCTGAATAATATTCCATTGCATATATGTACCACATAATCTTTATCCATTCATCTGCTGACAAACACTTAGGTTGCTTCCATATTTTGGTTATTGTGAATAATACTGCAGTGAACATATGGGTTCAGATACCCCTTCGATATCCTGTTTTTATTTTTCTTTGGCTATATGCCCAGAAGTGGGATTACTAAATTATATGGTAGTTGTATCTTTAATTTTTTGAGGATGCTCTATACTGCTTTCCACAGTGGCTGTTTCAGTTTGTGTTCCCAACAACAATACACAAGGGTTCCCTTTTCTCCACATCCTCACTGGCATGTTATCTCTTATCTTTTTGCTTCATAGCTATTTTAACAGGTATGAGATGATATCTCACTGTTGGCCATCTGTATGTCTTCTGTAGAGAAATGTGTATGTAGTTCCTCTGACTAGTTCTTAATCAGATCTTTTTTTCCCCATTGAATTGTATGAGTTCTTCATATATTTTGGTATTAACTCCTTATCAAATATATGGTTTGCATATATTTTCTCTCATTCAGGTTGCCTTTATTTTATTTTATTATTCATTTTAGAAAGAGGGGGGAGAGAGAGAAAGGAGGGGGGAGGAGCAAGAAGCACCAACTCCCCTATGTGCCTTGACCAGGCAAGCCCTGGGTTTCGAACTGGCGACCTCAGTGTTCCATGTTGACCCTTTATCCACTGCACCACCACACATCAAGCTTCAGGTTGCCTTTTAATTTTGTTGATTGTTCTTTTGCTGTGAAAAAACAATTTAAGCATTTTATGAGTCTGGTAGAAAGTATTCCAGATAAGGTTTTTGGTGAACAACACCTTAAGCACTGTGCGAAAAAAAAAGAGGGTCCAGAGTGGTAGGGTAAGTTATGCTTGATGGTATTTCAGGGCTAATAAAGAAGATGTTGCCTGACCTGTGGTGGATGCTAAGGTCACCAGTTTGAAACTCTCGCATTGCCCAATCAAGGCACATGCTAGAAAAAACCACTACTGAGTTGATGCTCCCAGCTCCTCCTCGCCTCCATTTCTCTCTCTCTCAAATCAATAAATTTATTTTTTTTAATCTAAAAAATAGAGGTGTTGAATTGTATTTGAATGTTTGTGTTTCTTTAAATCTTGCTATAAATTGTATATTGTCTCTTTCTAAATAGAGATTAAACCAATATTAATAATATTGTTTGTTAAAAAGTTTTTTTAGAGAGAGATCAAAATTATGAGAGAAACCATTCATATTCTTTGACCCAGTTGTCTACATTTACATATAGGCAAGCTATTTGGACCTCAAAGAAATAACTCTATCATCATTTGAGTCACTTGAATGTCACCTATAGTTCTTAGGGGTAAAGATAGAGCTTTTAAATGTTTTACTTACAAATTTGAATGTATATAATGAGCAAGTAGAAGAGTCCAAATGACACTGCTGTCATTGTTGGTATGTGCTGGCTTAAAGTCACAGGAAGGAACTTAAAGGCTCAATGCTGTGAGGTAGAGAACTGAGAAGCTGACTACGCTAACAAGGGTTTTGAGAAAGAAACCCTTTGAATTATTGGACAAGTCCTACTCAGATAACTGAGTTAGAAGAATGTCTATTTATCATCACTGCACATTAAAGAGTAAAAACAGATCAAACCATAAAAAACTTGAAGAAATTTAAATGAATATTTATCCGGTCTCTAGATAGAGAAAATAGTTCAGTGGATGGGGGTGGGGGTCATGGAGCAAGAGACTTGCCGCATAAAAACTCTGTAAACAAAAGTATAATGAATTAAAAGATTGACAATAAACTAGGCACAAGGATAATATATTTATTGTATGAAGACCTGAATCCCTTTCTGAAAATGAACACAGAAAGACCCCAACAGATAAATGACCAGCACAAGATTGATCTGCGCACAAAGGGGGAGATCAAAATATGAAAGACTGAAAACTTGTTCAGTCTCACTAAAAATCAAAGAAAGGTAAATTAAAGCAATAATTAAATATCATTTCTTGCCTATCAAATTAGCAAACCTTTGTTTCTTTCAAGTGCGACTATTGGTGTATTAGAAATTCCTGTTTATTTTTGGTGTTTCTTTTCGCTAAAGTGATGTATGCTTAATTTTTTTGCTGATACCTGATCAGGCAGTGGCCCAGTGGATAGAATATGGATGTGGGACATTGAGGAACCAGATTTGAAACCCCAAGGTTACTGGCTTGAGTACGGGTTCATCTGGCTTGAGAACAGGCTCACCAGCTTGAGTGAGGAGTCGCCAGCTTTACCATGGCATCATAGACATGACCCCACGGTCACTGGCTTGAGCCCAAGGGTACTGGCTCGGCTGGAGCCTCCCAATAAAACATATGAGAAACAATCAAAGAACAGCTAAAGAGACGCAACTATGAGTTGATGCTTCTCATCTCTCTCTCTTCTTGTCTGTCTGTCTGTCCTCTCTTTTTTTCTCTCTCTCTAAGAAAAAACTTTCTCATGACTGCTTTTGATCAGCATTTTTATTAGGGTTGCCATATTTAACATATAAAATTACAGAATGCCTGGTTAACTTTTTTTTTTTTTTTTTTTTTACAGAGACAGAGTCAGAAAGAGGGACAGACGGACAGGAAGGGAGAGACATGAGAAGCATCAATTTTTTTAAAGATATTTATTTATTTATTTATTTATTTATTTATTTATTTACAGAGACAGAGAGAGAGTCAGAGAGAGGGATAGATAGGGACAGACAGGCAGGAACGGAGAGAGATGAGAAGCATCAATCATCAGTTTTTCATTGCGACACCTTAGTTTTTCATTGATTGCCTTCTCATACATGCCTTGACCACAGGCATTCAGCAGACCGAGTAACCTCTTTCTCGAGCCAGCGACCTTGGGCTCAAGCTGGTGAGCTTTTGCTCAAACCAGATGAGCCCTTGCTCAAGCTGGTGACCTCGGGGCCTCGAACCTGGGTTTTCTGCATCCCAGTCCGACACTCTATCCACTGCGCCACCACCCGGTCAGGCGAGACGCATCAATTCTTTATTGTGGCATCTTAGTTGTTCATTGATTGCTTTCTCATATGTGCTTTGTCCAGGGGGCAGCAGCAGAGCTAGTGACCACTTGCTCAAGCCAGGGACCTTGGGCTTCAAGCCAGTTATATTTGGGTCTATGATCCCATGCTCAAGCCAGTGACCCAGTACTCAAGCTAGTGAGCCTGCACTCAAGCCTGATGAGCTCGAGCTCAAGCCTGCGACCTCAGGGTTTCAAACCTGGGTCCTCTGCCATACCATGCTCTATCCACTGCACAACCACCGGGTCAAGCCAGATGCCTGGTTAACTTTAAATTTTAGATAAACATCAAGGAACTTTCAAGTATAAGTATGTCCCATAAATGTTTTGGTTATACTTTTAAATAAAATTATTTACTTTCTAAAATTCAAATTTAACCAAGCATCCTATATTTTATCTGGCAATATTGGTGGAAATCTAAGTCTATAAGTCCCATCTTGGATTAGCAGTGTCCCCTGTAGCTACCCTGCAAGCATGTGACCTCATCAGCTTTGCTTTCTGGAGACTCTGACTCGGCAGTGAGAATGATAACTAAAACAAGGCTCTGCATGGAGCATCCTTTTTTTATATATTGATGAAGAAAGAAGGGGGTCCTGCTTTTTTTGGTGCTGGTGACAATGCACCAAATGATGCATTGTTTCTTTGAATGATGTTCAAGGCCGCCATATATGTACAACTGTAGGACATGTTATTTATATAGACTACGATGTCCTGTTCTGTGACCTGGTTTGCAGCATAATTTCTGGAAGTTTAGCCTTGATTATTCAGGCCTCTCAATAATTCTGTGAAAGATTCAATATCCTTTAATAAACTCTTTTTCTTCTTAATTTTCCCGTCCGCTTCTGTTGCTTGCAACTAAGAACCCTGATTGATAGACAGTATGCATCACGACCCATAAAAATGTGCATGTACTTTTTTTTTTTTTTCCTGAAGCTGGAAACAGGGAGAGACAGTCAGACAGACTCCCGCATGCGCCCGACCGGGATCCACCCGGCACGCCCACCAGGGGCGACGCTCTGCCCCTCTGGGGCATTGCTCTGCCGCGACCAGAGCCACTCTAGCGCCTGGGGCAGAGGCCAAGGAGCCATCCCCAGCGCCCGGGCCATCTTTGCTCCAATGGAGCCTTGGCTGCGGGAGGGGAAGAGAGAGACAGAGAGGAAGGAGGGGGGGTGGAGAAGCAAATGGGCGCTTCTCCTATGTGCTCTGGCCGGGAATCGAACCCGGGTCCCCCGCACGCCAGGCCGACGCTCTACCACTGAGCCAACCGGCCAGGGCACATGTACTTTAAGTCCCTATCCTCAGACACTTCCCTAACAATGCAGATAAAACTTGGTGCACAAAGATATTCATCCAAATGTTATTTAGAGAACCGAAGAATTGGAAACAATCGAAAACTTTAACATTAAGAGAATGGTTGAGTAAATCATGACACATCTGGATACCAGGACAATGTATATAATTAAACAAAATTATTAGAGGAATACATAAGGACATAGGAATATTACATTAAAGTGATGAACTCAACCTGACCTGTGGTGGCGCAGTGGATAAAGCGTCGACCTGGAATGCTGAGGTCACCAATCCGAAAGCCTGGGCTTGCCTGGTCAAGACACATATGAGAGTTGATGCTTCCCCTGCTTCTCTCCCCTTCTCTTTCTCTCCCCTAAAATGAATAAATAAAACCTTTAAAAAATAAATAAAGTTGTGAACTAAAAATAAAAATGTATGTACATGATGTGATCACTATTATGTTTGTTTAAAAAGCAGAAAGAAAAGCTGAAAAGCAAATATGCCAAAATGGGATTGCTCTAGGTCAACAGATTATCTTGGTTTTTTTTTCTGGCATTTTGTACACTTTCCAATTTGTTGCACAATGAATATGAATTACTCTTGTAATCACGAACAGATACCTCTCTGTAACCTGGTCAGACCACCTACACCTCACCAGGCAGATGCATTCCCATTGCGCAAACAGACTGGGTGGTTTTTGTGGAGTCATGGATTCAAGGCATGGGATTTTAAAAGGCTAAAGGTGTATATGGCCTGACATGTGGTGGCACAGTGGATAGAGCGTCAGACTGGGATGCAGAGGATCCAGGTTCGAGACCCCGAGCTCACCAGCTTGAGCGCGGGCTCATCTGCTTTGAGCAAAAGCTCACCAGCTTAGACCCACGGTCGCTGGCTCCAGCAAGGGGTTACTCGGTCTGCTGAAGGCCCACGGTCAAGGCACATATGAGAAAGCAATCAATGAACAACTAAGGTGTTGCAACGCGCAATGAAAAACTAATGATTGATGCTTCTTGTCTCTCTCCATTCCTGTCTGTCTGTCCCTGCCTATCCCTCTCTCTGACTCACTCTCTGTCTCTGTAAAAAAAAAAAAAAAAAAAAGTGTCGGCCCTGGCCGGTTGGCTCAGCGGTAGAGCGTCGGCCTGGCGTGCGGGGGACCAGGGTTTGATTCCCGGCCAGGGCACACAGGAGAAGCGCCCATTTGCTTCTCCACCCTCCCCCTCCTTCCTCTCTGTCTCTCTCTTCCCCTCCCGCAGCCGGGGCTCCATTGGAGCAGAGATGGCCCGGGCGCTGGGGATGGCTCCTTGGCCTCTGCCCCAGGCGCTAGAGTGGCTCTGGTCGCGACAGAGCGACGCCCTGGAGGGGCAGAGCATCGCCCCCTGGTGGGCAGAGCGTTGCCCTGGTGGGCATGCCGGGTGGATCTCGGTCGGGCGCATGCGGGAGTCTGTCTGACTGTCTCTCCCCGTTTCCAGCTTCAGAAAAATACAAAAAAAAAAAAAAAAAAAAGTGTCAACCTGGAACACTGAGGTCTCCGGGTCAAAACCTGCTCTTGGTTCCTGGGATGATTAGAGGAGAGAGCAGAGCAGAGAGCAGAAGGAAGCCACGTGGAGGAGGCCAGGAGAAGCAGCCAAGATGGCGGAGTGCGGAGTGAGATGCCAGTTTGTGTAGAGTTTGTATCTGGGATAAGGAAGGAGATGGGGAACTGAGAAGAATAAGGCTGGTGAGCTAGAAACCTTTGATTCTAGGAAACTCGGATAAGTCAGTGGCTTTGTGAGCACTGAATGTGAGTGGGTTTTGGAGCCCAGTGTGTGTTTTTACTTGCCCTCTGGGTGCAAGCTAGAATTAAAGACTATGGCCCACCAAAAAAAACCAAAAAACAACAACAACAACAAAACAAACAAACAAACAAACAAAAAACCCTGGGCTTGCCTGGTTAAGGCACATATGAGAGTTGATGCTTCCTGCTCCTCCCCCCTTCTATCTCTCCTCTCTCTCTAAAAATGAATAAATAAAAAATAAAAAAAAATTTTTAAAGTGTATATGATCTGAAGAGAAGTGAGAGTAAGAGGCATGGGATTTTAGAGTGACATCCGAAATTAGGCCATGGGTGCAGAAGAGCCGGAAGATCCTTGCTTCTTTCTATACCATTCACAACAGAGCTCCCGGAGAAATTCCCTCAAGCCCCTTGAAGTAAGACTTCCTTTCGTTTCTGGTGATTTCAATTGTTTGGTTTTCACTTGTTTAGGAGACCCTCAGCTCCCTTCTGGCATCCCTTTTAAGAATTCCTTCCTGTATGAGGTGGCAAAGTCTAGCCAAGCAGATCTAAATATCATAATCTGGTTAACAGCTTCAGCACAAGATCAAACGGCCTGTTTCTCAAACAAAGATAAGTGAGTGTAGGGAAGAGTGGGGCCAGATGGATGAAGAAGGGGACATATGTAAAGTGACAAGGAACAACTTCCTGGCTTCATTTTACTAGATGCTGCGTCATTTTAAATGGCATTATTATTTTACAACCAATTTGGACATAGCATGAAATAAAAGCAAAATTTGAGTGGATTTGTCAATGAAATCTTATGTTCTAGCATTCATTCGCCTCTGCTTTGGGGTCTTCAGTGGGAAAACGTGCTGAGTATATTTATATAGAAGGGCATTACCTTTGTTTCTCTGTGAGGTAGGCATTTAATTTCTCCCTATATTGGGTTTCTTCACAGAATATCTGAATCTGACTGCACAGGGAGCCCTCAGGGGGTTAACTGAGAATATGGCCCATTTTATTTAACAGTTCAAGATTTATTGAACATGATGAAGTAAATGGATAGTAATGATTTCTTTTCCCCCCTCAAAGCTTGTGAGAGGAGTTTTTCTTGTTTGCCTACTGGTTTACGTCCTGGAGAGTTTGTGCAAGACTGGATAATGTGTTATCTCTATTCAGCTTTGCTGGAAAAATTCCAGAAATCAAGTGTCATCAGAGAAACCTTTCTTATCAAGTTTTTCCAGATGCATTCTGTGATTGCAGAGTCACACCAAAAATCCAGCTTGCAGATTCCTCTGCTCAAATCTCTTGGACAAACTTTGTTTTTTTGTATTACTTCTTTACAAATCCTAACACTGACCTCTGTTTTCTGAAGTGATTACAGGGCGGTCTCTGACTGAACTGTGAAACACTCAGAGATTCTGGAAAGAAAGGTGTGGAGTGTCACAACTCTAATGGAGCACACATTATTCAACCATTATTTCAATGATACTTGTTAAGCATCTACTACATACTGGGCACTGTTCTGCATGCTGGGGATTCAATGAGGAGCCTCACCTGACCCCATTCTGGCCCTCAAGGACTCTTACCCAGTATATAAGAGATAGGCTTTAATTAAGTAAGCCACAAATGCATGAATAATTATAATCAGAATAACATAAACAGGCCTTAACAGCCACTTCAATGCTGCTCTGGTGTATGGACAAGAGTGTCTGTGCTGTTGGATTATTAGTGTCATCTCTACCTTCTTCCTAGAAGAGGATTGTACATCTGCAGCCTTTGCTATGCAAATTTGCAGTTATCCCTGACCAGTTGAGTATGTGGAGTGTGTTTCTCCATTCTATCAACTTTGGGCTTCATCATGTGACCTGTTTTTTCTTTCTTTTTCTTAGAGGCAGGGAGGCAGAGAGCCAGACTCCTGCATGCACCCCAACCAGAATCCACCTGGCAAGCCCCCCCACAGGGCAATGCTCTGCCCATCTGGGGCCGCTGTTCCGTTGCTCAGCAACCAAGATATTTCAGCGCCTGAGGCCATGGAGCCATGCTCAGCACCCAGGGCCAACTTGCTCGAATCAAGCCAGGGCTGTGGGAGAAGGAGAGAGAGAGAGAGAGAGAGAGAAGAGGGAGGGATAGAGAAGCAGTTGGTCGCCTCTCCTGTGTGTCCTGACTGGGAATCCGCAACTTCCATATGCCGGGCTGATGCTCTACTACTGAGCCAACCGACCAGGGCTGTGACCTGCTTTGATCAATGATTCCATTTGGCTGATATTCATGAGCTCAAATGATAGTGTATCAATTCTGAACAGAGGCTTTAAGAGGTCACTTGCATTTTTCGCTTCCTTCTTGTATTCCTGTCATCCACTGAAAGATGAGTATACTATAGGTAGCTGCTTCTTTTTTGTGTGGGGCTTGGAGTGAGGAACAGACTTGACCCCAAGCCTGAGCAGCCAGGCTAGCTGAGCCTTGTAGACCTGCAGCCAGCCCACAGACCCACAGGCAAGAGAGAAAGGTTTGTTGTTGTAAGTATCTGAGATTTGGGGGTTGTTACTGTAACCAAAGCTGACAGTCCATCGGTTTATGAATATTTGCTGAGTACCTACTATGCGCCAGGCACTGGGCTAGAGGCTGGGATTAAGAGGTTAACAAAACTAGACACTGTTCTCATGAAAATCACATACTGCTTACTTCTGTTTGGCTGTCATACTATTTTTCTCATTCTTTTTTCTTTTTCTTTTTTTTTTTTTTGGTATTTTTCTGAAGTTGGAAACGGGGAGGCAGTCAGACAGACTCCCGCATGTGCCTGACGGGATCCACCCGGCACGCCCACCAGGAGGCAATGCTCTGCCCATCTGGGGCGTTGCTCTGTTGCAACCAGGGCCATTCTAGCGCCTGAGGCAGAGGCCACGGAGCCATCCTCAGCGCCCGGGCCATCTTTGCTCCAATGGAGCCTTGGCTGCAGGAGGGGAAGAGAGAGACCAAGAGGAAGGAGAGGGGGAGGGGTGGAGAAGCAAGTGGGCACTTCTCCTGTGTGCCCTGGCCGGGAATTGAACCCGGGACTCCTGCATGCCAGGCTGATGCTCTACCACTGAGCCAGCCGGCCAGGGCTGTTTTTCCTCTTTAAAATGGGGCCAGCATGATGTATTAAGAACATGCCTCACATCTCAATGTTGTTTGGTCTGGCCTTGAGTTTCCACCTCCTCCTGCCAACCCCTCAACGTTTTTTAGCCTATCTGAGGCTCCTAGAAAGGAGATATTACTATGACATTCTCATTTCCAATGGCATGGAAACTCTGTCTTCCTTGGGGAAAGAAGGCTTTCCTTGCCAGTGTCCAGGACTTAAAAAGATTGAAAGCTACCCATATTTTCAAATTGTGTTTGTTAAGAAAAAATTCCCAGCCTGACCTGTGGTGGCACAGTGGATAAAGCGTCGACCTGGAAATGCTGAGGTTGCCGGTTCGAAACCCTGGGCTTGCCTGGTCAAGGCACATATGGGAGTTGATGCTTCCAGCTCCTTCCCCCTTCTCTTTCTCTGTCTCTCCTCTCTCTCTGTCTCTCCCTCTCCTGTCTAAAATGAATAAATAAAAAATAAAAAAAATTAAAAAAAAATAAAAATAAAAAATTCCCAGCAATTTAGTACCTTTAAGGTGTTTCATAGATGCAAGCAGAGTATACCTTATGGCCTGGCTGATCACAGGCACACAAGGTAAAAGACTCTCCACCTTTGTTGTCTGAATAGCAGAGATTTGTCACTCTCAAACTTTGAGAGAACCAATAGGGACTCTGCTCAAAAGCTACAAACTTGCCTGACCGGTGTGGCACAGTGAATAGAGTGTCAACCTCTGAGGTTCAAAACCCTGAGGTCAACAGCTTGAACATAAGGTCGCTAGCTTGAGTGTGGGATCGTAAACATGACGCTATAATCACTGGCTTCAGACCAAGGTCGCTGGCTTGAGCAAGGGGTCACTGGCTCAGCTGGAGCTCCTTAGTTAAGGCATGTATGAGAAGCAATTAATGAACAACTAAAGAGATGCAACTACGAGTTGATGCTTCTCATCTCCCTTCCTGTCTGTCTGTCACACACACACACACACACACACACACACACACACAGTTTCACACTCATTCAAAAGTCACAGCCTGACCACGCGGTGGCGCAGTGGAAAGAGTGTCGGACTGGGATGCAGAGGACCCAGGTTCGAGACCCTGAGGTCACCAGCTTGAGCGTGGGCTCATCTGGTTTGAGCAAAAAGCTCATCAGCTTGGACCCACAGTCGCTGGCTCCAATGAGGGGCTATTCGGTCTACTGAAGGCCCGCGGTCAAGGCACATATGAGAAAGCAATCAATGAACAACTAAGGTGTTGCAACGCGCAATGAAAAACTAATGATTGATGCTTCTCATCTCTCTCCCCGTTCCTGTCTGTCCCTGTCTATCCCTCTCTCTGACTCACTCTCTGTCTCTGTAAAAAATAAATAAATTAAAAAAAAATTGTTTAAAAAAAAAAAGTCACAGCAAAGGATACCAAAGTGTTATCTATCTATACATCATCTATTTAGTCCTCCTAACACTCCTAAGGTGTTAGTCTTCATTACAAACGTTACTAAGCACCTACTAAGTGTCAGACATTATTCCAGATGCCTGGAAATTGATCATCAAACATACGAGACAAAGATCTCTGTCCTTGTGAGCAGTGGGGGAAAACAGAAAAGAAATTATTACAGCCTGGCCCGTGGTGGCGCAGTGGATGGAGTGTTGACCTGGAATGCTGAGGTCGCCGGTTTGAAACCCAGGACTTGCCCAGTCAAGGCACATACAACAAGCAATCAATCAATGAACAACTAAAGTGAAGCAGCTATGAGTTGATACTTCTCATTCCCCATCCTTCTGTCTCTTCTCTCTGTAAATCAATAAATAAAATCTTTTTTAAAAAGAAATTATTACAATGTAAAATAAATTAGCTAAATAATATTTTAGAATAATATGATTGCTTTGGAAAAAGAAAAAAAAAGTATGACTAAGAACTATTCTCTTCTTTGGAAATAGGGTATTAGTATCAGGCCTGGGTTCAAATTTCAGCACAGCCACATAATAACTAGATGAGCTTGGGCAAGTTACTGAACTTCTCTGATGATCAGTTTCCTCATCTATACAACCAGGATAAAGCAGTTCTATTATTCTGAGGACTGTGAAAATGCTCGTAGAATGCTTACCACAGCGCCTGGCCCATAAGTGCTCAATGATGGGAAACTGCCTCTGCTGTGAAGTCATATATGGTGCCTGTGGTCACAGAGATCTTAGGGGCCTGGGCAGGCTTTGCAACCACTTATATTTTTTACACTTTTACATTTAGAGATAATTTCAAAATTTAAAAAATGTTGGAAGAATTAGAATGGTACAGAGACTACTTATTATTACCCTTATAACTCATTTGCACATGCTTTCTCTCTCAGTATATGCGTATTTATATTTTTTCTGAACCACTTGAGAATAAATTACATAATTTGTGAGCCAATATTTCCATGTGTATTTCATAGGAACAAGGGTATTCCTTTACATCAACTCAGCACTGTTATCACCTTCAGTAAATTTAATATTTATCTACCATTATTTTCTTTTTTATTTTTAGATTTTATTTATTCATTTTTAGAGAGAGAGAGAGAGAGAGAGAGAGGAGAGAAAGAGAGAAGGAGGGGGAAGAGCAGGAAGCATCAACTCCCATATGTGCCCTGACCAGGCAAGCCCAGGTCTTGTGCCAGCGACCTCAGTATTCCAGGTCAATGCTCTATCCACTGCGCCACCACAGGTCAGGCCTACCATTGTTTTCTAATTTTGTCAAATGACCCAATGATATCCTTTATATCATTATTCCCACTCCTATACAGGACCCAGTCTAGGATCAGGTATGTATTTAATTGTCATGTCTCTTTCATTTCCTTTAATCTGTGAACATTTCCATAAACTTTCTTTGTGTTTTATGATATTGGTATTTTTGAAGAATACATTTATCATCCCCCTCCTTTTTTTTCTTCTTTCCAAGTGATGGGAGGGGAGATAGAGAGACAGACTCCTGCATGTGCTCTGACCAGGATCCACCCGGCAACACCCATCTGGGGATGATGCTCGAATCAGCTGAGCTATCCACAGTGCCCAAAGCCTATGTGCTTGAACCAATCGAGCCACTGGCTGTAGGAAAGAGAGAGAGGAAGAGGGAGAGGGACAGGGAGAGGGACAGGGAGAGGTGGAAAAGCAGACGGTTGCCTCTCCTGTGTGCCCTAACCCAGAATCAAACCTGGGGCTTCCACATGCCAGGCCGACGCTTTACCACTGAGCCAACCAGCCAGGGCTAGCCACTCTCTTCTTATTTTCTTCAACAAAATGTTTCTTACTTGGACTTTGTTTTTTAATGTTTCCTCATGATTAGATCCAGGTGACGCATTCTCAGCTGAAATATTATCTAAGTGGTACAAGGTTCTTCTCAGGGTCTCACATCTGGAGGCTCACATTGTCTATCCACACCCACGGGTTATGTTAATTTGATCACTTGGTCAAGGTGTCCTTGTACAATTTCTTCACTGTACAGCTTTTATTAAACCATGCAATTAATAAGCGATACTATAAGACCATGCGAATATCTTACTTTTAATCACAAGTCAATGCTGATTCGTATCTGACCAATATTTAACATGTTTGCGAAATGCTGATTTTCCAACTCAGGTACCTCCTTCACCTTCACCAGTTGCACTCCACTGTAAACAAAAACCCTTCTCCTCTATTTCATTTATTTATTTATTTATTTCCCTATTTATTAGTGGTCTGGACTCATGATTCTCTAGTTTTTCAATGTTTCATAATTCATTGCTCTACTTTGGTTCTCAATTTGTCATAGATTTGGCCTATTGCCCTTTCAAACTGGTTCCTGTCTTTGTGACATTCACCTGTCATTTATTTTGAGTACTTCCCTAATTTCTGGCATAATGTGTTCCAGGCTCATCTGTACCTACCTCGACTAGCCGTGAAATCAGCCATTTCTCCATGGAGCTCTGTGAAATAAGACTTTTTTTGTATTTTTCTGAAGTGAGAAGGGGGGTGGGGTGGGAGGCAGACAGACTCCCACATTTGCCTGACTGGGGTCCACCCGGCATGCCCACCAGGGGGCGATGCTCCATTGCAACTGGGACCATTCTAGTGCCTGAGGCAGAGGCCATGGAGCCATCCTCAGTGCCCGGGACAGTTCTGCTCCAATGGAGCCTTGGCTGCAGGAGGGGAAGAGAGAGAGAGAGGAAGGAGAGGGGGAAGGGTGGAGAAGCAGGTGGGTGCTTCTCCTGTTTGCCCTGGCTGGGAATCAAACCCGGGATTTCCATATGCCAGGCTGATGCTCTGCCGCTGAGCCAAACAGCCAGGGCCAAAATAAAATATTTTGATTCCATCTTGTGGCTCTATCACCCCACAGCTAGGTCAGCCCCACAAACACCCAGGCTACGTTTGTGGGACTTTTATGGAAGGCTGTATTGTCTAGGGTACAGGATAATTTCTGGGGAGCAATGGGAAACAAAGTTGATTAGGAAGTTATCCAGCCTTGGCCAGATAGTTTGGTTTGTTAAAACATCATCCACGCAAAGGTTGTGAGTTCTCTCCACGGCCGGGGCACATACAGGAACAGATTGATGTTTCTGTCTGTCTCTCCTGCTCCTAAGAAACATGGAAGGAAGGAATGAAGGAAGGAAGGAGGGAGGGAGGGGAGGGAGGGAGGAAGGGAGGAAGGGAGGAAGGGAGGAAGGAAGGAAGGAAGGAAGGAAGGAAGGAAGGAAGGAAGGAAGGAAGGAAGGAAGGAAGCCCAGAGAGCAGGAATTGTTTGTGGTAAATAAATGGAAATCAATGAAATTTCCTGATCAAAATTCTTGATTAGAAATGTCAGTAAAAAATGGGAAAGGCCCTGGCCGGTTGGCTCAGCGGTAGAGCGTCGGCCTAGCGTGCGGAGGACCAGGGTTCGATTCCCGGCCAGGGCACACAGGAGAAGCGCCCATTTGCTTCTCCACCCCCTCCGCCGCGCTTTCCTCTCTGTCTCTCTCTTCCCCTCCCGCAGCCAAGGCTCCATTGGAGCAAAGACGGCCCGGGCGCTGGGGATGGCTCTGTGGCCTCTGCCTCAGGCGCTAGAGTGGCTCTGGTCGCAACATGGCGATGCCCAGGATGGGCAGAGCATCGCCCCCTGGTGGGCAGAGCGTCGCCCCTGGTGGGCGTGCCGGGTGGATCCCGGTCGGGCGCATGCGGGAGTCTGTCTGACTGTCTCTCCCTGTTTCCAGCTTAAAAAAAAAAAAAAAAAAATGGGAAAGCTCTCTGTGCTCCTCTGACCTCTCTCTAAGCCCCGCCTCTCTGACTGTGCTATTCTGACCTCTCTCTAAGCCCCGCCTCTCTGACTGTGCTCCTCTGACCTCTCTCTAAGCCCCGCCTCTCTGACCGTGCTCCTCTGACCTCTCTCTAAGCCCCGCCTTTCTGACCGTGCTCCTCTGACCTCTCTCTAAGCCTCGCCTTTCTGACTGTGCTCCTCTGACCTCTCTAAGCCCCGCCTCTCTGACTGTGCTCCTCTGACCTCTCTCTAAGTCCCACCTTTCTGACTGTGCTCCTCTGACCTCTCTCTAAGTCCCACCTTTCTGACTGTGCTCCTCTGACCTCTCTAAGCCCCGCCTCTCTGACTGTGCTTCTCTGACCTCTCTCTAAGCCCCGCCTCTCTGACTGTAGACCTAGATTATCTTCCTCTTCCTGCTGTTTTGCAATTGTCTGCTTTCTGCTTCTTTTTCTCCTTGTTCAGGTCGACGATATCTTCTTAGATCCTTTCCAGTTCTAAGACTACAGTTTTCTGGGAGAAATTTTTATCGATCCATGGGACTTTGCAGCTAGTGAGATTGACCTGCCCTGTATCTTCACAGTTTTGACTTATAATTTCTTTTTGCCCTGCCTTACTCATCAAAAGCTGTGCTGTTCTGGCTGAACTACAAGGCTGCCTATGACAACTGGAATGAGCAGCGGATGGCTTTGCACAAGGACATCCACACGGCCACCAAGGAGGTGGTGGACATGCTGCCTGGCATCCAGCAGACCTCCGCCCAGGCCTTCGGAACACTCTTCCTGCAGCTCACTGTGAATGACCTTGGAATTTGCCTGCCTATCACAAATGCTGCCCAGGTGTGAAGCTCAGATCACCGTTGGCCACTCAGAGCCAGGCTTTTCTGCTTCAAGTCCTAGGGAGATAGAGTATCTCAATAAATTTTCCATGACAACAGCTTATAACTTGACTTTGGTAGATAGCAAGTAAGATTGAACCCCTTCATTTGCCTACAATGTATTCAATGCGAATCGCATAAGACTGAGGCACTCATGTGCCTCAGAATAGTGGGGAGACTGACACTCCTCTGATAACTCTGAATTTTGATCTTGGCCAATAAGCAGCTCAGTTTTCAGAGTCTTCTTACTGTTCATGTTGTTTTAGCAAACAGGCCTTTGGCATATACTTGTTAAAAAACAGAAACAGAACATTTAAGACTACTATTCAATAATGTTTAATAACCTCATCTAACATAGGGTAGGGAAGTGCAGAGTGCCTTTAAGCTGATGTTTAATGATAATGAAACTTCCATGGCATGTGTTCACCTGGATAAAACAAGAATTTTCTCTTCATAATTTGGCACCAATTCTCAGAATCACATGTTTGCATGCACATGTGTGTGAGAGAGAAAAGACAAGAAACCATGTCAGACCAAGAAGTTATAACAAGTACAGGGGCCTATAAGCAATTGCTGAATGGATTTACCTTTTAGTATTTTGTTTGGAAGATGATGTTAGAACAAGCTCGGGGTTGAGGATTAGCAATGTGTCATATGTTTGTCTCTGAGGAGTTGAATGGTAAGGGTTCAATGACATAATGGACGTGATGCAGGAAGGCTTTGCACACCAGTGGTGGTCAGAATGAGACCAGCACTCTCCACAGCGAAAACAGGAGCTTCTGATAGAAAAGCAGATAATTAGCCTTTTGCAAACTTAGTTTAAAAAAAAAAAAAGCCCTGGCTGGTTGGCTCAGCGGTAGAGCTTAGGCCTAGCATGCGGAGGACCCGGGTTCGATTCCCGGCCAGGGCACACAGGAGAAGCGCCCATCTGCTTCTCCACCCCTCCGCCGCGCTTTCCTCTCTGTCTCTCTCTTCCCCTCCCGCAGCCAAAGCTCCATTGGAGCAAAAATGGCCCAGGCGCTGGGGATGGCTCTGGTCGCGGCAGAGCAACGCCCAGGATGGGCAAAGCATCGCCCCCTGGTGGGCAGAGCGTCGCCCCCTGGTGGGCGTGCCGGGTGGATCCCGGTCGGGCGCATGCGGGAGTCTGTCTGTCTCTCCCTGTTTCCAGCTTCAGAAAAATGAAAAAAAAAAAAAAAAAAAGTCATTTCACTTGAGCAATCTAATTTTTAAAAGTAGGCATCTTTCTACACTGCTCTTTAATGATGCTTTCTGGTTTGACCCTTTATAGATCTTTTTTTTTTTTTTTGTATTTTTCTGAAGCTGGAAACGGGGAGAAAGAGTCAGACAGACTCCCGCATGCGCCCCACCGGGATCCACCCGGCACGCCCACCGGGGGGCGATGCTCTGCCCTTCCGGGGTGGTCGCTCTGTTGCGACCAGAGCCACTCCAGTGCCTGGGGCAGAGGCCAAGGAGCCATCCCCAGCGCCCGGGCCATCTTTGCTCCAATGGAGCCTCGCTGCGGGAGGGGAAGAGAGAGACAGAGAGGAAGGAGAGGGGGAGGGGTGGAGAAGCAGATGGGCGCTTCTCCTGTGTGCCCTGGCCGGGAATCGAACCTGGGACTTCTGCACACCAGGCCGACGCTCTACCACTGAGCCAACCGGCCAGGGCCCCTTTATAGATCTTTATGCCTGTGAATTCTACATGAACTTCTAAATTTAAAGAGCTGTCACCTTTTGTCCTCTGCGATATGTTTTGCAGTCTAACCACACCGGAGACCTCGACACTGGCTCTGCCTTGGTGCTGACCATCGAAAGCACCCTCTTCACCGCCTGCTCCTCGGAGTCTCTGGTTAGCAAGGGGCACTTCAAAAACTTTTGCATCCGTTTCGCGGACAGCTTTGAGACATCGTGGGACGACTGGAAACCGGAAATCCGCGGGGATCTCGTGATGAATGCCTGTGTGGTTCCCGACGGCACCTATGAGGTGTGTTCCCGGACTACAGGACAAGCCGCAGCTGGTGGGTGCACGTTTGGCATTACTTTGCTACATGTCAGGGGGAAGCTTGCCATTATATATTTTCTACCTTTACATTAATGGTGAAGGTATCTTTTTTTTATTTTATTTTTTTTACAGAGACAGAGAGAGAGTCAGAGTGAGGGGTAGACAGGGACAGACAGACAGGAACGGAGAGATGAGAAGCATCAATCATTAGTTTTTTCGTTGCGCATTGCGACACCTTAGTTGTTCATTGATTGCCCTCTCATATGTGCCTTGACTGCGGGCCTTCAGCAGACCGAGTAACCCCTTGCTGGAGCCAGCGACCTTGGGTCCAAGCTGGCGAATTTTTGCTCAAACCAGATGAGCCCACACTCAAGCTGGCGACCTCGGGGTCTCGAACCTGGGTCTTCCGCATCCCAGTCTGACGCTCTATCCACTGCGCCACCGCCTGGTCAGGCGTGAAGGTATCTTTTAACGAAAGTTATTCTGGTATTCCTAAAATTTTAAAAACATTTGTAATAATCATTAGCATATTTTTATTTAACAATTATGAATAATATACCTGGGCTACACAAGATCGATGCAATGTTTTAGGGAAGACAGAGATGAATAAGATATACTTTCTATATAAATATAAGTTTTAATGATATAAAAAAAATGGGAAAGAGCTGAGCTTGAAGATTGATTTATTCAATAGTAACAAATAAATTTCTTAGCTGGGGATAGACATTCTGGACAAGGTGATTTTATACTTGATTTTCTTACATTGAATAAAATTATGTAAAACACCTATCTTGTAATTAATTTTTGTAATATAGAAGCACAATAGCTAAGAAAAATGAAACTAACAAATCCACATTTTATTTTTACCTTGTAATGTCTATTATTATTATTATTATTATTATTATTATTATTATTTTATTTTTGGCCAGAACTGGCTGCAAAGAATACAACTATAAAAGAAATCTTTTTGAGCTTCATCTCCTTTCTCTGGCTACCCCCTAGTGGGGGTAACTGAAATTATACAATGGCCTAAAAACAACTGTTAAAGGGAAAATACAAACTGACTAGATTAGTTGGTGAAATCGCCAGTTAGAGTTACAAGGACTTGAAATATCATGCGCCCAATCTCTTATTTTGCAAGTAGGGAAAACGAGGCCTAGGGAGGGGGAAGCTACTTGCCCAAAGTCATAAAGTTAATGGCAAAGCCAGAACAAATGCTGCTCCCTTAGAATGTCCCATCATTTTAAAATATGCTTGAAATTTTCTATTAAAAGAAACCCATTTGCATGCAGAATTGATTGAAATTATGTAATACCTTGTTATCATACACACATACATATGAGAAAGAGGAGAGAGAGTGAGAAGCAACAACTTGTAGTTGCTTCACTTTAGTTGTGCATTGATTGCTTCTTGTATGAGCCTTGTTGGGGGGTGGGGACTCAAGCCAAGCCAGCGACCTCTTGCTGAAGCCAGAGACCTTGGGCTCAAACTTGTAACTTTGGGATCATGCTGATAATCCTGTGGTCAAGCCAGCGACACTGCACTCAAGCTGGTGACCTCGGGGTTTTGAACTGGGAACCTGTAATGCCAGTAGCCAAGGCCAGGAAGGTCCACATTGGATTTGGGCATACAGCAAAAAATCTGTAGAGCTGAAAAGCATTGGCCATTTCATTTAATAAAGTCTCACAACGGTGGACAAGCACACAGGCAGGGGGAACCACTTCTCAGGCAAACAAACAGCAAAATGGCCCCTCACAGTGGCGGGCAGGCAATCTGTGCACCACAACCCACCATATCTCATCTCTCTAGAGCACAAGCACCCATAGCCTTATATAAGCTCTGCACACGTGCCTCTGCCATGTGCTCATGCACTAATCAAGCAAAGTGATTGCAGCTGGTAACCCTGTGAGCAAGCCTAACACAGCTGTCCCACAGGACCTCAGTGTTCCAGGTCAAGGATCTACCCACTGTGTCACCACCAGTAAAATCCAATATATATATATATTTTTCAGAAATTCACTTTTAAGAATGGGGAAGTAGTCAGTAGTTATTCCAAAAATCATATACTTATGCCATTTCCAATTTTCTTTTTTGATAACTGCTTTATTAAGATATATTTCATATATCATAAGATTTATACCATAATTTGATAACCACCATCATTATTTTTAAGGATGCGTGGAGAAGGTACTTTTTTTGAGAGAGAGAGAGAAAGAGAGGAGAAAGAGAGAGCAAGAAGCCGGAGAAGTGGGAAGTACCTACTCATAGTAGTTGCTTCCTGTATGTGCCTTGACCAGGTGTGGGGCAACTGTGTTAAAGTAATAATTAAATTTTAAATTACAAGATGAATTATAATAAAGACAAAGGTAAGGCCCTGGCCGGTTGGCTCAGCGGTAGAGCGTCGGCCTAGCGTGCGGAGGACCCGGGTTCGATTCCCGGCCAGGGCACACAGGAGAAGCGCCCATTTGCTTCTCCACCCCTCCGCCGCGCTTTCCTCTCTGTCTCTCTCTTCCCCTCCCGCAGCCAAGGCTCCATTGGAGCAAAGATGGCCCGGGCGCTGGGGATGGCTCCTCGGCCTCTGCCCCAGGCGCTAGAGTGGCTCTGGTCGCAATATGGCGACGCCCAGGATGGGCAGAGCATCGCCCCCTGGTGGGCAGAGCGCCGCCCCATGGTGGGCGTGCTGGGTGGATCCCGGTCGGGCGCATGCGGGAGTCTGTCTGACTGTCTCTCCCTGTTTCCAGCTTCAGAAAAATGAAAAAAATAAATAAATAAATAAAAAAAAAAATAAATAAAGACAAAGGTAATACTCAAACTTATCAATTCCTGATTATTTCCTACATTTTACTATTATTTATGATTTTGAGATTATTTACATCCATTTTGGTGGAGCTATTATGTAAAAGTGTCTCTTCTCAAGCCCACATTAAGTGATGTCACATGGTGTGGGGCATCTGTGTTAGGTTTGCTTGCGGGTTTACCAGCTGCAAGCACTTTGCCGCTGGTCCTTGAAAGTGACAATGGTACCCATTTCACTAGTTCAGGGGTGAGGCAATGGGCTCAAGAGCTGGGGGTGGACTGGAAGTACCATGTTCCCTAGCACCCCCAGGCTGCTGGTATCACTGAGTGGTATAATGGACTCCTAAAGCAGGGGCAGCGACAGGAGGGGGGCACCGGCTCCGTTACTGGATGGACACACTGCTTGTGGACAGTACTCCAGATTTTGAATGAGAGACCTCGATAGGGGAGCCCAGCTGCGGTAGAGGCCCTCCTGCACCGGGCAGCTGCTTCCATTCAGTTGCAGATATGCACCAAGGATGCTTTCTCAAGCCGGGCCTTGGACAGCAGGGCACCATGCTCTTGCCTGCCCCAATAGCCCTCCTTAAAGGCCAACGGCTTCGATGGACCTGGCCTGGACCGTACAGGCCCCCCACCTATGATGGATAGCTGTGGGGCAGGTGTGTTAGGCTTGCTCGTGGGGTTACCAGCTGCAAGCACTGTGCTTAATTGTGCGTGAGTGCGTGGCAGAAGCACGTGTGCAGGGCCTATATAAGGCTAGGGGGCTTGTGCTCAAGAGAGAGTAGAGATGGCGGATGGCGGATGGCGGATGGCGGATGGCGGATGGCGGATGGCGGATGGCGGATGGCGGATGGCGGATTGCCTGCCCGCCACTGCGAGGGGCCATTTTGCGGTTTGTTTGCCTGAGAGTCGGTTTCTCCTGCCTGTGTGCTTGTCCTCCATTGTGAGACTTTATCAAACGGGTATGGCCTGACACTTTCCAGCTTCACAGTTTTTCTACCATCTGCCCGAATCCGGTGTGGACCTGCCTGGCCATGACTGTGGCCACCAGCATTATAGTGGCCTTGTTGGCACCGTGGGGTAAGGGGCTAGAGGTGGACCTCCAGTTAACTCCTCCGTCAACCAGCCCCTGGCCACCTAAGGTAGAAGTGTATTATCCCTTGAGTGCTCAGGGGGACAGCATTATGAAGGGCACCTTTGTCATTTCCTTGTGACCACTAATGAGTTCTCCCATTTTGCTGCACATGGACCCAGCAGATCCCGGGGTGCAGGCCAGTGAGGTTTGGTATGCCCGGCTGGGGCAGCATCTGGTACCAGCTATGGTGCTGTCTGCAGACAGAACTCTGGCCTGGATTGTGCCAGAGGGGAAAGATTTGCCTCTTTAGGTGCCACTGACTACTCTATCATTTCGCCCATAGCTGTGTTTTGTAATTCTGTTGCTGTAGTCTGTACTGTTTTTTTGTAACGTACCTCACTCTTCACACAGGGACCATCGCGGAAGAAACCTGTCATGTGGCGAGCAGCCCTAAACGGGTGGAATGTGGGGCAGCTGCGTTAGGCTTGCTCGCAGGGTTACCAGCTGCAAGCACTGTGCTTGATTAGTGCGTGAGCACATGGCAGAGGCACGTGTGTGTGGCCTATGTACGTCTATGGGTGCTTGTCCTGGGCGGCGATTCTCCCAGATCGCTCTCCCGACACCGTGAGTGCCATTTTCCTGCTCCCTTGCCCTACTGCGCATAGCGAGTTTTCCTTCGTTTATTAGCTCTTTCCCTTTTGTTGTTTATTTGCTCGCTAGTCCTTGCGAGCCTCCAATAAACGGGGATGGCCCGACACTTCCCGTGTGATGCAGGGGCCTGGACGTTTAACAAGCTCCCACATGCTTCTGAGGAAGGTGGCCCAATCAGACAGAACACAATGTGAGAGGTGATGCCCCATCAGATCGAAGGGAGAGGATCTTGAAAAGGGAGAAACAAAATGTCCTTCCTGTTCTTGACATTAGTGTATGAGAGCGGAATGCTTTCATCTAATGGTTGATATTTATAAGCCTAAAAGAAATACTCTCCCTAATGGAGAAGCATGAAAGCTTGGCTGAGTGAACCCAGCCTGTAAATAGTTTACTCATTTAATTAGGTGGAATGCCCCTGTCAAAGCAAAAATCGAGCCAAGGAAGCCATGACGTTTCCAACCTCTCTTCTATTACTCTAACCTTTTCCACACTGTACTGTGCACTGCCGCACCCTCAATTCATGATGAATATCTGAGTGCCTCGTACTTACAAGGCCCTGTGATCAACTTTCGTACACATTCTATGGGTCAATCCATACTAATCAACTCTGAAGTGAAATGATTCTCCTCGGCCTTCTGTATCTATTTCATCTTGATTCCTAGGGGCCTGAAGGCTTTCCACCACCTTCCATTATTGTCACCTGTGTCTAGTCCAGCCATTGCTGCCTCTGCTGTCTGTCTGGGCTCCCCTGCCTCACACTTCAGGGTTTGCTCTTGCCACACACACCTTCATTAAGAGCAAGTGTTTTTTGCTTTGCCCAGACTTGCCTTTTAGAAGACTCTCCTGGTTACGGACTCTGACTTAACCAATGAGAGCTTCAATTTAAGTTCTTATCGGCCATTACTTTAATAGTTAGTTCTATTCATTTTCAAAATTTTTAGAAAATAATTCTGTTGCACACTGTTTTACTAAATACTTCTTATGTAAATAATTTAGGCTAGTTTCATGGTTCACTAAAATATTAATATATATGAAATCTGTTTGGTGGTTCAGCAGAAAAATATTATTGCTTTTTGGTTCTCTCTCCAAGTGATCTGGTCCCAGGAGAAGCAAAGTACTGCCATCTGCCACAATATTCCTCCCGCTTCCTCCAACCAGGGATGGTCGAAATCTAAGGTCTTTGTTCTCCCACCAATTATAAATTAGTCTTCTTATCCAGATAGTGAATAATATGCACTATAATATTTTTTTTTCTTTTTTTTAAAATTTTTTAGAGAGGAAAGAGAGTAAAAGAGAGAAAGAAGGGGGAGGGGGGAGCAGGAAGCATCAACTCCCATATGTGCCTTGACCAGGCAAGCCCAGGGTTTTGAACCGGCGACTTCAGCGTTTCCAGGTCGACGCTTTATCCACTGCGCCACCAAAGGTCAGGCCTAATTATTTCTTATTTATACTTTTTGGTATGTGTCAAGTTTTCTACAACAAGCAAGTATTAAAGAAAAATAAATACAAATTTAAATTAAAAGGGATTTTTTTAAAAAGAAGTAGAGACACAGACTTTCACATGTATCCTGACTGGGATACACCTGGCAAGTCCCCTATAGGGGCAATGCTCTGCCCATCTGGGGAGAGCTCTGTTGCTCAGCAACCAAGCTATTTTTAGCACCTGAGGTGAGGCCATGGAGCCATCCTTAGCACCCAGGGGAGGGAGGGAGGGAGGGAGGGAGAAAGAAAGAGAGAGAGAGAGAAAGAGAGAGAAAAGGTGGGGGGAGAAGCAGATGGTTGCTACTCCTGTGTGCCCTGACTGGGAATTGAACCTGGGATATTGACACACTGGGCTGACACTACCACTAAGCCAACTGGCCAGGGCCTAAAAGGAATTTTTAAATGAATTTTTGTCAGCTCATAGATCAGGTATGCCGGCAACTGCAGCCTCTCTACCATGTACCAGGCGTCCCCAAACTGCGGCCCCCTGAGGCCATTTATCCAGCCCCCACTGCACTTCTGGAAGGGGCACCTCTTTCATTGGTGGTCAGTGAGAGGACCACTGTATTTGGCAGCCCTCCAATGGTCTGAGGGACAGTGAACTGGGCCCCTGTGTAAAAAGTTTGGAGACCCCTGAAACCTTGCTATTAGTCCCTGCCAGCAATCAGCATATATAACCCAATTCTGTTCCCACATTTGCTGTTCTGAGACTAATGTTTTGCTTGTAAATAATCCTTAAGTAATGTTTTCTCTATAGCTTTTTACCAAAGACTAGAGGCTTTTTTAAGAGCACGTGCATCTGCGTGTGCGAGACACAGGAAGGGAGAGAGATGAGAAGCATCAATTTTTTTTTTTTTTGGTATTTTTCTGAAGCTGGAAACGGGGAGAGACAGCCAGACAGACTCCCGCATGCGCCCGACCGGGATCCACCTGGCACGCCCACCAGGGGGCGATGCTCTGCCCCTCTGGGGCCTCGCTCTGCCACGACCAGAGCCACTCCAGCGCCCGGGGCAGAGGTCAAGGAGCCATTCCCAGCGCCCGGGCCATCCTTGCTCCAATGGAGCCCTGGCTGCGGGAGGGGAAGAGAGAGACAGAGAGGAAGGAGGAGGGGGGGTTGGAGAAGCAAATGGGCGCTTCTCCTATGCGCCATGGCCGGGAATCGAACCCGGGTCCCCCACACGCCAGGCCGATGCTCTACCACTGAGCCAACCGGCCAGGGCCGAGAAGCATCAATTTTTGCTTGTGGCACCTTAGTTGTTCACTGACTGCTGTCTCATATGTGCCTTTACTGGGAGGCTCCAGCTGAGCCAGTGACCCTTATTCAAACCAGCAACCTTTGGGGTCAAGCCAGTGACCTCGGGTTTTGAATCTTGGTCCTCAGAGTCCCAGGCCAACACTATCCACTGTGCTACTGCCTGGTCAGGCAATTTAGAGGCTTTATTAACAAATCCTAACACTGTAAAAAGCTTTATATTAATGAAGGGTGTTCTGGTTGTGACCTTTGAATGAAAGGGCCGTACCTTAGTATCTTTTTGTTCTTTATAGTACCTAGTGAGGGGGAACTAGACAATTTGCAATAAAATGACTGAAATCATTATTGTAACTCCCTCATGAATTTTTGAGATTCGTAGCGTATTACAGAATGCTTCAAGGCAACCCAAGTGATTGTCTGAAAATCGTCTGTTTTGAAATTTTTCCTATGCTCTTTTAACTTCAACCAGCTGCTTTAAAGTTGGTTTTCACAGATTTTTCTCAAATTCTATGAGCTTTTAAGAAGTAAATCATACTGCCAGATCTGTGGTGGTGCAGTGGATAAAACATTGACCTGGAACACTGAGGATGCCGGTTCAAAACCCTGGGTTTGTCTGGTCAAGACACATATGGGAGTTGATGCTTCCTGCTCCCTCCCCTTTTCTCTCTCTCTCCTCTCTAAAATGAATAAATACTCTTAAAAACAGAGGAAGTACATCAAAATAATTTTTATTAGAGAAATTAGGGTTAATTTTCCCGTTAAATTACTAAAGTTTTTGCAGAAATCAACAAGCTTGTCCTAAAATAAATCCGGAAAACCAAGCAACCCAGAATAGCTAAAATAATTTTGAAAAGGAAGAACAAAGATGGAAGAATCATAGTTTCCAATTTGAAAAGTTATTACACAGGTGCAGTAATCGGGACAGTTTAGTGCTGGCACATGGATAGGCATATAGGTCAGTGAAATAGAGTTGATAATCCAGAAATAAACCCTTGTATTATGGGCAAGTGATTTCTAACAAGGGTGCCAAGATAATTTAATGGAGAATGAGTAATCTTTTCAAGAAATGGTCATTTCCAACAACTGGATATCCACATGCAAAAGACTAAAGATGGATCCCTTATTTATACCATACATAAAAATAAACTCAAAATGGAGCATAGACCTAAACGTATGAGCTAAAACTACAAGACTCTTAGAAGAAAAAAAAGAGCAAATCGCTGTGACCTTGGATTAAGAAATTGGTTTGTTAGATAAGACAGCCAAAGCAAAAACAACAGAAAAATAAATAGATACATCAAATTTAAAAAGATTTGGGCTTCAAAGGACAGATAAAGAAAGTGCAAAGGATTGGAGAAAATATTTGCAAATTATATTTCTGTGAAGGGATATATATGGAGAATATGTAAAGTACTCTTCCAACTCAGTAACACAAATAACCCAACTAAAACAAAAGGGCAGCCTGGCCTTCGGTGGCGCAGTGGGTACAGCGTTGACCTGGAATGCTGAGGTCGCCAGTTCAAAGCCCCAGGCTGTAGAGTCAAGGCACATACAAGAAGCAATTACTATGAGTTGATGCTTCCTGCTTCTCCCCACTCTTTCTCTCTCCTCTCTCTAAAAATCAATAAATAAAAAATCTAAAAAAATTTTTTTAAAAGGCAAAAGATTTGAATAGACCTCTCTCTAAAGACACACAAATGACAAGCAAGTATAAGATGCTTAACATCATTAGTCACTAATAAAATGCAAATCAAAACCACAATGACAATGGACTTTATATGCAACAGAATGGTTATAATTAAAAAAGACATTAACAAGTGTTGATGAGGATGTGCACAAATTAGAACCCTCATTGATGGCTGCTGGAAAGGCAAAATTGAACAGCTGCTGAAACAAACAGCTCAAGATGTTAAAAATAGGTACTACTTGACCTCAAAATTCTATTCCTAGGTATATTTCAGAGAAATGAAAACGTGTACACAAAGACATACACAAATGTTCAGAACATCATTCTTCATAATCATCAAAGACAGGAAACAATGCAAATATCCATTAACTGAGGACTGGGTAAATGAAATGTACAATGGAGTATTATGTCGAAATGGAACCAAGTACTAATATACGCTACAATGTGGATGAAACCTGAAAATATGAAGCTAGGTGACAGAAGCCAAGGACAAAAGGGCACATATTGTATGGTTTTATTTATATGGAACGTCCAGAATTAGTATACTCAGAGACGGAAAGTAGATTGCCGAGGCTGGAGCTGGGTGAAGGGAAGTGGGAAGTTACTGCTACAGCGCACAGGATTTCTTCTTGGGGTGAAGAAATGTTCTAAACTTGGTATTTATGGTTGCACAAGTAAAATAATTGAATTATACACTTTAAATTCATGAATTTTACAATTGTGGATTATATATGAATAAAGATGTTTAAAATGTTTTATACACTGCATATGGAGTTGGGATTTTAGACATTTATTTTAGTATCTGTAGGACTAAATATTACATATTCACATAACCATAAAATTCACACATACATACATACACACACACACACACACACACTTAACCTGAAATTTTTTTCTTCTTTTAGTGAGAGAGCAAGAGAGAGACAGATAGGAAGGGACAGAGATGAGAAGCATCAATTATTTTTTGTGGCACCTTAGTTGTTCATTAATTGCTTTCTCATATGAGCCTTGACAGGGGTTGGGCTCCAGCCAAGCCAGTGACCCCTTGCTCAAACCAGCGATCTTGGGCTTCAAGCCAGTGACCATGGAGTCACATGTATGATCCCATGCTCAGACTGGCAACCCTGTACTCAAACTGGTGAGCTCACACTCATGCTGGTGACCTTGGGGTTTTGAACCAGGGTCCTCAGCATCCCAGGCCAACACTCTATCCACTGTGCCACTGCCTGGTCAGGCTATCCTGAAATTCTATACTGTGAATTTGCCTCATCTGTTAGCATTCCTTAGCCACAAGCTGAGTAATTAATTTTAGTACTTCCAACTACAGTTTTATCATATTTTATATGTGTATTTTAAAAATGACTACTGGGGGCAGTGTTACTGACTGAATTGTTGCCTCTAAATCCTCATGTCGAAGCCTAACCCTCAGTACCTCAGAATATGATTATCTTTGGAGATAGGGACTTTAAAGAGGTGATTACATGAAAACGATTCCTTAAAATGTGACTTAACCTAGTCTGACTGGTGTCCTTCCTGTAGAACTGTGAGAAAACGAATTTCTGTTGTTTAAGCCACCAAGTCTGTGGTACTTTATTTTGGCAGTGCTACCAAACTGATACAGGCAGACTCATTGCAACCAAGTTATCAGGGTATCTGGCTAGTCTCCATAAAGATCCACAGCATGAATCCCCATGACCAATGTACTCAACTTAAAAATATTATTTATTGATTTCAGAAAGAGAGGAAGGGAAGGGGGACAGAGAGAGAGAGAGAGAGAGAGAGAGAGAGAGATCTGTTCTTGTATGTGTGCTGGCCGGGGATTGAACAGGCAACCTCTGTGCTTTGGGATGATGCTCTAACCAACTGAACTAACCAGCCAGGGCATTAAAAAAAATTGCCTGGCCTGTGGTGGTGCAGTGGATAGAGCATTGACTTGGAATGCTGGGGTTTTCGGTCTGAAACCCGGGCTGCCTGGTCAAGGCATATATGAAAAGCAACTGCTGAGTTGATCCTTTCTGTTCCCACCTTCTCTCTCTCCTTAAAGATCAATAAAATTAAAAAAATTGATTTTAGCAATAGAGGAAAGGAAGGGGAAGAAAGTGTCCTCAACTCATGGGGGGTCCAGTAGAATGGCTCTGCCACCATCTTTTCATCAGGAGAGAGGTTATTCATAATTCAATTGGAAATCAGTTTTCTTTCTCAGTGAACTTCGTATCTTCTAAAGAATTACTAATTCCTTAAGATGACACCTCATTTTATATATTCTCAAATAAGTTTGCTTTTTTGACAACTCAGAATACTACTAATATGTAAGAGCAAGGAGGAATCAATACCTGCTTATATGCTGAATTAGAGAACTGGGTTTCTACCTAACCTGATGATATATTTGGTAAATAGCTTGACACTGAGAGGAAAAAAAAATCAGAGAAGACGAGCCCTTTACTCATGTGAACATAGAGTGTCTGGGTGAAATCATCGTTCTTTTTATTTTATTTTATTTTATTTTATTTTAGGGAGAGGAAAGGAGACAGAAACATTGATCTGTTCTGTATGTGCCCTGACTGCGAATTGAACCAGCAATTTTTGCATATCGGGACTACATTCTAACCAACGGAACCATCTGGCCAGGGTGGAATCATCATTGTCATGCTTCCATTAGACTCCTTCAAGGTCTTTACATAGACCAAGCACTAGATATGAGTGAAACCTCAGTGCAGCAACAGGGCAGACAGAAGTGTAAAACTGTTTCAGGATAATGCTAAGCATCTGAAAGAGCGGCAGAAAGCTGTCTAAAGACTAACTGCTTACTTACTAAATGAGTATGGCTGTGTACATCATCAAATCCCAACAGATTTTTATTAGAAGATCATTTAAATGAATATAATATTAAAAAGGTAACAAGGGCAGGGAAAAAGGTGATCACCTAAGTAATTATGGGAAACAGTGTTTTGACTGGAAACTATGACAGCACAAAGAACATGAACACTGCACTCTAGTAAAGTTGTTTCTCATGCTGGGATTAGACAAATAAGGAAATGAGTAATAAATGGTGGAAGCCAGGTATCTTAGTGTTGGAGGTTACTGATAAGCAGGAAGAGTATGCTGGAAGTGAGCATGAACCATGTTAATGGATTAGTCAGTAACATTAGCAACAACTCTAATTTCATATAGATGGTTACATAGAGATAGTTATAGGTGTCTATATACAGTGATTAGTCTACACATGGATTTCCTGGCTTTGTCAGCTGAGAGAATCAGAGAAAAAGACACGTCAGTAGCAACAAGTACATCCGGTTTATATACCATTCTCGAATGAAGGAAAAGCAAAGGTCTTTGGGTAAACAGCCGATTCTAGGGCTGGTCAGTAAATATACAAAATGAGCCTGGGGTATGTTCAGAGGTGGATGAAGGTCGGCAGAGGCCCCGGGCACAGAAGAAAATATTGGGCCCCTTAAAAAAAAGAGACAGGGAAAATAAAAATACATGTTAACCATATTTTTAAATAAATAAAAATAGTATGTACTATTCATGTTAAAATTGCACATATGAAACCAAACTTGGTGTCATTAGAAAAAAGTGTAAAGTTGGGAGTTTTGCAAAGTCAGGGCCCAGGGCACGCGACTGGTGCACCCCCTGTTAAATCCACCTCTAGGTATGTTGGAGTAATAGAAAGAGCTAGGAAGTGCTCAAAATAAATTAAAAAAAAAAAGATGAGGGCATGTCAGGGACATAACTACTAATGGCTAAGCTGGAACAAATTGAATAACAAAATAATGCAGTTTTGGATTTATAACTCAAAAGTATAAAATAAATACATGTAAGTCCATGCTGACATAAATAGCTGAATTTATAAATAAATGATGGAGAAGAGACTTGTGTACAAAATAATCCCAAATAAGTATATCAATCCTTGGCCCCGAAGGAGGCGAGCATTAATTTTTCCCCACCCCTTGAGTTTGAATTAGTGATTCACTTCCTAAGAGGAGATCTATGGAAAAGGAAAAGAATACTAGTGGAGAAGCCTGAAAAACACTGCCTCACCCAGGTGACATCACGTGCATGGTATGTACCCCTGATGTCGTATAATGAAAAGAGCAATTCACTTCTGTGGCTTTCTTCCCAAAAGTCCATAATCCCAGTCAAATGAGAAAACACCAGACGAGCCCACATTGAGAGACATTCAACAAAATATCTGACCAGCACTCACTCCTCAAAACTGTGAAGGTCACTAAAAAAAAAAAAAAAAAAAAAAAAAAGGAGTCTGCCTGACCAGGAGGTGGCGCAGTGGATAAGAGTATTAGCCTGGTATGCAGGGGACCCAGCTTCAAGACCTTGAGGTCACTGGCTTGAGTATTGGATCATAGAAATGATCCCATGGTTGCTGGCTTGAGCAAGGGGTCACTGGCTCAGTGGGAGCCCCGGGTCAAGGCACATATGAGAAAGCAATCAGCGAACAACTAAGGTGCCACAAAGAAGTGATGCTTCTCATCTCTCTCCCTTCCTGTCTGTGTCCCGGTCTATGTCTGGCTAAAAAAAAAAATAAAAAGGAAAGTCTGAGAAACTGTCACAGCTAAGAGGAGCCGATGGAGGCCTGATGAGCACGTGTAATGTTATATCCCGGATGGGAATCACAGAACAGAAAAGACATTAGGTGGAAACCAGTGAAATTTGAATAAAGTGTGGCATTTCATTAATAGTAATGTACCGGTGTTGCGTCCTTGATGTGAAAAATGGACCATAGTAATGTTTTAACAATAGGGGGAAGTGGTGGTGTTGATAGGTGATCTCTTCGCAAACTTTTTGGAAAATCTAAAACTGTTCTAAATTTTTAAGTTTACTTAAATTAAGAAAGCATAATGTGCTTAAGTGCAATTGGTATCCTGGGTTGGATCTTAGAATTGAAAAAGGACACTAGTGGAAAAAATGATGCGACTGGAATTAAGTTTGGAGTTTACTTAACAGTAATGCACCACTGTTGGTTTCTTAGTTTTGGGAATGTAAGATATTAACATTAGGTCAGACCAGGCAAGGAGTATGTGCCACCTCTCTGTACTGTCTTTGCAACTTTCCTGTAAATCTAGTTATTCCAAAATAAAAATTTTATTTTAAAACACGTACAGAAGGGTAGCCAGATGTACAAGCGAAATCTGCTTGGGTCACCCTGGATAATCTCCACAATGGCATCTGGCCTGTTTGGGACTCTGCAGCGATCTCGCCCCACCTTCACCCCACGGCTGGACCTGCCGTATTGATCTGAATGCATTTCCCGTGTGTGGGTCTGTGTCAGAAAAGTGCCTGCATGTACGGGGGCTGCTTGGGTTCCCCAGGAGACTAGATGACTCAAGTTTAGAGAACAAAACGGGTTTAAGCTTCAGAAATGAAGGCAACAGGACAGTAGTTGGGGAGAAGGGGGTCTGTTAAACAACAGCTCAAAACAAGACAGTGAAATTGTGGAGGAAAATAGACAATGATTTTCGCTGGGGGAGAGGGCAGGAGTTCTGGGAAGATGGTGATAGGATGGGCGCTCTATCTTCTCTGCCTTGCCTATGGCATACTCGAACTTTTACTCAGACTACCCTTGCTACTTGTAATGTTAGATGAACAGAGACTGGCTTTAGAATTAAGTGGCTGCCATCAGTTACCAGGAAGGGTAAAACAGACGGGGTAGGTAGGGCAAGAAGGGGCATTTCTAGGGCACAGCCACAGACAGTTCCAAGCCTCGTTTCTGTGGCTATCTTCTCCGCCAGACTGACCTCTTCTGGCACAGGGATGTTGCCGTATTCTTCTCTAGTCCCAGCTGTGCTCTGTACATAGGTGTTCAATAAACATCTGCTTGATGAATAAGTAAGGCAGAAAGCCTGAAACCAGGAAGCTAGGAATGTTTTTCTTTTTCTTTTTTTACATACAGAGTCAGAGAGAGGGATAGATAAGGACAGACAGACAGGAACAGAGAGATGAGAAACATCAATCATCAGTTTTTCGTGGTGACACCTTAGTTGTTCATTGATTGCTTTCTCATATGTGCCTTGACCGCGGGCCTTCAGCAGACCGAGTAACCCCTTGCTCGAGCCAGCAACCTTGGGCTCAAGCTGGCGACCTTGGGGTCTTGACCCAGGGTCCTCCGCATCCCAGTCTGACGCTCTATCCACTGCACCACCGCCTAGTCAGGCAGGAATGTTTTTCTTTTGAAAAGTTATGGGGAAACATTAAATCCCCAAAATGTCTTTACTTTGAATCCCCATAATAATTAAGGTACTTAAAAATAATTTGATTTTTTTCACATCAGTAGGAGAGATTGCGCCTCTGATTCTCAAAATCATACAAAGGAAATTGGAATTTTAGGGATGGACTTATTAAGGTTTAACATATATTTCAAAGAATAAAAGCCACTGCCCAACTGTGTTATTTGAAGACCAGAGAAAATGGCCTGCTGAATTATGCTGAGTCATTCATGTTTCAGTTCAAATTGAGGTAAACAAGACAAGCTAAAAAAGGCTCACCATGAGTCTTCAAAGAGCTTTTAAAGAAATGTGGTTTTTAAGTTTCTCATCTAGCACAGTGGTTCTCAACCTCCCACAGCAAGTCTATGTTGAAATTTTCCTCAAAGGAGAAATTGGAAAATAAGGTATTTATTCACTTTAATAGGCTATTTCTTACTTTAAGATAAGATCAGGCCTGACCTGTGGTGGTGCAGTGGATAAGGTGTCAACCTGGGAACACTGAGGTCACCAGTTCAAAACCCTGGGCTTGCCTGGTCAAGGCACATATGGGAGTTGATGCTTCCCGCTCCTCCCTCTTCTCTCTTTCTGTGTGTGTGTGTCTCTCTAAAAAAAAACTGAATAAAGTTAAAAATAAAATATTTTTAAAAAGATGGTAAGATCATGTATGACGTTTTTTTTTTTCCCCCTGAAGCTGGAAACGGGGAGACAGTCAGACAGACTCCCGCATGCGCCAGACTGGGATCCACCCGGCACGCCCACCAGGGGCGATGCTCTGCCCACCAGGGCTTCGCTCTGCCGCAACCAGAGCCACTCTAGCGCCTGGGGCAGCGGCCAAGGAGCCACCCCCAGCGCCCAGGCCATCTGCTCCAATGGAGCCTTGGCTGCAGGAAGGGAAGAGAGAGACAAAGAGGAAGGAGGGGGGGGTGTGGAGAAGCAGATGGGCGCTTCTCCTATGTGCCCTGTCCGGGAATCGAACCCAGGTCCCCCCGCACACCAGGCCGACGCTCTACCGCTGAGCCAACCGGCCAGGGCCTATGACTTTCTTTTTAGTGCTAAAATGTTCTCTCTTTTGGAAAGAGGTGGAAGTAGGTGGTGGCCGTTTAAAAAGGGTCAAGTTAGGGAAAAAAGTCGGTGTCCTATGTCAATCTCTAAAATGCTATTTGTTCATGAAATCTCACTGTCTAGAAAGTATACTGCCCTGGCCAGTTGGCTCAGCAGTAAAGCGTCAGCCCAGCATGTGGAAGTCCCAGTTCGATTACCAGTCAGGGCACAAAGGAAAAGCAACTATCCACCCCTTCCACCATGTTTCTCTCTCTCTTCCCCTCCTGCAGCCATGGCTCAAATGGTTTGAGCAAAATTGACCCTGGGTGCTGAGGATAGTTTCATGGTCTCTGCCTCAGGTGCTAAAATAGCTCCATTACTGAGCAACAAAGCAATGGCCCCAGATGGGCAGAGCTTCACCGTCTAGTGGGCTTGCTGGGTGGATCCTGGTTGGGGCGCATGCGGGAGTCTGTCTCTCTGCCTCTCCTCCTCTCACTAAAAAATAAAATAAATTTAAAAAGTATACTTATATTTATTTGTAAATGCCTTAGGGGCACTTAGGGGTTCAGGAGAGGCAATTAGAAATGTATGTTTGTTGAATACAGCTATTGCCTAGGAACCAAGATTTATACATACACAGTAAATCTTTACAATTACAGTTACATATTCTTTTATTAAATTATTTTTAAGACTTTATTTATCCCTTTTAGAGAGGAGAGAGAAAGAGAGAGAAGGAGGGGGAGGAGCAGGAAGCATCAATTCCCATATGTGCCTTGAGCAGGCAAGCCCAGGGTTTCGAACTGGCGACCTACAGTTATGTGTTCTCATATTCCAGTGAAGGAAGTGGAAATTAATGTAGGACAAATAGCTTGCTGAAGGAATGTGCTCTTTCCTGCACTACCATACCACTTATAATAGTGAGTTTCCAATACTCCTTTCTGGGAAGAATAGTGTTCAGTTTTTCTTTGTATACATCTTAATGCTCCCTTTTAAAATTCACTTTCTGACTTACAACTTGTCAGTGTATTTATATAGTGACAGCAAATATTTTAAAAATAAACTTAGAAGCATCAGTATTATTCTCTTAAGATGACACCCAGCTATTTTTTGCCTTTTTTTTAGCGAGAGGGAGGGAGGGAGGAAGATGAGAAGCATCAACTCATAGTTGCAGCGCCTTAGTTGTTCATTGATCGCTTCTCATATGTGCCTTGGTGGGGGGGGGGAGCGGCTCCCCAGCTGAGCCAGTGAACGCTTGGCTCAAGCCTGTGACCTTGGGCTTCACGCCAGTGACCATGAGGTCATTTTGATGCTCCCGTGCTCAAACTGGGGAGCCTGTGTTCAAGCTGGTGAACTTGGGGTTTCGAACCTGGGACCTCAGCCTCTTAGGGGATGGTCTACCCACTGCACCACCGCTGCTCAGTCTCTTATTTGCCTTTTTGCTCAAGAAACCACATAAACCTATCAGGAAATAGTCATCTAGCAGCAGCCCAACTACCTGCAGTTGTAGTCGATTAGTATAGCCGACCACAAGTCCTCCTCGGGCAGGAGCCAGTGAAAGCTGAGCTGCCCCAAAGAGCTATGGATCAAGTCCTCTGAAACACCTTGAGATGAAAGAAACTGACTAGTTAGTAAGCCAATGGCATAACAACTCCAATGGGCCCAGTGGAGTTCAAAAGAGTTAGCTGATATGGGGACAAGGGAGTACGGAGAGGGGAGGGGATGAGAAGGAAAGAGTACAGCACTGGCTAGAGGAAGAAAGAAGCAGAGGGGTAACACCAATGCGAACAACATGCAAGTAACTACAATGTCCAGACCACTCCCAGACCATGGTGAGTAACGAGGAAATGATCATGGCTTCCCAGCTTCTTGTTTACATAACTGAAAACAAATTAGTAAAGACCATATAAGCAGAAAATAAACTCTCAGCAATGTTCATTTTAGAACCAGAATTAAAAATTCATTTTTTTAAAGGTATATGGCTAATGCATTATAATTTAGGGGTTCAAAATCTGGTCTCTCGTTTGCTAAAAATCAAATTATGAAATAAAACTTTGTTTGCATTTCTCAAATCACCCAAGTCACCTGGAAAAAAAGTCACATGTTTAACAAGTGTTGGCGACCAACTTTTAATAAACGATTTAATTTTCAGAAACATATGGTAACCATCAACAACATTATCAGGGTACCACTGCCCCAGATGTTATTTCATTGGTACATTATATCAATATTTACAAAGGCTTTCAAATTCAACAACACAAATCAAAACAGCTTAGTTTTTAAAACTACAATGCTTTAAAAAAATGTAAACAATTCATTTTTACATTATTGTAAAAAAGACGACTCACTCCTTAGTGCGGCTTATTTTTTAAGTGAGCAAAGCCTGGTGCTCATGGATAAAGAATGAAAAAAATTCTTTACATAGAAACATTGTGCTCCAGTGTGGCAAAAAAAAAATTGTATATACACATACAAAGAAAAGAATATTAAGTCCAAAATTTAGACCACACACACAAAAAATCTCATCCCCAAATTGAGAAATTTATATAAACAATTTACACATAGTTGTTGACCTATTGAAAACCTATATAACATTTTTAAAATAACTCAGTCAAAAGATACCACTTTTCTTAAAAATGAAATTTTGTGCAAAAGAAATTGTTTAAGCTAGAAACAAGACTCTTTCCCCCAGAAGAGGCCAATAGAGCCATTGAAATAATTTAACTTTGTTATGATTTAGTGCATGTAACCAAAAGGCACACACGGGATTAATATATTAATATATTTTCATGCAGAAACCTGTGCATGTTCACAATTATATAACAAAAACACAAATATAACAAAATGTAAAGTCTAATATCTGGCAATGTTATTCTAGCCACATTCCTTTCTAGTCTATCAACCCAGGGTTTATTAGATCATTAACACTGCCTCTCAAAAAATATATTATATTTGAACAACTTCCAACAAAAATTAAAAAAGGATGTTAGCCTGAAACACTATAATATTTTTTTCAGTTCTGATACATATAGAAACTTACTGATATGTTTATTTTAAATGGCATTTCAAATTAAGATACATTTTTCCTTTTGTTAATAAACACTTTGATTGCTCCAGTGAAGTCAGCAGAGAGAAGAACTTCTGTGTTATCTGTCTTCATAACACCTTAAAAACAAAACATATTTTTAGTTGATTTCAAAGGATTACGAAGCCTGCTGTCACAGCTGTCAAATGCCCATGACCTTTGGGTTGGAAGATCTTCTCTCTGCCTGTTCCGGCCCTCTTTCCCTGCTCAATGCTCATCCTTTCCTCCTCCTGTCTCTCCTTCTCTCTGACGCTCACCTCCACTCACCTTGTCTTAGCTAGTCTTTCCCTGGCTTGGGGTAGTTACAGTCCCTTGGGGTCCGAAGGCAGGGATGTTCTCCCAGGCAGCCCAGGCCTCTAAATTGTCTAACGTTTCATTTCGTGATAAGAGGCTAGCGTTCAGTCCTAGGACTGGAGCGCCGGCAGGATGCAATCAGACGAGCACGTCTATTGCTAACAGGCTTGTCTAATGAGAATGACGGCAGGTTTGCGGTACAGCAGATGTACTTAAAATGCCACGAAACAAAGTACGCACGATCAATCTGTGAATGCTGACAGCACCTTTTCCTTTTACAGTCCCTATTGAAGAGCTAGTGTTGGGCATGGTGAATGGGGAAAACGCTTAGCTCCTTTTTCAAAATTAATACATTAATTTATTTTTTATTAATTTTAATTTATTGTGTTAACATGGATTCAAGTGTCCCACTCAATATAACACTCTCACCTCCCACCCCCCTGTGCCCTGCATTACACCCCTTTGCCTCTCTCCCCCTAACTCCCTCCTCCCTTCCTTCTGGAACTTGCTGTCCTGTTATCTGTATCTCTGTGTTATGTATATATAGTTTCACTAATCCCTTCACCTTCTCTGATCCCATCCCCTCATCCTTCTTCCCTCTGGTCCCTGTGACCCCGCCTCTGACTCTATTTCATTCCTCAGTTCACTTTGTTCATTGGATTCCACATATAGGTGAGGTTATATGATATTTGTCTTTCTCTGCCTGGCTTATTTCCCTTAGCATAATAATCTCCAGGTGCATCCATGCCATTGCAAAAGGTAAGATTTCCTCCTTTTTCACTGCCACATAGTATTCCATTATGTGTATATGTACCACAGCTTTTTAATCCACTCGTCCACTGACGGACACTTGGCCTTAGCTCTTATATTTACCAGTAAAACCACTTAACAAAATTCCGTGTAAACTCTATTATGCACAGCCAAAATCTGTGGATTTAAGGACTGAATAGTAAGGAAGAAAATAATACAAACTTGAACTGAAAAGTTGTGTACAGGATGAGTCAGACAATGGTTTCACTTAGATTTCCTAAAACAATACCCCTAAGCCTTTGAACACTCTTTCCTATCCTCTCAGCATATCTCACAGTGGGGCTATGGGACAGAAGCAGAGCTGAGGATATATTTAGGGACATGAGAAAGGCTAGAGAAAGTTCATTATAAACCACAATAATGAAGTTCATAATGTTAACTATATGCCAGGCAGTTTGGTATGTCATCTCCAATTCTTATCATAACATTGTAAGCCGCTATTATCACCATTTTACACACAAGGAAAACTGAAGCTTACACTGCCAAATATATCAGGCATAAAGAGAATGTGCAATCAGATATATTTTACAGTATTATACTCTGGGTTTAAGAATTCATTCTTATATTATACTTAGGTAAAAAACAGCAAACATAAATATGAGTATGACCCATTAAAAGTTGTGCCTCTTTTAAGAAAAGTTTAAAGAATAGTACTTTTCATTTTTTCCTCAAATTGTTTTAAAAGCTAGAATTTACTGTGAAAATGTGTAGGGGAAATGTATGGACTGTTAAAAGATATCACTGGGAGTAAAAAAAAAGGAAACAAAAACCAAATGACTTGAGTTAGAAGAGAGAAGGTGAATTTGATTCTGAGAAAAGAAAAAAGAAATGAAAAGTAACATTTCCAAACAAGCATTTAGTAAAGGTTTAATAATTCTGAGTCGAGATGACGTCAGAGTAATGGCGCGGTAGGAAGCGATACCGATAATAATTCTGAGTCAGTTTATTTTTAGATCCTGTACTTTACAGAAGTGCCAGACCTTTGCTGTCAATGTTTTTCGTAACGGACAGAAGTAACAGTATGTTTAGCATAGTGCATAGTGCAAATAATACCACAGGGAAAATTACTTAAGCTAAAATGAAAATAAAAATGTTTGGTAACTTGTAAGTATTCAAATACTTTTAGAAGCAACTTTTGTGTACTGTATCTATTGTTTTGGCTTTACAACTCTCTAAAAAGCCTGGTCATAGCCTCTAAAGTGAGAAACACATTTAATGAACTATTCTGCAAGTAATCTCAGTAATACAAACTTGCTTTCATTAACAACTGGTCCACACTGACACAATCTTACCATATTCTTAAGGACCACTTTTTACATATTTGGCACTCAATGTTACATGATGGTTTTTTTTCCACTTCCTGACATGAGCATTTTATAAAACTGGAATTAGTGCTCATTCTCAAAGCATATGCCACAAATGGCAAGAAATCATAGGCTTCTAAATAGCTACCTAAGAGAAGCTATACATTTGCGGTAAGAAGGGGAAAAAAACCTTCATTTGGGTTTAGTGCATTTATTCAGCAAATGTTTATTAAGCATCTACTATATAGAGGCAAGCACTGTGTAGACATTGGCACTACAACAAATATGACATATAAAGTCTCTGTCCCCACAGAAACTACAGTCTAGTAGAAGAAACACATAAAATCTCTATCTGCATGTCTTTGTTTATGTTTCTCCAAGAACAGCTGCCCATAAAAGAAGTTTAGAACTTTCTAAATTTTCTTTTCTTTATAATTTTTTTTCCCTGAGGGGAGATAGACAGACTCTTGCATGTGCCCTGACTGGGATCCAACCGGCAAACCCCATCTGAGGCTGATGCTTGAACCAATGGAGACACTGGCTGCGAGAGGGGAAGAGAGACAGAAGGGAGAGAGGGAGGGAAGAGAAGCAGATGAGTGCTTCTCATGTGTGCCCTGACCAGAGACTGAACCCAGGACATCCACACACTGAGCCAATGCTCTATCCACTGAACCTTCTGGCCAGGGTGTAAATTTTTTATTTTTAATTTCTGGGTAAATTTTTTAAAAAGTAAAACTTGCAAGAACTATATTACTGAAATGTTCAGAAATCAGAATCAGAAAATCATTATGTTGTAAATAAAAATATTCTTCAAGGCCCTGCCTGGTTGGCTCAGTAGTAGAGCGTTGGCCTGGCGTGCAGAAGTCCTGGGTTTGATTCCCAGCCAGGGCACACAGGAAAAGCACCCATCTGCTTCTCCACCCTTTCCTCTCCCCATTTTCTCTATCTTTCTCCCTTCCGCAGCTAAGGCTCCACTGGAGCAAAGTTGGCCTAGGTGCTGAGGATGGCTCCATGCCCTCCGCCTCAGGTGCTAGAATGGCTCCGGTTGCAACAGAGCATTGCCCCCTAGTGGGCTTGCTGGGTGGGTCCCAGTAGGGCGCATGTGGGAGTCTGTCTCTCTGCCTCCCCATTTCTCACTTCAGAAAAATAGAAAATAAAATGCTAATGAACACCTCATAATATGCAATACTAGGTCAATTAGGCTACTAAGTGCTGCCAAGAAAAAATGTAGAAAAAAATGTACCTACCAGAGGGCATGGTATCTAAAACTTCAGCATCTTCACTTTCTGGTTTTTCAGACTGCACATCAAAAGACAACATCAAACTTGGGTTTGGAGCAAAGATGGCCGAAGTAACAACTGCATTATGTGCTGGGGAAAAAAATTTACTTTCAGGATAACTAATAAATTTGATTCTAAACATCAAGTCAGAGAGTAAAATATGCAATAGTGTAAATTACATGCAAATATCTTTTCAAACTAACATATAAGTAACTGAGAACTATTTAAAATCCAAAACTATTTTCTAAAAAGGTATCATATACACGTTCTGAGATCCCATGACTTCTCAAATTTTACACAAGTATAAGTTCTTCCTCGGTACAGAAAAATCCAGCAAAGTCAAATACAAAGCAAAAGCAGTCATAACTGCCTCTCTGAAATAATGCCTATAAAAATTTGATTCTAATACATTTGCACTTTAATAACTTTATTCACTTATAAAAGACACACAGAGTAGGTATTTACTTACCTTTAATACCTTCCCAAAAGTCATTGCGATCTCTCCTGACTGAAGTGAACTTGCTTAGGTCATGGTAAGTGCTCCAGATATAAACATATTTATCTTCTGAACCACTAACGAGGTAACTGAAATCATGGCTGAATTTGGAGAATTAAAAAACAAACAAACATAAAGAAAACAACATTCAGTTTTTTAGTTTTTTCCCCCGTTTCCCTCTGTCAGAACATCCTACTTTAAAACACCTGAAAAAACACCCAGGAGGACTTTTGAAATCTAGACCCCTAGTGTCACTGCAGAGGTTCTGACTGGGTAGGTTTGACATGGGGCAGAGGCATTAGTATTTTCATCAAAGCTCTAGGTGACTGTGCTACTGGTTCGACACTGTGTGCACAGCCTCCTTAAGAGATGAAAGAGAGAAGTGGAGTATTTTATCAATTAAATTACTGTGGCCTGACCAAGCAGTGGCGCAGTGTATAGAGTGTTGGACTGGGATGCGGAGGACCCAGGTTCAAGACCCCGAGGTCGCCAGCTTGAGTGCCGGCTCATCTGGTTTGAGCAAAGCTCACCAGCTTGGACCCAAGGTCGCTGGCTTGAGCAAGGGGTTACTAGGTCTGCTGTAGCCCCTCATCAAGGCACACATGAGAAAGCAATCAATGAGCAACTGGGGTGTCACAAGGAAAAACTGATGATTGATGCTTCTCATCTCTCTCCGTTCCTGTCTGTCTGTCCCTGTTTATCCCTCTCTCTGACTCTCTGTCTCTGAAAAAATAAAAAATAAATTAAATTACTGCATAGGTACAGTAGCACCCCTTCCACAGGGGGTATGTTCCAAGACCCCCAGTGGATGCAAGAAACCAAAGATAGAACTGAATCCCGATGTGCTATGTTTTTGCCTGCACCTATGTCATGTGCCACATAATGTTTCGGTCAACGAGGGGCTGCATATCGCACAGTGGCCCCGTAAGACTATAATGGAGTGGAAACTACTACCACCTAGTGACACTGTAGCTATGTACTATCGTAATATCTTAGTGTAACGCATGACTCATGTTTGTGATGCTGGTGTAAACACACCTACTGCACTGCCCATCACATAAAAGTATAGCACACGTAATTATGCACAGTACCTGATAATTTTAGAGAGTATTCCCTCTTATAAACAAGCGTGCTGTGAAACAGTATGCCGTGTTACACTGGCGGCAGCTTCTTATACCTTAAGTTTGCTGAGTCTCTTGGTTGCATCATTCTCTCATGTGTTTGATTTCATCTCGTGTTGTATAAATTTTGTGTAGCTTAGGTATGCAGTGTTTATACTCGGGCCTTCACACGCACTCACCACTCACTCACCCACCCACCGGTGGAGCAACTGTCAGTCCTGCAAGGCCTGCTCATGGTAATGCCTCCACACACGTGTACCATTCTTTCATCTTTACATCCTATTTTTACTGTACCATTTCTCTGTTTCGATAGATACACTGATACTTCCCACTGGGTTACAACTGCCTACGATATCCTGTACAGTAACACGCCGCACAGGCTGGTAGCCCAGGAGCAATAGGCTATGCCGTACGGCCTAGGTGTGCAGCGGGCTAGCCCATCTAGGTCTGTGTAAGCGCACTCGGTGATGTTCCATGACAAGGAAATGGCCAAATGATGCATTTCTCAGAATGTAGCCCCATCGCTAAGTAGTGCATGACTATACATATCTATGATCAAGTTTAATTTATAAATGAGGCCTATTAAGAGATAAACAAGAACAATAATAAAATAGAGCAATTATAACAATGCAGTATAATAAAAGTTGTGTGAATGTGGTCTCTCTCTCAGAATCTTATTGTAGTGGACATACAGCATGGACATGCTGAAAAAAGAAAAGATTCATGTCCTGGGTGGGATGGCACAAGATTTTATCTTGCTACCCTGAATGGTACGCAACGTAAAACTTCCGGCTATTCCTAAAATTTCCCATTTAACATATATGGACCACAGTTCACCATGAGTAACTGAAACAGCGGAAAGCAAAACCACCAGTAAGGGGGGAAGGCTCTGAAATTTTCCATTTAATATTTTTGGACCATGGTTGACCATGTGTAACAAAGCACAGAAAGCAAAACCACAGGTAAGAAGGGGAGGGGACTACTGTACTGGGAAATTACAGAAGAAAGGAAAACTGATAAGAGAAGGACTAAAAGGAAGAGGGTTAGAAAGAGGCAGGTAATTCAGGAGAGCCTCCAGACCCCTAAGAGTTCAAATAATAATGATGTGTAAAGGTGTAAATACAGGACACTGTACTACAGGGTGTTAAAATGCTTGATTAGCTTCTGTACCTTTTAGGATCACGTGTGGGGTAGGCGAGAGACTGTCTCTAAAAAAGGTCTGACATCAAACTACCAAAGCACAAATTTGGAGCTGGGAATCTTCTAATTATGGCTTTACACTGACCCGTGTGATTTGGGGCAAATTACTTAACTTTCTGGGTCTTGGTTTCTTCATCTGCAGAACAGGGGCCATTCTAACTCTCTCCACCATCCAGGTGGATAAGGTAATTACTGTAGGATGATTACACGAGATACCGGTTGTAAAAGTGCAAAGAAACTAAAAACATCACATTGACATAAGGCCTGGTAGGATGGATGGGAGACGGGAGTAGGGGAGCAATGTTCTCACCTCTTTTGGGAATTTCTCATTGCCAATTTACCTGAAACTTGCTTTGATCTGGCTGCTGCTGTTGACATAACCCTTATACTTCATGGAAAGTGACAAATCTCTAAGATCATACAGTCTGATTCTGGAGTCATTTGAGGTTACCAGTATCTAAAAATAAATCAAGGGAAAAGTTAAATATATAATCTCTTAATCTAAATTAAGCTATAATCAAAAAGGTTATAAACACATACAGAACATTCCTCAAAACTAGAAAAAGCAGTATTCTATAGGAAAGGGAATATATTCTTAGCTAAGGTATTAAGAATGAGCTTTCAGGATCCTATATATAGGATGGAGAGAGATGAATACTTAGTACCTTATTTTCTCCTGGTAAAGGCTCAATGCCAGTAATTTTTCGTCCAACCTTGTTGCGTCCTCTGGTAGATCGGACATGTATTTGTGTGTGGTATTTTAAATGCTAAAAATAAATCACAAAATTGAAAGGTTAGAATTAGAAGGAACCTCAAAGATCATCTGATCCAACGCACAGTCAGGCATGGTATTTCTTGCCTCAATTTACAGATAAGTCAGTTAAAGGGCAGAGAGGATACAACTTAATCAAAACCACAAAATGCTTTACTAAGTATTCGATTAGGTAATTTACACAAGATAGTCATTTACCTCTGTATCATAGAAAATGCATCGGCCATCGTATGTCCCAATCACTGCATATTTACCATTCTGACAGAAATTTGCAGCTGTGATCAATTTTGTTTGACCATCTACTTCATTCCACAAAGCCACTTTCTTATCAGGTATGTTCCAAAGGCGAAGCTTTCCATCCAGTGACCCACTTAGAAAATATCTGTCATCCTAAAAATGTGACAGAGGTTTAGAAACCTTTCATTTTACCACATCAAGAAAAACTCATTAGCAAATCAATACATTAACTCTATTAGACATGTTTAAAATATGTAGATCTCAACTGAAAAGTATTAATGTTCTTCAAGTAAGCATTACTTTATTTACTGAAATAACAATTAGAAAACACAGTTTTCATTTTGGAGAAATTGCACTGTGATCACTTTATCATACCCTTACACTGCTCTTCCCGAAGTATGGATGTTAGTAGTTATTATGCTGAAATGTATACTGTGTAGGAGAAGGGTTCTGTGATCACCTAAGTTTGAAAAATTCTGGGTTACAGATAATTAAACAAGATTCTCAGTTCCCAAAGGGGAAAACGTAGGTAGTGTTTTCTAGCTTATTTAACCACAGACTTTTTGTGGAGAGATGGCAGGGGGTCAGGATAGGAACATTTAGCAGGGCTAGTACCTTCAAGAAACAGGATTTGGGAAAATCATCCTCTAATGATACATTTGCACATAGCCTTCTCTGGGACACAGATTAACAGTTGGACAAAAAAAGCAATGCCACTTAGCCCAAGAACCAGTTAATTTTTGGCACTCGGACATCATGTCAGCAGAGAATGGTTTCACTGATTAAATTTTCAATCAGTTTCCCAATTTCAAACCAGGGTTTCTCAACCAGGGGCACTCTGGCCCCACAGGGAACATCTAGCAATATCTGAAGACATTTTTTTAAAAGATATTTTTGATGATCACAACTGGGGGGTGGGGTGCTACTGACATCTAGTGGTTGGAGGCCAGCAATGCTGCTCAACATCCTACAATGCCCAAGACAGTGTTCCCTTCCTCTAAAACAAAGAATTATCCAGCCCAAAATGTCAACAGTGCCAAGGTTGAAAAGCCCTACTCTAAAATAAAAACCAGGCATTCCATTAAGGTGGCCTAATTTTTGGTAATATAAGATTAAATAGAAAATAACTGGGATGTCAAAACAAGAGTCTCTTTCCTGTTTAACATTATTCTTCTTATCCACCTCTGAAGCCTGTCAAGGATAATCTACACAGAATGGGCATTTTTATGGCTATGGTATAATAGGCATGGCTCAGTTTCTACCAGTAGATATTGAAAATCTGAACAAGTAAAAATACTTTACCTTGACCTTACAATTCAGAAATTTTTTAGCATACATACTCACATACATACATACATGTGTGTATGCATCTCCATTTTGCTATTTCTTTTACAACTCCGCTATCTTCCTTCCAAATAACATTTTTAAAAAAATTTTATTTAGACAATTAATTTTAAAGGGGTGACATTGGTCAACTAGAGTACATAGATTTAGAGAAAACATCTCCAGGTCATTTGGACATTCCATTATGTTGTATACCCATCACTCAAAGTCAGATTGTCCTCTGTCACCTTTTATTGGTTTTCTTTATGCCCTAATAACATTTAATATAGTCATATTTCCTAGTAAAATGTCAACATCACCCCATTCTGCCCTAGAGCCTCTTAAAAATTCTCTAGGTCAGTAGAATTTTTAGAAATAGGGCTTTCCAGTTTCCAAAATAAAACTAAATAAAAGTATAGAAATATTATCAACTAAACAGAAACCTTAAAAATAATGTACTACATAGATAACTATCATCACTTAATGATTTCACTGACACATGATAGTTAAAATAGAGGTACAAGAATAGATTTTGCTCACAGTTGCTGAGGGGGTAAATCCATCCTTTTATTGCAATCTTGGGTGACAGGTGGGGGTGTTATTCAGAAAGAAGCCCTGAAAGGCTTGATGGTTAAAACTGATAAGATATTCACATAGATTAAATATGTTTAATTTTCAAAAGTTCTTAGCCAAGTATTTTACAGGTTCAGAATTATTACTAACTATGTTATAAGCTTGCCCAGGAAGGGAAATTATATTGAGGGAAACAAAGTCACTCTTTTCTCTTAATTTTGGGGGAAAGAGGAAGGAATGTGAGTATAATTGAAACATTGCATTAAAAAGACAATGCGTATGTGTGAAGTAAAAAAAGTTTTCAGAAATATTTTCTGGAAAAAAAAAGACAATGGGTGTTAAATATATAGAGATGAGGATGTCATTGGAAATGTAATCATACATCAACTAGGGTCAACTTAAAGCCCTCCACTTATTTCAACCTAGCTAGTGAAATAGAACCAAGAATCAATGTGTGACTTCCCTGTATTTATATATTTGCCAAGAACTAAAACTAATTTAGCCTTATGCATTTGATGACTCTATCCTATATGGGTAGAAGATAGGTCTGCAATTCCATGGTAGTAGACTTTTTCTCTTTTACTTGAAATAATGATACAGTTTCCTGGCCCTGGCCAGCTGGCTCATTGGATAGAGCATTGGCCCAGCATACAAACATCCTGGGTTTGATCCCCAGTAAGGGCACACAAGGGAGGTGACCATTTGCTTCATTCTCCCTCCAGCTCCCCCTTCTCTTAATCTTCCCCTTTCACAGCCAGTGGTTTGAATGGTTCTAGCGTCAGCCCGGCCGCTGAGGATAGCTCGGTTGATATGAGCATCGGCCTCAGACAGGGGTTGCTGGGTAGACGGAGTGCATGTGAGAGTCTGCCTCACTATTTCCCTTCCTCTCACTTAAAAAAAAAAAAGAAAGAAAATAAATACTTTCTTTCCAGAGAAAACATATTAAAGAATTTTCTATGTTGAAAATGATGCCAACTAAACTACTAACACAACCCTCACAAAACTGGCTAATGCACTATTTGATTGATCAGTCAAGCAGATCGACTAATACGCCATTTATGGAAGTATAAATTAGTGCCAGCGTTTTGGAAAACTGTGATGTACCTGCTAAACTAAAATAAACATTTCTCTCTCAAAGAAAAATAAAGTAAAATGAATAAGGGATCTCAAGATTAACAATGCTTCTAGACATTACATAGGAATTCAGCATTACCTTATAACAAATTTTGGACTTTGACTCTTTCAAACTTTTGCTGCCTCTTCTCTTCTCAACCCTCCTACAATGATTCCTGCCTATATGCTTCCCTTTCTCATTTGTCCACCTGCTGGCTTCTCTTCTTCTGCCATCTCCAATACTTCTCTACGATCTTTAGGAGGATATTTTATTTATACTCTGCATGTCTTATTAAAGATCTGGAATGCCTTTTCACTGTTATATTTACAACATAAAATTTCCAGTTCTTCTAATGCAGATTAGCAGAATATAGATTTTCTTTATAATTCTTAAAGCAAATGAAAGACTAAATTAAGATGTCCTTAATTAACTATGTGGCTGTTATTCCCCTGCCCCCCCCCCCACCCATAATCCAATTGCCCTCCAGAGAAACCTGCTTTCCTCACCTCCCTCATAGTCTAACAACAACAACAAAAAGTCTAAACAATTACTTACTCTTGGATGAAAAGCTATGGCAGTGACAAAATCTATATGCTGAAAACAGCAAAGGCATTCTCTTCTGGAAATATGCCACAACCTGACTGTTTTATCCATTGATGAAGAAAGCAGAAAGTAGTTCTACGGAAAAATTACCACTGATTAGTTTATCACCATAGGGAAAAAAAAGTACCTATACAATAAAAGCAAACTTTTGATTTTTATCTGTTATAATAGTTTTGTTAATTAGTATTGTTATACACAGCATCAGAAAGAATAAAAGATTATCTAATTCACTTGGAAGATCCCATTTTATCCGAAAGTTAAATACCATAGTTCTTAGATTCGAAGACTTTTTTCATATTACCTATTCTGTAACTACATTGGAACTTAGCTATGAATATAAGGCATCTACCCGTTTGCACAGGGGCCATGCTAGTCTTCTCTGTGCCACTCCAACTTTAGCATATATGTGACGGAGCGAGCGCCGCATCTACCCATTTGATTGTCACTTCAGTTCCCTTATTTTCACACTGACAACAGGGGTGAATTTTAACTCACTTGGATTCCCTCATTGTCACTTAAAATGCCCTAAAAAAAGATTACCCTATAAATACAGCACGGAAACAAGAAGTTATCATGCACCTGTCACAATGTAGGCAAGAAAATTAGACAATAGACACTGTCAAATTTCTCAGAATAGATCATAGAACTTCTAAAGCTATAAGATGGTAGATCACTTAGGCATTATTATGGCGCATCACCCAGGAACCGAACATCTACCTACCAGAAGCTCTTTAATTTCTAAACACAACCTATTTAAGGGGAGAACTGCATGTTATACTAAATGTGAAGACCCAAGCGAGACACTGGTATTCTTTGGTATGCAAAAAAGTGCAGAACAAATTGAAGTAATGATGACTTTTATTTATTCATTTTAGAGGAGAGAGAGAGAGAGAGAGAGAGAGAGAGAGAGAAGGGGGGAAGAGCAGGAAGCATCAACTCCCATATGTGCCTTGACCAGACAAGCCCAGGGTTTTGAACTGGCGACCTCAGTGTTCCAGGTCGACGCTTTATCCACTGCGCCACCAGAGGTCAGGCAATGATGACTTTTAATGAGTACTTACAATGTGCTAAACATTGTTCTTAGCACTACACAGCAACCCTACGTGGTAGGTATATTATTATCTCCTTTTACTAATGAGAACACTGAGGAAAAGAGATTAAATAATTTGTCTAAGACTGCACAGCTTGTCAGGGCAGAGTGGGTAGTCCGGCTCCAGGTCCAGGCTCTAACCGCCACACTGTTCTGCAGAGTGCTTAAGTAGAACATATGTTATGGAAAACAACCAGATGCTCTGTCATTTACTTAAAACAGTGAAAGAATTCTACATCTTTAAATGTAGAATAACTAGGCATAAGTATCGATTTGGATATGTAACTGTAGATACTGATATGCTATTTGGGCTCGTTTATAAGGTATACATTTTATTTGGTTTATTTGGTTGTCTATCTTGCAATTACAAAACAGAATTTTGGGGAAAAAAACTTTAAAATATAAAAGACCAAAAAACAAAACAGAAAAAAGCCCAGAATTTTGAAAAATGTACAACTTTAAAGTATCTAGTAACAATTATCTTTCTTTTCAAGATCAACTCAGTTCCAGAACAGTTTTGAACAGTATGTGCAGTTTATTTTATATTTCCTGTTAATAACAACTATACAAAAACTAAATCTCAGGTCCGTTGTTTATTAATACTAACTGTTCAATTTTTGCCCTAGTCCATGGCTTGAAGTATATGAAAGAAATATGAAGACATCCCTAGAAGTGAAGATGCTGAAGACATGTTAAGATCTGTTCTAATATGCCAAATTCTAAATTCTTATTGAATAAGTGAAATTAAATAATTTGATTAAACTTAATAAGCATAATTTTTGGAGTCAAAGAAATTAGATTCAAATGTAAGTTCTAACCATAACTAGTTTTGTGATTTGGGACAAGCCAGCGGCCCAGTCTTCTAATTTGCAAAATGAAATATCTACTTTGCAGGTTTATTATTGTAAGAATTAACGAGGTAATTATTGTTGCCTGGTACAAGCTAAACCTTCGACAAAGACAAAACCCATTATAAACACCAATTGTGCTAGATACCGAAGAAAAATAACAGTAAGATAAGATCTGGTCCCTACTTACTCTCAAGGGGCTTAGAATCTTGTGGCAAACAAGCCCTATGAATGTACATGGGTAGATAAGTAAAAAAGAAAGTATAAGAAAAGAGCACAGGTCTGACCAAGTGGCGGCGCAGTGGGTAGAGCGTCAACCTGGGACACTGAGAACCCAGGTTTGAAACCTTGAGGTTGTGGGCTTCAGTGCAGGCTCCTCAGCTTGAGGGTGGTATCACAGACATGACCTCATGGGCATTGGCTTGAGCCCAAAGGTCGCTGGCTTGAGCAAGGGGTCACTGGCTCAGCTAGAGCCCCCTGGTCAAGGCACATATGAGAAAGCAATCAATGAACAACTAAGGTGTTACAACAAAGAATTGATGCTTCTCATCTCTCTCCCTTCCTGTCTGTCTGTCCTTCTCTGTCTCCTTCCTCACTTAAAACAAACAAACATGTTTCCTGGAGAAAATCTTCCTTATGACACCACTGTGACTGCTGTCCCACACCTGTGTGAAACAATTCCTCAGAACACACCCCTTCGTATGTACACAGCCTCTTGGTTCTCCCACTCTGGAGAACCTTGCCTGATACAGTGCTCAGTGGAGAACTAATTTCTTCCAGTCAGTGACATTTTAGGGAACAAATTGGTCTAACAAAGTAAAACGAGTGCAAGGTTCCCGATTATGTGCTTTGTACTTATTGCTCCAGATAAATGTGTTTGTCAGATCAAGGGCATTTTAGCTTTCCGCCCCCTGACAACTCAGTCAGATTTCCAATAGGGCGGGGAAGGAGGACAAAGACACAACTAGGGCTCAGCTGAAAATCAGGCTGCAAGGTGAGGTCCAAGCTTGTTCTAGGAGCTTAGAGAAAGACATTATGATGGATGGATTAGGAAAAGCATCCAGGCATCGAAACAAATACGGCAGGAGAAGTAATTCATGAATGGAGCGCTTCGAAGCTGGAGCTCAAAGAAACCCTGACCTGTTGATATATGCAAGCACTATCCTTGTGGTACAGGAGGTTCTCCCGACATATTAAATTATATGGCATCCCTTGCACCCCTCAGAGTATTTTGTTAACTCAGTTGCCTTTGCTCAATGTAAGGCTTTTAAATATTGCTGCCCCTCTGAATTCTTGTGTTTTTTTTTTTAATTCATCTTAGAGAGGTGGAGGGGAGAGGAAGGGGGAGAGATAGCAAGATGGGCGAGGGAGAGAGATGAAAGAAAGAAAGAAAAAAAAGAAAGAAAAAGAAGAGAAAGAGAAAGAGAGAGAGAGAGAGAGAGAGAGAGAAAGAAAGACAGACGGGCAGGGGGAGGAGAAGAAGCATCAACTCCCAATTGTGCCTTGACCAGGCAAGCCTGAGGTTTCAAACTAGTGACCTCAGCATTCCAGGTCGACATTCTATCACTGCACCACCACAGGTCAGCTGAATTCTTAATATATTTTAGATTCTGATTACTATTAAATTTCAGTACAAAGAAAGTATAAGGTATCACGCAAAAAATTCAAAAACTGCTTCCTGCTTCAAAGACCTTAAATTTAAAATATCTCTTTAAATTTTCACAAAACTGTAAAAACACTTGCTCAGTGGCAAAACAGACCCTCCACTTTAGAAACACAAAATTAAGATTTATTATTGATTCACAGAATATAATTGTTAAACTTAAATGAATAATTTCATAAATGTAGCAGATGAGCCCCAAAGCAGTCTTGATTAGATACATCAGACTTCACCTTTGTAGTTGAAATCATTATCCATTTTGTTGAGGATATTTTGCAAAATTATAGGAACAGGCAAAAAGTACAGTACAGGGAGTCCTTGGGTCATAACACAGTTCCATTCCTACGACAGTGATGTAACCCGAATTTTGGTGTAAGCGGAAACACACCATAACCTAACACAAAAGAAACATCGGAGTTTTTAACAGTCCAAAATGGCGTAGGTTAAGCATACTCCCTCACTCATGTTCCGCATTACTGAGTATTTTTCCACCGCGTGCAACCAAACTAGTTCACCCATGTAGTTCTAAGTACAATGCTAATGGCATAAGCTGAAACACTGATGTCTCAATTTTTTAAAGATTATATGGGAGTGAGCATCGTAAACTCATAACGTCGTACACGTATGTCGAGACTGTCATAACCCGAGGACTCCCTGTAGATGAATGGGTCCAGATAGAAGCTGTTAATATAAACATTGTCTTATGATCCTAATGTGACTTATTTTTTTTAACTTCGATTAATTTGTACATAATACCCAAAAATATATATGAGCATTCAAACACTTCACAGTCTGACAATCATACAAATAAAACATCTGGTTTTATCCTAAAGTCATAGTTATAGAGAATACACAATCCAAATAAAAATTTCCTACTTTAGACCATGAAAGATCAAGGAGATCAGCAGTGTGTCCTTTATATTTGCAAAATGGCCGTTGTCGAAATGGTGCATTTTTATCATCGGGGTCTTCATCAGCTCCACCGCACACCTATTTAGACAAAGACAAATGTCAAAACCAGCAAAACAAAAGCTTCATACTCTTCCCACCCCTTCTGTTCTCTCACTTTGCATGATGCTTGATTGAAATCTTGACCCACCAAAAGCAACCCCCCCTTGCGCTGAATCTTTACCTTCTTGACTTAACAAATAAACCAGATCATCGGCTGAAGACACTGTGCTATCACAATCTTTCCATCCATAACAGATTCCCTCCTTTGTCCTTTTACGAGCCAGCGCCAGGGGGTGATCATGATCAGTCTAAGCTAACCAAGGCAAGTTCATTCCCTTTCCAAGCGATGACTGCTTTAGGCCTGGGCATATGCTATAATTTTCATTCATTAAATATGAGGGAAAGTTTATTGTGGGAGGGAGAAGGAGGAGGCTCTAAAACAATTTTCTCATTCTAAAGAAAGTGCATACTAAAAGGGACCTTCCTCTTTCCTGCCTTCGAATATTGTTACCTGAATGAAACACCTAAGAGTGTAGCAATCATTGTAGGACCATGAGGGAAACCAACCCAAGAGAACAAGAGATAAAGAATAGCAAAGCAGGAAGACAGTAGGACCCTGAGTCCCTGGCGATACTACTGAGCTGCTGAATTAGCGCGCCTGGAACCGCCTTACCTCCAGACTTCTTCCTCATTGTTTAAGCCATTTTCAGTTGGATTTCTGTTATTTGAAGTCAAAAGTATCCTGACAGAGGTAGGTGAGAAATACTGCCATTCTCTTATGCCGTGCATTTAGTTTACAACATGCTTTTGTATTCATTATCTGAATGAATCCTAACAACTCTGAGAAGTAGGTATTAACATTATGAAGATAGAGAGATTAAGGAAAAAAAACCGAGGCTCAAAGAAGTTAGAGACATATTTAAAGGTCACACAGCCACCTGCAAACAGCAGAACCAAAGCGCAAATACAAGTCATTTAACTTCATGTTCAGAGATTGTTCCTTAAATATTTTAGAGGATGTTAACATAAGCAAATATATGGCGTGTTAGCTAAGCCTTGCATATTTAGGAAAGGGTAAGTAGTATGATGAGGATGGAGAAAAAACGCATATGTCCAGAAATACATGGTAGGGATTAGGGTAGAAAGGAACTTTGAGACTAGATCTTAAAGAGCCTCGAATTTGTGGCTAACAGTTCAGACATTCTACTGCAATGGAGAGCCAACACAAGTTTCTGAAAATAAAAAATAACATGATGTGCCTATTGCTTTAGAAAGAGAATGCTGGAGAGTAGTGTAAAAGGTCATTTGGAAAGAGAATGGAGGCAAGAAGAGCAGTCAGTAAGTTGAAGAATAATGAGGGCTTGAGCTAGACAGTATGCATGCGGATAGATAAAAAACTACCAATATTCTCTGTAGAACTCTGCAGTTAATAAAACATCTTTATGGCCACTGTGGAGAGAGACCAGCAACACAAATGTCCTGCCGCTGTGCCCAGTGCCAGCAATCCTAGATGACCACAGCTACTTCTCCTGATTTTGCTGCCAGAAAACTGAACAGCTTTGTCCCATCACATCGAATTTAGCCTTTTCTTTAATAAGCATTTATGTTCATTAACTCCTTCACATATTTCCTCTAATAGTGATTCCAGATCTCTTTTCTTCCTCTTTAAATGTTTCTTCTCCCTATACTCTACCGTTTCTTCAAAAATACTTAATGTTTTTATTATAACACATGCTCAGTGTAGATAATTTGGAAAAAAAATAGAAAGTAGGGAAATTAAAATTTTTTAAAGTATCCTTTCTAAAATTTTTTAAAATTATTCATTTTTAGAGAGAAGAGAGAGAAGGGAGAGAGAGAAAGGCGGGGGGGGGGGGGGAGGAGACAGGAAGCATCAATTCCCATAGGTACCCTGACCAGGCAAGCCCAGGGTTTCAAACCCACAACCTCAGCATTCTAGATCGATGCTTTATCCTCTGTGCCACCACAGGCCAGACATGGAAAATTAAAATGAAAACCACCCATAATCAGCTAGTAGTTTGATAAGCTTTAATCTTCCTTTTTAAAAAAACATAATCAAAATAATATTATATACATGGTTCAGTATCTTCCTTTTTATTACTATCGTGTTTTCTATATTCCATTCTATGAAAACACGTACTAGCTGTATATGAGTGCATCATAATTTAATCATTCTTTGGTATGTTGGTTATTCAGACATTTCTAATTTTTTGCTAACATAAAGAGCAGTCAATGAACAATACAAAATGAATCTTTATCCATATTTTATTCTTTAAAAAACCTAATATAAGGGGCATTACTCGGTCAAAAGGTTTAAACCTGAGATATAGTAACTTCTGTTGTTTGTTTAATAAAAGCAGGTAAGTTTATTTAAATTTTTTTTAGAAATACATAAGTATAAAGTATCAAATAAGAATGACTGAGCCTGACTAGGCAGTGGCACAGTGGATAGAGCATCAGACTGGGATGTGGAGGACCCAGGTTCGAGACCCCAAGGTCACCAGCTTGAGCGTGGGCTCATCTGGCTTGAGCAAAAATATCACCAGCTTGGACCCAAGGTCGCTGGCTCGAGCAAGGAGTTACTCCATCTGCTGAAGGCCTGCGGTCAAGGTACATATGAGAAAGCAATCAATGAACAATTAAGGTGTTGCAACAAAAAACTGATGATTGATGCTTCTCATCTCTCTCTGTTCCTGCCTGCCTGTCCCTATCTATCCCTCTCGCTGTCACTGTAAAAAAAAAGAAAAGAAAAAGACTGAAAATCCTTCCACCCAGAGATAGCTACTAGTAATAGTGTGTTTCCTTTAAGTTGTTTTAATCTATAAACATTTTAGTCAAAATTAGGATATTGTATCTAATTTTTCATTCTGCTTTTTTTCACTGTAAACTTTAATATTTTTTAAGGTTATTAAATAGTCTTTGAAAACAATTTAAGGACAAAATTATATTCTACTCTATGAACTATAACATAGTTTTTATTTTTGAACTGTTAAAAATTTAGCTTTTTCAAATTTTAGCTATTGTGAGGACACTAAGATGAAAATCCTTTTACTTGCATCTTTGGGCATACCTGATTATGCCTTTATAATAGAATTACTAAATAAAACATATTTTACTGATCTATAGATCTCTCTAGATGTCTATATCTAGAGAGATATTTATATTTTTATATACATATATTTTACATATATTTATATAAAACTTTATTACGGGCATTTCAAATATACACAGAAGTAGAGAGAATACAGTAATTATTATAATGAACCCCACACATCCATCACCTGGTTTAACAATCAGCGACATTTTACTCATTTTGTTTTATCAATTGTCCCACTTTTATGTGTTTACTCACTTTTGTTGGAGTATGTAAAGCAAGATCTAATACCATTGATTTTATCAGTAAATACTCTATGTGTATCTCTAACTAATAAGCCCTCTTTTAAATATAACTAAAATGTCATTATCACACTGAAAAATACAACGTGTATCATCTAATATCTAATCTATATTCAACTATCCTGATTATCTAAAAGTGTCATTTTAAAATTGGATGGCTATGAAAACTTGTAAGCTTTTTGATATTTATTAGCACTTACCAGATACTGTATTGGTTATTTGAAATACCAATATAAATGACATTTCTTACCTTATAATCCATTCTCAGTATTTAAAAGCCAGACTGAGCCTTTTAACATGTCAGATTATGTCATTCTCTGTTTAAAAATCCTTCATTAGCTTCCGCCTTTCTCAAAACAATAGCCAGAGTCCTTGCAATGGCCTCCTTGTTCTGACAGCCCTATTCACATCTCTGCGACTTTGTTTTCTATTATTCTCCTCCTCCATTACTGGCTCCAGCTCCCGAGGCCTCAGTGTTCTCTCTTCAACACCCCAGAACTCTTGCCTTAGAGCAGTGTCACTTGATGTATGACCACTCCCTCACCTCCCCTTCAGGTTTTGTTCAAACGACATCCTCTTAGTGAAGCTTTGCTCATCCACCACATTTATCCAGTATCACTCCACTTAATCTGCTTATTTTCTCCATGAAATTTATTACCTTTTAATATATTATAGAATTTACTTATTTCTCTGTTCCCCACCACTATAAATTAAACTTAATAATAGATACTGTAGTTGTATCTCTTTTGTTCACTACTCTATCCCAATTCCTAGAGCAGTGACACTCAATAGGCACACAGTAGCTACTTAATAAATATTTGGGGATTAAATGAAGACACAGTGCCAGATCTTAAAATATCAGCTAGTGCAGTATAATGGTTAACAGCATAATCTCCAGCCACAGACCAGAGCTGGGTCCTAATTCTGACGCCATGTCTACCAACAGTGTAAAATTAGTGAGTTACTTATCTCTTAAGCCTTCTTTTCTTCATCTATGAAACAGATTCTTAATAGTTTCTCACAACAGTATCAGGACCGTTGTGAGGGTGTATAAGACAAAAAACGCACTTAGCAAAGTACACGGCATATAGTAAAGACACCTAAAATGTTAGCTGTTGTTACATAAGTTAATATAATAAGTACGTTTAACAGAAATATGGGCAAAGTACCATGGGAACAACGAGGGAGCACATGAGTAATTATGCATTAAGTGAAGCAAAGAATGCTTTCAGCAAGGAGACCTGAGTGTGAAATGAATTTACCAGGCAAAGGGGAACAGCAGATGTAAATACATGGAATCCACAGAGGGGTCTGACATTTTTGTTCAGACAACAATGAACAACTGAGTGGCTCAGAGCATTTGGTTTGTGAGAGGAAATGGCGGGAAATAACAACGAGAGCGGAGACCAGGCTGATCTCTGAAAGACTGAGTCAAGTTAAGGAATTTGGCCCTGATTCTAGAGGAGGAATAAAGAGCCAAAAGCAGCGCTTTAACAGGAGAAGTAACATGATCAGATTTGTTTTACAGGAAAGCAATTCTCTGGCAGTGTGGATGAAAGACTGGAATCTGGGAAAAGAGCTCTAATGGTCCAGGTGAGAGATAAAGCCTGGATCACAGCGGTGGAAATGAAAGGAACGGCCAGATTCCAAAGACATTTCTGAGATCAAGCGGGCAGGATGTGGTAAACGAGCAGGCATTGGATGGAGGGAAGACATTACAAAGCGATCCCCGTTCCCAACTCAGGAGACGGTATGGGTAGGTACCAAACAATGAACTGACATCAAGTACACTGTCAAAGGAGTGGTTTTCTTGGGAAAATGATACCTACTTAATGGTGTTTTGGACATACATTATCATTGTCGACGTCTGCCTTCCCCCATGCACACAGGTCCTTGGCATGCACTGTCACTGCATCTTTATATTTTCAGTGCCTAACACATTGTTGACTAAACCAAATCGAAACCAATGTACATTTTATTTTATTTAATGATGTTAGAGAGAGAGGAGGTGGCAGGGGGTGGGGGGAGACAGGAACTTCCATCTGTTCCTGTATGTGCCCCGACCAGAGATTAAACCTGCCACCTCTGTGCTTCGGGACGACGCTCTAACCAACTGAGCCACCTGGCCAGGGTCCAATGCATATTTTAAAAGAAATGCTGTATATGCAGAATTTCACAAAAATTACATCTCATTCCTTTACAGTTAACTCCCTTCTTCAAGTTTTTCATTCTATTGATCTTGAAAGGGATCAGAATACTTCACCCAAACTATGCCCCTCTTTGCATAAGAATTATTTTGAGCTGAAGGCAACTTAGAAGAAACAAAGACAAGAAAGTCTCTACCCTCCCTGCTTTTACCTGAAAGCGGAGAACACAGTTCCCTTTGTGAAAGTGTCACTGCTTGTTACCAGGAAGGGGAGAAGGAATGGCATCTCTGGAGACAGCTCAAGTCTGCATAACAGGACACTACTGAGTAACTCTCATCTTCCATTAGTTTCCTCCAATATATTTACCTTCCCACAATTTACAATCCCTAAAAGCCTAAGCCCTCTTTTTCTTTGTCGTTTCCGGTCTCCGCAGACTTACTGCTCTTTGCTAAAATGATTTACAAAGTGCTTTTAACTGTTTCTGTGGGTCTGCCCTCTTTTTCTATGGAGGCCTCCATATGCGTGCCATTTCTTCTGTTAATCTGTCCCTTGTCAGGTTACTTTGTAGATCCCAGACACAGGACCTAGGAGGGTAGAGGAATTATTTTTCCCCTCACCTACAATCACCTCTCAAAAATTCTAAGCAGCAGTTTAATGCTGTAACACTCATGCCGATGTTCCATTAAGCCCACCAAACATAGATTAACCCAAGAAAAGCATTAATTTTAAGTAAACTGTGTACTTACAACTTCTAGTGTCAAGAACAATCTGCAAGTCTCTACAGGGGTCCCCAAACTTTTTACACAGGGGGCCAGTTCACTGTCCCTCAGACCATTGGAGGGCCACCACATACAGTGCTCCTCTCACTAACCACCAATGAAAGAGGTGCCCCTTCCGGAAGTGCGGCGGGGGCCGGATAAATGGCCTCAGGGGGCCGCATGTGGCCCGCGGGCCATAGTTTGGGGACCCCTGATTCTAGCATAATGCAGCAGACTATGCATGCCATTCTTCCTTTCTGCCTTACACTTACTGAGCTACTTTTGGACATCAACAAAAACAAAGAGCACGACAGGTAGAAGAACCCCAGGCTTGGCATGACCAATGAGCAGGAGAGTGATCTGGTGTGCATCACTCCGTAGGCCTGAACTGTACAACAGGTACTTTCAGGTACTCTAATTTACATGGACACTAACAAGACAAAAGTGAGAATGCAGTTCAAAAGAGATATAACATATCACCATCATGAGAGAAAGAGAAAAAGAACACACACATCAGGAAAATAAACTCCATTGTGCTTACGGTGCCTCACTGTAGCACTCAGTTCAAAGACAGCAACTGATACCAAACTGCAAAGGCATATGAAAGAGAACAGAGGCCTCTTTTAACTGTCCCATGGAGAATGGCAGAAGTGAAAGAAACCCCAATCTTTTCCTGAAAACAACAGATAGCAATGATACTCAAGTACTCCAGAAGAAAACCTTTGCACTCCAGGTCACTACATTTTGTGTCAAAATACTGCTGTTCTTCTTTTATTTTAATGGGGTGACATTGATAAATCAGGGTACATATGTTCAGAGAAAACATCTCCAGGTTATTTTGACATTTGATTATGCTGCATTCCCATCACCCAAAGTCCAGTTGTCTTCCGTCACATCACCCAAAGTCCAGTTGTCTTCCGTCAGCTTCTATCTGGTTTTCTTTGTGCCCCTCCGTGCCCCCCCCACCCCATTATGCTCTTCTTTTAAAAGGCCTTACACTCCAATATGATTGGGAGTTATGTAAGGTTTTTATTTTGGGGGGTGGGAGAGGAGGCATGGAAGTAAGTCATTAAACATCTGTCAGTGAATTGTTGAAGTAAGCATAATGTAAATAGTCCCTGTTTTTTAATAGTAACCAAATGCCTAGATATTTTATGGTGAATTAAACTAATAAAAGCAAACCCATTTCCTTAAAGCAAAATGGTTAAATTTTTCTCCACTACATTAAGTGAAGGTTTTCCGGAGGAATTAGGCCTTGAAAAATGCGCAAACTTGGAATAGAAAGAAGGGAGACTGCAGGCATTCAGATAAGGGGAACAGTAATAAAGGCACAGAAACAGGAATTCAACACTGATTCAGGCCTACCACAGTTAGGCACAGGGTTAGGCTCCAAGGACACTAAGATCTATGAAATATATATATAGTTTACTGCCTTAAATCAGCCCAGAGCCCACCCAGTGAGAAAAGCTGCCGAGAAAGACATGGTGATATCAGTGTCAAAGTACATATGATATATTGTTAGAACACAAATGAGGAACAATTTTGCCTGCTTGAGTCAGGGAAAATAAACAGAGATGACAGCCCTGGCTGGTTAGCTTAGTTGGTTAAAGCATTGTCCCGAAACATCAAAGTTGAGGGTTCAATCCCAGATCAGGGCACATATGGGAAGCAACCAATATACATGTACAATTAAGTGCAACAACAAATGAATGCCTCTCTCTCTCTCCCTCCCTCCCTCCCTCCCTCCTTACCCCTTTCCTCTATCTCTCTAAAAACAATCAATATAAAAAAGAAGAGAGAGAACATATTTGTTCTCTCTGAATCTTGAGATAGGTAGGGCTTTGCCCTATGAGGAAAGGGGACAGAAGGGCATTCCTGGCAAATCAAACAGCACGGACACAGATCTGAAGGTGCGTGTTTAGGGTACAGACCTACATCCAGCAAGGGAAACAGGATGCACAGGCCCCAGGGAACTAGAATGGAGTTAAAAAGGTAAGATGAGGCAGTACCAGGAAAGACCTTATTCTGTAGGTTACAAGGAACCACAAAATAGCATAGACAGAGCTGTATTTTGAAAGAATAATAGCTGCTGGCAGAGTAGAAAATGACCTGGGTAGAGACCAGAGGCCGAGAAACACATTAGGAGGCTACCGCAAACATTTATATGAAGGTCATGAATGTCAAGGCCTAGATGATGCGAATGACAACAGGAGACGAGGGGACAGATCCCATGGGCATTTGTAGGTGGAGGTAGAGTGCATGTGCATCTGTAACTTACTATGTGGGTGAGGAAGGAAAAATAATAGAGTGTTTCTGACAGAGTGGAAAGGTAACTTATGGATGTTGATGTAATTAAAGAGATTGAAAAGAGAGAAGCAGGGTTGTGTGTAGGTTCTAAAACTACTGTAAATGACATGATCTAGCCAGGTACTTAAGCCTGACACCTCGGCATCATCTTCGGCTGCTCACTCACCAGGCGGTCAGCCGCCAGTCCTCGAGGTCCCGCTTCATTCACATCTCTGCAGTTCAGCTCGTGTTTGGTTTCTAGACCCACCGCTGTCATAAGCCATCCTGACCGAAGGGCTCACCTCTCTCCTGGGTGAACAGCCCTCTAAGTGGTCTCCCTGTCTCTCGACTGCAGCCCCCACCCCATTTATCCCTTTCAGTGCTACCAGAAGACATTCTTTAAAAAATATTTATATTGAATTTTATGGGGTGGCACTGGTTAATAAAATTACCGAATGCTCTTTCTAAAACAAAAATCGAAACACTTTATTTAAGCTCCAGATCGAAAGCCCTCAAAGCGCCTTCTTCCTCAGCAGCTTGCAGGATCAAGTTCAAATGTCTTGTTTTAACACAAAAGGTCATTTCAAACTCCAGTCCTACCTGCCTCTCCTACAACTCTCACCAGGACCCCTTTGCTTCTGCCCCAGGGAATTTCTTGTAGCACCTTAAACACGCCATATGCTTCTGCAGCCTCCACACCTTTGCGCTTGCTACTGGCTCTGAAATGCCGTTCCCTCCTTCTCTCACAGGGTTAACAATTGGCTCAAACATCAAAGCCTCTGGTAAGCCTGTCCTGACACGGATTCAAAAGGCTAACTCCTATACTGGTATAGCACCTTCTGTAGCATACTGTCATCCAATAAGACATCTCTGGGTATATCCATTTCACTAGTCAGCAAGGTCCCTGAGGCCACAGAATATGTCTCATTTGACTTCGTGCAATCTAGCAGTGTCTGGCACATGGACCAGGCACTCGGAAAACAGTTCCTGAAGGAGTTTAGACCTATTAAGTGATGTGCTTAAAGAACGTATAGGTGGAGAGATCCTATATATAATTCTACGTGAAAATGGAAGCAAGCACAGTAAGATCTCATTCTGGTTTAAAAACATAAAGCTATTAAAAGGAAATAAGAATTTTGGAGCTAAAGCCAGATTAGGACAGGAGGCAGCAAGTGAGTAAACCATTTGAGAAGGGCTGGCCAAGGACAGAACCATGAGAAACAGCAACATTTAAGGGGGTGGGAGAAGAAGAGACAGCAGGGATACAGGAAGAGAACAAGGGAAAAATCTGTGTCAAATACTATAGAGCCAATGAAATCCCAGGAAGACTGTTGAGCAGCTGGACATTTTAGGTTCTCTTCGTTGACATCACACTCGCCTAGATCCACACACAGAAGCACAGGGGACAGCTTAGAATATTTGATATTCCATTTTTTAGGTTTTAAATTGGATATATTTAGTCTTCCTGCTCTGAGACCAAATGAAAATCATTTAGATATTATAAACTACCTAAAATTGTGATAAAGCATTTGATTAAACACATAAGAAGGAAAAATTAAAATTTTTTTTTTTTTTTTTTTTTGCTGGTGGAGGGTCTTGCTTTTTTTTAAATTTAAATAAATTTTTATTAATGTTAATGGGGTGACATTAATAAATCAGGGTACATATATTCAAAGAAAACATGTCTAGGTTATCTTGTCATTCAATTCTGTTGCATACCCATCACCCAAAGTCAGATTGTCCTCTGTCACCTTCTATCTAGTTTTCTTTGTGCCCCTCCCCCTCCCCCTTTTTCTTTCCTTCATTACCTCTTATTCAGGTATCCATTATTATTTCTTTAAAAGTATCTCACATGGATTTGAGGGGAGGGGGGTTTGTTTTACTTAAGTTTACATTAGTGGTTTAATAGTTTCAGTAATGTTCACTGTCTGACAACCTTTAAATATCACACTTTTTCATTTACCAATTCTAATAGAAGAAATCCTTCTAACACATTTTAATTTTAATTAAGTGCTTTCATACAACTATCGTTTCTGATAAACAATAAGGTACTACTTTTAAAAATAAGAAGAATGAAAACAGTAAGGTACTATTATAGTAGACAAATCAAATCATAGTATGTAACAATAGTAACTATAAGATAAAACACATACCCCGGTATCTGTATCAGATTTTGATGAGTTTAGACTTTCCTGAGAAGGTGATGGGGACACACGTCCTGAAACACAACACAACTGTGAAATGGCATGTACGTGTACACGTACACACATATCCAATCAAAGATAATGACATAAGAACACCTAATTAACAGTCAGAGAATGTAGCATTTTAAAAAAATACATGTGAAGCATTAACTCTCTAGGCACCAGAATGCTTGTTTTGACCATTTTAATATGAAATCTTTATAAAACAGCTTAACCATTTCCCCAATTTAATCAATTGCCATTAAATTCTCATTATTCATAGTGAGTAAATTCTTATAATTGTAACAAGCATCCAGATGAACAATTAAGGGGCAGAAAGGGTCTAGGTTGGTTAAATCTCAAGGGTCACGGAAAACAGTCCTTTTGTTCTAGGCAGGGCAATAAATGTATAATAAGCAGTGTTTACCATATTGTCAACTCACTTCATCTTCAATTATGCATTATAACACAATGCAAACAATACACACAGGGCTTCTAAAGTATATAGGGCCTTGCTTGCCAGTTTAGTGGATCATTCTAGGTTCCTGTATTCCTCAAATTGTCTCTTCCACTATACTTCATACTCCTGCCCAGGGCTAGCTCTCGTCTCCTTTCTCTCATCTCTTAGCTTCTTGTTTTCTAGCTTTGGTTGACTGGGAATAGGGGAGGGGTGGGGCCGAACGGGTTTGTGGAGAAAATTTATTGTAGCTAATTAATTACAAGAAAAGAATTCCTTGAACTTAAAAGCTATTTACATCAGTTTTACATAGTTGTACTTATTGTGTACATACGTCATATTCTGAGATTTCTTTTTCTTAAATGTTTTTTAACTCACTGATTTTAGCGAGAGAAAGAGGGAGAGAGGGTTGGAGGCGGAGGGCGAGACAAAGAGAAAGAGAGAGAGAGAAACATCCATCTGTTCCTCTATGTGCCCTGACCAGGGATCAAACCCACAACTTCTTACTTCAGGACGATGTTCTACCGAGCTATCCAGCCAGGGCCTGAGACTTCTTTTCCATTTAACCTTTCTTCATATGCCCTTCGATGAACTGACAGATCACAATTACTTTCCATACTCTTTCTTTAATCATTCTTTATTTATTGGACTATAAAAAATTGTAATTATTTTTCTTGAGTAATCACCCTTTCATTTCAACCTAAGATAGAACTGAAGATTGCTGGGGAAACCAAATGACTTTGCTCTCAATAGCTGATGAAGTTAACTCTGTACTACAGCAGAGAGCCCAAGGCTTTGTGGTAGCTCTCTTCACTGCGTTTATCTGCTTTTGTTGCTGTTGACTCCTATTTTTAATTTTAGGTTTGTGGCTGTTCTAGAAAGTAGAGGCTGCTGCAAATGATTTCCAGATAAGAGGGCATTGTTATACTTAAAATGTAATACTGCCCGGTGTCTTTGGAATTTTAAAGCCCATAAACAAATGAAAAATACCTTCAGTATTGTATTTCATTCGCATATTGTTGAAATAATCGAAAGCATTTTTTAAAGCCCATATTCGCACTACATTGTCTTGCCCTGCGGAGGCAAGTAATCGGCCACAATGAGAAAATTTCATGGTCCAAACAGCTCCCTAGGAAAACAAAGGAAGGTTCAAAGTTATTATTTGAATAATTGACACATTAAGCCAAAATTTAAAAATCATGCCAAATTATACATACTAAGATAGTGCTCACATTCCTAACACCACTTCAAGCCATCAGTCCAGTGGTGCGAGAATACCACAAAAAGGGATTTTTCGAAGAAAGGCAAGATAACACAGCTGCAGTTTGCCATAATCTAAACGCACAATTTCAAGTTCCCAAACCTTGTCCATACACACACACACACACACACACACACACACACACACACACACACACCCATACATATATTTTTTGGGACAGAGTCAGACAGAGGGACAGACAGCCAGGAAGGAAGAGAGATGAGAAGGATCAATTCTTCGTGTGGCACCTTAGTTGTTCATTGTTTTCTCACATGTGCCTTGACTGTGGGGCTACAGCAGAGCAAGTGACTCCTTACTTGAGCCAGCGACCTTGGGCTCAAGCTGGTGAGCTTTGCTCAAACCATATAAGCTCATGCTCAAGCTGGCGACCTCGGGGTGTCGAACCTGGGTCCCCTGTGTCCCAGTCCGACGCTCTATCCACTGTGCCACCGCCCGGTCAGGCACCTTGTCCATATATTAATGGGAATAGAAGTTCACAGGTGGCCGGAAATCTTCGATGTAAAGCACAGATCTTACTTTGGGATCTCAGTTTCAAGGTGAACCTTAGGAAGGGGGGGGGCAGGACAGTACGAGGCAGAGCCTTCAGCACAGCACCAACTCCTGACCAGGTCCAGGGGAAGAATATGACCAAACTAAGCAGGGACTGTCACACTATTGGGCATTGAGAAGTGTTGGAATGGTGTGGTCTCCTCCTGTTGTTCTCTGAAGAAATAAGGTTTCACAGTATATGGCTACAATTCCCAGAGAGACACTGAAAACAGTGGGAAGCATGTATGCGTGTGCCGGGGGAGGGTTAAACAATGCGAACCTTTAAACTGGAAAGGCCAAATCCTACTACAATAAAAACTGTTATAACACACATCTATGCAGATCATAAAGATCATCCATGTTAGAGCCTGACCTGTGGTGGCACAGTGGATAAAGCGTCGACCTTGAAATGCTGAGGTCGCCGGTTCGAAACCCTGGGCTTGCCTGGTCAAGGCACATATGGGAGTTGATGCTTCCAGCTCCTCCCCACTTCTCTCTCTCTCTGTCTCTCTCTCCTCTCTCTCCCTCTCTATCTCTCTCTCTCTCCTCTCTAAAAAAATGAATAAATAAATAAATAAATAAAAAATTAAAAAAAAAAAAAGAAAAAAAAAAAAGATCATCCATGTTAGAGGCAACAGCTCGTTTTCTGGAATAACATTAATATCCACAAAATTCAACTTATTAAGAAATCTGTCATTTGGAGCCTACTACAATGAGATTTTACTTAAAACTGGAAATAATGAAAGAGTCAATACAGTATAGAAAGGAAATTCATCAGATGCCTTAAGTTATCATAATTAACCAAAGTTTAGCCTGAGCGGTGGTGGCACAATGGATAGAACGCTGACCTTGGGACACCGAGGACCCAGGTTCGAAGAAACTCTGAGGTCACCAGCTTGAGTGCAGGGTTGCTGGCTTGAACATGGGATCATAGACATGATTCCATGATCACTGGCTTGAGCCCAAAGGTCGCTGGCTTGAGCAAGGGCTCACTGGCTCTGCCGGAGCCCCCAGGTCAAGGCACATATGAGAAAGCAATCAATGAACAACTAAGGTGCCACAACTATGAGTTGATGCTTCTCATCTCTCTCCCTTAGTGTCTGCCTCTCTCTCTGTATCTATCTCTGTCTGTTGCAAAAAACAAACAAACAAAAATTCCAGGAAAGTTTAAATTCCAATCTGGCTGCCATCTGATACATTTGTGGGTTTTTTTTCCTTCCAGCTAGGCCAATTTTAGATTTAAAATCTAAATAGATAAATGCATTCCCTGATCAAGAACCCGCGGTATCATTTACCCAGTTCTCAGTTTATTACTTCTTGCCCTACACTCCTAGCGTTTCCAGGGGCGATCTAGTCTGTGTACCTTATGCTTACTGCGGTGCATTTGAACTCGGACAGAGAACCAGCACTGCCATCTCTCTCCTTGTTTTAGCTATCACAAAATATACAGATTTTTTTGAAACAGCTATGTAAATTAAAGTTTGGTAGTTTTACTTCATTTTCTTATTGATATAGGACTACTGTTTACTTAATTCAATAACTTACTCTACTCTCTGAACCATAATTCAGAGACAGACTCTGCATTACCTATTCATTAAACTGTACTCATATTATTTCACACATTTTCAGTGAGGCTAGCAAAATTATATACATAAAAAGAGACCTGCTTTATAGATGCCAAAGCATTTCTCTCAGTGAAAACAGAATGAATACTAAAAAATAAAAAGGTTGCTTACCATATGTTCACCACTAAGATCCTGCACCACTTTGATCTGATCAAAATCATAAGGTCCTTTGAAACCATGTGCTGCTTTGAATTTAACTGGTCTTGTGTACGGCATTCCTTCATCATCACTCGATGAAGGGTCATCTTGATCAGTATGAAACACTGAATAGAAAAGCACCAGAAATCATCACTAGCTAATGCAGACACAGGTACCCATTTTTCACATGCACTGCTTATCAAGAAAATTCATTAAACGAAGAAGCAAACCCTGGCTATTACTAAACGGCATATTGACTAAGAGCATGGAGCCTAGTGCCCGAATTCCTGGGTCCAAATCCAGTTCTGTTGTTTATTATCTGTGTGACCGTAGGCAACGGACCTGACCTTTCTGTGCTTCAGTATTCTCACCTGTGGGGATAATAGTGGTATTTACCTCAAAGGGTGTTTATGAGGATTAAATGAGATAATACAGGTGAAAGTGCTTAGAACAGTGTCTGGTACAGAATAAGTATTTTGTAAGTGTTTATTAAATAAAACTATGACGAGGGCATAGGAAGTTAAGATCTGTGCAAAATTAGAAAATTTAGCTAATTTTGAAAATTTTAATAAATATTTATATAGCCTTACATAGCTAATTTACAACTGATTATTGAACACTCAACTCTTCTAGGTTGCCACAGTCACAGAGTATGTACAAATTCATGTTTCAGGTGCAGAAATTCGTTTTTTTTCTTCCAACTTAAAAAATGAAGGTGAAAGTAACATGATTTATTGAAATGCTACGACATTAGCAGTAAAGGTTTATTACCTTTCATAAAATAGAATGCCTCTTATAAACCACAGGCTAAATTTGGATGATGACAAATGAGATAATTTGGTTTCAATGCTCTATTTCACTTACCTTCATCCCTAACACTTTTAACTTTATTTACAGCACGTTCACCATACTCCTCGGCAAGGTGCTTGGCTCTCTTTACCGATTTTCCTAGGAACTTCTTTAGTTGAGTCCTTATCAAAAATACAAACAAACAAACAAACAAAAAAAACACAACTCAAATTATTTCTAATTATTTCAACTAACTACAAAAGTTCAACAATTCACTGATAATCTCATTAGCTGTGACTGGTAAATCATATTTTTTGAAGTACCCCCCATTTTTTTTTAACATAATGTAGATATTTGAGTTCCTAAATCCCTTGTTGTACAGAATGCTATATTCAAGACAATATGGCTACAGAGGAAATACAGGCACTTTCCCCAATATACAACATTGTATACACTAGAGCACTGGTTTTCAATGTTAAATAATAATCAGTTGGCAGGGAAAGGGTGGGAGGTGGTATTTAAGGCACGGATGCCTGGTCCCTGTCCCCAGATCATCTATCTGATTTAGTGGGTCTGGGGTGAGGCTATGAATCTGTAGTGAGAATTGCTTTGAGACGACTGCTTTAGAGAGTCTCCTTAAAAACACACATTATAGGCCCTGGCCGGTTGGCTCAGCGGTAGACCATCGGCCTGGCGTGCGGGGGACCCGGGTTCGATTCCCGGCCATGGCACATAGGAGAAGCGCCCATTTGCTTCTCCACCCCCCCTTCCTCTCTGTCTCTCTCTTCCCCTCCAGCAGCCAAGGTTCCATTGGAGCAAAGATGGCCTGGGCGCTGGGGATGGCTCCTTGGCCTTTGCCCCAGGCACTAGAGTGGCTCTGGTCGCGGCAGAGCGACGCCCCGGAGGGGCAGAGCATCGCCCCCTGGTGGGCGTGCCAGGTGGATCCCAGTCGTGCGCATGCGGGAGTCTGTCTGACTGTCTCTCCCCGTTTCCAGCTTCAGAAAAATACAAAAAAAACCCCAACCCCCCCCCCACACACATTATAAAGAAAGGAAAAACTGAATTATAATTACTTAGAAATCAAATGTTTTGGTAGTCTAACATGGTCTCCTGTCCCTTCTCTTTCAGTTTGGGTATCTGCATGCAATGCAGTTAGGCAGAGCCTTCTCAGGAGGTATTCCCAAACAGTGTAGTATAAGTATGCCTTTCAAGCTTCCATGAACGGGACTTACATATTGCTTTTTAAATTATCGATGCTGCAAATTTCATATATTTATGGGGAAGGGGTCAAGGGAGATGTTGAGGGGAATACGGGGTGGGGGGATGCATTCGGGGCAACACTAGAATCTATGTAAACATAAATTAAAATCAATAAAAAAGCAAAACAAAACCAAAAAACAAAGTGCATGATATTTACAACCAAACAAAATTTATAAATCGGGGTTAAATTTTTACCAACTCAGGGGAATTCATATTAATAAAGATAAAATTTGAAAATGTTGCAAAACTATATATAAGATCTCCTCTGCATTATTGTTTAGAATAGGTCAAATGTAGGGATTAACTAACTGAATTTTCACCAAAAGAAAATTGAATAAGTGACTATATATCCTTACAGTGGAATGCAATCAAATAAACGAGGCAAAACTCAGGTCCTTTAAATGTACCAAGCTCTTAGTCACGTCAGGGCCTTTGAATGTGTAGTTACTGATGCCTGCAACACTCCTCCTAATTTCCACTCCTCTTTAGGTCTCAGACCAAACAGCTCTCTCTCAAAAAAGCCCTCCTTGACTCTTTAGAACAAGTTTTCCTGCTATATAGTCTCACAGTACTCCATACATTTCTTTTTATAGCAATTGCTACAGATATACTTGGAGTTATCTGTGTAATGACATGTTCAGTGTTTCTCCTATTGAACTGGAAGCTCTATGAGGGCAGAGACTGGTATTGTCTTCTGAACTATTGTACTGGCAGCACTAAACTCCCATATCTGGCTGACAGAAAGATGATAATATATTTATTTTTGGTACTGATATGAAAAGATGGCCATTATATACTAGTTGTTTTTTTTTTGTTTTTTTTTGAGAGAGAGAGAGAAACAGAGCAAGAGCGAGAAAGAGAGAGAGAGAGAGAGAGAGAGAGAGAGGAAGGGAGAGAAAGCATCAACTTGAAGTTGCATCACTTTAGTTCTTCACTGATTTTCTCTTATGTGCCTTGATCAGGGGGCTCCAGTCGAGCCAGTGACCTCTTGCATAAGCCAGTGACCTTGGGTCATGACCATGATCCCACAAGCTGGTAACCCTTCACTCAAGCTGGTGAACCTCCATTTAAGCAGGTGACCTCAGGGTTTTGAACCTGTGTCCTCAGCATCCCAGGCCAATGCTCTATCCACTGCGCCACCACCTGGTTAGGCATACTAGATATTTTCTATACTAGATTTCTTTCTTTTTTCTTTTTTAAAAAAAGCAAACTGATAAACTATAGGCACAGTATAATCCCACTTTTGTGAGAAGAGTGTTTCTATGGAGAATATACCTAATTGTTAATACTCAGAATTGCTGGGCTAAGCATATGAGATTCTTTATTTTTCTATCTTATAGATTTTTGTATTACTTTTGATAATCACAACACACAGATGATGAGTCATTTTAAATATTAGTATACGGTTTCTGCTCCTACAATTTTGAAGTCATATTTTCTGGATAACTATAGGTTTACTAATATTTTAAGCAAAAACAAAACAAAACAAAACAACCACCCCCAAAAAACAGATATTTTAATCATTTTGGATGAGAACATCTCTAAAATATATATACACTGCTCACAAAAATTAGGGGATCAGGAACGTGAAGGTACTCCAGTACTTTCAGCCTTTTGTATAGTGCATTTTCACCAACGAAATAAAAGAGTTTTGCATCTTATTTGCATAATTGAACTTTCCTTGACTTGTCGTTTGTTTTTCTGATGTTCTTGTTTAATAAAAAAAGGAGTGACATCAGAGAAATGGCGCCATAAGGAGCGATACCGATAAATCTCCCCCAAAATTCAACAAGATCTTCAACCAGAAACAGAAAAATCTATCCTTGGAGCCTCCAGAAGTTCCACACTAAATGCGAAGGTATGATGGAGCGAAAAATTGACTAAATATATAATCAACCCCAAAGGAAATAAGACGGAGGAAGAAACACTCCGCCTTCCTCACTAACCTAAAGAAGGGCTGCTTTCACTGGGAACTGAGAGTATAGGAACTAAGGCGGGCATAGGGTGTGAATAGAACCAGACTGCAGCACAAATGTCCGAACCAGGCTGTGGCACAGACATCCAAGCCGAGGAAAAACTGTGCCTGTGGCAACCCAGTCAACACAAGCTAACGCTCGCGCCAAACCCAGACAAAGAAAAGCAAGTGAGGTAGCCATCGACCCTGATCTCCTGGTCGGCGAACACAGATAGTGGGTGAAGAGATTCCTCCTAGAGCCCCGGGAGTAGGCGCCGGTTTTACCGGACAGAGGGGCAGTCAGAGGTCTTTGTGTGGGCTGAGACCGGAGTATCAGGGTCGCCCCTGCACCCTGAAGAGCAGCACGCGAAAAAGAGATTCCCTACGCTCAAACTTCTCTGGACAGGTGGGGCGCCTCACCCAGCCATATAAGCTAACAGACCCATGAAGGATTAGCTTAACCCACAGTCTGCTTGCCTCCCAACTGACTTATGCGACCCTAACTGACAAGATCTCTCTCAGGTCAGAAATCTAAGACAAGAGGGGAGAAATTTTTTGGTACCTCTTGTTATGCTATGCACGTAGGGGTGGGGGCAACCTCTGATTGGCAGAGCTTGCATACTAAGGGCTATATGTTAAAAAGAGGGATTTGGTAGCTTGTAAGTCCTCCTGCTTTGCAAACAGCAACTAGGGCATCTTCTACCCAGCCAAAATAGGTTACAAAGTGCCAAAAGCCTGGGGAAAGTGGTCCCACAGAGTGCTGAGGCATTGGGACACGCCTAGAGGCACATAGAAAGGGACCTTGAAAACAACTGGCTCCAAGCCCCACCTGATTATGCTAGCGGCTCTGACTGATTGAGCCTTACCCAGAGCCCTGTGCTGAGTGGGAATAGAGTGAGGATTTGCCAGCTCTTTGAGCCTCTTACTCTCCAGGCAGAGGTAGCAACAACTCCATAGCTGGATCATCAGGCTGCTAATTCAGGAAGGAAAGACTAGGAGAGAGGCTCCAGGAACACGGACTCTCTCACTGTCGGAGCCTATAAATGCTAATGAGCCTCGACTGCCAGCGACACTGAAGCCCAATATATGACATCGCCATAGAGATTTATCAACTGCAAACCTCTACCTAAGCGTGCCACAGGGGCAAAACCCGGGGTACAGAGTCACCGACTATGAAGAGGGAGAGAAAAGAAAGAGCAAGAAGATAATCTCTCAAAATCAAGAATAATCCACAGACTTTATAACCTATCCCATTTTATTATATTTGTTCGTTTGTTTTTCTTACCTTCTTGTCTTATTTTCTTTCTCTTGCAATTTGGTCGTTTAATTCTCTGCCGGTCTTACTCTCCCCTCTCCTTGAACTACACTACCCGTAAGTGTTACATCTCCCATTATCTTTCCTTTCTTCTTCCTTTCTCTCTATGAGGGTTGCACTCCAAAACCCTTAACTCTCTCTTTCTCTCTCTCCTTTTGTTCTTTTTTCTTCTTTTTGTGTTTTCCTCTTTCTTTTTTTCTCCCTCTATATTAGTTTCTTCTTTTCTCCTTTATTTTTCCTCTCATTCAATCCTCAATCACGAACAATTTATTTAATTTGGGACTCAAATTTTTCTTTGTGGCACTTTGGGTTTTTTTTTACTTTGATTTTTAACTCACTAGCAGTGCTCCCAAACCTGGCTCTCCATTTTATCTAGTTCTAGCTCCACTAAATACAATAGTAATTTTAAATTTTTTTTCCCCTTTTCCTGTTTCCCTCTTATTCCTCTCATTATATCTCTTAGTCAACCATCACTTAAAAGCAAATCATTTTATTCTTGACCCAAACTTTTTCCTTTTTTACATTTTGTGGGTCCATACCCCCCTTTTTTTGCCCCTTTATCACTTCTCCCCAATGCAGGCCGCCCTCCATTATAGGTAGTTTTTGTTCTATTTTGCACAATATAATTCACAGTTCACCACAAGATTTTCTCAAGGAGGGGAGAGGAGAGGAGAGGAAAAACAAAGGGGGGGGGAATAATATTTTTTTATTTTTTTTAACTTTTTATTCTTTATTAATTCTCATTAATACTATCAACAAAACAACCCTCAGATGCCATTAAGGAAAAGGAAATTGAATATCATGGATACAAAAGACAGAGAGGTAGCACAGATAGATGAGGAAAAATCTATGGAGAAAAAATTTAATATATTGGAAACCTTGGAGCTAAATGACAGAGAATTTAAAATAGAAATCCTAAAAATACTCAGAGATATGCAAGAAAACACAGAAAGGCAATTCAGGGAGCTCAGAAAATCCCCACTCCAGAAATTACTATAGGGGGTTTTTCAACCAGATACAAAGAACAAAACAAAACAAACCCACAAGTATAAGCTCCACCAAGAACACAATAAAACCAATTTTAAACTGTGAAAACAACAACAAAAAAAGGGGGAGAGGACGGAGATTAACAGTAGCAAAGGACGATGGAGTGCATAAGTACTCACAAGATAGTGCACTACAATGAACAAATGGTGCTGGGAAAACTGGAAAGCCACATGCAAAAGAATGAAACTGGACTACAGTTTGTTTCCTTGTACTAAAATTAATTCAAAATGGATCAAAGACCTAAATATAAGACCTGAAACAATAAATTACATAGAAGAAGACATAGGTTCTAAACTCATGGACCTTGGTTTTAAAGAGCATTTTATGAATTTGACTCCAAAGGCAAGGGAAGTGAAGGCAAAAATAAATGAATGGGACTACATCAAACTAAGAAGTTTTTGCTCTCAGCAAGAGAAACTGACAACAAAATAAATAGACAGCCAACTAAATGGGAAATGATATTTTCAAACAATAGCTCAGATAAGGGCCTAATATCCAAAATATACAAAGAACTCATAAAACTCAACAACAAACAAACAATCCAATAAAAAAATGGAAAAAGGACATGAACAGACACTTCTCCCAGGAAGAAATACAAATGGCCAACAGATATATGAAAAGATGCTCATCTTCATTAGTTATTAGAGAAATGCAAATCAAAACTACAATGAGATACCACCTCACACCTGTTAGATTAGCTATTATCAACAAGACAGGTAATAGCAAATGTTGGAGAGACTGTGGAGAAAAAGGAACCCTCATTTACTGTTGGTGGGAATGTAAAGTAGTACAACCGTTATGCAAGAAAATATGGTGGTTTCTCAAAAAACTGAAAATAGAACTACCTTATGACCCAGCAATCCCTCTACTGGGTATATACCCCCAAAACTCAGAAACATTGCTACATAAAGACACATGCAGCCCCATGTTCACTGCAGCATTGTTCACAGTGGCCAAGACATGGAAACAACCAAAAAGCCCTTCAATAGAAGACTGGATAAAGAAGATGTGGCACATATACACTATGGAATACTACTCAGCCATAAGAAATGATGACATCGGACCATTTACAACAAAATGGTGGGATCTTGATAACATTATACGGAGTGAAATAAGTAAATCAGAAAAAAACAAGAACTACATGATTCCATACATTGGTAGGACATAAAAACGAGACTAAGAGACATGGACAAGAGTGTGGTGGTTACCGGGGGTGGGGGGGAGGGGAGGGGAGGTGTGGGAGGGAAGGAGGGAGAGGTGAAGGGGGAAGGGGAGGGGCACAAAGAAAACTAGATAGAGGGTGACAGAGGACAATCTGACTTTGGGTGATGGGTATGCAACATAATTGAATGACAAGATAACCTGGACATGTTTTCTTTGAATATATGTACCCTGATTTATTGATGTCACCCCATTAACTTTAATAAAAATTTATTTATAAAAGCAAGGGAAAAAAAGAAATATCCCCTAATTTTTATGAATGTGTGTGTGTATAATATATAATATATTGCCTTCTTCGATGGCATTTAATGTTTGATTTGTTTCCTTAATAAATAGGGTCATTACCATCATTACTGTTCTTTAGCACATTCAGGGCCTTTCAAATGGTTTGCAAGTGGGTGATAATATTGGTTCCAAGCCTTCAAGGCAACGGGGCCGGGCACAGGGAAGCCAAATCTGGGATTTATCTGTTCTCACTGCCAATTTACTCTAGCACTCAGCGCAAACATTTACCATGTTCTATGTGTGTCATGACATGAGAAAAAGTTGAAACCGCGGCCATACAAAATCATTGTGCTATGTAAGAGTCCTTTTATAATTTTTCTGATTCTTCTCTTATATTAAGAACATTACCTGATATGGTTATATGTCAACTTACAGGTTGTTATAGTTTGGTCCTTCTAATTTGTTGTGAACTCAGATACCAGATTTTAAAAAATCATGCAAGAAGTAAGTATAATGGATTTGAATAATCCTGAGCAGCTTTTCTTTTAGATGATGAGCTTTAATGCATGGAATAAAAAGCAGCTTTCCTGTTAGCCAGAGCGATCAGGCAAGAGAAAGAAATGAAGGCATATGTATATCAGGAAAGAAGAAGTAAAGGTATCATTTCTTTGCAGATGACATGATCCTGTATATAGAGAATGCCAAAGACACCACCAAAAAACTATCAGAAACAATACACCAATATAGTAAAGTTGCAGGATGCAAAATCAACATACAAAAGTCCAACACTTTGCTATATGCCAAAGAGGAAACTTTGAAAAATGAATTAAAAAACCAATTCACTACTGCAACAGAAACAAAAAAAACCAAAAAAACCTAGGAATAAACTTAACAAAGGATGTGACATACAGTACCTATATACAGAAAATTACAGAACAGTACTGAAAGAAATTGAAAAAGACACAATGAAATAGAAAAATATAAAAATATTTCATGTTTATAGATAGGAAGAATCAACATAGTTCAAATGGCCCTATCCCAAAGCAATATACAAATTTAATGTAATCCCTATCAAAATCCCATTTCATTTTTTAAAGAAATAGAACAAAAATTACCAGGTTTGCATGGAACCATAATAAACCCCGAATAGCCAAAGCAATCCTGAGGAAAAAGAATGAAACCAGAGGTATCAAGCTACCTGACTACAAATTATACTACAGAGCCACAATAATCAAAACATCATGGTATTGACAGAAAAACAAGACATACAGAACAATGGAACAGAACTGAGAGCCCATAAATAAAACCACATATATATGGATAAATCATTTTTTGACAAAGGAGCCAATAACACAATGGAGAAAAGAAAGCCTCTTCAATAAATGGTGCTGGGAAAATTGGAAAGCCACATTCAAAAGAATTAAACTTGACTACAGTTTGTCCTATACAAAAATTAACTCAAAATGGACTAAAGACCTAAATAAAAGATTTTTTATTTTTTTACAGAGACAGAGAGAGAGAGTCAGAGACAGGGAGAGACAGGGACAGACAGACAGGAACGGAGAGATGAGAAGCATCAATCATTAGTTTTTCTTTGCATGTTGCAACACCTTAGTTATTCATTGATTGCTTTCTCATATGTGCCTTGACCATGGGCCTTCAGCAGACCGAGTAACCCCTTGCTGGAGTCAGCGACCTTGGGTTCAAGCTGGTGGGCTTTGCTCAAACCAGATGAGCCTATGCTCAAGCTGGCGACCTCGAGGTCTCGAACCTGGGTCTTCCACATCCCAGTCCGACGCTCTATCTACTGCGCCACTGCCTGGACAGGCTAAATATGCGATTTGAAACAATAAATTACATAAAAGAAAATATAAGTACTAAGCTCATGGACCTTGACTGTAGAGAACAATTTATGAATTTGACCTCAAAGGCAAGGGAAATATAGGCAAATATAAATGAATGGGACTATATCAAACTAAAAACTTTCTGCACAGCAAAAAATACTGGTAAGAAAACAAATAGGCAGCCAACTAAATGGGAGATGATATTTGCAAACAAAAGCTTCAATAAAGGTTTAATATCCAAAATATATACAATATAAAGAACTCATAAAGCTCAGCAACAAACAAGCAAACAATCCAATTAAAAAATGGAGAGAGGACCTGAACAGACACTTCTCACAAGAGGACATACAAATGACCGACAGGTATATGAAAAGATGCTCAACTTCACTAGTTATTCAAGAGACTCAAAAACTACAATGAGATGCCTCCTCACACCTGTTACGTTGGCTATTACCAACAAGACAGGTAATAACAAGTGTTGGATAGGCTGTGGAGAACAAGAAACCCTCATTCACTGCTGGTGGGAATGCAAATTATTACAACTATTATGGAAGAAAGTATGGTGGTTCCCCAAAAATTTAAGAATAGAACTACCACATGGCCCAGTAATCCCTCTACTGGGTATCTACCCCCAAAACTCAAAAACATTAGTACATAAAGACACATGCAGCCCCATGTTCATTGCAGCATTGTTCATGGTGGCCAAGACATGGAAACAACCAGTGTTCCTTGATAAAGGATTGGATAAAAGAGATTTGGTACATATACGTAATAAAATAGTACTCAGCCATAAGAAATGATGACATAATGACATTTATGACAACATGGATGGGCCTTGAGAACATTATACGAAGTGAAATAAGTAAATCAGTAAAAGCAAAGACCTATATGATTTCACACATAGATGGGATATAAAACTGAGACTCGCCTGACCAGGCGGTGGCACAGTGGATTGAACGTCAGACTGGGATGTGGAAGGACCCAGGTTCGAGACCCCAAGGTTGCCAGCTTGAGTGCTAGCTCCTCTGGCTTGAGCAAAAAGCTCACCAGCTTGGACCCAAGGTCACTGGCTCGAGCAAGGGGTTACTCGGTCTGCTGAAGGCCTGCAGTCATGGCACGTATGAGAAAGCAATCAATGAACAACTAAGGTGTCGCAACGAAAAACTAATGATTGATGCTTCTCATCTCTCTCCTTTCCTGTCTGTCTGTCCCTATCTATCCCTCTATCTGACTCTCTGTCCCTGTAAAAATAAATAAAAAACTGAGACTCACGGACATAGATAAAAATGAAGTGGTTTGGCCCTGGCCGGTTGGCTCAGTGGTAGAGCGTTGGCCTGGCGTGTAGAAGTCCCGGGTTCGATTCCCGGCCAGGGAACACAGGAGAAGCGCCCATTTGCTTCTCCACCCCTCCCCCTCTCCTTCCTCTCTGTCTCTCTCTTCCCCTCCCGCAGCCGAGACTCCATTGGAGCAAAGATGGCCCGGGCGCTGAGGATGGCTCCTTGGCCTCTGCCCCAGGCGCTAGAGTGGCTCTGGTCCCGGCAGAGCGAAGTCCCGGAGGGGCAGAGCATCGTCCCCTGGTGGGCAGAGCGTCGCCCTCTGGTGGGCGTGCTGGGTGGATCCCGGTCGGGGGCATGCGGGAGTCTGTCTGACTGTCTCTCCCGGTTTCTAGCTTCAGAAAAATACAAAAAAAAAAAAAAAAAAAATGAAGTGGTTACCATGGGGAAGGGAAAGGGAATGTGGGGGAGGGGGACAAGGAACAGGTGGGGTGAAGGGAGTAAAGAGGGACAAATATACAGTGACGGAAATGGATTTGACTTTGGGTGATGGGTGTACAACATAATCAACAGTTCAAATGCTGTAGAAGTGTTTACCTGAAACCTATGTACTCTTATTGATCAATGTCATTGTATTCAGGTTAATTTTGTAAAGAAAGAAAATAAAAAATAAAAAATATCTTTCCTGGACATTTATATGTCTCCTGAATAATTCCTAATTCTCTGGTTCCAGACAGCTGTCATTGCTAGACAGCCAAGGTCCAGCTCTCTGAACGTGTTATCATAGATCTGCACTGTGGGTTCGCACTTTTCCTGAAAATTCTCAAAGCTTTCTTGCTATACTTTCCACACTAAGAAAAGATCAGAATCAAGTAGAGAATTTGCTCTGGGTCTGAATTTTTTTTTAATTTTATATTTATTTATATTTATATTTTATCCATATTTTATATTTTAGGTGGAATGATCGTTTTTGTATGGGAAACAGAATGATCACAATCCTTTTGTAACATGTAGTTTAGTTATTTAATATCTATTTACCTTTCTTTTAAAATCAGAAAACAGCTTAAGGTAATATGAAATAAAGGGCAAATGTAAGTTATACAGACTATAGGTGCCACAGAAATGGAGAAAAGGAAGGAATTTACTATGAACTGAAGAAAGTCAGGAAGATCTCATGTAGTCGGGTTTGGAAAGACAAAGAGGATTTGCAGAGATGAAGAGAAAGGGAAAAAGCAACCTCAAGGACAATCAAGTTCTTCTATTAACACTTCTGGTATCTGTTGTTCAGAAAAATAATATAGGCACGATGCAAAATTTACTGATCATTTACTATATATCAGATACTATAAAAACGACCAACACAGCTTCAAAGACCTCTTAATTCGTTGGCTGTTGACAAGGAGTTGTGGTGGTGGATGGACTTAAAAACTGGATAGAGCACAGAATTTAAATTGTATAGTAGTTGTCACACTTATATTTTAAGTAAAACCTTGAAATGAAGAAAGGGCGTGTACTGTAACTCACGTTTTCTGTTTTAACCTTCCGCCATCAGTATCTGTTGGTTGAGACTGTAACTTCTCCTCATCATCTGACTGTGCTGCACCATTACTACGAGGGGAAAAAGTAATTTTAAAAGAAGCCATTTCCCTAACACTTCTCTAAAATCTCTCTATGTATACTTACTATGGAATTAGCTAATCGTAGTTTTGGGAAAAAAAAAAACCCTCTATTAAAATGCTTTATATAAGTATAATTTAAATGACTCTGAGAATTAAAAAACTTGAAAGATCAAAGAATACAATCGTTAAGCAAGGTGCAGTGTAGAAAATGCAAGGGAATAAAATTTAGGAACTTAAGAAGAACTCACGACAAACAAGACTTTCTTCTGGGTGAACATGCTACACAGAAATGACAAACTAACTTGTCAATACCTTTCTCTTCACTCACACTCAGGCACATCATGTATAATACTTTGAAAAGCTTTACTTTCACAGAAGTCAGTCCTTAGATGTACACATATCCCACAGTAAAGTCAATCACCTTACTCTAAAGTCATTTTCTGACCTTCCAAATTATATAAAATTTCTGATCCTTAAAGCAAGATTTCGGAAAAAGCAACATGGCTTTTTAGCCTCAGTATGTTTTAATACTGCCTGTGGTATAAATCATTTTGGTCCTGGCTGGTTGGCTCAGTGGATAAAGCATCAGCCCGGTATATGGATGTCCTGGGTTCGATTTCCAGTCAGGGCACACAGGAGAAATGACCATCTGCTCCCCCCACCTCTCCCCCTTTTCTCCCTCTTCTCCTCCCATAGCCAGTGGCTTGACTGATTCGAGCACTGGCCCCAGACAGGGGTTGCTGGGTGGATCCCAGCTGGGGCGCATGCGGGAGTCTATCTTACTATCTCCTTTCCTCTTACCTAATAAAACATTTTAAAAGAAGAGAAACCGAATACTATGGGATTAAAGATATATACTATTTTCCTCTAGTAACTGAATAGCTCAAAGAGAAAACAAAAAAGAATATATCCATTAACTATTTTAATTCCAAATTAAAAAAAGAAAAGGCTGAATGAAACCAGATCAGGGACTGTCATAGTTCATAAACAGAGAAACCTTTACCATTCTGAATGAAATACTAACAAATGATAAATAGTAACATTAGGTCATACCTTACATATTCCTTAGTCCTTCTCATGATGTGCAGGGTGAGAGGATTGATACCTGTTGGCAGTTTCTCTTCCGCAAGACTCAAAGGTATTTCTTCTCCAGTATCCAGGTTCTTAATCATTACACTGGCAAGAATTTCCTGAGGTAAAAAAATAACACCAGAGAATAATTTATAATTTAAGTATCTTTTTGAGTCTTCAAAGCTCTCCAAACTTAATGACTTTCTAGATACATTCAGTACTGTGCACAATAATTTGTAACATCTTTATTGATACAATTCACACACTGCAAAATATACTCATTAAAGAATAAATAGTTCAATGATTCTTAGTATATTCACAGAGCTGTGCAACACCACCAATATCTAAGTTTAGAACATTTCTTCTAACTCCAAAGGAAATCCCATACCTATTAGCTGTCATACCTTTTTCCCCTCACCTTCCAGTGGAAACCACTAATCTACTTTTGGTCTCCACGGATTGGCTAATTCTAGACATTTCAAATGCATTATATCATAAAGCATGTGGTCTCTTGTGATTGGCTTCTTTCACTTAGCACAATGTTTTCATGGTTCATTCTTACTATAACATGTATCAGAACTTATTTCTTTTGACCCTGGATGGTTGGCTCAGCCACAGAGCATCGGCCTGGCCTGTGGAAATCCTGGGTTAAATTCCTGGTCAGGGCACACAGGAGTAGTGACCCTTTGCTTCTCCTCCCCTCCCTCCCCTTCTCTTTAAAAGTATCTCTTCCCCTCCCACAGCCATGAATCGAATGGTTCGAGCAAAGTTGGCCCCGGGCACTAAGAATGGCTACATGGCCTCACCTCAGGCACTAAAATAGCTCAGTTGCTGAGCAACAGAGCAGAGGCTGCAGATGGGCAGAGCATGGCCTGGTAAGGGACTTGCTGGGTGAATCCCGGCCAGGGCACATGCAGGAGTCTGTCTCTACCTCCCTGGCTCTCACTAAATAATAATAATTTTAAAAAATTATTCCTTTTAATTGCTGAAAAACAGTACACATGCATGGATCTACCCCATTTTATATACCCATTCATCAGTGAGAAACATTTATGTTGTTTGTGCACTTTGAACACTTGTATGTGTATATGTGTGTGTTTGTGTGTGTGTGTATATATATACATATATATTCGAAGTTAGAAGCAGGGAGGCAGTCAGACAGACTCCCGCATGTGCCTGGCAGGGATCCACCTGGCATACCCACCAGGGAGCGGTGCTCTGCCCATCTGGGGCATTGCTCCATTGTGGCCAGAGCCATTCTAGCGCTTGAGGTAGAGGCCATGGAGGCATCCTCAGCGCCCAGGCCAAGTTTGCTCCAATGGAGCCCTGGCTATGGGAGGGGAAGAGAGAGACAGAGAGAAAGGAGACAGAGGAGGGGTGGAGAAGCAGATGGGTGCTTCTCTGATGTGCCCTGACCGGGAATCAAACCCGGGACTTCCACACGCTGGGTCGACGCTCTATTGCCGAGCCAACCAGCCAAGGCCTTGTGTGTATTTCTTATGCAGACATGTTTTCATTTCTCTTTGGTGTATACATAGGAGTGGAATTTCTGCAGCATGGTAACATGATGTTGAATATTTTGAAAAATGCCAAAGCATTTCCCAAAGTACAGTAATTTTTTCAAATGTGTTTTTTATAAGAAACAAAAACTAAGATTTTTTCTGTAAAACTTCATTCTGAATAAATTGGACTATATACATTAAATTTTAGTGGTAAGAAGTATTGATACTGTATGCACTGTATGTGATCTTACAAGTATAAAAACATATACCTATCTTATTGTCATTTCTTTTTAAGCCCATTTTCTATAAAACATAGACTTTGCCTTCAATATATTCCAAGATATAATTGTGGGAAAGGCCAGGTTTAAGTCAAAGTTGCAAACTCACACATATTAAAAAAACAAAATCTAAGACAATATTCATTTTTTTTCTTCTACATTATGCTTTTTTTGTCTAATGACAATAAACAAAACTTTTTTTATTTTTATATTTTTGTATTTTTCCAAAGTTAGAAGCAGAGAGGTAGTCAGACTCCCACATTCTTCCAACCGGGATCCACACGGCATGCCCACCAGGGCGCAATGCTCTGGCCATCTGGGGCATTGCTTAGTTGCGGCCGGAGCCACTCTAGTACCTGAGGCGGAGGCCATGGAGCCATCCTCAGCACCTGGGCCAACTTTGCTCCAATGGGGCCTTGGCTGTGGGAGGGAAGAGAGAGACAGAGAGGAAGGAGAGGGGGAGGGGTGGAGAAGCAGATGGGCGCTTCTCCTATGTAGCCTGACTGGGAATCGAACCTGGGACTTCCACATGCTGGCCAGATGCTCTACCACTGAGCTCAATGGCCAGGGCACAATAAACAAAAAATTTTTAAATTATATAAAATATTATACACATAAAATTACCCATTTTAAGAACTTTTCATTGTAGAGCTTGGTGGCATGAAGTACATTCATACTGCTGTGCAACCATCATCGCCATCCACTTCCAGAACCCTTTCCCCTTCCCATTATGGCTTTTACATTTTGTGTTTTTAAGGACAAAAAAATATATAATTATACCTCATCAGTGAGCTCTCTCCCAGAGTTGGATCTAGGTCTCTGAGGGCCCAGCACTTCACTTGCTATTGTCTGCCCATCAGGTGCTTTTCCATTTTCCTGAAATTATAATTTTGTAAACAGAAAGTAGACTGAATCCATTTCTATAAATATTCAATTATCCATTACCACATACGGCTCTAAAATATTCCATAACTCAGATAATGGAGCCTGCTGAAAATTTAAATGGAACACTCCATTTCAGCTCCTTATTAGTCCCAGCATTCTGAAAAACAGGTATCAAAACTATCGCCGCCCATGAATGTCTTCATACTCTTGAAAGCAAATACATGTTCTCTTGGAAAGCGACCCCAGAGCAGTTCTCTACCACTAGAACACTAGCACAAAGGCTGCCACGAATCAGGGCTCTGTGTGTGGACACCTCAAAGGCACAGGCCCTCTGACTTTTTCTGTAAAGAGTCAGGTAGTAAATATCTTAGGCTTTTTGCTTCATAAATAGTGTCTGTCATGTATTCTTTCTTTTAAAAGGCACTCTTGAAAAATATAAAGACCATTCTTAATGTGGGGACCCTACAAAAAGAGCCCACTGCTAACGTCTGCTCTAAGACTCTGAGAAGACTAGATAGTGTTTTATCTCCCAACTTGCTAACCGCCCCAATCAGAGCTACCAAGTCCTCGAGCCCAAGAACTTGGCTCTGGTAAAAATTCATGTTACCAAGTCCTTTCCATTGCCTCATATGTAGTTATATATAGCATAGTGTATGAAGTTGGGTTTTTTTGTGATTAGGAAAAGGAAATAAAAAAATAAATAAAAGTCCTCTATTTTGTCCACTGTAGTTCCGATAATGAAGATTGTAGTTGGTATTTATTGATATCAACCACATTACAAATAGCAGCATCTGTCATTTTTGCAATGCCTAATACATGGCCAGGTACTTGGTATACTTCAGCTCTTTTCTTCCTTGCAAGAAACCGTCAAGGAAAGTTTCTCCCTCATTTTATTCATGGGGTACTTGAAACTCAGATGTTAGATAGCTTCCTGGAGTCCCCTAGTTATTTATAGCAGAGCTGGACAAAGGATATAAGGAGGACAGGTTTTGGGGATGAGGAAATATTTGGCCTAGAGAAGAAAGAAGGTTTGATAATCAACAAAGCAGCAAGTTGTGGAGAGTTGATGAAGCCTATATCTAATATAACACGAATTCACCAACCTGGGCAGTAACTATTTTATCTCCACTGGTAGCACTTGCCAAATCAAGAGAAGGCTGAGAATCCTTGGCTGTACTCTCTGAAGCCATGGTCGCAGTTAGAGTATCAGATGTAATATTTTCTTTGGGAACTGCAATAATAATAATAATAGTAGGAGTAGTAGTAATAATAATAATTTCTTATATAGGACTTTATACATAACTTGAAAAGTGCGTTACCCTTTACTTATCTGACTCTTATAACAATCCTGTGACAAAAGTGGCTTTATTACTCTTTTTTCTTTAGTGAGGTGGGGGGGGAGAGAAAGAGAGGGAAAGAGTGACAGACCGACAGAAAGAGAGATGACAAGCATCAACTCATGGTAGTGGCACTTTAGTTGTTCATTGATTACTTTCTCATATGTGCCTTCACCAGAGGGCTCCAGCCAAGCCAATGACCCCTTGCTCAAGCCAGCGACCTTGGGCTTCAAGCCAGCGACCTCAGGGTTTTGAACCTGGGTCCTCAGCATCCCAGGTTGACACTCTATCCACTATACCACCACTTGGTCAGGCTATTCCTCTTGTTTTTATTTTATTTTACTTTTTATTTATTCATTTTAGAGAGGAGAGAGAGAGGGGAAGAGGGAGAAATGAAGGGAGGAGCAGGAAGCATCAACTCCCATATGTGCCTTGACCAGGCCAACCCAGGGTTTCGAACCGGCGACCTCAGTGTTTCCAGGTCGACGCTTTATCCACTGCGCCACCACAGGTCAGGCTACTCTTGTTTTATATATGGGGAAAACAGGATTCAAACAAGCTGAATTCCTCAAGGCTGTACAACTATGTACTCAATTTAAAAAAAAGAGAGAGGTCTAGTGCCCAGTAAACTTAATTCAGAAATAAAAAGTTAAGAGAGAAAAAGAGATATCTCAGACTTGATTTCAAATCTTAATTGTCCAATCCCATATTCTTTTTATCATGCCACACTGACTGTTCAACAATAACAGATCTGAAAATTTGCAGTTTGCTGAAATGTTCAATTATAGTAACTAATCACCAATGTAAACATTTTCACTTTTTATTACCAAAATGATTTTTCCACGCAGTCATCAGTATAGTTTAAATAGCATAAACTAAAACAAAATCAGAAATTTAAACATGTTCAACTCAAAAATCTCTCCACAAAAACACTTATTTCTCAATTAATACTTGCCGTCTAGATCAGGTGTTTTAAGAACCTCAAATTCCAGTTCGCTTTTCTTTTTTCTCGGGGGCGGAGCAGGTCGAGATGGAGGTGGTGGTCTAGGAGGTGGGAAATTAGTTGGAGGGGGTGGGCGCGCTGGAACAGGCTTCTTAGTGCTAGCCACTATGTCGGGCTCTGGAGTGAGCTGCCTTGGGGGTTTGGCAGGGGCTGCTTCTTCCACAACAGCAAAATCTTTAGTAGATGAGGAGTCTGCGGACGCAGACTCTAGAACGTCACTTCCTTTGGTTTCCACTGCTTCCTTGTTCGATACTTCTGCTTCAGTTTCAGGCGCATGAAGCTGCTCAGCTGAACTGATTTCAGTTAATTTAGTGGTTTCGTCTACGGGTTTCTCACAGGTATCATCGGAAGGAAAACATTCATTTGATCCTAATTCAGTTTGTTCAAAATCATCCGGACTCTCTGCCCTTTCGGAATCTTCCTGCAGGACTTGATCTATGGCCAATAGTCCGGGTACATTGCTAAGATCTGCTGCACCCACGAGAGGACCGGCAGCAGCCTGATCAGAGTGTCCTTTTCCTTTGGAATCCAAAGAGTCATCTTCAAGCTGTTGTACTTTCTGACTCTCCTCAATAATACTTTCAATGATCTGAAGAAAGAATAAAAGGCAGTTAGTTTAAAAAAAAAAAATGAAGCCATTTACAAGAACATAATAATAGCTAATCATTTATAAAGTACTTACTATGTGCCAGGCAACACTTTACATATTTGAATCTTTAAAACAACCTCAAGAGAAAGCACTCTTACTATCGTCATTATACAAATGAGGGAGCTAAGGCTTTGAGGAACCAACTGATTTGTCCAAGGTCACATAGCTTATAAGTGATGAAGCTGGCATAAACCTTGGGAGTTTGGTTCCAGATTCTGCACTCTTAACCATTATATATAACAGGAAATCTGTGTCAGCACATCTAATCACAAAAGCCCAATCAACCCTGTATAACAAATTGCAAACTTAAAATCTTCATTCAGACTCTTCATGTCGTAGTTCATTTATATATTTATGCCAAGTTAGCTGTAGTAACAGCCTGCTGATTTGAACCTGGTTGACAAAATCATGAGAATGAAATCCATCTCATACAAGAATTAAACTTGTTGCCTGACCAGTGGTGGTTCAGTGGATGGAGTGTCGACCTGGGACGCTGAGGTCTCTGGTTCAAAACCCCCGATGTTGCCAACTTGAGCGTGGTTTTGCCAGCTTGAACACAGGGTCTCTGGCTTGATTGCAGGACCACTGATACGATCCCATCGTCACTGACTTAAGCAAGGGACACTGGCTCAGCTTGAGCCTGCCGGTCAAGGCACGTATGAGAAACCATCAGTGAACAACTAACATGGTTCAACTACAAGTTGATCAGTATTAAAAAAAAATAGGATGGCCCTGGCTGGTTGGCTCAGTGGTAGAGCGTTGGCCTGGCGTGTAGGAGTCCCGGGTTCGATTCCCCGCCAGGGCACACAGGAGAAGTGCCCATCTGCATCTCCACCCCTCCCCCTCTCTGTCTCTTTCTTCCCCTCCTGCAGCTGAGGCTCCATTGGAGCAAAGTTGGCCCGGGCACTGAGGATGGCTCTATGGCCTCTGCCTCAGGTGCTAGAATGGCTCTGGTTGCAACAGAGCGACGCCCCAGATGGGCAGAGCATCGCCCCCTGGTGGGTGTGCCGGGTGGATCCAGGTTGGGCGCATGCGGGAGTCTGTCTGTCTCCCCGTTTCCAACTTCAGAAAAATACAAAAATAAAAATAGGATTCAACATGTTTAGCTCAAGCTATGACAGGAATAGCCAGCAGATACAAGGTTAATATTCTTAAACAGAATACACTTAATACCCCACTAGTAAGAGGGATGGACGGCAGGACCAGAAAAAAACTTCATATGCCTAGTTCACCTTGCCTTTCCCCCCTTTATTTCTTATAGATAGCTAAAAAATACAGATAGGTTTTATATGTACTCTGAGATTTAAAAGAAACTATTTTTTCTACACAGGTTTGTCATTATTGACACCTTAAATCTCCCAGCCCACTCAGCTTTCCACCATGCCCAACCATGGATGACTTCCGCTTTCTCAATCCCTTGACTCCAGAAAGTTAACAGAATGTGTCACAGGCCGTCTTGAACTGGATGGTATTGTCACTGAGTAATATTCATTTTTGATTTCTTAAACTTTTTCTAAACCTTCAAAATTATAATCCCAGATGTACATCACTTTTTTTTTAAAAAAAAAAACTTCATTTATTCATTTTAGAGAGGAGAGAGAGAGAAATGGGGGGAGCAGGAAGCTACAACTCCCATATGTGCCTAGACCAGGCAAGCCCAAGGTTTTGAACTGGCAAATTCAGAGTTCTAGGTCACCGTTTTGTCTACTGCGCCACCACAGGTCAGGCCTACATCACTTTTATAAGAGGAGTATTAACAAGAGTCCCCCTGATTTGACAATTAGGTGGTTACTGAGCACTGAGTGCCATAGTGATAACAGAAGGCAGTAAATTACAGTGGGGTCAGGAATGACTAAGAAGTGAAGCCACAGAGACAGCCAGCACATTCTATGGTTTCAAAAACTTGGCTATAAATGGAAGAGGATACAAGAAGGTGAACCAGTAGTTTTATAAACTGAGAGGAAGGAGCCAAAGGAAAGGAAGAAAATTCTAGGGAAGAAAAGCAGGTCTCTCTATTAGATCCAGGACACACATTCTCTATTTAATCAGCATGCAAACCTTGTGAGGTGTTTGGATTATCTCCTTTCCACAAAAGCAGGTATCTGAGTTAAAACATTAAGACTTTTGCCCAAGGTTCTACAGCTAGTAAGCTAGAAAATCAAAACTGAAATCTAGGTTTTCCTAAAAACTCTATGATTCTTTATATTATGCCATACTACTTCGGACAAAAATACAACTAAATTCTCAACAATGACATGAAAAGGAAGTTACAGATAAAAACAAGCTGGCAGGTCACGGAAATACAAGATGATGAAAAGGAGTAAATTCACACAACGGAGCCTCTAAATTCTTCATGCAGCAGGAAAAATGGTCACCTGCTCAAAGTGAGTGGGATACAAGTAGGCAGAAAGAGCATGAAGTGAATGTAAAGATTTGAAATAATCACTATACATAATGGAAAGGCTCATGCCATTAGAGGTGTCAAAATGAGGTAGAAAATCCTAAATCATCCCTAATCCTTTATTTGAGAACAATCTCTTTCTTCTCTGAATGCCTGTCATTCTGATTGTTCATTACAGTATGATCTATAATATACATACAAGGTAGTATATGGGCTAGCTCTGTATAAATATTTTCTCCACACGGGAAAATTAGTTCCTGGGAAGCAAGACCCATTTAAGGCTTGATATGCCCCCACCATAACACCTATTTACAGTGCCTGCCCCTATATTTGGTTTCCCTGGGTCTTTAAGAGGTAGCAAACAGGGAAAGAGCAAGACAACCGTGAGAATCAAAACCAACATGGAGGTGATCATGCTCAAGCAACTGTTTGCTTCAAAAAAAACTCACTGCTTTCCCAGTCATTATAAAATAAAAACCAGATGTTTTAGGATGACATAAGGCATTCCCATAATCTGGCCTTAACTTTGGTCTCTACACTCATCCCTAAACATTTTGCACATTCATCATCTCCGTGCAGTTCTGTGGTTACGCCTTTCCTCTCCCATCTCTGCCTGCCCAAATCTTACCCATTCATCAAAACCAGCTCAGATGGTACTTCCTCATTCCTACCCCAAAGCAGGAAGTAAAGTCTCCTTTTGTGTTCTTATAGTTTCTAAGTTTACTTGAACACTTTTCTATTACATTTCGTCTTGTGTTTATTCAGTTTCCTCCTGTACTAAAATGAAAGCTACCAGGAGAAGGGACTGTGTCCTGGTCCAGGGTACAACCACAGCCTTTATCACTGATGTATAATACTTTATTCCAGTGGTTCTCAAACTTTCGAAGTCAGGGCACATTTAAAATCCTACCAATAATTGTAGGTGCACTATATACAAATTTCTGAGAAATATGTTATAATAATTAAGTCAAATATTTAATAAAAAAATATAAAGTCCAAGAGCGCATTTATGGTAATTAAATGAAATAAATTTGACAAAATAAAATTTATTCTGACATTAAAAAACATTTTTATGTTACATTTTTTGAGTTACGCTTTTTAGAATTCGTAAAAAAAGGGGTTAAAAATAAAAACAACAAAAAAGTTTTTTTATATATATACATTCTTAGTAAGATTAGTAAATTTGGCAGGTTCTAGCATGAATGTGTTAAGTTTTTTCATTCTTGTGTTTATGAGAAATATGAGCCTGATATGTCCTAGCAATTTCTTCAATGTTTGGACATCTATTTCAAAGGCAAAGTCTCATTTCCTTGTCAATACATTGAAGAATTCTTCTCTTTTTACTCTTAATTGCGTTGAGTACAGAAAACCCCCACCCATCCATATCATCTTAACTTGACAACAGACAAAGGATAGAAGAAACTTGCCTCCAGTCTTTCCAGGGAACATGGGGGGTAGTATAAACAATCTAGCACCAGAGCTTAACAGCCTTTTGCAACCTAATCAGGCAAGTGAGGTGGGGGGTTGGGCAGACTGTCAGCTTACAGCCAATTCCCCACACCTCTGTCCCCCCTAAATCTAAACTCCAAAAACCCTGTTGGTTTTTTGGTCCTCAACAGGCACATATTTTTCTCTGGAATACCATAGGGTGCACCTGGAAATCTTCTAGGGTGCACACTTTGAGAACCAGTGCTTTATTCAATTAAAAAGACTAGAACTTAAAAAGTGATACCTTATAGTCTTAAGCCTCACTCTCTGTCTCATGGTGTTTATTATTCAGCTTCTAAGCTCCCCTAAAAACCCACCATTTTTTTTACTACTAACTATGGATAGTCATGTATTTGTAATTTACCCTAAGAAAAAATTTCTTTAAAAGGTAAAGTAAAGCTCTAGTGGAAAAAGTAGAAACATTTCAAGCTTTCGACAATAATAATGGATAGACACCTGTGTAATACATTTGCTTGATCAAAGAAAACTGAACAGTGAAATTATGTAGAAATATGATGAAAATCAAAAAATGGTAAGAAGAAAAGGTAGAATACAAAAATTCTATCTACATTACAATTAGGAAAAAACTAGGTAAGAACCAGAAGGTAATGCTGAAAAATTAAGAGAGCTGTTTGTTACAGTGCACAATTGTATGCAATTTCTGATTTTTAAAAAAGCAACCACTCTTATTATTTATGCTGATACACAATACCACCATTTCTCCCAAACAGAAAAATGTTCCTTTTAAAGAAAAAGGTATGATCAATATTAAAATAGGTAGTTCAATAAGTTTTTAAACTTCATAAAGGTAGAATAATGGATCTCCATTGAGGGTGAATTTGCTCAGCACCTTGCCTAGATAGTTGGTGACGTCTGAAGATATTTTTGGATGTCATGACAGGATACAAGAAATCTACTGGCATCTAGTATTTAGAATCCACGGATGCTGCTAAACATCCTACAATGCAGAGAACAGTCTCCGAGTCTCCCCTTCCTTCTACAACAAAGAATTAGCCAGTCTCAAACGTCAATAGTGTCGCTACTGAAAAACTCTGGGGTAGAAAATGTGCCATCTTGTTGGTTTCTGGAAACCTACTGGCTAAACGGTGTCTGGGGTGCAGAAAACACTCAACATAAATGAATGGACACACACTATCCTTTCTCCTTGAGTTTTATCCTGATACTGTAAACCAGGGGTCCCCAAACTTTTTACACAGGGGGCCAGTTCACTGTCCCTCAGACAGTTGAGGGCCGCCACATACAGTGCTCCTTTCACTGACCACCAATGAAAGAGGTGCCCCTTCTGGAAGTGCGGGCGGGGGGGGGGGGGGGCAGGGCAGATAAACGGCCTCAGGGGGCTGCAGTTTGGGGACACCTGCTGAGTGTAAACTATCTCACTGTCATTTTTTTTAAGTGAGAGAGACAGACAGACAGACAGGAAGGGAGAGAGAAAAGAAGCATCAATTCTTTGTTGCAGCTCCTCAGTTGTTCACTGATTTCTTTCTCATATGTGACTTGACCAGAGGGCTATAGCCGAGCCTGTGACCCTTTGCTCAAGCCAGTGACCATGGGGTCAATCCAGTGACCATGGGGGACATGTCTATGATCTTACACTCAAGCCAGATGAGCCCGTGCTCAAGCTGGTGACCTCGTGGTTTCGAACCTGGGTCCTCTATATCCCAGGGCGACACTTTATCCACCGAGCCACTGCCTTGTCAGGCCCATTGTCAGAATCTTTATCCTGTGCGCAGTCTCTCCTAGTAAACCAAACTCTAAAGCTTCGCAGCATCAATTCTTTAAAAGGTATCAACGGCTCTATCAGAGTAATGACTTTTTATAACCTCCAACTGCTAAAGACATCCAAAGTTGCTGCACTGAACTTTTCAACACTTTTAACTCTTAATAGTAACCTTGTGAGTAATTATCACTTATTTAAATATAAACACAAGCATAAAAAAATAAGGGCACATTACAAAATATTTTTCTAAGTACTGTTTCAAACTAGAGGGACAGGGGGCTGAACGGAGGTCGAAGAGAGTAAAGGGAATCGAACATATGGTGACGGAAGGAAACTAAACTTTAGGTGTTGAGCACACAATGCAATATACAGATGATATATTACAGAACTGTACACCTGAAACCTATATAATCTTATTAACCAATACTACCTCAATAAATTTAGAAATAATAATGCTGTTTCAAGAATTACAGAATCACTTCTAAAAAGCCTGATGCATCTTCAATCACAAGTTCAACAGATTCAAGGAACATTTACTGAATATCCACCATGCACAGGGCCCTATATTAAAAGAATATAGAAAATTTTCCACTTTAAATGTACCTTATAAAAATAAAATAAAAAAACATAGTATACTATGTAAATGATAACTGCTAAACTAATATTGACATTATATTTTACCAACCTTTTTAGACACATCTTGTTTCAATTCTTGTACAGGGGACTCATTTCCAGCTTTGTGTGCAGTGTTCTCTGTTTCCTATTTGAAAACAAAAGAAAGAGACCAAACGATAACACCTTTTCTTTAAAACTCTGTTTAAAATGGGTATAAATTAGTAAATATAGCATTAATAAATCAAAGGCCCATAAACAGCTCAGATGTTTGTATACTGATAGATGCCCAGAGATTTTATGCCAACAGGAACAATATGGTTTGCATAAGGAGGTTATCAATTAGAGATTTTTAATTTTTCTACTGCAATTAAATATTTCCCTTTAAAAATACCCACTTTTTTTTTTTTTTTTTTTTTTTTTTTTTACGTTTTTCTGAAGCTGGAAACAGGGAGAGACAGTCAGACAGACTCCCGCATGCGCCCGACCGGGATCCACCCGGCACGCCCACCATGGGGCGACGCTCTGCCCACCAGGGGGCGATGCTCTGCCCATCCTGGGCGTCGCCATGTTGCGACCAGAGCCACTCTAGCGCCTGGGGCAGAGGCCACAGAGCCATCCCCAGCGCCCGGGCCATCTTTGCTCCAATGGAGCCTTGGCTGCGGGAGGGGAAGAGAGAGACAGAGAGGAAAGCGCGGCGGAGGGGTGGAGAAGCAAATGGGTGCTTCTCCTGTGTGCCCTGGCCGGGAATCGAACCCGGGTCCTCCGCACGCTAGGCCGACGCTCTACCGCTGAGCCAACCAGCCAGGGCCCACTTTTTTAACCTTAAAAAATTTACGGAAAGATAAGAACTACTAAATACCTTCGTAGCCTAAAAAGATTAAGGATTTAAGCAAAAACAACAGAATTGTTATTTCCCCCAAAGTACTGCTTCATAAATGTGCACAAATACATAATGCAGAAAACGACACTCAGACAACTGTTTTCTTAAAAATTCTAAATGCTTTAGATAAAACAAATCAAGACCTAAACAGAAATTAAACGAAGTCCTCATAAACAGTAACAGATGAACGAAATTAAACCCACCAAAAATACATATATATCTACGTATACTTTCATATATACATACGTACATATATATATATACTTGGGAGGTTAGAGACGGTAGAAATAGATAACTGCATTTTTGCTGGAAAAAAATTCAGGTAAAATAAGGTAATCATACATTTGCAAATCTTAACACCATATTCTTCTACACCTTAAAGCTGTCTTTACATTTAAAGAAGTGCAGCAATTTGAATGCTACTCCCAATACTGAATAAAAGCAAAAAACAAACAAAAATCCACTTTATAATTCTTGGTGCACATCTCAGAGCTTGTTAAAGAAAGCCAGTATTACCTTTCCTTTTTTTCTTGGTCAGATAAGCAAAATAAGAATGTGTGTACATATTAAAGTAGTACTTCTATTGAGCGTTATCAGGATATGATCATGATAAACTCCACAATGCAATTACTCTAGAGATTATTATATTCTAAAGATACAATGTGCTAAAGAAATTTCTGTAGGATTTCCAATATCTTTAAGCTGAAATTTTCTTTCATTGGATTTCTCCCAGCACTTAGGGAATATTACCAATCTCATAGATTGTACTACAGAAAAACTGTTTCATGGAATTTTAAGTATTAGATAAAATCAAAACTGTACTGCAGCCCAGTTTTCAACTTAAAAAAAATCTGTAATCAAAAGCAATTAAAGATGGGGGAAGAGTGAATTGGAAGAAGGTAGTCAAACTTTCAGTTAGAAAATAAATAGGTACTAGGGATGTTAAGTACAAAACAATGATTATGCAAACACTGCTGTTTGACACACAGGAAAGTTGTTAAGAGAGTAAAAATCCCCCCCCTGTTTTTCTTTTTCTTTCTTTCTTTTTTTTTTGGTGGGCCATCATCTTTAATTCTAGCTTGCACCCGGCGGGCAAGTAGAAACACACACTGGGCTCCAAAACCCACTCATTCAGTGCTCACAAAGCTACTGACTTATCCGAGTTTCCTAGAATCAAAGGTTTCTAGCTCACCAGACTTATTCACCTCTGTTCCCCATCTCCTTCCTACTCTCTGCACAAACTGGCTTCTCACTCAATACTCCGCCATCTTAGCTGCTTCTCCTGGCCTCCTCCACTTGGCCTTTCTCTGCTCTCCTCTCTGCTCTCTCCTCTAATGATAATCTCAGGAACCAAGCTCTTTTTTTCCTTTTTATTGTATTTATATGGAAAAATAAATGTTGACTGAACCCGTTGTGGTAATCATTTCACAATATATGTAAATCAAACCATCCTTCTATACACCTTAAATTTATAGTGATATATGTCAATTATAGTTCAATAAAACTAGGAGGAAAAAAGAACAGTTAATGCACACTAGAGAAATACCTTCAACTGCCCTACGAATTAAGTATACGCATTCAATTATCCTCCAATAACTGTATATTAGCAGGAAAACCATAAGCATTATACAATCTAATTCCACGGATATTTTCCCTAAATTAACCTTGGCAAAGTTACACACTAATGACTCCTGTACCTCAATTTAATTTGCTTGAGTTAATTTCAAAGGTCACAGATTTACACTCTTACACTGACCAAAACTGCTGAGCAGTGATTTGACTTCTATTTTATTTGGCTTTAACAAAACTCCCTTGGATTTCGAACTTTTGAAAGCTATCAACTCCTATAAATTAAACTGTTATTAAGTCATAGTTTAAGAGCTGATATGGTACCTACCAGACAATCTGATCCCTAGAGAAGGTAAATTGAAAGATTTCTTTGTAAAACTTCACTTAGTATGTCTATATTTAACATAGATACATCTATATACTGTAGATATGTATAGATACACATTGTCTATGTATATGATTCTCTCCAAGTGCTACCTACCTAAGGTCCAGCTCCTTCCCCTAGCACAGGGGTCAGGAACCTTTTTGGCTGAGAGAGCCATGAACACCACATATTTTAAAATGTAATTCCGTGAGAGCTATACAACGATCCGTGTACGTTATGCATTATCCAATAAAAATTTGGTGTTGTCCCGGAGGACAGTGATTGGCTCCAGCCACCCGCAACCATGAACACGAGCAGTAGGAAATGAATGGATTGTAATACATGAGAATGTTTTATATTTTTAACGTTATTATCTTTTTTAAAGATTTGTTGCCCTGGCCGATTGGCTCAGTGGTAGAGCGTCAGTCTGGCGTGCAGAAGTCACGGGTTCGATTCCTGGCCAGGGCACACAGGAGAAGCGCCCATCTGCTTCTCCACCCCTCCCCCTCTCCTTCCTCTCTGTCTCTCTCTTCCCCTCCCGCAGCGAGGCTCCACTGGAGCAAAGATGGCCCCGGTGCTGGGGATGGCTCCTCAGCCTCTGCCCCAGGCGCTAGAGTGGCTCTGGTTGCAATAGAAAGACGCCCCAGAGGGGCAGAGCATCGCCCCCTGGTGGGCGTGCCGGGTGGATCCCGGTCGGGCACATGCGGGAGTCTGTCTGACTGTCTCTCCCTGTTTCCGGCTTCAGAAAAATATGGGGGGGGGGGTTTGTCTGCGAGCCAGATGCAGCCATCAAAAGAGCCACATCTGGCTTGCGAGCCATAGGTTCCCGCCCGACCCCTGTTCTAGCACTTCAGCTAGGCTGCAGGGATAAAGCAATGGAAGTCCTAAGATCAACTTAGCTAGACTTGAGACAATCTTCATTTACTACCCGTTCTGCATTTCGGCTGCTACATTACTAAAGCAAAGTACCTACTAAATCCCAGCTTCCTACCATCAGGCCATTCCTCTAACCCCCATCTATCACAATGTCAGAAACACGCTTTCTTTAAAAACAGTGGTGGATCATTCAATTGCTAGCAATTCACACCACCTCCATTTGTGTTGAATATCATAGAGCTTCTTGCACTCTCCTTACAGTATTGAGTCATAAGATTTGAGCTTTTAATTTTAACAAGCATATCCAACAAAAGACTAACTCAGTTTTACACCATTTGTACAAAAGTGACCTATACTCAAAGAGAAAAAAACAACAGGAAACATTTTTTTTGTGTGAGTGACAGACATAGAGGGACAGATAGGTACAGACAGACAGGAAGGGAGATTGATAAAGAAGCATCAATTCTTCATTGCAGCACCTTAGTTGGTCACTGACTGCTTTCTCATATGTGCCTTGACGGGGGAGGTCTACAGCAGAGTGAGTGACCTTGGGCTCAAGCCAGATGAGCCTGCAATCAAGCTGGCGACGTCGGGGTTTTGAACCTGGGTCCTCTGCATTCCAGCCTGACACTCTAAGCACTGTGCCACTGCCTGGTCAGGCCAGGAAACAACTCTTAAGAGTCGTTTTGGCCCTGGCCAGTTGGCTCAGTGGTATAGCGTTGGTTCAGCGTGTGGAAGTCTGGGTTTAATTCCCGGCCAGGGCACAAAGGAGAAGCGCCCATCTGCTTCTCCATCCTTTCCCCTCACCTTCCTCTCTATCTTTTTCTTCCGTTCCTGCAGCCAAGGCTCCATTGGAGCAAAGTTGGCCCAGGCACTGAGGATGTCTCGGTGGCCTCTGCCTCAGGCACTAGAATGGCTCCGTTGCAATGGAGCAAAGCCCAGATGGGCAGAGCATCCCCCCTGGTGGGCGTGCCGGGTAGAACCCAGTCGGGCACATGTGGGAGTTTGTCTAACACCCTGCTTCTCACTTCAGAAAAATACCAAAAAAAAAAAAAAAAGTTGTTTCATTCATCCATCCATTCCTATAAACACTGTCTCTTTTTTGTAGTCTTGTCTTGACAGTATAACTGCCTCTTAATAAGTCTCTCTCTGAATTAGTCTGTTTCATCCAAATGTTCTTCCACCATTTTACCACTTATCTTTTGTTAATTCTCCAGCAAAAAACACTGAAGAGCACAACTATAAGAAATATGAAAACTGATGTTTTAAATGGCTTCAAAATTTTAAAGCCAAAGCTTTCAATCTGAAATTCAAGACTCATTAAATCTGGTGTCAACATATTCTTTCAGTATGCTATAACTGTAATGGCTACATGGGCCACACCAGTCTTTCAATGCTCCCAGATAATTCTGTGTTTGCATATTACTTAGTTCATACTATTGCCTAACATACAATGTTTTCCCAATTTTTCTCTAGCTACCTACCTATTCAAATCTCTCCCTATTTTCTTTGATTGAGATAGATAGATTTGTTGTTCCACTTATTTATTCATTGGTTGACTCTTGTATGTGCCCTGGCCAGAGAATGAACTTGCAACCTTGGTGTATCGGGACACACTCTAACCAACTGAGCTACCTGGTCAGGGCCTCTCCCAATTTTCAAAGCCAGCACAAGTTTAACCTCCTCCTTGAATCTTTTCTCTACTATTCCAAGTAACAGTGCTCTCATAGTCACCCTGCCTCTCCCTTCCTCCTCTAACACCTTGTAGCACGTGAGTTCTATTCTGTTCTGCAAACATTAATACCTCACAGGCCATTGCTTTGTATACATGTTTTTTCTGTGATATTATAAAACCATTAAATATTGGGACTACATTAAATCTTTCTTTGGATTGCTTAAGATATCAATTGATAGCCTGACCGGGAGGTGGTGCAGGGGATGGAGCGTCAGACTGGGATGCGGAAAACCCAGGGTGGAGACCCCGAGGTCACCAGCTTGAGTGAGGACTCATCTGGTTTGAGCAAAAAGCTCACCAGCTTGAGCCCAAGCTCGCTGGCTCAAGCAAGGGATTACTCGGTCTGCTGAAGGCCTGCGGTCAAGGCACGTATGGAGAGCAATCAATGAACAATTAAGGTGTTGCAATGTGCAACGAAAAACTAATGATTGATGCTTCTCATCTCTCCATTCCTGTCTGTCTGTCCCTGTCTATCCCTCTCTCTAACTCTCTCTCTCTGTAAAAAAATAAAAATAAAAAAATAAAAAATAAAGATATCAATTGATAGGCTGTTATATAAGGTCTACCAGAAAGTTCTGTCCATTTCTATCACAACAAGTTTCGACACGTAAGCACGTTTATTTGGCGCATGTGTGCCTCTCTATTTTTATCACTTAATGTATACATACTGACTTAGCAAATTAACTAAAACAAAGTTGATTCACATTAGCCTTATGTGTGAAGCAATAGTGTACCCATGGCTACTGATAAAGTTCATTTACGCCACTGTAATTTTTACGAATTTCAACAAGGAAGAAATGCTACAGAAGCATGTCTGTCGCATCCACCATATTCTCAGGACTTAGCACCCTCTGACTATCACTTGTTTTTGTCCTTACAAAATTTTTTGAAGGGCAAAAAATTCAAAACTGAAGAAAATATCAAACAAGTAGTGGTTCAATTTTTCGCATCAAAAGATAAAACATTTTCCAAAAATGGGATATACAAATTGCCCTCATGGTGGCAAGAAATCATTAATAATAATGGCAATTATGGCCCTGGCCGGTTGGCTCAGCGGTGGAGCGTCGGCCTGGCGTGCGGGGGACCCGGGTTCGATTCCCGGCCGGGGCACATAGGAGAGGCGCCCATTTGCTTCTCCACCCGCCCTCCTTCCTCTGTCTCTCTCTTCCCCTCACGCAGCCGGGGCTCCATTGGAGCAGGGATGGCCCGGGCGCTGGGGATGGCTCCTTGGCCTCTGCCCCAGGCGCTGGGGTGGCTCTGGTCACGGCAGGGCGACACCCTGGAGGGGCAGAGCATCGCCCATTGGTGGGCAGAGCATCGCCCCTGGTGGGCGTGCCGGGTGGATCCCGGTCGGGCGCATGCGGGGGTCTGTCTGGTTGTCTCTCCCCGTTTCCAGCTTCGGAGAAATGCAAAAACTACAGGAAAAAAAAATAATGGCAATTATATTATTTAATAAAGTTTATTGACGATAAGAAAAATTTGTATTTTGTTTTATTCCAAAAACAAACAGAACTTTCCGGTAGACCTTATATATAATATGTACTCAACAGTCTGAGTACATCCATGCCATAGAATACTACTTTACAATGAAAAAGAACAAATCACTGACACATGCAACAACTTGAATGGATCTCAACCCTTTCAGCCAGGCTCAAAAGATCACACATACATGATTGCATTTATAGGACATTCTCAAATGACAAAATTATAGAGAAGGAAAACAGATTAGTGGCTGCCTAAGGTCATGGCTGATGGGGAGGGGGAAGTGGCAGGTGTGACTTTATGAAGGGGTAGCAAAAGGGAGATCTTTGTGGTGATGAAACATCTGCACCTTAAGTATGGTGGCCGTTACACAAATCTATATATGTAATAAACTGACATAGAACTATACAGTACATTGTACCAATGTCAAATTCCTGGCTTTGATATTGTACTAAAAATAAAATATAACCACTGGGGAACTGGGTGAAGAATACACAGATTTCTCTGCACTATCTTTGCAGCTTCCTGTGACTCTATAATTATTTCAAAATGAAAAATAAAAAAGAACAATTTCTGGCCTTGGCCGGTTGGCTCAGCGGTAGACCGTCGGCCTGGCGTGTGGGGGACCCGGGTTCGATTCCCGGCCAGGGCACATAGGAGAAGCGCCCATTTGCTTCTCCACCCCCCTCCTTCCTCTCTGTCTCTCTCTTCCCCTCCCACAGCCAAGGCTCCATTGGAGCAAAGATGGCCCGGGCGCTGGGGATGGCTCCTTGGCCTCTGCCCCAGGCGCTAGAGTGGCTCTGGTCGCAGCAGAGCGACGCCCCGGAGGGGCAGAGCATTGCCCCCTGGTGGGCAGAGCGTCGCCCCTGGTGGGCGTGCCGGGAGGATCCTGGTTGGGCGCATGCGGGAGTCTGTCTGGCTGTCTCTCCCCGTTTCCAGCTTCAGAAAAATACAAAAAAAAAAAAAAAGAAAAAAAAATTTCTAACTTCATATTTATTTACTAAATATGTACATTGTCTGATTTTATTTAAGGACAATCTGTAATTATTGAGATAAATTCATAAATTCCCAAAACCTATTTATTATAACCAAAAGATATCTTAGAGTTAAGTGGCTTTTAAAACCCATAGACCTGCCTGACCAGGCAGCAGCACAGTGGATAGAGCGTTGGACCGGGATGCGGAGGACCCAGGTTCGAGACCCCGAGGTCGCCAGCTTGAGCGTGAGCTCATCTGGTTTGAGCAAAAACTCACCAGCTTGGACCCAAGGTCGCTGGCTTGAGCAAGGGGTTACTCAGTCTGCTGTAGCCCCACAGTCAAGGCACATATGAGAAAGCAATCAATGAACAACTAAGGTGTCGCAATGAAGAATTGATGCTTCTCATCTCTCTCCCTTCCTGTCTGTCTGTCCCTATCTGTCTCTCTCTCTGACTCTGTCTCTGTAAAAATAAATAAAATAAAATAAAATAAAAACCCCACAGGCCTAATAAATAGCAACAGTCTATGGATATAGGGATTGGGAAGCTAAGGAATGGGAGGGGAGTTATATTTTCAATCATCTACTTTTGCACTGAGCAGATTTTACCCATGTCTGTGTGTGTGTGTGTGTGTGTGTGTATGAATGTGTTTACTTACTTACTTATTTACTTATTCATTCATTTATTCATTTATTTAGAGGAAGCGAACAAGTGAAGTACATTCCCGCATGTGCCTGGACCAGGATCAACCTGGCAACTCCATCTGGGGGTGATACTCGAGTGCCAAGTTATTTTAGGCACCTGAGGCCGATGTGCTTCAACTGAGCTACACTCTGTGCCTGGGGCCACACTGAAACCAACTGAGCCACTGGCTACAGGAAGGGAAGCGGGAAAGCGGAGGGAGAGGCAGAGGTGGAGAAGCAGATGGTCACTTATCCTGTGTGCCCTGACTGGGAATCAAACCTGGGATGTCCATGTGCCAGGCCGATGCTTTATCCACTGAGCCACCTGCCAGGGCCTTGTATACTACTTTAAAATTTGTTTTTAATAAACAGAACATAAAAGGATTTCTTTTTAGATTTTTATTTATTCATTTTTAGAAAGAGAGGAGAGAGAGCAAGAAAGACAGAGAGAAGGGGGGAGGAGCAGCAAGCATCAACTCCCATATGTGCCTTGATCAGGCAAGCCCGGCGTTTTGAACCGGTGATATCAGCAGTCCAGGTCGACGCTTTATCCACTGTGCCACCACAGGTCAGGCTAAAAGGATTTTTATAAAAGGACTAAAGAAGGATGACATAATCTTTCTTAAGCAGTTAATTTAAGAAATAAAACGTTGTTCCTACTAGCTTTCAAGTCTCTTGTATATCCTTTTCCTTTTCATTTCCATTACATTCTTTCCCTGTTAGAAATGACTGATACTGCCTGACCTGTGGTAGCACAGTGGACAGGGCATCAAACTGGAATGCTGAGGTTGCTGGTTCTAAACCCTTGGTTTGCCCAGTCAAGGCACATACGACAAGCAACAAGCATGCAATGAACAGCTAAAGTGAAACAACCATGAATTGATACTTCTCACTCCCTCCTCCCCCTCCCCTCTATAAAATCAATAAATAAAATCTTTTTAAAAAAGGAAATAACTGATATCCTAATCTTTGTGTTTATTATTCCCCTGCTATTCTTTATAGTTTGACTATGCTTGTAACTTTACTAAACAATATATTCTTTAATTGTGCATGCTTTTGTAATGAATATAAATGGAATCTTACTGCATATAATTTTCTGAGTTGTTTTTCCCCCAGTAAATACTATGGTGCTGAAATTCATCCATGTTATTGTGTATAAATAATGAATTTCTATCTGCTACTGTAGAATATTCCATATAAATATACCAGAATTTATGAAAGAGATCAATATCCAATGTGTCTTAAAAGAAGTTAAGGACACTGGAAATGGAAAAAATAAAGCATGTTTGAGATTATAAATAAATATATATAGATATCCCTCACCCACATAAACATATACATACAAGCACATACAGTATATACCCTATTTGATATAAAATATCAAATATCAAAGAATATCTATTTGCTGATATTCCTGTACTTAAATAGTTTGCAATATCATCATGTCTTCATACAAATTCCTTTGCTTGGATACAGGACTGGGATTGATTTTTATATACGGTGACGATGCTAACACATGTTCCCATTAGAAATATACAAGTGTTTTGGTAACTCCACATTTTTGTCATGCAAGTTTACTTTTTCAATTAAAACACACACACAGAAGTATTTTATAGTGCTCTTGTATTCTAAAAATTATAAATCAAATAAAAATTAGTGGAAATCTAAAACATACTTATAGTCCCTGCCTTGTAGCACAATATATACTTAGCTATTTCTAGAGTATCTAATCACATCTAGTAAAATACAAACAATATTATTTAGCAAGAAATAAGCAGCAGAAAGAAAATAATTATATTTTTAAAATGAATGAAAGTGTACAAAATTTGTAGAAACGTAATTATCAGAAAGCACAACTCACCTCTAATGTTGAAATTCCAACTTTTTCTGTAGACCTGTTCAGAAATAAAAGCAAGGGGACGTTGAATAGAGCAGGTGAGAAGGGAAATACTTCCATACACTTATTAAAGACGAGAACACATTTTTAAAAGAACATGCATGTATTTTGTGATTGAAAATAAGTCTCTGTGCATATAGAAAATATAGAAAACAAAAAAGTAGAGAAGAAAATTGAAGTGACCCATAATCTTACCATGTAGAGATTTGAGTATTTTTTGTCTTCCCAGAAATATAGCTATATGACATAATAATATAATAAGCATCTTTGTAAAGAAAATGTGCTCTTTGATGATACATTTTTTTTTACAGAGACAGAGAGAGTCAGAGAGAGGGATAGACAGGGACAGACAGACAGGAACGGAGAGATGAGAAGCATCAATCATTAGTTTTTTGTTGCGCATTGCGACTTCTTAGTTGTTCATTGATTGCTTTCTCACATGTGCCTTGACCACGGGCCTTCAGCAGACCGAGTAACCCCTTGCTGGAGCCAGCGACCCTGGGTCCAAGCTGGTGAGCTTTTTCTCAAGCCAGATGAGCCCGCACTCAAGCTGGCGACCTCGGGGTCTCGAACCTGGGTCATTCCACATCCCAGTCCAACGCTCTATCCACTGCGCCACCGCCTGGTCAGGCGTGGTGATACATTTCTTTAAAATAAATTTCCCCAGAAGTGGAACTGCAGGCCAAAGTTCAGCATTTTGAGAAACTTTCAAATTGTCCTCGAAAACCACTGTATCAATTTACAGCCCTACTGTTCTCAGTTTGTCTTTAATCCTCCTGCCAAAAATGAGTGTTATTTCAAAAATTTTTTAAATCTGATAGGCAAAAGTATATCTCATGGTTGCCTTAATTTGCTTATGTGAATGAAAAGTTTTATGTGCATTAGATATATACAGTGCTTTTGAAAAGAATAACCCAGTTTTTTTCACAGCTCATTCTTCTACTGGAGCAAAACATTATTCAAAAGCACAAACTATTCTAGATACAGTAATTTAAAAAAGTAACTCTTCACCAATTATTTTCATACACCCTGGCCACATTTTTCTTCAGATAGGAACAGTTTGATATCCACTACAAAGCAAAATAGAGAGACATACCCTTATAATCACTTAGTATAGTTTAGGGTTATGTAGTAAGAAACACTATTAAGTGATTGACATTAATACGCCAGTCTTAGAGATTTTTTGTAAAATGCAGTGATCACAGATGATACAACTCTGTGTTGAATGGCACCTTCAAGATCATCTCATTACACAGCTTCTGTTTACACATAGAAAATCTGAGGTGCTGAGAGACAGACTGACTTTCCCCAAAGCCACATATTTAGGGACAGAACCAAGAAAAGCATCAAGTCCTCTACCATGCTCTTTACATGCCAAACTGAGTAATCCATACTTGACAGAAGAATCCCTGACCTTTAATCAAAGCCTAAGTCTGATTAAAAAATAAAGAAATACGTTTGATATTTGGCAGAAAACCAACCCCTTTATTCAAAAACCACTTATGGAACACCTACTGTGTACCACAGACTAGAGATGTGAAGGAATAAGACACAATTCTAGTTTACGGGGTTCTAAAGACTTGTTTTAAAAAGGTAGTTGAATAAAATGCTGTCTGCCCATTTTATTGCAGGGCCTGGCCAATATAATTTTATATTAACCAAGGAGGATTTCCAGAATTGAAAATTCTTGCCCTGGCCGGTTGGCTCAGCGGTAGAGCGTCGGCCTAGCGTGCGGAGGACCCGGGTTCGATTCCCGGCCAGGGCACATAGGAGAAGCGCCCATTTGCTTCTCCACCCCTCCGCCGCGCTTTCCTCTCTGTCTCTCTCTTCCCCTCCCGCAGCCAAGGCTCCATTGGAGCAAAGATGGCCCGGGCGCTGGGCATGGCTCTGTGGCCTCTGCCTCAGGTGCTAGAGTGGCTCCGGTCGCAATATGGCGACGCCCAGGATGGGCAGAGCATCGCCCCCTGGGGGGCAGAGCACCGCCCCTGGTGGGCGTGCCGGGTGGATCCCGGTCGGGCGCATGCGGGAGTCTGTCTGACTATCTCTCCCTGTTTCCAGCTTCAGAAAAATGGAAAAAAAAAAAAAAAAAAAAAAAAAAAAAGAAAATTCTTATATCCCCAATTACTTAGTATCTCTGGCAAACCTATACTGGTATGTAACAAAATCATGTTCATCTAGCTGATTAGAACCAAGGATATTCAGAATTAAAAAAAAATCCACACAAAGGACATCTACAATAATACAAGTGCAATGAAAAAAAAAAAAAGAAAACCAAAAACCTCAAAGCTCAAACTTCCATACAGCACTCATTCTAAATGCCAATGGAGGAGGGGATCAATTGCCATAGATGCAGAGTGGTAAGAGGAAATAAGATTTAAAATAAATCTAGGCCTAATACGAGGTAAAGAAGGGAAGAAAAAGGCCTGACCTGTGGTGGCGCAGTGGATAAAGTGTTGACCTGGAAATGCTGAGGACGCCGTTTCAAAACCCTGGGCTTGCCTGGTCAAGGCACATATGGGAGTTGATGCTTCCTGCTCCTCCCTCCCCCTTCTTTCTCTCTCTCTCTCACTCTCTCTCCTCATTAAAAATTAATAAAAAAAAAAGAAGGGAAGAAAAGCCTGACCAGCGTTGGCACGGTGAATAGAGTGTCAAATTGGGATGTGGAGGACTAAGGTTCAAGACTCCGAGGTCGCCAGCTTGAGTGCGGGCTCATCTGGTCTGAGCAAGGCTCACCAGCTTGGACCCAAGGTCTATGGCTTGAGCAAGGGGTTACTCGGTCTGCTGAAAGCCGGTGGTCAAGGCACATATGAGAAAGCAATCAATGAACAACTAAGGTGTCACAATGAAAAACTGATGACTGATGCTTCTCATCTCTCTCCATTCTTGTCTGTCTGTCCCTGTCTATCCCTCTCTCTGTCTCTGTTAAAAAAAAAAAAAGAAGGGAAGAAATTCTGCCTTCCTTATATCCCTCATTTTGAGAACTCAAACAAACAAACAAAAAACAGAATAGGGAGCTACATTTATCTTTTTGTACATAACTGATTCCGTAAAGAGCACTTTCTGGTTGTGGATTCACAGGATTTAAGTTATGAACTAATTGTTGAGACACATAGAAATATTCCAGATCAGTTCTGGCGGAGCTTTACATATGGCTGCGTGCAAACTACATAGACTAATTCATTATTTCCTTTTGAGAGACAAGGGCGCATAGTGAAAACAGCATGGGGTTTCGAGCACAGGAACTTTGCTTGAATATTGTTTCTGCCATTTATCCTCTGTGTGATCTTGACCAAATTAATTTTTCTAGGCCTCAGTGCCCTCCTTTGTAAAAGGGAGTACAACCACCTACTTCACAGGACTACTGCCAGGACTGAGTGACAGAGTACACGGAGCACACATAATAGGTGGCGGCTTCTACATAGCTTTGAATTGCTCCATTGAAACTCAAACGATGAACTAAGTTTCTCCGGGGTACTTTTTGACAGTTTGTCAGTAGTGGGGAGCCAGAGATCAATTTCTGGAACACAGAAAAGATACCCTAATACCTGTCAAGCTCCAGCTGACTTAACAACAGGATACTGGAAAAAGCCAGATTATATTGAGCTGGTGATTAACATGAGAGCCTGCTTGCATTTGGTGATATAATTAAACAAAACTAATTACATAAGACACTCATGTTTGAAACATATTTTAAATGTTACAGAACTGTTAATCACTTGATAGGCAGTAAAACATTTCAGACCAGTATAGCTTCTTCCCATCTAAAGAAGCCTAAAATCCTAAAATTGTCTCTAAAAGGAAACTCTATAAGACCAGAATTTTTTGGACACACTTTTCATCCATTAATAGAATATATTAGCATCTAGTAAAAAGTACAAACATGTTTATAAAATGCAAAGTTGGCTAAAATAATTTGGACCATGTGCAAAGATCAGAAAAGACCAATTCATCTCACAGAAGAAACAGTAAATTGTTATTTAGTATTCGCAGAGGAGGCACTCCCGCTAGAGGCCTTGTAGTAATAAAGCAATGGCCAGCATTTATTAGTCAGGTTTCAAACAATGTGCTAAGACTTTGACTTTTTTTAGCTTTAGTCCTCACAACTTTCCTGAGATAGTTACAGTACCTTCCCTGTTTTACACAATGAAAAACTGAGGCACGGGTCAGACTAGATAATTTAAATGGTACTGCTAGTCAACAGTAGGGCTAGGATTTGATCTCAGGCAGTCAGACCCTAGGGCCCACTCTCTCAAGTACTTTGCAATATTAATATTGCCTCCTTGCTGGGTAAGGCCTTAAAAGGTGATGATTATGAAAATATTCAAAGTGCTGTTATGAATCAGCACCAAAGTAAGGGCAATTAGCGCTGCTTCTTGGGTTGGACTAAACTGATTAAGTCAAAGACTCTGAATCCTGATCTGCCTTTAACAACTATAATTAACGCTTAATGGTTTGGCACTGCTAGGGAATAGAATAATGAAATGCTCCATAAATCAAATTTCCCGAGGTGAAACTGCTCTTTGAGTGCCAAACTTCTGAAAGAATTCTAATTATTTTTGAATTTCAAATTTCAAAAGCAGCTTGTAAATAAGTACCTTACAGGCGAAGCCTTGCTGTTCACTATTCTTTTCCTAGAAAATTCTTTCTTAAATGAAGGTTATACAATTTTCGCTTTCCTACTGACTCAGAGTAATTATCATGCCCAAATACTACACTATATTTTAATACTCCAACAATCTCCTGGCACCCTCAGGTGCAGGTGATTTACTTGGCTTCACAATGCAGAACCCCTGGCTACTGTGCTTGGAATGCCTGTTCTGCAGTTTTACATCTCCTTCCGCTATTTGTGGTCACTTCTTACAACTAGCCATGCCCATGCTTTTAAAAGCTTTGCTCCCCTCCAGCCCCCACACTTCTAATTTTTGCTTCTGATCTGCATTGAACTGGGAAACCAGGTTTTTTGTTTGTTTGTTTACGTGAGAGGAAGGGAGATAGTGAGACAGACTTGTGCATGGCCCTGACCAGGATCCACCCAGCAACCCTGTCTGGAGCCGATGCTCGAATCTACTGAGCTATCCTCAGCACCTGAGGCTGGTGCTTGGACCAACCAAGCCACTGGCTGCAGGAGGGGAAGAGGCAGAGAAGGGGTAAAGGAAGTGGGAGAGAAGCAGATGGTCACTTCTACTGTGCCGTGACCAGAAATTGAACCCAGGATGTTCATACTTCAGGCTGATGCTCTTTCCACTGAGCCAAACTGGCCAATGGGTAAATCAGGTTTTTCAAAATCAATTGCTGACCTGTGGTGGTGCAGTAAAGTGTCAACCCGGAACAACTGAAGTCATCAGTTCTAAACCCTGGGCTTGCCTGCTCAAGGTACGTATGTGAGTTAATGCTTCCTGCTCCTCCCCCCATCTCTCTCTCTCTCTCCAAATGAATAAACAAAATCTAAAAAATATTTTTAGATGGAATTGCAAAGGAGACTAAACTATGGGTGGTGAACACATAATAAAATATACAGATGAGATGCATTATATAACTCTACACTTGAAACCTATTTAAAATAACCAACGTAACCACAATAAATTCAACAAAATATATTTAAAAATAAATATCTTTCTAGGAAAAAAAATGAAAGTGGAATTACATGGTAAAAAACTCATAGATCAGGGGTCCCCAAACCTTTTACACAGGGGGCCAGTTCACTGTCCCTCAGACCATTGGAGGGCCGGACTATAAAAAAAACTGAACAAATCCCTATGCACACTGCACATATCTTATTTTAAAGTAAAAAAAAACAACAAAAAAACAAAAAACAAAAAACAAACAAACAAAAAAAACGGGGACAAATACAATATTTAAAATAAAGAACAAGTAAATTTAAATCAACAAACTGACCAGTATTTCAATGGGAACTATGCTCCTCTCACTGACCACCAATGAAAGAGGTGCCCCTTCCGAAAGTGCGGTGGAGGCCGGATAAATGGCCTCAGGGGGCCGCATGCGGCCCGCGGGCCGTAGTTTGGGGACCCCTGCCATAGATTCTGAGTGTGGGTTTCCCCATGAGAAATTTTGTTCCAGTTAGCTGTGTGCTCATTGATTGCTTCTTGGATGTGCCCTGGTGATTGAAGTTCAAACCCATGACTTCTGGAGTGCTAGGTTGTCATGAGAAATTTTGTTCATGACTTTATGGCACTTTTTATTTTCCAGAGGATATTTTCAGTAATTACTTTTTATTTGCAGTTTTATCAGAGAATCATTATTACCAAAGAAGTAGCCACCAAACAAATGGGCTGTCATTAATATTTGGTATCCCTAATCACACACAACTCCTCTCAAACTTCAAAGCATAGATAATAACATTATATATTTCAGAGTGACTATCTGCCTAAAGAAAACAATTAGAGGCCCTGGCCGGTTGGCTCAGCGGTAGAGCGTCGGCCTAGCGTGCGGAGGACCCGGGTTCGATTCCTGGCCAGGGCACACAGGAGAAGCGCCCATTTGCTTCTCCACCCCTCCGCCGCGCTTTCCTCTCTGTCTCTCTCTTCCCCTCCCGCAGCCAAGGCTCCATTGGAGCAAAGATGGCCCGGGCGCTGGGGATGGCTCCTCGGCCTCTGCCCCAGGCGCTAGAGTGGCTCTGGTCGCAATATGGCGACGCCCAGGATGGGCAGAGCATCGCCCCCTGGTGGGCAGAGCGCCACCCCATGGTGGGCGTGCCGGGTGGATCCCGGTCGGGCGCATGCGGGAGTCTGACTGTCTCTCCCTGTTTCCAGCTTCAGAAAAATGAAAAAAAAAAAAAAAAAAAAGAAAACAATTAGAGTCACCTGACCAGGCAGTGGTGCAGTGGATGGAGCACTGGCCTGGGACGCTGAGGACCCAGGTTCAAAACCCCGAGGTTGCTGGCTTGAGCGTGGGATCATAGACATAACCCTGTGGTCGCTGGCTTGAGCAAGGGGTTATTTGGCTCAGTTGGGAGTTCCTCAGTCAGAGTGCATATGAAAAGCAATCAATAAAAAACTAAGGTGCCACAAAGAAGAATTGATGTCTCTCATCTCTCTCCCTTCCTGTCTGTCCCACCCCCACAAAAAAAAAACAAAAAAACAATTACAGTCATGCATTGCCTAACGCTGTTTCCATCAATGAGTATCTGAATACAGGACGATGGTCCAATAAGATTGTAACGGAGCTGAAAATTTCCTACTGTAAGAGACTACACAATACATTGCATGACTCACGTTTGTGTGATACTGGTGTAAACAAACCTACTACGCTGCCAGTCATATAAAAGTACAGCACACATAATTATGTACAGTACCTAATACTTTATACTGATAGTAACTATGTTGCTGGTTTATGCTATTTACTATACTATACATGTTACTGTTCTTAGAGTATACTCTTTATACTTATAAAAAAAAGTTTGTGCTGGCCCTGGTTGGTTAGCTCAGTCAGTTAAGAACATCGTCCTAGCCTGACCTGTGGTGGCGCAGTGGATAAAGCGTCAACCTGGAAATGCTGAGGTTGCCAGTTCAAAACCCTGGGCTTGCCTGGTCAAGGCACATATGGGAGTTGATGCTTCCAGCTCCTCCCCCCTTCTCTCTCTGTCTCTCACTCTCCCCTCTCTCTCCCTCTCTGTCTCTCTCTCTCCCTTTCTCTCTCCTCTCTAAAATGAATAAATAAAAAAAATGCAAAAGAACATCGTCCTGAAACAACAAGTTCATGGGTTTGATGATCCCCAGTCAGGGCAAACATGGAAGAAACCAAAAAAATCCACAACTGAATGGAACAATAAATAAATGCTTCTCTCTTCCCCTTCCTCTGTATTTCTAAGAATCAATAAAAATTAAGCCCTGGCTGGACAGCTCAGTTGGTTGGAGCATCCTCCCAGAGTGCTGATGTTGCAGGTTCAATTCCCTGGTCAGGGCGCATCCAGGAGCAGCTCTACATTCCTGTCACTCTCTCTTTCTCTCTCTCTGCCTTTATCAAAAAGAAAAAAAAAGAGAACAAAAACGTTTGCTGTTAAACAGCATGCCTTATTACACTGGCATCAGCCTCTTACATCTTGTGTTTTTCTGCATCTCTTGATTACATCATTTTCTTTTATGTTTGATTTAATCTCGTGTTGTTCTGTACAATGACACGCTGCCCAGGCTGGCAGCCCAGGAGCAATAGGCTACACCATAGAGCCTGGGTGTGTAGGAGGCTAGACCATCGGGGTTTGTATAAGTGCGCTCTATAGTGTTCACACAACGATGAAACTGCTTGACATTGCATTTCTCAGAACATATCCCTGTCGGTTATAATATAGCTCATGGCTATATTCATGTTCGAGTTTGGGGACTGAAGAAATAGGAGACAACAAGTCAAAATTAAGTTCTGATCATGGCTTTCCCAATCAACTATCTGCAAGACCTGTAAGTGAGAGTTTTTAAGAGTTTCTGTAATTTTAGAAAATTTTATTTTAAGGCCTTTCATTAGTTTGGGAGTGAAGATGTAATTTACACCATGATTAACAATCTAAATATTCTACCCTGATTTCTCCTAAAAATATAGACATAATCCAACACACACACACACACACACACACACACACACACACACACACACACACACACAGAGAAATGTCCAGTAATGCTTTGATACATCTAGTTAACTACAAAAATATTCCTTCAAAATCTTCTGTAGATACTAAACTGAGCAAATTAGGGTTTCCCTATTTACAGGTTAAGATGAGTAATTTTTCCATGAAAAAGGCCAAATGTTTACTTAAAATAACTTTTGGTACCCTTACACAAGTGATAAATCTTTAAGCATTGGTGGTATTCCTTACTTTAAATGAAACCTAACAAAAATGATAACTTCCAAATTCATTTACCCATTTCAAAAGTTTTTATCATAGAGTATTTTAAAAGCAAATATTTCAGACACATTTAAATATCTGATAACCAAAAAGTTTAATTTAAATAATAAATGTGCCTGACCAGGCAGTGGCGCAGTGGATGGAGTGTCGGACTGGGATGCAGAAGACCCAGGTTCGAGAGCGCGAGGTCACCAGCTTGAGCGCGGGCTCATCTGGTTTGAGCAAAAATTCAGCAGCTTGGACCCAACCAAGGTCGCTGGCTCGAGCAAGGGGTTGCTTGGTCTGCCTGAAGGCCCACAGTCAAGGCACATATGAGAAAGCAATCAATAAACAACTAAGGTGTCGCAATGCGCAGCAAAAAACTGATGATTGATGCTTCTCATCTCTCCGTTCCTGTCTGTCTGTCCTTGTCTATCCTCACTCTGACTTTCTCTCTGTCTCTGTAAAAAATAATAATAATAAATGTGCTTCGTACAAAGTTTAACCATATCTTTAACTTTAAAGGGAAAAGCTTCCTTTATTACCTAACAGCATAAAAAAATTTCAATATATTAAAACTAATTAAAAACACAGCAAATCTTTGATTTTTGCAGCATATCATCGATGGTACTGTTAAATTTAAACACAAAAATAAGCAATTTCTGAAATAGTTTCAAAATAAAGTCTGCTTTAAACAAGTATTGTTTTTTTACCTGATCTGTGGTGGCACAGTGGACAAAGCATCAATCTGGAATGCTGAGGTCGCCGGTTCAAGGCCCCAGACATGCCTAGTCAAGGCACATGCGAGAAGCAACTGTGAGTTGCTTCCCACACCTCTGCCTTGCCTTCCTCTCTCTCTCTCCTCTCTCTAAATAAAATCTTTAAAAAATTTAAACAAGTGTTGTTTTTAAAAAAACCCATATGGCTTATACCCTTATATGTATAGATCAAATATTAAAATTATTTTTAGTGTCGCTTCCACATAGGTTTTGAATAGAAAAGCAATTTTCAGATTTCTACTTTGGCAACTTTCAATAGAGATAGAATATTTTAATTCATTATATCCTGTTTACTGTAACATATTGAATAATTATTCCCTCCCTGGCCTGGATAGAGTGTCATCTCGGAACACTGCGGTCATGGGTTTGATCCCGGTCAGGGCACACACGAGAAGCAATTAAGCGGAACAGAGTTGATGCTTCTTTCTCTGTCTCTTCCTCCCACCCCACCCTTAAAATCAATGAAAAAAAAATTTAAATTATTTTCACACACTATATTGAATTAATATTAAAAAAAACTCATGTTTGAATATAAAATATGTATGACAGATGCATTTTCCAGTCCCTATCTCTTTAGCATTTCAAATTATAGAAATTTTCCTTTCCCTTTTGCAACTAGATATTTGTGTTTAATACCAAGGCATTTTAATATTTGCACAACAGTCATTATTTTAAAATTTTTACATGTCTTCAATATGCCACTTTGGTGATTCTGCAGGACAATATAGGAATTATTTTTCTTCTATAAACCCTGACCTGATCCAGTAACGACCTTCAGATACCTGAGGCAAAACTTCATTGGAATAATAAGGTCATTACTCCCAAAGGCAGGTGCTTAGTCACTGAGATTTGGATCTGCAACTTACCCAAAAGTTGCCAACTAACTTTCCATAGAAAGCAAAATATCAAATCCTTTACAAACTGACATAATACTGCAATCAAGACTGAACAGTGAAAAGTACAAATATGCAAGCAACACATTTTATTAACCCTCTTAGTTTGATTTTGGAACTTGCTAAACCCGACTCTCTAATTTAGTAATGTTGAGAACAGTATTTATTAACTTAATGGAACAAAAATCAATCCAATAGAAAATGCATAGCAGCAGGCCATTTTTAAAGAGATCTGGACACAACATAACTCTGGATTTTCTGTCACAGGTGTTAGAAGTGAACACGCTACGTACTGATGTTACCTAGGGTTAAAGATATTCAGTAATCCTTTCCAAAATTCTAAAAGGATTTGAAAAATCAGTCAGCAGGGAAAACAGTTTTATTTTATTGCTTTTAGAGGTTGAAGGAAACTTAAGAATCATTTAAACCAGGGGTTGGGAACCTATGGCTCGCGAGCCAGATGTGGCTCTTTTGATGGCTGCATCTGGCTCACAGACAAATCTTTAATAAAAAAAAATGTTAAAAATATAAAACATTCTCGTGCATTACAATCCATTCATTTCCTACCGCTCATGTTTATGGTTATGGGTGGCGGGAGCCAATCACAGCTGTCCTCCTGGAAAACACCAAATTTTTATTGGATAATGCGTAAAGTACACGGGTCGTTGTATGGCTCTCATGGAATTACATTTTAAAATATGTGGTGTTCATGGCTCTCTCAGCCAAAGAGGTTCCCGACCTCTGATTTAAACCAACTATATCATTTCACATGTGAAGAAAATAAGTCCCAGAAAGGTGAAATGAATTCACTCATTTAACATTTACCCACTGCTTACCACGTACCAGCACAGCGCTAGGTAGGCACTGGGTATAAAGCAGTAAACAAAACAGAAGTGATTCCTGACCTGTTAGAGCTTATTCTAAAATCAAAAGTGGAGTTAGGACTAGACCCAGGTCTCCTTGCTGATTCTAACAACTTATGCAGCCTGTCGATTTATCCTAATAATTCTAATATCCCTCATGGTCCCACTTGGGTAGGTAGCCAGAAGTGAAACTGGCTATAAATTAAAGCCTCGATTATCTAGAAATCAAATTTCCCAGAGGAGGCTGAAGGGTCCCAGAGACTGAAAGGGCAACTTGACATTCAATCTATAAGAAAAGGGCTTTAATGTAGCTATTGAGTGAAAGAGCATGAGCGGGAATCAGGTCTGAGGTTTAGTCCCGAACCTGCCAATAACAATGAAAATGACTATTAAAAATACTTTGGGGTATTTTTACAACTTTTAATTAATGGCTATTTCAAACATATACAAAATTAAGAAAATAACATTATGAACCCACATGTACAACATATGAACTATGTTCAATAATGATCAATATCAATACTTCTCCCTTCACTCCCTTGCCAGATTATTTTGAAGCAAATCCCAGAAATTATTTGATTTTACCCATAAGATTTCATTACGTACTTTTAAAAGATTTCTCTTTAAGGCATAATCACAGTACTATTATCATGTTTAACTCCTTACTATATACAGTCAACATTTCCTGGATTATCTCAATTATTTTTTTAGTTGGCTCATTTCAATCAATATCCAAAAAAGGTCCATATTAGTTGATTTGTCTCTTTCAGTCTGTATATTCTCTTACATCTTTTATTTCTAGCAGCTCATGTGTTGAGGAACTAGGTTGTTTATCCTGAAGATTTTTGGGGCAGGGAAATTATTCTGAATGTTTCTAAAATGATGGATATATGTCATTATACATTTGTCCAAACACATCATTATATATTTGTCCAAATCCATAGAATATACATCAAGCAGAGGTGTATTTAACGGTGGGCGCACCAGGTGCATGCCCTGGGCCCCAACTTCTGAAGGGCCCCGCAAAACCCCAACTTTACGCTTTTTTCTAATGTAATGGGCTGAATATTTTCTTCCACACCAGGGGCCTCAACCGATCTTAATATGCCTCTAACATCAAGAGTAAACCCTAAGGTAAACTATGGACTTTGGGTGATTGACATGTCAATGTTGCTTCATCAAGTATAACAAATGTACCACTCTGGTGGGGGATGTTGACAATGGAGGAGACTGCATGTGGGGAGGGGAAGGGGTACATGGGAAATCTCTGTACTTTCCTTTAAATTTTGCTGTAAGCCTAAAACTGCTCTGAAAAGTAGTCTTAAAACACACACAGAGAAAATAGTTTGTTCATACTGTGGAATTTCTCATAGTCTGAATTATGTTTATTGCATCTCCACGGTGACATGTCATAAGTATTTTAAATGAAAACACACAGAAAATATCAGAGGGATGAAATGGGCATATATCCAAGGAAAACTGCAAACACCTAGGAGAACAATATCAGGAAGACTGGTCTCAGAATGTGGTAGTATTTAAAAAAAAAATTACTAGCGACAAAGCTTTTCAAAAATTTCAATATATTTTATATATTAAGAACAAGATCAAGAAATAGAATGTATAGTTATGCTTATATGTGGATAAATAGTATAATTCAAAAGGTTACTTCAATTATTTTTCTTCCAATTATGGTTATTATCAGTCAAACCAGACAGGGAAAAATAAAGTGTAAGAATGAGGTAACTGAATCCCAACTCGTATCAAGGAGATAAAAGTACCTCACTAATCTAAATGAGTTCAGTTCTCCTGTCGTAGACAAATTTTATCCCAACATACTTTGAGAATTGTAGAACTCAATCCCAGTGGAAAACCTTTCAAGCATCAGGAAGATGGAAGAGGATGATAAGTAAAACTCTAATAATCAACACTGGAAAGCAGGGAGATGCTACAAACTATAAACAGATTCACTTGATGTCAATCTCAAGCAGAATTCTTAAATACATTGTTAAATAGTTTTAAGGGCCCGAGTCCTGGGGGGAAGATACTCATTAAGAATGAGTAAGCATTCACAGAGTGCAAATCATGTGAGATTAAATAACTTCCTTTATTGATAGGGTTACTGATGTAGACTATACAGGGTGGGGCAAACGCAGGCTTATGGTTGTTCATATGGAAAATAATACAATAATAAATAATACAAGAATAAATTATGTGTTTCGCATACTCACAACTATAACATTACTTTTTTCCCCTATCCTGTATTGTACACAAGCAAAAAAAATAATTCTAGATTTAAGTACTAAATTTTATAATTCTCTCAAAGAAATCCTTTTAGACAACAAAGAGATGTAGACTCAAACACACTTAGGTGACTTTGCAACTGATGCAAGAACATTATCCATGGTGTGATGAATAACAGCTCAAAGGAAAACCAGAAGGAAATATCAAATAATTTCTCTTGTACTCTACCCTATTTGATGTTTTTACTAGTGTCTTGAATGAGGACAATGATAGAATAGCTACTGAACTTGCAGATGACACAAAAATTGGAATGGGAAACACAAAGTTGAGATAGAGAGGTAGGGATGGGGTACACTGCCTGACGGGATCCAGAAATATTTCATAAGGTAAGAACACTGGGTCAAATCTTAACAGAAGGCGATGTAGTAGGGTAAATGTAAAGTGCATGATTGGGGAGATAATGACTTAACAGCAAATGCTGTGAAAACATTTAGGTATTTTTGTTAGTTGCGAAGAGTAAAAGCTTGTGAAATGGCTGCCAAGAGAGGTACTGTGGTCTTAAGCTGAATTAACAGAACTACTTTGTCCAGGGAAAGGGGACTGGTAAATTGTACAATATGTAAGAGCACACTTAAGAATACTGTGGGGGGAGGGGGGGAGAGAGAGAATACTGTGTAACACTGGCATACCACATTTTACAAGGAACACTGATAAAATAGAACATATTTGAAAGAGAGAAACCAATTTTGTGAATGTTCTAGAAACTGAGAAGAGAATATAAAGAACTCAAGAGGCCAATCTGGATAAGAAAAGGAAAAAATGAATGCCTGGACTTTCTGAATTTTGGATTTATTTTGGAAAGTACAGGCAGTGAAACTTTGCTTATCCACTAATTTTCTTATTGAAGCCTAGTTTTAATTTAACTTTTAAACTATTATTCCATATTTTATTTGCACAAAAGAGCACAAGTGTCATTCTAAAACATAAATAAAATTAACTGTGACTCATCATGTTACCTGAGAACGAGAACAGCATCAAGAGCAGTGCAGCTACTGGGTCCTCTCTATTCTATCTGCTGCTTTTTTCTTAGGTCTGTACCTATATGTCCCTCTCACTAGCCCAGATTAGATTTATTGTTCTTTTAGGTTTCTTTTTAAAATGTAATATATCCCACCTGACCAGGTGGTGGCGCAGTAGATAAAGAGTATTGGACTGGGATGCAGAGGACCCAGGTTTGAAACCCCAAGATCGCTGGCTTGAGTATGGACTCACCATCTTGAGCGTGGGGTTGTGGATATGACACCATGGTCCCTCGCTTGAGCAAGGGGTCACTTGCTCTGCTGTAGCCCCACCCCTACCCTCCGCCCCCCATCAAGGTACAAACAAGAAAGCAATCCATGAACAACTAAGGTTCTGCAATGAAGAAGTGATGCTGGCCTGACCTGTGGTGGCACAGTAGATAAAGCGTCGACCTGGAATTGCTGAGGTCGCCGGTTCGAAACCCTGGGCTTGCCTGGTCAAGGCACATATGGGAGTAGATGCTTCCTGCTCCTCCCCCCCCCTTCTCTCTCTCTGTCTCTCCCTCTCCTCTCTAAAATAAATAAAAAAATAAATAAAACTTTAAAAGAAAAAAAAAAGAAGTGATGCTTCTCATTTCTCTCCTTTTGTCTGTGTCTGTCTGTACCTATATGTCCCTCTCTCTCTCTGTCACACACAAAAAAATGTAATATAGCCCTAAATAACACAGGGCTGTCCTGGCTGGAATGCTCGGTTGGTTAGAGCATCATCCTGAAGTGCAGAAGTTGCCAGATCAATCCCTGGTCAGGGCACATATAGGAATAGAGCAATGTTCCGATATCTCTCTCTCTCTCTCTCTCTCTCTCTCTCTCCCTTCCTCTCTCACTAAAACTAATGAATAAAAAAAAAAATTAAAAACCCACAATGCTAAGCTTTGCTATTTGTGAGCTTTGTTTCACTACTGTACTTTCAAAGAAAAAGTTGTTGGACTCTAAAATCAACATAGCGCTCTTGGTATCTCTGTCTTAGTAAAGATTGCACTGGAACTGTGAGCACAAGTGTGCCCATACCCGTTAGTCTCCTGCTTCTCCTCCATTTAGGGTTGTCAGATCTAGCAACTATAAACACAGGCTGCCCAGTTCAATTCCAATTTCAGATAACAATAAAATACATTTTCAGTATGATTATCTGAAATTGGAATTGAACTGGGAGTGCTGTATTTCACCTGGCAACACTACACCATCACCAAGTTAATTAGCTAGATAATTCATCCTATGATCTGTTGGTGTGTGATAAAGAGACAGAGTGGGAGAAATTACATGGTCAATGTTATCGTATAAATATTCATCTAAGTATTCAATACCATTCACTGACTGGGAAAAAAATGTGTATCTGTGAATTCAGTCAAAGCTTTTCCAGACAGTGCATTAATTGCATATGCTCAAATGTAAAAATTGTATATAAGCTATTATGTATAAAACATTCAATGAAGACAAGAAAGGTGTATTAACAGCTATCAAAAACACTCAGGGAAGAGTAGAAAGATGTATTAACAGCTTCATTTTTTGAGTGTAGCTATTCCCCACCAATTAAAAAGAAAAAAACACAGAACAAAAACAAAGAAAACACCAAGACGGCTACTATAACAAACTGACAAAATCTCTAGGTATGTAAACTGACTTAAAACTTCTATTTATAAAGATAGTTATATCATATAAAAACTGTCCTCGAATGACATGTTCAAAATGAGGTTAACGTAGATAGGTCAAATAAACATCAACAGCCAACTTTCTGGATAAGCATCAATTAAAATTATGTTGCCATTAAAAAGGGATTCAGTTACTATATATACAGTCATTTTAGGACACTTTTTTTTGTGGCAGAGACAGAGAGTCAGAGAGAGGGACAGATAGGGACAGACAAAAAGGGAGAGAGATGAGAAACATCAATTCTTCCTTGTGGCTCCTTAGTTGTTCATTGATTGATGTCTCTCATATGTGCCTTGACAGGGGGGCTACGGCAGAGCGAGTAACCCCTTGCTCGAGGCAGCGACCTTGGGCTCAAACTGGCCACCTTGGGGTCTCAAACCTGGGTCCTCCACATCCCAGTTCAATGCTCTATCCTCTGTGCCACTGCCTGGTTACGCAGAATACTCTTAACTTTATGAAAAAGGATATTAGATACATTTTAGGAACATTATTTATTTATTTATTTTCATTTTCAAGTGAGAGGAGGGGAGATGGAGAGACAGACTCCTCATGTGTTCTGATCAGGATCCACCTGGCAGGCAGTGCCCCTCCTCCAATCTGGGGCTGATACTGCTGCTGGAACCAACTTATTTGAGCCACTGGTTCTGAGAGGGGGAAAGGGAAAGAAAAGGGAGGGGTAGGGGTAGAAAAACATGGTAGCTTCTCACTTGTGTACTGACCAGGGATCAAATCCGGGATGTCTGCACACTGGGTCGACACTTTATCCATTGAGCCAGTCAGCCAGGACCTGGTACATTATTTATCATTCAAAAAAATGATAAGACTTCTGGAATATGAAATAGAATTTGTTTCTCAATTCTCAATACATAATCTCAACATCCTCCCACAATCAGAAGCCCTAATAGCTCCTAGATATAAACGTCAATCAATACAAGTGTGTACTGCCTGACCAGGTGGTGGCGCAGTGGATAGAGCGTCGGACTGGGACATGGAAGACCCAGGTTTGAAATCCCGAGGTCGGCAGCTTGAGTGCAAGGTCGTTGGCTTGAGCAAGGGGTGATTCCGTCTGCTGGAGCCCTCCAGTCAAGGCACATATGAGAAAGCAATTAATGAACAACTAAGGTGCCACAACAAAGAATCAATGTTTCTCATCTCTATCTTCCAGTCTGTCCCTATCTGCCCCCCCATCTCACACACACACACACACACACACACACACACACACACACACACAAGTGTGTACTAAGAACCCATATAGATTAGATGCCCTAAATAGAAGCTAACTGCATGCCTTGCTGGCTTATTGCAAAACCCACGATTTGAAATCAGGTATTGACATGGCACTAAAAGTCTAACTTGTCTTTTCAGAGTTTCAGTGAGTGATTTCTCTCCAGACTATCGTTAATCACCTTTTCCTATTTTAAACTCAAATTTTCATCACTCAGGTGCTACAGCTTTAGGGTAATCAGCACTTAAAATCATGGTGCAAGTGCTTAAGTCTATTTTTATAAAGAACACTGAATTTCTGTGGTTTCAAAGAGCCAGATCCTATCTCTAGCTTCTCGCCCTTTAGCTATAGATAGAGCCTCTGGTTTTGGGCTGAGTATCTCTTTACCTCTGACCTCAGGGTTATCTGAAAAACAAACACACACACTCTGTATGCCATCTGAGAGTAGGGAGGAAGGAGTGTGTAGACTAAGCCTAACATTTGACACCTGTTTCATAGTCAACAGCCGGGAACTCAAAAGACCTACTTCCTAAAGTACACAAAATAAGAGTGATCCACACTAACATTCCCATCTCCAGACTTCTCATTATACTGGGCGAAAAGAATATACAAAACCAACTGGACAACACACAGAAAAATGAACTAATAAGGTCTCCTTTCTTTTTCTGTAAGAAAACTTGCTTTTTTTTTTTTAAGCTCTGAGGAAAACAAGGTGGTTGGCTTTGAAGAAGCTTCTTGTCAGGTTGGAAAATGCCTGATGGGACTTCACAGAGGGAAAAAGGAGGGACAATGGAAAGGGAATATAAAGTGAGTCAACTAGAATAAATCTGGTGGCTTGGGAAATATTTTTCTTATATGAAGGTGACTATAAAGGGCTTAACAGAAAATTATCTTATGGCCGATTTTGTTTCTAATACCCACTTTCCTTTTTCTCTTTGCCATCAGGAAAATATAAAAGTAACATAAGCCCTGGCCGGTTGGATCAATGGCAGAGTGTCAGCCTGGCGTGCAGGAGTCCCAGGTTCGATTCCCGGCCAGGGCACACAGGAGAAGTGCCCATCTGCTTCTCCACCCCTCCCCCTCTCCTTCCTCTCTGTCTCTCTCTTCCCCTCCCGCAGCCAAGGCTCCATTGGAGCAAAGTTGGCCGGGGCGCTGAGGATGGCTCTGTGGCTTCTGCCTCAGGTGCTGGAATGGCTCTGGTTGCAACAGAGCGATGCCCCAGATGGGCAGAGCAGCACCCCCTGGTGGGCGTGCCGGGTGGATCCAGGTCGGGCGCATGCGGGAGTCTGTTTGACTGCCTCCCCGTTTCCAACTTCAGAAAAATACAAAAAAAAAAAAAAAAAAAAGTAACATGAGCTTAAGCAGCATCTCAAGGACCTGAACCAAGCAGAATGAGAACAGTTTGCCTCTATAAAGAAGGTGCTGAGATTCTAAGGTCCTTGATGTGAACAGGATATGGACAGATAAGGCCTTAGCCAGTTATTAAAAGTAAGCAGGTAATTAAAAGGTTTTGCTTCCTAAAACCCAGCAAGCTGAAACAGGAAGGTCTGGAGGCTAACTAAGACCTACACGAAACTGTAAATTCCTAAATTAGGAATCAGAAGGGTTCTGCTGCCCAGTAACAATCTCGAATTACAATTGCAAGTTTTCTAGATTACATGCTAAGCAAAAACCTCCCCCAGTAGGTGGGGAGTCAAGCAGCACCTCAATTTAATAACAGTACTCAAAGAAACAGCATCTAAGAGAAAATCATCTGCTAGTCTTTCAAACTCAAATCATTTGTGACAGTATGACACCCATTCTTACAGCCCTATATAAGTCGGCAACTACCAAAAAGTGACAATCCTAACTAAACCTGACAAGTCTAGGAAGAGCAGGAGGAAAAAATAAGTGCTCGGGAATCAAAAATGAGTTTTATTTCCCCAGTAAAATCTAAAATGTCATGCTTTAATTAGGCATTCAGAAAATAGGAATTACTCAATTTTCCTAGATATATGGCAATATGGTGGTTTGGGGTTTTTTTTTGTTTGTTTGTTTTCAAGTGAGAGAGAGACAGACAGACAGACAGACAGACAGGAAAGACAAATGGGAAGGGAGAGAGATAAGAAGCATCAACTTGTGACACCTTAGTTGTTCATTGATTGCTTTCTCATATGTGCCTTGACCGGGGAGCTCCAGCTGAACCAATGACCCTTTGGGCTCAAGCCAGTGAGCTCGTGCTCAAGCTGGCGACCTTGGGGTTTCAAGCCTGAGTCCTCTGTGGCCCTGTTCGACGCTCTCTATCCACTGCGCAACCACCTGGTTAGGTGTGAATTATAACTTTTAATATCCTTTGAAGGATGATTGAGTCTTAACTATTATGAAATCCAAGAAGTAGAATATATCTAAAACATCTAATAACAACTTTAAAATGATACTAATAGAAATAGACAGTGAGAAAATTTGGCACAATGGCTCTATGTATTTTGTAAGTTGGTTTTGTGGCTATATTTTTAAATGATCCTTAATGAAATCAAAAGAAATTGGCCCTGGCTGGTTAGCTCAGCTGGTTAAGAATTATCCAAAAACGGCCTGACCAGGAGGTGGTGCAGTGGATAGAGCGTCGGACTGGGATGCGGAGGACCCAGGTTCGAGATCCCGAGGTTGCCAGCTTGAACGCGGGCTCATCTGGTTTGAGCAAAAGCTCACCAGCTTGGACCCAAGGTCTCTGGCTCGAGCAAGGGGCTACTAGGTCTGCTGAAGGCCCGCAGTCAAGGCACATATGAGAAAGCAATCAATGAACAACTAAGGTGTCGCAATGTGCAACGAAAAATTAATGATTGATGCTTCTCATCTCTCCGTTCCTGTCTGTCTGTCCCTGTCTATCCCTCTCTCTGACTTTCTCTCTCTGACTCTCTGTCTCTGTAAAAAAAATAAAAATTAAAAAAAAAAGAAAAAGAATTATCCAAAAACGACAAGGTTGTGGGTTTGATTCTAGGTCAGGGCACACACAGGAAGCAACCAATGAATGCATGTCTGAGTGGAACAACAAATGAATACTTGTCTTCCCCTCCCCTCTTTCCCTTCCTTTCTCTGTCTCTCTAAAAATGAATAAATTTTATTTATTTATTTTTTTACAGAGAGAGAGAGGGATAGATAGGGACAGACAGACAGGAACGGAGAGAGATGAGAAGCATCAATCATCAGTTTTTCGTTGTGACACCTTAGTTGTTCGTTGATTGCTTTCTCATATGTGCCCTGACCGCGGGCCTTCAGCAGACTGAGTAACCCCTTGCTATAGCCAGCGACCTTGGGTCCAAGCTGGTGAGCGTTGCTCAAACCAGATGAGCCCACACTCAAGCTGGCAACCTCAGGGTCTCGAACCTGGGTCCTCCGCATCCCAGTCCGATGCTCTATCCACTGTGCCACTGCCTGGTCAGGCTAAAAATGAATAAATTAAAAAATATTAAAAAAAAAAATTTAAGCCCTGGCCTGATAGCTCGGTTGTTTGGAGCATGATTCCTGAGAATGGAGATTGCTGGTCTGATTCCCTGGTTAGGGCACAAGAGGAGTACCTCTTTGTTCCTGTCTCTCTCTCCCTGCTTCTCTCAAAAAAAGGGGAAAAAAATCAAAATAAATTTTATAATGAAATATAAATCTAGTCACATACAAAGTAATCACAAACTAAAACTGGACTTTTAAGCATCTATATCTTGTCCAAAATGACAACCTGATTTTTCAAAACTGAATTATATATTTCATGTAGTTTTATGCCATACCCCTAAAAGAACAGCTTAATAATCTATTTATTGAAAAAACAATAACAGAAAAATATGTCTGCTCCTTGGGCCTACTCAAGGATTCTAAACTAAAAACATTCTACTCTGTCTGGCTACAATCATCAGAAAAATACCCACACTGAAACAGTGACTCCAAGGCAGGGCATCTCTAGTACAATGTCCCAATTTGTCAACACGGCGTAGAGAAGAGTCACATCTATTCATGATTTAACTAATCTCTAATAAAATCACAACAGAAACAGTTAAATTTGTGATTGTCTGTCTTTAGAAGTCAATACTAATGCAATCATGCTAAATCACTTTGTAACTTACTTTTTAAAAAGTAAACAAATATGCCTGACCTGTGGTGGCACAGTGGATCAAGCATCGACCTGGAATGCTGAGGTTGCTGGTTCGAAACCCTGGGCTTGCCTGGTCAAGGCACATATGAGAGTTGATGCTTCCTGATCCTCCTCCCTTCTATCTCTATCTCCCTTTCTCTTTCTCTCTCTAAAAATGAATAATAATAAAAAATACTGCTAACAGCAAAACTTAATTGCTTGTTTTATTTTTTTAAAAAGAAAAAAGTAAACAAACAAGATGTTGGGCTGCAAGCCAATATTACAGAAGTTAATTTGCTAATATGAATTCATAGGTTATCTAAATCTTCCAATGGTGTACTAATCTTAAAAAAGTGAATGCCAATAACTTTGTATAAGCCACCCTATATAAAAATTTTAACGAATCATTCTATTATCAGTGAACTGATTATTCAGATTGTGAGATTCTTTACTTTCCTCCTGAGTTTACTGCTTAGCACTAAAGATGGGCAGAGAAATAAAAATCAAAACAAACCATTTATTGCCTGACCAGGAGGTGGTGCAGTGGATAGAGTGTCAGACTGGGATGCAGAGGACCCAGGTTTGAAACCCCGAGCCAGCTTGAGCGCGGGCTCATCTGGTTTGAGCAAGACTCACCAGCTTAAGCCCAAGGTCGCTGGCCTGAGCAAGGGGTCACTGGCTCTGCTGTAGCCTCCCCCCCCCCAGTCAAAGCACATATGAGAAAGCAATCAATGAACAACTAAGGTGCCACAACGAAGAATTGATGCTTCTCACCTCTCTCCCTTCCTGTCTGTGTGTACCTATCTGTCTCTCTGGCACACACAAAAAAAGCAAACCATTCACATTTTGTTTTTAATTATTTATTTGTTTTTAAATAAAAAAACTTATAATATTTTATAAATCATATAAAAGTTTTGATAGGAAAGGCAGTTATAAATTAATGACTGAATTGAGGTTTTGGTATAACTGGTTGCCTTTAATTATTCATGTTTTCCGTCAATATGATGAATAATAGAAAACTGAACATCTTTCAGTAAGATTTAATATTAAGTACTTTAAATGTACTTACATGCTTTATATATTTGTATTTCTACTTCTGTATTCTTTAATAAAATATGCATGAAACATTTGATAGTCTAGAAAAATCTCAAATTACCTAGTATGCTTACCCACGTAAAATATTCTGTAAGCCAAATTTATTACTTTTTTTTTTTTTTTTTTAGAGAGGAGGAGGCAGAGAGACAGACTGCTGCATGTACCCCAACTGGGATCCACCCAGCATGCCCACTAGGGGGTGATGCTCTGCCCACCTGGGGCATTGCTCCATTGTGCAGCAACCGAGATCTTGGTCTCACCTGAGGCAGAGGCCATGGAGCCATCCTCTGTGCCTGTGGCCGACTTGCTCCAATCGAGCCATGGCCACAGGATGGGGGAAAAGGGAGAGAGAGAAAGAGAGAGGAAGAGAGAAAGAGAGAGAGAAGTGAGGGGGGGTTGAAGCAGATAGGCGCTTCTCCTGTGTGCCCTGACCAGGAATCCAACCCAGGACATCCATACACTGGGCTGATGCTCTACCACTGAGCAAACTGGCCAGGGCCAATTTATTACTTATTATAATAAAGATTATTCCATCTTATTTACATCTGAAATAATTACTGATAATGTGATTTTTATAATTATCTAGCTAGTAGAAATGCATTTTCCGTATTAATTTGACAGTCAAGAGAGGTATGAGTAGGTGGGAAATATTAATAACTACCACACGCATTCATTGTGAATGCTAGAAAACACCTTTGAAGGGAAGTATAAAAAGAAACATTGTGTTTCCAATTAGTGGCTTGTAGCCAAAATATGAATCAGAATTATACTGAAAAGCCCCCCAAAATCCCCTCGAAACTAAAAAACCAAACACTATGGCCTACATGAACAACTAACAACAATCTATAAAATAATTAGAGAGAAAAAAAGAAAAAAAAAAAAAGAAAATCTGGGACAAGACTTTGATGAGGCACAGAAGCCCAATCAGCTGTGGCTTCCATCTCGAGGAGTTTCCCCTTAGGAACAAAGAACATACGTTTGAAATGCAGTTAGCAATGTCTGGGACTCCAGCTCTTGCAGTAGTAAGGTCATTTTCTGACCTAGCTACCATAATATAATCAATTCTGTCAAAGCTTAAAAAGAGCATAAAATAAAAATATATTGCTTTTATTATTTTAAACAGCAAATTATACATTCCTGAATGGCAGAAGAGTTAGCTTCATCGTTCTAATTCACACTTAAAATGTAGCATCAAAAAAGTTTCCAGTTTACAAAAGTACGGAAAGACCTAATATTTTACAACTCCATTCAAAACCATGATAGAATTACTACAAATTAGTGAAGTTCTACTTTTGCTGGATGTCCCTTATACAGTCTGAACTAACTTTCCTTATTTGTAAAATCAGGATAATAATTGTACTACTTATTTCACAAAAACTGTCCTTCTAGCTCACAGAATTACAGGATAATCAGAAGAGGTAATGCAAATAAAAGTACTTTGAAAACTAAAGGCCAACATTAGTTGGCAATATGGCATTATCATTCTTTACACGTAACAACATGTAGGACTATAATACTTCTTTCTTACTGTGCTCTCATTTATCCCTGGGAAAACGCTGATAACAAAGAATTAATATGACTGCAGGATAACTGGCAACACCTTCCACGGCTTCACTGGTAACATTTAATATTTACTGAGTACAGGATGTCCCCAAGTTACAAAGGTTCCAAACATATAAACCCAAACCACTGTCCTTGCCCCAGTGCCTCCTGCTCTCTTCCTCCCTCTTCACTGTGTGTGTGTGTGTGTGTGTGTGTGTGTGTGTGTGTGTGTGTGTAGGGGTGGGGATTTGAGAGAACCAGAAAGTTCCAAAGTAGAAGAAAGTGAGTAGTAGTGAACACCATAGAGCATGCCTGCCTACTCACCATTCCTATCCGCACTTAAACCATTTTTTTTCTCATTTTAACCTCTTATCACTGTTACACATCAACTCTGGACATCTCTATGCTGGGAAATAAGGCAAAGGTTAAAAGGCAACTGTTAAGAGCTATGACCTGGGGCAAAACAGAGATAGTCAAGTTCACTTAAAGGAAAAGACTGATCTCAGTCATCAGCTTTAATCTCTAAAGCCAATCCAATAAAGATAAAATACCAATTTCGAAATCCTGACAGAACTACTCACTTTCACTCAGCAAAGGCACTGGTTGTGTCAGGCTACCTATCCATTCTGCTCACCTATCTTCCACTGTCCCAATAATCTTGTGGTAGTCAACCTGCTCCCTACCGCCCGCTAGTGGGCGTCCCAGCTTTCAGGGTGGGCGGTAGCGGAGCAACCAAAGTATAAATAAAAAGATAGATTTAACCATAGTAAGTTGTTTTATAAAGATTTATTCTGCCAAACTTAGCAAAAATCCGACATAAAGTACTTGGTAAATAATTATTATTATATGCGTTAACTTGCTGTAACTCTATTTTATAAATTTAATAAAGTAAAGTTACTTCCCTACTTTATAAATCACCATTATTGTGGAACTGGTGGGCGGTTAGAAAATTTTACTACTAACAGAGATACAAAAGTGGGCGGTAGGTATAGAAAGGTTGACTACCCCTGCTATAACCTATGGCGACCTGTGAGGCTAACTAACCACTTACCAATGCATCCACTATATCCAATTTATTGGATCTTTCCCTTACTCTTTCCCAAAGACCCACCCATTACAGTATATTTCATCCATCACTGTCCCTTCTCAGTTGTAAGGGACAGTAAATTATTCTAGAAAATCTCTGTACTAATGACACTGGATAAGCTAGGAAGGAGAAAGCTGGAAGTGAATAAGGTAGAAATGGGGCTAGGGAAAACATTGAAACCACCTGCCATTATCAGTCTGACATGGGTAGATATCTGACATGGGTAGATAAGCATATTTTCAAACAGAGCTTTTGCCTGACCTGTGTGTGATAGGGCTGTGGATAAAGCGTCGACCTGGAATGCTGAGGTTGCCAGTTTGAAGTCAGGGCACATATGGAAAAAGCAAATGAGTTGGTGCTTCCCGTTCCTCCCCCCACTTTCTCTTTGTCTCTCTTTGAAAATCAATAAATAAAATCTTTAGAAAATAATCTTTAAAACAGAGCTTTTAAAAATGCAGGCAAATTGTTAATTCTCCAGTTAATAACCAGCAAGATGATTCCTCAGTCTTCCAATTTAAATAAAAACTTTCAGGAACAAATTTAAAAGAGAACTATGGATATTAAGTCATCCAAGGCTAGTCTTTCCAATTCAAGAGCAATGCCAGAAAGAACACTCCCAGCTCTTCTCTTTAGCCTACTTAATAACCAAGATGCCTGTTTCTGAGAAAGTATGTTTAAATAAAGCTCTACAGTCTATTTATTGGTTCTCTAGAAAGCTTGACCAGTGGTTCATAAGCCTGTCCATGTTTCAGTGAATTGGTACTGGACTAGTCCATTACAATTAGTAGTGGTTAAACAGGTCTCACACGGGTATGGCTTGCTCTATTATAGGCTGCCCACTGGAAAATACCGTTCAAATTTTCCATCAGAAGTTTCCAAAAATTTTATGCCTCACCCTTGGGTTTTCTTTTCTATTCTTTTTAAACATTTATCTTTTTCCCCCTCTCTTTCTCTTTAAAATTTTAAGTATTAGGGCCCTGTAGAAAAAGTAATACCTTTTCAGCCTTTAAGTCTATTTGTGCTATTAAAATAAAGTTCTTGGGGCAGTATCAGAAATTAACCATGGTTTTGAATAGGATATACTAGTCTTAAAATGACACCACTCAATCACATTTCAATACAAATTCAAACCAGAGAGATCTAATTTATTCACTTAATGAAGTTACAAGCTTAATACATAATTTTCTAATTCATACACTTTTTGAAAAGCACACACAATGTCAAGATTAAAATTGTACTGACTTTTAAAAAGGCATTACTTACTTTTATGTACAAAAATAGATACCAGCCTGACCTGTGGTGGCGCAGTGGATAAAGCGTCGACCTGGAAATGCTGAGGTCGCCGGTTCGAAACCCTAGGCTTGCCTGGTCAAGGCACATATGGGAGTTGATGCTTCCAGCTCCTCCCCCCTTCTCTTTCCCTGTCTCTCTCCTCTCTCTCCCTCTCTGTCTCTCTCTCTCCCTCTCTCTCTCCTCTCTAAAATGAATAAATTAAAAAAAAATAGATACCAATATCCACTAAATCATTAACAGATTAACCACCTCCAATTCAGTTAACCCAAGAGATTAATTGTGCATATTTATGAGGAGTCACTGCGCCACCTCACCTGCAGGTGTTGTAAAGTACCAAAAGCTACAGCAGGGGTCCCCAAACTTTTTACACAGGGGGCCAGTTCACTGTCCCTCAGACCATTGGAGGGCCAGACTATAAAAAAAAATATGAACAAATCCCTGTGCACATTGCACATATCTTAAAATAAAAAAACAAAATGGGAACAAATACAGTATTTAAAATAAAGAACGAGTAAATTTAAATCAACAAACTGACCAGTATTTCAATGGGAACTATGCTCCTCTCACTGACCACCAATGAAAGAGGTGCCCCCTTCTGGAAGTGTGGTGGGGGCCGGATAAATGGCCTCAGGGGGCCGCATGCGGCCCGCGGGCTGTAGTTTGGGGACCCCTGAGCTACAGAATCAATATTAATATTTTAAAAGGCTTGAAGAACATTTTATTAATTTGGGTTAAGGTGTGCAGAGAAATTTTGTGAATAATCTCTGTACTGTGTGATTGGCATAAAACCAGGATGGCCCTTGGCATTGTATTGTGAATGCAAAGGGAAGGAAAACATGGATTCCCTGACATTCCACCACACCTGTGGGGAAAGGGGCTAGCCAGGTGCAGGGAGAGACATCTTTCTACCATTGTGTTGACTTGTAAATTTTGTTTTCTCCAAAATGATGTATGGCTGGCAAATTGAACATGGTCCTATCATGTTAAAGGACATATATGACTATAACCAATAGTTGTGAAGGGCACCTAAATTGCAATTTTTGCTTCTGTACTTCCTACTTGCAAAACTATAAAAACTAGGTAGAACAAAGGGCCAGCGCGTTCTCCCTCAGATTTCTGTCAGAGTTGCCGCTGCTTGGCCAAGCTAGACAATAAAGCTTTAGTGTGGAATCGATGGATTTTGTTCGTGTCTTCAATGTTTCAAGTCCCTCCAGATTAGGCTTAACATTTACAAGCTATTACTACACCATACATTAATAAGCATAAGCACCCAAAACAAACACTAACACAAATATTAATATATAAACTAATATATCCTATTTCAAAAGCCTTTTTTTAGCAAGACAACTAAACATTTATCAGTTAAAACTATTTCATTATATGAATTCTGAAGTTTAAAAAAAATTATTGAATTTTATTAGGAGTGACATTGGTTAAAAAAATCATATAGGTTTCAGGTGTACAATTCCATAATACATCATGTGTACATTGTATTGTCTGTTCACTACCAAGTCTCCTTCCAATAAATCTTGAAGTTTTTAAGAGATAAAAAGTTGTATTTAAGTAAATAGACTTATAAAAAAGACCCATATAACTATTTAATCTTTACTTTTATTTTTCTGTTTATTCAAAGGCTGCAAAAGAAAGATGACCTTTCCATTACATTTCTAAAAAGATATCCCAAATTAGAATGATTTAATCTAAACGCCATTCTTTCTAAAACCTACAGAAATAATTTTTGTTAGAAACCAGATTATTTATTTGGTGGTTGCTGATGAATCAAAGTGTTTTTAAAGTCACCTCAAGTAGTTAGTGATGATCCGGAGTCTAAATAACATCTGCAAATATATTTCTTTTTTAAAAAATATTTATTTTAGAAAGGAGAGGGAGAGAGGGAGGGGGAGAGAAGGTGGGGAGGAGCAGGTAGCATCAAGTCCCGTATGTGCCCCGATCTGGCAAGCCGAGGGTTTCAAACCAGCAACCTCAGTGTTCCAGGTGGATGTTTTATCCATGGTGCCACCACAGGTCAGGCCTGCAAACATATTTCTTTTTTTTTAAATTTTTTTAAAATCAATTTGATACAATTTATTTATTTATTTATTTTACAGAGATACAGAGAGAGAGAGTCAGAGAGGGGGATAGACAGGGACAGACAGACAGGAACGGAGAGATGAGAAGCATCAATCATTAGTTTTTCGTTGCATGTTGCAACACCTTAGTTGTTCATTGATTGCTTTCTCATATGTGCCTTGACCGTGGGCTTTCAGCAGACCGAGCAATCCCTTGCTGGAGCCAGCGACCTTGGGCTCAAGCTGGTGAGCTTTGTTCAAACCAGATGAGCCTGTGCTCAATCTGGCAACATCAGGGTCTCGAACCTGGGTCCTCAGCATCCCAGTCCAGCGCTCTATCCACTGCGCCACTGCCTGGTCAGGCGAAACATATTTCTTAAATGGCCACTCTTGACCTTTAAATTTACTCTAGGTGATATTACAAAGGCATGGCCACTGAATGTCAGTGATACAATGCATTCAATCTTCAAGACAATGACTAACAATGGGACTGAGAAAATCAGTATGAGGAAATTTTTGCCTAAATGTATCATTGTTAAATTTTGTATGTTTAAAATGTTTGGAGACAAAAAGATTTTGTGGAACTAAAGCCACCTGACCTTGATGGGATGACATGCCAAACTGTAAACTGCCAGACAGCTGCAGCTGGTAATAAAATGCTAAACCTGAAGCTTTAGCAGAACCTGATTACATGGTAATTCTAATATCTGAGAGAAGGCAAAAGAGCTAGCAGAATAACTGATAGGCTGCTTGCTATAGTAACCAAGATACACTGGTATAGTGACTGGGGGAAAACATTGGGGTTACCATCAGGTACGAGGCCCACATTACGTCTCACATGTTTTTTCCCTCAATTTTGAATTATGAGATGACAGACCAACACAAAGACTGCTCAGTCTGAAATCAGAGAATAAATAGGGCTCTGCTTTGAAGAGTAAGGAATGCACCCAATTAGTGGGTTAGCTGGTTAGCAGAATAACATCTAAAATCTACAGGGGAGCAGACCTTATGAAAGTTGGAGCTTAGCTCTGTGTAGAAAACAGAAATGGCCTGACCAGGCGGTGGCGCAGTGGATAGAGCGTCGGACTGGGATGCCTAGGACTCAGGTTCGAGACCCCGAGGTCACCAGCTTGAGCCCAAGGTTGCTGGCTCTAGCAAGGGGTTACTCGGTCTGCTGAAGGCCCATGGTCAAGGCACATATGAGAAAGCAATCAATGAACAACTAAGGTGTTGCAACACACAACGAAAAACTAATGATTGATGCTTCTCATCTCTCCGTTCCTGTCTGTCTGTCCTTGTCTATCCCTCTCTCTGACTCTGTCTCTGAACCCCCCCCCAAAAAACACAGAAATGTAGGTTAATTATCAATTCAAGTAAAATATAAGAAGGATATCATAAAGCACCTAGAGGTTTTATTACTTTACATTTTGTTTGAAGTATTTCTTTGTCCTATTAATTATTAATCTCTTACAGAAAAGATAATTTAATTCACACTGTGTAGGTACATATCTAAAATAATACTAAATGGTGCGATTTGCCGTATGTTATCCATGCTCCAGAGAGCAGCCTTATAAACTGCTCTCTATATGGTCTGTAGGACTATCCTCACCACCACCACCTACCTCCACCTGCACTCATCATCACCACCCTCAGCATCACCCCTTCCTCCATCCACACTACCCCAGGAAGTAATTACATACTAGCATTGCAGGCAGAGTCTGAGGAAGCAGCCTTACCAAGGGTCTTCCCGGGAAAACTCACCTAACCTTGTCAAAGGTAAAACAATGTACTGAAGAGAACACATGGATTGCTGTGTAATGTACAGGTTACACAATAAGTCTAGAATATCAACAACTGGAAAATTATTTTCTGTTCTGTAGGATCACCACTAAACTGTCAACATCCTAAAGATTTTTTTTATAAATTTTTATTAATTTTAATGGGGTGACATCAGTAAATCAGGGTACATATGTTCAAAGAAAACATGTCCAGGTTATCTTGTCATTCACTTATGTTGCCTACCCATCACCCAAAGTCAGATTGTCCTCCGTCACCTTCTGTCACCTTCTATCTAGTTTTCTTTGTGCCCCTCCCCGCCTCTGTTCCCCTCTCCCTCCCTCTCCTGCCCCCCACAACCACCACACTCTTGTCCCTGTCTCTTAGTCTCGTTTAACATTTTAAAAATCCAATTTGCCCCGGCTGGATATCTCAGTCAGCTAGAGCAATGTCCTGAGTGCAGAGGCTGGTTCCATCCCTGGTTGGGCACATGCCGAACAGATCGACGTTGATGTATGTCTCTCTCTCCTTTCTTCTCCCTTTCTCTCCCCCTTCCTCTCTTGCTAAAATCAGTAAATTAAAAAAAATTAAATCAAATTTTATCTATCCTACTTTATGCAGTAGGTTATCTCAAGAACAGAATCAAGTTTTCAGTTTCCAAGAGTTTGTCCGAACTGAGCCTCTACACTGCCATACTCTGTCACTGTCCTACTTCCATGGGCCACCAATGGACAGCTGGAAGCTACTAAATTTAGAACTTGAATTTACTAATTAATATGTAGGGTTTTCCCCCACTTCAATATGATGTTACTTTGGGTGTGATAAAACAGCATTTACAGAGATATTCCTATCAATCCACAAAGCCAACAGCAATGAAATATAATCTGTGATCAAATGCGGACCCATGAACAGCCACTTTTTAAGGAATCTTTCCACAAGTAACTCTTATCACACAAATACTTTTTATTGAAACTTGTATCAATTTTCAATTCTGAGAGAAATGTTTTTTATGCCTAAGTAAAGTAAGAAGCTGAGTTTTCAACAAAGGCATCTATGTAACTTTTTGTTTTTTAGGATGAATTCTTCAGAACAGTTTGATCTCAGTTCTCACGGTTTAAAAAAAGATCAGTATTTCCCCATTATTCCCATAGACTGTGGCTGATATTAACTAGACTGCTAAAAAATAAGTAACCGCTACTGTTCTTAAATCAGCTATCCTGCAATCTTTGTTCATCCTGGAGAAAATCGGTAGGCAAAATTTAGGATGCTGGAACAATAAATGTCCTCTGACAAGGCATGAAAAAACAGAATCAGAGTAGATGAGAGTAGACCATCTAACAGGGTGCCAGAAAGCTAGAGCGGGGATACCCAGCCATACTTCCCCCTCCCACAGACAAGGAGCATGGAATAAATGAGCAACCAGGAGACTGGGGTTCTAGTTCCCAGTCTGCCACTAATTAGCAACGTGTCCCTTCTCTGAGCCTAGGTTTCTTTCAGTTAAATGGGAGGGCTGGGCTAAATGATCACCTGTCCTTCCTCCACTAAAAATGTTACCATCCTGTCTTTTCTTCTAAAACCTCAAAAATATTTTGGTTGCCACGAAAAAAAGTTTTTGTGTTGTTTTTTTTTAAATAAAGAATGCTCAAAATGTCACATTTATTTTTATAACATGTTCTCCGTACCAGCCTCTAGTATGTGTATGCATAATCGACAAATTAGTAGGAACATTCATCTCATATATAATTTACTCAGTAAATATTTAATTTGAAATCTATGGGTCTTCAGTCCTGTACCAATACCATTAAGTTTGTTTGACTAGAAACTAGGAAATAAATCATGGAAAGATTTCTCAAGAACAAAAGCTTATCAATAAAGTCACTAGTCTATTAAACCTCAATACAATGTTAGACTTAAAGTTGGAGGGGTCTTCAGAATCTCAATTTAAAGATGAAGAAATGAAATGACTCATAGTCGAGAGATTTTTTTCTACTATACTATACTTCCTCCTCTCCTTCCTGCTTTATCAAAAGACAGCACATTAGCAGAAAAAAACACTATACTGAAACTGACCTGGATTCTAGTCCTAACTCTGCTATTGACTTGCTGTGGCACCTTGGACAAGTCACTTTCCTGGCTTTGGTTTCCACACCATTTTATGTGAAGGAGTTTAACTAGATGTCCCTGTAGCACGTGATGATCTTATAAAATTCCTATGTGACAAAAGAAAATGCACATTCCTAAAAGAGAAAGTGGGAACTTCTAGCCAAGAGAACTGAAAAGTTTTGAGCTGCTGGTTTTAAATAGATGTGTCAGTTCAATTCAGCAAGTTAGTCCTAAAGTATCTCACTCCAGAATCTCTTGGGGGAGAATACCCTACACACAACACACACACACTGTAGGGCTGCACTGTCTCCTAGGCTGATTCATTAACCTCTTTGAGCATAAGGTTCCTCATATGTAAAAAGGAAACCTGACCTAAAAGCCAATCACAATAAAGCACTGGATATGTGGTATATAGTATTGCAAAGCTGGACAAGTGGAGATGATCTGTCACTGTGGAAAAGCAGGCTGCACTGGAATCAAAAGGCTTTCTTTAAAAATTGGGCTGATTTTTAACTTATTAAGTTTGCTTTCAAAGAGTAGAATAAACCTGAAGACACCATTGGAGGGGAAATAGATGAAATCAGTATTAGGAAATGGATTGTGTATTTGGATTCCACTGATAAACAAAAATGAGATAATTCTCAACTACCTACTCAGTTTACCACAAATTTGATGAAATGGTCTGTGTACCCTAGAACATACAATAGCAAGAAACACTTTTTAAAGTGTCCGGACTCAATCGGTTAACCTCTTAAAAGTTTGCATGGTGTGCTACTGCGCTTCACATCAAAGGACAAAAGATATTTCTGATGACCACGTATCTAGTGACACCATCTGTTTCCAACAGTCAAGATTTCTCACTGCATTTCTAGGTTGTCAGTTTACCCAGTCAAGTCTTCTCACACAGTACTTTATGCAAATGACAAAACTTGTGACAAAGGAGAGGATATGTTAATTATGCCAACCTTTTGCTCTCCACCCAGTACCTGCTAGTTCCTTTCAGATGCAGTTCTCCAGGTGAACCTAATTCTCTCACAAATCCCCTATTAAAGGGTGAAGCAGTGAAACTTAGACTGGCACAACAGTTTTATTCATAAGGCTCAACAAGCGAAACATCTGGGCAGGTTACAGTTAAAATGAGAACACTGGGTCGGGTCTGCCGAGGGATGTTTTTACTTTTCACCTGGTGTGGAAGGATCAAAGAGCTTGAGAAGCTATCTCGTCCCATTAGGGAAGAAATGACTATTAATTCTATCAAAATGACTCGTTTGGTTTAGACAAATTAAATATCTTCAAGTTCTGCATACTTCCTCAGAGTAAGCGCTGTATGAAATGAATTTTGCTAATTCCAAGAAAGGAAGAAGGGAATGAACTTTTGAGTTCTTTCTTTGTGCCAGGTGCTAAACTTGGCAGTTCACACAGGTCCTGAGATATGACTGCCCCTCAAAATTAAATTTGCCTTATTCATTAGGAAAACACTATTCACATAGTTCTAAACTCATTACAATTCTATACATCGATTGTTACCCCCCCACACACACACACATGCATACACACACAAGTACTAAAGCATTATTAGGTCTCTCATTTAACCTGAACTTTGAGGGAAAAACACAAGGGGATCCAATGCATTTGGAAATCCTAATGTGTTTTCTATTCTCTACAATCTAGCTATGAACTTGTTTCTGATATTGAATTCAAAGTAGATTCAGAGCAATCTCAAGACTAGCCATTGCCACCCCAAAATCCCATAATAGTGTTGGTGGAAACATAACCATCAGCGATTTACCAACGTACATTTCTTTGACTTTTTTTTGCTGTAATTTTTTGGTAATACATTATATACTAAGCTTTAGAACGACTTCTAGGATGTGCAAATAACTTTATTTGCATCAAAGAAGGTCTTTCTGCCAAAGGGTAAGCTTGAAAATTGATGGCAGTTGACTCCCGGAACCATATTAGTGCCCTACATTAACATACAAATGTTACCAATTCTCAAGTTCTTACAGCATGAAAATATATTTTACCACCTCTAGTCCCACGCAAGTCCATAGAAAAGTTCGGCGAAATCGCTATAAACATTATTCCAACTTTGAATAGTGGAGGAGCGGGTAATGAGAAGTCCCAGTAAAGGGAAGCTTTCCAACTACGGTACTTCCTACTCAGAATCTCCCATATTAATCACCACTAAAACATCTTGCAGAATTAGATAAAGAGCACAAAGCCGTGGCTCTCCTTCCAAACCACCAGATTACTCAGCACTTGTTTGTTTCTGTAGCCGGCTGTGTACACTTCTGTGCGGCTCCCTTTTAAGACCGCATTCTCAGTAATGGTAAAGGACCTTCGATTTCCTTTCCCTCGCGGTAAGGTGGTATTTTAATAAAACACTGTTGATAGAGCACATCAGTTAGGAGCACTTGCCCAAGTAAACACCCAACCCTTGCCGCCGCTCCTTTTCTTTCTGTGCAGGGAAAACAGGACGGCAAATCGGGAGAGTTACAACTACCTCTAAAACGAATAGGTAAGTTAGTGGCAAAAGAACAACATGGAAAATGCAATTTCTTCTGTCACTGCTCCTTTAATCTACGGTCTCCACGGCGAAAACGGATGTTTCAAAGGTAAGCTCTGAGAACCCCACAAACACCAATTGCCGGCTCTCAGGCATGTCAGCTGTCCCACCTCGCAGAAAGCCGGACAAGACGAGAACGGGCGCCTTTCACCAGGGAAAGGAAGGGGTTTGCCCGGGGTGGGTGATCCCCCACCCCCGACTCACTCTGAAGCGCCCGAGACAGAGGAGCAGCGGGGCGGACACAGCGGGACCTGTGAGGGGTGGAGGGGGAAGGCACAGGGGAAGCCAGGGGACCGCGACGCCCAGTTTCTGGGCCAAGGCTACTTACCCTACAGGGTAGCCGCCCCCTAGGTGCACATCTTCAGGGGCATCAAAGAATTCCTCGGTGTCGCTTTCCGACGCCATTTATAGGACACACCCGCGGGTGAGGGGGCCGACGCCGCCTGGGAGGGTGACTCTCGTCTCCTCCTCGTCGTCCTCCACCCCGGCGAGACCGTGGGGAGGAGTGTCCCGCGCGAGGAAGAGTCGGGAGCAGAAGATCTGGGGCGAGAAACCGGCTAGGAGCCCGGGGAGGGGGGGTTCGCCGTCAGCTGCCGGCTGCGGGAATGACCGGCAAAGCGGTCGTCTGATGAGATGAGACGGCGCCGGGTCCAGGGACTGTTGCTGCCGCCGCTCCCGGCAATAGGTGTATAAGGAGAGCGAGAGAAGAGGCGGTGGCTCTCCTCAGTCAGGGAGGGCGGGCGCGAGGAGTACAGCAGCTCCAGTTTCTCCCGCAGCAGCAATTACAGCAGCTGCTAGAGCTAGTTGGCCGCAAAATACGGACGCGCACCTACCCTCGCGAGATTTCGGGCGGGGCTGTTTAAAGCGTGGGCGGGGCGAAGAGAAAAGGGGGCGGTCCCAGAGAGGCAGAGCTCGGATTTCTTCGGTCCCAGAAGCCTATCAAAACGACGGAAGCGCGTAGAGGGCGTTTGGTGAAGGCCGGAAGTAGCCCAGAAGGGTGGGGATGAGCTCCAGAAGGGAGGAGTCTAGAACCTGCGCAGGAGCTGAGTGGTACCCCGGCTCTGAGGGAGGGCGCCCGATGTAGGTGGGGGTCCAGTAGAGCTTCTTACCCTCTAATTCTGCGGTTCCTGAGAGAGGCATTTTCAGGGGTGATTTGAGTTTTTGTTTTTCTGTTTTTTGGTTTTTTTTTCTTAAGAGGAAATGCTCTTGGGAAACATTGGCATTGCAGTTTGCGTTTACATCCTCTTAATTTATCCATGCCCAGAATAGCCCACCCTGGGGCATAGGCAGGTCCACCACCTCTAGTGTTACAGGAATAGCGCGCCCTATTTACTCTAATTGAGATCCCTAGATAATGGTCCTGCGGGCCACAGGGTGGGGTCCATGAAAGATACGTGGGGAGTGTGCCAGTTTCATGAAATAATGATGGATTTATTACTGGAACTGAACCAGTTAAGGCCTCCGGTTATTTTTTCCTGTACAATTGTCCATTGCTGTCCACACTTAATGTGAGAGAAATTCTTACATAGTGGCCAAGATGGGAGTCAGTCAAATGGTAGATACTATATACTGAGCAGAAACCTTTGCATGGCTAAGAGAAAGTAACTAAATTCTAACCCTTGACTGCCCAATGTCCAGTGATGAAAATACATTCTTTATAAAAGACTAAGATGTTCTTTCTTGAACAATGGATCACTGACAAAGTGATAACATTAACCTTCTATATGATAGTGAAGTACATTTATTTCTCCCACTGACATGACAGGAAGAGTCTCAGCTGTTTGCACAGCCTCAAGTATTGCTCGAGATGACAGCAGAAAAGATTGGATTGGGACCAGGGGAATGGACTAAAAAAAGCTGGAATAAAACTCTAGATTCCTCCTTGGAAAGGAACCAGGAAAAGATCTGGTGTTGTCTGGCAGACTTGTGTAAAACCAAATGCCACGTACTGTGTACTGTACAACCCAGGGAGTTCCGGGAAAATGCTGTATATTTAAATATGGTAATATTTTTTGCAGCAAACCATGTGATTATTCATATGGGGTAAATAAATGCCAGTAAATAGCCTCATTTAGTTTAGGTCAGATACTACTGCCAAGTAAGTTTAGGTTAGGTCAATTTGACTATCAAATAATTTACTAAAAATAGGAAACAGAACTTTTTGGTTTCTAGAGCTTTTTGGAATTTAGAATTGTAGGCAAGGGATCTGTAGACCATTGTGAGGATATGACTTTTGGCATAATCCAGTAATTGTTTTATGTGGTTTTTAAGGTTTAAAAAATCGATTGATTTTAGAAAGGGAGAGGGAGAGAGAGAGAGAGAGAGAGAGAGAGAGAGAGAGAGAAAGAAACATCGATTTGTTGTTCTACTTATTTATGCATTCGTTGGTTGATTCTTGTATGTGTCCTGACAAGGATCCAACAGCAACCTTGGTGTATCAGGACCACGCTCTAACCAACTGAGCTACCTGATCAGGGCAGTTTTTATGTATTTTAAACATATTAATTTTCTAGGTACAAAAATGGGTCTCAAAGTACTATTTGTTTTATTTCTCACTAGGAAAGATTATTTTTTTCTCTAGGAATTGTGGAAACATCTAAGTAAATAAGCTACCTGAATTTATTCTCCTCCTAGTTATCTAATAGTAAGTTTATGTTTGCCTTAAAATTTAAAGTTTGTTATCATGTACTATTCTAGGTGCTGAGGATAATTCAACAATGAAGAAGACAACTTAGTTCCTGTCTTCCAGGAGATCGCAATCTAGCGATGAAGACAAATACGGAGTCCTAATTTGGTGCTTTTTTCACTCTACCAGACCACCTCTCTGGGACCTTTTAAGATACCTTAAACATTGTACAAAGGAAAAGTCAAAATAGAATAGGAATGATAAGCTGATAACATTTTTAAAGCTATTAAAGTTGTCTATTTAAATGCTTTTATCAATGGTATGAGAAAGTGAATTTTTCTGAGAATGTTAAAACACATAAGGACTGCCTATCATCCTTTTCAAAAACATTAAATTTATTGGGGCAACATTGGTTAATAACATGTAACTATCATCTGTTTTAAAGATGTGAAAAGATGTATTTGTTTTGCCTGAAACATCTGTTCTTCAGTTTTGAAGCAGCGGGTTTTAGATTTAGTCCAAAGAATCTTTCTTCTTATTAGAAATGGAACACTTTTAAAAGGAACTCATTTCATGTAAATGTCCATATCTTATAAAAATGAAAACTTCTCTGGTTGAAGCAGGGAGAGCCCAGGTCCCTTCCTGCTTAGCCTCTCTAAGCCTCCAGAGACTGACCCAAGGCTTCATTTAAAACCATGAAAATGAAAACTATTGGCCCAAAGCAGGGGTTGGCAGATTATGGTACACTGGACAAATCTGTCCTGCTGTCTGTTTTTGTAAATAAATTTTTTTTGGCACAGCCAGGACTATTTGTGCCCCACAAAGCTGAAAATAATTACTTCCAAGCTCTTTATTTTTATTTTTTTAAGTGATGGGAGATAGACAGACTACTGCATGCACCTTGACCAGAATCCACCCAGTAACCCTGTCTCTGTCTGATGCTCAAACCAATTGAGCCACTGGCTGCAGGAGAGGAAGAGAGAGAGAAAGGGGTGAGGGGAAGAGAAGCACAGGGTCGCTTCTCATGTGTTCCCTGATTTGGGATTAAACCCAGGACTGAACCCGGGACCAAACCCCAGATGTCTCCCTGCTGGGCGGATGCTCTATCCACTAAGACAACCGGCCAAGGCTATTTATTCTCAAGCTCTTTACAAAAAAATTTTGCCAACCCCTGGTCCATAGGTTAGTATTTCTACAACTGAAAGTACTGATAATTTGAATCAGGTCCAAAACAGAATGATACTTACAGATATAAGTGAGGACAAAGCCTTTTCCCATCTAGCTTGTTCACAATGATTTTAAAAGCTACACAGCTCTAAGACTAAGGTGGGTTTATGGAAACCTTTTATGCTTCCTTATCTGCGTAGCGTGAATTCTACTTAGGACTTCCATAAGCTAGAGCAGGGGTAGTCAACCTTTTCATACCTACCACCTACTTTGTATCTCTGTTAGTAGTAAAATTTTCTAACTGCCCACCGGTTCCACAGGAATGGTGATTTATGAAGTAGGGAAGTAACTTTACTTTATAAAATTTATAAAGCAGAGTTACAGCAAGTTAAAGTATATAATAATAATTACTTACCAAGTACTTTATGTTGGATTTTCGCTGTTTGTCAGAATAAATCTTTTTTTATTTGTTTGGATTTATTTTTTATTTTTTATTTTTTTAATTTTATTTTTATTTTCTTCTGAAGCAGGAAACCGGGAGAGACAGTCAGACAGACTCCCGCATGCGCCCGACCGGGATCCACCCGGCACGCCCACCAGGGGCGATGCTCTGCCCACCAGGGGGCGATGCTCTGCCCCTCCGGGGCGTTGCTCTGCACGACCAGAGCCACTCGAGCGCCTGGGGCAGCGGCCAAGGAGCCATCCCCAGTGCCCGGGCCATCTTTGCTCCAATGGAGCCTCGGCTGCGGGAGGGGAAGAGAGAGACAGAGAGGAAGGAGGGGGGGGTGGAGAAGCAAATGAGTGCTTCTTCTATGTGCCCTGGCCGGGAATCGAACCCGGGTCCCCCGCACGCCAGGCCGACGCTCTACCACTGAGCCAACCGGCCAGGGCCTGGATTTTTTTTTTACAGAGACAGAGATAGGGATAGATAGGGACAGACAGGAACAGAGAGATGAGAAGCATCAATCATCAGTTTTTTGTTGCAACAACTTAGTTGTTCATTGATTGCTTTCTCATATGTGCCTTGAACATGGGCCTTCAGCAGACCAAGTAACCCCTTGCTCGAGCCTGAGACCTTGGGTTCAAGCTGGTGAGCTTTTGCTCAAGCCAGATGAGCCCGTGCTCAAGCTGGCGACCTCGGAGTCTCGAACCTGGGTCCTCCGCATCCCAGTCAGACGCTCTATCCACTGCGCCACCACCTGGTCAGGCCAGAATAAATCTTATAAAACAACTTACTATAGTTAAATCTATCTTTTTATTTATACTTTGGTTGCTCCGCTACTGCCCACCATGAACGCTGGAACGCCCACTAGTGGGCGATAGGGACCAGGTTGACTACCATTGAGCTAGATAGAGTATGGAACAACTTTGTGGGCTGCTTTCTGTCGCCTTTTGGCAAGAATACAAACTGCTGTGCCTGACCAGGCGGTGGCGCAGTGGATAGAGCATTGGACTGGGATGAAGAGGACCCAGGTTCAAGAACCCGAGGTTGCCAGATTAAGCTCAGGCTGATCTGGTTTGAGCAAAAAGCCCACCAGCTTGAACCCAAGGTTGCTGGCTCTAGCAAGGGGTTACTCGGACTGCTGAAAGCCCGCGGTCAAGGCACATATGAGAAAGCAATCAATGAACAACTAAGGTGTTGCAATGCGCAATGAAAAACTAATGATTGATGCTTCTCATCTCTCTCCATTCCTGTCTGTCTGTCCCTGTCTATCCCTCTCTCTTTTTGAAAAAAAAAAAAAAAAAAAAAAGAATACAAACTGCTGGTATCCTAGGGGCCAGTTTTCCTCCAGCCCAGCCCAGCGGTAGTTATTCAGAACATCAGTGACAACACTAATGTGCATAGACTCTTTATGTACAGGGTTAGGTGATTTCAGATACAATATTGACATGAAAACATTTAATATTGAAATCTCTGTGAAAGTTTTTATGGATTTTGAAGTATCATAATTTTAAAACTGACTAGACTTATCAGGGCCAAGATAAAATTCTATAATCATCAACCACCAATTATCTGTTAGAAACATTCGTTGTGTTACAGATTATAATAGTAAAAAAATTAAAATAAACATTTCTATTTGGCTTTGGAATCTTTATATCCTTTTTCAAATTCACTTCAACTTAATGATGGTGTGTTTATGTTCATATTAAAATGAAATTTCAATTTCTCAGTGCACAAGAACTAAAAGAGAAAGATAGTCTACGAATGTGTTAAGAGACACAGAAAGGCTACCCTGGGATTTAAAATGTGCTACTGTCATGTGATGCAATATGAAGTAGCCATTATTACTGTTCAGGACTCTGGAAGAAAGCTTATTGGAATTATCTTAAACAAGAAATGGGAATTTATTCATTTACATAATCAACTAAAGGCTGCTAATAACATTTGCCTGTTTCTTTGTGATTAATGTGTTGAGAACAATTTGAACATAAGGTGAATTTTGCATTTGCTTATGTGCAATTTTGTTAGCCAGGGATACTAGGTGAAAGCAGAAAACTACACCCAGCATTATGTCATTTAGGAATACACAAAATACATGCACACACACCTCAAACATCTACTAGCTACCTCAGTTCGTTGTGTTTTGAGTCTCACCAATCCACATCTAGTGTTACAACTTTCCCTCTGATTTCAGATAACCTTTCATCACCTTGCAACAACTCACAGGCAGCAACCCTGCTGATGCACATTTCCACAAGCAGAGTTCAGGTCTTTTTTTTTTCTTAATTTTTTTAATTTATTCATTTTAGAAAGGGGGGGGAGAGAGAGAGAGAGAGAGGAGAGAGAGAAGGGGGGGAGGAGCAGGAAGCATCAACTCCCATATGTGCCTTGACCAGGCAAGCCCAGGGTTTCGAACCGGCGACCTCAGCATTTCCAGGTCGATGTTTTATCCACTGCGCCACCACAGGTCAGGCCAGGTCTTTTTTCAAAATAAAGTGCTGTATTTCTTTCTCCCCCCCCCCTTTTTTTACAGGGACAGAGAGAAAGTCAGAGAGAGGGATAGATAGGGACAGACAGACAGGAATGGAGAGAGATGAGAAGCATCAATCATTAGTTTTTCGTTGTGACATCTTAGTTGTTCATTGATTGCTTTCTCATATGTGCCTTGACCAGGGGCCTTCAGCAGACCAAGTAACCCCTTGCTCGAGCCAGCAACCTTGGGTCCAAGCTGGTGAGCTTTTTTTTTTTGCTCAAGCCAGATGAGCCTGCGCTCAAGCTGGCGACCTCGGGGTCTTGAACCTGGGTCCTCTGCATCCCAGTCCAATGCTCTATCCACTGTGCCACCACCTGGTCAGGCTTCTCCCCCTTTTTTTATTTATTAAGTGAGAGGCAGGGAGGCAGACAGACTCCCACATGCACCCCAACTGGAATCCACCCAACAAGACCCCTACAGGGTGGTGATGCTCTGCTCATCTGGGGCCACTGCACTGTTGCTCAGCAACCGAGCTATTTTAGTGCCTGAGGCGAGGCCGTGGAGCCATCTTTAGTGCCTGGAGCTAACATGCTCAAACGTTTCCTGACATGGCTAAGGGAAGGGAAGAAAGAGAGAGACAGAGAGGTATAAAGAGATGAGGGTGGAGAGGTGGAGAAGCAGATGGCTGCTTCTCCTGTGTGCCCTGACCGGGAATCGGACGTGGGACTTACACATGCTGGGCTGATGCTCTATCGTTGAGCAAACCAGCCAGGGCCTTTATTTCTTAACCATTTAACATTTTTATTAGGTTTCTATCTTTTTGTGTGTGTGTCACTTACAAAGTTTTTAAATGTTGTACTACTCTTAGTCCCATTTCCTCCATAAAGCCAGTGGGTTTTATTGAACAACTGCATAGTGCAGTGGTTTTTAAGAGAGCATATGTTGCCTTATAGCAGCACTGACTATAGTCCAGTGCTGAATCCAGGGTCCAAGAGATATCAAGAGTCTCCTTGTCTACTTCTCATCTTTGCTTATCTCTGCTTCTTTTTGTACTTTGGCTTCAATTATCCTATTGTAGATAACTTCCTTTTTGTAGTCAGCAAAGATGGCTGTAAGCAATTTCAGTTTACAATATGTTAACAAATCTCCTTCCCAAAGTACATGAGACTTTCTCTCAGTATGCAGATATTAAATCTCAGAGACAATGTTGATTGATTTTAGTAATCCCTCTAGCTAACTGTCATTTGTCAGGCCTAGTTGAGCTGATTTCCTGCCACACCCTATGTGGGGAGATACTGCTGCGATTGTCTTCCTCACTTGGAGGAAGTATGTAATGGATGTTTTCACACATCTCTGCTTCACATGGAGTATGTAATGGATGTTTTTACACATCTCTACTCCACATGGAGTATGTAATGGATGTTTTTTTTTCCAAGGAAGGGTTGCTAGCAGATAGGAATAATGTGCTAACCATAAGTTATAAGGGTTTATTCTCTACATTCACTCACATGATAAGAGCTCATGATATGTTAAATGAAAACAGTTATACAATACTGCATGTGGAATAATCCCACTTATGTAAATTTATTTACATATATATGTATATATGTGTGTGTATATAAGCATAGAGAATTCTGGAAGAATGTTTTACATATCAATGATGGTGGTTGTCTTTTGTTGCTGATTAAAATGATAGTGAGAGATTAGTTCCTTATTGGTGCCTTTATATAATGATTGAATTTTCATCAGTGAATATGCATTACTTTGTATAGAAGGGGAAAATAGTGCAAGGATATATCTAACCAATCATATACAAGGTGGACTTCTATACAATTAAGACTTGAGATTGGTTCCTAATATAGTGCATTTCTGTGGGTTCTGGGTCTATTCCTTAGCTTCTGGAACTTAGCTTAGACTCTTAGCTTCTGAAACACAGTTTAGTTTATGGAACAGTTTAATAAGTGCCACTAAGAAGATAAACTTGGAAAAAATACCCACAAGTGAATCTTGTAATATAATTAGTCTACCAGGTAAAAAGTCATATTTTCTGCACAGTAGGCCTAACATACAAAGGGAATGGTCATAAAATTTCCAGAGCAACTGTGAAATGACAGATTGGTATGGTGCTTCTAGCTGCAATGTATAATGTTAGAGGTTCGCTTCTAATTATATGGACTAAGTATAATGTTGTTCTTCAAAACAATAAGCAGAGCATATGGCCTGATCTAAAAAGAGAGAAACTAAGATATATGTACTTTATGCTTCAAAAATAACTCCAGGTCAAAAACTAGAGAAGAAATCTTTTGTTTTTCTCCCACAACATTCATTTATATATTTATATATTTTTTAATTGCTGGAACTTCATGTAATGGCCAACATTTATATAGAAATATCAATGACCAAATTAACATGTGCCCGCATGTGCATATACACTCAACAGCAACAACTGGAATTTCATAGACTCTGCAATTGGAAGGGACTTTACAGATCACGAGTCCTGTGCTCACTTCAGCAACACATATACTAAAATTAGAACAACACAGAGAAGACTAGCATTACCCCTATGCAAGGATAACACGCAAATTTGTGAATTGTTCGATATTGTTAAGTATTTTAGCAGAATTTGCTGCAAGGGAGTTGTTTTGTTTGCTTACTTTTAAATTTCAACTGTTTCAAGCTTTGGGTACTTAAGGCTTTAGAGGGATGTATGGCCAGGGGCCACCATCATAGCCATTCACATGCAGGTTCTCTCATTGAATTTGGGCAGACAGACAATAAAGAAATGGCAGAGTTGGAGGATGGTAGGCCATTCAGTTTATTGGTGTCTCACAAAGACAGGCAAGCCACAAGAGAAACCAAGGGAAAAGCAGAAAACCTGCTTTTCCCATAGAGGGCAAGGAATCAGGGAGGCCTCTGCAGTGCTGATAGTGGGAACCGAGACAGCGAGAGCCCCTGGTCTGCCTCATTTTATAGTGTAGAAAATTAAAGCCTTTAAGCCAATATACAAATAAGAAAGTTGCTGATATAAAGCCACTTATCTGAGGCATAATGGGATTCCTCATAAGAGTATACCACCCCCTATCATGCAACAGTCAAGGATGTGGGGAAAAGCTTAGTTTTGAGAAGACCTTAGTATTAGAAGGGAGGGAAAGCCTTATAGTCTTAAAACTAAACCTTAGGATATAATGATTTTGCCAGCTTACAGCCTGCCTCCCACACCCAAAGCAAGCAAACATATACATCATATTTACAAACTTATTTGACCAAAAAGGGAGAACCCATTTTTCATTTTTCAATTATGTTGGCTTTTTATAAAGCCTGAGTTGTGCAGGATTTCAATAAAAGTTTGCTACCAAGATGACTGCCTTAATGACTTGATCACTATTAATTCCTTTAAATATTGATATCTGCTGTTTGTAGAAACTGTAAGTTCTACTTAAGTGTAAAAGAAGGCAAGCCTCACACTAGCAATAAATTATTCAATTTGGATAGCATTATTTTGTCCTTTTAATCAAATTTTCCAAAGTCATTGTATCTGCCCATTTAACAAGTTGTTAAAAATAAAAGATATTTTAGCCTGACCTGTGGTGATGCAGTGGATAAAACGTCAACCTGGAATGCTGAGGTCGCCGGTTCAAAACCCTGCACTTGTCTGGTCAAGGCACATATGGGAATTGATGCTTCCTGCTCCTCCTCCCTTTCTCTCTCTCCTCTCTAAAATGAATTTTTAAAAAATTAAAAAAAATAAACAAAAGATATTTTGTAATAAAGAGATCACTGGTCTAGTCTCATATCTTTTTAAAAATATTTTTAAATTTTTTTTCATTTAGAGAGGAGAGAAAGAGGGAGCCTGAGCAGGAAGCATCAACTCCCACATATGCCCAGGGTTTTGAACCGGCAATTTCAGTGTTGCAGGTAGATGCTTTTTCCACTGCACCACCATAGGTCAGGCCTCAGTCTAATATCTGACACATGAATTTCTTTTATAAACTTTCCTAAGTGATCACTCAGAGACATGGAGCTTACTATTTGCCCAATCTATTTTTTGATCAATGTTAAACACAATTTTTCATTGTATTTAGCCTAAGTCTGCATTTCTGTCATTTCTATCCACTGGTTAAATTATAGCGACTAAGTCCATATAAAACCTTTAATCTATTTAAAGATACTTATAAACCCTCTTTTTGTTTTTTTATTTTGGGAATATATACTGATGTGTTTATACTCAATGTGTTTAGAAACAAAGATAAATGGTAATTTCAAGTACATGATTAAGGTGGTATATTAAATATGTGTCATAAAGGTGTAAATATTAAACATGTCCACATATGTACAGAGTACCTATCTAATGTGTACCTAGTGACATGTGTAGACTTAAAAAAAAACTTCTAAACCTGTAAGAATATTTTTATGAGTTTATTTTTTTTTTATTTTTTTATTTTTTTTTGTATTTTTCTGAAGCTGGAAACGGGGAGAGACAGTCAGACAGACTCCCGCATGCGCCCAACCGGGATCTACCCGGCACGCCCACCAGGGGTGATGCTCTGCCCCTCCGGGGCGTCGCTCTGCCGAGACCAGAGCCACTCTAACGCTTGGGGCAGAGGCCAAGGAGCCATCCCTAGCGCCCGGGCCATCTTTGCTCCAATGGAGCCTTGGCTGCGGGAGGGGAAGAGAGAGACAGAGAGGAAGGAGGGGGGGTGGAGAAGCAAACGGGCGCTTCTCCTATGTGCCCTGGCCGGGAATCGAACCCGGGTCCCCCACACGCCAGGTCGACGCTCTACCGCTGAGCCAACCGGCCAGGGCCATTTTTATGAGTTTAAATATTCACATTGGATTTGGACAGTCGGTAAAGAAACAATGGAGCCAAAAACTGGTGGGCCATCATATTTAATCCTAGCTTGCACCCAGCGGGCAAGTAAAACACACACTGGGCTTTACACACATTGAGCCAAACTATCGACAATTGCTGGGAAGTAAACTATCAATGGATTGAGAAAGTCCCCGGATAATGGTTATTTCACCACTTACTGTATACAGAGACATAAGGGGGTTACATGAAATTGATTTGATTGGTGATAAATTAGGGAGGTAGGAGAAAACAAGGCAGGGATATGTCTGTAATTGGATAAAAAGTACTGAAACTTCTTTTATGTAGGTGGGAATAAGATAGTTCATAGCTAATTAACATGATAACAGTAACAATGTAGGGATTTGTGGATTCCTGTCCTGAGGCACTTTCCCTGAGGGTGGGGCAGGAAAAGAAGTTTACCTGCATGTTATCAGGTACAATATTGTAGATTGAAAAGATAACGGACAGGCTAGATTAAGGTCAGCTTCACCTTTGTCAGAGAAAAATACCTTCCTAGGACATGAATACCTGCCATGAACTGCTTTTAGTTAGAAAGTTTTAATTTCAGACCATCCTGTGTGATTACTTTAGGTCTCTGAGTTTTCAAGGCCACCATGTAGGCTTTCTCTGTGCTTGTCAGGTTCAGCATGTGGCCTTGTTTTCATCCACACATTACATTAGAATAGCTTTTTATACTTTCTGAGATAGTTTCACATTTTATATATCACTTAATGACAATAAAATAATTGCTATCATTAAGTTAGTGTAAAGCCAGTATCCACGGCCACTATCATAGCAGCCCGGCCCATGCAGGTTCGCATTGGATTCGGACAGTCGGTAAAGAAGAAACAACGGAGCCAAAAACTGGTGGGCCATAGTCTTTAATTCTAGCTTGCACCCGGCGGGCAAGTAAAAATACACACTGGGCTCCAAAACCCACTCACATTCAGTGCTCACAAAGCCACTAACTTATTTGAGTTTCCTAGAATCAAAGGTTTCTAGCTCACCAGCCTTATTCTCCTCAGTTCCCCATCTCCTTCCTTATCCCAGATACAAACTCTGCACAAACTGGCTTCTCACTCAACACTCCGCCATCTTGGCTGCTTCTCCTGGCCACATGGCCTCTTTCTGCTCTCTGCTCTGCTCCCTCTGCTCTCTCATGCTAATCATCCCAGGAACCAAGAGAGCAAGCTCTCATTCTGCCCCCATTTTATAGTGTAGAAATCCAAACCTTTAATCCAATATACAAAACAGGGAAGTCTCTAATACAAAGTCACTTCTCTGAGGCATGATTGGATTGTACCACCCCACATCAAAACGGGTGGGAAAGGCTTAATCCCAAAACCAAGCCCCAGGCTACAAGGATTCTCAACACACATTAATATCACCTGGGCGATGGCCTCAGGTGGGCAGCGCCACTTTAACAAAATGAGCATAATACATTTTATCTGCCCAACAATCCACCCCTATGCTCACTTTACTACCCACAATTTACATCACCAGCATTCCTGTGCAAGGAAATTAGAACATTACACAAATTACAACATGACAAATCATACAGTTTCAACAATCACAAAGGTACACTTCACCAGTCTCTTGAGCACTTTGCCCAAAGCGCAAAATGTCCTCGGTCTTCTTTCTAGCCATGGGAGAAGCTTCCCGGGGCAGGGGAGTGCTTCCAGCAAAGCCACCCCCACCCCCATCAGGGTATTTCACATTGTCCAAAATCCGTAATCTGTAAGTCCATCCAACAAAGGAGCCAATGCCCACTCTGGTCGTAGTCCAGGAAAATCAGTCCATGCACATAGGGCGTCAGCCACCCCCCTCATCCCTGCCATCCTGGCAGGTCTTACACTGTCCCAAAGAGGAGCATGTGGCAATGGCAGTCAGCATTTCCATCTCTGCTCCGGAAAGCATGTCCAGCCCTATGTCCCAAAATCGCAGACCTACCAGGGCTGTAGTAGATGCTGCTTCCAGCTGGGCTTTCACCTTCCGGAGACTGCGGATTTCAACTCCAGCCCGATTCTCCTCATCCTCCAAAGAGGAACTGAAAACACCAGCTCCCGCTGCCAGGCTCAAGCCCCGGGCTGCCGCCACCTTCTGCTCTGCAGACCTTGCAGCTCCGGACCCGGCCTCAGCTTCAGCCTCAGCCCAGGCCTCCTGCCGCTGCTGGCTCTCCACAACATCCAGGGCAATCTGCAACTCACGAACCTGTGATTCCTCCTCCAGTAGCTGCTCCATTTCCAGGCGAATCTTGCAAACCTGGTCGGCCTCCTCCTCCAGTGCTTCCTCCAGCTCCAGGGTCAGCATTGGTTTCTCCTGCGTTTGTTCCATCTCCTTCCACTGCTCGGTTTGCAGGTCCCGGGCAGCCTCTTCCACAGAGCTCTCAGTTTTCTCCCGCATGGCTGTAAAAGTCAGCCAGCCTACGGTCCCCAAAAGGACAGCCATGGGGAACCATAACAACAGCCAGTCCTCTACTCCACCACTCAAAGGCTCCTTGCTGATCTGTATCGAAACCTGCCACAGACTACGCCAAATGTAAAGCCAGTGGCCGGTGCCAGGGCCACTATCACAGCAGCCTTCTGGCCCATGCAGGTTCGCATTGGATTCAGACAGTCGGTAAAGAAACAACGGAGCCACAGACTGGTGGGCCATAGTCTTTAATTCTAGCTTGCACCCGGCGGGCAAGTAAAAATACACACTGGGCTCCAAAAGCCACTCACATTCAGTGCTCACAAAGCTACTGACTTATCCAAGTTTCCTAGAATCAAAGGTTTCTAGCTCACCAGACTTATTCACCTCTGTTCCCCATCTCCTTCCTTATCCCAGATACAAACTCTACACAAACTGGCATCTCACTCAACACTCCGCCAACTTGGCTGCTTTTCCTGACCACCTCCACATGGCCTCCTTCCGCTGTTGGCTCTACTCTCTCTGCTTTTTCATGCTAACCTCAGGAACCAAGAGTAAACTCTCGTTTCGTCCCCATTTTATAGTGTAGCTTCACAACCTCTAACCCAATATACAAAATAGGGAAGTCTCTAATACAAAGTCACCTCTGAGGCATGATTGGATTGTACTGCCCCACATCAAAAAAGGGTGGGAAAGGCTTAATCCCAAAACCAACCCCAGGCTACAAGGATTCTGCCTGCCCCCAACACACATTAATATCACCTGGGCAACGGCCTCCTCGTGGGCAGCGTAATCTTTAACAAAGTGAGCATAATACATTTTATCTGCCCAACAATCCACCCCTATGCTCACTTTACTACCCACAATTTACATCACCAGCATTCCGGTGCAAGGAAATTAGGCACATTACACAGATTACAACAGCAAATATCATACAGTTTCAACAATTACAAAGGTACATTTCACCAGTCTCTCAGCATTTAGCGCAAAATGTCCTCGGCCTTCTTTCTAGCCATGGGAAAAGCTTCCCAGGGCAGGGCGGTGCTTCCAGCAAAGCCACCCCCCACCCCCATCAGGGTATTTCACATTGTCCAAGATCCGTAATCCGTAAATACATCCAACAAAGGAGCCAATGCCCACTCAGGTCGTAGTCCAGGAAATCAGTCCACGAATATGGGGCATCAGCCACCCCCCTCATCCCTGCCGTCCTGGCAGGTCTTACACTGTCTGTAAGGCCAGGAGCCGCCATCGTGGCCATTCACATGCAGGTTCACATTGGATTCGGACAGTCGGTAAAGAAACCATGGAGCCACAGACTGGTGGGCCATAGTCTTTAATTCTAGCTTGCACCCGGCGGGCAAGTAAAAATACACACTGGGCTCCAAAACCCAGTCACACTCAGTGCTCACAAAGCCACTGACTTATCCGAGTTTCCTAGAATCAAAGGTTTCTAGCTCACCAACCTTATTCTCCTCAGTTCCCCATTTCCTTCCTTATCCCAGATACAAACTCTACACAAACTGGCATCTCACTCAGCACTCCGCCATCTTGGCTGCTTCTCCTGGCCTCCTCCACATGGCCTCCTTTAGCTGCTGGCTCTACTTGCTCTGCTCTCTCATGCTAACCTCAGGAACCAAGCCCCAGGCTACAAGGATTCTGCCTGCCTTTAGCCCACCCCAACACACATTAATATCACCTGGGCAACGGCCTCTTTAACAAAGTGAGCATAATACATTTTATCTGCCCAACAATCCACCCCTATGCTCACTTTACTACCCACAATTTACATCACCAGCATTCCTGTGCAAGGAATTTAGAACATTACACAGATTACAACAGCAAAAATCATAGTTTCAACAATTACAAAGGTACATTTCACCAGTCTCTGAGCACTTAGCCCTAAGCGCAAAATGTCCTCGGTCTTCTTTCTAGCCACGGGAAAAGCTTCCCGGGGTAGGGGAGTGCTTCCAGCAAAGCCATCCCCCACCCCCATCAGGGTATTTTACATTGTCCAAAATCCGTAATCCGAAAGTCCATCCAACAAAGGAGCCAATGCCCACTCCGGTCGTAGTCCAGGAAATCAGTCCACGCACGTGGGTCATCAGCCACCCCCCTCATTCCTGCCATCCTGGCAGGTCTTACACTGTCCCAAAGAGGAGCACGTGGCAATGGCAGTCAGCATTTCCATCTCTGCTCCGAAAAGCATTTCCAGGCCTATGTCCCAAAATCGCAGACCTACTGGGGCCGCAGTAGGTGCTCCTTCCAGCTGGGCTTCCATCTTCTGGAGACTGCAAATCACAACTCCATCCCAATTCTCATCCTCCAAAGAGGAACTGAAAACACCAGCTCCCACTTCAGGGCTCGAGTCCTGGGCTGTTGCAGCCTTCTGCTCCGCAGACCTTGCAGCTCCGGACCCGGCCTCAGCCTCAGCCTCCTGCCACTGCTGGCTCTCCGCAACATCCAGGGCAAGCTGCAACTCACGAACCTCTGAATCCTCCTCCAGCGTTTGCTCCATTTCCAGGCGAATCTCGAACACCTGGTCGGCCTCCTCCTCCAGCATTTCCTCCAGCTCCAGGGTCAGCATCGGTTTCTCCTGCATTTGCTCCAGCTCCTCCCGCTGCTCGGTTTGCAGGTCCCAGGCAGCCTCTTCTACAGAGCTCTCGGTTTTCTCACGCATGGCTGTAAAAGTCAGCCAGCCTACGATCCCCAAGAGGACAGCCATGGGGAACCCTAACACTAGCCAGTCCTCTACTCCACCACTCAAAGGCTCCTTGCCGATCTGTATCGAATCCTGCCACAGACTACGCCAATGTAAGGCCAGGAGCCGCCATCGTGGCCATTCACATGCAGGTTCACATTGGATTCGGACAGTCGGTAAAGAAACCATGGAGCCAAAAACTGGTGGGCCATAACCTTTAATCCTACCTTGCACCTGGCGGGCAAGTAAAAATACACACTGGGCTCCAAAACCCAGTCACACTCAGTGCTCACAAAGCCACTGACTTATCCGAGTTTCCCAGAATCAAAGGTTTCTAGCTCACCAACCTTATTCTCCTCAGTTCCCCATTTCCTTCCTTATCCCAGATACAAACTCTACACAAACTGGCATCTCACTCAGCACTCCGCCATCTTGGCTGCTTCTCCTGGCCTCCTCCACGTGGCCTCCTTTAGTTGCTGGCTCTACTTGCTCTGCTCTCTCATGCTAACCTCAGGAACCAAGCCCCAGGCTACAAGGATTCTGCCTGCCTTTAGCCCACCCCAACACACATTAATATCACCTGGGCAACGGCCTCTTTAACAAAGTGAGCATAATACATTTTATCTGCCCAACACTGTCCCAAAGAGGGGCACATCATACAATCAGTCAAGGGTGTGGGGAAAAGCTTAGTCCCAAAACCAAACCTTAGGCTACAACGACCTGGCATGCTTATAGCCTGTCCCCCACACCCAATATAAGTCACAAGCGAGCAAACATATATATCATATTTACAAACTTATTTGACCAACATTGGTGAATAAGGCTGGTGAGCTAGAAACCTTTGATTCTAGGAAACTCAGATAAATCAGTAGCTTTGTGAGCACTGAATAAGTGGGTTTTAGAGCCCAGTGTGTGCTTTTACTTGCCCGCCAGGTGCAAGCTTTACACAGGTCACTCCATGCGACTTCCCTGGCCTCTGTGTCCCCAGGACCAGGAACATCCCCAGGCGGGATGTGCTCTGTACTCAATAAAGCCTTTTATTATTCTACACTTTGCGGCTCCTGCCCCTTCCTTCTTCCTTGGTGGGGGAAAATACCTTACAACATGCATATGAGGAATTCACATATGCGTGTGTTGGGCAGATAAAATGTATTATGCTCACTTTGTTAAAGATTACGCTGCCCACGAGGAGAAGGCCGTAGCCCAGGTGATATTAATGTGTGTTGGGGTGGGCTAAAGGCAGGCAGAATCCTTGTAGCCTGGGGCTTGGTTTTGGGATTAAGCCTTTCCTACCCTTTTTGATATGGGGTGGTACAATCCAATCATGCCTCAGAAAGTGACTTTGTATTAGAGACTTCCCTATTTTGTATATTGGATTAAAGGTTGTGAAGCTACACTATAAAATAGGGGTAGAACGGGAGCTTGCCCTCTTGGTTCCTGAGATTATCATTAGAAGAGAGAGCAGAGGAGAGCAGAGAAAGGCCACGTGGAGGAGGCCAGGAGAAGCAGCCAAGATGGTGGAGTGCTGAGTGAGATGCCAGTTTGTGTTGAGTTTGTATAGGGATAAGGAAGGAGATGGGGAACTGAGGAGAATAAGGCTGGTGAGCTAGAAACCTTTGATTCTAGGAAACTCGGATAAGTCAGTGGCTTTGTGAGCACTGAATGTGAGTGGGTTTTGGAGCCCAGTGTATGTTTTTACTTGCCCGCCGGGTGCAAGCTAGGATTAAAGACTATGGCCCACCAGTTTGTGGCTCCGCTGTTTCTTTACCGACTGTCCGAATCCAATGCGAACCTGCATGGGCCAGGTTGCTGTAATGCTGGCCCTGGCCCTGGCTGCTGGCTTTACAGCGTGAAAATTCCAAAGGCAGAGAGGCAACACTTGGTATATGTGACATTTTGGATGAAGAAGAAAAAGGGTGGGGACTAGGGGTCTTAGATTTCTGTAAAGCCAGTAGCCATGGCCACCATCACAGCCACCCGGCCTGTGCAGGTTCGCATTAGATTCGGACAGACGGTAATGAAACAATGGAGCCAAGAAGTGGAGGGCCATCATCTTTAATCCTAGCTTGCACCCAGCAGGCAAGTAAAAATACACACTGGGCTCCAAAACCCACTCATTCAGTGCTCACAAAGCTACTGATTTATGAGTTTCCTAGAATCAAAGGCTTCTAGCTCACTAGCCTCATTCTCCTTTGTTCCCCATCTCCTTCTCTGCACAAACTCTGCACAAACTGGCTTCTCTTTCAGCACTCCGCCATCTTGGCTGCCTCTCCTCTCTTCCACGTGGCCTTACTGTGCTCTCCAACCTGCTCTCTGCTCTAATGCTAATCTCAGGAACCGAGAGCAAGCTCCCAGTCTGCCCCACTTTACATGCAGAAATCAAAACCTTTAATCCAATATACAAAATAGGGAAGTCTCTAATACAAAGTCATTTATCTGAGGCATGATGGGATTGTACCACCCCACATCAAAAAGGGTGAGAAAGGCTTAGTCCTAAAACCAAGCCCCAGGCTACAAGGATCCTGCCTGCCCCCAACCCGCCCCCAACACACATTAATATTACCTGGGCAACGGGCTTCCATGTGGGCAGCGCCATCTTTAACAAAGTGAGCATAATATATTTTACCTGCCCAACAGGCCAGATCCTAAAATTTCCTTCCTGAAGCAGATTTTCCTCTCTGAATCTGTTGGGCAAGAAAAGGGGGAGGGCCATAGATTCTTTCTGAGTCCTTTGTTTATCAGTAACAGTCTTCAAATCAATATCCCAAACGTAGCTACAGGCTGGCAAAACTTCAGTTCCCTTCAAGCCTAAGGTCACACATTTATTTTATTTTATTTTTCTGTTAAAACCAGAGATTTCTGCAAACTAAAGTTTGCTCTAGTTTTGCTAACTTGTAGCAAATGAGCCGGTTAATGAATGAAGTATCTGAGTATTACAACAATAATGAAAACAATTGGTTATTTCTCTTTTCCCTTTTCAATTTTATGGTATTCTTTAAACTGGTACATCTCAACATTGAGGGTTATTAGAGGCAGAATTTTTATATATACCCCAAGATTTAGTAGCTCATAGTGCGCTCACTTTCTTTGAGCTATTCAATTCAATGGCTAATCTAGGTGCTGCTGTGAAGGGATTTTGCAGTTGTAATTTAAGTCACAACTCAGTTGACTTTAAGATAGGGAGATTATCGGGTGGATCTAACCTAATCACATGAGCTCTTTAAAAGCAGAGTTTTCTCTAGCTGGTGGGGAAGAGGAAGTCAGGGAAATGCCCTCTGGCTTGCCTGACAGAAAGCCACTATCTACTGTGATGTGGAATGTAGCCTCTAGGAACTGGAACTGGCCTCCTGCTGATAACATGGAATCAGAAAGAAGTAGAAACCTTAGTTCTATGGCTGCAGGGAACTGAACTCTGCCAACAACCTGAGTAAACTAGGAAAAGGACTCTTAGCTCCATATGAGAACGAAGCCTGGCCAGCACCTTTGTTTCAGCCTGTGAGACCCTGAGCAGAGCCCAACCACACTATTCTGATTTACCGAACTCTGAGCTAAGAAATCATTATTTTTTAAAGCCACTAATGTTGTAATTTGTTATGAAGCAATAAAAACTACTACAGGGCTAAATATTCCTATCCTTCATCTGCCGGTTAAGAAGCATGGATCTAGGTTCAGGGGGGCACTAGAATCTATGTGAACACAATAAATTAAAAAATTTTAAAAAGCATGGATCTTGGGAGGGTATGGTCAGACAAGTGTGCATACATCAACAGGTGCTGTTTGTTTTTTTGAAGTCCTTGAATGCACTTGGAAATAAGTGTAACACTGGAGTGAACATTACGGTATAATGCAACAGAAGAGAAAAACAATGAATTTAGAAAAAACAACAATGTGCATTTAAAATATGAAAGAAGTATCTTGATTCACATACACTCATACATACACTACACTCAAAATTCAACCCCATTTCAAAACATTCTGCTGAGTCTCAGCACTCCTTCCTGCCCATGTAATGTTAGCAACTGTCTGATCCTCTACTTCTGCGGCCGTTCACCATTGAAAGAACCTGCTCACCTTTAGAGATTAGGCTTAGTTTCAATGTTAATCTTACTAAGGACGTTCCATTATTATTTGGCTTCACCGTGACTGCTTTATCCATTGATCTATCATTCATTCATTCATTCATTCATTCATTAAACATATGTTTATTAAGGACTTATTGTTCCAGGCATTATGCTATGTGGTAGGTTAACAATGATATTGCCTAGTCCTTCTGGGTTGGGCTTTTCATCCCTGTCATATAAACTCTTGATTTGAGCTCTGACTTGTAGCTAGAGTGCTCTATGCCTGGAATCTGACACATGCCACCAGATCATTTGGGGATGGGGCCCCTAATAGTCATTGTGAAGTCCCTGAATAACAACTAAATCGCTAGCTTTTCATTTTATGACTTTTGCCAGTTTTCTCTAGCCTGCCTTGACCATAGTCTTTCAGTATTCCCTGGTGTTGGTCAAATAAGTTTGTAAATGTGATATATATGTTTGCTCGCTTGTGACTTATATTGGGTGTGGGGGACAGGCTATAAGCAGGCCAGGTCGTTGTAGCCTGGGGTTTGGTTTTGGGACTAAGCTTTTCCCCACACCCTTGAATGATTGTATTATCTGGGTGGTGCACTCTCATGAGGAATCCAATTATGCCTTGGATGGGTGACTTTGTATCGGAGACTTCCTTGTTTGTATATTGGATTAAGGGATTTTGGTTTTCTACACTATAAAGTGGGACAGACCAGGAGCTTGGACACACAGTTCCTGCTATCACAATTGCAGGGGCTTCCCTGATCCCTTGCCCTTCATGGGAAGAGCTGGTTTTCTGCTTTTCCCTTGTCTTCTTTTGTGGTTTGCCTGTCTTGGTGAGACACCAATAAATAGGATGGCCCCCCGTCCTCTGACTCCGCCATTTCTTTATCGTCTGCCCGAATCCAATGCAAACCTGCAAGGGCCGGGCTGCTGTGATAGTGGCCCTGGCCTTGGCTGCTGGCCTTACACCTGGCTAGTGCTAAATTATAGACTCAAAACCTAGCTTACCATACCATATATTTTTACCTATTTCAGTTGCTCTGTCCACCTGAGTTACATTGACTGGTTATTCTGGTTGGTTGTAAAGCCAGTAGCCAGGGCCACTATCACAGCAGCCTGGCCCATGCAGGTTCGCATTGGATTCGGATACTCGGTAAAGAAACAATGGAGCCAAAAACTGATGGGCCATCATCTTTAATCCTAGCTTGCACCCGGTGGGCAAGTAAAATACACACTGTGCTCCAAAACCCACTCACATTCAGTGCTCACAAAGCTACTGACTTATCCGAGTTTCCTAGAATCAAAGGTTTCTAGCTCACCAGACTTATTCACCTCTGTTCCCCATCTCCTTCCTTCTCCCTGCACAAACTCTGCACAAACTGACTTCTTACTCAAGACTGCACCATCTTGGCTGCTTCTTCTGACCTCCTCCACGTGGCCTCTCTCTGCTCTCCTCTAATGCTAATAATTCCAGGAAGTGAGAGAGCAAGCTCCGTTCTGTGTAGAGATCAAAACCTTTAATCCAATATACAAAATAGGAAAGTCTCTGATACAAAGTCACTTATCTGAGGCATGATGGGATTGCACCACCCCACATCAAAAAGGGTGGGAAAGGCTTAGTCCTAAAACCAAGCCCCAGGCTACAAGGATCCTACCAGCCCACTGCCCGCCCCCAACACACATTAACATCACCTGGGCAACGGCGTCCATGTGGGCAGCGCCATCTTTAACAAAGTGAGCATAATATATTTTATCTGCCCAACATTGGTCAATATCCAATTCTTTTGTGTGTGTGTGTGGGGGGCAGAGTCAGAGAGAGGGACAAATAGGGACAGAAAGACAGGAAGGGAGAGAGATGAGAAACATCAATTTTTCATTGCGGCTCCTTAGTTGTTCATTGATTGCTTTCTCATATGTGCCTTGACCATGGGGCTACAGCAGACCTAGTGACCCCTTGCTTGAGCCAGCCACCTTGGTGAGCCTTGCTCAAACCAGATGAGCCCGCGCTTAAGCCAGTGACCCCGGGGTCTCAAACCTGGGTTCTCTGCATCCCAGTCTGATGCTCTATCCACTGCGCTACCACCTGGCCAGGCAATATCCAATTCTTAAATCTGACTTGTTCATATACATCTTTAAATTGAGAAATAGTAGACAGAGTCATAGTTTTTTTTCAAATTTTCTAACAAAGGTATACACCTAAAATGACCATTTTGTCAAGAGTAGACAACTTGCTTAAAAGCTAATTATGGATCTGGCCTTATTCTGGGGCAAAAGTCTGAAAGTCATGACCTAAGAAGAGGGGTGTGAGATGAAAAGGAAATAACTGTTGATTGTTGATTCTATATGATGATCTGGATGGCAGTTTATGTTATTTCAATCACTGAATTCTCAAACCTGCCCCCACTGTTTTATTGGTAGGTGTTGAAGCACAGTAGAAGTGTCAGAATTTGAATTAAGGTGAACCTGATCCATAAATGCATGTTCTTTTACCAGTATGCTGCACCAAAATTCGTACTTTTATCTCTATTTTTGTTTTTGGAGGTTGCAGAATGTCCAAGCTAGCAGTTAGAATGAACAGAGCTCATCTACCAGATAAAGTTTCAGACTGAAGGAAAGGTCTTCGTTGACTATACATAATTTCAGTTTGGGATTCTAAAAACAATCCCCGAGGTGTATTCAAGCAGCGGCACTCATCTTTTTTGGCTCCTCTTGAGAACAACATGACTGGGAACCCTCATTGTGGTCAATCCAGGATTTGATGTGGGGAAATGAAAGATTGTCCTTAGCGTACTAGGTTTACTAGACACAGTGAGGATGCCCTGAAACTTAGAATTTGTGTATTTCACTAATTTTGGAAAATTCTCCACCATTATATATTAGATGTTGTCTTTCTCTTATGCTCTTTAGTAGTTACTTGTAGAACCCTCATTAGATGCATGTTGGTCCTTCTCATTATATCTTCCATATATCTTAGCCTGTCTTTCATATTTTCCCTTGTATGTGTTCTGAGATCTATTTATGAGCACACATTTATAGAAACTTTCTCTCTAAAGATTCTTTGAGACCTGGATTTAAAAAAAAAGATTTTATTCATTTTAGGAGAGAGAGAAAGAGAGAGAGAGAGAGAGAGAAGGGAGGAGGAGCAGGAGTCATCAATTCCCATATGTGTCTTAACCAGGCAAGCCCAGGGTTTCAAATTGGTGACCTCAGTGTTCCAGGTTGACGCTTTATCCACTGTACCACCACAAGTCAGGCAAGACTTGGGTTTAAAGTGAATTCTTTCAGAGGAGAGTTGCACTTACTCTTACTAGTCACTTGGGAATATTGTCAATATTGTCAATCTAGAACTATTTTAAGCTAAATTTCTGGTATGAGGTGTTTTGGTCATACAGGTAACATGAACGCTGGTCCCAGAACTGTCTAAGTGCAGATTTAGAGTTACAATGTCTAAAAGAAATTTTTTTGTCTTTTTTTTCCTGTTCTATCAAGAGCCAAAGCCGAAAAGCCCATATTTCTGGCCCTGGCCAGTTGGCTCAGTGGTAGAGTGTCGGCCTGGCGTGCAGGAGTCCCGGGTTCGATTCCCGGCCAGGTCACACAGGAGAAGCGCCCATCTGCTTCTCCACCCCTCCCCCTCTCCTTCCTCTCTGTCTCTCTCTTCCCCTCCCGCAGCGAGGCTCCATTGGAGCAAAGATGGCCCCGGGCACTGAAAATGGCTCTGTGGCCTCTGCCTCAGGCGCTAGAATGGCTCTGGATGCAACAGAGCGACGCCCCAGAGGGGCAGAGCATCGCCGCCTGGTGGACATGCCGGGTGGATCCCGGTCGGGCGCAGGCAGGAGTCTGTCTGACTGCCTCCCTGTTTCCAGCTTCGGAAAAATGAAAAAAAAAAAGGCCCATATTTCTACCATCTGCCTCCGGGTGGTGGTTTCCCCCCATTTATCCATTAAGAGCATCATCCTTTGGGGGTGTGACTTTCAGCAGAGGAAGGGGATAGCATGCACTTGATCCCACTTCTAACATTGCCTGGGCCCCAGGATTTCTATCCTTTGTCCCTTGCACTTGATTGGCACATTAAATCTATTTTCTAGGGTTCCTGAGAACCAGCAGCTACCCCAAGGTAAATGCCAGTTTCATAGCTTCCTTTTTTTTCTGGATTCATGCTGACAGTTTGCCATCATCTCAGCCATCAGCCTTGCAGTGATAAGCATATAGTCTACCTATCATATCTATCTAACTATTATTTAAAGATGTGTTATACCAAAGGCATTTCTTCAGCCATCTCTTCTGCCATATTACCTTAATTCAGTTCTATTCTAGAGAAAGATAGGTATTTGGATAGGTGGATTAAGTTACGATGGAATTGTCATGGAAGCAGTCTTTCAGGCAAAAAGTAAAACCGACTGTAAAGCAGCTCTACCTTTGGGTTTATATTGATTAAACCGTTACATAGTTGTAGCAGGGGTATGTTGTTACCAGATTTATAATGTCTTTGAGAAAATAAGAATATTTGATGCCTGACCTGTGGTGGTTGAGTGGAATAGAGATTTGACCTGGAATGCTGAGGTTGCCGGTTCAAAACCCCTAGCTTGCCCAGTCAAGGGACATATAAGAAGCAACTAGGAGTTGATGCTTCCCATTCCTCCCCCATCGCCATTCTCCCTAAAATCAATAAATAAAATCTTTTAAAAAAAGAAAAAAGAAGGACGGTTGAGGCCCCAGATTAGATAGTGTGCCATACCTACGCATACCTGCGGCAGGTCCTGAAGAGGATATTTTCTGGACTAGTGATTTGCAGAAAGTGGATCAAGCACTGTTTTGAGTAGAATGTGAGAATCTATTCTTTCCAGAAATGTTCAAGGATATCTAGTCTGCCTAGGAACCATGGAGAGTCAATCTTGTTTGAAATTGAACTACTTTATTATTGAGGAGCTACCACCTTTGTCTAAGGCAGGGGTCCCCAAACTTTTTACACAGGGGGCCAGTTCACTGTCCCTCAGACCATTGGAGGGCCACCACATACAGTGCTCCTCTCACTGACCACCAATGAAAGAGGTGCCCCTACCGGAAGTGATAAATGGCCTCAGGGGGCCGCATGTGGCCTGCGGGCCATAGTTTGGGGACGCCTGGTCTAAGGAGTCATTGATTTCTTTGATTAGAACCCAAATCTTCCTCCTTTGGGTATATATTAGTTAGTGGACAGCTATACAATGTCCATCATTTTGGTTGATGAATGAAAGTCAATGATGCTATTGAATAGTAACAGAAAGCCATTCCCTCTGGTCATATACCTCAAGCCTTATTTCATACCAGCTCTGGGAAGGACTTTGGACACTATCAATCTCTAAAGATGTCCCTTGTAAATCCAAAAGTCATTCTGTAAATGAAAGATAAGAAGGCAAGAAGTGATTAACTAGTAATACTTTGAGTTGATGCTTTCCCAGTAGTAAGGATTGAGTGAAATTCCACATATCACTTGAAATAGCTCCTCAGTTAATTTTTAAATATATGCTTCACTTCCCAATGGTCCCCTTTTTGGAACCATCAGATTAGACCATTACTGACCATATTGCTAGTTCTAGTTAACCAGTACAGTAGATAGTCAGCTGCTTGCAGAACATATTGGAAAGAAATATAGCTTAGTGTAGAAATCAATTAATTCCCGACACTTTTTAGCAAGAGCATTAGATTCTTAATAAGCACTCGGAATCAAGAATTGGACCTCCCAGTGTAAGGTATTTTCCCCACCAAGGAAGAAGGAAGAACATAGCCACGAAGTGTGGAACAGCAAAAGCTTTATTTAGTACAGCGTATCCCACCCAACAAGGTTCTCTGGTCCGGGGGACAGGGGCCAGAGAAGTCGCATGGAGGATACCACGTGGGGGAAATTTAAAGGGTCGTTAGGGCGGTTAGCTAATATGACGTGGCAAAATTTCATTGGCTGACAGACAGTCACTCTTTTCCAAAGGACTCCTGGGAAGTTTCTTTTGGTGCGCACGAGTGTGGGGGTTTCAGCCGAAGTTCCTGGGTCTGGTTCCTCACGTGACTTTCCCCCATTGCTCACCGACCTTACACCCAGCTCAGTCAGCATGAAACAATTACAATTTTGGAGGCAAAGATCTCCAGAATCTGAAAGGAAAATGTATACAGGAGTAGTTCTTTAAATAGAGGGTATGAAAATTAATATTAAAACTCACTGTAAGCTCTGGCTGGTTGGCTCTGTGGATGGTGTTGGCTTGGTATGCGGACATCCTGGGTTCGATTCCCAGTCAGGGCACATATGAGAAGCAACCATCTGCTTCTCTTCCCCTCCTTCTCCCCCTTCTCTCTCTCATCCCCTCTCACAGCCAGTGGCTCGGTTGGTCAGGTCATCAGGCCTGGGTGCTGAGGATAGCTCGATTGATTAGAGCATTGGCCCCAGATGGGGGTTGCTGGGTGGATCCCAGTCAGGGCACATGAGGGAGACAGTCTTTTTATCTCCCCTCCTCTTGCTTAAAACAACAACAAAAAAAGACAAAAAAGCTCACTATAGTTGCTTATTGTTTGTTTTATCTGAATATATATAGTAAGAAGATAAGCACTGTGTGTGTGTGTGTGTGTGTGTGTGTGTGTGTGTGAGAGAGAGAGAGAGAGAGAGAGAGTAGGTATATAATTCTTGTTAGTAGGAGTTCAGGTTCAATTTTTCTCAACATATATTTTCGCTGTCTTCATAAAGTCCCAAGTTAAAGTACTCCACAAACTGTTATGGGTGTATTGCCTACTGACCACAGTCAAGATCCTGACACCTTAAGTAAACAAAGCTACGCAAGTATCATGTCTTATTGCAATGGTTTCTCAAACTATACACTCACCTAAGGAGCCTGCTAAAATGTAGATTCTGGGACTTTACCCTACAACTATTGAATTTTGATCTCTGCAGAGGCCCTGAAATCAGCATTTTAGGAAGCTTCCCCCAAGTGATCCTTAGATACCACTGAAAACAAGGTTTATTTGAGGGAGCTTCCCATTCTAGCTTCATACCATAAGGATTGCCGTATGGCCATCAGACAGGATTACAGCCATACATACTCAGAGACACCTATAGAAAAAAAAATCTTCCCTCCTCAAAGTGACTATGAAATTAGTGAAAGGAGGTCTAAAAGTGGGACTATTAACATATAAATATAAGGATCTTAAGTATTTGTAAATGCTTGATGGAAATTAGTGTGTAGGGGTTGCTTTTGAAGATGTGTATTACATTAAAAAGAGAGAGAGAAGAGAAGAAACAGAAAACATATGGGATGACCACAGTCAGGGATAGAAAGAAGCTTAACAGAGCTGGGTACAGGAAGGCCTCACTTAAGGTCGTTGATAACTTCTATGACTTTTAGTGAAACGACTTTTAATGAAACCAGTTTTACTATTAGGTAATTGATATAAAGAAGAGTTAAGTTGTTAAGGAATATCATCAACTTTATAATGAAATGATATTGAACAAAATGATGTTATTTAAGGACCTGCTATGGATGATAGATGCTGGAAAGTGTAGTAGCCAGGGAGAGTCTGGAAAGAGGCACTAGAGAGAAACTGCAGAGCATTCAGGATGCTATAGTCCTGGGGGCGGGGGCCAGGAACAGTGTGGTGGGAGCAGGGCCTCTGTCACAAGCAGGGAGGAGGAGATAGAAACAGGACGTCCTGGGAGCAGCCAGAGGGAAGCTAGCCAAATGGGTGATGAGAGATGGTCAGGAAGTTAGTGCTGTTTCAATCCGAAGCCAAAAACCATGTTTGTTGAAGGCCAGATAACAAAGGACTTTGCCCTTTGAAAGACCAAAAAGGAAGTTAAAGCTTATATTGTAATCTGGGCCTGGAAGGTGGAAGTAGGGAAAATCAATTAGAAAAACTAGACTTTAAGGTCAGGGTCTAGTGAATATTGTTGTTCTCTGTGTTATGGGGAGTGTCAGTAGTGAATACTGAAAGGACCTAGTTAGTAGTTTAATCTGTGCAAAGTTGAACAATGTTTTGCCATCACTACAAATGTGAGTAGTTGTTCCTCAAGTTCTCTTGTCAGTGTTTTAAGGTTTCTTGTATCTGGAATAGGCCAGGAGAGCTGGTCAGTAGAGAAAAAAATGAGAAGTCCAGCTATAGGGTATGCAGGTCCATTTCATCCTGTCTGCAATCCCAGTAGAAGTTTTTCTTTTTTGTTTTGTGTGTGTTGTTTTTTTTGTGGGTTTTTAAAAAATTTTTATTTTATTTATTCATTTTAGAGAGGAGAGGGAGAGGGGGAGAGAGAGAGAGAGAGAGAGAGAGAGAGAGAGAGAGGAAAGAGAGACGGGGGAGGAGCTGGAAGCATCAACTCCCATATGTGCCTTGACAGGCAAACCCAGTGTTTCGAACCGGCGACCTCAGCATTTCCAGGTCGACGCTTTATCCACTGCGCCACCACAGGTCAGGCTGTGGGTTTTTTTTTTTTTTTTTTTTTTTTTTTTTGAGAGAGAGAGAGATGAGAAGCATCAGCTTGTAGTTGCAGCACTTTAGTTCATTGATTTTTCATACATGCCTTGCCTTGGGGGCTCTAGCCAAGCCAATAACCTTGGGCTTCAAGCCAGCAACCATTGGGCTCAAGCCAGTGACGTGATCACACGCTCAAGCCAGCAACCTCGGGTTTTTGAACCTGGGACCTCAGCATCCCAGGTTGACGCTCTGTCCACTGTACCACCACCTGTCAGGCCTAATAGAGTTTTAAGTTAAAGAACAAGATGCTCACCCTTTATGTCCTGAAAATAGGAAGACTGTTAGGAAGAACTTTCTCCTTCCAGTTCTAGTTGTCAGTGACGACTGCTTTGTCTCCAGCAGTCCTCCTTAGACTATGGCTGAGGCAGCAGCTAGCTTCCTAGTTGGCTGTAGCTTTAGACTATGCTCCTGCATAAGAGTTTGTTGATATTTATTCTGACTACTTTTGAACCCTGGCTTTCTTGATCTAATTACACTCTCACCAAGGCACTTTCATGCTGTCAGTCCATGCTTTATCAAATATGCAGGTCCCCGTTCTTTTGGAAAGGAGTCACGGTCCTTGCCCATCAATGCCCTGTGTGCATCTAGGTAAATGAGGTGGGAGTTGTTGAGAGGGTCCTTTAACAGGATGCCCTTGACAAGGTAGGGTGCAGGTTAGGAGAATGCATGTCCCAGACCTCACTTGGGTTAGTCCTTCACATTTCTATGTGGCCAGAGACCTCCAAACTGAAGTTAGGCATTCCTACTTAGGATAAAGGCCCAAGTTTCCAGGCCAAGAAGTGACTTCTTTGTTGTAGAATGACAACAACATATGTCCTCTATTTTCAGGGTCTCTCAACTATCTCTCTCCTAATCCCAGAAATATCTTCACATTTTTTGGTCTGAGCTGGCTGAGCCTTCCTCAGGACTTTTTAGCTAAGCAGCTGTTGGTAAGAATGTGATGGTGTAATGAAGGCATCTAAGGAAGCTGCTCTGGGGATAAATTGTCCTTGGTCCCAGGATCGAGTTCTATCTAAAAAAGAAAATTTTAGGTGGTTCGCTGAACTTTGTGTCTACTACCAGGCTCTGAAATATTGCTGCATGCCAACAGTAGATTTATCCCCACAGAATGGGACTAGCTAAAATTATAAATAGCTTCTGAAGAGATTTATTAATTCACCTCAAATGGTTTTATAAGAATTATTATAGGAAGTATATAAGAATTACTATAGGAAGTATATCTTTGAGCAGGTTGAGGTAATTGTCAGTGAGTATAATCACCACGATCAAAAGATGAGTAAGGGCATTAGAGGCAGAAAAACTAGCACCTGCAAAGGCACGGGTGGGGGAACTGAAAATTTGGAGACATTAGATTTGCCTGCAGGAGAAGGGGGCTGTGAAAGATGTGCTTGGGGAAGTAGGCAAGAGCCAGAACTTAAAGGCCCTAAAGAAGTATTTGTACTTCGACATGTATGAAGCCACAGAAGGGTTTTAAACAGGGGACTGCCATGGTAATGATTAGCTTTTCGGTTTTCAAAGCTCATTCTGGTGGCAGTGTTAAGGAACAAGTAGAGGACTGTAAACTGAGTCAGAGACATCCCATAGGAGGTTATTACAGAATCCAGGTGAGAAGTCCTTTGTCTGAACCAACGCCATGGCAACAGGGGTAAAGGGGAAGAAATGGATGTAAGGAATATTCAGGGAATAACATTAGCTTGGAGCATGGAGGGAAGGGACACATGGGAACAGGACTGTAGAGCTTCTTGTTTGAGTGACTAGGTGAATAAAATGACAAAAACAGAAGTCAGAAAGGGAAGTCAATTTTGGGAGGCATATGTTTGATTTTAGAGTGTGGTTAAATGTGAGGTGATGGATAATCAATCAGGAAGAAATCATTAGGATGCACGCAAAGATACAGAACTGGACATCTGAAAAATAGTTAGGGCAAGTGATAGAAAGTTTAGAAGTTTACTCATCAAAATGATAGTATTTCCCTGACTGGCTGGCTCAGTGCATAGAATGTTGGCCTGGTATATGAATGTCCTGGTTCGATTCCCAGTCAGGACACACAGGAGAAGCGACCATCTGCTTCTCCACCCCACTCTGCCCTTTCTCTCCCTTTTCCCCTCTCACAGCCAGTGGCTTGTTGGAGCATTGGCCCCGGGCACTGAGGATAGCTTGGTTGGTCTGAGTGTGTTAGCCTCAGGCACTAAAAGTAGCTCAGTTGATTAAAGCGTTAGCCCCAGATGGGGGTTCCTGAGTAGATCATGGTCAGGGAGCGTATGGGAGTCTGTCTCACTACCTTCCCTTCTCTCACTTAAAAAAAAAAAAGATAGTATCTATGGGAGTAATTGGAATCTCTGAAGTTTGAAATTTTGTTTCTTCCTCTTTTACTTACCTTACCTGACAGCCCTCTTTTGACAACAAGCACATACTACATTTCTTAAAACTCAGTTCATGTGATCATAAAATGGATTTTCAGAATTCTGGTTTGATCAAAATACTATTGTACTAATATTTCAGAACTACTAGCCAAAAGCACATCTCTGCTACAAGTGTCCCAGCTTGAGCCTAAATTTATTTACTGTATTCAGGGAAAGTGAAGAGGACTTGAAATGGACCTATTTTATTCTAAAACAGTGGTTGTCAACCTTGGCTACACATCAGAATTGCCTAGAGAGATTTAAAAAAATGCTGCTGCCCACAATGCTTCCCAGACCAATTAATCCGAACCTCTGAAGGTGGGACTTGGCAGGCATTAATATTTATTAAATTTCTTCAGGTAATTCTTTGTGCAGCTAAGTTTGAGAACTGTTGATATAGAGGATGAAAGCTTAGAGATACACAGGGTTGGGTCAAGGCCTCATGGGCAGGGGATAAGTGATTCTGTGTACACTGTATGTCTATCAATCAAATCACATTTGGTTTGGTCCCCAGGGAGTCACACCTGAGGCCATACCTGAATTGCCATACCTGAGAACTAGGTTTAAGGAGTTACAAGAAATTAAAAGCTAAAATAATGGTGTCCTCTAAAACTCAGATAACTACTGAGTTGAGTAAGAAAATTTATATATGCATGAAATATATATAATAGATAAAGCTGAATTGAGCATAAAAAATCAACAGCTGTGACATTTTCAACAACATTGGCTGTACTGGTGATAGTGATTCCTTCCTTTAGCAACACTTTAATGAGGGCCTGTACCATGTGCCAGCCATGAGTCTAGGTGCTAAGGGTACAGTGGCAAATGGGATTGACAAGGTTCTTTCTCTTTTAGATCATGGGGTCTAATGGTTTTGTTGGTGGAGATGGACAAATTACATGATGACAGAGAGTGAGAAATGCTGTACAGAGTTTTTTCTTTTTCTCAGTGACTCAAAATAACAAAGGTTTATTTCTTGCTCATGTTACATGATCCATTACATGAGAATCACCAGGAGGGTTCTGTTCACATAGCCACTCAGAGACTCAAGCTGATAGAGCAGCTAATGTAAAAAATGAGAATACATCAAAGTTTCTGTGCCGAGTATTAAATAGAGTGATATACTAGAGAAGGCGTGGGTGTCTATTTGGATGGGTGGGTCAGGGAAGGGCACTCTTTGCTGAGGTGACATTTACGGTAAGATGTAAATGACAAGAAGGAGGCATCCATATAAAATGCATAAAGAAGAACATTGTAGGCAAGGGGAACGGCAAATATAATGACCCAAAGGCAACTTAGCATATTTGAGGAGAAGATGGGAGGCCAGTATGGCTGGACCAGATTTTTTTTCACCAGATTGATTGATAAGAGAGTGACACAAGATGAGGTTCTAAAGGTAGTCAGAGGCCAGATCATGGACAATCTAATAAGTCATTGTAAAGCATCTGAATTTTATCTTTTTTTTTTTTTTTGGCAGAGACAGAGAGTCAGAGAGAGGGACAGATAGGGACAGACAGACAGGAAGAGAGAGAGATGAGGAACATCAATTCTTCGTTGCAGCTCCTTAGTTGTTCATTGATTACTTTCTCATATGTGCCTTGACCTGGGGGCCTTCAGCAGACCGAGTGACCCCTTTCTCAAGCCAGCGACCTTGTTGCTCAAGCTGGGGAGGCTTGCTCAAACCAGATGAGCCCGTGCTCAAGCTGGCGACCTCGGAGTCTTGAACCTGGGTCCTCCACATCGCAGTCCGATGCTCTATTCACTGCGCCACTGCCTGGTCAGGCACATCTGAATTTTAATATAAGTATAATCTAGGTAATTAATTGGTTTTAAGCAGAGAAATGATAAAACCTAATTTATATTTTATTTTTTATTTTTTTATTTTTATTTTTTTTCTGAAGCTGGAAACGGGGAGAGACAGTCAGACAGACTCCCGCATGAGCCCGACCGGGATCCATCTGGCACGCCCACCAGGGGGCGATGCTCTGCCCCTCCGGAGCGTCTCTCTGCCGCGACCAGAGCCACTCTAGCGCCTGGGGCAGAGGCCAAGGAGCCATCCCCAGCGCCCGGGCCATCTTTGCCCCAATGGAGCCTTGGCTGCGGGAGGGAAAGAGAGAGACAGAGAGGAAGGAGGGTGGGGGGGGGGTGGAGAAGCAAATGGGCGCTTCTCCTATGTGCCCTGGCCGGGAATTGAACCCAGGTCCCCCGTACGCCAGGCCAATGCTCTACCGCTGAGCCAACCGGCCAGGGCCTAATTTATATTTTAAAGGATCATTCTCACTACTATTGTGGGAAATGGATTGAATTGGTATCAAATGGAAACAGGGAGACCAATCTGTAGGGCATAACAGTATTCAAAGTAAGATATGGTGATAATTTGGGCCAAGGTAATAATAATGGACTTAGAAAGAAATTGGAATGTTTGCAATATGTTTTGAAGGTTTAATTCATAGGACTTAGGGATAAATTGGACAGATGGTGAGGGACAGAGTGGTACCAAGATGATAGTAATGCTGAAAGCAACATTGGCAATGACATTGCTGAGGGCAGTAGCTCTGTTGGCAATGATATCTTTAGTGTTTTGAGAACCAGCATTGGTGCCTTTAGCTCAAATATCAGCTCATGTGGCCGTCATCTGCATTGGCATGCTCGCCACTCTTGGTAATAACAGGAAGGGGAGACATCATTACTGGAGGAAAATGGCAGTTACCACATGGCAACAAAGCAGACTCATTTACAGAGCATATGTGACAAAGCTCTGGAGACTTATTGCCAGAAATATTTGAGAAAGACTTAAGGATTATTTATAACTTTTACAAAGCAGATGGGAGTGAAGTCAGAGCTATATCATTTTGTGCTTGTGCTTGTGATCCCTTATTTTCCATAAGCTGCTTTGACAGAAGTAATCTGGATTACTCTTAAAAGAGGTCCAAAACAAAGCTATACTAAATTAAATGTTATCAAATGTATATTACAATTTTTTCTTACCGACTATGCAAACATTAACATTTAAAAAAATTCCCATTGATGATGAAGGGGGAGAGAGAGAGAGGAAGGGGGGGGGAGAGAGAGAGTGAGAGAGAAAGGGAGGGAGAAGGAGAAAGGGAGAAAGAGGGGAAGGGAGAGAGAGAGAGAGAGAGAGAGAGGGAGAGAGAGAGAGAGATACATCAACTTGCCATGACACCTAGTTGTTCCATTTAGTTGTGCACTCATTGATTGCTTCTCCTATGAATGGGGATCAAACCTGCGACCTCAGCATGCTGGATGATGCTTTCACCACTGAGATACCTGGCCAGGACCCAAATATTAACAATTTTTATGTTAGAAATATATAATAAATTTTCACATACGTGCTTGTAAACATACAGACAATACAGAACTTAAATTTTATAATTGTTAGTCTTCCTGAAGCTGCTCCCTAAGCATACTTCCTCCCAAGACGTAACCATAGTGAACAGTGCAGTGAGTTTTATCAAAATATCTTTTAATTCTTTTGTATATACAGGTTTTCCTCACTATCTGAAAGTAGAGTGTTCCTATGAAGTCTTTTCTAAGCCAAAATGATGTAAAGTGAAGACCTACATTAGTGCAATAATAGCTTTTTTCATAAAAGCAAAAATCCTCTGGATTTCATTTGGTTGGTGAAACAGGTAGCAATGTAAGTTTTTTGTAAAAGCAAAGTATAATGCAAACTTTTGGAAAATAAGGGATACCTATATTTATGGGTATTTAGTTTTATTCTTTTTAAAAATTATTATTTTTTGACAGAGACAGAAAAAGAGTCAGAGAGAGGGACAGATAGGGACACACAGACAGGAAGGGAGAGAGATTAGAAGCATCAATTCTTTGTTATAGCACCTTAGTTGTTCATTGATTGCTTTCTCATATGTGCCTTGACCAGGGGGCTACAGCAAAGTGAGAGACCCCTTGCTCAAGCCAGCGACTTGGGCTCAAGCCAGCAACCTTGGACTTCAAGCTAGCGAACTTTGGGTTCAAGCCAAAGTTCGGAATACACTCAGCCAGGGCACACAGGAGAAACGCCATTTGCTTCTCCACCAAATTCTCTAATCCATTGTTTATGGAGTCATGTCTATGATCCTATGCCCAAGCCAGTAACCCTGCATTCAAGCTGGTGAGCTCATACTCAAGTTGATGACCTCAGGGTTTCAAATCTGGGTCCTCTGTGTCCCAGTCTGATGCTTTATCCACTGCGCCACTGCCCAGTCAGGCGCCACTGACTTCTGAATATTAATATTGTATACTGCTACTTTGCCAAATTCATTTGTTAGGTCTAGTACTTTTTTTTTGTGAAGACTTTAGCGTTCTCTATGTACAGTATCTGCCAACAATGACACTTTTACTTCTTCCTTTCCAATTCAGATGCCTTTTATCTTCTTGTCTGATTGCTGTGGCTAAAATTTCCAGTACTATATTGAATAAGAGTGATGAAAGTGGGTACCCCTTTCTTGTTCCTGATCTTAAAGAGATTGCTTTTAATTTTTGCTCGTTGATATGATGATGGCTGTGGGTTTGTCATAGATGGCCTTTTTATAAATTTTTTTTTTTTTTAGATTTTTTATTCATTTTTTAGAGAGAGGAAACACAGAGAGAGAGAGAGAGACAGAGAAGGGAGGGAGGAGCAGAAAGCATCAACTCCCATATGTGCCTTGACCAGGCGAGACTGGGGTTTTGAACCAGCAACCTCAGCATTCCAGGTCAATGCTTTTACCCACTGCACCACCACAGGTCAGGCTATAAAATTTTTATTTATTTATTTACTACAGAAACAGAGAGAGTCAGAGAGAGGGATAGATAGGGACAGACAGACAGAAATGGAGAGAGATGAGAAGAATCAATCATTAGTTTTTTGTTGTGCATTGCAACACCTTAGTTGTTCATTGATTGCTTTCTCATATGTGCCTTGATTTTGGGCCTTCAGCAGATCGAGCAACCCCTTGCTCGAGCCAGCGACCTTGGGTCCAAGCTGGTGAGCTTTGCTTAAACCAGATGAGCCTGCACTCAAGCTGGCAACCTCGGGGTCTCGAACCTGGATCCTTGGCATCCCAGTCCGACGCTCTATCCACTGCACCATTGCCTGGTCAGGCATAGATGGCCTTTTTATGTTGAGGTATGTTTTCTCTATTCCCACTTTGCTGAGAGTTTTTATAAATGGGTGCTGCATTTTATCGAATGCATTTTCTGCATCTATTGATCTGGTCATGTGATTTTAATCCATTTTGTTTATGAGACAAATCACATTTATTGGTGTGTGAATATTGTACGAGCCTTGCATCCCTGGAATAAAATCCCACTTGATCATGGTGTGTGATCTTTTTAAAGTATTGCTGAATTCAGTTTGCTATTTTTTTTTTCCTGAAGTTAGAAGCAGGTAGGCAGTCAGACAGACTCCCACATGTGCTCAATTGGAAGACAGCCGGCATGCCCACCAGGGGGCGATTTTCGGCCCCTCCAGGGTGTTGCTCGGCTGCAATAGGAGCTATTCCAGCGCCTGAGGTGGAGGCTCTGGAGCCATCCTCTGTGACCGAGCCAACTTTGCTCCCATGGAGCCTTGGCTGCGGGAGGGGAAGAGAGAGACAGAGAGGAAGGAGAGGGGGAGGGGTGGAGTAGCAGATGGGCGCTTCTCCTGTGTGCCCTGGCCGGGAACCAAACCTGGGACTTCCACATGCTGGGCCGACGCTCTACTGCTGAGCCAACCAGCCAGAGCCAGTTTGCTAATATTTTGTTGAGAATTTTAGCATCTATGTTATTAGGGATATTGGCCTATACTTTTCTTTCTTTGTAATGTCTTTACCTGGTTTTGGAATTAGGATAATGCTTGCCTTGTAAAATGATCTTGGAAGTTTTTTTCTCTTGAATTTTTTGGAATAGTGTGAAAAGAATAGGTGTTAGTTGTTTCTTGAATGTTTTGTAAAATTCACTTGTGAAGCCATCAGGCCAAAACTTTTCTTTTCTTTTTTAAACATTTTAATTTTATTTATTTACTTATTATGTGACAGACAGAGTTAGAGAAAGGGACAGACAGGAAGAAAAAAAGATGAGAAGCATCAATTCTTTACTGCGGTACCTTAGTTGTTCGTTGATTGATTTCTCATATGTGCCTTGACCATGGGCCTTCAGCAGACTGAGTGACCCCTTACTTGAGCCAGTGACCTTGGGTCCAAGCTGGTAAGCCTTGCTTAAACCAGATGACCCCACGCTCAAGCTGGAGACCTCGGGGTCTTAAACCTGGGTCCTCTGCATCCCAGTCCGATGCTCTATCCAGGGCACCACCACCCGGTCAGGCAAGACTTTTCTTGCTGGTAGTTTTTTTTTTTTTTTTTTTTTTGTCTTCTTCAGTTTTATTGGTTGTAATCGGTTTGTTCAGGTTTTTAACTCTTCCTAATTCAATTTTGGAAGATTACATGTTTCTGGGAATTTATCCATTTTGCTGTGGTTGTCCAATTTGTTGTCATATATATCTTCATAGTACTTTCTTACAATCCTTTGTATTACTCTGGTGTTCAGTTTATTTATTTGAGTCATTCATTTTTTTTTTCTTCTTGATAAGTCTGATTAAAGGTTCATCAATCTTGCTTGTCTTTTCAAAGAAACCAGCTCTTGGTTTCATTGATCTTTTTTCTTTTTTAGTCTCTGTCATTTATTTCTGCTCTGATCTTTATTATTTCCTTCCTTCTACTTCTTTAAGTTCTGTTTGTTGTTCTTTTTCTAGTTCCTTTAAAAAAATATTTTTACTGTATTTTTCAGTTTTATTACTTTTTCTGTTTGACAGAGACAGAGAGAGGGATGGATAGGAACAGACAGCCAGGAAGGGAGAGAGATGAGAAGCATCAATTCTTTGTTGTGACACCTTAGTTGTTCATTGATTGCTTTCTCATATGTTCCTTGGCCAGGGGGCTACAGTAGACTGAGTGACCCCTGCTCAAGCCAGTGACCTTGGGCTCAAGCTGGTGAGCGTTACTCGAACCAGATGAGCCTGCGCTCAAGCCGGGGACCCCGTTGTTTTGAACCTGGGTCCTCTGTGTCCCAGTCTGATGCTCTATCCACTGTGTCACTGCCTGGTCATGCTCTAGTTCTTTGATATGTACAGTTAGATTGTTTGCGATTTTTCTTTCTTCTTGAGGTTGGACTGTAATACTATCAACTTCCTCCTTAATACTGCTTTCACTTTGTCCAAAGCTTTTTTTTTTAAAATTAAGTGAGTGGAGGGGTGACAGAAAGATAGACTCCGGCATAAGCCCCTATCAGGATCCACCTGGCAAGCCCTCTATGTGGCAATGCTCTCCCATCTGGGAACACTGCTCTGTTGCTTGGCAATGGAGCTATTTTTAGTGCCTGAGATGGATGCCATGGAACCATACTCAGTGCTCAGGGCCAACTTGCAGGAACCAATTAACTAATTGAGCCATGGCTGCAGGAGGGGATGAGAGAGAGAAAGAGAGAAAGAGAGAGAGAGAGAGAGAGAGAGAGAGAGAGAGAAGTGGGAGGGGGAGAGGTTGAGTAGGAGATGGTCACCTCTTCTGTGTGCCCTGACCAGGAATCAAACCTGGGACATCAATACACCATGCCAATGCTTTACTACTGAGCCAACTGGCCAGGGCTTGTCTAAAGCTTTTGAGTTGTTGTATGTTCATTTTTTTTGTTTCAAGGAAATTTTTTATTTCTTCCTTGAGCTCATTGTAAGCCATTTGTTGATTAATAACATGCTTTTTAGCCTCCAAGTGTTTGAGTGTGTTTCAGTTTTTTTATTGTAATTAATTTCTAGTTTCATACCATTTTTTAAAAAAAATTTTATTTATTGATTTTAGTGAGAGAGGAAGGAAGAGAGAGACAGGAACATCAAGCTGTTCCTGTATGTGCCCTAACCGGGGATTGAACCAGAAACCTCTGAGCTTCAGGAGGACACTCCAGCCAAAGGAGCTAGCCAGCCGGGGCTTCATACCATTTTGATCAGAGAAAATGCTTGATATGATTTCAATCTTCTTAAATTTGAGACTTGTTTTGTGTCCTAACAACTTATCTATCCTAGAAAATGTACCATTTGCACTTGAAAAGAATGTATATTCTGCTGCTTTTGGGTGAAATGCTTTGAAGATATCACTTAAATCCAGCTCATCTAGTGTGTCATTTAAGGCCGCTGTTTCCTTGTTGATTTTCTGTCTGGAGGATCTATCCATTGATATTAATGGCTTGTTAAAATCCTCTACTATGACTGTATTGCTGTTGATCTTTCCTTTCATGTCCATCAAAATCTGCTTTATATATTAGGTGATCCTATATTGAGTGCATAAATGTCTACAATGATTATATTTTCTTGTTGATATGTTCCTTTTATCATTACGTAGTGACCTTCTTTGTCTCTTCCTATAGTGTGTGTTTTAAAATCCATTTTGTCAGATGTAAGTATTGCTACCTCAGCCTTTTTTTCATTTCCATTTGCATGGAATATTTTTTTTCCATCACTTCACTTTCCGTCTATGTTTATCTTTTGTTCTGAGTGGGTCTCTCTGTCTCTCTCTCTCTCTTTTTGTAGCACGCACATGTGCACGACAGAGGGACAGACAAGAAGGGAAAGAGATGAGATGTATCAATTCTTCGTTGTGGCACTTTAGTTGTTCATTGGTTGCTTTTTCATTTGTGCCTTGACCAAGGGGCTCCAGCCAAACCAGTGACCCCTTGCTCAAGCCAGTGGCTTTGGGCTCAAGCCATCAACCTTTGGGCTTGAACAGTGACCACGGAGTTATGTCCTTGAGCCCGCACTCAAGCTGGTGACCTCGGGGTTTTGAACCTGGGTCCTCAGTATCCCAGGCCAATGCTCTATCCACTGTGCCACTGCCTGGTCAGGCTACAATTAACTTTTAACATTTTCAAAAATTTCTTTAGGTTTTTTTTTTTTAATTTTTATTTATTCATTTTGGAGAGGAGAGAGAGAGAGAGAGACAGAGAGAGAGGAGAGAGAGACAGGGGGGAGGAGTTGGAAACATCAACTCCCATATGTGCCTTGACCAGGCAAGCCCAGGGTTTCGAACCGGCGACCTCAGCATTTCCAGGTCGACGCTTTATCCACTGCGCCACCACAGGTCAGGCCTTCTTTAGGTTTTTGATAAAAAAGTACTTTATATCTATACATTAATTTAGGTAATATTGTTTTGTTTAGGATACTGCATCATCTCATCCAGGCACTTGGTGTGCTTTTTTACTGTTAAAGATATATTGTATGTACTTTGGTGATGTTTTAAGATTTTCTTAGTGTAAGTATTACACATTTTTCTAAGTATTTTATAGTTTTGCTATTATTGTGAATAGAGTTTTTTATTTCATTTTCTAATTATTTATTGTTTTTATAATGAAAGCAACTGACTTTTGTGTGTTCATGCTATATTTTATTAGTGTTATTTTTATACTTTTCCTGTTAGATCATATCATCAGCAAATAAATTGTTTCTTACTTTCCAAGATTTAGTGCTCACTTGGTTTTTTTCATTTTCTTTTTCTAAGATCAATATGGTGAAAGTGGATGCTTTTTTCTGGTCATTTATATGTTCTGATAGCTCCAACCATAAATGACTGAGTGGTAAGCCTGCATCTCTTGCATTTTAAATTTAGATTTGGGCTTTAAATGTCGTCTAAATGTTTCCTGGAACTTTAAACTCAGCATGTCTAAAATAGAATATAAAGTGCCAGTTGCCCACACCTGCCCAAAACTGTGCCTAGTACTGATTTCTTTATTTCTGTTATTTAGGTTCAAATGACTCAATAGTTATAGTCATTCAGGTTCAAAATCTTAACCATCCTTAATTTTTTTCTCTATTTCTTTCCTCCTTCTTACAACTTTATTTAGAAATTTCTCTTGATTTGGTCTCTACCCCTTGCTATAACACATATATATCTCCTCCTTTTTATTCTTTCTGGTATCCCTCCTTCAATCTAATTTAACAAACTATTATTTAGGGCCTGCAATTTTTAGGTACAGCACATGAAGGCACAAAAATAAATAAGACAAAGTTCTTGTTCTTGAGGAGCTCACAAGTAGTGGATGATGATATTTAAATTTAACAAACTGTAGTAGAGTGTATATAATAAATGCTATAAGAACGGTATGTATAATAAGCTACTGTAGCCCAGAGGAGGAAGTGACTATTTCTGCTTTATGCTGAGTCAGAAAGGGTTGATTGTTGAGTTGAACTCTGAAGGACATGTATAATATTTTTAAGTGGAAAGGAGTAGGATAAGAGGCATTTCTGGTAGAGGAAACAGCATGAATGTATGTCTTATATGGTTGGGCCAAAAGTAGGCTTACAGTTGTATGTGAAACAGTTTTTTCTTGTATTATTATTACTAATTACACTGGGGAACAATTTTTTTTTCATTTTCTGTTGCATGAGGTTTTAGAACTGTTTCTATATACTTCTGCATAGCTAATTCTAAATCTGAAATTCAGTTTTTGGTGCATGCTCTGGTTTTTATGCAATTTTAATTTCTTTTTGTTACAGATAATGGCATGCATTGGTTTTTAAATTAGAGTTAAAGGGAAACGACTCTTGGATTGAACATAACCACAAGGCAATTAATGTTTTACAAACATCACTTTTACAAAATTGTAGTTGTTTTTAAATGTAAAAAATTATTATCTGATAAAAACACCCTCTTATTTTGTTTTAAGATTTAATCATGGCTTCTTTGAACAGGTGTAAATGTAAGAATAGTCCTGACACCTTCTGTTATATATGTGGCTGTTACACACTTCAACATCAAAGGCGCAATATTTTATCATTTGTGACATGTGCATATATTGTCTATTTAAAGCAGTTCCAATTGGTTATTCAACTCATCTGTAAGAGATTATAATGACATAAAAATTGTTCTTGACTTTCTGAAGTATGAGGAGCATAACTGGGTCATTTGTGTGGATCTTAAAATGGTAAATTTCCTGCTAGGACAACAGAGAGGTTTCACGAAGTATCCTTGCTTTCTGTGTTTGTGGGACAGCCGAGCTCAGGAGAAACACTGGACACAGAAGGAGTGGCCAAAACGTGAAGTTCTTGAAGTAGGAATGCAAAATATTGTGAATGAACATGTAGCTAATCAAGACAGGATCATTTTCCCCCACTTCACATCAAACTTGGCTTAATGAAGCAGTTTGTTCAGGCTTTGAATAGAGAAAGTGAATGCTTTCAACATATTATTTCTGCTTTCCCTGCCTTGTCTTTTGAGAAGATAAAAGCAGGTGTATTCGATGGACGTCAAACTTGAACCCTCATACGTGATGAAGAATTTGTCAGGAAGATGAATAAGGAGGAGAAAGCAGCATGGCAGTCTTTTGTGGTAGTTACAAAGAACTTCCTTGGCTATAAAAAAGCAGAAAACTATGAACTTCTGCTTCAAAGGATGCTGTTAGCTTTCTGCGACATTGGATGTAACATGAGTGTTAAGATTCACTTCCTGAACAGTCACCTTGATAAGTTTCCTGAAAATCTTAGAGCTGTTAGTGATGAGCAGACTACTGCTGGAGCATCAAACAAGATTGTCCTCAACAAGTACATAAACACAAGAGTTACAAACATAAATTTTTGCTTGAATAGAATTTAAATAAGTTTTGTGCAAATTTTATGATTAAAATAAGTGTTTTAATATGTTCTATTTTGAAATTGTAGAAAAATTCTGATGCAATCATATCTTTTAGTGTATTAGTGTATTTACTGCATTATATAAATTATTATATTTTCACTAAGATGATGCCCAAGAAGACATTCAACTTCATTATGTTAAACTAAATGTTGAAAATTTTACAATAAGATGAAAACCTAAAATCTTGAATTGCAAAAAAACTGTAGCTTACAGAGAAAATCTAATATCAGATCTGAGATCAGCACACTCGAATTAGGTAAGAACAAGTGTTTTTGTGGATGCAACAAAAATTTTGTTCCCTAGTGTTATTGTATTTATTTTCCATGTGAACTTGTGTTTGTTCTACCCTGCATATTTATTCAAGAAGCATTTATTGAGTGCTAACTATGTGTCAAGTATTGTACTCAGTATGAAGCTTTAAGAATCTCTTAGTCTCATGGGAGACACAAATACATTAACATATAATCACAATAAGAAATTATATAGAATACAAGTTATTCTTTTTTTTCCTCAAAGTTAGAAGCGGGAGGCAGTCGACAGACTCCTGCATGTGCCTGACCGAGATCCACCTGGCACACCCACCAGGGGGTGATGCTCAGCCCATCTGGGGCATAGCTCTGTTGTGGCCAGAGCCATTCTAGTGCCTGAGGTGGAGGTCATGGAACCATCCTCAGCGCCCAGGCCAACTTTGCTCCAATGGAGCCTTGGCTGTGGGAGGGAGAGAGAGAGATAGAGAGGTAGGAGAGGGGGAAGGGTGCAGAAGCATATGGGTATATCTTCTGTGTGCACTGAATGGAAATTGAACCCCAGACTTTCACACGCTGGGCCGACACTATACCGCTGAGCCAACCGGCCAGGGCATGAGTTATTCTTTATCAGAACTGTCCACTTAATGTCCTTTTGGCTAAATATTTTGTGAAGTAGTTAGATATGCATAATGCTAAACAATCTTAGTCACATCAAAGAAATTTCTCAAAATGTGACTATAACTGGGTTTGTAGCAGATTTTTTCCTTACAATAGGGCACTTCATTATTGGATTGGGGTGAGAGGATTGGTTTACAAATCAAATGATAGGACAGAGTTTATTTGTTAATTTAATCTGCAAGCATTTACTGAGGGCCTGTTGTATGCCACATATTGTTAGACCTTGAGGATACACAGCAAGATAAGACAGAGCCTTTCCCTTTAAGAGGTAGCTATGATCAAGTGATTTCACCAGCACAGAAAAATATATTTATAACACAACAAACTAAAAGCCAATAGAACTTTGCATCCTATATTGTATGGGGATGTATGAGAGATGCTTAACCCAAACTTTGGGAAGATGGTACCAGGGAATATTTTCTAGAGGCAATAATACCTGATGCTGAGTGTTAAAGAATTATGTAGGATTTAGGTGGATGAAGGTAGTAGGGTGTCTGAGGCATTCTAAGAGGAAAAAGCAACAGCAATGCAGAGAGATAAGGAGTAGCTTGATGCAGTTGGAGAACTACAAGCAGTTTGAATATCCTGAGCATGAAGTGCAAGGCAGAGAGCAGTGAGGAACTAGGTGATAGAGAAGTCAGAGAAGGCTGGATCATAGATAGCCTTGCATGCCACGTTACAAAGTGGCTTTCCAGAAGGGATTGGCATGAAATATTCAAAGTGATAAAAATAAAGAACCTACAACCAAGACTACTTTATCAAGCAAGGTTATCATTTAAAATTGAAGGAGAAATAAAGAGCTTCTCAGGCAAGAAAAAGCTAAAGGAGTTTGTTACCACTAAATTCGTATTATAAGAAATGTTGGCCTGACCTGTGGTGGTGCAGTGGATAAAGCGTCGACCTGGAAATGCTGAGGTCGCCGGTTCAAAACCCTGGGCTTGCCTGGTCAAAGCACATATGGGAGTTGATGCTTCCAGCTCCTCCCCCTTTCTCTCTCTCTGTCTCTCCCTCTCCTCTCTAAAATGAATAAATAAAAAATAAAATAAAATAAAGAAATCTAATGTTTCATTTTTTTAAAAAAGAAATGTTAAAGAGCCTGCTTGAAGGAGGAGGAGGAAGAAGAGAAGGAGCAGGAAGGAGGAGGAAAGGGAAAGAAAGAATGAGAAGAAGAGACAGAAGAACATAGCTATAAGAATAAAGTGGCAATAAATATTCATCTATCAATAATCACTTTAAATGGCAATAGCTTATATGCTCCAATCAAAGGACATAGTGTAGCTAAATAGGTAAGAAAACAAGACCCATATATATGCTGTCTACAAGAGATCCACCTCATAAAAAAGAAACACACAGACTAAAAAAATAAAGGAATAGAGAAAGATATTTCATGTAAGTGAAAAGGAAAAGGAATGCTGGGGTAGCAATACTTACATCCAACAAAATAGACTTTAAAACAAAGGGTACAGGCCCTGGCTGGTTGGCTCAGTGGTAGAGCATCGGCCTGGCGTGCAGGAGTCCCGGGTTCGATTCCCGGCCAGGGCACAGAGGAGAAGCACCCATCTGCTTTTCCACTCCTCCCCCTCTCCTTCCTCTCTGTCTCTCTTCCCCTCCCGCAGCCAAGGCTCCAATGGAGTAAAGTTAGCCCGGGTGCTAAGGATGGCTCTGTGGCCTCTGCCTCAGGTGCTAGCATGGCTCCGATTGCGGCAGAGCGACGCCCCAGATGGGCAGAGCATCGCCCCCTGGTGGGCACGCCGGGTGGATCCTGGTTGGGCGCATGAGGGAGTCTGTCTGACTGCCTCCCTGTTTCCAACTTCAGAAAAATACCAAAAAAACCCAACCAACCCCCCCCCCAAAAAAAAACCCAAAGGGTACAGTAAGAAACAAAAGAGGACACTGTATAATGATAAAAGGAGCAATCCAACAAGAGGATATAACCCCTGTAACATTTATGCACCCAATGTAGGAGCACCAATGAAGCAAATCTTGATGGACATACGAGAGGTTGATGAAAATACAGTCAGAGTAGGGGATCCTTTTTCTTTTTTTATTATTGATTTTAATTTATTGTGTTTACATAGATTCTAGTGTCACCCCGAATGCATCCCCCCTCCCCTGTATTCCCCTCAACACCTCCCTTGCCCCTTCCTCATAGCGCCCTCCCCCCTTCACTTCAGGTTTATCCCATCCTATCATCCCCTTTCCCTCTGTCCTCTTTTCCTCTGGTCCCTTTGATCTCTCCTCTGTCTCAACTCCGTTACTCAGTTCACATTGTTCATTGGAGTCCTCAAATGAGTGAGGTCATATGATATTTTTCTCTTTCTGCCTGGCTTATTTCACTCAACATAATAGTTTCCAGGTCCATCCATGTTGTTGCAAAAGGTAAAATTTCCTTCTTTTTCATGGCCACATAGTATTCTATAGTACATATGTACCACTGCTTCTTAATCCACTCTTCCACTGATGGACACTTGGGCTGTTTTCAGACATCCCAACAATGCTGCAATAAACATGGGAATGCATATCTTCTATTGAATCAGTGATTTGGCATTCTTATATTTCTAAAAGTGGGATAGCTGGGTCAAAAGGCAGTTCGATTTTTAATTTTTTGAGGAATCTCCATAGTGTTTTCCACAGTGGCTGCACCAGACTGCATTCCCACCAGCAGTATAGGAGGGTTCCCTTTTCTTCACATCCTCACCAGCACTTAGTCTGTGTTGTTTTGTTGATGAGTGCCATTCTGACTGGTGTGAAGTGGTATCTCATTGTGGTTTTAATTTGAATTTCTCTAATTATTAGTGATGTTGAGCATTTTTTCATATGCCTACTGGCCATCTGTATGTCCTCTTTGGAGAACTGTCTATTCATTTCTATTGCCCATTTTTTTTTTTTTTACACAGAGAGAGAGTCAGAGAGAGGGATAGATAGGGACAGACAGACAGAAACACAGAGAGATGAGAAGCATCAATCATCAGTTTTTTGTTGTGACACCTTAGTTGTTCATTGATTGCTTTCTCATATGTGCCTTGACTGTGGGCCTTCAGTAGACCGAGTAACCCCTTGCTCAAGCCAGCGACCTTGGGTCCAAGCTGGTGAGCCTTGCTCAAACCCAATGAGCCCACGCTCAAGCTGGTGACATTGGGGTCTTGAACCTGGGTCCTACACATCCCAGTTGACTCTCTATCCACTGCGCCGCCACCTGGTCAGGCTCTTTTGCCCATTTTTTGATTGGATTGTTTATCTTCCTGGTGTTGAGTTTTACAAGTTCTTTATACATATTGGTTATTAACCCCTTATCAGACGTACTGTTGAATATGTTCTCCCATTGTGTAGTTTGTCTTTTTATTCTGTTCATATTGTCTTTAGCTGTACAAAAGCTTTTTAGTTTGATATAGTCCCATTTGTTTATCCTGTCTTTTGTTTCACTTGCCCGTGGAGATAAATCGGCAAATATATTGCTGCGAGAGATGTTGGAGAGCTTACTGCCTGTTTTCTTCTAAGATGCTTATGATTTCACAGCTTACATTTAAGTCTTTTATCCATTTTCAGTTTATTTTTGTGAGTGGTGTAAGTTGGTAGTCATAGTAGGGGATTTTAACACCCCCATTGCCACCAGTAGATAGATCTTCCAGAAAGAAAATCAACAAGGTAATCAGTAAACTTAAATGATACACCAGATCAGCTGGATTTAAGTTATATCTTCAGAGCATTTCACCCCAAAGCAGCAGAATATACATTCTTTTCAAGTGCATATGAAATATTTTCTATGATAAACTATACAATAGGACACAAGCCTCAATAAACTTAAGAAGATTGAAATAATATTTAGCATCTTCTCTGACCACAGTAGTATGAAGCTAAGAATTATTCACAAGAAAGAACTTAAAAACACACAATGATATGGAGGCTAAGTAACATGTTATTTAAAAATGAATGAGTCAACAATGAGATCAAGGAAGAAATCAAAGGATAGCTTGAAACAAATAAAAATGAACATACAACTTTAAATCTATGGACACATTAAAGGCAGGTCTAAGAGGGAAATTCATAGCATTACAGGCCTATCTCAAGAAACAAGAAAAATCTCAAATAAGCAATCTAAATTTATACTTCAAGGAACTTGAAAAACAGCAAGAAACAAAGACCAGAGTAAGTAGAAGGAAGGAAATAATAAAGATTAGACTGTAAATAAAATGACATAGAGACTAAAAACACAATATGAAAGATCAATGGAACAAAAAAACAAATTGATGAATCTTTAACCAGGCTCATCAAGGAAAAAAAAAAAAAGAGTACTTAAATAAATAAAATCAGAAATAAAAGAGAAGAAATAACAACTGACATCACAGAAATACAAAGGATAATAAGAAAATGTTATGAACAACTATATGTCAACAAATTGGACAACCTGGACAAAATGGATAAATTCCTAGAAACATACAACTTTCCAAAACTGAATCAGAAAGAACCAGAGACTATGAATAGACAGATTACAACTAATGAATTTGAAGCAGTAATTAAAAATAATCTCCCAACAAACAGAATTTCTGGACTGTTTATCTTCACAGGTGAATTTTACCAAACATTCAAAAAATGACACTTATTTTTTTCAAACTATTCCAAAAAATTTTTAGAGGGGGGAAGACTCGCCAACTTGTTTTATGAAGCCAACATTATCCTAATTCCAAAACTATATAAAGATACTACAAAGAAAGACAATTATAGGCCAATATTCTTTATGAACATAGATGGTAAAATCCTCAACAAACTATTAGCAAACCAGATCAAGCAATATCTGACCTATGGTGATGCAGTTAATAAAGAGTCAACCTGGAATGCTGAGGTAGGTGGTTCAAAACGCCAGGATTGCCTGGTCCCCCTTCTCACTCTCTTTGCTCTCTAAAAAAAAAAGAATTAATAAAGTCTTAAAAATAAAAAAAAATCATACAGCATGATCAAGTGGGATATTTTTTGAGGATGCAAGGTTGTTACTATCAATAAAGGCGATATAGTACACATGATTGAAAAGCTGTAGTACATATGCACAATGGAATACTACACATCTGTGAAAAAGGAAATATTACCTTTTGCGATGGCATGAATGGACCTGGAGATTATTATGCTAAATTCAATAAGCCAGACAGAGAAAGACAAATATCATATGATCTCACTTATATGTGGAATCTAATGAACAAAGTGAACTGAGGAATGAAATAGAGGCAGAAGTGGGGTCACAGGGAGCAGAAGGACAGCAGTCAGAGGAAAGGGGGAGGAGAGGGTGGGATCAGAGAAGGTGAAGGGATTAGTGAATTATATATACATAACATATAGAACAGATAACAGGACAGCAAATCCCAGAGGGAAGGGTGGAGGGAGTTAGGGGGAGAGGGGCAAAGGGTATGTAATGGAGGGCACAGGGGTGGGAGGTGAGGGTGTTATATTGAGTGGGACAGTTGAATCCATGTTAACACAATAAATTAAAATTAATAAGAAAAAAAAATGAAGGATAAAAACCATATGATCATATCAATAGATGCTGAAAAAGCATTTAATAAAATCCAGCACCCATTTATGATAAAAACCCTCAGCAAAGTGGGAGTAGAGATAACATAACCTCAACATAATAATGGCCATATATGACAAACCCGCAGCTAACATCATACTCAATGGACAAAAACTACCTGCATTTCAATTAAGATTAGGGACAAAACAGGGATGTCTACTATCACTACTGTATTCAGTATAGTACTGGACATACTAGCCACAGCAAGCAGACAAGAAGAAATAAAAGGCATCTAAATTGGAAAGGAAGAAGTAGAACTGTCATTATTTTTGCAGATTACATGATATTATATATAAGGAATCCTAAAGATTCCACCAAAAAACTACTAGAACTGATAAATGAATTCAGTAAAGTAGCAGGATACAAAATTAATATCCAAAAGTCAGTTGTATTTTTATGCACCAATAATGAACTATCAGAAAAGGAAACTAAGAAAATAATTCTACTCACAATGGCTTAAAAACGAATAACATTGGCCCTGGACTGTTGACTCAGCGGTAGAGCATTAAAATGGCGTATGGATGTCCTAGGTTTGATTACCACTCAGGTCACACAGGAGACTCAACCATCTCTTTCTCCATCCCTCCCCCTTCTCTTTCTCTCTACCTCTTTCTCCCCCATCTCTCCCACAGCCATGGCTCAAATGGTTCAAGCAAGTTGGCCCCAGGAGCTGAGAATGGCTCCATGGCCTCGCCTCAGGTGCTAAAATAGCTTGGTTGCAAGCATGACCCCAGATGGGCAGAGCATTGCCTGGTAGGGGGCTTGCTGGGTGGATCATGGTTGGGGCGCACGTGGGAATCTATCTTTCTGCCTGCCCACCTCTCACTTAATAATAGTAATAATAAAAGAATAACATTCATAGGAATAAATTTAACCTAGTATATAAAAGACTTTTACTCAGAAAATTATAAGGCATTGAAAAAAGTAATTGAAAATGTTATGAATAAGTGGAAGCAAATACTGTGTTCATGGGTAGAATTAACAACATTAAAATGTCTATACTACCCAAAAAATCTGTAGATTTAATATAATTTTTTATTAAAATAATAATGGCATATTCATTGAACTAGAACAAATATTCCAAAAATTTATATGGAACCATAGTAGACCTCTAAATACCTACAGAACTATTGAGAAATAAGAACAAAATTGGATGAATCACTCTACCTGATATCAAACATTACTACAAGGCCATAGTAATCAAACAACATGGTGCTGGCATAAAAACAAACCTGTAGGTCAATGGAACAGAATAGATAGCCCAGAAATCAACCCATGCCTTTATAGTCAATTAATATTTGACAGAGGAGGCAAAAACACAATAGGGTAAAGATAATCTATTCAATAAATAGTGTCAGGAAATCGAACAGATACATGCAAAAAAAGTGAAACTAGATCACCTCCTTATACCATACACAAGAATATACTCAAAATGGTTTAAAGGCTTAACTATTAGACTTGAAAAAAATACTTAAAAAATATATACAGTAAAATCTTGGATATTTCTTGTCGCAACATTTTTTTCAGATATATCTCCTTGAACAAGGGAAACAAGAAAGAAGATCAACAAGTGGGATTACATCAAAGTAAAATGTTTTGGCACAGAAAAGGAAACCATTAACAAAATAAAAAGAAAACCCACTGTATGGGAGAACATATTCACTGGTACATCTGATGAAGGGTTAACCCAAAATTTATAAAGAACTTATAAAACTCAACAGCAGGAAGACAAACAATCCAATTAAGAAATGGACAAAGGACCTGAATAGACACTTCTCCAAGAAGGACATACAGATGGCCAATAGGCATATGAAAAGATGACAAGTTACTAGTTTTCAGAGAAATGCAAATTAAAACCACAATGAGATGTCACCTCACACCTTCCAGAATGGCGCTCATCAACAAATCACCATACAAGTGCTAGAGAGAGTGTGGAGAAAAAAGAACCCTCCTGCACTGCTGGTGGAAATGCAGATGGTGCAACCACTTTGGAAAGCAACATGGAGTTATCTCAAAAAATTAAAAATGAAACTGCCTTATGACCTAAGTACTCCACTCCTGGGAATTTATTTGAAGAATTCCTAAAGACTAATTTGAAAGAATATATGCACTCCTAAGTTTATTGCAGTGTTATTCACAATAGCCAATATATGGAAGCAGCCCAGGGTCCATTAGTAGATAAGTGGATAAAAAAGCTGTAGTACGGCTACACAATGGAATACTACTCAGCCATAAAAAAGAAGGAAATTTTGCCCTTTGGGACAGCATGGATGGACCTGGAGAGCATTATGCTAAGTGAAATAAGCCAGTCAAAGAAAGACAAGTACCATATGATTTCACTCATATGTAGAATCTAGTGAACAAAATGAACTAACAAGCAGAATAGAGACAGACTTAGAAAGCAGGTTGATAGCTGTTGCGGGGAATTTAGGATTCTGGGTGTGAAGGGGTAGAGGGATTGAGCAAAAAAGAAAAAAAAGAAAAAAAACCTCATGGATACAGACAACAGTGTGGTGATTGGGGCGGTGGAAGAAGGTGAAAGAGGGTATGGGGGGATAAATTGTGATGGAAGGAGACTTGACCTAAAAGTCCAGATGAGTGGTGAACACACAATATAGTGTGCAGATGATGTGCTGTGGGACTGTGCACCTGAAACCTGTATAAATTTGTTAACCAGTGTCACTCCAATAAATTCAATAAAGTATCTCTCTCTATAGAATTGGAGTTTGGTTTTAATAACTTAAGTGTTTGTTGGGGTAGGGTAGGCAAGGGTAAAAGCATAGGTAAACAGTTATTTCAGTTGCTGACATGTTGTGTCTGCAGCCAGGAACTACGTAAAAGGCTTCCTTCTTCTTGAGAAGGTCTGTTACTGGGGTTACTAGGGTGGAGGTGGAAAACTGGGGGAAATCCAGTAATTGGTTGATGTCTTTAATAATTCAGGGGATTTTTCACTCCAAGATAATACTTCATCTTGCATCTTGAAGATATCTCAGCCAAAGAGTACTTGTCCTTTGCGCTTCTAAGCTTTCTAAAATATCTCTCGATTGGCTCTAGAACAGGGGTCTCAAACTCAACTCAGCATGTGGGCCGCAGAGCAAGATCACAGCCATTCGGCGGGCCGCACTAGGTCTACAAACGGCAACACTTTTCTCACTGCAGTTGAAAACAAAAAAAAATCAGTACAACAAGCACAATCGTACATGCAGTTTACTCAGTGTCACAAAACGACCAGAAACTGTAGTTTGCATCACAACTGCTGTTAACTAAGCTAATATCTAGCTAGGATGCTAGAGAAATGAAAAATACAAGTAGGCCCCTAGGCTTACTTAATTTTATCCAAAATATTTTGAACTTCGTGGATTAGTCTGCGGGCCGCACAAAATTGTTCGGCGGGCCGCATGCGGCCCGTGGGCCGCGAGTTTGAGACCCCTGTTCTAGAATGATACTGTAACAGCTGAGATGCGGGGCTTTCTTCAAGACTAGTGAAACTTTGGCCAAGAAAGGGTGAGAAATCCCAGTGATTGGTTTTTGGAAAATGGTCAGGGTATGTGACCAGGATAGAGGGCATTATCCGATATTCTACCTCTCCAAGATGCATTTGGAAGCTTTCTATTCACCACTCACCCAAGTCCAGATGAGTGTGTGCCTAGGAAATTGAACTTTGGTTAGACCCAGGTTTCTTGGAGTTGGTGCCATGTCAAAAAATAAAGGAAGTTTATGGTGGACACTTGTCATTACTACTTTGAAGGCACAATGGTCTGGAAAATCAAGAGCACATTATTTTTATTCTTTACAAAGAGCAACAGGATTTTTTAAAACTTCTTAAGCATTTAGAAAATAAAGAGCTTTACTTCACATCTTGCACCAAAATAGATTTCAAATATATTACATATTTAAATGAAAACATCAAGTACAAAGTGAAATGTATATCCAAATTCATATAAACAGTGCGTACAAGGTTCTTGTAAGCATAAAGACAAAACTTAAAAGGAAAAAACAAGATAGACTTGATTTTAGAAGAATTTTTAAAAATTCTGAAAAGCAAAATATACCTTAAATAAAATTAAAAGGCAATGGCAAACTTGGGTTAATATTTTTATTGTATTATATAAAAAAAACTCCACTAAATCAAGAAAAATATAAAAAAAAGGTGATTAGAATAATGGGCAAAGATTATGAACAGGAAATTCACAAAAGAACAATGAAACGTTTCTCAAGGCTGTCAACTGCATTAATACCCAAAGTAATGCATACTGGAGGGTTGAGATTACAAGATTTTTCACAAGCTGACCAAATTCAGTGCCCACTATTGAAGGACTATGGGAAAGAAGTTCTCATAAAATGCTATTGGTGTAATATATATTTTGTAGGGTAATTCTATAATAGTATTAAGGCCTTTACATATATGTGACATGGATATTTTTTGAAATGCCTCTCAATGTGTTTCCTTTTTGGTAACACCTAAAGCTTCCCATTATTAAGTCCCCAGGGAATGAAGAGAGTGAATGCCACCTTGGGAAGGAATATTTTGTCTTTTCTGGATAGGAAGAAGAAATAAAATGTAGACATTTCTGATTCCTGGAAGGGCTACCTAGGAAGAAGCGGGTAGCCCCAAATGAGTTTGGGAGATTCTCAGAGCAGTAGAGACAGTTCTTTGCATCCTCAAGTGCAAACTGGGAAAATGGTAAGCTCCCCTAGAGAAGTATCATGTTCAAATACAGTGCCACCCAGATAAGAAATTAAAAATGGCTTGATGGAACCTGACCAGGTGGTGGCGCAGTAGATAGAGTGTCGGACTGGGATGCTGAGGACCCAGGTTCGAGACCCCGAAGTCGCCAGTTTGCGCATGGGCTCATCTGGTTTGAGCAAGGCTCACCAGCTTGGACTCACGGTCGCTGGCTGGAGCAAGAGGTTACTCGGTCTGCTGAAGGCTCACGGTCAAGGCACATATGAGAAAGCAATCAATGAACAACTAAGGTGTTGCAACGAAAAACTGATGCTTTTCATCTCTCTCTGTTCCTGTCTGTCTGTTCCTATCTATCTCTCCTTCTGACTCTCTGTCTCTGTAAAAAAAAATGGCATGATGGAATAGTGAGTTGGAAGAAGGGAGAAAATATCCCCTAGTTTATCATGGCACTAAAGATTTGCATAGCTGTTGTATAGCTGGGACCTGGAGAAGGCTTTGTAAAGTTAATGGGGCATGGGCCAGTTACTACCCAAATGACACTGGGATGAGATGACACCGAGCAGAGGCTGTGAGTGACCAGTCTGTAGAGATGAATCATAGGGACAGTAGTCATGCTTGTGCAGGACATCCCATACCAGTAAGCTATTGTGGGAGTGCCGAGAAGGGAGACATCATTAGTTTCAAAGACCAGACTAAGTAAAGATATCAGTACCAATCCCCATGGGCTTCAGATGATACCCAGAGACAATATGGAATGAAAGACCAACAGAGACCCAAGGAAAAAGCAATGGCTAGGGTCCCGCCCTCAATTGCCATGAGGACATTTTGGGGAGGAAGAGTGAGAGGAACCTCTCAACATTTATTCAAAGGAGAATACTTGAGATAGAAAAATGTTTTTAAATTTCAAGAGTTAAAGATATTGCCCTGGCCAAGTAGTTCAATTGGTTAGAGTATCGTCCTGATATACAGGGTTGCGGGTTCTATCTCTGGTCAGGGCACATTCAAGAATTAACCAACAAATGTATAAATAACTGGTGTTTCTCTTTATTTCTTTCTTTACAAAAAAAAAAATGGTAAAAGCACTTTACACAGAGAGCTGACTGGTGGTTGCCAAAGGAGAGGGGATTGAATTAAATGGAAGAGGTGAAGAGATTGAGAAGTATGAATTGACAGTTACAAAATAGTCACAGAGAGGTTAAGTATAGCATTGGGAATATAGTCAGTAATATGTGTGGTGCCAGGTGGGTACTCGAAATATCGGGCGAAACACTTTGTAAAGTTGAACCCAGGGGTTGGGAACCTATGGCTCGCGAGCCAGATGTGGCTCATTTTATTTTATTTTATTTTATTTTATTTTATTTTATTTTATTTTATTTTATTTATTCATTTTAGAGAGGAGAGAGAAAGGAAGAGAGAGAGACAGAGAGGGAGAGAGAGAGGAGAGAGAGACAGAGAGAGAAGGTGGGGAGGAGCTGGAAGCATCAACTCCCATATGTGCCTTGACCAGGCAAGCCCAGGGTTTCGAACCGGCGACCTCAGCATTTCCAGGTTGACGATTTATCCACTGCGCCACCACAGGTCAGGCCTGATGTGGCTCTTTTGATGGCTGCATCTGGCTTGCAGACAAATGTTTAATAAAAATAATAATAACAAAAAAAGTAATAACGTTAAAAATATAAAACATTCTCATGTATTACAATCCACTCATTTCCTACCGCTCATGTTCATGGTTGCAGGTGGCTGGAGCCAATCACAGCTGTCCTCCGGGACAACAACAAATTTTTATTGGATAGTGCGTAACATATACAGCTCGTTGTATGGCTCTCATGGAATTACATTTTAAAATATGTGGCGTTCATGGCTTTCTCAGCCAAAGAATTTCCCGACCCCTGGTCTAACCACTATGCTGTTCACCTGAAACCAATACAAAAGAATGTTGAAAGTAAATTTTAGTAAATAAATAAATTAATAGTTATAGATATCTTTAATTGACAAGTTTATGTCTGCATGCCTCCTGTGTCATTCAGAGGGATAAAGGTTTTTGAGAAACTTTAGATAGAGAAAGAGAGATAAAGTAGCTACACATATTTGCCCAATATGAACTGAAAGTGTATATTTCATGTTCATATCCTTTAATCCATCTATTATACATCGAGTAGTTTATTATTCTTTTTTTTCTTTTTCTTTTTGTGACAAAGGGAGACAGAGAGAGGGACAGATAGGGACAGACAGACAGGAAGGGAGAGAGATGAGAAGCATCAACTCTTCGTTGTGGCACCTTAGTTGTTCATTGATTGCTTTCTCATATGTGCCTTGACTGGGGGGCTACAGCAGACTGAGTGACCCTTTGCTTAAGCCAGTGACCTTGGGTCCAAGCTGGTGAGCTTTGCTCAAACCAGATGAGCCCACACTCAAGCTGGCGACCTCGGGGTGTTGAACCTGGGTCCTCCGCATCCCAGTCGGATGCTCTGCCACCACCTGGTCAGGCTCTAGTACTTTATTTTAAAGAAGTAATAGGACAAGAGTTCCGAGATCCTCATCTAAATACATACACACAAATAAAACCAAATGTTTATTACAGTATTGTTTTGAAACTTGAAAAACTAGGAACAGTCTAAATGTTTATATCTAAATCAGTGGTCCCCAACCCCCGGGCCGCAGACTGGTACCGGTCCGTGGGCCATTTGGTACCGGTCCGCAGAGAAAAAATAAATAACTTACATTATTTCCATTTTATTTATATTTAAGTCTGAACGATGTTTTATTTTTAAAAAATGACCAGATTCCCTCTGTTACATCCGTCTAAGACCCACTCTTTTTTTTAAAATATTTTTTTTATTTATTCATTTTAGAGAGGAGAGAGAGAGGGATAGAGAGAGGGGGGGGGGAGGAGCAGGACGCATCAACTCCCACCAGGCAGGTCCAGGGTTTCAAACTGGCAACCTCAGACCTCAGTGTTTCCAGGTCGACGCTTTATCCACTGTGCCACCACAGGTCAGGCTAAGACTCACTCTTGATGCTTGTCTTGGTCACGTGATACATTTATCCATCCCACCCTAAAGGCCAGTTCGTGAAAATATTTTCTGATATTAAACCGGTTCGTGGCCCAAAAAAAGGTTGGGGACCACTGATCTAAGTGATGGTTACACTTTAATAAATCTATACAATGAATGTTAATAACTTTTAGTTTTAATAAGTTTTCAGTTATTACAAATAATAAAAGAAATCTCTATATCTTAGCATGGGAAAGACATCTAAGTCATATTAGGAGATAAAATCAGGATGAAGAAGGATAATTTTATTTATGTAAATAGCTATAGTGATCTGTATTCACATGGAAGTATATCATATTATATAGGAAAATAAAAAAGTGCTTATCCACTGTACCACCACAGGTCAGGCCAAATTAATATTTTTTCTAATTAGAAAAATAAATAATTTTATTTCCTTTCAAAAATAAAAATAATTGCGCCTGACTGTGGTGGTTCGAAACCCTGGGCTTCCCTGGTCAAGGTGCGTATGGGAGTTGATGCTTCCTGCTCCTCTCCCTTCTCTCTCTCTCTCTCCTCACTAAAATAAATAAATAGATAAAATTAAAAAAACATAAATGAAAATAATGGCTATATTTAGTGACATGAAAAATGTTTTTAATATATTAATATAGTAAAAGAACAGATTGCTAAAAATGTAATTTAGGCCCTGGCCTATTGGCTCAGCGGTAGAGCGTCGGCCCGGCATGCAGGAGTCCCGGGTTCGATTCCCGGCCAGGGCACACAGGAGAGGCGCCCATCTGCTTCTCCATCCCTCCCCCTCTCCTTCCTCTCTGTCTCTCTCTTCCCCTCCCACAGCGAGGCTCCATTGGAGCAAGGATGGCCCGGGCGCTGGGGATGGCTCTGTATTCACATGGAAGTATATCATATTATATAGGAAAATTTTATTTTCCTATATAATATGATATACTTCCATGTTTTATTTTCCTATATAATATGATATACTTCCATGTGAATACAGATCACTTCCATGTGAATAGCGCCTCAGGCGCTAGAATGGCTCTGATTGTGGCAGATCTACGCCCCAGAGGGGCAAAGCATCGCTCCCTGGTGGGCATGCCTGGTGGATCCCGGTTGGGCGCATGCGGGAGTCTGTCTGACTGCCTCCCAGTTTCCAGCTTCAGAAAAATGAAAAAAAAAAAAAAGTAATTTAATATTTGCCTTTACAAAAATGAGTACGTGTGCATATAAAGAAGTTATATGCCAAAATATTAAGTGGTTATCTCTGGGTCTTGGGAATAGCAAGGATTTTTATATACTTTTCTTTTTGATTAAGCATATTTTCTAATTTCCCTTTAATATATGTATTTTGTGAACTTAAGGGGGGAAATCACAAAAAGTGTCAAATTCTAGGTTTCTTGAAGCAGAGCTAGAGTATCTGATTGGCAGTTTTGAGGCAGCTGCTGATGTGTCTTTAGGGCAGGGGTTGGGAATATTTTTGGCTGAGAGAGAAGGGGGGAGGAGCTAGAAGCATCAACTCCCATATGTGCCTTGATCAGGCAAGCCCAGGGTTTTGAACTGGCGACCTCAGAATTTCCAGGTCGACGCTTTATCCACTGAGCCACCACAGGTCAGGCCTGCATATTTAAAAATGTAATTCTGTGAGAGCCATACAACGACCCGTGTACATTACGCATTATCCAATAAAAATTTGGTGTTGTCCCGGAGGACAGCTGTGATTGGCTCCAGCCACCCGCAACCATGAACATGAACAGTAGGAAATGAATGGATTATAATACATGAGAATGTTTTATATTTTTAACGTTATTATTATTTTTATTAAAGATTTGTCTGCGAGCCAGATGCAGCCATCAAAAGAGCCACATCTGGCTCGCGAGCGTTCTCGACCCCTGCTTTAGGGAAAATGGTGGTCATGCAGGACTGGCTACCTAATTGTCTAGGCCCAGGGCTAAATAAAAGTGCTTTTTTCAAAAGCAAGAAAAAATTATTGTTAATGCCCTAAAATAAAAAGCTTTCATTTCCTTCCACATGTCTTCTCTGCTCACATAGCATGATCCATTGTCCCATTGAACTTCACGTATAAAACATAAATTTAACAGTAAAAGTATTAAGAATTTCAAGGTGACGATTTCAAGCGGGGAGTGTTTTGAGTTGGAGGAGCTATGTGACCGAGCAGGCTGTACTTCTTTTTTTTTTTTTTTTGTATTTTTTTTTTTTTTCTGAAGCTGGAAATGGGGAGAGATAGACAGACTCCCGCATGCGCCCGACCGGGATCCACCTGGCACGCCCACCAGGGGGCGAAGCTCTGCCCACCAGGGGGCAATGCTCTGCCCCTCCTGGGCGTAGCTATGTTGCAACCAGAGCCACTCCAGCGCTTGAGGCAGAGGCCACAGAGCCATCCCCAGCGCCCGGGCCATCTTTGTTCCAATGGAGCCTCAGCTGTGGGAGGGGAAGAGAGAGACAGAGAGGAAGGAGAGGGGGAGGGATGGAGAAGCAGATGGCGCTTCTCCTGTGTGCCCTGGCTGGGAATCGAACCCGGGACTTCTGCTCGCCAGGCCGACGCTCTACCACTGAGCCAAACGGCCAGGGCCAGGCTGTACTTCTTTAAAGCTGCCTTTGTGGTCACAAAGAACGAGGGAGCCACGTTCCGTATATCATTGTCAGAAACACTCTTGAACCCAGTGGCAGTGTCTGTCTCTTCCTACCAGCTGCAGAACAGTTTGGAGCAACACGCCTATTTATTGTTTTCTCTTTTTGTAGTAGTTTTTATATCATGGCAATATGATGATTTGAGAATGTCCCTTCCTCTTTTTTCTTGAAGAGTTTTTCTTGAAAAGAATTGGTGTTAATTCTTCTTTAAGTGTTTGGTAGAATAGTCCAGTGAAACCATCTGCATCTGGAAATTTCTTTTCTTCAATTGAAATCTTTTAAATTGCTAATTACATTTCTATATAGTTATTGTGCTATCCACATGCTTTCTTTCATATTGGGTGAATTGTGTTCATTTGTGTTTGAGGAATTGTTTCATTTCATCTAAATTGACAAATTTTGATGTCTGCAGGCAATGTAATATTATGTGTGCCTTCTTTCTTTTTTGTCAGTCTTGCTAGAGGTTTGTAATTTTTTTTTTAATTTTTCTAAAGAAAACCTGCTTTGTTTCACTGATTTTTTTGTTTTTGATTTCATTGATTTCTGCTCTTACCTTTGTCTTTTCTTCTATTTGCTTTGGTGTTATTTTGTTGTTTTGCTGGTTTCTTTCTTTCTTTTTTTTTTTTGTAAGACTTTATTTATTTATCTTAAGAGAGAGGAGAGAAAGAGGAAACAAGAGAGAGAGGGGGGAGGAACAGAAAGCATCAACTCCCATATGAGCCTTGACCAGGCAAGCCCAGGATTTTGAACTGGTGACCTCAGAATTCCAGATTGGTGCTTGATCCACTGCACCACCAGAGTCAGGCTCTTTTCCTAGTTCCCTTCTCAGAGAGAGGAACAGACAGATAGGAATGGAGAGAGATGAGAAACATCAATTCTTCATTGCGGTTTCTTGGTTGTTCATTGATTGATTTCTCATATGTGCCTTGACCGGGGGCTACAGCAGACTGAGTGACCCCTTGCTCAAGCCAGCGACCTTGGGCTCAAGCTGATGAGCCTTGCTCAAACCTGATGAGCCCGCGCTCAAGCTGGTGAGCTCGGGGTCTCGAACCTGGGTCCTCCATGTCCCTCTATCCACTGCGCCACCGCCTGGTCAGGCTTTTCCTAGTTTCTTAAAATGAGAACTTGTATTATTGATTTCAGGCTTTTTCTCTTTTCTCCTGTATACAATTAGTGCTACGAATGTTTTGCTCTCCACTGTTTTATCTTTGTCCCACAGATTTTGATATGTTGTCTTTTCATTTCATTCGTTTCAACATCAGTATATATTTTACTTCCCTTGAAACTTCCAATTTGACCCATGAGTTGTTTAGAAATATGTTGCTTAGTTTCCAAGTTTGGAGATTTTCTTATTTAAAAAAATTATTTATTTTTAATTTATTGGGATGACATGGTTAATGAAACCATGCAGGTTTCAAGTGTACAACTCAATATAAAAACATCTGCACACCGCATCGTGCACCCTCTGCCCTAGGCAAAATCTTTCTGTTTCCATTTATCCCTCTTTGCCCTCCTCCTCCTACCTTCACCCCCTTTCCCTTTGACTATTGCCACCCTGTTATCTCTATCTCTGTGTTATGTGTGTGTAATAATATATATATATATAATTTATGCACCTCTGTTCATCCATTTCCCTTACTTCCTTCCCATCTGCCAGCATTCATCTGTTCCATGTGTCCATGCCTCTGTTTCTATTTTGTTCATCATTTTATTGTGTTTATAAGATTCCACATATAAGTGACATCATGTGGTATTTGTCTTTCTCTGACTGACTTATTTCACTTAGCATAATACTCTCCAGGTCCCTCCATATTGTTGCAGAAGGTAAGATTTCCTTCTTTTTTTGTTACAGCTGCATATTCCATTGTGTAAATGTACCTGAAAAGCTTTTGCATAGCAAAAGAAACCATCAACAAAATGAAAAGACAACCCACTGAATAAGAAAACATTCTCACTGCTACATCTTGTTATCTTTCAGTTATTGATTTCTAGTTTGACTCCACTGTGACCAGAGAACATCTTTACATGATTTCCATCCTTTTATATTTGTTAAGATTTGTTTTGTGGCCTGTGTTAGGGCCTATCTTGATATGTTTTCCATGGGTATTTGAAGACAATGTGTATTTCACTTTTGAGTGGAGAGTTCTATAATGTTAATTAGATACACTGGTTGCTGGTGTTATTGAGTTCTTCTATATCCTTGCTGGTTTTCTGTCTAGTTCTTTCAATTATTACATGAAGGGTGTTAAAGTCTTCACCTACAATATAATTGTGGATTTGTCTGTTTGTTCTTCAGTTCAGTTTTTGCTTTACGTATTTTGCAGCTCTGTTGTTTAGGATTGCTGGGTTGATAGATTTGCCCTTTTATCATTATACAGTCGTCCCTCACCATATTGTGGTTCACTTTTTGCTGTCTCACTATATCACAGATTTTTAAGTTGTATATATCTAATTTTGTATCGCAGATTTTTTGCTATATTGAGGGATTTTAAGGTATATAGATATTTTAATATATTTATTATTTTAATTATTTTGTGGTAAAATAAACATTTTCTAGCCTAAAAAATTGAAAAGAATATAAAAAATATGAATTAAAACATTAGTATTTACTGGTGAATACCCTTATCAAATTTTGTATGTTGTTAAAATTATGTAGGTTTAAAAGCACAGAATGTGGGCCCTGACCGGTTGGCTCAGTGGTAGAGCGTCGGCCTGGTGTGCAGGAGTCCTGGGTTCGATTCCTGGCCAGGGCACACAGGAGAAGTGCCCATCTGCTTCTCCACCCCTCCCCCTCTCCTTCCTCTCTGTCTCTCTCTTCCCCTCCCACAACCAAGGCTCCATTGGAGCAAAGTTGGCCTGGGTGCTGAGGATGGCTCTGTGGCCTCTGCCTCAGGCACTAGAATGGCTCTGGTTGCAACAGAGTGATGCCCCAGATGGGCGTGCCAGGTGGATCCCGGTCAGGTGCATGCGGGAGTCTGTCTGACTGCCTCCCCGTTTCCAACTTCAGAAAAATGAAAAAAAAGAAACAGTACAGAATGTGTTTAAGAGCATAGGAAGTGTTTATAAGAGTGTGGGAAAGGTGAATAACAGTGTGGGAAAAGTTTATAAGAGTGTGGGGAGTGTTTATAAAGCATTAAAATGTAAATAAATAATAAAATAAATATTAAGGTTGCTATTTTTGCAGATTTTCACCTATCATGGAAGATTCTGGAACCTAACCCCCAGGACAGACGAGGGACCACTGTATAATATACGTTGTCTCAGTTCAATCTTTTTGCTCTGAAATATATTTTATACGATACTCTGTCTATATTTTTATTATTATTATTTATATATTAATATATAATTTTTTTTGTTTCTTTTTTTTTTTTTTTGGTATTTTTCTGAAGCTGGAAACAGGGAGAGACAGTCAGACAGACTCCCGCATGCGCCCGACCGGGATCCACCCGGCACGCCCACCAGGGAGGGGTGATGCTCTGCCCACCAGGGGGCGATGCTCTGCCCCTCCGGGGTTTCGCTCTGCCGTGACCAGAGCCACTCTAGCGCCTGGGGCAGAGGCCAAGGAGCCATCCCCAGCGCCCGGGCCATCCTTGCTCCAATGGAGCCTTGGCTGCGGGAGGGGAAGAGAGAGACAGAGAGGAAGGAGGGGGGGGGTGGAGAAGCAAACAGGCGCTTCTCCTATGTGCCCTGGCCGGGAATCGAACCCGGGTCCCCCACACGCCAGGCCGACGCTCTACCGATGTGCCAACCGGCCAGGGCCTATTAATATATAATTTAATACATAAAATACACATAATAATTTACCTATTAAATATAATAGATAAATAATACTATTCTATTTAGCATATATATTTTCTCTCTATATATATATTCTGACATTACTATAGTCACTGTTGTTTTCTTTTGATTAATATTTGTGTCCTATAACATTTTCCATCTTCTACTTTCAACCTAACTATAATATTATATTTAAATTGAGTTTCTTAAAAAAAACCCCAAAAATCCTCATAGACACAGACAACAATATGGTGGTTACCAGAGAGGGACAGGGCTGGAGGTAAGATGAAGAGGGTAAAGGGGGTGAAATACATGGTGATGATGAAAGACTAGACATTGGGTTTTGAGCACACAATGCAATACATAGATGATATATTGTAGAATTGTACACTTAAAGCTTATATAATTTTATTAACAAATGTTACCCTAACAAATTTAGTTTAAAAAAGAGAATAAATAGTTGTAAACAACATACAGTTGAGTTGGGTCATGTTTTTTTAATCCACTCTGCCAGTTTTGTTTTTTATTCCTTTAGTGAGAGGAGGGGAGATAGTGAGGCAGATTCCTCCATGTGGCCAGGCCAGGATCCACCCCTGTCTGGGACGATTAGGCACTGAGGATAGCTCTGTTAGTCCAAGTACAGCAGCCTCAGGGGCTAAAAACAGATCGGTACTCGAATAAATGGACACGGGCTGTGGGAGGGGAAAAGGGAGAGAAGGGGAAGAGAGAGGGAGAAAGAAACAAATAGACACTTTTCCTGTGTGCCCTGACTGAGAATGTTCTATCCACTGAGCCACCAGCCAGGGCCCAGTTTGTTTCTTTTATTTTTTATTTTTTTATTTTTCTGAAGCTGGAAACGGGGAGAGACAGTCAGACAGACTCCCGCATGCGCCCAACCGGGGATCCACCCGGCACGCCCACCAGGGGCAACGCTCTGCCCACCAGGGGGCGATGCTCTGCCCACCAGGGGGTGATGCTCTGCCCCTCCGGGGCGTTGCTCTGCCGTGACCAGAGCCACTCTAGCGCCTGGGGCAGAGGCCAAGGAGCCATCCCCAGCGCCCGGGCCATCCTTGTTCCAATGGAGCCTTGGCTGCGGGAGGGAAAGAGAGAGACAGAGAGGAAGGAGGGGGCGGGGAGTGGAGAAGCAAATGGGCGCCTCTCCTATGTGCTCTGGCTGGGAATCGAACCCGGGTCCCCCGCACTCCAGGCGGACGCTCTACCGCTGAGCCAACCGGCCAGGGCCCAGTTTGTTTCTTAATTGGTAATTTATACCATGTAACTTAAATGTAATCATTGCTATTTGATCATTAAATCTGCCATTTAAATTTTTCTTTTCCTTTTCTTTTCCTCTGATTTCCTTTTTCCTGCCTCCGTGTGAGTTATTTGAATATTTTTAGAATTCCATTTTAATGTTTGGATAGTGATTTTAAGTGTTTTTAGAATTCCATGTTAATGTCTGTATAGTAATTTTTTATGATTTTTTATTCATTTTAGAGAAGGGGAGGAGCAGAAAGCAACTCCCATATGTTTGTATAGTAATTTTAAGTATCTCTTTGTGTATTCTTTTTCATCATTGCTCTAGATATTATATTATATCCACATAACATCACAAACTATTAGTGTCTTCATTTTACCAGTTCAAGTGAAATGTAGAAACTTTACCTGCTTTTATGTCCTTTTATATACTTCCCCATTTATAATACATTTGTCCTAAATATTTCTTCCACGTACATTTAGAACTATGTTAGATAGTGTTACAAATTTTGCTGCCATCATCCAGCATAATTTAAAAGACTCAAGTGGAGAAGTTCTATTTACCCATATTTTTGCTTACCATATTCTTTCCTCTTTTCTAATATTCCTTTTTTAAATGTATGTTTTATTAAATTTTTAAATTTATTGTGTTAACATGGATTCAATTGTCTCATTCAATGTAACACCCTCAACCCCTAACAACGTGTCTCCCATTACAACCCCTTTGCCCCATTTAAGGTTTTTAAAATCTTTATTTATTTATTTATTTATTTATTTATTTCTTTATTTCATTTAGAGAGCTTCCTTAAGCCATTCTTTTTTTTTTTTTTTTTTTTTTTTTTTTTTTTTGTATTTTTCTGAAGTGAGAAGCAGGGAGGTGGAGAGACAGACTCCTGCATGTGCTTGACTGGGATCCACCCCACCACCCCACAAGTCCGGTAGGGCAATACTCTGCCCATCTAGGGCATTGCTCTGTTGCAACTGGAGCCATTCTAGCACCTGAGGTGGAGGCCATGGAGCCACCCTCAGTGCTCAGGCCAACTTTGCTCCAATGGAGTCTTGGCTGTGGGAGGGGAAGAGAGAGGCAGAGAGAAAAGAGAGGAGGAGGGATGGAGAAGCAGATGGGCATCTCTCCTGTGTGCCCTGCCCGGGAATTGAACCCAGGACTTCCACACACTGGGCTGATGCTCTACCATTGAGCCAACCAGCCAGGGCCAAGCCATTCTTTTAGGGAAGGTTTGATTTATTTTATTTATTAAAAGTCATTCTTTTAATGCTGCTTGTGACAAGTTCTCTTAGTTTGCTTTCATCTGAGAATGTCTTGATTCCCCCTTTATTCGAGAAGGAGATTTCACTGCATTTCAATTCAGGCTGATAGTTTTTTACTTTCAGCATATGAAATATATCCTGCCACTTCCTTTCACCTTGCATGGTTTCAGGTGAGAAATCGAATGTCATTCAAATTGTTTCCCTTAAAGGTAAGATGTCATTTCTCTCTTGTTGCTTTCAAGATTATTTTGTCATTAGTTTTCAGAAATTAGACAATGCTGGGTCTTGGTGTGTAATTTTAAATTTATCTTCTTTGGGGTTCTTTCATGTCTTAAATCTGTAGATTTATGACTTTTACAAAATTTGAGAAATTTTCAGCCATTATTTCTGGCTCTTCATCTGCATTCTTTATCATATCCTTTAAAAAATGACCTATTAAATGTGTTTCCCTAAATTCTGTGAGCCACTCTTTTAAACTGATAAAATCTGAGGAGGGGGTCCTAGGAACTTCTGATTTATTGCCAAATCAGATAGAAATTACAGATAACCTTGGGATCTACTGCTTGTGATTGGCGTCTGAAATGGAGAGGGTACAGTATGATGGGACTGAACCTTTACCCTCTGGGATCTGACAATATATCTTGGTAGCTAATGTTAGAATTGAATTAAATTGTAGTACACCATGAAGAATTGCTTCGTGTGCAGAAAAACCTCTACACATTTGGTGACTGAAAGTGTCAGATATGAGGGATTCCATGTGAGTGTGGTATCTATGTGAAAGTAAAGGAGAAACACAGGCAGGAAGAACTGGGTTTTTTCCCAGCATAGGAAGTAGACTGAACTGAGGTTTTCCCTACATAAGAAGGAAAATATCTGAGTTTTTTTCTTTCAATTTGAAATTTCTCTTTTAAATCCTGTTTATGCTTTCTGAATTTGAGGATTTATAAGTGTCATAAAAATGTCCTTTGATAGAGGATTGGATAAAAAAGCTTTGGTACATATATGCTATGGAATACTACTCAGCCATAAGAAATGATGACATCAGATCATTTACAACAACATGGATGGACCTTGAGAACATTATACGGAGTGAAATAAGTAAATCAGGAAAAGCTAAGAACTGTATGATTTTACATATAGGTCAATATAAAACTGAGACTCATGAACATAGATAAAAGTAAAGTGGTTACCAGGGGGAGAGGGATGTGGGGGAAGGGGTAAGAAAAAGGGAGTAAAGAGGGACAAATACATGGTAACAGAAAATGATTTGACTTTGGGTGATGGGCACACAACACAACCAACATTTCAAATGCTGTAGAAATGTTTACTTGAAACCTATGTACCCTTTTCCCTTTTTTCTTTTGTGAAGAGACAGAGAGAGAGAGAGAGAGAGAGTCAGGGAGAGGGATAGAGAGGGACAGACAGACAGGAACAGAGAGATGAGAAGCATCAATCATCAGTTTTTTGTTGTGACACCTTAGTTGTTCATTGATTGCTTTCTTATATGTGCCTTGACCAGGGGCTCCAGAAGAGCGAGTGACCCCTTGCTCAAGCCAGCGACCTTGGGCTCAAGCCAGCGACCATGGGTTCATGCCTAGGATCCCACACTCAAGCCAGTGACACTGTGCTCAAGCTGGTGAGCCCATGCTCAAGCCGGTGACTTCAGGGTTTTGCACCTCAGTCCTCCATGTCCTAATCTGTCGCTCTATCCACTGTGAAACCTATGTACTCTTATTGATCAATGTCACCCCTTTAAATGTAATTTTTTAAATAAAAAATTTTAAAATGTTCTGAAAATTTCTCTGATAATAACTCTTTGAATATTGGTTACTGACAAGTGCATAAAAACCCTCATGGTAGTTGAAACATTAACATCTGCTTATTGTTCTATCAGGTTTTTTTTAACCTCTGGATATTTCCTCTTCTATCTTCCTGCATGAATTATGATATATATAAAAAACAAAAAACAAGCAAAAAAATAGACCCACAGAATTTTTATTTATTTTGTAGCAGAAGATTTTTTTTAGGAGATCTTGTCTTCTATATTCCTAGAAATGGAAGTCCTCCATTTTTTTTTATCCCTTCATTTGTCTTTGAGACTGTATGTATAATTTTATTGATTTTATTATAGGTAGCATTTAAGAATTAAATTTTTTTAGGAAAGTATTATATTTATTTATTTATTTTTAGATTTTATTTATTCTTTTTTATTGGGGAAAGAGAGAGAGAGAGAGAGAGAGAGAGAGAGAGAGAACAGAGGGAGGAGCAGGAAGCATCAACTCCCATATGTGCCTTGACCAGGCAAGCCCAGGGTTTTGAACCAGCAACCTCAGTGTTCCAGGTCGATGCTGTATCCACTGTGCCACCACAGGTCAGGCAAGAATTAAATTTAAGATAACATTAAGAGTTAAGTTGCCTGACCTGTGGTGGTACAGTGGGTAAAAGTGTCGACCTGGAACACTGAGGTCGCTGGTTCGAAACCCTGGGCTTCCTTGGTCAAGGCACATATGGGAGTTGATGCTTCCTGCTCCTCCCCCCTTCTCTCTCTGTCTGTCTCTCTCTCTGTCTCCTCTCTCTAAAATGAATAAATAAAATCTTAAAAAAAATAGATAAATATAAAAAAAAGAGTTAAGTTGAAGGCTTATTGAACACATTAGGCTGGAGGCAGATGGTCTCATGAAGATGAGCTCTGGGTTTGGGGTTGGGTGAGAGTTGGTAGAAAGTAAGGTGAGCAAAGTTTGCTTTCCTTTCAGTTATTTCATTTCTCTTGTTTCCCTTCTGACCTTTGCTAGCTGTCTAAGTGTTTGGCACATTTTTAAAAGGTATTTTAGTTTTAGTTTCATCATCTGTCCAATGAGGATAATAGCTTCAATTTTGTTGGGCTATTATAGAATAAAGTGAGATGACATGTATAAATTGCTTGGCCCAGTGCCTGGCACAAAAAAAAGAAAAAAAAGTGTTTGAGGAATGTCAGTTTCTCCATATCTCTTAAGTAGCACCCCTTTCTTTTTCCTGTCTCCTTTTGTGAGTCAGCATTAAGATAGACGGGACTGGGACTGGGTGGAAGAAATACTAGGTAGGCAATATGGCAATGGACAAAGAGGAACTAGAAGAGGAGAACTCCAGTGAAGAAGAAAGATAAGGGAAATACTGACTTTTACTCTAATGGGGCAGCCATTCATATGTAATTTGAAGATCTAGAATCAAAGATCACTTATCTCTGCATCATCTGAAATAGTCTGGTAATTAATTTATAAGCAGTCATTCATTCTCATGCAATTTAAGCTTTTTTCATGATTCTTAGAAAACAGGCATCAAAGGGAAAAAGGAGAGGATGGGAAAGAAGAGTCTAGGCTTGAGTCACAACAAAGAGAAAATGGGATATAATTTCTATTACTGTACAAAACATACATTTATTTAGCACAGTATGTACAGTAGTATTCAGGTATAATACCACGGATTAAAAGTAGAGTTTGAATCTCATTTCTTAATTTATGAGTTTCTGGGTGAGTTAGATTTTATAGTAATTTATATAGGCTTGCTTCATGGTTTAATTTAACCATATATTACTGATCCTAACTCAAATGTCAGAGGCTTAGATTCAGAACCCAAAGATGATTTAAATTATGGGCTTCTGCTGTTTTTCACTTGCCTGATTTGCCAATTGCAGTAGAGCATGAATTATAGCCTTGCTATTCTCTGGAAGACCATGACTAATACTAGAAATAATAATAATTGTTACCACCCCTAAATCAAGAGAAAGAACATAAAAGCAGTAACTGATTAGGGATGTGCAGGGGGGAGATTTATTTCTTTTGAAGTGAAAGTAAAAAAATAGGTAATTTGGATATAGTTTAGGGGAAAATGTGTAGGACTGGTTTTGTGATAGTTGTTATTCAGGAGGGACTTTGAGAGAGCTTATGGAGATGATTGTGAAAAGGGGAAGGAGGGGGAGAAACTGTAATTCATAGATAGGATGCAGCTCAGTTGGCTGTTATATATATGTGTGTGTGTGTGTGTGTGTGTGCGTGTGTGTGTGTGTGTTTGTATTTTTCTGAAGTTGGAAATGGGGAGGCAGTCAGACAGACTCCCGCATGCGCCTGACCGGGATCCACTCAGCATGCCCACCAGGGGGTGATGCTCTGCCTATCTGGGCATTGCTTTGTTGCAACCAGAGCCATTTTAGTACCTGAGGCAGAGGCCATAGAGCCATCCTCAGCGCCCGGGCCAACTTTGCTCCAATGGAGCCTCAGCTGCAGGAGGGGAAGAGAGAGACAGAGAGGAAGGAGAGGGGGAGGGGTGGAGAAGCAGATGGGCGCTTCTCCTGTGTGCCCTGGCCGGGAATTGAACCCGGGACTCTTGCACACGAGGCCGATGCTCTACCACTGAGCCAACCGGCCAGGGCCTATATATATTTTTAGTACATCACTCAAACAGTCAGGATCTTTGTTCTAGAATCCCTATTTTTTAATATGACTTCTTAACTAAAATCCAATAATCTGAAATATCAGTATTAGTTGTATTGATATATTTACTTGTGTTTATTGAATTGTGTTTATTTAGTTGTGTTTATTGTGTTTATATACCAGTGTTTTTCAACTCTTTTGCGAACCAGCACAAAATTTCTGGTGGACTGTTCATTGGGAAACACTGGACTAGAGTATAGAATCAGTATTGTTATTCTTAGCTGTGTCAGAATTTTCACTAATTTACACACAAAAAAAAGTTCAGTCTTAAGAGCACTGGACTACTGTGCTCCCAATAAGTATATCTCCAGGTTTTTTCTGCCCAAACCTTCAGTCTAGCTTCAGGAAAACAATCTTTCCCATTTTTCTTCCTAGCCCTTCTCCAGAGGAATGTGCTCTCACCACTTATGCTAAAGGCATCATTAAAGCTACACTATTGGGGTGGGAGGGTGGAGTTCAATTGTAACCTAATTAAAACCATTTACATATACATAATCTAATCTAAGTGGTTAGGTGTCTCTGATTTAGAGAAACTGTGAAATCAAGAAATTAATTTAGTAAGATACAAACAGCAACCCCACTTAAAAAAAAAATGAAGTTGCTACTGTTATATCTACTCTTCCATCCACCATCAACACAAATTACAAATTCCTTTCCCACTATAGTGATTGAGTTCAGGCTCTGAAATTAGTCTGGCTTCATATTAGGTTCTACCACTATTGGCTATGTGATCTTTGTCATATTACTTAGCTCCTCTGTGCCCCAGTTCTTCTATGAAATGGGGATAACAAGGCTTTCTACCACATACAGTTGTTGTCAGATTTCAATGTAATAATACCTGTAAAAAACACATTCTCACAGCATCTGGTATATAGTGAATACTCACTAAAAGTTAACCATTATTATACTCTATCCTGGAATGCTAAATGACAATAAAGAATTAAATATCTAACTGTGGTCAGCATTTTGCCAATCTCAACAGACACTGTTTTGATATAATAACATACCTTACAGAGCAACTCACCATTTTAAACATTAGATTGAGAATAGTCTAGCCGCAATCTTAATTTACTAATCATTTTTTTGGACATTAACTAGCTTCCAGTCAATTGCGTATTGAAACAGACCTTTATACATTGTTATTGTGGGGGTGGGAAAACAGTTTTCCTCTTACCTTTCCAAGTGCTTCTGGTTGGAATAATACTCAAAGTAACATGAAACAGATTAACAGGAAAAAATGACCAAATTTATTATGTATACTGGGGTTTCATAAGAATATGAGAGCTGAAGACACATTGGGTCTGTGAGGATTATATGCCATTCTGGACTAAGGAGAGGGAGGCAAGGGTAATGGATTTCAAAGGGAAAGAAGGCAACTCACAGGTAGTTGAGAAAGAGCAAAGGTGTGGTGAACATATTCTTGCTGAGTCTTCCAAGAGCAATGGGATAGAGGGGCTCTGACAGACACTGCCTGGCTTCTCTCTGTCTGCTGCACTTAGTTCATACATGCTAAGGTGAATGTGTGAAGGTTTCTTTACTGAAGGAGGTTTTTCTAGGTGAATTCCTTTAAGCAGGTTAAGGGGAAGGAAAAAAAAAGACAACCAAACTCTTCTTGAGTTTGTTGGATTTTAATTGTTTTTAGCTTAAAATAATCTGCATGCCAGGATGGCACATTCTGGGGAGACTCATTCTGGACCCCTTCTTCATCTTTTCCTATCAAAACAAATCCCATAACAAACCTAACAGACTTATCTGATGAAGAGTTCTGAAAAGGGGATGGTGAATCTAAAATGGGAAAATATTAGAAATAATGCAAAACTAAGCTTTCATAGAACAGTATATGAGGCAACATGAGCCAAGTAACCTATTAATTACCCCAATCTCTGACATTCTGTGATGTTTTTCTTTAGTCATTCTATTCGGTGACATTTGGAGTAAAACATGTTATTATTATTTTAATGTTAATCGCATTTTCCCCTCTAAAATATGTCACTGAAAATTTTGCTGTATTTGTAAGTGTAATTTTTAGTAAGTGGGGGACAAAATTCTTTGCAGGGCATTGTGGCTCCAATTTGGTAGGGCAAGTCAATGAAAAAAATTCTGCTTCACAGAATTTCCCAGAAACTTAGCAGTTGTGTTCAGTTACGGTTACCTATGTAAACATTCAATACTATAGTGTGTAATTACAGGGAAACCAGGAAATAGGTTCTCCTCCTAACACTGACTGTAGTGTGTGTGTTGTTAGAAATAGAGCAAGAGGATAAGAGAGACTGATGCTTCTTCCATAATTCCCCGTGGCATGCATTTAGCTCCCTTCCCCCCAGGCTAGAGACACCTCTCCTTTGCCAGCTGCTGTGTTCAGTTGTCTGGGTTATTTTCAGTGGCAGTGGGTTCATTCCAGGGGGAAACGGCTGTACATTTATACTTTTTAAAATGTCCTGTTCAAATGTGTTATGAAAAATTGGGGAGTGGAAACCATAGTCTTTCTGATACAGTTTATGTTTGAGTTCTGGGACATTGGCCAGGTTATAAACTTCAGAAGCCTGCAAAATGTAGTAAAAAACCAATTGTATATTCATTTCAAATACCCACTGTAAAAAAGTTTTCAGAGCAGCTTAGTGAGCAAAGGAATGCTGTGGATACTGGATTTCAAAATTCTGTGACATTTGTATCTTCAGATATCCTATGAGCAGGGGGAAATTGGGGTGCAAGTGGAATAATGGATGGTACAATCGATTGGACTGGTAGCTCATTTTCATCAAAAGGTTGGATAGTAACATGGAAAGCATGCTTTCCAGATTTATGTGACTCATAAAGATGACTGCAATAGATCTAGGATCAATGTCCAAAAAGAGCTTGGCCAACTGGTCATATGGGTTAAAATGATGAAATTTAAAAGGGATACATTGAAAGGTCTATACTTAGGAAAGGCGATTTATTATTGATTGGCTGAATAATCTTTTATACTTTTATACTATTGGTTCTTTTACTACCTGTGTAATGTTTGGCAAGTTATTTAACCCTGCTTGAACTGCAGTCTCCTCATCTGTAAATATATGCTTATGGTAAGATAACAAAACAGATAAACAAACAAAAACCAAAAAGAAACAAAAAAATAATGCAAAGGAATTTACAATGAAAATTAAGTCTCCCAGGCCCCCAGTTCCACAGTCTCTTTCTCCAGACATTGAAAAAAATCTATTTGAGAGATTGTATGTGTATATAAACCTTTTTTGGAATTCTGCTTGAGTTAATTACCACAGCAGTAGGGTTTTTTTGTTTGTTTGTTTTTACAGAGACAGAGTCAGAGAGAGGGATAGACAGACAGGAATGGAGAGAGATGAGAAGCATCAATCATCAGTATTTTGTTGCGACACCTTAGTTGTTCATTGATTGCTTTCTTATATGTGCCTTGACCATGGGCCTTCAGCAGACCGAGTGACCCCTTGCTTGAGCCAGCAACTGTGGGTCCAAGCTGGTGAGCTTTGCTCAAACCAGATGAGCCCACGCTCAAGCTGGCGACCTCGGAGTCTTGAACCTTGGTCCTCCGCATCCCAGTCTGATGCTCTATCCACTGCGCCACCACCTGGTCAGGCTCTGAGTTGATATTGAGAAAGCTGATAATGTTTGGCAGTGCTAATTTTGACATGTTTGTTAAGCAAATACATTTTAAAAAATAGGTTAATTACTTACATAGTAAACAAACAAACAAAAACCTTGAGTACAAAAAAAAAAAAAATATATATATATATATACAATGAAAGGTAAATTCTTCTGATCACTGATCCCCAGTCCCTCAGTTTTCTTCCTCAGAAACAGCTCTTTATCATTTTTCATGTTTAAGTTCTGGAGGCCACTTGTATAACCACATAGGTCTTCTATTTATTTACACTGTCCCCCTATTTGATAGGCATTTGGTTGTTTGCAACCGTTGCTATTACAAACAATGCTGCAATAAATCCTCTTATACATGTGTCATTTTGCAAACATGGAAGTTTGACAGGATAAAAATTATCTGAAATATAATTGCTGGGTCATTTATTTTAAATTTTGATAGATGTTGCTAAATTTATCTCCATACTAGTTGCGCCAATTTACATTCCTATAAAAATATGAGAGTGCCAGTTTTCCCATACCCTCATAGAAAATAGTGTTTTCAAACTTTTAGATCTTTGAAGATTTGATAGGTGAAAATGGAATCTCATTGTAACTGAGCGTCTCCTTCATTTGGAGCGAGTACCAGTGATTTTGACATACTAAAAGCAGTTTTATTTTTGTGTGAATTGTCAGTTCAAATCCTTTGCCTATTTTTTCTATTGGTCTTCTTCTTTTTGAGTTGCAGGAGTTTGTTTGTTTGTTTATTTATTTATTTATTTCTATATTAAGGAAACTAGTTTTGTGTCTGTTGACTTGTCCTTTGATTTTGGTTATAGTGTTTTTTCCATGTAGATTTTTACAAATTTTATGCATTCAAGTTTGTTAATATTTTCTTTATGGCTTCTGGATTCTATGGCTTGTTTAGAATCTCCTTCCTCACTTTGTGAAAATATATTTAAAAATCCCAAGTTATTTTTACTTTTTAATGATTTAAAAGAATGTTTAAATGTCAGATCCATCCAGAATTATTCTGAGGTAAGGAGCATATTTCCTTGCAGGAAATTTTAATTTTGAATGTAGTCAAATAGAACAATTTTTTCCTTATGGCTTTTTAATTTTGTGTCTTTTTTTAAATGGACCTTTCTTATCCTAAGGTCATAAACATATCCAACTGATTTCTTTCCCCCTCACATGTTTTAGTTTCTTAAAACCTAATCCTATCTGGAATTTATTTTGGTGCAAGGAATGTGGTAGGGATCTAGTGTATGTCTAGCCAGTTGTTGCTACACCATTGTTGAATGCACTTCCTCCACTGATTTGAAATGTGGCTTTTATTCCTATACAAAAGTCCTGTATATATTTGGCTCTATTTCTGGACGGTATTCTGTTCTGTTGCTATGTATGTCTGTGTGTTTATGCATCAGTGTTAAACTGTTTTGAATACCATAATGTGAAGCAAGTCTGTATCTATTCCTACTTTATTAAGAGTATTTTAAATCAACAATGGATGTTGAATTTTGTAAAATACCTTTTCAGCATCTGTGAAAATCATACTATTTTTTTCCTTTGCTCTGTTACTGTAATGAATTACTTTAATGAATTTCTAACATTAAAAAAAATTTCCTTCCAGATATAAATCATCTTGGTCATTGGTGTGTTATTCTTTCAGTGGGCTACCTAGTTCTATTTGTTTATAGTTTGTGTAGGATTTTCGTATTGATATTCATAAAGATTGAGCCACAACTTTCTTTGAAATTTGAAGAAGACAATTTAAATTTTGATCTATACTATAAAACAGATGAAATATAGTGGCGTTATTCAGTACTTTAAGTTTTGGTAGAATTTATTAGAAATTTCTGGGCCTCATACATTGTGGGGGATATTCTTTAACAACATTTTTAATATCTACAATAGCAATCAGCTGTTTATTTCCATCTTCTTGAGTAATTTTAGCAATTCACATTTTCCTAGGAAATAACCCATTTCATCCATGTTTTCAAATTTATTTGTAAAGAGTTGAGTAAGCTATTGTATAATCATTCTTTTTTAAAATTTTTATTCATTTTAATTTATTGTATTAACATGGATCAAGTGTCCCACTCAATATAACACCCTCACTCTCACCCCCATGTATGCCATTACAACCTCTTTGCCTCCTTACCCTAACTCCCTCCCCCCTTCCCTCTGGGATTTGCTGTCTTGTCTGTATCTATGTGTTATGTATATATAATTTCACTAATCCCTTCACCTTCTCTGATCTCATCCCTTCCTCCCATTTCCCTCTGACAGCTGTCCCTCTGCTCCCTGTGACCTCACATCTGCCTATAATCCGTTCCTCAGTTCACTTTGTTCATTAGATTCCACATATTGGTGAGAACATATGATATTTGTCCTTCTCTGCCTGGCTTATTTCACTTAACATAATAGTCTCCAGGTCCATCCATGCCATTGCAAAAGGTAAGATTTCCTTTATTTCATAGCTACATAGTATTCTATTGTGTATATGTACCACAGCTTTTTAATCCACTCATTCACTGATGGACACTTGGGATGTTTCCAGATCTTGGCTATTGTAAACAATGCTGCAGTAAACATGAGGGTGCATATCTTCTTTTGAATCAGTGATTTGGTATTCTTAGGTTATATTCCTAAAAGTGGGATAGATGGGTCAAAAAGCAGTTCCATTTTTAATTTTTTTAGGAAATGCCATGCTGTTCTCCACAGTGGCTGCACCAGTCTGCATTCCCACCAGCAGTGCAGGAGGGTTCCCTGCCTTTCTCCACATCCTTGCCAGCACTTATTCTGTGTTGTTTTGTTAATGAGCGCAATTCTCACTGGTGTGAGATGGTATCTCATTGAGGCTTTAATTTGCATTTCTCTGATGATTTGTGATGTTAAACATTTTTTCATATGCCTATTGGCAATCTGTATGTCCTTCTTGGAGAAGTGTCTATTCAGTTCTTTTGCCCATTTTTAAATTGGATTGTTTACCTTCCTGGTGTTGAATTTTAGAAGTTCTTTATAAATTTTGGTTATTAACCCCTTATCAGACATATTGGCGAATATGTTCTCCCATTGTGTGGGTTGTCTTTTTATTTTACTAGTGATGTCTTTTGTTGTGCAAAAGTTTTTTAGTTTGATATAGTCCCATATGTTTATTTTGTCCTTTATTTCACTTGCCCGGGGAAATAAATTGGCAAAAATATTGCTACAAGAGATATCAGAGCCTGACCAGGTGGTGGCACATTGAATAGAGCGTCGGACTGGGACGCAGACGACCCAGGTTTGAAACTCCGAGGTTGCCGGCTTGAGTATGGGCTCCTTTGGTTTGAGCAAGGCTCAACAGCTTGAGGCCAAGGTTGCTGGCTTGAGCAAGGGGTCACTCGGTTTGCTGTAGCCCTCTAGTCAAGGCACATGGGAGAAGGCAACAACTAAGAAGCTGTAACAAAGAATTGATGCTTCTCATCTCTCTCTCTCTCTCTTGTTGTCTTTCTGTTCCTATCTGTCCCTCTCTCTGTCTCTATCTCTGTCACACACACAAAAAAAGAGATATTGGAGAGTTTACTGCCTATGTGTTCTTCCAAGATATTTATGGTTTCACAACTTATGTTTAAGTGTTTTATCCATTTTGAGTTTATTTTTGTGAATGGTGTAAGTTGGTGGTCTAGTTTCATTTTTTTGCATGTACCTGTCCATTTTCCCAACACCATTTATTAAAGACACTGTCTTTACTCCATTGTATGCTCTTACCTCCTTTGTCAAAGATCAATTGACCATAAAGGTGTGGGTTTATTTCTGGGTTCTCTGTTCTGTTCCATTGATCTGTACGCCTGTTCTTATGCCAGTACCAAGTTGGTTTTCTTTAAATTAATTAATTAATTAATTTCTTTTTACAGAGACAGAAAGAGAGTCAGAGAGAGGGATAGACAGGAACAGACAGACAGGAACGGAGAGATGAGAAGCATCAACCATTAGGTTTTTTTTGCACATTGCGACACCTTAGTTGTTCATTGATTGCTTTCTCATATGTGCCTTGACCGTGGGCCTTCAGCAGACTGAGTAACTCCTTGCTTGAGCCAGTGACCTTGGGTCCAGGCTGGTGAGCTTTGCTCAAACCAGATGAGCCCGTGCTCAGGCTGGCAACCTCGAGGTCTCAAACCTGGGTCCTCAGCATCCCAGTCTGACACTTTATCCCCTGCACCACCACCTGGTCAGGCCCAAGCTGTTTTGATTACAATGGCCTTATAGTATAACTTGATATCAGGAAGTGTGATACCTCCCACTTTATTCTTCCTTTTCAAGATTGCTGAGGCTATTTGTGTTCTTTTTTGGTTCCATATAAATTTTTGGAATATTTGTTCTATATCTTTGAAGTTTTCCATTGATATTTTAATAGAAATTACATTGAATTTTAGATTGCTTTGGGTAATATAGACATATTAATGATGCTTATTCTTCTTATCCATGAACATGGTATATACTTCCACTTGTTTGTATCTTCCTTGATTTCCTTTTACAATGTCTTATAATTTTCTGAGTACAAGTCTTTTACCTCCTTGGTTAAATTTACTCCTAGGTACTTTATTTATTTTTTTTTATTGCAATAATTCTTTTTATTTCATCTGTTTCTGGTTACTTCTCTATTTTCAATATTGTGATTTTCTTCTTTATTTCTATAAAATGAGTTTTTTTAAAAAAGCTTTCATGAGATATAATTAAATATACAATTCACCTATTAAAAGTGTGCACTTTAATGGTTTTAGTATGTTCACGGAGATATATATTCAGTACCACAATCAATTCTTAGGACACCTTCTGTACTCTCAGAAGAAAGCTTGTAGCCATTAGGAAATATTTCTGGTTTACTTTAAAGGCCTTCAGGCCTAGCCAACCATTACTCTCTTTCTGTCTGCATAGATCTGCCAATTTTGGACATTTCCTACAAATGAAATTATACAGTATGTGGTCTTCTGTGACTGGCTTCTTTCACTTAGCATAAAGTTTTCAAGGGCCATTCTTGTGGTTATAAAGTAAGTTTTAAAATGTAGATAAATAGTTTTTATAATTTTCCTTATTAGTTTACCATTTCTTTGCCATCAGCTAGGGCTGCCATAAAGAAACAACAGAAAATCATTTTCTTACAAATCAAAAGGCTAGAAGTACAAGATGAAGATGCCAACATCGTTGGTTTCTTCTATGGCATCTCTTTGATTTGTCGATGGCCACCTTCTCACTCTGTCCTATCATATGGTGGTGCTGTCTCTGTGTCTCTGTCCTAATCTCCTGTTATAAAGACTCTAGTCATATTGGATTATGGCCTACGCTAATAATCTCATTTTAACTTAATTAGCTCTTTATAGGCCCTATCTCCAAATACAGACACATTCTGAAGTATTGGGGACTAAGGCTTCAAAATATGAATTATGACAGGATACAGTTTAGTCCATAACACTATGTTAAAGAGGAAAAAATCAAATTTATATAGCCTAGTCTGTTTTTACATATATATTTTTAATTTATTTATTTATTTTATTTTTTATCAGTTTGACCCATGTCAGTCAAACTACTGAAAGGAGTTCATGTGTTTATGTGTATGCAAACTCCAGTCTCATCACTCAATCAGGTCTAAATTTTAAGTTATTTTTTCTGATTACAAAATTAATATATGTACATTATGCATGATTCAAATGCTACAGAAATATATGAACTAAAAAGTGAAAGTCTCATAATCTCCATACTCAGCAGGTCAACAGTGTATTTATAGCTACCTCCTCTAACTTTTCTTCCTTACATAGAGATACTAACAATGAAAAAGGAATAATATTCAACATAGATTTAACAGCGTATTTTTTTTTCACTTAATATAATGTGTACATCTTTCTACAGTGGTACCTGTGACTCTGTGTCATATATATATATATATATATATATATTAATCATTTTGATGTATGCACATACCATGATTTATTTAAATACCTCCCTATTGGTGAACGTTTAAATTGCTACCATCTTTTAGATGCTGCGAAAAGAACTAAAAGAGTACTGCAATGAATATCCATTGCATTCATCTTTGTGCTCTTATGGGATTCTCTAATATAATTTCCTCAAATTTGAAAAGCTATATTCAATGGTTGTAAACATTAAAAATTTTAACAGGCCCTGGCCGGTTGGCTCAGCGGTAGAGCGTCGGCCTAGCGTGCGGAGGACCCGGGTTCGATTCCCGGCCAGGGCACACAGGAGAAGCGCCCATTTGCTTCTCCACCCCTCCGCCGCACTTTCCCTCTCTGTCTCTCTCTTCCCCTCCCGCAGCCAAGGCTCCATTGGAGCAAAGATGGCCCGGGCGCTGGGGATGGCTCTGTGGCCTCTGCCCCAGGCGCTAGAGTGGCTCTGGTCGCAACATGGCGACGCCCAGGATGGGCAGAGCATCGCCCCCTGGTGGGCAGAGCGTCGCCCCTGGTGGGCGTGCCGGGTGGATCCCGGTCGGGCGCATGCGGGAGTCTGTCTGACTGTCTCTCCCTGTTTCTAGCTTCAGAAAAATGAAAAAAAAAAAAATTTTAACAAATGCTGCCAAATTTTACAGAAGTTTATAACTTGGAGGCAGTTCCTGTAGCAGGTGGATCATGTCCGAAGCAATTGCTTTTACTCCCGCTGAATCACGAAGGTATTTAAAGGTCCATGGTGGACGCAATTCTGTCCTATCATTTGGGTCCATTTTGGGTAACTTTTATATTGATTTTTGGGAAATACTAATCTAAAATTATATTTTAAACTTTGCTGTTAGGCTTTAAAGGAAATTTAGCAAGAAATGCATTACCCATTTTGGAAAAATCTATGTATTTGACATTGTATTATTTGATGAAAATCCTTTTTTCTTTTTTCCTTTTTGATCTTTTAACAGGAAACATATGACTTATTTCCATCTCAGCAATAGGACTATGAACTATGATTATGGCAATCCTCCTTTTCCATTAAATATAATGAACCCACTCATGGGTACATCTTATAAAGCATGCTCGCAATGATGTAACCACATAATACTGGAAGAATGTAATTACCTCTACTTCTGTTATTTATAATATATTTCTATTCAAAATCAGTTTACATAACACAAAGTTTACGTTTCAGAACTAAGATTTCTCTTTGAAATTAGCCCTCACACATAACATGCACATTATCCTATATTCATTCATGATCTACAGTGAAGTTTTTATGTTTACAAATATATAATATTTATAGTAAAATAAATATACACATACTTGCAACCCAATGTACAATAAATGATCCCTGCCATTGATGTTAGACGCACAGGCAAGAGGACTGTTCCAGTCTCTCAGTACATTTTGTTTTTCTTTTCCTGTTACCATGCCAGCAATCTTACAGTTTTGTGGTCACTGTAAACTGCCTAGATTAGCCTTCTACTCCAAATCAAGGAAGCCAGCATTATCCAATTACAGACTAAGAATGGCCTAATCTTCAAGAACAGCTGCCATAAGATAGCATTAGCATGCCTTTAATCAAAATGATATCGTATTCTTTCAGTTTACCTATTGCAATAATGAAAATGCTGAGTGAGATTACAAGAAACTAACTATATTTTGCATTCATTTTGACATAATGTTCTATAACATTAAATTCCAGTATATTCCTTTTTTTTTCTTTTTTTAGCAGAGAGGGGCAGATAGGGACAGACAGGCAGGAAGGGAGAGAAATGAGAAACATCAGTTCTTCTTTGTGGTGCCTTAGTTGTTCATTGATTGCTTTCTCATATGTGCCTGACTGGGGGGCTACAGCAAAGTGAGTGACCCCTTGCTCAAGCCAGTGATTTTGGACTGAAGCCAGTGACCTTGGGCTTCAAGCCAGTGACCTTTGGTCTCAAGCCAGCGACCTTTGGGCTCAAGCCAGTGACCATGGGGTCATGTCTGTGATCCTATGCTAAAGCCAGTGACCCCATGCTCAAGCTGGTGAGCCTACATTTAAGCCTGATGAGCCTGTGCTCAAGCTGGTGACCTTGGGGTTTCGTACCTGGGTCCTTCCTGTTCCATTCTGATACTCTATCCTCTGTGTCACTGCCTAGTCAGGCCAGTATGTTCCTTTAAAAAAACCACAATAATTGTTGCTTTGAGATTTTCTAATAAATACTAAAGTTATGTTCAGACTCCCTTGAATTTTTTTTATTGTCCCTACTTAAAAAATAATTTTTCTTGCCTTCGATAGGGAAGACATGTTTGTTTTAAAATAAAACAAAATAAAAAAAATTGCAATATAGCCTGACCAGGCAGTGGCACAATGGATAGAGTGTCAGACTGGGATGTGGAGGACCCAGGTTTGAAACCTTGAGGTCGCCAGCTTGATCGTGGGCTCATCTAGTTTGAGCAAAGCTCACCAGCTTGGACCCAAGGTCAATGGCTTGAGCAAGGGGTTACTCGGTCTGCTGTAGCCCCCCGTTCAAGGCACATATGAGAAAGCAATCAATGAACAACTAAGGTGCCGCGACAAAGAACTGATGCTTCTCATCTCTCTCCCTTCTTGTCTGTCTGTCCCTATCTTTCCCTCTCTGTCTCTCTCTCTATCTCTGTCACAAAAAAAATTGCAATATATAACAGTGGAAATAGGTTACAATCCTGTCCTCCAGATGTTAGTGTAGACAGCTAGGAGTTAACAAAAGAGAAGGGAGCTAGACTGGCTGGGCCTGATTGAATCTGGAAGTTACACTTAATCAGGCTTAACTCCGGAGGTTACAGCTTCAGACACCCCAGGAGACAGCTGAATCCCCACCAAGAGGATTAACATCCCTCCCTCTCCCATGCAGGGAGGAAGGACCGTCTTTCCAATCTCCCTGGGGGACAACCTAGATATGGGGTAGACTATAAACAATAAAGGGGAAATTCCTCTGCTGGGTGCATGCCCAATAGAAGCCAAGATGGTATAGGGGAAGGTAAGTGCATGAGCAATAGAAACCAGATGACAAGGCAAAACTTTGAGAAGCTGAATGGTGACATAATGGTGCAGAGTTTAGCCTGGAAAATCTGGAAAGAAGACTGGATTGGATATGGGGAGGACCCAGCAGCCGCCCACAAAAGATTAGGAAAGAGATTAGTCGGTTTGAGAGAAAGCTTGCTCTCTTTTCCAAGCCCAAGGTAATATAATCAAAGCTTAACAAAGGCACTTCCTGGTAGCACGCATTTATTCGTGCATTTGCTTGCTCCTTCTTGCACCTGGCAGCCGCATGGGCTGAAGTGCTGGTTATGGCCCAAGTGCAACTCTGGCAGCCAGAGGCGGATTAAGGTATGTTGAGGCCCCAGGCACAGACGAAAATAAATATTTTCAGAAGAAAATACTGGGCTCCTTAAAAAAAGAGACAGGGAAAATAAATATATATGTTAACCATATTTTTAAAGAAATAAAAAATAGTATGTAATATTAATGTTAAAATTGCACATATGAAACCAAACATGGTGTCATTAGAAAAAAGTGTATAAAGTTGGGGTTTTGCGGGGTCCTTCTGAAGTTGGGGCCCAGCACACATACCCGGTGGACCCGCCGTTAAATCCACCTCTGTTGGCAGCAGATGTGCAGCTGGGAAGATGAGACACAGTGAAGTTCTGCATCTCTGGACATGATCTTCCTGGGCTTGGTGAAGACAAATGTAGACTTGAGGCCCCAGAGACTGGACTTATTCCGTAGTGGGATGTGGCTGAGCTGTCTGGCTGTGGATGAGACACTGAGCACCTGGGACAGTGTGTTATCGCTTCAATAAATCTTACCATTACACCTGATCCTACTATGATTAGGTTCCCAAAATTCTTTACTTCTTACTTTGTGGAAGAACCCTATTTCCACTGGCAACACAGAGACAATTACTCTTAAGAGTTAGGTGTAGCCTGACCTGTGATGGCACAGTGGATAGAGCATCAACCTGGAACACTGAAGTTGCTGGTTCGAAACCCTGGGCTTGCTCAGTTAAGGCACATGCAACAAGCAATCAATGAACAACTAAAGTGAAGCAATTATGAATTGAAACTCCTCGTTACCCCCCCCACTCTCTGTAAAATCAATAAATAAAATATTAAAAAAAGTTAGGTGTATATTTTCCAGAAATTTTTTGCATGCTTATTCTAACATATTTATTATTTTAATTATTCATATAAAATGTGTGTGTATACACACACATAATATTGTATGTCTTGCTCTTCTCTCTTTTTAAACTATTTTTTATTTTATTTAAGTGAGAAGAGGAGAGATAGAGAGATAGACTCCCTCATGTGCTTCAACCAGGATACACCTGGTGATCCTCATCTGGGGCGATGCTCTGCCCATCTGGGGCCATTTCGCAACTGAGCTATTTTTAGCGCCTGAGGTGGAGGATCCACAGAGCCATCCTCAGCACACAGGGCCAATGCTCCATAATCAATTGAGCCATGGCTTCAGAAGTGGGAGAGGGAGAGAAAGAGAGAGAGAGAGAGAGAGAGAGAGAGAGAGAGAAGGGAGATGGAGATGGAGATGGAGATGGAGATGGAAATGGGAGAAGAAGCAGATGGTCGCTTCTCCCGTGTGCCCTGACTGGGAATTGAACCCAGGACTTCCACACACTGGGCTGATGCTCTACCGCTGAGCCAGGACCTGAACTAATTTTTTAAAGTAAGAATTATTTCAAATAGAGACAAAAATAGAAAATAATGAATGCCTGGGCACCCACCACCCACTTTCATAAAATTTTAATATTATGTTTTATTATTTTAAAAAGTAGATTTATAAAATAGAAATGAAAATCTACACAGTTGAGATCCCCTCTATAGTCTTCTTTGATTCCATTCTCCTTTCTTTCCAGAGATAACTGATTTTACCTGTTATGTGTTTATTATTTAGGCACCTGTGATACTGTGATTTCTTTTTTGTTTTTGTTTCAGAGACACAGAGAGACAGAGAGGGACAGACAGACAGGAAGGGAGAGAGATAAGAAGCATCAATTCTTTGTTGCGGTACCTTGGTTGTTCATTGATTACTTTCTCATATGTGCCTTGACCTGGGCGCTACAGCAGACCAAGTGACCCCTTGCTCAAGCCAGTGACCTTGGGTCCAAGCTGGTGAGCCTTGCTCAAACCAAATGAGCCCACGCTCAAGCTGGTGACCTTGAGGTTTCGAAGCTGGGTCCTCTGCATCTCAGTTCAACGCTCTATCCACTGCGCCACCTCCTGGTCAGGCTGTGATACTGTGATTTATAAGAAATGTATGTAGGCAAAAAAGGGGGGCTCTATGGAAAGTAACCTCACAGGGTGACCTGATCATAAATTCCTAACTAGGCAGGTCATGGTGGGTAGTCAGGCCCCAGGCCAATAATTTCTTTAGTTAAAGATTTTAAGTCAGCCCTATCCATTGTTTTTATATGTTTAGGTTAACACACCTTTGAATACCAGAAGTTATACCCTGGAATGGGGTATTAACCCTCAAGGGAGTATGTACTTTTGTTAACCATCCTGTTTTGCAATCCTTACCTTGCTTTCTCCAATTTTACATATATCCCCTTCTTAATTTCAAATGCATAAAGGAAGCTGCAAAACTTATTCTGTGGAAAATTTGAGATCTTGCCCTCTGGCGTATGTCGTCAATTTGGTTCAAATGAACTCTTATAAAAATTTTCAACAGTTTGGATGTTTCTTAAGTAGTCATATATATTTGGTCATTCAGATAGTCTTCGTCCACAATTCCTCACTCATAGCTAGCTCTCCAAACTGTGGACTTTCCCCTTGGACTTTCCTAAGTGTTGAGAGTGACAGGCGTGTGTTTTGTAATGTGAATGAGGTGACTTTTGGAAAGCACTTAAGGATAGCGGCTGGTTGCCCAGAGAAACAGCCCTGTGATTAGAGGGCTGGAACTTTTCAGTCCCACTCCCTAACCTCCAGATTGGTGAGAGGGGCTGGGGCTTGAATCAGTCCCAATGGCCAGTGATTTAATCAATCATACCAGGAGATGAAGCCTCCATAAAAGCCCCAAAAGACTGGGTTTAGGGGTTCGTTAATTTTCTAGGTTGGTGAACATGTGGAGATGTAGAAAGAAAATAGCACATGAAGAGGGCATGAAAGATCAGTGCAGACATTCCTACATACCTGCCCTAGACATCTCTTTCGTTTGCTATTTCTGAGTTATTTCCTTTTACACTAAGTCCATGATCTAATTAGTAACATGTTTTTGTGAGTTCCATGAGCCACTCTGGCAAATTAATTGAATCCGGAGTGGGCTGTTGGAACCTCCCATCTATAACCGCTTAGTCAGAAACACAGACTGGGCTTGTGGCTGGCATCTGAAGTGCGGATGTGTGTGTGGGAGGGCAGTCTTGTAAGTACTGATTCCTTAACTTCTGGAATCTCTTGCTATATCTGGGTAGTGTCAGAATTGAGTTGAATTCTTGAACACCCCTGCTGGTGTCAAAATAATTGTTTGTTAGTGGGGATTATGCCCCCCCTCCCGAAATTGAAATTGGGTCTAGGAATTCTTCTCAGTACCCATACACAATTAGTAGTATTGTTTTCTGGGCTGTTTAAACTTCATATGAATTGTGCCTATATACCATTCTGTAACTTGCTCTTTTTCACACAGTTTAGGTTCTGCTTACCAACCGTATCCCCTTCTTTCTACCCTCTATACCTCTATTCTCTAGTCTTCTATTAGATTAATAAAGCTTTCTGTGTTCCATGTATTTATTCTGTTTGTTTAGGAACTTTATATTGTATTTTTATCCTTTTGAGGTATCCCTTAACATTTTATGGTGCATACTTAAATTACTTTTTCTAATAAAGTCAACAAATTATTCCTTGGTCCTGCTTACCATGACAAGGATTTTAGCGTGCTTTACACAATTTAATATTTCCCCTAAATTGCTCCTGGTACAACTGTTTTGCCACAGATGCCCAGCCTTTCCCGATGTCAGCATCCCTCCCAACAGAACTGCACATTTGTTAAGTCTGATGAACCTACAATGACATATCATACTTACCCAAAGTGCATAGTTTACACATAGTAACACATAATTATAACGTCCATAGGATTCACTCTTGGTGTTATACATTCTATGGGGGTGGACAAATGTATAATGACACGTATCTACCATTAAAGTATCACACAGAGTAATTTCATTACCTTAAAAATCCCCCGTGTTCTGCCTATTCATCTCTCCTTCACCAGAATCCCTGGCAATCACTAATCTTTTGCCCCTTCCAAGGTGTCATGTTAGTTGTAATCTTACGGTATGTGTGCACTCTCTTCACATTAGCTTTATCCATTGAAGGTTCCTTATTGTGCCTGACCTGTGGTGACACAGTGGATGGGGCATTGACCTGGAAATGCTGAGGTCGCCGGTTCAAAACCCTGGGCTTGCCTAGTCAAGGCACATATGGGAGTTGATGCTTCCAGCTCCTCCCCCCCTTCTCTCTCTCTGTCTCTCCTCTCTCTCCCTCTCCTCTCTAAAATGAATAAATAAATAAATAAAAATTAAAAAAAAGTAAAAAAAAAAGAAGTTTCCTTATTGTCTTTTAATTTCTTTTTTTTAAGTTGTTTTATAAAGATTTATTCGGCCAAACAGTGAAAATCCAACATAAAGTACTTGGTAAGTAACTATTATAAAGTACTTGGTAAGTAATTATTATTATATGCTTTAACTTGCTGTAACTCTGCTTTATAAATTTTATAAAGTAAAGTTACTTCCCTACTTTATAAATCATCATTACTCGTCTTTTAATTTCTTGATAGTTTTTTTTTTCCCCAGTGAAAACTATTCCGTTGTCTGGATGTACCAGTTTATTTAGCCTTTCACATGCCAAAGGATATCTTGGTTGCTTATAGCTTTTGGTATTTATGAACAAAGCTGCTATAGACATCTGTGTGCAGATTTTTGTACATGTGGTTTCAGCTCATAGGGGTAAACACTAAAGAGCACAACTGCTGGATCGTATAGTAAGAGTATGTTTAAGCATGTAAGAAACTGCCAAAATGTCTTCCAAAATGGCTGTAGCATTTTGCATTCCCATCGACATTTAATGAGAATTTGTCTTGCCCCACATCCTTGTCAACATTTGGTGTTGTCAGTATTTTGGTTTTGGTGATTCTAATAGGTGTGTAGTGGAATACCATTGCTGTTTTCATTTAAAATTCCCTAATGATGTATGTGATGTTGATCATCTTTTCATATGCTTATTTGCCATCTGTGTATCTTTTTTGGTTAGGTTTCTGTTCAGGGCTTTTGCTAATTTTTTTTGTTTATTTTGTTGGGGGTTTTTTTTGCTAATTTTTTTAAATCAAATTTTTTAAAATTTTTTTGTGACAGAGCAGAGAGAGAGACAGGGAGAGGGACAGATAGGGACAGACAGACAGGAAGGGAGAGAGATGAGAAGAATCAGTTTTTTATTGCAGCTCCTTAGTCTCCTTCCTTGTTCATTGATTGCTTTCTCATATATGCCTTGACCAGGGGGCTACAGAAGACTGAGTGACCCCTTGCTCAAGCCAGCGACCTTGGGTTCAAGCCAGTGACCTTGGGCTTCAAGCCAGTGACGTTTGGGCTCAAGCCAGTGACTATGGGTTCATGTCTCTGATCCCACGCTCAAGCCAGTGACCATGTGCTCAAGCTGGTGAACCTGCACACAAGCTGGAGACCTCAGAGTTTCAAATCTGGGTCCTTTACATTCCAGTCTGATTCTCTATTCACTGTGCCACCACCTGGTCAGGCAAGATGTTCATTCTCACCTAACTTCCCATGATGTTCAAAAGAAAATAAATACTAATTTCTGTTGATAGCAGCTAATATATTACTCCTCCAAGAGTATTTGTCTTTCACTTCTTTGAAATGCAACACCTTAAACCAATGTAAGGAATCCCTAAATAGTCTTGGAGGTTGGTCTCCAGGCAGAATTTTTTTTTAATGAGAAACTATTTTGGTGAGTCTGAATACTTCATTTGAAATGATCACCTACTCTCCAGGATAGCCCAATCTGGAAGATTTTGTTCCTAACATAAGACTAATGTTGAAGTCATGCTCATCCCCATTCCAGTGACTAATCTCTCTTCCTCCCTTAATGGACTCTTAATGTTCTTGGTTTGTTCCTTTAATAGAGAATATTGATGCGCTAGAGTGTTTTTATATTTTCAAGGGTATGCCATATTATTCTTTAAATAACAGTCATTTATTTCTACTCTGAAATCGAATGGGACTTTGTATTTCTTATGACATTTTTTTGTATTGCAGTCATCTCTCCTTGCTAAAGGGAAGAAGGGACTATGACTTACCTCAGCTTCCTTTCAGTGCTAAGCACAGTCTGCCTTCCAAAACATTTAAAAACATTGTTATATTATTGACATAAAATATCCTATTAGTTTCAGGTACATCATAGTGATTCAGTATTTATATACATTACAAAATTATTTTCATCAGAAGTCTAGTTACCATCTATCACATTACAAAGTTATTACAATATTATTAACTATATTCCCTAAGCTGTACATTATAGCACCATGATGTATTTATTTTGTGACTGGAAGTTCGTATTTCTTAATTCCCTTTACCTATTTCACCCAGCCCAAAACCCTCCCCGCTCTGGTAACCACCAGTTTGTTTCCTGTATTTGTAAATCTATTTCAGTTTAGTTTTGTTTGTTTTGTTTTTTAGATTCCACCTATGAGTGAAATAATATAGTATTTTTTAAGTGAGAGGAGGGAAGATAGAGAGACAGACTCCTGCATGCTCCCTGACTGGGACCCACCTGGCAAACCCTGTCTGGGCCCAATGCTCTTCCCATCTGGGGCCATAATTGCAACCAAGCTATTTTTAGCTCCTGAGGCTGAGGATCCACAGAGCCATCCTCAGTCCCTGGGGCTGATGTGCTCAAATCAGTTGAGCCATGCATGTAGAAAAGAAACTCTTATTTCTTTGATTTTCATTTCACAATGAGTAAAATGAATTCAAAATAATAGATGGTGTCAGCATGGACAGAAAGATAGAGCGAGATCAGTGGTTTCTTAATGATGATGATCATGATGATAATAATAATAATAATAATAATAATAATAATTTGTTTTTTAGCACATGAAAGAGAGACAGGAAAGGAAAGAGAGGAGAAGCATCAACTCGTAGTTGCGGCACTTAAGTTGTTCATTGATTGCTTTCTCATATGGGCCTTGACTGGGGGACTCGAGCTGAGCCAATGACCCCTTGCTCAAGCCAGCAACCTTGGGCATCAAACCAGCAACTTTTGGGTTCAAGCCAATGACCTTGGGATCATGTGTGTGATCTTGCACTCAAGCCAGTGACCCTGCACTCAAGTTGGTGAGCCCACACTCAAGCAGGTGACCTTGGGGTTTTAAACTTGGTCCTCAGCATTCCAAATCAACACACTATCCATTGCACCACCACCTGGTCAGGCATAATTATTTGATTTTTATTTTTCTTCAATCAAAAAATGTATTGAGCAACAACATGGATGGACCTAGAGGGTGTTATGCTAAATGAAATAAGTCAAATAGAGAAAGACAAATACTATATAATTTCAGCCCTGACCGGTTGGCTCAGTGGTAGAGTGTCAAGACATATTCGTTTCTCATATTACTTGTTATATTTGTTGGTTGACATAAAAATTTCATGACTTCTTACAAGCAAGAAAAATTTATTTGTGGCTAACTAATCATAAAGATACCTCAGAAAACTAATAGGAACAGGTGCGTTAGGGTTCAGTCTTCAGAGCTGTGTCTTTTTTAACATTCACAGAAAATAAAGTTAAAAATTGTTAATAATATGCATTAGCATGTACAGAAAATTCATAGGTCATATTTTGAATTTTGATTTGCTTTTCAGTATTCTAATGGTTTACATGATTTTCTGACCATCCAAGACAGTATGAAACAAGAAGAATATTTTATTTTCTTAACTCTATTTTAAGTGAGATTTGATTACAATCCTATCTAATTGGATAGGCATAGCTTTGCTCTGTTTTGCAGTATAGCAATCAAGGGAAATGTGCTAGCTGATCTTATATTTTAAAACTTGGATGGAAATTATTTATATTCATATCCAGATGGTGCTATTGTGCTGAATCTCACACTAATTTATTATAGATTATGTAAAATATCTCTGAGGCTTTTATATACCATATATAGTGTATATATTACAACTGAGGCAAAAAGAAATGTTCCAGTGACTTTTTAAAATTTTGTCTCATAAGTACAAGATATTTTTATGTGAATTATGGATATTTCTTTCCTAATTCTAATTATCTTCTTAGTCTTAGTTTATCAAATTGGTTTCCTATTCAAAAATAAAAGAAGCCTGACCTATGGTGGAGCAGTGGATAAAGCATCGACCTGGAAATGCTGAGGTCGCCGGTTTGAAACCCTGGGCTTGCCTGGTCAAGGCACATATGGGAGTTGATGCTTCCAGCTCCTCCCCCCTATCTCTCTCTCTCTCTCTGTCTCTCTCTCCCCCTCTCTCTCTCCTCTCTAAAAAATGAATAAATAAAATAAAAAAATAAAAAAAAATTGTAAAAAAAAAAAAATAAAATAAAAGAAAGCGTTTGATCTTTGGCTATGAAATTGTCTACCTCTCTTTCTACATCTACATTTTATATTTTGATTACAGTAGCTATGGATCATTAATAGCAGGAGGACAAATGAATAATTTTTTGTCCTAATATGAATAACTAAAGCTGGAATTAATTGGCTAAAGCTCACTACATACATTTTCATATTAGTTTTTGTTAGATCTAAAGGTATAAGTAGTTAAAACTCTGTGATATTGTGATTTATCCTAAGAAATATATATTTGGTCTTAGTTCCAGTTTCTGACACAGAGCTCCTAAAAGACTCTTTGAACTTCATAAGTGATGAGAGTGATAATGTGTCATTGTTATGTTTATGAGGCAACATTTGAAAAACACCTACAGGATGGGGTCCTTTGCCAGAGTAGCCAACCCTGTGATAAGAGGGTTGGAACTTTCAGTCCCACGCTGACCTCTGGGGGAGGGAGGGAGTTGCAGGTAGATTCAGTCACAAATGGCCAATGATTTAATCTATTGCTTAAGTGATGAAGTCTCCATAAAACCCCACAAGGACAGGGAGATTCTGGGTTGGTGGACATGAAATATTGGGGAGAGTGACATGACTGGACTCTCTCCAGTCTCCATCCTCTGATGGAAACTCCGTGCCCTTTCCCATTCCTTGTCCTTTCCCATTCCTTGTCCTGTGCATCTATATAGAGAAAGAGCAGAGTGGACTTTTTGGACACCTTTGACAATCCAATATGGAGTCACTGTCAGCCATGACAGTTATATCAAGTGCTATATTAAGACTGAGGAAATGAGTATAACGGGAATGCCCATAGGAAGGGCCTTGAATGCCCAAAACCACATCTGGATACTTGGATAAGGACTCCATCTGGACATCAATGAGTAGGACCTACCTGTGCCCCCTGAGGGCTATCAGAACTCAGACCTCAGACTACCCATGCTTAAACCTGGCTGTACCATGCATGGGCCATGCTCAGAGCCCTGCTGGACTTCCACTCCACTGGACATGTGTCACCACTGCAACTGTCTGGGCTGAGACCAATGCCTGCCTTTCCACCTAGAGATGTCGCCAGAGACTGGGGCTCACTGCTGGATGCTCACTCTGCTCGCTTCTATCCTGTAAGCTGCCCACTCTGTGTATAACCTGCCTGTGACTCCATTTGCTTATTGGGGAAGTCTCTCCTAATAAACCTGGCATTGTGGAAAGACCAAATATGTGAGTGACTCCTTTCGGGGGTGTTCCCTTGATCACAACAACATTTCTTCCATCTGGCTGCTCTTGAGTTATATCCTTTTATAATAAACCAGTAATCTAATAAGTAAAATGTTTTCTGAGTTCTGTGAGCTGATCTAACAAATTAAGCTATATCTAATTGATATAGCACAAATCCAAGGAGGAGCTTGTTGAAACCGCTTGTTTATAACCAGTTGCTTAGAAGCACAGGTAACAAGCTGGACTTGCACTGACACTGAAGGCCAGGGAGGGAGTCTTGGAAACCTTTAATCTATAGTCTGTTGGCCAGAAATACAGATAACAGCCTGGACTTCTGATTGGCATCTGAAGCGGGGAGTAGGCAGCCCTGTGAGACTTAACCTTAAACTGTGGGCTCTGAGGCTGTTTTCAGATAGACAGTGTTAGAACTGAGTTAAATTGTAGGATACCCAGATGATATGAGAGTTGCTTGGTGCTGTGTAAACCCCTGTTTTATTTTGGAATTGGAGTGCTCAGAACCTTTGTAAACCCTTTTCAGGGTTGTATGTGAAGCTGCCAGAGCATTTAGAAATGTATACTTTCTTTTAGAGAGAAAAAGAGACAGACATAGAGAGAGAGATAGAGAGAGAGAGAGAGACTGGAAGGGAGATAGATGATAAGTATCAACTTGTAGTTGTGGCACTTTAGTTGTTCATTAATTGCTTCTTGTATATGCCTTGATGGGGGACTCTAGCTAAGCCAGTGATCTTGAGATTCAAACCAGTGACCTTGGCATCATGTTGATGATCCCACGCTAAAGCCAGCCACCCTGTGCTCAAACTGGTGAGCTTGTGCCCATGCTAGATGAGCCCTTGCTCAAGCCAGTGACCTCGGGGTCTTGAACCTGGGACCACAACAACCCGGGTAAATGCTCTATCCACTGCACCATCACCAGTCAGGCTAGAAATGTATACTGTTTAATCTTGTAATTTGATTCTAAAATGAGAACCTAATGAAAGGCAATTCGCAAAGGAAGGCAGGGACGATCTAGGAGATTGTCACCCTCTATTATTGGCAGTGTCATAGTAAATAGCCCCAAATTTTAGTGCTCAAAGCAAAAGAGACAATTTAGACATTTATGCTGAAGTGGCAAAGGACCTCCCTTAAAAATTTAATCCACCAAAGTGATTTTCAGTGATATCAATTTTATTATTGGTCACTGTGATGTTCAGAACTTGTTCCAAATAAGGCCATCTGTCTTGTTCCAAATATGGCCATCTGTCCTCCAATGCTGGCTGAGGGCCCTCCATTTAGATGGTGTTTGACAAGGGATTAAGCATGAAGAGATGAAGCAGGTGTGGTTGACTAGGCTGGGCCCATTTCTGGATTCCTGAAATAGACTTCTAATAGCTTTCCTTGCTTCTGGTCTTCCTCGTCTGTCAATCTTCACTATTACTACTGTTAGTACTCTACCAGATTCTAAAACATGGATTTTTTTTCATCCTCTTGCTTAGAAACTCTGTTTTTAACCTCTGTTTAGACACTTCACAGTTTCTGCTTAGAAATTCCACTTCCTGCCTGACCTGTGGTGGCGCAGTGGATAAAGCATCAACCTGGAAATGCTGAGGTCGCCGGTTCGGAACCCTGGGCTTGCCTGGTCAAGGCACATACGGGAGTTGATGCTTCCTGCTCCTCCCCCCATCTCTCTCTCTGTCTCTCTCTCCTTGCTCTCTCTCTCTGTCTCTCTCTCTCTCCTCTCTAAAAAATTAATAAATAAAAAAAATTATTAAAAAAAAAAAAGAAATTCCACTTCCTAAGAGTTTAAGACCATGGTTCACAATCTGATATTCAAATCCCTTCATAATCTTGCATAGGTATCCATTTCACTTCATTGTTCTTGAGTGTCAACCACTGAGGCAGCTAGGTTAGAACACTGCTGGGACCAGTAGCAGGGTTTTAACTGAAAGGGCCAAAACCACGAGGTAGGTTTCAAGTGATGTAGGTTTCAGCTATGTCCCACTTTCCAAAAGTTTATGTTATGCCTCTTGCTTTTATGAAAGACCTACATTATATATTAGTGGCATTTCTCACAAAAGGAAAAATCCTAGTCAGATTTCTTTCAGTTTGCAAAATGGGTACTAATGTATCCAGTTCCAAGATGTAAAATGGAGGGACTATTTGAAGTCTGTGTATGGAAGACTTAAGAGAGATAAGGGTAGAAAGTGTGTTTTAGGCTGGGAAGTTGAGGCCTTAATCTTTGAACCAACGGTCGAAAACCTTTTTGGCTGAGAGAGCCATGAACGCCACATATTTTAAAATGTAATTCCATGAGAGCCATACAACGACCCGTGTATGTTACACATTATCCAATAAAAATTTGGTGTGGTCCCAGAGGGCAGCTGTGATTGGCTCCAGCCACCCGCAACCATGAACATGAGAGGTAGGAAATTAATGGATTGTAATACATGAGAATGTTTTATATTTTTAACGTTATTATTTTTTTAATTAAAGATTTGTCTGTGAGCCAGATATAGCCATCAAAAGAGCCACATCTGGCTTGAGAGCCATAGGTTCCCGACCCCTGCTTTGAACTGAGAGTAAGATTACAGTTACTGGTTACCCATTTTATGTAGTGCCTACTACTGATTGGCAGTACTGGGTATAGCTTGTGGAAGGAGCCGCACCGATCCTGTCACCACTCCTTTGCATCACCTCTGTGCCCCACTGCGCATCCCCCATGCTCTGTGCTGGGCAGTGTGGGAGGTGTGCTCCTTTGGACTGTTGCCCTACTCTGGATCAGATAGATATGCATCAGACCTTAGTGGTATCAGGAGGAGTCCGTGATTTTTAATTTTTATGTTTTTGTATAAACAGTTCTGGTGCCCAGTGCCCAACTTCTCATCTGGTAGAGGAATTTAAAGGGGTCAGGAACATGCCAAGTGCTGGGGTATGGTGAGACAAAGAGATCAGAGAAAACATGTTGAACACTGTACAGCATAGTGTAAGTGGTTAATAATACTATAGTTGAATAAGGTATAAAGTGTAATGGCGTGAACAGGTATTATCTGCAGAATGGAGGAGGTTGGGAAGATAATGAGTTCAGGGTTTTTTGTTTTTGTTTTAATTTTTTTCCATTGATTTGAGAGAGAGAGAGAAATATAAAAGGAGAGAGAGAAAGAAAGAGAAGCATTGATTTCTTGTTCCACTTAGTTGTGTACTGATTGGTTGCTTCTTATATGTGCCCTGACTGAGGATCGAACCTGCAACCTTGGTGCACTGGGACAACACTCTATCCACTGAACTACCTGGTCAGGGCCTAAGTTCAGGTTTTAATATGCTGATTTTGAGGTGCCTGTTGGACATGCTTACCAAACAGCTGGATATATTTTGTTTTGACATTTCCAACATGAGTGCAAAGTTAGAAGCCTGGCTAGACACATGTCATCAGCACACAGTGATACTTAACATTTAGAGAATGGATAATATCCTCCAGGGAGAGTGGGTAGAGGCTGAGAGAGAAGAGGCCAGCAAAAGAATGAAGAGAAGTGCCATGGTAACTGAGAAAGTTTCAGTTAAGAGAGGAGGGATCAACAGGACCAAGACAGATATGCTTAGAATTATGTCTATTGGATATGGCCATATGGAGGTTGGTGGTGGCCTCTTCAAAGTTGGTTCAGTAGAGTGATGAGATCAGTTCATGTTGCTCTGAGGTGAGCAAGTAGAGAGAGAAAATCTGGATTACCGATTTAAGGTGTTTTGCTGAGAAGAAAAGGGAAGAGAAAAGATAGTTAAAGCCTGTGCAAGTAAAGCAAGGATTTTTTGTTTGAAAGAGAGAGAAAGACAGGAAGGGAGATAGAGGATGAGAAGCATCCACTCGTAGTTGTTTTCACTTTATTTATGCAATGTCTACTTCTTCTACCTGCCTTGACCGCCTTGACCAAGGGTGAGCCCGTGTTCCCTTGCTAAAGCCAGTGACCTTGGTTTTATGCCAGTGACCTTTGGGCATGAGCTGGCGAGCTTTGGATTGTGTGGATAATTCCTCTACTCAAACTTGTGACCCCACAATGATGAGCTCATGTTCAGAGCCAGCAACCTCGAGGATTCAAACTGGTGACTTTAGCCTTCTGGGTTGATGCTTTAACCACTGCACCACCACTGGTCAGGCAAGCAAGGGTATTTTAAGGAAAGGAAAGACCTTCGCAGGAATATAGGTAGAGGGGAAAGGATCAGTAGAGTGGAAGAAGTTGAAGATGAAGGTCCTAGCATTAGTGGGAATGATTACAATTGAGCACATAGGTGGAGGGGTAGCCAATAGCCCTGAACAAGAGGAGCCACATCCCTTCCTCTGATCAAAAGAAAGAGTAGATTACAGTTTCAGAAAAGTTTGCAAAGTGAGAGGAAATCCAGGGCTTTCACACTTTTTGTTAGCCACTTCTTACCAGTTCAGATCTTCTTGGACTTATTATTTCCAGGGCCTTTGGCTATTGCTTCTGTCCCAGCCCCTTCTCTGAGTGGGCTCTGATAGGCTTACACAGTGAAACCCGTCAGCCTTTCATTGCATGCTCTAGGGCTTTCCTGTGGACATTGAGATGAGACACAGTGGGACCAGTTGGGACACCCCTGCACTATTTATCCTGAAAATGCTGAGAAGTCAGCCCAGGGCATCTGTGAAAAACTCTGAATCAAAAAGAGACTAGTGTTAGCCATTAAGTTCTCTTTCCCTTCTCATCAACTGATTTGAGATGCAAGTCATGTATTTACAATCTCTCTGAAAAAGGTCCCCCAAACTCAAGCTTGATACTAACACACCTTATTGACTCTCTCATTTCTTCATTTTTACCCTTTCTCTCCCTACTGCTCCCCTGGGATTGCACTTTTTAATAACAAATTAGGCTAAACTGTGTTGTTTCTGTATGTCAAAATGGTTGAATTTTGGCCTGACCAGGTGGTGGTGCAGTGGATAGAACACTGGACTGGGACGCGAAGGATCTATGTTCTAAAGCCTGAGGTCACTGGCTTGAGCACAGGCTCATCTGGCTTGAGTGGGAGCTCACCAGCTTGAGCATGGGGTTGCTGGCTTGAGCATGGGATCATAGACATGACCCCATTGTCACTGGCTTGAGCCCAAAGGCCACTGGCTTGAACCCCAAGGTCACTGGTTTGAGCAAGGGGTCACTCACTCTGTAGTAGCCCCCTGGTCAAGGCACATATGATAAAGCAACCAATGAACAAGCAATCAACAAACAACTAAGATGCTGTGATGAAGAATTGATGCTTCTCATCTCTACCTTCCTGTCTCTCTGTCTCTATCTGTCCCTCTCTCTCTGTTTCTTAAAAAAAAAAAAGTTGAATTTTGGCACTTTCATGTGATTCAACCAACTAGCACATTGACAGCCTCCTGGGGAACTCAGGCTAAGAAACACTTAATGGTATTAGTGAAGTACAGACATGTGAGCACGAGCTTTTATCAATAGCTATCATTTATTGAGCACCTGCTAGGTATCAGGCACGTGTTAATTGTTTTACATACATAATATTATTGAATATTTAAAGTAGATATTAGTATTCCCATTTTATTAATGAAAACTGAGGCAAAAAGAAGATAGATGACTTGCTCAAGACCATATAGCTAGTATATGGTAGATAGAATCAGACTTCAAACCCAGATCTGTCTGGTTTCCAGCCTGCAATTTTTTTTATAGCACCCTGTTGTCTTGCCTAAGATAAATCTGATAGGCAGTTAAACAAAGACCATTAAACAGGATAGACTAGAGGAAATGAAGGCCTAGTTAAGATCTAAAAACACTAGTTTATAGTGGCTCAAATTCATTTAGGGGCACATTTTTCTCCAGGTATGTTCCGGTATTTGGCTATAGGTTCAGAGAGGTCTGGTAATGGGATTGACTCAGGAGTGGTTATGGTTTTGACAGTCAAAGGAGTATGATGGAAAGAAAAGGGAACAAAGAGATTGAAGATGCTAGCAAGGGAGTATAGTGATAGACCATGGTGTCCGGAGTGAATAGGGGAAAATGAGGTCAGGTGGGGTCCAACTAACTGGGAGATGATGGAGTGGTTCTGAGGTCAAAGAGTAGATTTATAGGAGAGTGACAAACTGGAAAGTCTGTGGCACAGAAGTTGTGGTCAGAATGGGATATTGGTTTCGCTTGTCACCATTTATCTCCCCTCAAACCCTCCTCCTCCACCTCCCCCCCTCACTCCCTGGCAATCAGCGCATTATCGTTGGTGTCCATGACTCTTCTCCTTTTTTATTGGCCTTTTTTTCTCAACCCCTCCATCCCCTCACCCAGCGCTTCCTCCGCCCCCCAGAAAGACAGCTGTCAGCCTGCTCTCTATGTGTATGAGTCTGTCTCTATTTTGTTGGTAGTTTATTTTGTTCATTAGGTTCCACATATGAATGAAATCATGTGGTGCTTGTCTTTCTCTCATTGGCTTATTTCACTTAGCATAACGCTTACTGGGCACTTGAAACCTGTACAATTATGTTAACTAGTGTCAGCCCAATGTTTTTAATAAAAAAGAAAAAAAAAAGAATATGATATTGCTTTGAATTTATGATAAGTGTAATATTTCTCAAAGAGTGGATTGTTAAAATGGAATGGAGGTGAAAGTCATTGGAATTGAGGAACTCAAGGCACTGTGAGACCATGGAGATATACACTCATCATAATTATGGGTTTCTAAATCACCCAGAATGATGGCAGGACTAGAGGTGAACTGTGAATCAGACGGCAGGAACCTCAATAAACATGGCTGAATCAGGCATATGAACCAGGTGTATGAACATGGGTGTATGCAGGAGCAAGGGGAGTTAGGGTGGAGTAAATGGTTGGTGTGATTTTCAAATAGGAAGGGAATATTCTTTTTTTATGATTGTGAAAGATTAATAGTTTTGAGTAGAAGTCAGGAAACTAGCCATGGTTCAAATCTGGTCTTGCTGCCTATTTTTGTAGATAATTTTATTGGAACACTGCCATAGGTATGCGTCTACACACTGTGTGATTGCTACAAGAGTAGAGTCAGGTAGTTGCAATAGGGCCAATTAATACCCAGAAAGTCTAAGATATTTACTTATCTGGTGCGTTAAAGAACAAGTTTGCTGACTCCTGGTTTAGAAAATGCAATGGAGGAGTGAGGAGAAGGGTGACTGACACAGCTCTCCTGAATCCTCACCCCAGTCCCGTGTGCAGGCTGGGGAAGGAAGAATAGCCTTGAGGTGACTCTATGAGACATGGTATTATAGGGTTGATGGCCAGCTTGCAATTAGCAACAGGAGGTGGAGGGAGAATCCGGGGAAGAAGTGGAGACACAGGAGTGGACTGTGTTCGCCATGGAATGACAGTTCCAGACTGTGCAGTGGGAATGTTGGGAGAAAGGGGAAGAGCAAAAAGTTGGACAGAGAGGGGAGGAAGAGAATGGCATCAAGAAAATTGCTCCACTATTGATGTCCAGCCAGAATTTGTTGTTTGGGTGGTACCCAAGGATCACAGGCATAAAAAGGCAAAGAGGAATTTAACCAAGGTTCTCATCGGGTCAGGCTGAGCAACCTCCAGGTCATCTCCAGGTTAGCAAGGAATTCCACACTCCAAAGGCAAGATGTCCATGGCTGGGTGGCTTCCAGGGCAGCCTCTCTAATTTTCTTGTCTGGCAGGCTGAGAAAACTGTCATTTGGTAGTTTTTGAATATAGAATCCAATCCAGTCCTCTTTTCCCCTTACTGGAATATTCATGGGTTTTACTTTCTGTCTATGAAAATGCAAATATTGTAAATTTTCTTTCATCATCTACTTGGAGAATGTATAGGCTGGTACCTTGTATTTGAAGATAGGGCATTACTAAAAATATTTGCCTAAGAGGCATCTTTGGGTCAGAGTCATCTTCTCTCTTTTCTATCTTTTTATTTATTTATTTATTTATTTATTTATTTATTTATTTATTTATTTATTTATTTCAGAGTCAGAGAAAGAAATAGATAGGGACAGACAGACAGGAACGGAGAGAGATGAGAATCATCAATCATCAGTTTTTCGTTGTGACACCTTAGCTGTTCATTGATTGCTTTCTCATATGTGCCTTGACTGTGGGCTTTCAGCAGACCAAGTAACCCCTTGCTCAAGCCAGTGACCCAAACCAGATGAGCCTGTGCTCAAGCTGGAGACCTCGAGGTCTCAAACCTGGGTCCTCCACATCCTGACGCTCTATTCACTGCGCCACCGCCTGGTCAGGCTCTTTTCTTTCTTGAATAATATTCACTACCATAAGTTCTATCAAGGCAGGGACCAGTGTTTGGCATTTTCATTATTTAGTTCCCGGAGCCTAGCAGTAATAAAAGTTCAATGCATTTTTTGTTAGATTAATTAATAAGAAATGGTTTTTCCCTTAGTGAAATATGATTTTGATATTAATGTTGAAAGTACTAAAAAATACAATTTCAGGCTTTCCACGAAAACTGGAAAAAAATCCTATAGATTTTACCAACTTTAACAAAAGAAAACAAGTCCACAATTTTAAAGAAATAAATGCTTTAGGAAAATTTCTGATGTGAGTTGTATTAACATTGGTGAATTTTTAGAAATGTGTCATTTTCAACATGATTTTAAATGAATAATGTTTGAGGGGCCTTACAAGGGGGGGGGGTAAGCAGGCATAAGATAAATGGTGGAGGGACATAAAATCTAGACTCCCTGTTATTGTGCATTCAGGCTGCTATAGCAAAAATACCCTAGACTGGGTGGCTTAAAGAACAAACAGTTATTTCTCAGTTCTGGAGGCTGGGGAGTTCAACATCAGGGTGCCAGCAGCTGGCTGCTGAGTTTCTGCTTTCTAGTTCACAGGAGACTGTCTTCTTATTGGATTCACACATGGTGGAAGGGACAAGGGAGCTCTCTGGGGCCTCTTTTATAAGGGCTCCCCCCTTATGACCTAAGTATTCCTTGAAGGTCCCAAATATTGTCACATTAAGGGTTAGGTTTCAATGTATGAATTTCTGAGGGGCACAGACATTCAGTCTATAGAACTCTGCTGCAATACTTTATACTCAGAATCACAAACAGAAATCTTGCCAGGGCAGGGAAGGAACATAATAGATAATCTAAAGAATTACAAATCTGTGATGGCCACGAGAGGAGTCTTGTCTTTGCCTATTTTGAGGAAAAAAAATGTGGCTACAAGTTATTTATTTTGAGAGAGATTATATCAAATTTGGGCTACAGAGACTTGGTATCATGACTTGGTAGATATAGAATCTGGACTAAGGAGCTTCAAATCCTGGCTCTACTGCTTACTAGCTGTGTGACTTTGAGTAATGTATGCAACTTCTCTAGGTCTCAGTTTTTTCATCTGTAAACTGGAGTTCATAATCTTGCCTATATTATAGGGTTGTGTAAGTATTAAATTAGTCTATGTATATCACAAAATCTGGTGAATAATAAGTACTCAATAATTGTTAGCTATTAGTGTTATTATCACATACAAAAGGTTCCAGTTATTGTTTTATTGATTTAAGGCTAGCTTCTTATCCAGTCATAAAACCCAGTCTAATAACCAAGTGCAAGTTTTTGTTTCATTTTAACTCAGCTTTGGCCATTTTTGCACTTTGAGCATATATGGAAGAGGACATAAAGTCTGTAGAATTACGTGGTCTGCATTTTTGGTCCCTTTTCTTTATGAGATTCTATGAGGACAGTTTAAAAATCTTGGTGAGAGGTAGGACAGAAAATTGGGTTCAGACTACCTAGTTAGTGGCATTTTATTTGGTGTACTTCAAAACATTGCCATAAGGTGGCACTCTTCCCTTGTTCTAGAATTACCAGCAGTTTGAAATTAAATTTTTTTTAGACTTGAGTAGATGGAGGGAATATAAAGAAAGCAACATAAAATTTATTGCTGTTGGTACACTAAAAGTAGTCCTGTTTTTCAAAAGAGTAAAGTTTTGAAAAGTTTGAACTTTAAATATCTTGTGAGATACATATAGTCGCTTCTAAATAATCAAAACAACTATTTGAAGTTTAGATTCAAATTAGAAACATGGGAAATTCTTAAAGAATCATACGGTCTAAAGTAAGTTAAGCAATGAAACACTTTACATGAGTATCTACTGTGCTTGTGTGTGTGGTATATTCACCTCTCAATCTCTCAAAGGCTTTTAAAGGATCTCAATTGATGTCTAAATGTGCTTGTTCTTGGGAGGATTAAGGAACTCCATCCATGTCAGTTGTCTGAAGTCTTTCCTTAACATATCACATGTGTCTGTCCCAGGTGTCCAACATGACAATAGGCTTTAAATGCTGATAAGGATGATGGACCCATCTATATGCCTTGTGGCCAGCATGCAGTGTGAGAGAGTATTTCCAGTATTCTCACCCAGTCCATGACCAAAGTTACAGATCTTATTCTGTGCCCAGTGGACCGAATGTATTGCAGGAATGGTCAGAGGCCGGCACAGACTGGATGGGTGAGGTGAGCTGCCTTAGGGCTTGACTGGGAAATTCTTCTGTAAGGCTGAAAAGGGCGTCATCTGGGCATTGGAACGATGCATAAGTTATTTAATCTTTTAACATTCTGTATTGGCTTTTTTAAAAAAAATCTTTGGTGAACATATAGCTTTTTGGTAATCGAAATGAAATTACTTGATTTCAGTTTTGGAAGAACAAACAAACGAAATAAGCAAAGTTGAAAACTGAATGAGATCCAAGTCTTGGAAAGGTGCCCAAAGTATCACCAAAACCAAAGGGAGTAAATATGGGTGTTGACATTGGGCTGTGGAGCCAAGAGTCCAGGTTCTGGGTGATGAGAGCAAACAGAACTGACTGATCGGGGAATAACGAGGATAGTGGTGGTGGGTAATCCTGAGCAAGTGCTTAGAGACAAAGGAAACCACTCCCTCAGGGTGAGCAAGGCTAAGCTTTCCCATGATTACCTGGGAACCTGAAAAGCTCTGTGATGTATCTGAGGGGAGTGGCAAGCTCCCTGACTCTGTTCTGGTCCCTAACTCTTGAGTTGTGTATGGGAGGCCAATACTTAAATTTCTGGTCTTGGGTTGTTGGGGTGCACTGATCTTGGAAGTAGCAGACAGGGTCTTTTTTTTTTTTGTTGAGAATAGCCTTATTTATTTATTTAAATTTATTTTGTTAACATGGATTCAAGTGTACCACTGAATATAACGCCCTCACCCCCCACCCTGTGTCCCCCATTACACCCCCTTTGCCCCCTCCCCCTAACTCCCTCCCCCTTCCCTCTAGGATTTGCTGTCCTGTTATCTGTATCTCTGTGTTATGTATATATAATTTCACTAATCCCTTCACCTTCTCTGATACTATCCCCTCATCCACTTTTCCTCTGAAAGCTATCCCTCTGGTCCCTGTGACCCCGCCTCTGCCTCTATTTTGTTCCTCAGTTCACGTTGTTCCTTAGATTCCACTTATAAGTGATATCATATGATATTTGTCTTTCTCTGCCTGGCTTATTTCACTTAGCATAATAGTCTCCAGGTCCATCCATGCCATCACAAAAAGCAAGATTTCCTTCTTTTTCATGGCCGTGTAGTATTCCATTGTGTATATATGTACCACAGCTTTTTAATCCACTCATCCACTGACATACATTTTTGGGTTATTTCCAGATCTTGGCTATTGTAAACAATGAGTATACAGGGTCTTGATAGGCCAGATGCGGGCTACTTCCTTTTCCTGGAGTTTTGGGCCATTCCTAACAGGTGACACTCCATGGTTATAGTTTTATCAGCAACATTCCTGCCTTCTCCATGTCCTGGCATGCAGTGACATTATCCCTGTGATATATAATGCCGAGGAGTGCTGCGTAGCTCCTGGCTGGTGGAGAGGAATCACTCTGGTTAAAGGAAGACCTGAGTATATTCATCTGCTCAGTTCTCCCTCCTCCCACACCCCTGGCCAGTTGTGAGTCCTGGTCTCTGAACCAGAAGAAAACCTGAGAATACCTGGAAGTTTGCTGGAGTTCCCTAGATTTGAGGGAGATTTAATTGGGGAATGGAGATGCGGAGTCAAATAGACACATTCATAGTTGTTCCAGGACCTTTGCCTTGGCTTTAGTCAGTTTTGCATTGAGTAAAGCTACTTGGTCCCATCACTGCATTTTTCCCTCACAATGTTTTAGTCTCAGAAGAAAAAAATATTGGGCCTTTTCCATATTCCCCAGGTGCCTAATGAAAAGTACTGGAAACCTGCCTAATCTGCCTAAGTTCTTCCTTTGTGCGTGCGTGCACACGTGTGTGTGTGTGTGTGTGTGTGTGTTAGAGATATAGGGATAGAGTGGAGAGAGCAGATGGGGAGGGAGAGGAGAGAGGAAAAGAGGGAGGAAGGAAAGGAAAGGAGAGAGAGAGAGAGAGAGAGAGAGAGAGATAGAGAGAATGAGCAAAAGTCAAGGGAGCCAGCAGAATTGATAGAATTGATAGAATTGATCCAGAAACCAAGATTCAAGTAATGATTTTGAATGAGGCACCGTGATATGGGATTAGGGGTAGCTCTCAAAGCCAGAGTACAGATTTAGAAATCTAAAGTTAAAGAAACAAGAGAAGAAACTGATTAAAAACAGTTTAGTTGACCAGGAATCTGATGGACTAATAAGTTTATAAATATGAATATGAATAACTAATAATTTAAAAATCTGTCTTTTATGTTAGGCATGATTTTCTCAGCACATACACGTTTTTACTTAGTGAGATCTTTGTATAGCTCTGTTGTATTAGCTAATCACTTAACTTGTTTGTTTCCTTAACTCTGCATAAGATTTATAAGAAATGGGGCTTCATCAGCTAAAAAAAAATTAACATTATTTTTCCCTTCTCAATATTGAAAATTGCCTCTGTATATTGTTTAGAAAAGAAAGATGTTGTCTGACCAGGTGGTGGTACAGTGGACACAGTGTCAACCTGGGATGCTGAGGACCCAGGTTCAAAACCCCAAGGTCACTGGCTTGAGCACTGGCTCACCAGCTTGAGCATGGGCTCACTGGCTTGAACGTGGGATCATGAACATGATTCCATGGTTGCTGGCTTGAGGTCAAGGTCGCTGACTTGAGCAAGGGGTCACTGGCTCAACTGAAGCCCCCTCCCCGCCCTGGTCAAGGCACATAGGAGAAAACCATCAATGAAAACTATAAGTGCTGCAACTACAATTTAATGCTTCTCATCTCTCTCCCTTCCTGTCTGTTCCTCTCTCTTTCTCTCTGTGTCTCTGTATCTCTCACACTTAAAAAATAAAAGATGTTATGATCCTAACTTACTTTTCTGTTTCGATGAGAAGAAATATTATATTTTTGTGTAACTGGCTTTATTGTGAAACACATTTTTTTTTCAGGCCAACTTTGTTTCTCTGACCTAGTTTTTTCCTCTCTTCTGTACTTGGCTTATTTAAAGTATGAAACTGGGAACCAGGCACTTGTGGCCTCATAATGACTGTGTCACTGATTTGGTATGTGACCTTGGCCAACATGCGGAACAGAAGAGGCACAGAAAAGTTAAATGGGGTTCAAAGGATTGTAAATAGTGACCTGCCTCATTAAGATATTGTTTATGTCCACTACTTTTAAAAATCCCTAAGCTAAGCAAAGCAAAAGAAAAAATAAGCTCTTTTTTTTCCCACTCCCTGTCCCATTCTTATTCCCTGTTCTCTTTCCTCCCCATTGCTGCTGATCAAGTGTGGAGTAGCGAAGGTCCCTTTTCAAGACGTCTCTCCCTTTTGGTCTGGGCTCTTGAACAGTCCAGCAGCATCTTTGGGATATACTTTTGGAAGCTTGGTCTGTGCAGATGTGGAGTTTTATTTGGGAAAACATAAAATTTGTTTTATTTTCTTTAAATATTTTATTTAATTATTTTAGAGAGGAGAGAGAGAGAGAGAGAGAGAGAGAGAGAGAGAGAAGGGGGAAGCAGGAAGCATCAACTCCCATTTGTGCTTTGACCAGGCAAGCCCAGAGTTTAAAACTGGCGACCTCAGCATTCTAGGTCGACACTTTATCCACTGTGCCACCACAGGTCAGACCTAAAATCTGTTTTAAATCATCGTACTTGGCTTATATAGATGTGTACTGGGTATGTCAAGGGATCTAGATTTAATCTCAGTTCTATGCATGGCTAAAGGTGTTCACCCAGGTCCCTTTTGAGAGGTGATAGAAGGGAAGGCTGGGGTCACCAACCTGTTTGGGAAAAACAAGCTTGCTTTCTAGAAAGCCTAGAAGAGGACTTGGTGCTTTAAACCATCTGAGAATCTTGATGACAATAAGCATACATTTATTCCTGACCCTAGCAATAAAATGAGTATTAAATTACTTGTCTCCTATGTAGGTCCTATGCCTATAATATATATTAGATTAAAAATAATAAGAAGTAAAATTAAAAAAATATAAGAAGCAATAATGTATTTGAAAACTCCTTGGAAATATAATTTCAAGGCATAATCATAATAAAACAGGGTTATTGTATTATAGCATCTGTTTGAAGGTCTGGGAAGTTGACTGTGATTCCGGCTGATGCAGTCTGTGATAGCCAGGACTCCAAATGGCTCTTTGCTAGCCCTGCTTTATATGTGGACCTGTAACCAAATTTGCTAGTGAGACTATATTAGAGTTTTCTGAGTTGCTCCAAATGGAAAATTGTTTTAAAGCTTTTATTTAAAATACATAAATCTCATGAGGAATATATTGGGATAAGGTTCGATGGCAAGTAGGAGAAAAACTCTTCTCCCGAGCACCCAGGCTGGAAATGTTCACACATCTCCTGCTTCCTTTGCTCTCCCATCGCCTCTTAGAGATTTTATCTTCTGTGGCTGACACTTCCCATTACCTCCCAATATTCATTCTTCTCTTCCTCCTCCTACCTCTTCCCCTTCCACTTCCCCTTATTTGTAAAAAAAGAAACCCAAAAACCTGGAAATTCAGCTAAGACAGGATTTCTCAGTTTTCCTTGCATGTAGTCACATGACTAAGGTCTGGTTAATGAGATAAAAGGGGTGTGTTATGTGATACTTCCAGGAAGACTCATTAAAAGAGAAGAAATCACACATTTCTTCTCTTCCTCCAACAGAGGAAATAATTTTACTTATTTATTTACTTATTTATTTAGAGAAAGAGCGAGGCAGTATGGGAGAGAGATGAGAAGCATCAGCTCATAGGTGCATCAATTTGTTGTTTTTTTTTTGTATTTTTCTGAAGCTGGAAACGGGGAGAGACAGTCAGACAGACTCCCGCATGCGCCCCACCGGGATCCACCCGGCACGCCCACCAGGGGGCGCTCTGCCGCGACCAGAGCCACTCTAGCACCTGGGGCAGAGGCCAAGGAGCCATCCCCAGCGCCCGGGCCATCTTTGCTCCAATGGAGCCTTGGCTGCGGCAGGGGAAGAGAGAGGCAGAGAGAAGGGAGGGGGGGTGGAGAAGCAAATGGGTGCTTCTCTTATGTGCCCTGGCAGGGAATCGAACCCGGGTCCCCCGCACGCCAGGCCGATGCTCTACCGCTGAGCCAATCGGCCAGGGCCCACTTTAGTTGTTTATTGATTGCTTTTCATATGTGCTTTGACCAAGAGGCTCCAGCCAAGTCAGTGACCCATTGCTCAATCCAATGACCTTGGGCTGTAAGCCAGCAACTTCTGGGCTCATGCAGCAACCCTGGGATCATTTCGATGATCCCATGCTCAAGCTGGTGACCCCACGCTCATGCTGGTGAGCCTGTGCTCCAGTCAGTGAGCTTGGGGTTTTGAACCTGAGTCCTCAGTGTCCCAGGTTGATGCTCTATCCACTATGCCAATAGAATTCAGGCAAGGAATTAGTTTTGAGTAGAAGTATAATGGGCTTGTTTAGGGGCATGTAAATATTGGTAGGTCACTCAGGAAGAAATTCAGAAGTCAGAGCTTCTGGAGATGGTAGGACTGGTTAGACCATGAAACTCTCTGCTTCTGCTCTTCTCTCTGGTGTTGTTAAAACCCAGGAGACATAGAGTTGGTTCTACATTGCTACTTTGGGAAAATTTGGCCTATACTAGAAGGCCAATAACCTTTTAACTGGTCTCCCTACTTCCTGTCCTTGCCTTTTGAAATGATTTTATTTCTTTTTTCTTAAGATAATTTCTTGAAACTATTTTTGCTCATGCTTACTGGCCAGAGTCTGATTTTCTTATGCTGACACTCATGGCTTTCCACGACCAGGTTTGAATCCAATTTTCCAATTTTTTTTTCGTTGTGTCTTCTCATGTAACTCATGCTTTAGCCAGACCGATGTATCCTCTCTGTCCTGTTTATGCTTCACAATTTCCTCTTTTTTGCCTTTGTACATACTCATGGTCATCACTAGCCCATATGGAATCTTGGTACAAAGCAGGTGTAGGCACCTCTTCCTCAAAACGCATTATTTCCATCTGTCAGGAAATTATTGTCATGCACACTGACTATTTGAAAATGGCATTTCCTTGCCATTTAGTAGAAAAAAATTTGGAAAAAATATATCTCACCCATCTTCAGAGCAACAGAAACTTATTGAAATATAAAAAAATTTCAAACAATCAAGATGTCAACGGGTGACAATGGCCCTCTTAGATGTGACCCTCTTTGGCAGCACACAAACTGAAGAACCATGAATGGAGCCCTGCTCATACTATTTGCTCTCCCTGAAACTCCCACTCTGTCACCATCTTCATATATCTAAGGCCTACTCGAATGCTATTTTTGTGAAAATGTTCCTGATTTTTCAAGGTGGAAATAAACCTCCTCTTACCCTGCAAACCCAGTATACTTTATCTGGGCTTTTCTGAAGATATTTATAACTTTCTGATAGCATTCTGTTTATTTAGGTTCATGTCTCATCGGTCTGCTAGACTTAGTTCCCTTTGATGGCAGGATGTGTTTATGATTTACTTTTGTAGCTTCACAATACTTGGCAGGGTGCCTTATATTTAGGATTACCATATGTCTCAGTTTTCCCAGGACAATTTGGGTTTATGCCTGTTGCTCTGATGTATTAATAGTGCCTCCTTTCACACTCAAAATGCCCCAGTTAGAATGATAAATTGTATTCACTCTACTCATGTGATATGTGTCCAGTAAGCAATTGATGGATAGATCAATAAATGAATGATATGGATTAGTTCACCAACCACATAGAGAAAGTAACTGAACCTGTGGAATTGGTAAGTCCATCAAAAGGGAAAGAATAGAAAAGATGAAGGCCATGAACAAGGACCTGGGGGGAATGCTTACATTTAAGGGATAGATAGAGAAGAAAGAGTCAACAAAGGAGACAAAGCAGAAGTAGTCAAAGAGATAGGAGAAAAGTCGGGGTAATTTTAGTGAAGCCAAGGAGAGTGTTTTTAAAAAAGGATGAAGTGATCAACACTGGTAAGTAGCACACCTAGGTCAAGCAGGATAAAAAAAAAAAAAAAAAAAAAAAAAGGCTGTCCAATCTGCAAATTATTAATTAGGTTGTTACTTACTTTAAGATAGCACTTTCAGTAAGTGTAATAGAGTGGTGGTGTGGAAACTGAGTTGCAAGGGATTGAATGATACTGAGAAAGGAGTCAGCGAGTATTTGCGAGGAGTTTGACTTATGAAAGGAAGTTGAGAATTAGGGTGGTAACTTGGGTCAAAGTCAGAGAAGACCTGAATGTGTTTATAGACCATGGGGAAGGGTCCACGAAAAATAGCTCATGGAACAGTTTCTCTGAGGAGTGGAGAGGGATGGGATCAAGTGTTTAAGTAGAGTACATAGCCTTGACAAGGGAAAAGAGAGATGTGGCTTTCTTTGAGACAGAAGAGTTGTGATAAAGTACAGCAAAAGCAAACTGTATAATGCAGTTTGAAGGAAAAGGGGAATAAGAGAGCCTACATGGCCACAGTCTCTGCAGTGAAGTAGCTGGTGAGGTCATCTGTGAGAGGACGGACAGCTGGGGTAGCACTGGGGATTTGAAAGCAATGGAAAGTTTGGATTTCGAACAACTGTTCTAAGAAATTCCCAAGAGAGCCAACAAGAGGCCTGCCAAGCTGCAGTGCGAGCCCGGCTGAGGTTCAACTTCCCATATCAAATGAGATAGTTATTTCTACAAAATCCATAGAAAACGTATTTCTCAAGCTTATTATCAAAATATGGTCCTTTTTTCCCTCCAGGAAATGTATAAAGAAAAATACACTGGCAGTTTAAAATGTGGCAGAGAGTTATGAGCATTTAGTCTTTCTCAAAAGGCTATTGCACAATCCTCCAGAATCCTATAGCAGCCTTCGTGAACATGAATGCTTCTACGGGTTGTTTGTGGGCCCTTTAAAGCATAGACCCCAATAAAGCCTTCTCTTTTCTGAGCCACTCAGGGATAATACTTGAGTTACCATGCCCAGTTCAGAGCAAAGGCAAACAGTGCCATTTCTGTGAGATATAGCATAAACTTGCAAATAGCCTCTGTGTGATCAAACCCAATTTAACTAGGTGGAACCTTTAAGCTTCTGCGCGGCCTGCTAAATCCACTGAAGACCAAATGTCAGGCGGTGCCCTTTAAAATCCAAGTAAATGACTATAGTACTGGTGGCTTAAAATGAGAAAAATTAAACATCTCACACGCCCACAGGTAATCTTTCCAAATGTCATTTAATCATATAGTCATAATGATTACAGTGCTCTTTAAGGAGGATAACATTTGAAGACAACTGTTTGGCCAAAGTGTTAGGCATTATTTTCTTGAAAACAGAGTTTGCTTCCTTTGTTTCAGTGGGGAATCAGGGTGGCATTGGTCCAACAGCACAGCTGCCCAAATGCATAAACAAGTGACTCCGATTATTTTTCATCCACCTGTCTAAGCAAAGTACAGGATCTACACATATGCACTTAATTAAAGCTGTTTTCATGTTTGTGTTGCCAGACTCTTCCAATGACACGTATTTGTGAGGTGAACAGTAAAACAGAATCTGGGTCTTAAGACAGATGCATAATGCACCATAAGCAATTTCACTTAGAGGCCGCACAGTTTCCCTCTTTTGTTTACTTAGTGAAAGGATTGTTTATTAAGCACCACCTGCATTAAATTATGTGAGTATCCATTTCCTTTGGAAATAATTAGCTTGTTGTGTATGCATTTTCTTTAACCTCATCAACTGTGCACCATTTCAGGGGCATTATACAGGGTGGGGAGAAAGCGTACCATTTGGGACTAGCCTTTCTCAATCTTGAGAGGAACTATGGCTTTCTCACCTCAGCATGAAATAACTCTGCCATATAATTTGTAATTAGCAGTTGGATGGTGATGAGAGCAGATATAGGCAAAGGAATCACCTTTCTCCTCTAGAAAGCCCAGAAAACCTATTTACTTCAATAATAGGAATTATTATTATTATCACCTCCAAGCATTAATTAAGTGCCATTACTGTACCAAGTGTGGTGCTAAATATTCTTTCTGTTCTTTCATTTGATTTTCACAACAGCCATGTGATGTGATTAGGAAGTTCTTTGTTTTTTTGTTTGTTTTGTGGTTTTGTTTGTTTTTTTGAATGAGTATCCTGATGACCATGGAGGTGAAATGATTTCTCTTGGGAATGTCAGAGAAATGGTGCTGTGGGAGATATTTCTCATCTCTCCTCTTGAAATTTCAACAAATTCTACAAATATATGCAGAGAAAAAAACCTAGATGAACCTGAAATATACACAAACCGGATAGACAAATGATTGCACAAGAGGTTGGGCCAAAGCACAGAAGAAAAAATAATATCAGAGGCCTGAGTCTTTCTCTTTCCTCATGGACCTGAGGGAGGGAGGCACTGTTTGCGCAGGCTTTGTCTCAGACCCAGAGGAGCAGGGAGGAGAATCTGGGAGGAAGGAGCAGAACAAGGGGCAATAACCAAGAACAGGGATCAGGGCCATTTCTCGGCATCTGCTGCACCTATGATTTCAGGGCTGAGCTACTACAGGCACAGGGTGCACACAAAGCCAGTGGCAAGCTCCCAAGAACTGCAGGCAAACAGCCTGTGTAAATCGGCCTACAGGACACTGGGGCACACTTGATTTGCCCACCTGACTGGCACAATTTAGCCTTGTGGTGCCAGACATGCTTGATCTGGGATCTGTACACCACTGGCTCTGAAGCTCGGGCACCAGCTTGCCAGAGGGTGTTTAGTGTGGTGGGTGGGAAACCCCTGATCTGCGATCTCTGCCACAGTTGCTCCCGAGATTCAGGGACACAGGCTTGTGGTGCACACCCTTGCCCTGCCCAGGGCTGTGCTTAGAGTGCTATCAGAGGAGGGACTGGACTCTGTCACCCCAGCTTCCCGGATCCTCATTGCTCCCCTTGCTGTGAAAACAAGTGGTGGCAGACCACCCTCCTCTAGGTCTCCAGGCTTCTCTCTCTTGTGAGAGGCAGGGGCACCCAGAAACTAGATCCCCTGCACTGTGGGGATGTGGGGGAGGGCCCTGGAGGACTCCTGGTCAGCCAGTGCTGGTATTATAAAGTTGCAAAGCCCTAGCAATAAGCCCCTCCTACCAACACAACAACCCTGCCTGCATCATTACAAAGGCGACAGCTAAGCCTTAACAGATCACCCATGAATCTCTGAGAGGTAAAGCTTATAGTGTGGTGCACCCTGCCAGAAGGAGGAATAATTATCTCTTATTGGGGTTATTAACAATATCACCCGCAAATGCCATCAAGGAAAAAGAAATAAAATATAAATATACAAGACAGAGACGTAGCTCACATAGATGATGAAAAATTTCCAGGAAAAAATTTCAATTATATGGAAACCTTGGAGCTTAATGACAGAGAATTCAAAATTGAAGCTCTAAAAATACTTAATAAGATACAAGAAAACAGTGAAAGGCAATTTAGTGAGCTCAAAAAACAATTTAATGAACAAAAAGAGTACTTCACCAAGGAAATTGAAACTATAAAAAGAACCAGAGATGAAAAACTCAATACATGAACTGAAAAATGAGGTAACAAGCTTAGCCAATAGAACAAGCCAGATAGAGGAGAGAATCAGTGACATTAAAGACAGGCAACTAGAGATACTACAGAGAGAAAAAGGGAGAGACTCACGAATTTAAAAAAAATGAGAAAGCCCTACAAGAATTGTCTGACTCCATCAGGAACAGCAATATAAGAAAAATGGGTATACTAGAAGAGAAAGAGAGGAAAAAGAGAATGAAGAATATATTGAAACAAATAATTGATGAAAACTTCCCAAGCCTGTGGAAAGAGTTAGATCCTCAAATCCAAGAAGCAAACAGAATGCTCAGTTACCTCAACCCAAACAGACCTACTTCAAGGCACATCATAATGAAATTATCACAAATCAATGACAAAGAAAGAAAACTCAAGGCATCTAGGGAGAAGAAGGATATAACATAAAGGAAGGCCCATTAATCTATCATCATTTTTCTCAGCAGAAACTCTAGAAGCCAGCAGAGAGTGGACCCCAACATTTAAATAACTGAAAGAGAGGAACTACCAGTCAAGAATACTATATCATCAAAGCTATCCTTCAAATATGAAGGGGTAATGAAAACATTTACAGACATAGAGAAGCTGAGGGAATTTATCACCAGAAACCCCCACTACAGGAAATACTAAAGGGGGTTATCCAACCAGATACAAAGAACAAAAGAAGACAAAATTACAAGTAAAATTTTTTTTAACAAAACCACAATAAAAACAAGGATATCTGTGACAACAATAACATAAAAGGGGAGAGGATAAAGATCAGCAGTAACAAAGGAGGATGAAGTGCAGAAGCACTCATGAGATAATGGACTCTAATAAATATGATAATTTTTCTTCTAATAACCTAATGGTAACCACCCCTGAAAATGCCACTACTGAAACACATAGCTTAAAAAAAGAAGAAACAGAAGATAGAAGTATGGAATACCACCAAACAAAAACAATGACAGAAAACAAAAAAGAAAAACCAAACAAGACACAAAGCTATCAGAAAGAAGTATATAACTGGCAATAGAAAAATCCTCAAGTGTCAATAACTACACTAAATGTAAATGGATTGAACTCCCCAATAAAGAGGCACAGAGTAGCAGATTGGATCAAGAAGCAAAACCCAACAATATGCTGCCTTGAAGAGACACATCTAAGCTACAAGAATAAAAATAGATTCAAAGTGAAAGGTTGGAAAACAATTCTCCAAGCAAATAATATCCAAAGAAAAGCAGGAGTAGCTATACTCATATCTGACAATGCTGACTATAAGACAACAAAGGTAAACAGAGACAAGGATGGACATTTCATAATGATAAAGGGAACATTGTTTCAAGAAGATACAACACTCTTTAATATGCACCAAACTAAGGAGCAACAAAATATATAAGACAACTACTAACTAATCTAAAAGTACAAACTGAAAAAAATACAATCATACTTGGGGACCTCAATACACCATTGATTGCTTTAGATCATTCATCCAAACAGAAAATCAATAAAGAAATATTGGTCTTAAATGAAACACTAGAACAAATGGACATAATAGACATCTACAGGACATTTCATCCCAAAATGTCAGGATATACATTTTTCTCCAGTGCATATGAAACATTCTCAAGAATACACCATATGCTGGGCCACAAAACTAACATCAACAAATTCAGAAAGATTGAACTTATACCAAGCATATTCTCTAATTATAAGGCTTTGAAACTAGAATTCAACTGCAAAAAAGAAGTAAACACACCCACAAAAATGTGGAAATTAAACAACATACTTCTAAAAAATGAATGGGTCAAAGAAGAAATAAAAGAAGAGATCAAAAGATATATATAGACAGATGAAAATGACAACACGACATATCAGAATCTCTGGGATGCAGCAAAAGCAGTAATAAGAGGGAAGTTCATATCACTACATGTTTATATGGAAAAGCAAGAGAGAGAGCCCAAGTAAACAACCTAACATCACATCTTAAGGAAGTAGAAAAAGAAGAACAAAGGAAAACCAAAACCAGCAGAAGAAAGGAAATAATAAAAATTAGAGCAGAAATAAATGAGATAGGAAACAGAAAAACTATAGAAAAAATTAATATTTATACAACAAAGAGCTGGTTCTTTGAAAAGATCAATAAAATTGACAAACCCCTGGCAAGACTCACTAAGGAAAAAAGAGAAAGACTTATATATACAAAATCCAAAATGAAAGAGGAGAAATTACCACAGATATTATAGATAAACAAAGGATTATCACAGAATACTATGAAAAATTATATACCACCAAATTCAACAATCTAGAATAAATGGATAAACTCCTAGAACAATACAATCTTCCTAGACTGAATCAAAAAGAAGTAGAAAGTGTAAATAGACCGATAAGCAGGGAGGAAATAGAAACAACTAGCAAAAACCTCCCCAAAAATAAAAGTCCGGGGCCAGGTGGATATACTAGTGAATTCTACCAAGCATTCAAAGAAGAATTGGTTCCTATCCTTCTCAAAGTCTTCCAAAAAATTGAAGAAGAAGCAATACTTCCAAACACATTTTATGAGGCCAACATATCCCTCATATCAAAACCTGGTAAGGACAACACACAAAAAGAAAACTACAGAACAATATCTCTAATGAATACAGATGCAAAAATCCTAAACAAAAAAACTAGCAAATCAAATACAACAACACTTCAAAAAAATAATTCATCATGATCAAGTGGGAGTCATCACAGAAACACAAGAGTGGTTCAACATATGTAAAATGATTAAGGTAATACACCATAGCAACAAAACAAAGAACAAAAACCATATGATCCTATCAATAGATGCAGAAAAAGCTTTCAAAAAAATACAACATCCTTTTATGTTTAAAACACTCAACAAAAAGGGTATAGAAGAAATATACCTCGACATAATAAAGGCCATTTATGACAAACCATCAGCTAACATCATACTACATGGTAAAAAACTGAAAACTTTTCCTCTAAAACCAGGAACAGACAAGGTTGCCTACTCTCTGCATTCCTATTCAACATAGTGCTGTAAGTTCTAGCCAGAGCAATCAGACAAGAGAAAGAAACAAAAGGCATCCATATTGGGAAAGAAGAAGTAAAGCTTTCACTTTTTGCAGATGACATGTTCCTGTACATAGAAATCCCCAAAGACTCCACAGAAACACTATTAGAAACAATAAACCAATACAGTAAAGGTTGCAGGATACAAAATTAATATACAGAAGTCTATTGCTTTTTTATATGCCAACAATGAAACAGCAGAAAAAGAACTAAAAAAAAATCCCTTTTGCAGTAGCAACAATAACAAAAAATACTTAGGAATAATCATAACAAAGAATGTAAAGGACCTATATACTGAAAACTACACATCATTATTAAAGGAAATTGAAAAAGACACAATGAAATGGAAAAATATTTCTTGTTTGTGGATAGGAAGAATAGTATAGTTAAAATGGCCATATTACCCCAAGCAATATACAAATTTAATGCAAACCCTATCAATATTCCAATGTCATTTTTTAAAGAATTGGAACAAAAAATCATCAGGTTTATATGGAACCATAAAAAACCTCAAATAACCAATGTAATCCTAAGGAAAAACAATGAAGCTGAAGTCATTACAATACCTGACTTCAAACTATACTACAGAGCCACAATAATCAAAACAGCATGGTTCTAGCAGAAAAATAGATACACAGACCAGTCAGACCAGTGGAACAGAATAGAAAGTCCAGAAATAAAACAACAATTATATGGTCAAATCATCTTTGACAAAGGAGCCAAAAACACACAATGGAGAAAAGAAACCCTCTTCAATAAATGGTGCTGGGAAAATTGGAAAGTCACATGCAAAAGAATGAAACTTGACTACAGTTTATCTTCTTGTACAAAAATTAATTCAAAATGGATCAAGGAACTAAATATAAGATCTGAAACAATAAAGTACATAGAAGAAAACAGGTACTAAACTGATGGACCTTGGTTATAAAGAGCACTTTACGAATTTGACTCTAAAAGGCAAGGAAGTGAAGGCAAAGATAAATGAATGGGACCACATCAGACTAAGTAGCTTCTGCACAGCAAGAGAAACTGACAACAAAACAAATAGACAACCAACTAAATGGGAGACGATATTTTCAAACAACAACTCAGATAAGGGACTAATATACAAAATATATAAAAAACTCACAAAACTCAGCAACAAACAAACAATCCAATAAAAAATGGAAAGAGGACATTATGAGACACTTCTCCCAAGAAGAAATACAAATAGCCAATAGATATATGAAAAAATGCTCATCTTCACAGCTATTAGAGAAATGCAACTCAAAACTACAATGAGATACCACCTCATGCCTGTTAGATTAGCTATTGTCATCAAGACAGGTAATAACAAGTGCTGGAGAGGCTGTGGAGAAAAAGGAACCCTCATTCACTGTTGGTGGGAATGTAAATTAGTGCAACAATTATGGAAGAAAGTATGATGTTTCCTCAAAAAATTAAGAATAGAACTACAACATGACCCAGCAATCCCTCTACTGGGTATCTATCTACCCCCAAAACTTGAAAACATGGGCACGTAAAGACACCTGCACCCCCATGTTCATTGCAGCATTATTCACAGTGGCCAAGACATGGAAACAACTGAAATGCCCTTCAATAGAGGATTGGATAAAGAAGAAGTGGTACATATATACAATGGAATACTACTCAGCCATAAGAAATGATGACACAGTATCATTTACGACCACATGGATGGACCTGGATAACATTATACTGAGTGAAATAAGTAAATCAGAAAAAGCTAAGAAGTGTATGATTCCATGCATAGGTGGGACACAAAATTGAGACTCTTGGACATAGACAGGGGTATAGTGGTTACCAGGGGGAAGGGAAGGGTGAAGAGGGAGGGGGATTGGGGAAGAGAGGAGCTTAAAGAGGAATAAATTTAGGGTGACAGAGGATGATTTGACTTTGGATGATGGGTAATTGTCCAAAGGATGTGGAGATGTTTTCTCTCAATCTATGTACTCTGATTGACCAATATCACCCTGTTAAATTTAATTGTCTAAAAAATTTTTTTAAAAGAAAAGATTTCTCTTAACGTCATACAGCCAGAAAATAAATGGAAGAGTTGGAATTTGAAGTCAGGTGTTCTGATTAATAGCTATCCTTCACCTCATGTTTCCAGTGGTTAATTGGAGGAACACATTTTAAAGTTTGGGTATTCCAATATTGGAAGTACCTCTAAGGGCATATCTTTCTACTTTGTGAAAGGTAGTGGGGCAAGTGTGTACCTTCTCTACGAGTACTAGTTTTTCTTGCCTGCAGCTAGCTCTGCTTATTTTGTATGTTTGTTAATTTACTGAAAAATTTGCTTTACGTTTGACCTGTGGTGGCTCAGTGGATAAAGCATCGACCTGGAACGCTGAGGTCGTTGGTTCGAAACCCTGGGCTTGCCTGGTCAAGGCACATACGGGAGTTGATGCTGCCTGCTCCTTCCCCTTCTCTCTGTATCTTTCTCTCTCTTTCTCTCTCCTCTCTATCTAAAAATGAATAAATAAAAAAATCTAAAAAAATTGTTTTTCCTTAATTATTACTTGTTCATTATGAGTTCTTGTAGAAGTATAAGAAGAGAAGTTTGCGGTCTAAAATTTTTGAAGCAGTTTGCACAAATGGCTGCTCAATTCCAAGAGAGCTCCAGTTTTATCAGGCAGTCATTGCAGACTTAGCCATGCCATTGGCCCAACACAATCACAGCACTGAAACATGACTTCCTACCGCATGAGCCTGGTCAAAGAGTATTAGAGGAGAGGACAGGTGCTATTCTGTCCCCTGGCAGAAGAATTAGAGCTAGTTTCCACCATACAGTTCCTAGGGAAATTGTATCTGCTGGCATGCTCCAGACCAGACTTGCAAGGGCCCCAGTTCTCTTCTCTAACCTTTAGCTACTGCCACCTACACCTTACCTTTTCTTTACCCACAATTTATTTTTTAAATTTAAACCCTAATGTTAAAATATATTTTTAAAATAGATGGAAGGATACATGACTTACGGTAGTGAACACAAAATACAATATACAGATGATGTAGTAGAGGCTTGTACACCTTACTCTTTACTTTTAATTCTGCTGTTACCTATGTGGTAACGAGAAGAACTCCTCAGTGAGTTTAGCAGAGATAGTTAGGCAAAGGTTGGAGGGTACATGGCGCATTTCTGATCAGCTTGCTCTGTTCTCCCAGCAACGGACTCAGTGCCCGCAGCGTGCTCTGAGTTGTGTCTGGCCCCCTGGCCATGTTATCGACACAGAGGATATATTGACAGGATTGTTTATTGGATGCTCCTGCTGAATTATATTTACTCATGCAGGTTATTAAGCTTTTAGATCTCTGCAGTCATTGTGTAGCTCCAAATCCTAATAGGTTTCCAATCGAATATGGACCTAATATGTAGCCTAATCAAAGGGGGGTAAAAAAACTTGGCTAAAGGCATGAATGTTTATGCCAATTGCATGTAATTGACAGGCATAGACCTTAAAGGGATATAAGACCAAGAATAACAAACCAGTACAGTTTCTGGAATCACATCATTACTCACAATTTATAGAAAATTAGCAAACAGGGAGGCAAATCGTAGAAACAAAGGGCAGCCTTGGAAAAAACTCTTGGTGATAAGAGATTTTCATAATTCTGAAGTGTAGATCTGGTCCTGAACTATTGAAACATAGACCACAGGTTTCTCTTTAATCCAATTTCCCACTCACCCACTAATAATTGTTTCATTTTCCTGCCTTGCAATGCATTAGAGGAAAAGAATAATCATATTTCAACCCTATCACTCATTACCTATTTTATATTAATTTACACTGATGTAAAGCCAGTCAAAATGCAAATACTAAAGGGGCCACTTCAAGATTAATTACTTTGTGTCTGTTAACAATTACTTTGAAACTGAAAAGCGTCTAAATTTACATTCTCACAAATACTGAGACAACACAAATATTGGAGTTAAGTGTATGTATCATAATTATAATTCACCGTTATAATCAAAGGAGACATTAGGAGTCCAATTCAAGTCTCTGCTCCTGGACACATAATAGAGAATACAAACATATGTGCTTGGTAATAAATATAAGAGGAAAAAAATTTATACTTTCATTGATTTATGTGCAAATGAGAAATTGCTATTTGATACATGTACGTTAATTACATTTATTTTGCAAAAAGCAGTGTTCACCTAGAAAATCTCATTTAGTTCTAGTTGCTTTTATTGGCAGATAAAATCGATGCTCAATTGTTGAAAAGATTGACTATTTAAACATTGGATTAAAATAATATTTATAAAAATCCCATTTGTAACATAATTTGGTTCTGCTTTTTATGTATTTCATTCCGAGTCATAGTCATTTTCTTATATCTTTATATATTTTTATAAGTTTTATTATTGGAGTATTAAAACATGTACAAAAGAGAAGAATTCAAAGCAGGATCTTGAAGAGATATTTGCACACCCATGTTTGTTGCAGCATTATTCACAATAGCTAAAAAGTGGAAGTAACTCAATATCCATGGATGATGATGGATAAACAAAATATGGCATATACATACAATGGAATATTATTCAGCCTTAAAAAGGAAGGAAATCCTATTATATGCTACAACATGGATATGAATTATGATTAGTGAAATAAACCAGTGACAAAAAAAAGACAAACGTTATTATTTATTCATTTTAGAGAGGAGAGACGGAGAGACAGAGAGAGACAGAGAGGAGAGAGAGACAGGGGGGAGGAGCTGGAAGCATCAACTCCCATATGTGCCTTGACCAGGCAAGCCCAGGGTTTCGAACTGGCGACCTCAGCATTTCCAGGTCGACGCTTTATCCACTATGCCACCACAGGTCAGGCAGACAAACGTTATATAATTTTACTCATGAGCAATCTAAAGTAGTCAAATTCAGGAATAGAACATAGAATTATGGTTGTCAGGAGCTGAGGGGAAGGGTAAGTGGATGTAGAGTTTCAGTTTTGCAAGATGAAAAAGTTCTAGAGATCTGTTATACAATTTAAATGTACCACCGTTCAAAATAATGAGTTGGCTTACCAACATCCTTTAATAGTGGCCAGTTTTTCTCTTTTAACTTAATTATGAACTCATGGATTTAAATATACAGGGTGGGGCAAGAGTAAGTTTAAAGTTATTCATATGGAAAATAATACAATGGTTAATAAATAATAATATAAGAATAAACTGGTTTGCGTACTCACAACTGTAAACCTACTTTTGCCTCATCTTGTATTTGATAAATTTCAATACACTGCAGCTAATTTTTTCATTGATACTGTAATTGTCTCATCTCTGACCTTACGGTTTTTCAATCTGACTTTTCAGTCCTTTTGACATGGTCTTAATGTCTTCTATCTTTTATCTTTTTACTTTGGTAATGGTTTTATGACATACAAAAATTTTTAAAAATTATGTAACTTATCCACCCTTTTGTTATTAAATTTTGAGTCATAGTTAGGAGTAATATCCTCACTCTCAGACTATAGAGGAACTCACCCATATTTTCTAGTACTGATATTGTTTGTGTCTTTGTTTTATTTACATCTTTGATCCATTTGGAATTCATGTTGTTTATGGTATGAGAAATAGATCTAATTCTATCTTTTTTCCTTATGGCTACCTAGTTATCACAATACCATTTATTAACAAGCTAATAGTTTCCTCTCAGATTTGAGGTGCCTCTTTTATTTGAAACCAAACTTGTATCTGTAATTGGGTCTATTTCTGGATTTTCTATTCTGTTATTGGTCTGTCTTATTTTATTAAGAAGCTTTATGGTATATTTTATTATTATATGGGGCTAGTGTCTTCAGTCCTATGCTTTTATACTTCAGGGTTTTTTTTGCATATTTTTACTGTTTGTTCTCCCAAATTGGCCTTGTAATTATTAATTATAGTTTTTATTCTTTTTCTTTTTTAAGTGAGAGGAGGGGAGATAGACTCCCACATGTGCCCTAACCGGGGAACACCTGGCAGCCCCCATCTGAGGCCGATGCTTGAATCAAGATGCTTGAATCAACTGAGCTGTCCTCAGCACCCAGGGCCAATACTTGAACCAATTGAGCCACTGGTTGCGAGAGGGGAAGAAAGAGAGAAGGGGAAGAGGGAGGGGAAAAGAAAGAGATGGTTGCTCCTCCTGTGTGCCCTGACCGGGGATTGAACCTGAGATATCCACATACTGGGCCAACGCTCTATTCACTGAGCCAACTGACCAGGGCTAGCTGCAGTTTTTAACAAATTATATTTAACAATCTTACAGGCAGCCTAATGTTAATTTCTTTATTAAAAAAGAAGGTAAAGTTATAACACATTTTTTGGCTCAGGAGGTAAAAAAAAGTTCATATTTAAAAAATGGTTTCAATTTTCACATTGAAATCTCTGATCCATTTCAAATTTATCTCTGTCTGTGGTGTGAAGAATGGATCCAATTTTATGTTTCATTTGGAAGATTGAAAGGCAAGGTGGGATACAGGAATGAGGCTTTAAACTATTGCTGGAGATGTGAATTAACAGAATCACTTTGAATTTTTATTCACAGAAGACACTGTGAAATCTACTACCCTCAGACCACCTGTTTGTTATACCACTGCTATTTACACTTTACCCTCATTGATAGGAAACTACTTAACAGGAAGTCTTGTGGTCTAGTCACTTCTGAAGTTCAAGCTGAGTGTTTAATACTAGGGCAGAGAATGTTGACCTAAAGTTTATATTACTTTGAGTTAAGATTGTGTTTTTTATTTAAATTTTATTTTCAGTTACACTTTACATTTTAAATTATTTTGTATTACTATAGTTTCAGGTGTACAGCATAGTAGTCAGAGAATCATACACTTTACAAAGTGTCCCCCTGATATTTCCAGTACCTACCTGGCACCATACATACTTATTATGGAGTTAGGATCTTCATAGTACTTTTACTGTGTGGTAATACATTAAAATCTGCTTTCTGGAATACTCATTAATTGTTTTCTATTTATTTGAATCTTTACTGGACAACTAAAACTATTTTCACAGGAGAACTGTTGGTAAGCGAGATTGCATTGACAGAAATAGCACAGGCAAAATTTGATGAAAAAGAGGGGGAAGAAACTTCTGGAGAATGGAGTCATGGGGCACATAGTCTTACCCTGAGAAGTTCCAACTTCTCTTTACATTTTAATTTTTTTTTTACTTAGTGAGAGGAGGGGAGATAGAGAGACAAACTCCCGCATGTGCCTCTACTGGGATCCACCTGGCAAGACCACCAGGGGGTGATGCTCTGCCCCTCTGGGGCATTGCTCTGTTGCTCAGCAACCAGACTCTTCTTAGCACCTGACACAGAGGACATGGAGTGCCCAGGGCCAACTTGCTCCAATTGAGCCATGCCTGCAGGAGGTGGAGAGAGAGAGAGAGAGAGATGCAAGAAGGAGAGGGGTGGAGAAGTAGATGGGCACTTTTCCTGTGTACCCTGACAAGGAATCGAACCCAGGATATCCACACACGGGGCCAATGCTCTACCACTGAGCCAAATGCCCACGGCTACTCTCTTAACATTATGAGCAGAATCATCACTCTTCCTAAAAAGTAAAACAAAACAAAACCAAAACAAAAACAACACAGAAATGTTGGTCTTGCCAACCAGCAGAATCTGTGATGAAATGCAAATCACATTCCTTGATTTTCACCACCCTTGCCCCCATCTTTCTGTTACATAAAGCGTATTCTCGCACCCCCACCCTGCCACCTCTTCATTAATGTTGTATTTAACCACTCACCAGAGAAGTCTATTTTGAAGTGTTTCTAGTCAAATGACATCAAGAAATAGTTGAAAATATATATTTAGAAACAGTCACTAAGATGTTAAGTGTTCAATCCTTCAAGCTCTCTAAATACAGTTGGGCATAATAACTAACTTTTGTTCAAAGTATAAGTAGCCTTGGCTGTTGTGGCCCAGTGGATGAAGTATTGACCTGGAATGCTGAGGTTGCCAGTTCAAAACCTGGGCTTGCCTGGTCAAAGCATATGCGAGAAGCAACCACTACGAGTTGATGCTTCTTGCTCTGCCCCTTCACCTTTCTCTCTCCTCTCTTTAAAATCAATAAATAAAATCTAAAAAAAAGTATAAGTCATGATCACGTGAAGCAATTCTGCATCTTTCAGATAATGATTTGTTGAAAATAATTACAATACTCATTGTCTTTTAACTAAAATCTCTTAAGAAAGATACCATCTAGAATTTAAAACCAGGAAAACGCTTTTTTAAAACACAGTTATCTTTAAAATTTTTATTTATTGATTGTTTGATTTTTAGAGAGAGGAGAGATAGAGAGAGAAATATGGGGGAGAGCAGGAACCATCAACTCATAGTAGTTGCTTCCTGTATGTGTCTTGACCAGGCAAGCCCAGGGTTTCAAACTGGTGACTCCAGCATTCCAGGTCGATGCTTTATCCACTGTGCCACCACAGGTCAGGCAGGAAAACCTTTTTTAATGGAGGAAGTACACTTGTTGAGACAGCTATAGATTTTTTCTTGGTTAAAGAAACTTGCCTTGGTTGGTCTTGGTTCTCAGGATGCTCAGAATAAACTGAACGCCAATTATGGTAATTATGTCACCCCTGGTTCCTTGTAAATTCTCTTTTCCTATTTCTATTAGAATTTTAATATATGTTTTATATCTTTATTTTTACTTGGTATATATATCCTTTTAAAAATTTTTACTGTAAATTGTATCAAATTCAGAAACAAGTGGATAAATAGTAAGTAAATTTAAAATAAGCAAGTAAATAAATAATCAAACCAGACCTTTCTTAGGGTAAAGGGATGTTTACTGAAATCTTTATCGTATGTATTTGACACTTGTCTGGACTGATACCTGACTTGGGCATCTCAAACTGCACATGTCTCTTTTTATCCTTACTTAATTTTCATAGGTTTCAAAATAGAGCAAGGACTTTTCCTACTTTTTTATTCTTCCTGGGGGGTGGCAAATTGTCCCTGCTTCTTAAAAATTGGACTCTTCTTTCATTATCAACTTATCTTCAAAGAAAGTTTGTCTGATGCTAGAAGACCAGTGTCTTGTCAGAGAGGAGTGTTGAGTGTTGGACCAAGCAGCTTGCATCCTGTATCATCTTAATGTGCCAAAGAATTACTTTTGCAACTGATGATTTTAAGCATTAAGAAAGAGATAGAGGAGGTGTGAGGGAGCTGAGAGCCAGGGCAGCTGGCAGTGACAGCCAGCAGCTGCAAGGAGACGAAGGGGAGGAGAGATGAAGGCTCTAAGCAGAGTGTGTAGCAGAGAGTAGGTAGTAGGGCTGGATGAGAACTACACTCACTGAAGAAAGTACGTAAAATAACACAATAGAATAAACTCTTTTTTTAATAAACAGATTATTCCCACCTTTCAAAGGTCCAGCTCAGAAGTAATCATCTTCTAAGTTAAGCTTCCCTGTGTCTCCTCCTCTCCTTCCCAAGGCAGGAACAGTCTCCACTTTGTCTGAAGTTATGCAGCACATCGTTCATTCATTCTGCTTTTATGGCACTCATCACTTTCTACTGTACTTGTGGACTTCTGTCCTTCTGTCCTGGAGCATGTGTCCCTTGAAGGCAGTTTGTTCACCTTTATCTCGTAGAAGGCTGTAGAGTTGTTAGTAGTTTGTTGAATAATGACATCACAATGAGGAATTGTCTGACTCTATATGGTCTGTTTAGTGTTGATTGATTTTTCAACACTAAAGGGCCTGTTGGGCTATGAAAGAGTTGCATACCCTGAAACCACAATTTCTCCCATTTGAATAGTCCCAGGACTGAGGTCCTGATAGGGTTTCAAAACATTTAAATTGTGTATACAATAGATTTACCTTGGAATGGCTACAGATCTCTTGATGCTTTGTGCTTTGTTCCAGGGTAGACATTAGGCTTTGGGAAGGAATATAGCTTTTCAGGACATGGTCACAGTGATTTCCTAAATGACACGCCCAGGAAAGACTGAAAATACTTTCCTTCCCACCTCCACGTTGACTTCACTTTAGAAGGGGTGACAGCTTTCATTTTGATTGAACTTTACGAAGAGCTTCATTCAGTGAAGTGGGACCAGCAGCTTGATCTTCCTGATTGTTTTCTCAAGCTTTGCCACAACTCTGGCTCTCTCTATGTGGCCACTCTCAATGTGGTCTACATTGTTTCTCCTTTTGCTGAGGAGAGTAGCGTTCATTTTATCACCAGTGGTGCTTTACTGGACAGGTGCAGACACGGAGGGTGGCTATTGTCTTGTGAAAGGACTTCCTGGAGAGGCAAGTAAATGTCTCCTTGCATGACGTTTGTCTCCAGAGTAAGTCATTGGCTCAGGAGCAGTAAGGTCTATTGTTTTTGTTATATTATTTCTTTCTTTCTGTTTTTATTTTTTTGACAGAGACAGAGAGTCAGAGAAAGGGGCAGATAGGGACAGACAGACAGGAAAGGAGAGAGATGAGAAGCATCAGTTCTTCGTTGTGGCACTTTAGTTGTTCATTGATTGCTTTCTCATATGTGCCTGAATGGGGGCTCCAGCAGAGCAAATGACCCCTTGCTCAAGCCAGCAACCTTGGGGTCCTGTCTATGATCCAATGCTAAAGCCAGCGATCCCACGCTCAAGCTGATGAGCCTGAACTCAAGCTGGTGACTTCAGGGTTTCAAACCTGGGTCCTCTTTGTCCCAATCTGACGCTCTATCCACTGTGCCACTGCCCGGTCAGGCATCATATTATTTCTGAAGTTATTAACCCTCTTCATTTTCTCACACCAGACCAGCCATATGCACCTTCATGAAACTGACTAAGTTGTGTGTACGCCTGGTCTTTCCCACACCAAAACTTCATGCTCTCAGCCCCTCAGGCACTCAGATTGTCTCTTCTGGGATATCAAACCATGTTTTCAGGAAGGGGTTTTGTATAGGTCAGGTCATTTCTTATTTTTCATTAAGATTACAATGTCATATTTTTCCAGGATTATTTTTATATTATGTTATCTACATTTGTTGAATCAATGGCTTCCTGCCCCTACCTTTTTTCTTTTCTTTTCTTTTCTTTTCTTTTCTTTTCTTTTCTTTTCTTTTCTTTTCTTTTCCTTTCCTTTTCTTTTCTTTTCTTCTTTAGATTCAGGCATTAAGAAATATTTAGGGCTAGATTAGCAGTTGGGTGGTAATTCTCTGGGTATTTTTGTCATGTGAGTTAGGCCATTGAATATTCCAGCTGAGTATCCTGTTAAGGAGACAATCTTGAAATAGGAGCCAGATTTTCTGAACCCCAGTATAATGCCTCAAAATTAGAAGTTAAAAACACAGCTTTTGGGGGGCTAAGATCATATTCTATTGCAAAGCATTGCCTGCTCCATCAGGAATGTCCCTACCATTTAATTGATCACTGCAAGGTAGACAGTGGTCCAAGACAAGCAAATGCTATCATGTCATTGAAGACTGGGTCCCTGACTAAGATGTATCCTGAAAAATGAAGATGGAGCAATGGAGTCATGAGCCAAGGAATGTCGGTGGCTTCGAGATGCCAGGAATGGCAAGGAAATGCATTAGCCCCTAGAACCTTGAGTAGGAATTCAGCCTCTGCTGACACCCTGATTTTAGGACATCTGACCCCCAGAACTGTAAGATACTACATGGAAGCCACTGAGTTTGTGTGTCGGTTTGTTACAGCAACCACAGGAAATGAATGGAGAGTCCATGGTTTTGATCACTAGGCCTGTTTGCTGACTTAGATGCCTATAGAAGGAGTGCTTATGGAATTACCAGGCTATCCTAAGGAAAAACAGAAAACATGGCTATTTGGTGAGTATAAACCTAACTAGTAACTCAGAGCCATCACTAGGAGATACTTAGTTTTACATTTCACCTTGAAATATGATCTGAAGATCTTAGATCAGAGAGAGAGAAAGAGAGAGCGAGAGATTGAGAGAGAAACAGAGAGAGAGAGAGATTGATTCACTTTACCCAAAGCTGGCAATTTCAAAATGTTATAGTTACTCTGGTATCTGATATCCATCCACTAGATGTCAGGAGAGACATTGTCAAGGCTTCTACTGATTGCTTCATCCTTCTACTTGGGTAACATTCCCAATGAAACTGAAACACAAACAATTGTAGAAAGTATATAGTAATTAACATGTATAACATAGGCAAGATACAAAAATATTCTAAATTATTATTTTGAAATATGTACAGCAGAAAATACTCATAGTCTGTGTTCTCATGAGGCCAAATGAAATATTGCCAGCCCTTTTCAACAGTTTTTAGTTGCCCACAGAAGGTATTCAGCCTCACTGACCCGAGGCTTACCTTGTCCCTTTTACACTTTCAAATAACACTTCGCCTAGAAAGTGTCTCAGCAGCCTAGCAGAAGGGAATTTTATTTTTTTGTGTGTAAATTAGATCATTTTTGTGGCTCTTTTTGATACAGTGGTACCTTGAGATACGAATTTAATTCGTTCTGTAACTGAGTAAGTCAGTCAACTTGTATGTCAACTGCCGACACTGGACCCATGTGCCAACATGCCAACTAGCGGCAGCTTCCCGAATCATGACTCGTATCTCGGAATTTCACTCGGATCTTGAACAAAAATATGGACCAAGTCGCAGCTCATATCTTAAAAAAAATTCATATGTTGGTCTGTTTGTATCTCAAAGTATCACTGTACCTGTTTTCTGGCTGCTCTAGTGTTCACATGAAAGAATCCATGTGTCTTTAGTGATATGTAACTTGCTGACTTAGATGGTTTAAGCCAGTGGTCCCCAACCTTTTTTGGGCCACAGACCAGTTTAATGTCAGAAAATATTTTCACAGACCGGCCTTTAGGGTGGGATGGATAAATGTATCACATGACTGAGACAAGCGTCAAGAGTGAGTCTTAGACGGATGTAACAGAGGGAATCTGGTCATTTTTTTTTTTTCATTTTTCCGAAGCTGGAAACGGGGAGGCAGTCAGACAGACTCCTGCATGCGCCCGACCGGGATCCACCCGGCATGCCAACCAGGGGGCGATGTTCTACCCCTCTGGGGCATCTCTCTGTTGCATCCAGAGCCATTCTAGTGCCTGAGACAGAGGCCACAGAGCCATCCCCAGCGCCCGGGCCATCTTTGCTCCAATGGAGCCTCAGCTGCGGGAGGGGAAGAGAGAGACAGAGAGGAAGGAGAGGGGGTGGGGTGGAGAAGCGGATGGGTGCTTCTCCTGTGTGCCCTGGCTGGGAATCGAACCCGGACTCCTGCATGCCAGGCCGATGCTCTACCGCTGAGCCAACTGGCCAGGGCCTAATCTGGTCATTTTTTAAAAATAAAACATTGTTCAGACTTAAATATAAATAAAATGGAAATAATGTAAGTTATTTATTCTTTCTCTGTGGACCGGTACCAAATGGCCCATGGACCAGTACTGGTCTGTGGCCCGGGGGTTGGGGACCACTGGTTTAAGCAATATGCCCCATAAGTTTGACTTCTTTTACTTTGCTCCTGGGTCAGACTGGATGGGTCTGACAGGGGAGCTCAGAAGGGTTAGCTTCTAATAAGGATCCTACATAACAAAGGTTAAAGGCAGTGAAGTTGTCAGGTGACTCATCAGCTTGGCATTGGGGTCAAGAGAGCAGAAACAAAAACAAACAAACAAAATCTAAAGTACTTCTTGCTGAATTGTGTGTGTGTGTGTGCATGTGTCATGGGTTGATTCCCAGGTGAGAAAAGAAGTCATGATTCTTCCATGGCATACCTGAGTACAAATTACCAAAGAACTTTCCATTGGTTGTAGAAACAGCCTGTATCAATAAAATTGGACTGGAGCTGCTAATGAGGTTAACGTCTGTGTCAAATACAGTGGAAAGCTGATGACCTCTTTCATTCCTCTTATTATACCTCAGTGTCATTAGTGTCATTTGAACTTTTCAAGTAACATACTTTTAGTTCTTCTTATGCTATAGTATAACTTTCTAAGTTTTTCTTTTCTATTTCTGAGTCTTGCTGACTATTTCTTACATTACATCTGTAGAGCTTTCTGGAGTTTCTTCCTGACTTATACGTGCTCTTTATCTTTGTTTAACTTCTTAACTCATCTATGATAGCTTACCATTCTTTCTCATATTCTATAGAATCAGTGACCCTGCCGTCCATCTTCAGGCTTAAGGTTTTAAATATTTATCCAAAGCTTGCTGAGACATGGGTATTTTGAGCTATTAACTTCCTAGTATCTACTTTTTTAAAGTGATCTTATAACTTTTGTTCACTTTTAAATGATTAATTTTTGAATAAGCAATACGTACACATGGTGAAAAACTGAAAGAGTGAAAAGAAATAAATGAATATTTAAAAAAAAACACCTAAAAAATGCAGTTTTCCTCCTGTTGCAACCCTAGACATTTAATTCCCATCTCTTGAAGCTATAGCTACTACCAATTTTTTGTTTATTCTCCAAAGATAGTCTCTAAGCATTTATATAATGCAAATAATAACAAACTTTTATTCTTTCATATCCAACTTTTTAAAATTGATTTTTTAGAAGTGAGAGGGGGAAAAGAGAGAGAGAGAAAGAGAGAGAGAGAGAGAGAGAGAGAAAGAGAGAGAAACATTGATTTTTCTTGTTTCATTTATTTATGCATTTATTGGTTGATTCTTGTATGTTCCCTGATCAGGATTGAACCCACAACTTTGGTGTATCATGATGATGCCCTAACCAACTGAGCTACCCAGTCAGGGCTACACCCTACTTTTTACATTCAACATTATTTTAGAAGTAGTTCATATTAGTACATTTGGAAATACCTGCTTCATTATTTAGATGAACTATAACTCGGACCTCTAGATGATTTCTAATCTTTTGCTATTACAAACATTATTCTAATATATATCCTTGTAAACAAGTTTTTTTGCGCATGTGGAAATATATCTATAGCATAAATCCCCAGAAAGGGAATTGCTCAGTCAAGGGTAGGTGCATTTTTAGTTTTGACAGAAATAGCCTAATTGTCACCATTGAGGTCAAAAGAATTATAATCCCATCAGCAATGTATGGCAGTGTATATTTCCTCACACTCTTGCAAGAAAATGTGTTATCAAAAATTTTAATCTTGCATGACCAGTCACTGGTGCAGTGTATAGAGCATCGACCTGGAATGCTGAGGATCCAGGTTTGAAACCCTGAGGTTGCCAGCTTGAGGGTGGGTTCATCCGGTTTGAGTACAGGGTCACCAACTCCAGTGTGGGATCATAGACATGACCCTATGGTCATTGGCCTGAGCCCAATGGTCTCTGGCTTGAAGCCCAAGGTCGCTGGCTTGAGTCCAAGGTTGGTGGCTTGAGCCCAAGGTTGGTGGCTTGAGCAAGGTGTCACTTACTCTGCTGGAGCCCCCTGGTCAAGGCACATATGAAAAAGCAATCAGTGAACAACTGAATTGCCACAGCTACGAGTTGATGTTTCTTGTGTCCTTCCTATATGCCTCTGTCTCTCTGTCTCTTTCTCATTCTAAAATAATTTTTTATCTTTCTTTATCTGACATATATTATATATCAATATATTCTAGATTTGTTTGAGTTTCCCTCATGAGTGAGATTGAACACTGAAATATGTTCAAGAGAAATTTGTATTAACCTTTTTTGTGGATTATCTATATTCATTTATCACCCATTTTTAAAAATTTTAATTTATTGTGTTTACATAATACTAGTGTTGCCCCGAATGCATCTCCCTTCCCCCATATTCCTCTCAACATCTTCCTTGTTGACCTTAGTCTTATTGATTTGTAGGAACATTTATATAGTAAGGAAAGTAGCCCTTTGTCTTTGGTGTGTGTTGCTGTTTTTTCCAGGTTGTCTTTTGATACTCTGATAATGCTTTCTTTGTGATGCAGTATTTTTAGATTATATAGTCAAATTAATATTTGCTTTTATGGCTTTTGAATTATATGGCATCTTAGGTCTTTTTCTCCTTGGAATTATTAGAAGTTTCATCTATATTTTCTGCTAGTATTTTATGGTTCTGTCATTTCAGATTTAAACATTTAATCTATTTGGTATAAAGAATGACATAGTGATTTAATTTTTCAAATATACTTTTACTATCATCCCCGCTGATTATGTAAATAATAGCTGCTTTTTATAAAAAAAATAGGGGAACAGAAAAACAAAAAGAAAAATCAGTCATCACATTACCTAGTGATAACTATTGATAACATATGGTATTTCCCTTTTTTTCTCTATATATATAGAAACAGCTTTTTCTTTCAAAATCAGGATCATATTATATATACAGTTCAGTACAGGGGTTTCTCAGGTTATGACAGTCCTGACATACAACATTTCGAGTTTACAACATGCACTCCCATAAAAGCTTAAAAAAATTGAGACATAAGTATCGCGGCTTACACCATTAACATCGTATTTTATGGACTACGCGAGCAAATTAGTTTGGTTGCGCGCAGTGGAAGAATACTCAGTAACGTAGCATATGAGTGAGAGAGTTGGCATCCCCCAGTATGCTTACCTACGCCATTTTGGACTGTTAAAAGCACAAGTGTTCCATTTGTGTTAAGCTAAGGTGTATTTTGACTCACACCAAAATTCAGGTTACGTCACTGTCATAGGAATGGAACTGTGTTGTAACCTGAGGACCCCCTGTATCCTGCTGTTTTCAACTTAATATTAAATCATGAGAACATCTCCTATGTCAAATGTGCTTACTCTTTTGTTTTCTGACTATGTTTTGTGTGCATTTATTTAGTGGTTTAGTTTGAAAGCTCTGGAATGACAGAAACTGTTTCTGTAAAAATGGTTATGACTATTCATGGTAAATCTCATTCTTTGATTGGCATCTAGTAAATGTTCATTGATAATATTATGCTTTGCCTTTTATCGTTCAAAGTCTTAATTAAAAGTTAAGTGCAAATACACTTAATTTGGGACCAAATTCTATTTTTTTTTACACAGAGAGAGTCAGAGAGAGGGATAGATAGGGACAGACAGACAGGAACAGGGAGAGATGAGAAGCCATCAATCATCAGGTTTTCGTTGTGACACCTTAGTTGTTCATTGATTGCTTTCTCATATGTGTCTTCACTGTGGGCCTTCAGCAGACCGAGTAATCGCTTGCTCAAGCCAGTGACCTTGGGTCCAAGCTGGTGAGCTTTGCTCAAACCAGATGAGCCCGCGCTCAAGCTGGCAAACTCGGGGTCTTGAACCTGGGTCCTCCGCATCCCATTCTGATGCTCCATCCACTGCGCCACTGCCTGGTCAGGCCAAATTCTATTCTTTATATACTGTCCTAAGAATGAATCACAGTGTTATATGTCAGGTAACTATTCAATAGTATTTTGACATAATACTATTTTGACACTGAACCACACCAAATCATTATTTTCTATGAAAAATTTACCAATTAAGTTTATATATAACTTAATGGGGTAATCATTTTTTTTTCTCTTTTTTTTTTAATAAATTTTTATTAATGTTAATGGGATGACATTAATAATTCAGGGTACATATATTCAAAGAAAACATGTCTAGGTTATCTTCTCATTAAATTATGTTGCATACCCCTCGCCCAGAGTCAGATTGTCCTCTGTCACCCTCTATCTAGTTTTCTCTGTGCCCCTCCCCCTCCCCCTAAATCTCTCCCTCCCTCCCTCCTGCGTCCTCCCTCCCCCCACCCCTGGTAACCACCACACTCTTGTCCATGTCTCTTAGTCTTGTTTTTATGTTCCACCAATGTATGGAATCATGTAGTTCTTGTTTTTTTCTGATTTACTTATTTCACTCCGTATAATGTTATCAAGATCCCACCATTTTGCTATAAATGATCTAATGTCATCATTTCTTATGGCTGAGTAGTATTCCATAGTGTATATGTGCCACATCTTCTTTATCCAATCTTCTATTGAAGGGCTTTTTGGTTGTTTCCATGTCTTGGCCACTGTGAACAGTGCTGCTATGAACATGGGGCTACATGTGTCTTTACGTATCAATGATTCTGAGGTTTTGGGGTATATACCCAGTAGAGGGATTGCTGGGTCATAAGGTAGTTCTATTTGCAGTTTTTTGAGGAACCACCATACTTTCCTCCATAGTGGTTGTACTACTTTACATTCCCACCAACAGTGTATGAGGGTTCCTTTTTCTCCACAGCCTCTCCAACATTTGTTATTACCCGTCTTGTTGATAATAGCTAATCTAACAGGGGTGAGGTGGTATCTCATTGTAGTCTTGATCTGCATTTCTCTAATAACTAATGAAGCTGAGCATCTTTTCATATATCTGTTGGCCATTTGTATTTCTTCTTGGGAGAAGTGTCTGTTCATGTCCTCTTATGGGGTAATCATTTAATAATTACTTAAACAGATAATGCAAAGAGGAAACGGTGAGGGAGAGGTTCAATTTCTGATGGTCAAGTAGTAAAAGTCTTCATGTAACAAGTGGTATTTGATATGGGACTGGACAGAATTTGACAGGTAGAGCTGGAGGTGGGAAGAGCAAGACTTTTCTGGCAGACGGGAAGAACTGTGCTAAAATGCAGAGTGGGGATATGTACCAGGTATGGTCAGCAAATTTTTAAAAAGATTTTTAAAACTTTATTGATTTCAGAGAGAGTAGAGCGAGAAAGACAGTGGGGGAGGAGTGAGAAGCATCAGCTTATAGTTGTTTCTCATATGTGCCTTGACCAGGCAAGCTCAGGTTTTTGAACCTCAGCGTTCCAGGTAGAAGCTTTATCCACTGCGCCACCACAGGTCAGGCTGTTTGTTCAGTGAATTTTTAATTGTCCTGTTTGGTTGGTGCATGAGATGCATGAATGAGAATAAGGAGAGATTAAGTTTAAAAATGAACTTTGCAAATGCAAAGCTTAATGAAGGTTTTGAGTAACAGACTGAAAAGTTGCTGCTTCTCTAGGTATTAGGGTAATGGAAGATTTTTGACTGTGTACTACAGAAATATTAAACATATACAAAAGTAAACAGAAAAATATGACAGCTCCTTATGTAGCCATCACCCTGCTGCAGCAGTTGGGATTTTTGTTTCTCAGTTGGGATCATAAAACCACTCTTGTTTCATCTTGATGCCTTATTTCTGCCATGTTATTTTGAAGGCAAAATATCATTTCATGCATAGATATTTCAGTAACTGTCTTTAAAATATAAGGATTCCTTACAAAAACATAACCGTAATACCAAAACATAACCACACCTAAAATAAATAACAATATTTCTTTAAAACGACCTAAAGGGTTTTTTTTAATGGCAGAGACAAAGAGAGTCAGAGAGAGAGGCACATATAGGGACAGACAGACAGGAAGGGAGATGAGAAACATCAATTCTTCATTGCGGCTCCTTAGTTGTTCATTGATTGATTTCTCATATGTGCCTTGACCGGGGGGCTACAGCAGACCGATTGACCCCTTGCTTGAGCCAGAGACCTTGGGCTCAAGCTGGTGACCTTGCTCAAACCAGATGAGCCCACACTCAAGCTGGCGACCTCAGGGTCTCGAACCTGGGTCCTCCACATCCCAGTCCAATGCTCTATTCACTGCATCACCGCCTGGTCAGGCACGACCTAAAAGTTTTTAAGACGGCATGCCATGACCAGTGCTGTAATCAACTCAGGAAGGGATATGGTTGCTCCCCCAAGCATAAAATATTGTTTTATTTAATTGAACGAACTTGATATTGCATAGAGAGTTTCTGAAATGCAGATAACAGAAATGAACCATTTTTATGAGTGGTGAATGCTATAAGTCACTTCACTGACACAAAGTCATTTAGAGATTTTTTTAGAAGCATGTAATTACGTCAGAAGCAGAGCTTGTAAATGATGTTTCTCAGAAGGGAAAATGGTATAGTCAATTTTCATTAAAATAAAACTGACAATATATTTTTTCAACCTTTTAAAGGCTTTCATAGAAATAATAGGGGTCCATTTCTTTCTATCTTTGTCACCTTGTCCTAGAACTGCCTAAGAAAGAGAGCAGTTTTTTAAAGACTAAGGTTAAAGAGAAATAATTAAGGAAAAGGAAGAAAATAAATAGCTCGGTATCCCAATAAATTGTGCCCTTCTGAAGAAACTGCATTATGTTAGAATAGATTATTATCTGGGGGTTGGTTGGAAAACTGCTGCTATCGTGGTGGAAATGCAATTGCATTGTGTAGGATGTTGATGAAGAGAAGGCCATTGAAAGCCAGAAGCCTCTTTTTTCCCTTGGGTGCCTTCATCTCTGTGACATTAGCCACCTGGAGCCCTGTTTGTTCAGTTGCCCATCTGATAGAATATCCAATCTCCTCATTTCCTGTGCTGTGGAAAATTATTTTATTCAAGTAATTGAACCCTTATTTGGAATGAAAATTGCTGATGTATTTGAGACAATGTATTTGGCACAAAGCAAAGATGAGTCTTAGATTCCTTTTCTAGCAGACCCTGCCCAAAGGCCTGCTCTTTTTTTTTTTAAAGACAACAGGAGGTCTGAGAGGGTCTGGTAGAGCAGAGGTTGTTTTAAAAGGTAAATATTTTCTTTTACTTCATTTTCTGAAGGCTTACTCTTTAAGAATATGGGAGAGGGGAAAAACAAATTCATCTTCACTACTGCTAAATTTTAGTTGTAATTCAGCACCTCGGTTAGGCCACAAAGCCGGTCACATTTAAGGGGACAATTGCACAGTACACTGCGATGCTGATGCTTGTGTTGATTGACTTTTAATTCAAGGAGGAGAGAAGATGGGATATGCACACTTAAAAACTTTGTACTTTCTTTGACATAGTGTAGTCTCAGTGAGCAGTAGAGGCTTCTGAGGGTAGGTGGCAGAACTTGGCACATATTTTATCTTTTCTCATTTTCTTGTTCTAATAGTTCTTGCTTTTTCTTATTGCATTATGGCTTATTCTTTATTGTTCTGTTGCTACTTACATTAAGTTTATGTAAATCTAGTTCCCTTAGATTATAAGGTCCACTCGTCCTTCTGTCTAGCATGGAGATAGAGCAAACATTTCAACAGATTAGATCCAATTGATGTAAACTGTGGTAACATCCCCTTATCTGTACTTTAGACTCCTGGCAATCTCAACGGGCCTCTCTGCAAGGCCAGAACCTGGGAGGAAAAATAAAAGGCCTTCACGAGGTCAAACAACTATCACAAAGACCGAGAACTTTACCCTGTTGGAGAAGCCTCAGGACAGGCAGTCAGGTACTAACTTTAATCAGTAACCTCATTCTGTACACAATTCTAATATACTCCATTATCTGTCTTGCTGGACTACAGAAAATTAGATGAGAGACTATTAGCAGCAGGTCCACTGAGAGCCAGGAGAAATAACAGGCAAAAATTTGAACGTAAGGGAAGAGTAGAAAACACAGAAAATGAGACAAGCTCAGCAATCTGTGGCTATTGAGCGAAGGGGCAAACAGGCACGTGGGCCACAGGAGCCTTGAGCACATCTCCGCCTCTGAGATAGCAACCATCTTGCCTCTCTATATGTATTTCTGGTAGTTAGCCTAACTTTTTTTTTTTTTTCTGGAGAGCAGATGTCAAAGCAGGATCCCAGTAGAATCCATTAGTTAGTGCTTATAATGATAAACTCAGGTCATCAAAAATAATTAGATTATATTCACTGTACTCTGATTAAGAAGGCAGAAAACAATTCCATCCTATAAAATTCAATTAAAAATACTTGGGTAAATACCTGGGCATGGGATTGCTGGATTGTATGGTAGGTTTATGTTTAACTTTATGAAAAACTGCTAAACTGTTTTCCAGAGTGGCCTTTTGCATTTCTACCAGCAATGTTTGAGAGTTACTGTTGGTCTGCATGCTCTAGAGCATGTGATACTGTCAGTTTTTAAAACATTTTAATATTCTACTAGATACACAGTGATATATCATTTTGGTTTTAACTTGCATTTCCCTAACAATTTATAATATTTAGCATCTTTTCATTTACTTTTTTGCTATTTGTATATTTTCTTTGGTGAGTGTTTGTTCAAATATTTTGCCTTTTTAAAAAATTGGGTTGTTTTCCAATTATTGAGATTTCAGAGTTCTTTATTTATTTTTAGTATAGCCTTTTATCAGTGAAATGAAAACTTGTCTTTAAAAATAACCCTGGGCTCTGGACAGTTGGCTCAGTGATTGAGTATCAGCCTGGTGTGTGAATGTTCCAGGTTCAATTCCCGGTCAGGGCACCCAGGAGAAGCGACCATCTGCTTCTCCATACCTCCCCTTCCCCCTTCTATTTTTCTCTTTCTCTCTCTCTCTCTTCCCCTCCTGCAGCCATGGCTTGATTCGTTTGAGCCTCTGCCTCAGGTGCTAAAAATAGCTTGGTTGTGAGCATGGCCCCATTGGGAGTTGCGGGGTGGGTCCCAGTTGGGGCACACGTGGGAGTCTGTCTTTCTATCTCCCTACTCTCGCTTAGAAAAGAAGAAAAAAAACCAAACAATCAAACAAAAACCCCTGTACACAAATGTTAATAGTGGCTTTATTCATAATTGCTGAAAACTGGAAACAATCCAAATATCTTGCAACTGGTGAACGGTTAAAAATGTAGTGTGTCTATAAAATAATACACTACTCAGCAATGAGAACTGAACAAGCACCTGATTCACCTAACAACTTGGACGGAACTCTAGTGCTTTATGCTAAGTGAAAGAAGCCAGCTTCAAACTGCTCTGTACTGTGTGATTCCATTTATGTGACATTCTGGAAAAGGCAAAATTTTAGGGACAGAAAACAGATCAGTAGTTTCCAGGAGCTGTGGGTTAGGCGTAGGGTTTGACCACAAAGGGGCTGCAGGAGGGAAATTTGAAGACTGATAGATCTGTTCTGTGTCTTGATTTTGTTGGCAGTCTGTCAGCACTCATAGAACTAACATAATGGTGAATTTTACTCTATATAAATTATACTTCAGTTTTTTTAAAGGTAAAAAAGAAGAGTTGGGGGGTAGAAAAGGGAATAAACTTTACAGTCGTGGGAAAGTCTACTGTGGCTACATTTTAGGGGGTTTTCTGTAAGCCAGAGCATTGTATTAGTTATCAGACTTCTATAAGATGTTTAATCCTGTTTTTAGGGGAACACAAAAGTTTTAATCACTTGAATTTTAACTTGCAGAGAATTGTGAATGCAGTAGCATCAGCATAGCTTAGCAGTTATTAATGTGATGAACAGATAGAAGCATGGTGGAGGACAGGGGGAGAAAACCCATCATGAATAAATGACCATCAGCTTATTTCTTCTTATTTTACACGCACACAGAAACACACACACACACACACACACACACTCACACACAAACTTCACCTTTTCCTCCTCCTCCTCTGCTAGCACTTCGTCCTGCTCATCACTAGTCTGTTAGTTCAACCTTCACATTAGGGCCAAATCTCTTTGTGGTCCAGGCACACAAGCCCAGCCTCAGTTTTACTTATTTCCCATAAACGTTCCTACTGGTGTGAATTTGCTCACATGGACTCCTGTGAGTCCTTGCCTGATATGCCCTACCCCTTCTGACTCCCGACTCTTTCGAGATACAACTCAAAACCTGCCTACCCACGAAACCTTCTTTGATCACTCTATTCAGAATTGAATTTCCCCTACTTGGACTTAGTAGATTCTCAGAAAATGCTTATTCCATTGACTCCAAGCGCAGTCAGTGAAACAAAGGACAAATATATGCATTTTACAGATGCTGGATAGATATTGAATGACGGGCCTGAACCATTAGCTTTGTTTGAAGCAGGATGGTGCCGTGGTTAAAAAACATGGAGGTGCCATGGTTCCTAGGTTTGAATACTAGATCTGCCAAGCACTTGCTGTGTGATATGGGAGAAATTATTTAACCTTGACGTCTCAGTTTCCTTATCTGGAAAATGTCAGTAATCATTGCATCTACCTGGAGTTCTGGTGAGGAGTAAATGAATTAATTTATTATAAAAGTGTCCAATGTAAGTGTTAGCTGTCATTATTTTGGATGCAGCCTTAATACTTCCAACTAATTCTAATCGGATGGGCTAAATATATTAATTCAAAGGGTATGTTGGTTTCAGGGGGGATATTACTGTTAGAAGACGTAGAAATATAACATTTACATTCATCCCATCCAGGCACTTCAGAAAGATCAGCAACACTGGTTCCATTGTGGATTCTAATTTGCCCCTGTGAAAATAGATCATTACAGCCTTCATAATAGGACTTGAAAGGGGGCTGCATTGGTGGGGGCTGGTGGAGGGGGAGTCAGCTGCTGGACGACCTCTCTGAAGAGAGCACTTACAGCCAGCCTGTTCCATGAGCAGCCATTTGATATTCTAGGCAGCTGCCTGACACTGCACTTTGGTGCCCTACAGTATAATTAACAGGCACACACGCAGCTGCCTTGTCAAACAATTGGCCAGACTTGGCAGTGTCTGCTGCAGAGGCGGGTGGTGGCAGGGAGCGCCCAGGATACGTTCACCACCTTGGGCACTGAGCTTTCCTAGCAGCTTTGTTGTAACACTGCAGCTGCACCCGAAGCACTTCTCAAAGCACTGTGCTGGCTAATTTCTCCTTGGGCACTATCCCGATTCCTCAGTTTCTAGTGAGTTTCCATTCTCTGGCTTAAACAACAATATCACTAGCTTGAGCTCTTGATGTTATCGGTCAGCTGCGACTGGCCCATTCAGGTGTTTTTGTTTTTTAATTCTCCTCTAACCCACACAAGGACTTTTTCATCTTTGTTACCCCTGGCCAGATAAATCTAGTTCAGGGAAGGAAGTGTAAGGGAAGTGTGATGTCAGGAAAAAAGCACGGGACTGGGAATCAGGAGACCTCCCTGTTTGTTCTAACTCATTAGTTAGGACATGACCTTGAGAAAGTGTTTGTTCTCTTTGGGACTTTGCATCTTAATGTGTACCATTAAAGTGCTTAGTTTAGAGAGAGCCTTTCTGGGATATTTGCAGCTTTGGGGATCTATTACTCATAAACCATTTCAAGAACTTTGGATCTTTGATCCTGGATGCAGAATCTCAGAATTCAGAAGCTCAGTGTAAGAAACTCAGAATTGAACCTATCCTGAATTGCCAAATTACCAACTCCTATGCAGTAGGATCCCTGTCCTTGAAGCTTCCAGCCTCTCCCTCTTCCAGCCTTTCTGGAGTGTGCTGCGGAGTCTGAACATGGGGCTGTATTCAGGATGCTCCTGCAGCTTTTGGTGAAAAGCTCAAGAATGTAGTAACACTGCTGGTGGAAAACAAGGCTCAATTCTAAGATTAGCTTTACTGCCGTGTATATATTGCTACCCTGGGCTTGCTCATCTAGGTTATGTTTTTTACATTTTATATGTGTCAGCCATCAGGCTGCTAGTTTGAGAAACACTCTGTTGGTTTCAGCAGGGTTCATTCCGCTCATTTCCCTTGTGAGGAAATGTTGCTTCACACAAAGGGGCCTCCTGCGAAGAACAGAGCAGGAGGGACTGTCCCCTGGTAGTCTCACAGTACGCTCTCTGACCATGCTTATCCACTTGAAATCAGATTGAGGAGAACAACAGGGACAGCTCGGATGGGGCTGGGAGTGCCTACAAGGGAGATCAATAGCCTCACGGTGTTTGTGGTCAGAAGGCTGAGACTTTAATACAGGGGACGGGAAACTTTAAGGCTGAGAGAGCCATGAACGCCGTGTATTTTAAAATGTAATTTTGTGAGAGCCATACAACGACCCGTGTATGTTACACATTATCCAATAAAAATTTGGTGTTGTCCCAGAGGACAGCTGTGATTGGCTCCAGCCACCCGCAACCATGAACATGAGCAGTAGGAAATGAATGGATTGTAATACATGAGAATGTTTTATATTTTTAATGTTATTATTTTTTTATTAAAGATTTGTCTGCGAGCCAGATGCACCCATCAAAAGAACCACATCCGGCTCGTGAGCCATTGGTTCCCAACCCCTGCTCTAGTACTACTGGTCTTGCCTTGGCAGATGGGAGATATTGTGGGTAAGAGCCACTTATGTGTATCTCTCCCCATCACTGCATTCAGTGACATCCAGTTGGTAACCTTGACATTGGCCAGTATGGTAGTATTTTTCACTATGGAAATCGGCAAACACTACAAATCAGAGATGTTCATTTTTTCTTTTTTCTTTCTCTTGTTCACATTGAATAATTTCTATTGCTATATCTTAATTCTTTTATTTCATTTTTAAGCAGCGAAACTATTTACTATATGAAGCTACAATGGTGGATATATATTATGTGTTTCTCAAAACCCATAGAATGTACATTAAGAGTGAACCCTAATGTAAACATTCCAGACGATTCACATGTCCAAAATAGGTTTGTAAAACACTGATTTATTTATTTATTATTAAAAATTTTTTTTATTTTTTTATTTTTGTATTTTTCTGAAGCTGGAAACGGGGAGAGACAGTCAGACAGACTCCCGCATGCGCCCGACGGGGATCCACCCGGCACGCCCACCAGGGGCGACGCTCTGCCCACCAGGGGGCGATGCTCTGCCCCTCCGGGGCGTCACTCTGCCGCGACCAGAGCCACTCTAGCGCCTGGGGCAGAGGCTAAGGAGCCATCCCCAGCGCCCGGGCCATCTTTGCTCCAATGGAGCCTTGGCTGCGGGAGGGGAAGAGAGAGACAGAGAGGAAGGAGGGGGGTGGTGGAGAAGCAAATGGGCGCTTCTCCTATGTGCCCTGGCCGGGAATCGAACCCGGGTCCCCCGCACGCCAGGACGATGCTCTACCGCTGAGCCAACCGGCCCAGGGCCTAAAAATTTTTTTTTTACAAACCCTTGTGTCGAGTGTCGAGGGCTGACTTTCAATAGATCACAGCAAGGGAGCTGCTCTGCTACGTACAAAACCCTGACTAGTAAAACACTGATTTAGAGGAAAGCTGAGTTCCAGGAAGTCTCATGATGCCAAGTCATAGTTCTCTTTTCAGCCACCTGGAAAAGCCTAACTTGTGTCCCTCATGGGGCTGACTGAGAAAGAAGTTCCTACTGTTCAACATGGAACTCAGCACACCAGTGTCATTCCTGGGACTGAAGGAGAAGGCCTCACATCCTTCAGAGAGAACTTTCACTGAATTGCATCCAGGTGAGACCCAATCAGCTTGCAGTGAGAGATACCATGAGAAACAATCCTGAGAATTTGTTGCTGTCTCCTGCAATGAAGTTGTTTTTTTTTTTTTTTTTTTTCCTGGCTTACCTCATTTTTCTTTATTTTTAATTGGATTTATTGAAGCAACACTGATTGCTAAAATTATATAGGTTTCAGTTGTACAATTGTATTTATACATCATTTGTGTACATTGATCAGTTCATCTACTGATATATCTTTTAAATTTACTGGCTCTTTCTTCTGTCATCTCCAATCTGCTATTGATCACATAGAATGAGTGTTTAATTATGGTTATTGTAGGTTTCAATTCTAAACTTTACATTTAGCTCTTCTATTTCTTTTTTGAGACTTCCCATTTTACCAGTTTTTTCAATAATGTTCATGACTGGTTGCAGGAGCATTTAATAACAGCTGTTTTAATACTATTATTGGATAATTGCAACATATACTATATTTCCCCATGTATGAGACACATCTTGATTTTGGGGCCCAAAATGAAAAAAAATGCATTACATAAAGTTATTGAACTCATTTTATTCATCATAAAATTTATACAGCTCCTCATCACTGTCAAAACTCCTGCCCATTAGGTTATCCTAATCTGTGTCTGATGTTGAATCACTGTCTTTATATATTGTCTTGTCCTCAGTTCCATCTCTGGTATTTGAAATGCCACACTTCTTAAATGACTTGACAACAATCTAAATCTTGATATTATCCCAGGATCTTTTCACCCAGGAACAAACTTCTCCGATAGTTGTTATTTTCACTCTTCCTGCTGGTATCAAATTGTCCCCAGAAGACTTCATCCATTGGTCCTATTCATCTCTCATGGCAACTTTGAAGGGTTTGTTAATGCTGACATCAAGTGGTTGGAGCTGGGATGTCAACCCTCCAGGTATGACGGCAAGTTTTGTTTTTGCTCTGCAGCAATCTTCTTTGTGTTTTTTGTTATGTGTGCCCTGAACTGATTGAGCACCAATAGGGCAGGTTTGCATAAGAGCCCACCTGGTATCTTTCTTTAAACTTTCTCAAACCAGATCTTCATCCCATCCCGATCCATCCAACCCTTGTCTGAACATGAACAATCACTCAAGGAATGTCTTTTTTTGGCATTGTTTTGCATTTCAAAATCAGCATAGAAGGCAGGTTGGTTCCATTGGCACAACAAGCTAAAACAACTGTATAATGGCTCTTTTCATGTCCACTTCTCTTCACGGTTACAGTTTTCACCCCCTTCGTATCAACAGTTCTGTTACTTGGGACATCAAATTGAAGGGGGACTTCGTCCATATTTGCAGTCTGTTCCAACTCAAACTGATGTGTCCTCCGATATCAAATGACAAAATGATGAAATTAAAAGACCTTCTGTTCATAGCTTTCAGGCATCTTTTGGGCAAGTCTGGTGTGTGTACACATGCTTAGTCCATCCCATTTCATGAACCTGAAGCACCAATTGTGTTCTCCTTTGAAATCAGTAACTTCTTTTTCATCAGCAATTCTTCTTGCCTCATGCTGAACTATCTTTGTGGACACAGGAATTCCAACTGCCCTTTGATCTTCAATTCATATCTTCAATTCCCTCTCTAAATCAAGCCATTTTGCTGACTTCCCTTTCATGCCCTTCTTCTGCTGTGGCATTTTCAGAAGAGGGGTTTCTTCTTCCTGTAGCCAATCTCGGATTGATTTCTCAGTTGGAGGAGGACCAAACTTATATTCAGCAGCATGACTTCCATTCACTTTTGTTAACTGGATCACTTATAACTTGAATTCAGCACTCTATGAAAATCTTTTCTGAGCCATTTCTGGGTGGAACATGGCAAAACGTAAACCACTTTAATATACCAGTAACAAGTGTGAAACAATGAGTGCAAAGACAACAAGTGCAAAAAAGTGGGAGATGCAACTAAAAGAATCTACAACCACTGTATAAGACACACCCAGATTTTAGACCCTAAATTATTTTAAAAGGGTGCATCTTATGCATGGGGAAATACAGTATATCATTTTGACACCTGTACCTGTTGATTGTCTATTCTCATGTGAATTGAGATTGTCCTGCTTCTTTGTATTCAAAGCATTTTTTTTGGATTGCATTCTGGGTATTTAGACTATCATGTTGTAACAATCTGGTTATTGTTTAAGTCCTATGAAAGATGTTAACAAATGTTAGCAGGCAATCAATATGGCTAGGTTTGGGTTGCAATTTTCAGTTCATCTTTGTGGGTTGTAGTTCTAGTTTCAGTTCTACCTGCGGTATTTTCAAAGCCTTCATATTGTTTAGATCTGTCCTAACTGTGTGCCACCCAGTGGTCAGTGTGGGACCTGGACAGTAATCTCTCTTGTGGTTCAGTTTTCCAAGTTTTTGGCATGATCATTAGCTTCAGGGTGAATAGGATCTGATCCATATGTGCACAGCTCAGGGGTGAGTCTGGGAATTTATAAAGAATCTTATGGGGTCACTTTCCTGAGCTTTCTTCTCTGCAATTTTCTCTGATTCCAGCCAGGAATCAGAGGCTTTAGTTCCCTCTGTTACACATTTCTATGCTTCTGCCCACTTCCAGGGCCAAGTGGTGGGAGGACAGAGCACCACATTGAAAGAGCAATGGGGGTTTGCCCATATGGGCCACAGCTACAGTGACCAAAAAGGAAGTTTCTGTTCCATGAAAGCTCCTCAGCCACCACTGTCACGGGGTTGCTTGTGGTCTGGGCCATGAGAGAATAGAGAGAAAAGAAAACCTCTTTGACTGCTAGGTAGTCCTCTTCTAGGTCCTTGAGCCAGAACTGGAGAGTTTCTCCTGGAGCTTTCTCTGTTGATACTGATGGCCAGCTTTGGCTTTCAGGCTGTGTTGAGTTTAAACTGGGGGTACTGCAGGAGGAAATGGTAAACTCACCATCAGTTTGGTGCTACTTTGGATTCTGGTTTTCTTCCTCAATCTGCCTGCTGCTATATATTTACTTTTCAGCATCTTCAAAAAGCTGCTCCATAAATCTGGCCAGGTTTTATAGCTGCATTAAGTGGGAGAGATAGGGTGGATTGTGCTTACTCCCTCTTGCCTTCCTGGAATTGAGGGTCCTTTCTTTTTTTCCTGGAGATCAGTGGTTAAACATTCATCAGTACACTGCTCACTGGCTGATTATACCAGGTGTGACTATAAGTAAGGAAACTCCGTATGTAATCTCTCACATTGATTTCAGGCTGTTATACCATTTTCTCTGCAACTCTGAACAATTAGTTACTCTACCACTCTGGGACTCAATATCCTCATTTGTAACTGGGGGGGGGATAATAACAGTACACATTGCGTTGGGGTGCTATACAGGTTAGTGGGAATAATACAGTACCTACAATGGTACCTGACCTACAGGATATGCTCAATAAATGGAAGATATAGTATTAAAATGTAAAGAAAAGATTCTGTATCTCTTTCAAAATAGAGACATATGTATTTAGCAGAAATAAAACCAAGAGATGGATAGGCATTATGGCACAGTGGTAAAGCTTCAGTTTGGGAGCCAGTGGGTGAATCCCTAGTTCATCTGTTTACTAGTTGCATGGTATTGGGAAGTCAGTTCACCCTGTGTCAGCAGTAAAATGTAAAATGAGGACAATGATAGTGCATACTTCACAAAGTCATTGGGAGGATTAAAAGAGCTAATATATAAAGAATGCTTAATAAATATTGACTATTAATATTATGTCAACTCAATATCTACTGTGAACTAGACCCTGTAAGGCTATTTAATGGATATTTTATAGATAAAGTACTTATAAATGACTTTATACACACATATAGTATATATACACACATATTATATATTGTATGGTGTATGTATTTAAATATATATATACACACACAATCACCTATAAGCATTATATCTATAAAATATTCATTAAGTATCCCTGTAAGGCCTAGCTCACAGTACACACACACACACACACACACACACACACACACACACACATGCAAACACACTGGGGTGTTTTGGAACTTGCTGTCAGTATCTTCTTTTCCTGAGACACTATTCAGGTACCTTCTCTCTGTAGCACTGCAAGACCCAGAGCCACTGTCACAATCTGTTTTAAAACACTTGACAATGTTTACTGGACTATAACGAAAATAATTTAATGTGGATACACCTAATTTCTCTGGACTACCTGAGGGCTCTGTCACTTCCTGCTTAGAGCTGTAAAGCCCTAAGTTTCCTTGAAGTTCACAGCCGGTGAGTTTTGGGCCTGAGTTTTCCATGAGCTTGGCTGATTATTCAGCCAGGCTCCCCATGGGAGGAGCATGTGCATTGCTTTTTCTGCAAATGGTTACTGGGGCTAGAATTAAGAGAAGTGGTTTTGCTGATACATTATTTTGTGGTTTTTCTAACACCCTCTTTCCAGAGCAGCACGTTGCATCTTATTTTCCTCTTTGGGTGTGTGATTGTATTTTTAAAAATTAATTAATTTATTTATTGTGTTTACATAGATTCTAGTTGATTGTATTTTTAATTTTCTTTTTATGTAGCGCTTTTGATTTAATTTTTTTTTCATATGTTAAGATTCCATTTTACAACTTTGACAGAGTGGCATACTTCATATTCAAAGTGGCAGTGACAAAAGGTGCGGTAAGATACTGTTCTCTGTGTCCCCAGCATCTGTCTCCTTTTGGGAGACAGCAAGGTATAGTAGATAGAACTAGCAGTCCAAAAAACTGGTGTCAAGTTCTGGACCTGCCTCTCACTTCCTTGGAGACATAGGGCAAGTCACATCACTGCTCTGGTGTCAGTTGTCAGTTTCTGTCATCTGAATACAGTGATGCCAGGGGTTACAGCAGTGTTGCTTAGCTGAGGCCATGTGTGAATCATAAGGGTACCAGCAACTGCAGAGGAGAGCCTCAACAATCAGCAAGAGCACATGACACCCCTGGCTCCCCTGCTGGGGAAACCGAGGGATTTAAGGAGTTGGTCTCTGGACAGTCCCCTTTGCTCTTCTTTCCTCAGGCTGGTAGAGGCTCTGGAAACACAAGTTCTGTCTTTAACATGAAGGCTTGAGCCAGATAATTTCTGAGGCTTGTTAGCTCCAAAATTTGGGGTTTACAATGAGATGGACTGGTTTAAAATCAGTGCAGAAATATTGCTGAAACTGCTGTTGTTATGCTTGGGGACCTCAAAAAGGAGGGGCAAATTCTAGTCATGTGATCTTGCAGTTTTGTTCCTTTCTGAACCAGGCGTAATAAATAATCCCTGTGTGCTTAGTGCTCAGGACAGCTGTGAGGAGTGAATGTGGTAAGGGCTATGAGTGTTGTCCTGGTAGCACTCCTGAGTGGAAGAAAATCTCGTGGAGGCCCCCTTGAGGAAAATCTGTTCTTTTTTGGCCTTCCCACTCTGGGTACCGGAATCATTTAAATTTCTTTCAAAGTAAAAAAAAAATAAAATAATTAATTAATTGGGTAACATTGGTTAATAACATATAAGGTACAGGTTTATTTATTTATTTATTTATTTGTGTCAGAGACAGAAAAAGGGACAGATAGGGATAGACAGACAGGAAGGGAGAGAGATGAGAAACATCAATTCTTTGTTGCGGTTCCTTAGTTGTTCATTGACTGATTTCTCATATGTGCCTTGACGGGGGGGGGGGGGGCTACAGCAGAGCAAGTGACCCCTTGCTTGAGCCAGCGACCTTGGGCTTAAGCTGGTGAACTTTGCTCGAACCAGATGAGCCGTCACTCAAGCTGGCAACCTCGAGGTCTCGAACCTGCGTCCTCCGCGTCCCAGTCTGACGCTCTATCCACTGAGCTACTGCCTGGTCAGGCAAGGTTCAGGTTTAAAACTTATAATACCACATCTGTATACTCTATTGTGTACTTATCACCCAAAGTCTGTATTTGACCACGTTTGCCCTCTGTCTCCCCCACCTCCCTTTTCCTATATTGTTGTCTCTATCTGTGAGTTGTTTGTTGCTTTCTGTATTATATCCCACACATGAGTGAAATCATATCGTTCTTGTCTTTTTCCATCTGACTTATTGCTCTTAGCATGATATTCTCAAGATTCATCCATGCTGTTTGCAAATGGCACTACGTTATCATTTCTTTCTTTCTTTTTTTTTTTTGTATTTTTCTGAAGCTGGAAACTGGGAGAGACAGTCAGACAGACTCCCGCATGCACCCGACCAGGATCCACCCGGCACGCCCACCAGGGGCGATGCTCTGCCCACCAGGGGGCGATGCTCTGCCCCTCCGGGGTGTCACTCTGCCACGACCAGAGCCACTCTAGCGCCTGGGGCAGAGGCCAAGGAGCCATCCCCAGCGCCCGGGCCATCTTTGCTCCAATGGAGCCTTGGCTGCGGGAGGGGAAGAGAGAGACAGAGAGGAAGGAGGGGAGGGGGGTGGAGAAGCAAATGGGCGCCTCTCCTATATGCCCTGGCCGGGAATCGAACCCGGGTCCCCCGCACGCCAGGCCGACACTCTACCGCTGAGCCAACCGGCCAGGGCCACTACGTTATCATTTCTTATGGCTGAGTAGTATTCCATTGTATAGATGTACCACATCTTCTTTATCCAATCCTCTATTGAGGGACACTTTGGTTGTTTCCATGTCTTGACAACCTTGAATAATGGTGCAGTGAACATGGGGGTACATATATCTTTGTGAGTGTTTTCAAATTTTTTAGATAGATACCCAGAAAAGGAATTATATGATAGCTCTATTCTTAATTTTTTGAGGAACCTCCACACTGTTTTCCATAATAGCTGCACCAACTTACATTCCCATCAGCAGTGTGGGTACCAAAACCTTCACTGCATTTGCTAGGTAGGGTCCATGTAGTCCAACTAACAGTGCATGAAGACAAGAAAATGACTTAGCTGAAATGACTCAATGTAGGGAAGGGTTATAGAGCATTTAATATAATTTTATGAAGCATAATTATCTATGTCAAACTACATATCTTATATTTTTGGGTTCTAATGTTAATTTTTAGTTTCTTCTTTCCTAGGGAATTGGGGAAAACATTCAGCTTAGTGCGGTTTAGAATTTGTTTCTGTTCGGGTCCATTCTGAGTTTCCATACTTTTTTCCTTGTCTAAGTCCTACAAATCCTCTTCTGTGTGTCCTGTGCTGTTTTTGGCTCATGTTAAGCTGCTCTGGGAAGGGTACATTTTTGTACTAGGACCTTCATTAATCAATACAAGAAATGCACAGTCATTTGGCAAATATTTAAGTGTTGGCTTTATGTCATGTAATGCACTAAGGGGAGAGTGAGTATACAGAGATTTAAAAAATAAGTTTCTACCTTTTAGTAACTTGTAGTTTAGCAGAGGAGCCAGACAATTACAGTAGTGAGATAAGTGATCTGACAATTTCATAGAGAGTGGCAGGGGACCACCTGATAGTGGGGGGGGGTTGGTGGGGCTGGTTCTGGAAGACTGCCCTCTGAGCTGGGGGTCATAGGAGTAGTTAGAGATTTTCTGGAGAAGAGGGCTGGTAAAAGGCTTCCCAGATTGTCTAACCACTATCCTGTATACCTGAAACTAAAACAAAATAATGTGGAATGTAAACTATAATTGACAAATAAAAATAAGAAAAACAAAAACATGATTTTCCAGGCAAAGGAAGCAGTATGTATCAAGGCATGGGGCATTGGCAATCATTATAGAGAACTTGATTGACTCAGGAACAGGGATTAAGGGGTAGAGTCATGGGAGATGAAGCTGGAGAGATAAGCAGAGGCTGGATCATGAAGGGCCTTAGGCATCAGGCTGGAAAAGGACACAAAAGTAGTGAAGGGTTTATGTAGAAAATCAACATGCTCAGATTTTTGTTTTTGAGAATAAAGCATTGAAAGAGGACTCAAGATGATCAAGCAGGATACTGGGAGACAAGTTAGGAAATGTGGCAGAAACCCACAATTACCTCTCAGGCGATAGCAAGGTGGTTGGATATAAGAGGAGACAGAAATTCAAACTTGGCCCTGGTGAGACCGTAGTAACTAGGGTCTAAGGAGGCAGTATTCGTTAAGTACTATAGAGGTCAAGACATGGAAGGTCTAGGAAAAGGCCCTGGACTTGTCTGAAATGAAATCACTGGTACCAAGGCTAAGGGTAAGGATAGTAGGAAGTGAGATGGCAGTACTTTCAGGTGCAGAGTCCAGGAGAACTTCACCAGGTGCAGTATATTGAGGTCAAGTCCAGGACAGTTAATTTTCTGTGGTGCATTTCTTGCATAAGAGCACAAACTGGTGTTTGTGTTATAGGTGACCTATAGGACATTCTAAGCATTTTGAATCGATGATTAACAACCAGGAGATTTTATACTTAGAAAATCAAAATTTCTGGTTTCTCTTGAAAATCCAGAAGCTCTGGCTACAGTGGGCCCACATTCATATGTGGTCTCAGTCAGCTGGAGCCGAGTAGCTACTCCTCTTTTTAGATGTCGTGCTTCTTTCTACTCTGTCAGGAACCCGCTCCTCACACCTTTATGTGGCATGCTTGGCCTGTGTTGGCCTTGAGTTTGTAATCCCCATGTTATCTCAGGCCTGGTTTTAAAAGAGACTTAAGGCAGCTACATTGCTCATCCAGGATGGTCTTAGTCATCATAGTGAAGAGACCAGATCATCAGCTGAGAATAAAGGATATGAGTTTTAGGAACTCAAAATGTTGACTGGACCTCAAAATGTTGTCTTGATAACAAACCTACTAAACTAAAAAAAAAAAAAAAAAAAAAAAATCCTTCAGTATGGAACCTTCTCAATGGCCTTTTTAAAAAATTTATTTTTAATTTTTAAAAGATTTTATTTATTGATTTTAGAGAGAGGAGAGAGAAAGAGAGAGGGGAGGAACAGGAAGCATCAATTCATAGTAGTTGCTTCTCATATGTGCGTTGACCTGACAAGCCTGGGGTTTTGAACTGGCAATCTCAGCATTCCAGGTCGACACTTTATCCACTGCGCCACCACAGGCCAGGCACAAAGGCCTTGTAGAAAACAGTTTCTTATTTCTATGCATTGTGATTGTCTGTTTCATGGATCTCTACTCACCTCATCTTGTGAACCTCTATTGGTTCTGTGCCTATTCCTTGGCTATGGGTCTGAGATAATAAAAGGTGCTGAATATACATATCTATAATATTAAACTGGAAAAAAACAGAGATGTTAAAATTACTCTTCTTTGTTGTTGAGGGAACCAGATGAGACAATACACTTCAGATTGCATTTCATAGAGCCTTGCATATAGTAGACACACAAATCAATTTTTCCTTTTATGTGTTAAACTGCTTAAAGAGCAGACAGACACTCAACAAAAACTCATTTCCGTCCTCTCTTCCCCTTCTGTGATATCTATGTCCCTGGAAATTCACCTTAGACCATGAAAGTAGAACTCTTACAAGCAGTCTCTCCCACTCAGCAGGGCACTTGTCAATATATTCAATTTGTTGATTGTATATTATAAACCTATTATTTGTACAATCCCATAGTAGTCATGGCATGGTACCAGTGATAAGATCCAGTTCCTGCCTCTTGCTCTTTGCCTGGTAGGAAGATTGGACACAGAATCAAGATTTTTTTATACATAAACTTTTCAGTGTGCCATGAGGGGACAGGTAAAATTCCCCTGCCATTTAAAGGATGGAGGAACCCCATGAGGGGAGGAATCAGAAAAGGTTTCCTGAAGAAGTTGATAGCCAAAGGCCTGAAAAGGATAAGATTTCAGCATGTGGAGGTGGAGAAGCTGCAGAGACAGTTCTCTGCCTGCAGGGAATGTTTCCCTTGGAATTGTGCCAGGTTGTCAAAGACCTTTTGAAAGTTTAAATGAAGTAGACACACTGGTTTCTCTTTAGCCAAGAGGTCTATTTTCCCTCTTGGAGAACTCTGTAGAGAAATGATGCAAAAACACACTCAAACCCCAAAGGATGACACTGAACTGGGTCATGACACCAGACTTATTTGGGCCATTGAACTGATATAACTTCTTTGCTGAGCACTCATTTGGCAAATATTTATTGAGTATCTATTTATTACATTCCTGGCACTGGCACTGTTACAAGATACTGGGGCATATTAAAATGAATACAATATGGGCCATACCCTCAAAGGGCCTCTATTCTATTGAGACAGCTATGAAAAACTACCTAATGTGGCAAGTATTCTACAAGGGGTTTGAGCAGAGTGCTATGAATGTGCAGAGGCGAGATTAACTAATTAAATCTGCAGAGAGAGTGAAGGAAGGTGTCACCAGGATGTGACATTTTTAGTGGGCCTTGAAGAATAACTAGCATTGCTTGAGGTAGAGAAGTGAGTAAATTAACATTAATAAGAGCCAGGAGCTTTGCACTTAACCCTCGGTGAAACTTGTGATCCAAATGTTATTATTTTCATTTTGCAGATGAGGAAACTGAGGCTCAGAGAAACTCAGTGATTCATTGAATGCCACACAATTAATCAATGTCTAATCAATGTCAGAGTTAGGCTTTAAACTCACATGTCTCTGGCTCCAGTGTATCAGGCTACCTTCATGAAGGAGAAGCAGCGGCCAGTGAGGATGTGGAAAGGCATTCTAGGCAAAAGGAAAAGTTTTGCTGGCGATTGATGGGCTTTGGATCAGCAGGATCTTACTTCAGCTATGATCGTGCCTGCTTGACTTTGAATCACTTTAGGGTGATTATCTACTTTCAGATGTGCTTTTGAAATGGAAGTCATTCAGTGCCTGCTTACATTAACTATAGCATTCATTCTAGCCAGCATTTATTGAGCGAATTGGCTATAGCACAAGGGATTTGAGCTGTTTGACCATCTTCACAATCATTTTTACAGTGATAGATTAGAACAATTCTCAGAAGACTCACTTTAGCTCTTTTGTTCACCAAAGTCCCTAGATTGATGATGCCATTTCTAGGTCCTTAACAGACAGACACATCCTGAAAGTAAAGCCAGAAAGAGCTTATTTTTCAAGAAGTAGCTCTCTTGAAAGTGTATATACCACTTAAACCCTTTCTTGAACAAGCAATGGTTTAAAGAAATAAATATATAGATATACAGATAGAAGATAGAAAAAGCGTACAACTCACATGTATTTCTATATGTGTACATGAGTAACTAATTAGAATTTGTTAGAATAGTAAAATTAGAATAGTAAAAACGACCCTAGTGCAAATTCTACTATAGTAGATCCCTACTCCTCTTAACAGAGACAGACAAAAACCATTCCCCTTTCTACTTTGAGTAAAGGAAGTATGTTTGGCTAAGGACAGTGAGATCGTTATGAATAGAAAAAAGATGTATCCTGGCCCTCTTTGCTGATGGGAACAAATTTACCAAATACTGGGAAGCGGAAACATCAGTGCCACCTGCAACAGTACCATAGACCCCAGCACCAAAGAACCTGCCTGCATCTGCCAGAGGTAACATGTTGGTGAAAGAGTGCAATGTTTCAGTAATGCATGATGAGTGAGTCCTGGAGATCTAAATAGACAGTATGGGAACAGTAGTTAACAATACTGTATTGTATACTTGATATTTGCTAAGCAGGTCATTCTTGAAAGGGTTCTTACCACAAAGAAAAAAAAAATAGAAAAAAAGAAAATGGTAACTGTGTGAAGTGATGATGGGTATGTTAATTTGCAGCAATCCTTTTACAATGTATGTGTATATTAAAACATCAAGTTGTATACCTTAAATGCGTGCAATTTTTGCCAATTATAGTGGAAAAATAAAGCCAACCCCCCCAATCCCTACTCTTTTCCATTTGCTTCTGGTTTAAAGATTTGGAGTGGTATGTGTGCACCTGTATGCATCTCTAATTGCCAAGCTTTCTCAGTCCTTTATCTAACATAATTTTAAACTATATTACTTCCTTTCTGTGTTATTAGCCATAATCCTAGCTCAGATAATCACTAAAACATCCTAAAGCTATTGCAATAGTCTCTCTGTTCTTCACTGTTTTCAAATCCATCTATGCATAGCTATGAAAAAAGTGAACACCATTTTCTTCAATGGTCTTTTATTCAATGAAAATAGGTTTACTTTTTTTTCTGATTAGATAACTAACACATGTTTTTGTTAAAAGTGCAAAAATAAAATACAGTAAAAATATACAGAATATAGTAAGACATTACCTGGAATTTTACCACCTTGAGATAACCACCATTAATATGTTGGTTATCATCCCTTTATTCATCTTTTGTATCTGTTAACACAAACATGCAATTTTACAGTTCTTAGTTTGCTTGTTACCCGTTACTGCATAACCAGTATCTCTTTCTTCAGGTTCATAAAACTATAACTATGATAAATTAAATAGACATATATACAAATAGGGGTTTAAAAACCTTTGTACATTTTTAAAAAAAAGTATCATGTTATATACTTTTTTTTGCCTCTTGCTTTTCTTACCCAACAGTGAAATCCCTCCAAGTTTACTGGTACAGATCTAATTAATTCCTTTTAATATCAGTACAACATTTCATTGTATGTATATACAATTTATTCACTTATTTCTCTATGGAAGGACAGTCTTTTTGCTATTAGATTTCTGCCGCTATAGAGCCAATGCCTCTGTAAATATCTTTGTGGATGTATCATATCTGTGTATCTCCTTATATTGCTATTTTTATTTCTTTGGAATGGATTCATAGGAGTGAAATTGTTGGGACAAAGCGTTAAGAGAATTTTAATTTTTTTCTTGTTTTTCCAAGTGAGAGGAGGGGAGATAGAGAGACAGACTTCTGCATGTGTCCCAACAGGGATCCACCCTGCAACCCCTGTCTAGGGCTGATGTTTTGCCCACCTCCAGCTATGCTTGCAACTGAGCTATTTTTAATGCCTGAGGTGAAAGCTCTGTGAATCCATTCTTAGTGCCTGGGGCTCTTACACTGGAACCAATTGAGCCATGGCTACAGGAGTGGAAGAGAGGGGGGAAGGGGGAAGGGTAGGGGAGGAGTAGCAGATGGTCGCTTCTTCTGTGTACCCTGACCAGGAATCAAACCCGGGACATCCATATGCCAGTCTGATGCTCTACCACTGAGCCAACCAGCCAGGGCTTGTAGTTTTAATTTTTATAGCTATTTCCAAATGCTTTCACCAAAGGCTATAAATAGTCATCTTAATGTAAGCAGCGGTATGAAAGTAAACTCTCCTTTCTCTATTCTGCCAGCATAGATGTTAGTATTTAAATATTTGCTAGGCCAATGGGTAAGAAATATTTCATTATATATTTTTAAATAGCATTTCCCAAACTGCAATTGTTTAACCCTTTGAGTAGTACGAATGTTCATGTACATCCTCATGCCTCCTGACCATCCAGAGTACGATCATACGTGTGTAAGGCAACATTAAAAAAAGTGAAATTGTATGTTCTCTTGTTTCCATAAATTAGTTATCAAACAAACATGATTTTAAGTTAATAAAACTGTAATTAGAATTAATTTCATTTTTTGATAAAACAAAAAAACAAAACTCACTCCGGGGGGTCAGCAAGCATGGAAGAAAACTCACTACTCAAAGGGTTAATGACCATTTGGATTTGCACTTCATAACCTTCGTTCATTTTCTTGTTGTGTTGTCTTACAAGTTTGAAGGAGCTATTTAGGTATTGTAGATATCAACATCTTATTTGGTATATGTATTCTAAGTTTTATTTTCCAAAAAATCACTTGAATTTGTTAATGCTATTGGCTTTCCATAGAAATATTTAAAAAGAAAATTATATAGTCAATATGTTTGTTTTTCTTTATAGTTTCTGGGCACTATATCTCAGTTAAAGATTACCAAACCTTCTAGGTTACACATGTATTTACCAAAAGTTCTTATGACTTTTATTGGTTTATTATTTAAACTTATGCTTTTACTATGTCCCAAATTCACTTTTTTTTTTTAGCAAGTGCGAGGGAGAGAATGGAAAGGAGTGAGATGAGAAGCATCAACTCGTAGTTTCATCCCTTTAATTGTTCACTGATTGCTTCTCATACATACCTTGACCTGGGGGCTCCAGCCAAGCCAGTGACCCCTTGCTCAAGTCAGTGACCTTAGGCTCAAGCCAGCAACCTTTGGGGTCAAGCTGGTGAGTTTGCACTCAAGCCGATGGCCTAGGGGTTTCAAACCTGGGACCTCAGCATCCCAGGTTGACCCTCTATCCACTGCACCATCACTAGCCAGGCCCAAGTTCACTTTTTAAAATTAAGTTTATTGCAGCGGTTCTCAACCTGTGGGTCACGACCCCACGGGGGTTGAACAACCAAAACACAGGGGTCGCCTAAAGCCATCGGAAAATACATATTTCCTGATGGCTTTAGCCGCTGAGAAGCCATGCTACCGTCTGTAGCAGCGCTATTCAGCTTGAAGGCACGCCGTTATGGACGTGTGTTCCAAACTGAATGCCTGCGGTCATGCGCAGACGTGATTGCATCATCTGTCCGGGGCCTAAGGGGCGGGGGAAGCGGGGGGGGGTACGGGGGACACACGTTCCACAGTCCATAGCAGCGCGGCTGCTCATCCATAGCAGCGCATTACGTGTGTCCGGTGCTTGCTGACGTCATCAGTGGGCGGGTGCAGCAAGCACCAGAGGACAGAAGCCTAGGAGGCAGAGAGGCAAGAGAGCCTGCGAGACAGCCTGCTGGTGTAAAAAAGGTTAATAATGTAAAAACAGCACACATACCATACACACAATACTGTGTAAGTGTAAGGTGCTTTGTGTGTAATCATTACACAGTACACAAAGCAGCTTACACTTACACAAAGCACCATACATTTACTTACACAGTGTGAACTACATTGGTCTTATACTATAAGAGACCACTATAAGATGTAGTTCACACTGTTCCCCAATGTATAATTATCTCCCATATTTCCCACTATTTTCCTATATTCTGAATGAGGAAACTGCTGAAATCAGCGGTTTCCGGCATTGAATCCGCCTCCTATTGATTTCATTGGGAGTGCAGCGGATTTTGTGGAAGAGAGCTCCCGAGAATCTCGGGTTACCACACAATCCGCCTGGAGGCCGCAGCAGATTCCGCTCAAATATAGAGCATGTTGATTAATTTTTTCCAGGATAGAACTTTTCCTAGAGCAGAAAAACTCCAAAGGTGGAATCCACCACCCCCAATAGATTGAAAGAGGCCTCACACTGAGGAATCTGCTGTGCGGATTCTGCAGTGTAAAAGATCTGCCTCCTATAGAAGTCTATTGGGGGTGGCGGAATCCACCTTTGGAATTTTTCTGCTCTAGGAAAAGTTCTAGCGTGGAAAAAATTAAGCAACATGCTCTATATTTGAGCGGAATCTGCTGCGGCCTCCCACTGACTTGAATAGGAGAGGAAGAAATGTGTTGGAACTGCATTTCTGCCGTACAGGAGATCTCTCTTCTGTGGAATCCACGGGTCTCCCATTGAAGTAAATGAGATGTGGATTCCACCGCAGAAACCGCTGCTTTATAGTGTTAAAGAGCCCTGAAAGATACCATGCTGTGCAGAAACTGCAGTGTATCCTATGACGTAGTTCACACTGTTCTATATAGAAAACTTGCCACTAATCTGGAAAAAACAGATCCATTAGTTAAGCAGCTATTTACAGAATGGTAGCCCTAATACACTAGGTAAGGAGGTCCATTAGTAATAAATATTTCTTAATATATAATTAAATATTGTTTTGTGATTAATCACTATGTTTAAATTATGTTTGATTTGTAGCAATGAGAATACATAATGCATATCAGGTATTTACATTCCGAATCATAACTGTAGCAAAATTACAGTTATTAAGTAGCCACCAAAATTATTTTTTGGTTTGGGGTCATTGCAACATGAGGAACTGTATTGCGGGGTCACGGCATTAGAAAGGTTGAGAACCACTGGTTTATTGGGATAGCATTTGTTAATATCAAATTTACTTTTAAAACTGGAGTACTGTAGAGAGTTGAAATTACTTTTATTCTAGATGGGTAACCAACTGTGCCAGACTATTTTTATTAAGTAAATTGCCCCCTTTGTCATTGAATTGAATTACCACCTTTATCATATGTAAAAATAACCCATGTAATGGTCTCTATTTCTATACTTTATTTTGTTCCATTGATCAATTTGCCTATTTTTCTGCCAATATCATACTATTCTGCTTATAATGGCTTCATGATATATTTTAAATTTGGTAAGGCAGATATCACACTATTTTTTCATTTTCTATAACTTTATTAGCTATTCTTAAACATTTACTTTATTTTGTTTTATGTTTTATGGCTGTAAGCCTTTTTATTAATTTTTATTTTATTTTTAAAAATGTTTATTGATTTAGAGAGAGAGGAAGAGGGAGAGAGAGAGACAGGAACATAGATCTGCCCCCATATATGCCCTGACCAGGGTTTAAACCCACAACCTCTGTGTTTTGGGACAATGCTCTAATCAACCGAGCTATCTGGCTAGGGCTAGGCATTTATTTTTCCATCTAAACATTAAGATCATTAAGATCATGTACTATGTTATGAAACAAAGTATTACAAAAATTATGGTATTCTGATTGTAATTGCATTAAATTTATATATTCATTTTGGGAGAATTAAAATTGTTATTACAATTAGGCTTTCCATAAAAAAATGGCATATGTTTTTATTTGTTCAAGAAAACTAACTTTTAACAGAACTTATATTATAGCCAATATTATAAGGCAAGAGTCAGAATAAGAGGTCTACCTATTGAAAAAAGTGGGACAAAAGTGGTCATTATTTGCAGACACTTTGATCTTTCTCTATAAGCCATAAGACAATGAACTGAAATTCAATCAATAATAATTATAGGTATTATAAATATGGTAAATACAAAATAAGTACAGGTAGCCCCCACTCTTACTGTCCAAATATTTGCTAGACTGACATGAAAAATTATACTCAGTTGTCATTATCTGAATCAAAAACATGCTATAATAGACTCATGTGTGCACCATTAAAAAGTTTACCTCTAGTTACCTCTAGTTGTATTTTATTTTGCTAAATGTCATTTGTGACAATTACATGTGTGTAGCATGTTATTTTATGGTTTGTTTATATGAAAGCATGTGGTTGTTGCAGCATAGGAAGAAAAGATTTACATCTGATACAGTATAATGTCATTGCATATTGCAAGCAAACATTCCCCCTATTGAGGTTATTAAGGATTAAATAATTACTGTTCTTCAGTGCTTTATGTTATGCTGAAATCTTTGGTGGATGGTTGTGTAGGTATCTAGGAGTGCTTTAATGATAATTGAGGAAATTCATTGGAGTTATTGGGAGGACTAGTAATACAGTTTTTCTTTTAAAACAATGCACTGCTGCTTTTAGAAAATTTGTTAGCCAACATGTTTTTGGGCACTGAATAGATTCTGTTGATGAATGATTCCTGTACTGTAAAAACAGTAGATTTCCTCTACTATATACCAGCAAAACGAATTTGGGAGAAATAGAAGAAGATATATGCACAGTGGTCTATGATTTGGGGGGAGCAGCAGTAGTGTTTGGTTCTACCTATGGTTAGTCAGTCTCTAAGATTGCTCCTAATGAACCCAGCTTTCTGATATTAATGCTCTTAGGTAACCTCCTACCTTCTATGTGGCTCAATCTAGTGACTTGCTTCTAATGAACAGACTCTCACAAAAGTGAGAGGATGTGATATTTAAGATTAATTTACAAACAGACTGTGAATTCCTTCTTGCCTTTTTCCATTCCTGATCCCTCATTCTGGGGGAAGCCAGAAGCCATCTTCTGTGTAGCCCTGTGGAAAGGTCTGTGTGGCAAGGGTCTGATGTCTCTGGACAGTAGTCAAAGAGAATATGAGGCCTTGCCATATGAGTGATCTTGGAAACATATTGTTCCATAGTCAAACCTTGAGGTGACTGCAGCTTTGGGTAACATCTCGATTACAGTCCTGTGAGAGACCTAAGGTTGAGGCATTTAGCTCAGCCACAACCAGATTTCTGATGCACGGAAACTGACATAATGCATGTTTATTGTTCTAACACACTAATTTTGGGGGTAATTTGTTATATAGTAAGAAGTCATTAATGCACCACCAGAATGTAAGGGATGTGAAGAGAGGCACTGAGAATATCTGGTTTATCACTCTACCTTTCACAGTACATAGTACGAAGTGGGATTTCAATAAATATTTGATGCCTGACCAGGCGGTGATGCAGTGTCGGACTGTGATGCAGAGGACCCAGGTTTGAGACCCCGAGATTGCCAGCTTGAGCAAGGGGTTACTCAGTCTGCTGTAGCCCCACGATCAAGGCACATATGAGAAAGCAATCAATGAACAACTAAGGTGTCGCAACGAAAAACTGATGATTGATGCTTCTCATCTCTCTCTGTTCCTGTCTCTCTGTCCCTATTTATCCTTCTCTCTGACTCTCTCTCTGTCTCTGTAAAAGAAAATTGTTGAATGAATGAATGAAAAGGCCAAGAGAATAGACCTTTGCAGCTCTGTCACATTAGTCATCTGGGCCCCAAAGCAACACATTTTATGCACTGAATCTTATACAAGCTCTTCTGAAGAGTTGTACTGTATTTCTGACCCACTTCTCTAAGTGGAAGACCTAAAATGAGTTTGGAGAACAAGGCAAGGAACTGATAGTTTACTATCTTTCCTTCTTCTTCCAGAGACGTATATTTTCCCCGAAGTATCCTAGTCTACAGAGATGCAACACTACTTCCAATAGAGGAGACTTAATATTATCACACCTAAAAGAGGAAATTGAATTGCCATCTCCATTTCAGAAGTGGGTCTTTGCTTAACATCTGTATGAAGGGTCCATTGGGTGTTTTTCCCACAACAAAGGAAAACTTCGCTTTAAGGGTGCTTTGACAACTCTGCCAATTGCTAGAAGGAAACTGCTAGCAGCTTGGAAGTGACATTTTGTTGTTGCTATTTTTCTTTTTTCCCAGATTAACCATGGAAGTTTTAATCAGCTTAACAATAACCCACCACCTTCTTTGGACCAACTCAACCATGGAAGTTTTAAAAAACATCTTAAGGGTTTGGATTTTCATGTGGGCCAGCACCCTTGGAACACTGTAGCCAATGGACACCTCCTGCCTTCTCCATGCTACTGATCAATTACCCCAGTTCAGTTTCTCCTTTGGATTTGTACCATTATATTATAAATGTTTGTTTTCTCTTAACTGAATCCAGCAATACATTTAAAAAGTCATACAGCATGATGAATAGGATTAATTCCTGGGATGCTAGGTTGGTACAGTACTTGCAAATCAATTAATTCGATATACCACATAAACAAAATGAAGGATAAAAACAACATGATTGGCCCTGGCCATTTGGCTCAGCAGTAGAGCATCAACCCAGCATTTGGATGTCCTGGGTTTGATTCCTGGTCAGGGTATACAAGAGAAATGACCATCTGCTTCTTCACCCCTTCACCTCTCCCTTCTCTTTCTCTATCTCTATCTCTGTCTTCTCCTCCCATAGCCATGGATCGGTTGGAGCAAGTTGGCCCTAGGTGCTGAGGCTGGCTCCATGGCCTTGCCTCAGGTGCTAAAATATACTGCTCACAAAAATTAGAAAATATTTCAAAATGAGTATGAAGTGATAAAATATCTCCTAATTTTTGTGAGTAGTGTAGCTCAGTTGCTGAGCAATGGAACAATGGCCCCAGATGGGTAGAGCATCACCCCATAGGGGGCTTGCTGGGCGGATCCCAGTTGGGACACATGTGGGAGTCTGTCTCTCTGCCTCCCCACTTCTCACTTAAGAAAACAACAAAGAAAAACAAAGCCACATGCAGAAATAACTTTTAGCAAAATCCAGTTACCATTTATGATAAAACCTCTCAGCAAAGTGAGAATAGAGGGAACATATCTCATTATAATAATGGCCGTATATGAGAACCCACAACTAATATCATGCTTGATGTGGAAAAACTGAAAACCTTTCCCTTAAGATTAGGAACAAGATAAGGATGTTCACTTTCACCACTCTTATTCAACAAAGTACTGGAAGTCCTAGCCACAGCAATCAGACAGGAAGAAGAATTAAAAGACATCCAATTTGGAAAGGAAGAAGTAAAAATGTCATTATTTGCAGATAACATGATACTGTACATAAAGAACCATAAAGATTCCACCAAAAAACTACTAGAACTGATAAATGAATTCAGTAAAGTAGAAGGATAAAAAATATCTAGAAATAGGTTGCATCATTTTTATACACTAATAATTAACCATTAGAGAAAAAAAAAAACTAAGAAAACAATCCCACTTACAATTGCATTAAAAAAACAATTAAATAACTAAGAATAAATTTAACCAAGGATACGAGACCTGTACTTTGAAAATTACAAGACACTGAAGAAAAATTTGAGTAGATACAAATAAATGGAAGCATATACCATATTCATTGATAGGAAGAATTAGCATTGTTAAAATGTCCTTACTTCCACCCTGACAGATTGACTCAGTTGGTTAAAGCATTTTTCTGATAAGCAAAGGTTGTGGGTTTGATCCCTGGTCAGGGCACAAGCAGGAGCAGATCGATGTTTCTGTCTCTCTCTCTCCTCCTTCCTTTCTCCCTAGAATCAATCAATCAATCAATAATAATAAAAATAATAAAGTTCAGGCCCTGGCCGGTTGGCTCAGTGGTAGAGCATCGGCCTGGCGTGCAGAAGTCCCGGGTTCGATTCTCGGCCAGGGCACATAGGAGAAGCGCCTATCTGCTTCTCCACCCCTCCCCCTCTCCTTCCTCTCTGTCTCTCTCTTCCCCTCCCACAGCCAAGGCTCCATTGGAGCAAAGATGGCCCGGGCACTGGGGATGGCTCCTTGGCCTCTGCCTCAGGCGCTAGAGTGGCTCTGGTCGCAGCAGAGCGACGCCCCAGAGGGGCAGAGCATCGCCCCCTGGTGGGCAGAGCGTCGCCCCCTGGTGGGCGTACCGGGTGGATCCCGGTCGGGCGCATGCGGGAGTCTGTCTGACTGTCTATCCCCGTTTCCAGCTTCAGAAAAATACAAAAAAAAAAATAAAGTTCATACTTCTTAAAGCAATCTTTAGAGTAAACACAATTTCTATCAAAATACTAATGATGTATTTCACAGAAGTAGAACAAATAATTCAAAAATTTATATGAAACCATATAGCATCCCAAATAACCACAGCAATCTTGAGAAAGAAGAATAAAGTTGGAGGAATCATGCTACATAATATCAAACTATACTATAAGGCCATAGTAATCAAAACATCATGCAACTGGCATATAAGAAGACATATACGTCAATGGAAAAGAGGATAGAGCCTAGAAATAAACTCACGCCTATATGGTCAATTAATACTTGACAAAGGAGGCAAGAACATACAATGGGGTAAAGAGAGTCTATTTAATAAATAGCATTGGGAAAACTGGACATATACATGCAAATAAATGAAACCAGACCACCTTTTATACCATACACAAGAATAAACTCAAAATGGATTACAGACTTAAATATAAGACTTGAAATCATAAAGCCCCTAGAAGAAAACAGGCAGACAATCTCAGACATTTCTCCTAGCTTTTTTTCCCTTTTACTGATACTGTATATCTATCTTCTTGGGCAAGGGAAACAAAAGAAAAAAAATAAGTGGACCTACATCAAACTAAAAAGTTTTTGTACAGCAAAGGAAACCATCAACAAAATGAAAAGACAACCCTCTGAATGGTAGAACATATTCAGCAATGATACATCTGATAAAGGATTAATATCCAAAGTTTATAAAGACGCATACAATTCAACGCTGAAAAAAGGAACAATCCAATTAAAAAATGGACAAAGGACCTGAATAGACACTTCTCCAAAGAGGACATACAGATAGATGGCCAATAGAAATCTGAAAAGATGCTCAACATTACTAATCATCAGAGAGATACAAATTAAAACCACAATGAGATACCACCTCACACCTGTCAGAATGGCCATCATCAAGAAATCATCAGACAACAAGTGCCAATAAAGATGTGGTGAAAAGGGAGCCCTTCTGTACAGTTGTTGCAAATGCAGATTGGTGTAGCTACTGTGGAAACCAGTATGGAAGTTCCTCAAAGAAATAAAAATGGGACTGCCTTATGACCCAGCAATAACACTTTTGGGTATATATATCCAAAGTAACCAAAACCATTAATTTGAGAGAATATATGCACCCCTATGTTCACTGCAGCATTACTTTCAATAGCCAAGATATGGGAGCAACCCAGTGGCCATCAATAGACAAGTGGATAAAAAAGTGGCGGTGCATGTACACTCTGGAATATTACTCAGCCATTAAAAAAATGAAACCCTGCCCTGGCCAGATGACTTGGTGGTTAGAGCATTGTCCTGGAGCATAGAGGTTGCTGGTTTGATTCCTTCATCAGGGCACATACAGGAGCAGCTGAATGTTCCTCTCCCCCCGCCAAAGAAACAAAAAGAAAAAGAAAGAAAGAAAGCAAGGGAGAAATCTTACCACTTGTGACAGCATGGATGGACATAGAGGGTATTATGCTACATGAAATGCGAGTTGGAAAGAGACATGTACCACATGATTTCACTTCTTTGTGGAATCTGATGAACAATATAAAGGAACAGACAAAACAGGAACAGACAAGACAGAAACAGACTCATAGGTACAGAGAACAGATTGATGGTGGCCAGAAGAGAGAGTGGTTGGGGGACTGTGTGAAAAAGTGAAAAGATTGAGAAGTACAGAATGAGAGTTACAAAATAGTCATGGGGCTGTTAAGTACAGCATAGGAAATATAGTTAATAATATTATAATAACTCTGTATGGTGCCAGTTGAGTACTGGAAATATTAGGGGGACCACATTGTAAAATATATAATTGTCTAACCACTATGATGTACACCTGAAATAAATACAAAGTAACCTTACATGTAAGCTGTAATAAATTTTTTAAATAAAAAATGTAAAATAAGGAGAAAATATTTAGGGTCTAAGTTATACTTTTTATTTGTGCTGACTTTAGGAATACTACTGGGAACCAGAAAAAATTCTTTTTTATTTATTTTGTGGACTTTTATCTTACTGTTCTCTTTCTCCCAGCTCATATTAAAATAATTCAAAATGAGAAAAAAATGCTTTTTTTGCTCTTAAAACCTTGTGATAGAAAAAATGTATTGACAATGATATATATATATGATTTTAAAAATGGAGGTTAATTTATGTTAACAGATATGGCATTATTGCCTGGGAAAAGACAAAGTTTCAAGTGGTTCATATTTTCTCCTAACTGTGAAAACAAAGTGCATATACAACAACTCAGTGAATTGTTTTTCTTTTTTGTTGTTGTTCTTTTCTTTTCTTTTTTTTATTAAGTGAGAGGCAGGGAGGTAGACAAACTCCTGCATGTGCCCCAACTGGGATCCACCCAGCAAGCCCCCTATGGGCATGATGCTCTGCCCACCTAGGGCCACTGCTCTGTTGCTCAGGGAACTGAGCTATTTTAGTGCCTGAGGCAGAGGCCATGAAGCCATCCTCAGCACCCAGGGCCAACTTGCTCAAACCATTCAAGCCATGGCTGCAAGAGGAGGAGGAGGAGGAGGAGGAGGAGGAGGAGAGAGAGAGAGAGAGAGAGAGAGAGAGAGAGAGAGAGAGAGAGAGAGGGGGAGGGGTGGAGAAGCAGATGGTCACTTCTCTTGTGTGCCCTGACTGGGAATCGAAACTGGGACTTCTACACGCCAGGCCAATGTTCTACTGCTGAGCCAACCAGCCAGAGCCACCCAGTGAATTGTTTATTCAACACTTTTTATTGGTTCCTTTCATAAATAACAAGGTGACAAGAATAATTTCAACCCATTTTATTCATTAGTTTCCTAGTTTTGTAGGTGAAACTTGTTCTTATCTAGACAATTGTACTTCTCTGTTCTAAATTCATAGAGACAGAGACATTTTTTTTTTGTATTTTTCTGAAGCTGGAAACGGGGATAGACAGTCAGACAGACTCCCGCATGCGCCCGACCGGGATCCACCCGGCACGCCCACCAGGGGGTGACGCTCTGCCCACCAGGGGGCGATGCTCTGCCCCTCCGGGGAATTGCTCTGTTGCGACTAGAGCCACTCTAGCGCCTGGGGCAGAGGCCAAGGAGCCATCCCCAGCGCCCGGGCCATCTTTGCTCCAATGGAGCCTCGCTGCGGGAGGGGAAGAGAGAGACAGAGAGGAAGGAGAGGGGGAGGGGTGGAGAAGCAGATGGGTGCTTCTCCTGTGTACCCTGGCCGGGAATTGAACCCGGGACTTCTGCACGCCAGGCCGACACTCTACCACAGAGCCAACCGGCCAGGGCCCAGAAACATTTTTTAAAGATAAATGTTGTAGATACAAGCATGTCAGGTTTGCTGACATCAAAATTCAGAACTTAATTCAACAAACTTTTGTAGAATCTACTGTGTGAACATATATTCTGTCCTCAAGGAGTTTATAATGTACTAAGAATTATAAGAAATATGATGATAATGGCATCTTTTATTGAGTGCTCAGTAGTGTCAAATACCCTTTTCCCAGATGACTTCTTTTAGTCCTCACAGGAACCTGCTAAGTAGTAGCATTATTATCTTAATTTTATAGATAAGGAAAGTGAGTCTTAGAGAGGTCAAATAATTTGCCCACAAGGTCAGTCACACAGCTTACAACAGTGACATTGGGAATAAAGCCCAGATCTGTCTAATACTGGAGTTCTAAACTGACAAAGGACTATAATACAAAGATTGTTAGAGGTGACTCTGCTACAGAAACCTGCTGGGTAGACTCCAAGAAACCAAAGCCTGTGGGTCCCTTGGGGTGAGGGAATAGAGAGTAGGGTTGCAGAGTTGACACTCAGAGAAACTGACGGAAGGGCATCACCAGGTGTGGAGCCTGAGGCTGAATTTTACACATGTGTAGAAATCTCACCTATCCAGTACACAGTGATGACTGATAGATTGATAGCTCTCTTTTGGTTCTGCAGGAGATAGGGAACGATTGTTTTAAGTCAGTAGTGATTTTAACTGATTAGTTCCACTAACAAGACAAGGCAGAATGTGGTAAGTGGCATAAGAGAACTTTGTATAAAATGCCATTAGGGTTCATATAATAAAAAATAATAACAAGAGCTTGCATTTTCAGAATGCTTTCTCTGCAAAGATCTGTGCCAAATGCATCATCTTACTAAATCCTCACAATGCTTACTTTATGAAGTGGGTAAGTTTTCTCATGCCTGCCCATGGATAACTCTGAATTGAGCGTTTTATCCAAGGCTGCACAGCTAGTAAGCAGTGGCTGGATTCAAACCCACATCGGTATGGTTGACCTCAGGGAGTTTCTAGATGAATGACTCAGGATAGTCTTTATGAATCAGGTGGCAATTGAGGTGGACCCAAAAGGGAGCCAAGTGCAAGAACAGCAAGTGGAATAGTTTGCCTGGAGCTTCATGTGGTTGAGGAGCTATAGGGGCAGAGAAGACTGAAGAGAGCAGTTGAGATCAGATTTTGGAGATATCTGAATTCCAAGCTGAAGAATTTGTGCTATGTAGTTGTATTAGTTTGCTAGGGCTTCCAAAACAAAGTACCATGAACTGGATGGCTTAAAGAACAAAAATGTATTGTCTCACAGTTCTGGAGGCCAGGAGTCCAAGATCAAAGGGTTGGCAGTGCTGTTTCCTTCTTATGGCAATGAGTGGAGGCTCTTTCCTGGGCTGCTCTTTGACCTGGAAGTGATCTTTTTTTTCCCCCTGTGTCTGCACATTGCTTTCCCTCTATGCTTGTCCAAATTATCTTTTCTTATGAGGACTCCAGTCCGATTGGATTAGGGACCACCCGAATGACCTCATTTGAACTTGATAACCTCTGTAAAGACCCTATCTTCAAATATAGTCACATCATGAGGTTCTGGGGGTTAGGACTTCCACATGAATTCAGGGAAGCAGCACACAATTCAGCTTGTATCACTAATTAGGTAGATGGTTCAGTGGTTTTATAGTGTCTGCTTTATTTTGAGAAAACCATTGTTTAATTTCAGACTTTCAAATCAGGTACATAAAATCAAGTGATGCAGATCATATGAAATAGAGAGGGTAATAAATCTCAGAGGCATCAGTGTGGTGAGAAGAAAAAGAAAACCTTTCTATTTAAAACAAGAGCCAACTACAGACAGTTTTGCATCAGGAACTGGGGCATTGTTCATGTCTACAGAGGCGCTTCTTTGTTTGGGAAAAATATCTTGATGACATATTTGAGTTGAAATGGTGAATGATATATCCCTCAACATAGTTTTGGGCATTGATTGAAAGGGCAGAATAAAACAAATAATTAAAATTTTCATTCTACTAAAGGTTGACTTTGAAAAATCGGGGTTGGCTGCAGATAATGTCTAGAGGAAGGAAGGTGACAATAATGACAGAATTGGAAGAGAAGGGAAGGGAAGGGAAGAGAAAGAAGTAAAACATGACAGGTTGGAATCAGGAAAGAAAGTTGGACAGTTTGGTATGATGGAAGTGTTCAGGGTCATACAATATTCAATTTTCAGTTGTGTGTCATTTGTTATCAATGTATTGTCCTTTCAAATGACTTCTACAGGTACTATCCTTTTGATAGTGATGTGTGGAGGGATTATTTGAAAAAGATCTGAATTCTATGGGTAGGTCTAAATGCGACAAAGAAAGAATGACTTCAGAGGCAAGATGGTCCTGAGATAAGAACTTAGTGGAAACAAGAATTTGAAGTCTCAGAGTTCTGGAATTAGGCCAGATGGGGACCACTACTTATTAGCAGTGTGGCCTTGAGGAAGTCAATTAACTTCTTAAGCCTCAATTTCCTCTTCTTGGAAGAGGGAGACAAAATGAAACTATCTCATATGGTTGCTGTGTGTGAGGATTAAATAAGATAATGGTTATTAGATGTTTGAAACGACGCCAGACACATAATTAAGTGCACGATAAATATTAGCTGTGGGAAAGACCAAGAGACTTTCAGCAATACTTGGAATGAGGACTGAAAGCACTTTTTTGTAAGTATTGAAAGAAAGGACTAGGCCAGAAGGAGGGAGGTCTTGGGAACACCCAGGCTGGAAACATCTGGGTTGCTCTGAGGAGTAAGGATAGATCTGTAGGAGTGTAGTGCATAGAAAGAATGAAATTAACAAACTTCCTGGAAGAAAATCAAGGGAAAATATCTTTTAATTAATTCAATCAATGATGAGTACTCCCCATCCCACTGTTGCTCTTTCTGTCTCTCTCACAGTTTGGCTTTGTTTTTTAGCCATGGTGCTGCTGGACGAGTGTCTCCTCCCATACCCATTTATATTTTATTATGATACATTGCAAGAATTCAGAAAAGCATAGAGAAAAACATCATGAATACCTGTGAGCCTACCACCCAGTCCTAGCAAATCTGAATGTTTTGCCTTGCTGTCTACAGTTTTAAAAATTTAATTATTTTTTAGAAATGAAATGTTATAGATACAACTAAAGCCTTCCTCCCTTCCAGTCTGTGAACACCTCTCCCAGGAATACGAGTCTTTGGAATACAATGTGAATTATGTTCCATGGAGCTGTGCAGCAACAGTCCAGGATCCTGAATTAAATGTTTTTCATCCTTATGTATGTTTTAGTAGTTTTAACACCGATGACTGTATCAATAAACAATGTTGTTTGACAGGTTTTATTATTTTAAAAATTTTACTTATTGATTTTAGAGAGAGAGAAAGAAAGAGAGAGAGAAACGTAGGGTTTTTTTGTTTCACTTACTCATGCCGTCATTGGTTGCTTGTTGTATGTGTCCTGAGTGGGGATCAAACCTACAACTTTGGTGTATCTGGACGATGCTGTAACCAATTGTACTACCTAGCCAAGGCCTTTTTTACAGGTTTTAAACTTAACTAATGGTACCTCCCTGTATTTAACATTCTACGTGTTTATTTATTTATTTTTGTTTATGACTCAATTATTGAATTTTTCCATGCAGAGAGATACAAGGAGCTGTGTAAAATGAAATTCTATTGTATGAATATGTCACAATTTATCCTTTCTCCTGTTGATGGACAGTTAGGTTTTTTCTTTATTTTTTTCCCCTTTGCTATTGGTGCAGTGAACAGTCTTATACATTGTGCAAGAGTTTCTCTAGGGAATATGCAGGAGTGAAATTGTGTATCTTCAGCTTTCTCCGATATTTGCAAATTGCTCTCCAAAGTAATTTTACTAATTTAAATTAATTGTAGTGGTGTACCAGTGGTGTACGAGTTAATATTGTTTTACATCTTCATCGACAGTTGGGATTGTAATATTTTATAATGTTTGTCAATCTAATGGCTAGGAAATATGTAGTTACTTTAATTTAGTTATTCTGTTATTTTAGTCTTGTTATTTTAATAGTTATTGGTGAGGCTGGTTGTATTTTCATAAATATATCAACCATTTCAGTTTCCTTTTCTGTGAGTTACCTTTTCCTTTCCTTTAAGGATTAAATGAAGTTGTATGTGTAAAGCAGTTAGAATAATGCCAGATATAAAGTACATAATACATACGACCTATTATTATTTGCCTGTTTTCTTATTGGATTGCTATTGATTTGTATAATTCTGATATATATTTTATATAACTCCTTTGTTATGAGTTGCAAATATTGTCTCCCATTATGTAATTTGTGTTTTTATTTTTTATAGTGTACATACATTTTAGATTTCAATGAGTCAAACTTATTCTTTTTAAAAAATTATTTATTTATTTATTCATTTTACAGAGGAGAGAGAGAAAAAAAGAGAGAGAGAGAAGCGGGTAGGAACAGGAAACATCAACTCCCATATGTGCCTTGACCAGGCAAGCCCAGGGTTTCAAATGGGCGACCTCATTGTTCCAGGTCAACGCTTTATCCACTGCGCCACCACAGGTCAGGCTAACTTATTCTTATCGTATAAGTTTTTGTATGTTTTGAGTCCTGTTAAAGAAATCCTACCCTGATGTCATAAAGACAGTCTTATCTCTTATAAAAATTTTTATGTTTAGTTTTCATATTTAGATTTTTAGATCTATGTGGATTTTATTTTTGTGTAGGAATTGTTTTGTTTTGTTTTTCCCAAAGAAAACTAGCATGATTTAATGAATGGCCCATACTTTCTTCAATGAAATGTAATGTTACTGCTATTGTGTATCAAGTTTTTACAGGTTTGTTTGGCAGTTTGTTCTCTGGTGGCACTGGGCGATCTATATTTGTCCCTGCATCATTGCCACTTTTCCTGACTACTTGATTCTATATAACAAGTTGTAAAGTTAAGTTCCTTCTGTTTTGCTTTTCTTCATAAATGTTCTCAACTCTTCTTGGCTCTGTGCTCTTCCATTTGAATTTTAGAATCAATTTATAAAATCTCAAAAAAAATTTGATGGGGTTTTTGTTAGAATTGCATTGACTTTAAGGATCAATTTGGGAGAATTGATATCTTTATGATATTGAGTCTCCCCTTTCACAGGCATAATACAATACTGCCTTTTTAAACTTCTTCATTTGCTTTTCAGTAAGGTTTTAGTAGGTTCTTCCCTAAGGTCTTTTAAAATATTGTTTGAGTTTATTCCTATTTACGATATTAGTCAGAGTTTTCCAGAAAAACAGAACTAATAGGACAGATATAGGCGTAGATGTAGGTACAGGTATAGATTTAAATGGAGATTTATTGTAGGAATTAGCTTTGAGGATAACAGCAGTCTCATTGTCTGCTGTTTGCAAATGGGAGAGCCAGGAGAGCCAGTGGTATAATTCAGTCTGAGTTCAAAGGCCTGAAAACTAGGGAGCCAATGGTGTAAATCCCAGTCTAAGACCAAAGGCCTTAGACCCGGGTAGCCACTGGTGTAAGTCCCAGAGTCCAATGGTCCAAGAACCAGAAGCTTTAATATCTGGAGATAGGAAAACACGAACATCCAAGCTCAAGAAGAAAAAGAATTTGCCGTTCTGCCTTTTTGTTCCTTTTGGATCCTCAATCAATTGGATGATGTCCACCCACATTGCTGAAGGCAGGTCTCTTTACTCAGTCTACCAAATTAAATGTCATTCTCTACCAAAAACACCCTCATAGACATGGATAAATAATGTTTTTACATCTCTCTGGTCATCCTTTTACCCAGTTGTGTTGACTCAAAATTAACCATCAAATATAATTTATAATTTTATTGCTATCTGAAAAGTTGTATTTTCTTTTTAATTCATATGTTCTATTTGCTGCTTATATGTAGGAATGCAACAGATTTAATTTTTTAAATTTTTTTAGAGAGAGAGGCAGGGATATTGAAAGAGAGAGAGAGACAGGAACATCAAGCTACTCCTTTATATGCCCTGACCAGGGATCGGACCGGCAACTTCTGTGTATAGGGATGATGCTCTAACCAACTGAACTATCCAGCCAGGGCTTAATTGTTATTTATTGATCAATTTTTACAGAGACAGGGAGAGGAAGGGAGAGAGAGGGGAGGGGGAAGGGAAGCATTCATTTATTGTTCCACTGAGTTGTAGAATGCAACAGATTTTTTTTTATATGAATCTTTTATACAATGGCATTGCTGGTATCTTTTATTAGGTCCTTATATGCAGATAATCCAACCATATCATTTGAATATAATGATTGCTTTTTTCCTTATGCTTACATCTTTTAGATTTAAATATATTTTTTAGCTTTTGAATTGTTATTTAAAAGGATGTGTGTGTCTATTTCAACACTGATGAGATTCTTCATCTTTTCACCTATTTTGTCCATCTTTTCCTCTGTGTTTTGAATGTATTCATCATATATATATATTCTTGTGACTCTCTCCTGGGCGGGTCTGAAACTTGAATCTAGATATAACTTTATATTACATTTCACAGGCTTGACAGATACCAAATAATGGTCCAAGGGTAAAATCAGCTGTGTGCTTGATGAGCCCAAAGTTTTTGCCAAATCTCTTAAAGTTTATTAATCTTTCCAGTAAGCTTTTGATTATATTATTCATCACTAGTATATCTAAAAAAATAACTTCTATAATATTTATTACTTATTCATTTGGCTAACTTCTTGAGTTATAAAATGTGCTCATTAATTTTTAAAATACCTTTTCTCAGATAAGTATCTGAGAAGCATATTTTTTTTTTTTTGTATTTTTCTGAAGCCAGAAATGGGGAGGCAGTCAGACAGGCCACCCGGCATGCCCACCAGGGGGCGATGCTCTGCCCCTCTGGGGCGTCACTCTGTTGTGACCAGAGCCACTCTAGCGCCTGAGGCAGAGGCCACAGAGCCATCCTCAGCACCCAGGCAAACTTTGCTCCAATGGAGCCTCGGCTGCGGGAGGGGAAGAGAGAGACAGAAAGGAAGGAGAGGGGGAGGGGTGGAGAAGCAGATGGGCGCTTCTCCTGTGTGCCCTGGCCGGGAATCGAACCCGGGACTCCTGCACGCCAGGCTGACGCTCTACCACTGAGCCAACCAGCCAGGGCCAGAAACATATTTAATTATCACTCCTGCTTTAGCTGTACCCCTCTGGTTTGTGGTGCCCAGTGTTTTCACAGTTTTGTACACTAATTTCCATTATGATTTCATTATGTGGCTAATGAATCATTTAGAAAAGTTTTTCATTGCCAATATATGTTTTCAAATTACTTTTGTTATATTCTTTTTTTTTATAAATATTTATTTTAATGGGGTGACATCAATACATCAGGGAACATATATTCAAAGAAAACATTTCCAGGATATCTTGTCATTTAGTTCTGTTGCATACCCATCACCCAAAGAGAGATTGTCCTCCGTCACCCTCTAACCAGTTTTCTTTGTACCCCTTCCCCTCCCCCTCTCCTTCATTACCTCCCCCCCCCCATAACCACCACATTCCTGTCCATGTCTCTTAGTCTCGCTTTTATGTCCCACCAATGTATGGAATTCTGCAGTTCTTGTTTTTTTTCTGATTCACTTATTTCACTCTGCATAATGTTATCAAGAGTCCACCATTCTGCTGTAAGTGATCCAATGTCATCATTTCTTCTAGCTGAATATAGTATACCATGGTGTATATGTGCCCCATCTTTTCTTTATCCAGTCTTCTATTTTTTTTTACAGTGATTAAAAGCCTTTAAGCAAACTCTTGGCCAATACAGCAAGAATCCATAAAAGAGTAGTGTCCTTAACATGTTCACCAAGTCCAAGTTGGCCCCATCACCATGCCAAATCCCTGAAAAATGCAACCCAACCACAGTTCAGTCTGTTAGGAGCTGTCACAGGGAGCAGGAGTCCAGGAAAAGTCCACATCCAGGAAAAGTCCGCATGGCACTGGAATTGTTGTCACCATTCTATACTTTGCAGCTCATGTCCAAGTCCCAATGACCGCTGCTTCTAGCTGGTAATGGTTCAGGTAGACTGGAAAAGCCATTTGCAGCATGCGTGGATATGGAGCTTCTGTTCTTCTCTGCCTGGAGAGATGAGAGCAGGTTGCTTTTCCCTGGAGCTCTGCGACTGTGGCATGGTAAAGAGAACCTTGGGAAACACTAAGCTGGGTGGCAAAGGTAGATTCATAATAGAAGTTGGCAAAAGGAGGAAAGAGAGCTCTAAATTAGGAGTAGGTCCCAGCCTGAAATATGAGTGGGGCATTGAGGTAGGAGGGGTAAAGGAAACACTATATATTAAGCAAAGCAGCAGAAAATCGGACTATCAACACTCACAACAGAGATCTTTGAGGGAAGAATAAAAAACCTGACTATTCAGGCAAAACATAGTTAAGTGGCCCTTGTGCAAATGAGATCAGTTTACCTGCTTCTTGGAAGAAATACCCTAGGCTCATCCACAGTGTCGTAGATGGGGCCGACGGCCCTGGGCACCTTCAGCCTTCAGTGGCCAACCTCAGCTTTCTGGGCAAGGTTAGGTCATAGGTGGCTGGAGCAGGGCTGGAAGAGACTGAACCCTCCCTTAGAGAAGCGAGGGGGAAGCCTACCTTCCAGTGTCCCTGTTTCCTCACAGCAGAGGCATGTAAGCCTGGCAGGCTTTAGCTCAATGACCTTCCTTTCCACTACTGAAGCAGGACCCAGATGGCATCCTATGAGACCCCTGTGGGGTGTTGGAGCCTTTAAGGGTGTATCCTAAAAGCTGGTAGTTCCCCTGATCTCTATTGGGCTTTTTCTGCCTCTAGGTGTCTTAAAAGCCATGCTCAGAAGATCTTGCTGAGGGGTTTGAGGATCCCCATCTGCCTATATAAATCTTTTTCATATATCTGGAGCTATATGGAAAAAGACAAAACAGTGTTATTAGCTAGATCTAATAAAGAAGGTAGTAGTTTGCAGGCTAAAAATATTTGGTGTATTCTGTTCATCAGCATTCAAAAGAAATGTAATTTTTTTTAAGTAAAAAGCATGATATGGTAGACGCGTAGGAATTCCAGGATATGACTACCCCCTTTAAAATTTTTTTTTAAATTGACCTTAAAATGTTTGCTGAGTACACTTTAATAATACCTTAACTTTAAAGATTGTAAGCATGACAAAATACAGTAAATGCTTTTGCTCCATATGCAGGAGCATTTTCAGTTTAGCCAGTTTAGGAAATCCAATAATAGAACAATGCATACAGACAATGAGCTATAACATGCTTAGCAGCCTCTCCTGTTCTGACAGAGGTTACTATAGATCCAGAATATGTATCCACTGTAATGTGGACATACGACTGTTTGCCAAATGCAGGTATATGAGTAACATTCATCTGCCAAGGTTGTCCTGGTAGGGGTCCTTGAGGGTTAACTCCAAATGAAGGGGCAGTATAGGACCCCTTGGACAGGATTTCCCAATCTGCCGTGCTGCTTCCCGAGAGAGTTGAAACTGTTTACACCGGGCTGCAGTGTTCTGGTGATGAATAGTATGAGACTGACTTGCTCAGTCTGTCATGGTTGCTCCATATAATTTTCTTTTGGGTAGCTTGCTCAACAAGGGCATTCCTAGGCCCTGGCCGGTTGGCTCAGTGGTAGAGCCTTTGCCTGGTGTGCAGGATTCCCGGGTTTGATTCCCAGTCACAGCACACAGAAGAAGCACCCATCTACTTCTCCACCCCTCCCCCTCTCCTTCCTCTCTCTCTCTCTTCCCCTCCCGCAGCCAAGGCTCCACTGGAGCAAAGCCACCCCGGGACTAAGGATGGCCCCATGGCCTCTGCCTCAGTCGCTAGAATGGCTCTGGTTGCAACAGAGCAACACCCCAGGTGGGCAGAGCATTCCCCCCTGGTAGGCATGCCAGGTGGATCCCGGTGAGGCACATGTGGGAGTCTGTCTGACTGCCTCCCCATCTCCATCCTCAGATAAATACAAAAAATAAATAAATAAAAGAAAAAATACATCAACAAAAAAAAAAAAGAAAGAGAAAAAGAAAAGAAAGAAAAAAAAAGGGGGGGGGGCATTCCCTTGTGCTAAAGCTCCAGGGAGCATGGAGTGAGCTTGAGTATATCCTATGAAACATGGAGCTCTATGTTGACATATAAGTCTTTGAAGAAGGAGGAACTGCTGAAATAGTTCATTAGCATTTGTCCCTAAGATAGCAGTCTTTATAGTGGAAACACCATAAGTAAATGTTTGCTGTCTGTCTATTCCTTAAAGGGGGAATATGGCAAATGCTGAAAAGCCATGATCTTTGTGCCCCTCCCCTCCCCAACCCCCTCCCTCTCCTCCCCCCACCCTGCAACCCCAGCACTGTTGTCCATGTCTCTGAGTCTCATCTTTATGTCCCACCTATGTATGGAATCATATGGTTCTTAGTTTTTTCTGATTTACTTCTTTCGCTCAGTATAATGTTATCAAGGCCCATCCATGTTGTTGTAAAAGATCCTATGTCATTATTTCTAATGGCTGAATAGTATTCCATAGTATATATATACCAAAGCTTTTTAATCCACTAGTCCTCTGATGGACACTTGGGCTATTTCCAGATCTTTGCTATTGTGAACAATGCTGCCATAAACATGGGGGTGCATTTCTTCTTTTCAAACAGTGCTATGGTGTTCTTGGGGTATTTTCCTAACAGTGGTATAGCTGGGTCAAAAGGCAGTTCGATTTTTATTTTCTTGAGGAATCTCCATACTGTTTTCCACAGTGGCTGCACCAGTCTGCATTCCCACCAGCAGTGCAGGGGGGTTCCCTTTTCTCCACATCCTCGCCAGCACTTATTCTGTGTTGTTTTATTGATGAGCGCCATTATGACTAGTGTGAGGTGATATCTCATTGTGGTTTTAATTTGCATTTCTCTAATCATTAGTGATGTTGAACATTTTTTCATATGCCTATTGGCCATCTGTGTGTCCTCTTTGGAGAAGTGTCTATTAATTTCTTTTGCCCATTTTTGGATTGGATTGTTTGTCTTCCTGGTATTAAGTTTTACAAGTTCTTTATAAATTTTGGTTACTAACCCCTTATCAGACGCAATGTCAAATATATTCTCTCATTGTGTAGTTTGTCTTTTTATTCTGTTCTTATTGTCTTTAGCTGTGCAGAAGCTTTTTAGTTTGATAAGGTCCCATTTGTTTATCCTGTCTTTTATGTCACTTGCCTGTGGAGACAAATCAGCAAATATATTGCTGCGAGAGATGTCAGTGAGCTTACTGCCTATGTTTTCTTTTTAGATGCTTATGGTTTCACGGCTTACATTTAAGTCTTTTATCCATTTTGAGTTTATTTTTGTGAGTGGTGTAAGTTGGTGGTCTAGTTTCATTTTTTTGCAGGTAGCTGTCTAATTTTCCCAACACCATTTGTTGAAAAGGCTGTCTTTACTCCATTGTATTTCCTTACCTCCTTTGTCAAATATCAGTTGTCCATAGAGCTGTGGGTTTATTTCTGGGTTCTCTGTTCTGTTCCATTGATCTATGTGCCTGTTCTTATGCCAGTACCATGCTGTTTTGAGTACAATGGCCTTATAATATAACTTGATATTCGGAAGTGTGATAACTCCCGCTTTATTCTTCCTTTTCAAGATTGCTGAGGCTATTCGTGTTCTCTTTTGGTTCCATATAAATTTTTAGAATATATGATCTATATCTTTGAAGTAAGTCATTGGTATTTTAATTGGCATTGCATTGAATTTATAAATTGCTTTGGGGAATATAGACATTTTAATGATGTTTATTCTTCCTAACCATGAGCACGGTATATGCCTCCACTTATTTGTACCTTCCCTGATTTCTTTTATCAATGTTTTATATTTTTCCGAGTGCAAGTCTTTAATCTCCTTGGTTAGATTTATTCCTAGGTACTTTTTTGGTTGCAATGGTAAAGGGAATTAATTCCTTGATTTCTCTTTCTGACAGTTCATTATTAGTGTATAAAAATGCCTCTGATTTCTGAGTATTGATTTTATATCCTGGCACTTTGCTGAATTCATTTATCAGGTCTAGTAGTTTTTTGACTGAGACTTTAGGGTTTTTTATATACAATATCATATCATCTGCCAATAATGATAGTTTTACTTCTTCTTTTCCAATTTGGATGCCTTTTATTTCTTTTTCTTGTCTGATTGCTGTGGCTAGGACTTCCAGAACTATGTTGAATAAGAGTGGTTAAAGGGGGCACCCCTGCCTTGTTCCTGACCTTAAGGGGATTGCTTTTAATTTTTTCCCATTGAGTATGATGTTGGCTGTGGGTTTGTCATAGATGGCCTTTATCATGTTGAGGTATGTTCCCTGTATTCCCATTTTGCTGAGAGTTTTGATCATGAATGGGTGCTGGATTTTATCAAATGCTTTTTCTGCATCTTTTGAAATTATCATGTGGTTTTTCTCCTTTCTTTTGTTTATGTGATGAATCACATTGATTGATTTGTGAATATTGTACCAGCCTTGCCTCCCAAGAATAAATCCTACTTGATCATGGTGTGTGATTTTTGTCATATATTGCTGGATCCGGTTTGCTAATATTTTGTTGAGGATTTTTGCATCTAAGTTCATCAGGGATATTGGCCTATAGTTTTCTTTTTTTGTGTTGTCTTTGCCTGGTTTTGGAATCAGAATTATGCTTGCCTCATAAAAGGAGTTTGGAAGTCGTCCTTCTTCTTGAATTTTTTGAAATAGCTTGAGAAGGATAGGAGTTAGTTCTTCTTTGAATATTTGGTAGAATTCACTTGTGAAGCCATCAGGCCCAGGACTTTTCTTTTTTGGGAGTTTTTTGATAGCTGTTTCAATCTCATTTGTTGTAATTGGTCTGTTTAGGTTTCCTGATTCTTCCAGATTGATTTTTTGAAGATTATATGATTCAAGGAATTTGTCCATTTCATCTAGGTTGTCTAGTTTTTTGGCGTACAGTTCTTCATAGTATTTTCTTACAATATTTTGTATTTCTGTTGTGTCAGTTGTTATTTCTCCACTCTCATTTCTAATTTTATTTATTTGAGTCCTCTCCCTTTTTTTCTTGGTGAGTCTCGTTAAAGGTTCATCAATCTTGTTTACCTTTTCAAAGAACCAGCTCCTGGTTTCATTGATCCTCTGTATTGTTTCTTTAGCCTCTATGTCATTTATTTCTGCTCTGATCTTTATTATTTCCTTCCTTCTACTAGCTCTGGGCTTTACTTGCTGTTATTTTTCTAGTTCTTTTAGATGCAGGGTTAAGTTGTTTATTTGAGCTTTTTCTAGCTTCTTGAGGTATACCTGTAATGCTATAAACTTCCCTCTCAGGACTGCTTTTGCTGTGTCCCATAAATTTTGAGTTGATGTATGCTCATTATCATTTGTTTCTAGGAATTTTTAATTTCTTCTTTGATCTCAATGTTAACCCATTTGTCCACTGCGCCACCACAGGTCAGGCCCCATTTGTTATTTAATAACATGCTATTTAGTTTCCAAGTGTTTGAATGTTTTTCAATTTTTCTATTGTGGTTGATTTCTAGTTTAATGCCATTGTGATCAGAGAAAGTGCTCGATATGATTTCAATCTTCTTAAATTTGTTGAGACCACTTTTGTGCCCTAACATGTGGTCTATTCTAGAGAATGTACCATGAGCGCTTGAAAAGAATGTATATTCTGCTGTTTTAGGGTGAAAGGTTCTGAAGATATCTATTAAATCGAGTTGATCTAATATGTCCTTTAAGTCTGCTGTTTCTTTGTTAATTTTCTTTCTTGAGGATCTATCTAATGATGTTAATAGGGTATTGAAATCCCCTACTATTATAGTATTGCTGTTGATCTCGCCCTTTAAGTCCATCAAAGTCTGCTTTATATATTTAGGTGCTCCTATATTAGGTGCGTAGATATTTATAATGGTTATATCTTCCTTTTGGATTGCTCCCTTTATCATTATGTAGTGACCTTCTTTATCTCTAACTATGGTCTTTGTTTTAAAGTCCATTTTGTCTGATGTAAGTATTGCTACCCCAGCTTTTTTTTCATTTCCATTCGCGTGAAATATTTTTTTCCATCCATTTATCTTCAGTCTGTGTGCATCTTTTGATTTAAGGTGTGTCTCTTGTAGACAGCATATGTACGGGTCCTGTTTTTTTATCCACGCAGCTACCCTATGTCTCTTGATCGGATCACTTAATCCATTAACATTTAAGGTTATTACTGATATGTAATTGTTTATTGCCATTTTTTTCTTTAAAACTGTATTCCTCTTTTGCTATATTCTTTTTTTCCTTTGATCTGTTTACAACAGGTTCCTTAGCATTTCTTGCAGCCTTGGTTTGCTTGCAGTGAATTCCTTGAGTTTTTTTTTTTTTTTTTTTTTTTTTTTTTTTTTGGTCTGTAAAGCTTTTTATTTCTCCTTCAATTTCAATTTTAAATGATAGCCTTGCTGGATAAAGTAGTCTTGGTTGTAGGTTCTTGTTCTGCATTAATTTGCATATTTCTTGCCATTCCCTTCTGGCCTTAACTGTTTCTGTTGAGAAGTCAGAAGTCATCCTTATGGGGGCTCCTTTGTAGGTGATAGTCTTTTTTTCTCTAGCAGCTTTTGCTTTTAATATTTTCTCTTTATCATTTAGCTTTGGAATTTTAATTATGATGTGTCTTGGTGTTGGTTTCTTTGGGTTTCTCCTTAATGGAGTTCTCTGTGCTTCCTGAACATGTGAAATGTTTTCCTGCCTTAATTGAGGGAAGTTTTCCGCTATGATATGATTGAACAAAGTCTCTATCTCTTGTTCTTTCTCTTCTTCAGGAACCCCTATGATGTGGATGTTATTTCTCTTCATGTTGTCACAGAGCTCTCTTAGAGTTTCCTCAGACTTTTTGAGTTTCTTTTCTTTTTTCTGCTCTGCTTCTGTGCCTTTATTTATCATGTCCTCTAACTCACTGATTTGATTCTCTGCTTCATCCATCCTGCTTTTAATTCCTTCCATTGTATTCTTTATTTCAGATATTGTATTTGTCATTTCTGACTGATTCTTTTTTATTATTTCAATGTCTTTTTTTATATTTGTTATCTCTTTATTTAGGTTTTCATAATGGCCATCTATGGTTGTTCTAATATCTTTGAGCATCCTAACAATCCTTATTTTAAACTCTGCATCTGGTAATTTGGTTATATCTGATTCACTTAGGTCCTTTTCTGGGGATTTCTCTTCATTTATTTGTGTTGTATTTCTCTGCCTCCGCATTTTCTCTTCACGGGAGTGGCTGTGATCACGCGCTCGCGCTCGGGTGCACAAGCGTTGGTGGCCTTGGCCTTTGCCCCGTGTGTGACATTATGCTTGGTCCTGAGGGCACTGGCGAGCACCTTTGCTCAGCTGCGGGTCTTCGCCTGTTTCTGGGCTTTCGCCCTGCCCTTGCAGGAGGAGCCCGCTCGAGGAACGGCTGCTAGCCTTGGCTCTACCACTGGGCAGGACTGTGTGCCCAAGCTCAGCTCAGTAGCAGAACTCCGCCTCTTCTGGGCTTTTGCCTTCACCCCCGCGGGAGGAGCCGGCTACCAAGTCAGACCGCAAGCCTGGGTTGCATGGGTGGGGCAAGGCTGTGTTCCTGTGCCCTTGCTCAGGGGCTGGTATCCACCCTATCCGGGGTTCCCGCCCTTCTCCCGCAGGCTGGATTACAGGCTGCCTGCAGCTGAGCTTGACCGCTTTTGCACGCCCCCTTCTCCCCAGCTGGGCAAGATTGAGCTCACACCTGAGCCCAGTGGTAGCCAACTGGCTTCCACCCCTGCCAGCAGAACCACGCCTTTGTCTCCCGCTGCTGCCCGCCCTCCGGCGAGCCCTCAGCCGAGTGGGTGGGGGCGTTGCAGCTCGGACCCTAAGACTCACTACTGTAGACCCAAAAGCTCCCTCCTTCTATGCGACTCTGCTCTGAGTGCCGCGGGGGAGCTTTTTTGGCTGCTCTCCTGCTTCCCTTTGCTGGTATTGCTGTTTCCGGGGAAAATATTCACTTCAGCTTTGGGGAGTGACTCGTCCCAGGGGTTAGGGTGGCTATCTCCCAAAATGTTTATCCCTGTCCCTCCTAGATTACACTCTCTTCCTGTTATTCTGGTCCTCTCCTCTCTCCCTGTCCCCAGGAGCCCCAGGTGAGTGGTTGTGAGACAGATGTTCTGCGCAGTCCCTTTAAGAAGGATCCTGGGTCTGAGAAATCAGACTCTTTCTCACAAACAGTATCCTGTCTTGTTTCCAGCTAAATACTGTCCTTACGCCTCTTCTGGGCTCTGGGGCTGCAGGCTGGGGCTTTGTTCCTGGGGCTCAGGACCCTCCCCTCTCTGCTAAACTCACTTCCCACCACGTGGGTCTCTCCCAGCTGCCGTTCTCTCCGGGGAGCTGGGCAGCCCTCTCCGCGTTTCCTACCAGTCTCAGTGTGGCTTCTTCAGTGTTCCTTGGTTGAAGAGTCCTCTTAGTTTAGTCCAAAGTTGGTTTTTCCAGATGATAGTTCTTAAAATTAGTTTGTAATCCACTTTGGTTCTGGGAGGTAGATGTTGGTACGTCCGCCTACTCCAGCGCCATCTTGTCTCCACTTTTGTTATTTTCTAATGAGGTCAGTAGAGTTTTGATTCTTTGGTAGGTTCTGAGACTTCCTTTATTGCCTACTACAGGGTCAATTTTGAATAAATATTCCATATGTGCTTGAAATAAAAGTGCATTTTTTAATCATTTTGTGTGAAATTACATAAATATTTATTTGAAAAATTAGAATTTTGTTAACTTCAATATAATTACTAAATTTTAAAATCCTAGCTTTGAAGCCTTCTTTATATTTTAATATAAACATCATATCACTTCTATTGATCACAAAATAGGTAATTCATTTTCGTTACTAAATGTTTTTCTTTTAATATATGGATGACAGTGTTAAACACATGCTGAATATTTTAAGTATTTACACTTTCATATTGTTTGTTATAATAGCACACTAAGATAGGAAGAGCCTAACATATTTATATTTCCATCTTAAAATTCTCTTGTGAACTATTTGGTATTCCCATAGTAAATTTTGAATCTTACTAGATTTGCTAAGGTCTTTTGCTCCATTGTCACATTATAAGAATATTAAACAGAGCTAGAACTTGAAGTGAAAATTTAGTGAAATAGAAGCCTCCAGAGTATCTCCTGGGTCTTATTAAATAAGATAGTGGATGCAGTTGTTATAATACTCAAAAGCCATGCTACTTGAAATTGTAGCTCTGTTACATGAGATTCAAGCCTCAGCAGACCCCTGCATTGTAAGGAACATATATTATGAAATTAGTGTCCTAGAAATCTGAATATGAATGAGTCTTGGCTGAATACACATATTTGGCCTAGTTGAAAGGCTTTAAAAAATGAGTTGATGTTCTTGGATCCAATTTAATTTGTAATGAATCTAAGAAACTGAAGAATCATTACCATGGGGTTCCAGAATGAAATCAGTCTTTTTTTGTTATGATTACACTTTGCCCCTACCTTTGATGTGATGCTTTAAAGTGGAACAGACTATTAACAAGACACAGGGAAATTGGGACTAGCACATTTCAAAATCTAAAAGTTTCCCAGCTGCCACTGATTCACATTTAAGTCTGAAATAATTCCATATATTGCTTGGAAATTTAAAAGGTTAGGGGGAGTGGTTGTTTCCCCTGGAGAGATTGTTTGTTTAACAATGTTGGCTTCTAGCGCATTTAGGGCTTGGTGAGTTGTGACTCTGTGGTGGTCAGATTTTGGATGTAAGCTTCCTGAAGCAATAATCCTCTTCTCCTTCCTTTTACATAACAGAAAGAGAATCATCACTTTCTGTTATTTGGATAATATAGACAAAGAAATGATGTCTTAAGTTATTTGAGGAGGTGCTTAGGGGTAATAATATGTAAGCCCTTATTAGGAAAATACTTCAAGGAGATAATTTCAGGTTCCAGCTTGTGTAAACCAGAATCTAAAATGTTACTGTTGACCATGCAGGCAACCCTTAAATTTATAAAAGGGATCTATGCCCACATTTTGTAAGTGGCATGTTTGGAATTTGGAACTGGTTTCTCATAGGAACAAAGCTGTATTTGATTAATGTTCAAAGTGGGACTACAAAATGCCAATTTAATACAGACTGTGACTGAAATATTGTTACATTTCTGATTTTAACCCTTTTTTTCTTTTAAGTTTTATAAAGTATATTTAAACATACAGAATATCTTTAAAGGATACCAATACCAAAGATGCAGGGTCCTAAGCATCATGACTCACATTTAGGAACTCTGCTGGGGCTTTGTATGTTATGTAATTCCCCAAATACATCACTAGAAATTGGCCATCAATGGTGGGAAGGAGGTTCCCTGAACCCCAAGGTGAAATGACACTCTAGAGCCCTGATGGCTAACCTTTTTATAAAAGCCGCCCACTTTTGCAGTGCTGGTCAACCTGGTCCCTTCCTCCCACTAGTGGGCGTTCCAGCTTTCATGGTGGGCCAATCGTGGCACCGTTTGGTTGCTTCACTACCATGAAAGCCTGAACGCCCACTAGTGGGCGGGAGGGGCCAGGTTGACCAGCACTGCAAAAGTGGGAGGTTTCTATAAAAAGGTTCGCCATCATGGCTCTATCAGGCGTCCCCAAACTACGGTCCGCGTGCCGCAATGCAGCCCCCTGAGGCCATTTATCCAGCCCCCACTGCACTTCTGGAAGGGGCACCTCTTTCATTGGTGGTCAGTGAGAGGACCACTGTATTTGGCAGCCCTCCAATGGTCTGAGGGACAGTGAACTGGCCCCCTGTGTAAAAAGTTTGGAGACCCCTGCCAGGTCTCAGGAGTCAAAATGTACCTGTTATCCAGAGCGAGGGAAAGAATGGGGTGGACACAGGGAGCAAGTGGATGAGCTCCAGATATCAGCCAACCACCCAAACACCCAGGTGTAGCCCCCACTGGGAGAAGCTGGGAGCAGGGGAACTGGCTTCTTTTCATCTGTCATGCTGGAGAGTGGAGTGAGGAAAACTTCCACAGAGCACCTGTAACTATTGTTATAAGCCTGCCCTGCTGGATGGGAGTGGAGTGAAGAAGGCAAAGTGAGGTCCATTAAACTACCAATTGACTAGCATACCTATTAGCAAAATCCGAACTGGGAAACTCTATCAGTCAAATAGCCTGGGTGTTTCATCAAGAAATTATAAGGAAAAGAGAACAGAGGAATATTAGCCTAAAAGGGATTAAAAGACATATTTAATTTTTTAAACAGGCCAGACTAAAATATAGTGTTTAGGGACACACATTTAGGTGATAGAACTATTTTTTTAGAGACAAGGAAGTGTTTACTGTAGAAGTCTAGATAATATTTGTGTATGGATCAAAGGAGGGGCTTGTGAGGTGGGCAGTACACATGGAAGGGGTAACTGACAAAGACCTATTTCTTGACCTGAAAATGGTTAAAAAGTTTTGATTTATATGAATTCATAAGCCATACATCTATTACATCTGTGTGGTTTTCCTTATCTGTTTTTCTTTACAATATAGAGCATAAAAAGTAGAAGAGCATACCCATGGAGACAGAGCACTCGGGAGCTGGGAGACTGACGTGGTTACTGAGGATTTTTAAGGAAAGGAGAGGAAAAAGCATTCCCATCACAGCATGGGTAGAACCTGGGGAGGAAGAGATGGCTGGAAAGGCACAGCAGTGACAGAAAAAAGATGAAGGGAAGAATGCAGGGCTCGAAGAAAAGAGGAACACTCGTTAAGTAGCTTGCAGCAGAATCCCGGGCTGAGTTACTGTTCCTCATTGAAGGCACATAGATTGAGGATCCTTGTGGTGGTGCCACCCCAAATACGATCTGGGCAGAAACGAGTGTTTCACAAGTTGTTTTTATTCCATGTCAAAACAAAAATAATCTCACCAACTTGCCTCAAGATGTTATTAAATAGCAATACATGATCTGTTATTTAATCCAAATTTTAACAATGTGGATCAACTTTAATACAAGATTTCTAAGTGGGGAAACACCTAAAAAGCTGGCAGAAACTTAAGAACAGGTAGGCTGAGAGCAGGCAAGACAGAAGGGTTCAAATAGGTGGTCAGAAATAGGGAGTGAAGGTCCCACAGTTGGGTTGGGATTCAAGGTCCAGGTTCTAGTCTCCCAGAATACTGTCAAGAGCAAAGCAGGGCTCCTATTTCAGAGCAACTGAGGTTGCAGGCAAAATAACAAGTGGATTAAGAAGCTGTGGTACATATATACAATGGAATACTATGGGGCCATGACAAAGAAGGAAATCTTACCTTTTGTGACAACATGAATGGACCTAGAAACTATTATGTTAAGTGAAATAAGCCAGGCAGAAAGAGAAAAATATATGACCTCATTCATTTGAGGAATCCAATGAACAATGTGAACTAAGGAATGGAATTGAGACAGAGGAGAGATCAAAGGGACCGGAAGAAAAGAGTACAGAGGGAAAGGGGATGATAGGATGGGATAAACCTGAAGGGAAGAGGGGAAGGTGCTATGGGGAGGGGGGCAAGGGAGATGTTAAGGGGAATACAGGGGAGGGGGGATACATTCGGGGCGACACTAGAATCTATGTAAACACAATAAATTAAAATCAATTAAAAAATAACCAGATAGAGACTTAAGCAGAGGGTCCAAGCAAGTGGTAATAATTGCATCTGGAGTACAAGGTACAATGTTCCAGCGGGGTCAATAGCCAGGTTACTGCACACTGCAGTCCTCAGAGTGATGAAACTCAGGCTCCTTAATTTCTAGTCACTGCATAAAACAGGATTTGTTTCAGAGCTTGGGGCAGACCCAGTTCACAGGAGTGAGGCTGGGGATCGTCAAGTGCCCCCAGCTATAAGAATCGTTTTGCTCTTTCACTCCTTAATCAAATACAAATAAAACTGTTTTCCTGAGTATCATTTTTTTTCTAGAGATTTGACAAGATTTAGTTCACTTTTTGAGTTAAGAATCGCTAGTCAGTGGGGGTGTTTATCCCACTGCAGCACATCAGGATGCCTGTAATGTCTCAGAGTCTCACTTTTTATAATATTAATATTGATGAGTAAGTTTCAGGTGGTGTCAGCCTGATTCCTTCATTATAAAGTATCTCATCAACCTTTAACCTAATAATTTTAGCATCTACCAATGATCATTGCCTAGATCCATTATTTCATTAAAGGTAAGAGTGTTGATTTTCTCCAGTGTCATCATTCCTTCTGCATTTATTAACTAGAATTGTATAAAGAAGAAATTTCCCTCATCAATCGTCTGGCTATTTTGAAATACAATTCTTATAGGAAAGATAGGACAACCAATTAATTCTTGCCTTTTACTTATCAATTTTCAGAATGATTTGGTGTCCTAGTGAGTTCCAGTGGTGACTAATGTGTTTTTATTAACTCATGAATTTATGGATTTTTATATATTGAATGTCTCAATAAATCACTGTGATTTTTCACTTTGATACACAAATTGTCTCATATTAAGCCAGTGGGAGCCCCTTTAAAGTTGACTCATGAGGCCTGTTGCTATGACCACAGTACTCACTGATTATGTCCTTGCTTTCTAGCACAGGAATAGATTTCAGGTGGGTCCTGCAGTCAACCATTTCTCTAAGGAACACTGATTTATATATTGGGGAATGTTTTTCACAGATTACAATTTGTGTGCCAGGGTGCTCATCACTGTTAGTTAGTCATTGCTTCTAGGACTTTTCAGTGGTCAGGGCTAGGAATTACCTTTTTCTTTAAGAAACAGAAAAAAAATTGAGGTTATAGTGATAATTCCAATTAAAATTTAAGATTATAGGATTTCTACCTAACATTGAATTTACATTTGTTTCTCCTTTTATTTTGAACATCTTGGCTATTTATTGATTAAATTTATTGGGGTGACATTGGTTAATAAAATTATATAGGTTTCTAGTCTACAATTCTATAACACTTCATCTGTGTATTGTATTGTATGTTTACTAGCCAAAATCCAATCTTCTTCCATCACCATATATTTGACCACCTTTACTTTTTAATACTCCCCCCTTTCCCTCCGGTAACAACCAAACTGTTGTCTGTGTCTATGAGTTTTTGTTTGTTTGTCTTTCTTGTTTGTTTACTTGTTGCTTTCAGTTTTATATCCCACAAATTGTACAAGATCATATGGTTCTTGACTTTTTCTGTCTGACTTATTTCTCTTTAGCATAATATTCTCAAGGTCCATCCATGTCATTGCAAATGGCAGCATTTGATCATTTCTTATGGCTGTGTAGTATTCCATTGAATATATATAGCACATCTTCTTTATTTAATTCTCTACCAAAGGTCATTTCAGTTGTTTCCATATCTTAGCCATGAATAATGCTTCAATGAACATAGATGTACATATATCTAAGTTTGCGAATAAATGTTTTCAAATTTTTCAGGTAGATACCCAGAAGAGGGGTTGCTGGGTCATATGGTCAGTCTATCTTTAATTTTTTGAGTATACTCAATACTGTTTTCCGTAGTGGCTGTACCAGTTTTCATTCATACCAGCAGTGAATGAGGTTTCCTTTTTCTCCACAAGCTCTCCAACACTTGTTATTACCTGTCTTGGTGATGACAACCAACCTAACAAGTATGAGGTGTTATTTCATTGTAGTTTTCATTTGCATTTTCCTAATAGCTAGTGAAAATGAGCATCTTTTTGTATATCTGTTGGCCATTTGCATGTCTTCTTGGGTGAAGTGTCTGTTCAGGTCCTCTGTCTTTTTTTTTTTTTTTTTTTTTTTTTGAGAGAGACAGAGAGAGGAGATGCATCAACTCATAGTTGTGACATTTCAGTTTTTCATTGATTGCTTCTTATACTGCCTTGACCAGGGGGCCTCAGCCGAGCCAGTGACCCCTTGCTCAAGCCAGTGACTTGAGTTCAAGCTAGTGACCTTGTGCTTCAAGCCAGCAACCTCTGGGCTCAAGCCAGCGACCATGGGATCATGTCTATGATCCCATACTCAAGCCAGCAACACTATGCTCAAGCTGGTGAGCCTGCACTCCAACTGGATGAGCCTGCACTCAAGCCAGCAACCTAGGGGTTTTGAACCTGAGACCTCAGTGTCCCACATTGGTGTTTTATCCACTGCACCATCACTGGTCATTCTCCTCTATCTGTTTTTGAATTAGATTGTTTGTTTTTGTTGTTAATACATAACCGATAATATTATAATATTATATTGTTTTAGTTACCTATAATATTTCTCAAATAAAAATGATGGTATAACCATTAACAATAAAACTACTGAATGCTGTTTAGAATTTCTTTGTGCTTTTCTGAGCCCTGAGATTATATCCAATTAGGAATGTACATTCAAAATTCTGTGTTTTAAAGTCAAGTTGAAATAATTATTTTCTCTACATGGATTTGCCCTCAATTTAGTAAAAAGTTAAGTTCATTTATTTCAGTTTGCTTTTTACTTTTAAGGTTTTTAGCTTTTTGATTAATTTTGTTTCAAAGTCAAAATATACAGCAGGGGTTGGGAACCTTTTTGGCTGAGAAAGCCATGAATGCCATGTATTTTAAAATGTAATTTTGTGAGAGCCATACAACGACCTGTGTACCTTACACATTATCCAATAAAAATTTGGTGTTGTCCCGGAGGACAGCTGTGATTAGCTCCAGCCACACACAACCATGAACATGAGCGGTAGGAAATGAATGGATTGTAATACATGAGAATGTTTTATATTTTTAACTTTTTTTTTTTTTATTAAAGATTTGTCTGCAAGACAGATGCAGCCATCAAAAGAGCCACATCTGGCTCGCGAGCCCTAGGTTCCAGACCCCCGGTATACAGTATAACAAAGAAATATCAAGGCCATTCCTGACTCTTCCACCCTCACCCTCCCACCCCCTGTAAGTAAGTATCTTTATTGTGTTTTTTTAAATTTATTTTATTGGGGTATTACTAGTTAACATAATTATACAGGTTTCAGGTGCCCAATTCTTTTTAACTTTTTTAAATTAAAATTTTAATTTATTGTGTTTACATGGATTCAAGTGTTCCACTCAATAAAATACCCTCACCCCCCATCCACGTGCCACCCATTTCATCTCCTTTAATCCTTTCCCTCTAACTCCTTTCCCCCTTCCCTCTAGGGTTTGCTGTCCTGTTATTTATATCTATGTGTTATGTATTTATATATAATTTCACTAATCCCTTCACCTTCTCTGATCCCATCCCCTGATCCCCCTTCCCTCTGACTGCTGTGCCTCTGTTCCCTGTGACCTCACCTCTACCTCTATTCCATTCCTCAGTTTACTTTGTTCATTAGATTTTACATATAAGTGAGATCATATGATATTTGTCTTTCTCTGCCTAGCTTATTTCACTTAGCATAATAACCTCCAAGTCCATCCATGCCATCACTAAAGGTAAGATTTCCTTCTTTTTCATGGCTGTGTAATATTCCATTGCATATATATATATATATATATATATATATATATATATATATATATATATATATACCACAGCTTTTTTATCCACTCCTCCATTGATGGACACTTGGGCTGTTCAAGATCTTGGCTATTGTAAGCAAAACTGCAATAAACATGGAGGTGCATATCTTCTTTTGAATTAGTGTTTTGGGATACTTAGGATATATTCCTAAAATGGGATAGCTGGGTCAAAAGGCAGTTCCATTTTTAATTTTTTGAGGAAACTCCACACTGTTTTCCACAGTGGCTGCACAAGTCAGCATTCCCACCAGCAGTGCAGGACGATTCCCTTTTTTCCACATCCTTACCTGCATTTGTTCTATGTTGATTTTTTTTTTTTACAGAGACAGAGAGAGAGAGACAGAGAGAGGGATAGATAGGGACAGACAGACAGGAACAGAGAGAGATGAGAAGCATCAATCATTAGGTTTTCATTGCGACACCTTAGTTGTTCATTGATTGCTTTCTCATATGAGCCTCTACCGTGGGGCTACAGCAGACTGAGTAACCCCTTGTTCAAGCCAGTGACCTTGGGATCAAGCTGGTGGGCCTTGCTCAAACCAGAGGAGTCTGTGCTCAAGCTGGTGACCTTGGGATCTTGAACCTGGGTCCTCCACATCCCAGTCCAATGCTCTATCCACTGCGCCAATGCCTGGTTAGGCATATGTTGATGTGTTAATGTTGTATGTTGTATGTTGATGTGTTAATGAGCACCATTCTGACAGGTGATCTGAGGTGGTATCTCACTGTGGTTTTAATTTACATTTCTCTGCTGATTAATGACGTTGAACATTTTTTCATATGCCTATTGGCCATCTGTATGTCCTCTTTGGAGAAGGGTCTATTCATTTCTTTTGCCCATTTTTTGATTGTATTCTTTATCAGGTGCCCAATTCTACAACACATTTCTGTACACTATATTGTGTGTTCACCCCTCAAGTGAAGTCTTCATCCATCACCATTTATTCTCCCATAACTTCTTCCACTTCCACAATCACCACACTGTTGTCCATGTCTGTAAGTTTTGTTTTAATTTTTCTTCTTTGCTCTATCCCACTCACTGAGCTCCCCCTGCTGACAGCTGTCAGCCTGCTCTCTATCCATTAGTCTGGCTCTATTTTGCTTGTCAGTTTATTTTGTTCAGTAGATTCCACATATAAGTGAAATCATATGGTACTTGTATTTCTCTGACTGGCTTATTCCACTTAGCATAATGCTCTCTAAATATAATCAAATGTGTGTTTCCCTTTAAGTAAGCTACTCAAAAGGTGACATTATTACAAACATTGATTTTTTTATTCACTCTGCACCCTTCTTTTTATTTAACAATATACCATAGACATAGACATATTCGTATAGACACAGCAGAATTTTTAAAGTACAAATTTGATGGCAGTATAACATACAATTTTAAGTGTGTAGCTTGATGAATGTTCATAAAATAAATAAACACACCCATGTAACCAATGGAACACAGTGTACACCCCAGAACATAATATACCAGCACCCCAAAAGACTCCCTCACATCTCCTTCCAGGCACTGTGCTCCATCTCGTCTTACCACTATTCTGATTTTTTAAAATTGAATTTATTGGGGCGACACTGGTTACTAAAACCATACAGATTTCAAGTGTACAATCCTATAACACATCATCTGCACACTGAATCCTGTGCTCACCGTCCAAAGTCAGGTCTCTTTCTGTCCCATTTATCCCCACTTTGCTCTCTTCTGACTCCCCCAAGCCCTTTCCCTTTGGTAATCACCATACTGTTGTCTGTGCCTGGGTTTTTTTTTTGTTTTTGTTTTTTTGGGTTTTTTTTTTTTTTGCTTACTCTAATTACCTTTTTCATGCATACCTCCAACCACCTCCCCTCTGAGAGCTGTCAGTCTGTTCTCTATACCTGTGAGTCTGTTTCTGTTTTGTTTGTTAGTTTATTTTCAATAAATTTCACATATAAGTGAAATCATGTGGTACTTGTCTTTCTTCAACTGGCTTATTTCACTTAGTGTAATGCTCTCTAAGTCCATACATGCTGTTGCAAAGGGTAAGATTCCCTTCTTTATAAGACTGAGTAGTATGCCATTGTGTAAATGTACCAGAGCTTTTTTGTCTACTAATATACTGATTGGCACTTGGACGGCTTCCAAATATTGGATATTATAAATTGTTTTACCCTTGCTTTTTTCCCTAATAAGGATTCTGTTGATATATCATAACAGTATATAGAAGTCTTTCCCAATTTTTATTTTTGAAAAATAAATGTATATTACCCATTATAGATGTACCATACTTTATTTAAGTGGTCCGTAATTAAGGGCATTTGGCTTGTTGCCAGTCCTTTGCTACTACAAACAATGATGCATTGAATGGCCTTGTATATATGCTATTTTGTTAATCCATCTTTGTGATAACATTGATATTATTTTTATTGTGAGCTTCAGTTGATCAAGATTATTTTCATGACCTAGAGTCTGGTCAATAGTGAGTGCTCTTTGCTAATCTAGTGTTGATGAATACTATCGAAGGAGAAGTCCTAAAGATAGCAGATATATTCACAAATCTCTTAGAACTCACTACCCTTCAACATTCCCCAAAGGCATCATACCCACTCTGGTCTCTGGATCTTTGCTCTGCCACAACCTACTGGCCCCAGAATACTTTCCCTCCTCCATAAATTCTAATTTGAACATTTCTGGTCTTTATGTCTTTGTTTCCTCTAACTCTTGAAAATATTTTAAAACTTTTAAGTTTGTAGTTTGACTATTCAAAAGGTCTTCGAAACAATGCTTATCTTTCCCCTGCAATTAGAGTATACTGCTGCAAGATGGCAGAAGTATCTTCTTGGTTTTGTTCTCATGGTCCAAACCCCAAAGCATTGGTAAATTGGACAAGTTTTTCTGAACCTGTTTCTTTATCTGTAAGTTGAAGGGAGTAGGTTAGGGATTTCTAAAGTCTCTGATCCCAACTTTTATGAGTCTAAATAATTTCCTAAGTGATTTCAGTTTCTGTCAATTGTTTCTTTTTATTTCCATCTGGCAAGAGAGAAAAATGTGCGACAGGCTTTTCTTAGGCATACACTCCTCAGGAATTAACTCTAATAGAAAAGAAAAATTAGAAAAGAAAGGCTATTTTCCTTGCTACTGTAACCAAAGAGTAACAATTCTCCTCTTGCCTGTTAAGTATTTTTTTTAAGTGGCTGCTGCTGGGTAGGTATTTCTTAAATCTATATTTGTTTCATTTGATAATTTATTTAATTATTCAACAAGTATTTATTGAAGGTCTTCTACATGCCACTCACCATTTGGTTGTTATTGGCTTTGCTCTGTGTGTTGTTTTGCTTTTAGCAACAGCTTGAGCTCAAAATCTGTTTTCTTTCTTCCTTTTTTAAAAGAAAGTCTAATTATAAATACAATTTCCAGAACCCAAACTTCTAAATAACAAATTAAAACAATTTTTTTTGACTAAACTATAAATCAGATTAGTCATATCTTTAAGTAGATGGTAAGTAATTTAGTGATTCTCATACATTTTGAGTTAATGGACCAGTAATATTAAAAGAAAAAGCGGACTGACCTAAAGTGACCATTTTTTTTGTTTTGTTTTGCTAAGTAAGGATGTTAAAAATACAACTGCAACTATAAAATAAGGAACATTTCAGTGCCAAGAAAAAACGTGGAACAGAAATATTTGTAAGAAACTTGTAATAAAGAAAAAATTTTAAAGAATTGCCCATAAATTTAGTCATGAAATATTATCTTTATTTTCCTCTTTGTCTTTCTTTACATTTTGCCATGGACTTGGGAAAACATTGTCATAGACTAGCCCATGTTAGTGGATCACTGTTTATGAATTATCATTTTAGGATGGCAGTTGTATCTTCTAATTCTCACTTGTGCTCCTATTGTGCTAGGCTCCAAGAAATAATCATCAGATTCAGTTGAAGTCTATCCTTGGAGTTAATGTGTTTAAAAAAAAAAGCGTCATTATTTTGACTGAGGAGGTGGTTTGTTATGTTGTGAAAGACACTGAGGAAGTCAAAATGGCTTTGTACACAGTTAATTATTTGTAGCCCAAATTTTGTAGATGATGAAAGAAACACAAAAAGATTCAGTTAGCACCCTCAACTCAGTGAGTCAGTAAAACAGGCAAGAATAGAACAAGACACTGGACTTTTAGGATCGCATAACCACTTGAATATAATAAGAAATTATAACAAATTAACTTTATGAGATTTTCATCAGCTTTGGCTGACTCATTACCAGCATAATTTTTCAAACAAATATGCATAAGTTTATAACCTACTCCCAGGCTGAAATAAGCTTTATCTCTGTTATACTTGGCTGTGGAATAAATTACATTTTGCTCCAGCTTGCAAGAAGGCAGTGAATTCCAGCAGAGTGGTCTTCCAAAGACCCACTTCATGGAATTCTGTGAAGACACACAGATTCACGGGATCTTCACAATCAGTGATTTCCCATAGCATTCTCACAGCTCACTAATGTAAACTAGACTAATCTCGAAGGATCCCCTCAGCTCAGGGACCCTAAAATTCTAGTTTTTTTTTTCAATCTTCTGACCTGTAAGATAACACTGAGTCAGTTAGACAGGGATTGCCAATTTTATCAAGATTTTGTAAAGATTTTGTGTATTTGTTTGTCCTGCGCCATTTTTTTCATAAGTGGAGTCAGTCATACAGAAGATTTTTTAATTTTAATTTTAATTTTAAAACTAAGTGATTGGAAGGAGGCACGTTAGACCCCCATTAAACATTATTATAAGAAATCTCATATTATTCTCTCTTATCCTAATGTGGTTATCTTACAAGGTAAAATTTTATCCTTCTTTTTGAAAGGAGAAAGCCAATGCTTAAAGAACTAAAATTCCAAGTGGTTTTGTAGGACTATAAGACTGTCAATACATGCTGTTGTTAGGCAATGACTACCACCCTATAACGTCAGCCCTAGTCAACAAAGGATGACTAGTCCCTTTAAGACTAGGAAAGGCTACCAGAGAAGACCTGAGCTAGAAACCAGGCCAAGATCCACAGACCTTGTTGACACAACCTAGCTTCTCAGGAGAACTCTTGAGACTATTGTTGTGTGGCTTACTGTGGTTTCCACTTTGCTGGCTCCTTTTGTGTGTGCTGTATTCCTGATTGCACATTTCCTGGCCAGCCAGCTTGACCAAGTAAGGGGGTGCTTATTTGGTTTATTTTCATCATCTATCTCACTCCACAAGCACATTTACTTTTCCTTTTTTACCTTAATTTCTCTGACATGACTAAGTTTGGATTAGCACACAACAGTTTGAGCCACAGCTTGTACTTGCTCATGTCAGCTTAAAAACATCTCTCAAATAAGCCAGGCAGAGAAAGACAAATATCCTGTGACCTCACTTATATGTGCCATCTAATGAACAAAGTGATCTGAGGAATAGAATAGAGGCAGAGGCAGGGTCTCAGGGACCAGAGGGAAAGTAGTCAGAGGGAAGGGGGATGAGGGGATGGGATCAGAGAAGGTAAAGGGATTAGTGAAACTATATATAATAACACATAGATATAGATAACAGGATAGCAAATCCCAGAGGGAAAGGGGAGGGAGTTAAGAATAGGGGGGCAAAGAGGGTGCAATGTGGGACACAGGGGTGGGGGGTGAGAGAGTTATTTTGAGTGGAACACTTGAATCCATGTAAACATAATAAATTAATATTAAAAAAAGAAAAAAGAATAATCTCTTGCAGGTTTTACCTTGAACCTATGTATTCATTCTCACCTCTCCAAGCTATGTTTCCTTTATCCTAGCTCTGGGCTTTATATAGTTTCAGTGGGTTTGGGACTAGAATTGATTATATAACTCATATCTGTTCTTCGATATTTATTCATTCACATCCATTCATTCAAAATACAAGAAGTCCTTGAAAAACATTATTTCATTATAACATTGATGAGATGAAATTTAACTCTTTTTTAAAATTCCATTGATTTAAGAAGGGGGAGGAAGAGAGAGAGAAGCATCAATTTATTGTTAAACTTAGTAGTTTCATTTAATTGTGTACTCATTGATTGCTTCCTGTATGTGCCCTAATTGAGGGTCAATCCATGACCTCTGGCATGCTGGGTCAATGCTTTATTCACTGAGCCACCTGGCCAGGGCTGGAACTTAATTCTTTTTATTTTGTTTTAAGAGAGAAAGAGACGGACAGACAGACAGACAGGAAGAGAGATAAGAAATATCAACTCATAGTTGCATCACTTTAGTTGTTCATTGATTGCTTCTCATACATGCCTTGATTGGGAGGCTCCAGTCGAGCCAGTGACAACTTGCTCAAGCCAGCAACCTTGGGCTACAAGCCAGTGACCTTTGGGCTCAAGCCAGTGACCATGAGATCATGTTGATGATCCCACGTTCAAACCGGTGACCGTACGCTTTCGAACCTAGAACCTGAGTGTCCCAGGTCGATGCTCTATCCACTGTGGTACCACCAGAAAGGCTGGAACTTAATTCTTGTTTATATTAATTAGCTGATAGTAAAATGGTTTTCCTTTTATGTTGTTTGGCTTAAACAATTTACTGCATATTCACTGAGTATCTACTATTAGTCACTGTGATAAGCACTAAGGATGAAGCAGTGAACAAAACAGTCATGGTCCCTGATTTTATGGAGTTTCAAATTTAGCAAGAGAGATAATAATTAATTTAATAATAATACTAGTGAGTATGTAATTACAAGCTAAGACAAGTCTCTGAAAGAAAAAAATCATGTATATTGTGAGAATATATAAAAAAGTAAGTTTACTATGACTAGGGGGTTAGGAAAGGTCCCCTTAGAAAATGACGCTTGAGCTGAGATTTGCAGTAATAATTTTAAATAAAAGAGGCAGGGTTGATGTGGGCGCCTATTAGAGTGTGTCTGGAAGACCATTTGAAACAGGGAGTGTAATTGACCAAGGTCTTCAGCTGCTGTGTTCTGGCACTTTGGATCCAACTCTTCCCTCCCATGACTGAGCACAATGGGGATACTAAGGCAGACTCACTCCTGAGAGACTCCTTTGTTGACCAGCTTTGGCACAAGAACTTGCAGAAGCTTCGACTGTGTGGTGGTCTGGACTGTTTCCATGTAATCTTCTTTCGTCTGTTCCTTACTCATGATCACGTGTCCATCACAACTTCTTTCCTATATTCTTTCACACTGTCATTCTCTTAATAAAATATTTCCATATATTTAATCAGGTTTGACAAGTGCTTCTTGGAGGACTTGGAAAAAACACAAGAAGAGTGGGTATTTGAGATACAGGGAACAGTGTTTACTTCCTCATTGTAGATTTGACTTGTAATACCAAAAGCTGTGAAGCTTCAAAACACTGATTGTTGTTAGCTGTATACGCAAGACTAGATTATCAAGAATAAAGTCGAGAGGAGTGAGGACGTAGATAGTAGGGGCTGGCAGCAAGCCCTATCATTCTCTTCTGCTATCCAAAGGCTAGGGAAGATCTCTGAGCAGAATTCTTGTAGACATTGTTATCTTTATTACCTACCATCTGCATTGTTGGCTCTGGTCTGTCTTCCTGGCGATAGCTGTTCTTCTTCTACAGATTGAGTTGCTACAGTTACCAAGTGAGGAAATATGGGTAACAGTAGAAAATTTAGAATCCAGGCTTTACCACTTTTCTAAAGATTATCTTATTCAGTGAAGGCTTGTCTTCTAGCTTCCTAAAAATCTCATTTTTCTTGGTCTGAGCCTTTTCAAAAGTTCTTCACCATATATATAATTTGCCTTTCTCAACCTGATTTTTTTCTTTTCCTCGGTCAATTAAAATGCACTTCTCTTTTCAGTTGTCTACTTGAAGAGGCTATGAGTGTTTTAAGAAGATTCAGATCAACTCCACCACTTCCTATATGTGAGACTTTGGGCAAGTTACTTAATTATGAGCCTCAATTTTCTTATTTATAAAATAGAGATAATAACATTAAGACAGCTGTGAGGATTGAATGAGTTATGATATATAAAAAGACCTGGTACATAGTACGTATAGAAAAATATTAGTTCCCTTTTAGCTCCCATATTAGCCTTCCTCTTGGCATTCTTTTTTATTTTTAAGATTTTTTTAGTGAGACAGAGAGAGAGAGAGAGAGAGAGAGAGAGAGAGAGGAACAGACAGGGACAGACAGGCAGGAAGGGAGAAAGATGTGAAGCATCAATTCTTTGTTGTGGCACCTTAGTTCTTTATTGATTGCTTTTTCATATGTGCCTTGACTGGGGGCTACAGCAGAGTGAATGACCTCTTGCTCAATCCAGTGAACTTGAGTTTAAGCCAACGACCTTGGGCTTTAAGCCAGTGACCTTTGAACTCAAGCCAGCGACCATGGGTTCATGTCTATGATCCCACACTCAACCCCACAACCCTGTGTTCAAGCTGGTGAGCCTGCACTCAAGCCAGATGAGCCCGTGCTCAAACCAGCAATCTTGGAGTTTGGAAATGTCCTCTACATTCCAGTTGGATGCTCAATCCACTGTGCCACCGCCTAGTCAGGCCCTCTTGGCATTCTTGTTTTTTTTTTTTTTTAACTTTATTCATTTATTAATTTTAGAGAGGGGGAGAGAGAGAGAGAGAGAGAGAGAGAGAGAGAGAGAGAGAAAGGGGGAGGAGCAGAAAGCATCAACTCTTATATGTGCCTTGACCAGAGAAGTGCAAGGTTTTGAACTGGCGACCTCAGTGTTCCAGGTCGACGCTTTATCCACTGCACCACCACAGGTCAGGCACACTCTTGGCATTCTTAACTTTCCTTCTTTCCAGATGCTGGTCCCCACAGCCAATTTTTCCTTCCTGAGACTAGAAGGGCCTTGCAAGATCTAGTTGCTTTTAGATTTTTTTCACATTCCATTTATCTAAGCACAAAAGTCCTTTCTCTTATTGACTACCTTTTATTTAAAATTTCAGTGCACTCAAAACTCATATAAAAAGATTCAATTCATAGAGATATGGAACTTAAAGGGCCACAGAATGAAAAAATTGAAAACTACCAGTTAGACTTCATTCATCTGTTTATTTAGTCACCAAATATTTCTTGACTCTCTATTATGTCTCCACTCTATGAAGCGTAAGTGCCCCATATTTAATTTTCCAGGATAGATCATAGTGTAAAATAGAAAGCAATATAAAATTTGCTGGTCAAATATCAGAATTCCAAAAGATATTTGGCCACTTGTCACTACTAGAAATGCCCTGCTTACTGGTAGCTCACTCTCTCTGTAGGCCCTAGTGTTGCAGTATGTTGTGGGGGCTGCTTTTACTTTACTCATTTTCCATTTCCTAGCTATATAATCTTGAGCAACTTGCTTAACCTTGAAGATTCCATTTTTTTTTATTTGTAGAAGAGAAAGAATAAAAATATTTTCCCCCCCAAATTAAATGAACTAATTTAAAGTGCTTAACACAATGCTTGGCATGTAATAAGTACTCATTATCTGTCACTGTTCACCAGCATGGTCACTGTCATTATTATTTGGCTTAAGTGAACCTAGCAGTTTGTAGGCCCAGATTTTAAGTGTTCACACCATTTTGCCTTTTATTTGAAGGAAGATAGAGATGACAAATATGAATGCCAACTCTTCCACTTAGTGACTGTGAGACTTTCAGTAAGTCATTTAATGTTGCTAAAACATATTTTTCAGATCTGTAAAATGAGGAGACTAATGGTCCCTGTTTCACAAGTCTGTTGGGGAGATTAAATGAAATGCCGGGAAGAGCACTTAACCTGGTGCCTGACTGGATGATCATGGCGAATATACATTAGAAACTATTAGAATTCCAAAGGTAGTTTTCTAACCTCTCTGTACCGTCTCTGGTACTTCTTTTCCATCTCCTATTACTGGGATGGGCTTCCGTTCAGAGGAAGCAAGAAATAATTGTCCACCAGAATCATCTCTATCCCCAGAAAGATCCATTTTCTACTTTATTATGAAGGTAATTAGACCCCCTTTGGCTAAATCCTCCCATTGCCGTCTATGCCGCCAGCTTTGGCTTTTATCTCCAAAGGGTCCATAATGATATTTTACTAAACAGGATCTGCTACCCTACATACACACTCCTGAGGTAAACTCTGCTGTTCCCTCCTCCAATGTGGATTCTATACTAAATTTTTTAAAAAATTTATTGGGATGACATACTTTTTTAAAAAGCAATTTTTGCTTCATGCAGTCCAATGGGTCAGGAAGTATGAGATTTCAGGCCACAGTCCCAGCTCAGCCTGATTGAGTATGCTGTGTGTCCCATATACCTTCAGCAATTTCAGTCAGTGCCTCTGACCCGTTAATGTCTAATGCAATGTGCTTGGCCTCAGACAATCACCAGTCTCTGCAAGTACGCTTTGGCCTACAGCTGTGTTAATGCTTTTTTTTTTTTTTTTTTTTTTTTTTACAGAGACATAGAGTCAGAGAGAGGGATAGATAGTGACAGACAGACAGGAACAGAGAGATATGAGAAGCATCAATTACTAGGTTTTCCTTGTGACATCTTAGTTGTTCATTGATTGCTTTCTCATATGTGCCTTGACCGGGGCGCTACAGCAGACTGAGTAACCCCTTGTTCAAGCCAGTGACCTTGGGATCAAGCTGGTGAGCCTTGCTCAAACCAGATGAGCCTGTGCTCAAGCTGGGGACCTCAGGGTCTCGAACCTGGGTCCTCCACATCCCAGTCCTATGCTCTATCCACTGCACCACCACCTGGTCAGGCAATGCTGTTCTGATCCACAGAAACCTTCAAGCCAACTCATATGAAGAGAGAAGAGAAAAGTGTGGATGTGGTGGGAGATGCGGTGGTGGGAGATGCGGTGGTGGGAGATGCGGTGGTGGGAGATGCGGTGGTGTGAGGCAGAGCAGAAATCAACTGAATTATAAAGTGCATATTTGCCAGGTTATAAGAAGCATTAAACTAAACAGCCTGAACAGTCCATTTGCTGAAAAGACATTTAATTATTTCAGTGAGAACTAGTTAGAGATGAGAGCCCATAAAATAAACAGAGACACTAGCATTTGATTTTAATGCCTTTCTATTTTGCTACAGGCCACAATTTAATTAAAATTCTGAATAGAAATTTTAAGACAACACATTTTCCTCCAAAGCAGCCAGGGAACTGAGATAAAGCATTCACAATATCTTTCTGGAATTTTGAACTTTTTAGCTAAATGCCCAGAGTGAGGTCATCTTTGCTAGCTTCCAGTCCTCCCCCCACACATGATGAGAGATGCTCGCAATCGCTAAGCTCAATGTTTTAAGTCTGGGCCAAGTGCCCAAGGGTCATAGAAAATTTGCTATTTATTTTAGAGAAAAAAAATGTAGAACTGGATCATTGAAAAACTAATCAAAAGAGGTGGAAGTGAGTGCAGGTGTTAGGGAGAGACGTGGTTTTAGTTTTGTGATTTTCATTGGTAGAGCAAGCACTGAATCAGAAATAAGATTCTAGTCCCTGGATCTCATAATTAAAAATTTATTTTAAAATTCTCTGCACTTCAACTTTGCCATCTGTGAAATGAGATAGCGTAAACTGGTGATCCCTTAAAGGTACCCTGCACATGTAGTACTCATGTCTTTAAAATCTTAAGGTAAATAGGGCCTTAGAATAGAAATGGCCACAAATTTAAATAGTTTGGCAGTGACAGCAGTTCCTTCAACTATATTGAGAAGGTTTCGAAAGGAATTACACAAATCAACACATCTGTTTTTTTGTTAATGTCCAAGAACTAGAGCAATACTTGCCTCATATAGGTGCTCAATAAATATTTATTAGCTGAGCATGTGACTCTTCCATGAATGTTTTAGCTCTCAGTTTTAATTACCTAGTTTCCCAACCCACATTGTGTGAATGTTTAAGATGTTTTGATGTACTTGGGGGCAGTATTTGCTTAATAAGTAATAGGTTAACTTATAGGCCATTACATTCAACTTGGCTTTTCTCTGATGGTAAATTGCTATCATGAGGGATTTAAAAAATATTACCTATACACCAATTATGTAAAATCCTAAGGACAGCAATAATTTGTAGATTTCCTTAGTTAGGTTGTGTGTTTTTGTTTAATCTTTTGAGATATAATCATGAATGATTTCTGTCACATTTTCTGTATTTATAAGATATTCATTTATCTATATTTATAGCAAAATATAAATGCATTATTTAGGTATTTAATTTTCTTTTTTACCTAGAGAGTTTAGGAAACTTCTCTGAACCTTTTAAAAACTTTTGCATTGGAAGCTCCACCCCTTATAAGCAGGAATCGTAAAATCTCTGAGTTTAATTAAGCCTTAAAAGTTATTTTGGTCTATCTCTCATTTGATGCTTGACTCTGTTTTAAAATATTTCCAATAGAACAATACTTTTTGGCAAATGGTTGAGCTCTTTCTTACATGCAACCTTTCTTAACTATGTTTCTGTCTGAGTCAGTTTGGGCTGCTATAACAGAATACCATGGACTGGCTAACTTATTAACAATAGAAATTGATTTCTCATCGTTCTGGAGTCTGGGAAGTCCAAGATCAAGGCACCTGCAGATTCAGTGTCTGTTGACAGCCTGCTTTGTGATTCATAGCTGGCCATCTTCTTTCTCTGTCCTCCCATGGCAGAAGGGGCAAGGGAACTCTCTGGGCCCTCTGTTCTAAGGGCACTAATCCCACTCATGAAAGCTCTGCCCTAATGACCAATCACCTGCCAAAGCCCCCACCACCAAGTACCACCGCCTTGGGGGGTAGGATTTCAATACATGAATTTGGAGGGACACAAACATCCAGTCTATAGCAGATTTTCCCTGTAGTTTTTCTATTTTTTTTCTTCCTGCTCCAGCTATTCTTCTCAACAGACTGCCTCTGCTTCCCCACTCTCTATTTACTCCTCAGTGTCGTGTGATCTAGCAATGACACTGTTCTCACTGAGGTCACCAGTGACCTCCATCTTGTCAGATCAATGTATACTTTTCTTGTCTTGCAACACTTTATAGCATATGAAACATTAACCACTCCCTCCTTGAAAATACTCCCTCCTTCGTGTACTATGATAATCTTCTGGCCTTTTACCTCATTCTTTGGCTCCTTTTCCTTGGCTGGAATCTCTAATGTTGTTTCACAACACTCTAACCTTAACCTTGTGCTCTGTCATGTACTGTCTTCCTGGGCTGTCTAAACCACTGTCGTTTATAGACAGATAACTCCCAAACCTTACATTCAGCCCAAACCTTTCTTCTAACTTCTAGACCTACATATCCAGCTGCCTACAGAAGACCTTCACCTGGATGTCCTATAGGTCTCTCATCATGTCCCGCCTTGATGGCAGCAGTCTTCAGGCTTATGCCCATTCTCTTAGTTCTCTATACTTCTGGCAGGCTAATTTTTAAAAATACAAATCTAATTTGGTCACTTTCCAGATGAAAATTATTTAGTGGTTTTCATTGTGTGTAGTATAAATCCAAACTTTTAAAAAAGCATATAAGCTACTTCATGTTCTTCACCTTTTCCTTGAAGTTCATTTTTCTGTACATCACTCTCTCACACTGTAGCAACGCTGAACTATTTGTGTTGCCTGATAAATATCATGACCTTTCATACATCAAAGGTTTTGTCCGAGCTGTTCCCTCTTTTAAGTCAACTTAAGCATAGCTTCCTCTAGGAAGTCTTCCCTGGTTCATGTTCTCCTTCCTCTAGTCTCCCATTGGGCCATATATTGACTTTCAGTATAATAATGGTTGCTTCTGTTGTATGTTGGATTGATTAAATGCTCATTTCCTAGTCCTGGAGGTGAAGCAAGGAGCGATCATTCTTGTTAGGTGAGTGGACCTTCAGAGTAAGACATAGATTCCCAGCCCATGGCTGGACAACAAGCAAACTCTGATAATATCTCCCATTGTCCTGAGTTCTAGTGGGGAAGATAAGGTATATTCTCCAACCAAGAGGAGCAGTAAGGCATGCTGCTAAAGTAACTCTTATAAACCTTTCCCACACTATTATTGACCTTTTCCACACTTATTTTTCTTATTTCACCACAAAAATAATTAAAATAATAAATATATAAAAATACCTATATACCGCAAAATCCCACGATATAGTGAAAAATACACGATACAAAATTAGATATATAGTATACAATTTCAAAATTTGTGTTACAGTGAGACCACAAAAAGTGAACCGTGATATGGCAAGGGATGACTGTATTATTGTATTGTGGAGGAGGCAGGGTAGCCATACAAGTAGCATCTGGTAGTCTATGCATATGGAAGATGATAGAATAATTAGGGGCTGGACTTCCCAAGTATATTGAGGAAGATCCAGCATTTAGAGGCTAGAGCTCTCCAAACAGGTATACATCACTAGTGCTTAAAAAAAAAAAATATATATATATAATGGTAAATATATATAATATTTACCTTTAATAGGTTTTATATATATATATGTAAAACCTATTAAAGGTAAATCAAAATAGTAGCTACCCCATCGTGGTGGGAGAGGGGAGGATTTGTGGAGCAAGGGAAGCTTCTGGTGTATTATTATATTTTATCTCTTGATCTAAATGGCAGTTACATTTTTACATAAGTAAAAATTTATAGTGATTCACTTAAGATTTATACACTTGATTGTATATGTGTTATATCCCAATGAAAAAGTAAAAGAAATAAGGAGAAATATATATATGTTTCAGAAAAAAGTAGCTCTTCTCAAATTATATTTCAAACAAAGGATTGATACCTAAAATCAAACTGGTGTATTATAATCACGTTCTAACCTTAGGCTTTTAGGTGACAAACTAGTGACTACAAAGAGAGAGAGATTCCTTATGAAATGCCATACCCTTCGAGGTGCTTAGGCCATTGCAGCAGGTCTGGCCTCTTTACTTGTTGATTTCCCTCATTATACTGTAAGCCTATTGAAGTCAGAGAGCATGCCTTCCATCTCTGTATCCCAAATTGTAGCACAGAGTAAGTGCTTAATTAAGTTACCTCTACAACAGTTACACTTTCTTTTCTAGATTTTGAGAAAGAGAGAGAAGCATCAACTCATTGTTTCACTTAGTTGTTTCATTTAATTGTGTATTTATTTATTGCTTCTCATACATGCCCTGACTGGAGGTCAAACCCATGACCTCTGGCACTGGGTTGATGCTTTATCTACTGAGCCACCTGGCCAGGGCCAACAGTTATAATCTTCTTTTGTAAACAAAAGTGTAAACAGCAGACAAAGACTGTCTTTTTACCTTCTATCCTACTTTGGTATGTTCCTTTCCTCCATCTTGGTGTCTCTGTGCCTGGCCTGTTGCTTGGAGCTCCCTGCTGTCGTAGGTGCAGTAACTACTTGCCTGGTGGAGGGGGTGCTGTGCCTGTCACATAGTATGCACTTAACAGATACTTACTGACTGAGGCAGAGAAGCAAGCTTCCATGGTACTGGTGTAACAGGGAGTCTCAGAGAGTTGACGAGTTCAGTCAATGGGAAGGCATGTTGGGTCACACATGGACACAGGGCAGAGTGAGACTGCTGGCAGGAGCAATGCATTAGTAGAGAAAGTCACAAACTAGTACTCTAGCCCAGAAGCTAGAGCCAAGCCTGCACAGCCCCGGGCCCTGAAATGCCTAGCCAAAGACTACCCATCACCGGAGCCAAAACCAAGAGCCAAGGCCAAGCCAGTGGAGAGTCTTGGTGAGGTCTGAGCATGCCTGAAAGAGACTCGGTCAAGTGGTGGCCATTTCTGCCCCAGATGACAGCTTTGAATTGCTTGGACCATAATTCTTTTAGGATTCTGCCTTTTCTGTCTGTTTATCTTAAACTGGCTGCATACATTTATCTGGTTTTCAATGAATTTAACCCTACCAGCAGTTTAGCTGATCAGAATAGTACCCTACAGTTGTATAGTCTTTTAAAGTCTGCAAAATATTTTTTCAGGCATTAAATTCCCACAGCAATCCTATGAGGGTGGTGTAGTAGGTATTCACATTGCCATTTATCAGCTAAACCGAGACTCAGAGAAGTTAAGTGTCTTACACAAGGTCACACAGGTAAAAATTGGCAGAGTCAAGCTAGAACCCAGCTCTTCTGACTGTAATTCCATTGTGCTTTTAAAATCAAACTGTAACTGCCTGATAATTATTTAAGGGATAACTTTACACTGTGATATTTATCTTTTCATAGGGGATCTTAAAAATGGAAAAAGCCTTGAAGAAGTAGAGAAGTGACTTTCTTTTTTTTTTTTTTTAAATAATTTTATTTTTTTAATGGGGCAACATCAATAAATCAGGGTACATATATCCAAAGATAACAAGTCCAGGTTATCTTGTCATTCAATTATGTTGCATACCCATCACCCAAAGTCAGATTGTCCTGTGTCACCTTCTATCTATTTTCTTTGTGCCCCTCCCCCTCCCCCTTTCCCTCTTCCTCTCCCCCCTCCCCCCGTAACCACCACACTCTTATCAGTGTCTCTTAGTTTCACTTTTATGTCCCATCTATGTATGGAATAACGCAGTTCCTGTTTTTTTCTGATTTACTTATTTCACTTCGTATAATGTTATCAAGATCCCACCATTTTGTTGTAGATGATCTGATATCATCATTTCTTATGGCTGAGTAGTATTCCATAGTGTATATGTGCCACATCTTCTTTATCCAGTCATCTATTGATGGGCTTTTTGGTTGTTTCCATGTCCTGGCCACTGTGAACAGTGCTGCAATGAACATGGGGCTGCATGTGTCTTTACGTAGCAATGTTTCTGAGTCTTTGGGGTATATACCCAGTAGAGGGATTGCTGGGTCATAAGGTAGTTCTATTTTCAGTTTTATGAGGAACCACCATACTTTCTTCCATAATGGTTGTACTACTTTACATTCCCACCAACAGTGTATGAGGGTTCCTTTTTCTCCACAGCCTCTCCAACATTTGCTATTACCTGTCTTGTTAATAATAGCTAATCTAACAGGTGTGAGGTGGTATCTCATTGCAGTTTTGATTTGCATGAGAAGTGACTTTCTATTGGTGGAAATTTGGGATATTTTTACAGGAGTTGGGAGATATCTTTGGGCAAGACATTGTGCGCAGTTCTTCTGAAAGCATTCCATCTAGTTGGCAGCGTAGTTTGTGCTCTGAGCATAGCCCTGCTTCCTTGGTTATATGTTATGTGGTACCTGGGCCAACGTGGGTGATACATGCTAGTCCTTTGCCTTCTGCTCTACAGGTTGGGCAGTATAGCATAATTGTTAAAAACAAAGACTCTGGAGTCACATAGTTTGGGTTAGAATTGCAGCTTTGCCATGTACTAATTGTGAAATCCAGGGCATACTCTTTTACTTCTCTGTGCCTCAACTTTCCTCATCTGTGAAATGGGAAGTAATAACAGTATTTACCTCATGAAGATTAAATGACTTTCATACTTGTAAAGAATCATGAACAGTTCTTGGCATGTGGTTAGTATCACAGAAGTATTGCCTATTTTTTATTATTGGCAGTATCTGTATTATTTTGTATCCTCTAGTGAGCACTATAATGGGTATGTGTGTAAATATGAGTGTTTTCAGAGAGACCAAATCAGGTAGGATGAGAAACGGAGTCTTTAGACAGAGACACAGATTGGATAAAGAACCAATTTATGACCCCATATGCACCCCAGGACTCTTGAATATCAGTTTTGCTAAGAGTCAGTTCATCTGAACAAGTGATCGGCTCAGTTTACCTGGGCCACAGACAACAGCATTTCATTTTAACAGCAGTTGCTTTCCTCCTAGTGAAGAATATATGATGATAATCACAAACCTACATGATAGAGCCCTCTGGACTCCAAATGGCCCAATGTTTGCACCTTTTATGTGTTAATATTTATACTTAACTCCCTGCAATTTCATGAGAATGTATGTTTATTTATTCCCAGGGTAACTAGATGGGATGCAGGCCTCCTTTTTATCAAGACTCTGGGTGAATAGGCTTGATCACCGAGAAAGAGTGGTGGAAAATGCATAAGAGAAGCTCTGCCTTCATTGTCAGAGAACAATTGAGACATGCAGAACCCAGCCTCTTCCCTTGCTGCTCCAGGAAACCTTTCACAGTCACCACTGTGCTCACTGATCTCTCTGCCTCTGATCACCCCCTAGCACTGTCTGCCACTCAGCTTGGCACTTAATTATATACTGCCTGAGGTGAAATCTCCCTCCCCAATTATAGGCCATTCCAAGTATACCGCTGTTCTCCCAGCAAAAGCCTGACTAGGCAGTTGAAACATATTTCAGAGGACAGTCCAAGTCATAAATTAACTGTTTATTCTCCAGGATCTTTTAAGCTGTATCCCTGTATCCAGATCACCAGGAAAGCTACATAGCTGATTCATGTTGCTCTAGCCTCCTCTCTGACACCCCACCTCTTAAAATCACCATTATAAAATGGTTTCAGCACAAATGTTAGCCTCTGCTTATATTTTCCTTTTGTTATGTGGTGTTCTTTTTTTTAATATTTTAAAATTTTCCATTGATTTTGGGGGGGGGATAAGGGAGAGGGATATATAGAGGGAAGCATCAAGTCATTGATCCACTTAGTTGTTCTATTTTTAGTTGTGCACTCATTGATTGCTTCTCATATGTACCCCGACTGGGGGTCAAACCCACAACAGTGTGTGGGACTGTTGTTTTTAAGTGAAAGCTATCTGAAATCCTTGCTAGAAGGAGGGAGCAGGTACATAAATCCTCGAAGTGTATTCCTGTTTAGAGTAGATAAAATTATCTCCATGATTCGAGTTATGTATATGTAAATGAAGATGACAAAACTGAAGGGTTTGTTTATTGGATAGGCTGAGAGCAGGAGAGAAACGGTTGTAAAGTGTGGGACTTTTGGATACCTGTGGCTTCTGAAGTGTCAAAGTATAAAGAAGTTGTAAAAAATAGAAAAGCTTAAGGTTGTGAATATGGCAGGGTACTGGCTGCCTGTAAAAGGGGACAAAACCCCTCTCCCTCTATCTTATCCCTTCTAAATGTTTCCCACATCAGCAACCCTAAATTGGGCTAGTACAGTCTCCCTACCAGCTCCAGGACACCTCCTATACATACTTTGGCTGCACTTTCCTGGGAACTCTGATGTGTGCTTGCCTGCTTGCTTGTCAGTAATTGCAGTAGCATGTGAATATCCTGTAGTCATCTTGGGTGACACTGTTCTTACATGTGCCCAGCATTTAATCTCCTGATTTCAGTATATACCTTTATCTTGTATGTGATCTGTGATCTGTGTGCTTGGAATTTGGCATACAAATATCTTTGTGCCATCTTGGTCATTCTTTGTGATCCCGACCATGTGGTAGAAGCTCATTTTTTATATGCCGTAGAATGGGATCCTTATCTCTAAGGCCCTTTCAGACTCTGGCGTTGTGAGTCAGTGACCAGGAACTGAGACAGATTTTTCAGCTGATTATAGCTACAATGTGGAGATGACAAGATTATGACATTATCTATTTGTTATTATTGCATGCTTTTGGGAATCAATAGAAAATATGTTACCATTTTCCCCTGAAATAAAAGCAGTGTGTGGAAATCAGACTTTACAAATAAAGTAAAGGTTGGTTATTTGCTCTACAAAATGACTCACAGAGATTCCTTTAAATAGCAAACTCCTCTGGTGTGCTTAAAATATGGGTCAATTTATTTTTAAAAAGGCTTTTCACGTGCTGTACATTTAGAAACAAGTCTGTTATATAAAGAAAGATAGATATGCAGGATGGTTTGGGGTTTGGTTTTGGATTTAACAGACTTCACTTGTCCAAATGAATTCACTTCTATCTTTTTCCAGGAAAGTCTTATTTTAACTTGGGGAGCTGAAGGTAATTGGATTAGGAATCTTAAGAAAATCAACAGAGAAGTACCATTCATTCTGCCTCCTGTGGTGGTCTCAGACAAGTAGATTTTTGTTGCAGGGGAGTCGTAATGGTCTCAATGGTCCTTTCTATGCACTTTCCCCCCTGGGGATGTTAGCAGAAAGTGCAACATTTAAAATTGTTTTTCTGGAATATCTAGACCCTCAAAAAGCAGTCAGAAACCTCTGGTATATGTAAAAGCATGGAAAAGAACTGGGAATTTTTTTAAGCTAAAAGATGGCCTTCTTAAACATCCCAGGAAGATTAGTACATACATAGTTTTCAATTCTTAAAGTCAATCTTAAGATCTTTTGGAGTAAAAGTTGCTTTGAGACCACCATTACTTTACTGTCTTGTTCTGCCTTTTAAGTCAAGCCCATATGTACCCAGTTGTGAGGCATGCTGAAACTCAGCAGAATGGGGGAGGAGGCCAAGGTTGAGCTGGACCAGGGTTAAGGCTCTCATCCAAGAAGGATGGCCAGTTATCTAAAAGCCAGCATCTGAAGAGATGGGGTGAACTTCACCTTGAATTGGGCAAGTATTTATGTCCACAAGGTCTCATATGATGGTTTGGGCTAAGTAGCACATGTAGAACTACAGGTTAGGTGTATGGTAATATCATACTTTGAGGTTGATGGGTGGGGATGAATGTCTATCAGTTTCAGCTGGATTTCAGCTAGTAGCTCGGGAGAGAGGGAGACAGGTTTAGTTCTAGAGGAAAAGGAGTGACTAGAGGTAGATGGGGACTGAGGGACCTAGCCAAATTGGTTGGGGTTCTAGGCAGGATCCCAGGTCCAGCAGAGAACATTGGGTGTGATTTAGGAACTATGGAAGAAGCACAGTCATGCAAGTAATAATGATAGCTGCTTTTCATTAGTTGCTTACTGCAGATCACCGATTATTTTTTTCTTCCTTATAACAAGTCTATAAGCTAAGCAGTTAGTTTTTCCTTTGGACATTATATATGCAGTGTCTTTCAAATGTCAACTCATCCTACAGTTTTCTGAAACCAAATGGATGTCCAACAATTTGATTCTGTTCTGATGCTCATTATCCAGAGTTAACTCAGATTTCATAGGTGAAGGGCTCAGTGTCATAAGACTGCCCTCACTTCAGATGAGAGCCACAAATGGGGTCCCCAGGTGACCCATACTTCTGCCTGGCTGATTACCAATTTAGGTGTTTCCTACCTAGCAGGTTGGAGAGTTCAGTAAAATGACTCACAGAAATCAGGGAAGCACTTTGCTTATGATTACTGATTATAATGGATGTAACTTGGGAACAGCAAAATGCAGGTGATGTACAAGGCAAGGTGTGTGTGTGTGGGGTGGTGCACAGGCCTTCCATGCCCTCTTTGGGTCTGGCACTCTTCCAACACACCAACATGTTCACCAACCTGGAACCTCTCCAAGTCTCCTTTTTCCAAGAATTTTTATAGAACTCTATCCTTAGTCCCCCCTCCTCCCTCTCTATGAAGGTCCTCTCTGGAGGCCAGGGAGTTGGGCTGAAAGTCTAACCCCTTGAATCACATGTTTGGTCTCTCTGTTGACCAACCTCCAACATAAAGCTATGTAGGTGCCCCAACTTTAGTCAATCATTTACATACATAAATGCAGGTGTTGAAAAAGGCTTACTATGAATAACAAAAGATACTCCTATCACTCAGAAAATTCCAAGGGTTTTGGGAACTTTGTGACTGGAATCTGGGTCCAGGACAAATATATTTGTTATTCTACTGGTAGGTATTTATATTACCTTACAGATAAGGAATCTTAGACACAAAGAGATGAAGTAACTTGCTTAAAGTCACGTAGCTGGGATGTAAGTTGTAGAGATAGAAATTGAACCTAGGTCTGGCTGTTGTCAAAGTCCTGCATTTAGCTAGCATATCCTGCTTCTACTATATAGTGTATGTCATGGCAGAGTTTGGAGGAATGGAATGCTGAAGCTCAGATGACCCCTTACTCATATCCTGCTTAAGAGAGTCAATACCTTTTGGTATTAAACAATGGAGAAAATAAAATTCCCAAATCAACAAAGTGAAAATTTAAGCTTACTCTGCTAAAAATTCAACACACCAAAGGTAATAATGCAGAAGACCACTTTCATGTCTCTTTTCAATTTAGGGGTAACTGGAGTCCATATGACTTGCAGCCACATGTTTGGGGAAGTTAAGGGGGCTGATTTCCAATAGCAAGGGGAAGTTGGGGTCATCACATCTTTGTGGAGTGCATGCCTTTGTGTTGTTGTTTTGGCCAGGCTCTCTCCTAATAATACCCAGAGAAGAAAAGGTAGCATGAAGAATTAATCATGCAGAAGTGAAACCTGTAAAAAGACTGTATAGTTCAGTGATGACCATGTCAAAATGTGTTAACCTCTTAAAATAAAAACAAACGTTCAGATAGCTCTGTCACCCAACTGCCAGTCATCAGCTTGAGGAATCAGCCTTGCCTGCCCTAAGCAGTGAGCTCCCCGAGTCTCATTCCTCAGCCCCCTTGGCTGACCAAATGGTAAGAAGGTCCTGGAGGTTGGGTCAGTCTAGAATGGTTGTTATCTAAGGAGACATGAAGTTCCATTTCCAATAAGGAGAGGTAAAGCTGTATTTATTCATTTGGTCAGTTAATCCACAGTTATTCATTAAATGCTTAACGAGGGTCCAATACTCTGTTAGGTACATGTGAGAGAAAACCATAGGTTATTATCAGAAAGAAAATAATAATTGTGTTAGATGTAAAGTACTGGGTGAGTATGGGATGGGAGAAGTAGGAGGACCAGCAGAGTTCAAAACTGAACAGAGTAGGGTCCTGGTGTACATGAATTGAGAATATATCCTTTTAAGGAGGGCATGGCTGCATAAAAGAGCTTTAGTGGTGTGAACATACATCTCAAATTGTTGGGAAGCCACAGTAAACATTTTGTACCGTCCTGAGCTCAATAGAGTCTATTCAAGTGTACGGATGTGTCCCGAGGCAGTAGGTGTAGGGGCAAGAGCACTGGAGCAGGATCAGTAGCAAGGAGGTTTGGATGTTAATTCAAGCTCTGCCACTAACCTTTTGTATGATTTGGAGCAAATTGCTTACCCTTTCTAGCTCCTAGATTCCCCTTCTGTAATTAGAAAAGGGTCGACATGATTGATTGTTCCAAACAAGCAAGGCAGAACTTAAAACTAACTCCTGAATTCTGTTTTACCCTACTCTCAAATTCTCTCTTATTCCTGCTCTCTGTGGTAAAGAATTTCAACATTATCCTGGACTACAGACCATCTGAGTTTGGAAACCCCGAGGTCCCTTCTAGCTCCTGAATTCTATGCTTTTGTGTCACTGTAAATGTGGGCTTTAGGTGCATTAATTTAATCTTGTAAAGATTGATTAACAGTCAGCCAGAAGGTATGGTCAGGCCAAATACAGGGGATAGGGCTGTCCAGGTAAAAACTCTACAGAGAAAACTGGAATTAGAAAGAGGGATGGCTGTATCTAAGTTGATAGAAACAGATTGAGTATGAAGATCTCATCTGTCCAGAAGGTGATTAGTTAAATGGGGAAAACTCATGATTATTACTGTTATTATTAGTGACCTTTGTAGAATCACTGACTGTATGGCAGGCACTGAATTAGGTTCTCTATGTACTTTACATATTTCATTCTCACTATAAACTTATATTATTATTGTTTTCTTATCCCCACTTTTCAGATGAAGAAATTGAGGCATAGGGAGGATGGAGACTTTCCCCCACACAGCAGGAGAAAGGAGGCTTGTTAAAGAACTACTCAGCCATAAGAAATGATGACATAGTATCATTTACGACAACATGAGTGGACCTTAATAACATTATACTGAGTGAAATAAGTAAATAAAAAAAAAGCTAAGAACTGTATGATTCCATACATAGGTGGGACACAAAATTGAGACTCATGGACATGGATAAGAGTATAGTGGTTACCAGGGGGAGGGGAAGGGAGGAGAGGAAGGGGGTGGGGCATAAAGAGAACCAAATATAAGGTGACGGAAGATGATGTGACTTTGGGTGATGGGTATACAGCATAATCAACTGTCCAAATGATGTGGAGATGTTTTCTCTAAATCTATGTACTCTAGTCGACCAATCTCACCCTGTTAAATCTAATTGTCTAAATAAAAATTAATCAGTAAATTTAAAAAAGTTCTGGGAGTTCCCAGAGCCATGATAGATTGGGTTTGAAGTGATTGGAAAGAATATACCATGGGTTTGAAACAAGAATAGGATCTAGAACCCTCCAAGAAGGGATTGAGGGTCTCCAGTGACTGGGTTAAGTAGTAGCTGATTAATTTGGAGCAAAACCAATTAGAATAGAATGTTTAGAAATCAGACATATATGCAAGGTTTGTTTTGTTTTGAGACCCTATCATTTTCTTCAAACGATCATTTTTGTTTGTTTTCATTGTGAATTCTCTGTTAGTAACAGAATACATAAACTGGATTTCTTGGCCTGCCTAGAGAGAGAAATGCACCATTTCTGTATGGACATGTTTGCCCACAGAGATAAAGAGTTGAATCTGATGAGAATTCCCCTTTTGGGAGGCACTGTAGTAAATTTATTGGCTGATTTGATGTTCACTACAGTTGGAGCCATTTAAATTCATTGATCTTTAGAGCTATGCTTTGTAGCTTGTATCTGGGCAGCAATCAATAATTTTATATTTAGTGTGAATTAAACTGTAACCAAAAGATGGAGTGATTCTTTGTCATGGCTCTTTACTGTAAATAGAATTTATGCTTTCTCTGTAGTAATCAGAATAAGTGGAAAATGAAAATGTTCAGTATTCCTACTATGCTGTCAGAAAAGTTACACCCACTCATTCACTGCCAGGTTAGGAGGCATACTTCAATTTGTCCAGAATATTAAATTTATGAATTCCACTGAAGTGTGATAGAAATTATTTAGGAATAAGTTATTCACCATGCTACTGTATTTTGAAGGATCTTTAAAAAATTCTCTCACTAAATGTAATTAAGGGAAAATACATGTTTTGATAAATGCTTAATTATATACATTTCACTCATTGTCTTTGAATTTGTCACTTCCCTTATGTGTTTTATGTTTGTATCCAGTTGAAACATCTACTTCCTCAGATTGTTAATGGATGCTAATAGGAGAACATATACTATTTGTTAATTTGTTTAGATATTGATTGTAATGCATTCTGTTCCACTTGTATAAAGTAATTTTCAGAATTCTCAACAAACTTATACAATCTTGCTACTCAGCTCAGCCTCTGCCTCTTTGGATTATCCTGAGAACTCCAGTGTGGCCTACTTCCTCTCTCTATTGCTCCCATTTACCCTCTTTTTTTGATCTGCTCTGAAATGTTCACCATGAAGGTGACTTTAGGAGGCCATGCTAAAGTATGCAGGTATTGCCTGGAAAAGGGAGGAGGGTTCTATCATGATTTTCTCACCATTTCTAGATTTAAAAAAATCAGATTAGCTACTTTTTACCTTGGAAAACACAGAGATTAACCCTGAAAAGACTGGCTGTGTAAAAGCCAAAAGATTGGTTGGAAAGTCAAAAGCCATAGGGTCTAGGCTCTGCCCTGCTGCAAAATAGGTATGTGATGTGGCTCAGGTCACTACCTCATTCTGGACTCCAAACTCCTCATCCATTGTAGTCAACTAAATAATTCCCCCCCCCCCCCAATATGTCCATGCTGGAAGCTGTGGATGTTACTTTATATGGAAAAGGGGACTTTGAAGGTATGATTAAGTTATGTATCTCAATATAGGGTGCTCGTCCTGAATTATCTGGGTGAGCTCAGTGTAATTGCAACCATCATAAGGAGATACAGGGGAAGACAAAGGAGGAGGAGGCATTATAATGAAGGTTGGAGTGATGTCCTTTGAAGATAGAGAAAAGGGGCTTCAACTCAAAGAATGCAGGCCACTAGAAGCTGAAGAAAGTAGGGAGAAGGATTCTGTTCTAGAGCCTCCAGGAGGAAACATCCCTGTTGACACCTTGATGTAAGCCCAGTGAGGTTGATTTCAAACTTCTGGCCCATGAACTGTAAGATAATAAGTCTATGTTGTTTTAGGTCACTAAATTTGTGATAATTTGTTCTGGCAGCAATAAGACGTCAATATATTATAAAATGAGGAAGTTGGGCTAGGCAATCTCTAAGGTTATTTCCAACTCTAGTGGTCTGTGATCTAAGATAAATCCAGAATAAATGTTTTAATGGAGAGGCATAGGTATTTTCTGAATGGACTGTAAAGAAAAATGATATGGAGCTTGACGAGGCAGTGGTACAGTGGATAGAGTATCAGACTGGGACACAGAGGACCCATGTTCAAAACCCCAAGGTTGCTGGCGTCAGCACAGGCTCTTCTGGCTTGAGCATGGGCTCACCAGCTTGAGCGCAGGGTTGCTGGCTTAAGCATGGGATCATAGACATGACCTCATGTTCGTTGGCTTGAGTCCAAGGGTCGCTGGCTTGAGCCCAAGGTTGCTGGCTTGAGCAAGGGGTTACTCACTCTGTTGTAGCCACTTCATCAAGGCACATATGAGAAAGCAATCAGTGAACAACTAAGGAATTGCAACGAAGAATTGATGCTTCTTATCTCTCTCCCTTCCTGTCTGTATGTCCCTATCTGTCCATCTCTCTGTCTCTCTCTGTCACACACACAAAAAAAGAAATATGATATGGAAACTAAGTTTAGTCTTGTTGACCACTTATAATTTTGTCCACATATGGCAGAAACGACTAATAATAAAAAATGACTGTGGAAGAGTTGAAGTCATAAAAAAATAAGCATCTATTGTTATCAGCAAATTTTATAGTGTATTGTTCTCTCACAGGAATCAAAGGATAGAAGATGAACACCATCAAACTATAATCTCTCCAAAATTTATATCCTTAATTATATTGTAAGTCTGTTCGGCCAGAGCTGGGTGGAGTAGGAGGTGGAACCCCAGAGTTCTGGGCAGTCAGTGCCTTGTAGGGCTGATGTTCATATGAGACAGTGCTGAAGTTGTACTAGTCAAAAGAGCTCTTACTTATCGAACAGTCTGCTGGGGTGAGGATAGGCCTCAGAGTAGCAAAGCAGCTTTTAATCATGACTGCATGGTCTTATGTATCTGTACCTATGTTTGACTAATGACCTGTATTTGTGCCTGATTTAGGTATCAGAGCCTTTAAAATAAATACTGCTTTTACTTCCCTCTATGTCTAGACTCTTAATTCTACTAGCAGGCCTATAAAGGAAAAATGGCAAAGAAAGAGAAAAAAATGGTTAAGTAGTGAATGGACTATGGGATAAATTTATTCATTTTCTCATGTATCCATCCATCCATCCATCCATCCATCCATCCATCCATCCATGCATTCATCCAGCAAATATGATTTGAGAACTTATTCAGAGCAAGTCTATGTTCTATGTGCCATGGTATATCAGATGAACTGGACAAAAATTCTACATTCAGGGAGCTTAAATTTGAATGGGAGAGTTACAAAATGTGTCTAATATCTTAGTAGAGATATCACTTAGAACTTAGTGTATATAAATATTAGTGCCTGCCCAGCACTTTGTACCCTCTTATCTTGGAAGGTACTCACCAAACCTGATCATAGCATTATCTAAAATCTACCCTCAGGGTGAGTATTTATCGTACACATAAAATAAACTAGAGGACATAAATATATTTTTGTTTGTGTGTGTGTGTGTGTGTGTGTGTGCGTGTGCGTGCATGTATTCCTGTGGCATTTCCTAATATGGAATAGATGCATCTATATCACCGGGGCATTTTAAATAAAAAGGAAAGAACATTATTGCCTGATTTCCTGAGTCAGCATTTGTCTAACCAACAGAACAGAAAAAGCATTAGGATTTGTAGGGAAGAAAAATATACTACCCCCAAACATGCCACTTTGGCATAAGGATTATTTTGGGCTGAAGTCATTTGAGATTCAACAGATGAAGAAAGAAGCCTTCCCGGAACCTCCCTTATCTGACTAAAAGCAGACACTTCTGAGAAATGAGTATAACCATAAGTCCTCTCTCCCAGGGAAGGTCACGGCTATGAAGAAGATGGAAAGGTATGCCAAGAGGGACGTGCAGGAACAAACCTTACCCCATTAGTTTTCCCAGAGGCGAATTAAGGTCGGTTAAGGCCCCGGGCGCAGAAGAAAAGTTTGGGCCCCTTAAAAAAAGAGATGGAAAATAAAAGTACATGTTCACCATATTTTTAAATAAATAAAAAATATGTACTATTCATGTTAAAATTGCACATATGAAACCAAACTTGGTGTCATTAGAAAAATGTGTCAAGTTGAGGTTTTATGGGGCCCTTCAAAAGTCAGGGCCCAGGGCACATGCCTGGTGTGCCCACCGTTAAATCCACTTCTGAGTTTCTCCCATATATTTGCTTTCCCACAGTTTGCTGTGCTTAGTATCCTAAAATCTTTTTTCCTTTGTCTTGTAGCTTTTCTGCAAATTTAGTGTACTTTCTTCAGATGCTCCCTAAGTCCAAGTTCACCCCTTTGAGTTACTCATCACCGAGTTTCTCCTGTGTATATGTGTGCTATGTGTTAATAAACTCTGTTTTTCTTTTGTTAATCTTTTGCCAGTTTAATTTCCAGGGCCCCCGCTGGAGAACTTATGAAGGTCATGGAAAAAAAGTGTTGTTTTTTTTTTCTTCCCTACAGAATATTGTCTGAATGCTTCTTTAAAGCAGAAGTGGTAACTCAGATGCCTGCAGGGGCAAACAGAGGATTTAAATGAATAAAGCAGGACAGAGTATATTTTATTGAAATACGGGTGTTTTTTTGTATTTTGAATACATAACAATATTTTTCAATTCTGAAAAAATGGTCTCCATTTTTTCTTGAAATATGTGGTATTTATAACTTGTTTTCCTTCTTTTGTTAGTCACACGGAGGAGAAATATTTCACCTTCTTTAGAAGTTTCTTTTTTTATTTTTATTTATTTATTTTTTTAATTTATTTTTTTAAGATTTTATTTATTCATTATAGAGAGAGGAGAGAGAGAGAGAGAGAAGGGGGGAGGAGCAGAAAGCATCAACTCCCATATGTGCCTTGACCAGGCAAGCCCAGGGTTTTGAACCGGCAACCTCAGCATTTCCAGGTTGACTCTTTATCCACTGCGCCACCACAGGTCAGGCTATTTCACCTTCTTTAATGGAAGGAAACAGTCATTCAATGTGATGATAAATATTCCCTGATATCCATCTGTAGGACATTAGTAGAGGGGGCAATAAGGAATGGTGAAGAAAGCGGCTAACTAGGTAGTACATGTCTCATCTAATTGGAACATTTTCTAGTCCACTCTGGTCAATCAGTGCCACTTGAGAATATGGGCCCAGTATTACCAGATTTTCTGATTTTTCGAGAAAGGGTAGAAATTTGGATTTTATGTGAAATATTTCACTTTTCAAATGTTAGTAGCTTTTTAAAAAAAGATGTATGGCACTGTGTGGGCCACATACAACATGGCTGTAAATCTTCGGTTACATCTTTTAATTTAAGTCATTTATAAGCTTTATGTTCTTGACTCTAGCTCCTATTGGTACCAAGCATAATTTCTAATGTCTCAATTTGAAATGAGGATGAGAACAAAAGCCAGCCTCTTGTTAGAGGTAGGTAATGAATTTGAAGGAAAGAAAACTAGAGAGGAGAAAAGAAAAAAAAATGATACTTTTTGTTGAGCAGATAAAATATTAATATATTATGCTCACTTTGTTAAAGATGGTGTTGCCCACGTGGAAGCCCATTGCCCAGGTGCTGGTATTGGTTGCCCTTCTTGCTTGGGATGGGCGTGATTATATTAATGTGTGTTGGGGTGGGCTGTGGGCAGGCAGGATCCTTGTAGCCTGGGGCTTGGTTTTGGGACTAAGCCTTTCCCACCCTTTTTGATGTGGGGTGGTGCACTCTCATGAGGAATCCCATTATGCCTCAGATAAGTGACTTTGTATCAGAGACTTCCTTGTTTGTATATTGGATTAAAGGTTTTCATTTCTACACTATAAAGTGGGGCAGACTGGGAGCTTGCTCTCTTGGTTCCTGAGATTAGCATTAGAGGAAAGAACAGAGAAAGGAGAGCAGAGAAAGGCCATGTGGAGGAGGCCAGGAGAAGCAGCCAAGATGGTGGAGTGCTGAGTGAGAAGCCAGTTTGTGCAGAGTTTGGGCAGGGAGAAGGAGATGGGGAACAGAGGTGAATAAGTCTGGTGAGCTAGAAACCTTTGATTCTAGGAAACTCGGATAAGTCAGTAGCTTTGTGAGCACTGAATAAGTGGGTTTTGGAACCCAGTGTGTGTTTTTACTTGCCTGCCAGATGCAAGCTAGGATTAAAGATGATGACCCACCAGTTTTTGGCTCTGTTGTTTCTTTACCAACTATCCAAATCCAATGCGAACCTGCATGGACCGGGCGGCTGTGATGGTGGCCATGGCTACTGGCTTTACACTTTTGTATGTCTCCTTGCCAAATAAGATCTCATGTGCCATTTCCTTCTCCTGTGGAGTGTGTTATATATCTAAGGATGGTAGTTACAGTTTTTAAAGAAATATTTTACTTATTGATTTTACAGAGGGGAAAGAAGGAGGCAGGGGCAAGAAGTATCAACTCATCATTGCTTCACTTTAGTTGTGCATTGCTTACTTGTTGCTTGTTGCATGTGCCTTATCCGGGCAAGCTGGGGTTTTGAACCGGCAACCTTAGTGTTCCAGGATGACATTTTATCCACTGGGCCACCACAGGCCAGGCTGTTTTTGAAAAACCAATTGAAACACATGATCTGACAGTGAGACATACTATTTTGAGTGTGGTTATGTCTAGGACAATATGGGACACATGTCAGACATCTTGATAAAAACACAAATAGAGTTCTTCCCAGGGACTCAATGTCTCACTGCCTTTGCAGGTGGCAGAACTGTCACAGGGTCATTTGTGGTTTTGATTTTTAATACCTCAATTACTAAAACTCCTCTAGCGAATTGCACATACAGTTGACCTTGAACAATGTGGGGATTAGGGGCACAGTAAAAAATCTGCATATAACTTTTGACTCCCTGAAAATTTAACATGTATACAGAGGTTCTGATGCTTGAACACTGGAGACCAGACCATGATTTCCTCTAGCATGGCCTGCCACAGTCCCCTTTCCACAGTGGAGAGAAAAGCCAGTGTTTAGTATGCAGGACCCTACAAAGTGCTTCTTGTATTCGGTGGGGAGAGCGGATAGTGCAGGGGAAACACAGACTTCTCAGACAAGGTCTGGACTGATTTGAGTTTGGAGTTGTTTAGTTTGGGATGGCTGCTGGGAACCAGGCTGAGGGTAAACCTTTCTAGGGCAGCTTCAAAGGGAGGGAGAGTAGAAGACAGCAGAGATGTCACAGAAAGATCTGGTCTCCAAGTCTTAGCTCAAACTCAGAAGTGTTTTGGGGCCAGGCTACTCCATGTGAGTCCAGGAGTAGTGGCTACAGGGAAGGATGGTAGAATGTGTGGCCTTCTCAAAGGTACTCACAATAAAATTTATTTTGAGTCTGTGCTCATCTCATAAAACATATGCTGAGTTAGGCCCACTAGCTACCAGTTGGAGCCGTGGTCTAGACTCTCTTTAAGGGCTCTAGCCCTGACCTGTAACTATTTGGTAGTACTTTTAAAACCCAAACTGAAAAGAGGTCAAGTGGGTGTGTGGTCAGATGGCATCTAGAAAGAAATGCTCTCGCAGAATACTGAAGAGGAACCAGCGACTGGACAGGTCTACACAGCTTTTCTCATGCAGGGTTTTGTTGTCCTTTTGCCCAGGCCCCATGATCTTCCTGACTTTTTGTTTGGAACAATGCTCTCCAAGGTTGCCTTAAATCTGACCAGATCTGAAGTTTTACAAGTAATTGTTCCCCTTAATGCTTTCCTCGCTCTGCCAATAAGCCAGGTGGGACTTATTAGGTTGGATTTGGATTTGTTGACAATCCCTGCTTTGACTTCTGAAGTTCTGAAGGGTAATCTTGCATTGGAATGGGGTGAGGCAGCACTGTTCTTGGACTTTAAATTCTTACTCAGGTCTGTTGAAATTGGGAATGTGGAGCAAGGTCTGTTTGTTTAATGGGGCTTTCCCTGACTACTTATTCACTCACTTCTAGTCCTTACATGTTGGTGGTATTTGTTGACTGTTTCAGAATATGTGTATGCATTGAGTGGCTTGGCTATGACTGTGGGTTTCATAGATTCATAGAGTGTCAGAGTTGGGAGCATTGGAGGGGATCTTGTCCACCCAAGTCCTCATTTTACAGATGAGGAAACAGGCCCAGAGTGGGAAGTGACACAGCGAATCAGTGGCAGCGCTAGTAGAACTCAGGGCTCCTGTTATTACTATTATTATTATTTTCAATTGAGAAATCTTTATTACTTCCTAATATGTAATAGCTCCGTAGATCAGTTGTGGAGATCAGCCTCCCCTCATTCATGACTCTGACTTTCCTGCCTCAGAAGCCAATAAAATCCAATAGGAATGATAGCTACTGTGGAAAATGTTGCTACTGAAAATTACGCTCCTAGCCGCAGGCTTATCATATCCAGTAGGGGTTCTCAGAGTCAGTAATCAGTAGGAGCACTTGAGATGTGCAAACATTCTGCAAGCATCACCATCCCTAATTGATATTAGCACAGCTTTTTAATTTGCTATATAACTATAATCACAGTAACTATTTTAAAAACCTCATATTTAAAGAAAACAGTGTGCCTGACCTGTGTTGGCACAGTGGATAAAGCGTCTACCTGGAATGCTGAGGTCACTGGTTCGAAACCCTGGGCTTGCCTGGTCAAGGCACATATGAGAAACAACTAGGAGTTGATGCTTCCCACACCATTCACTGTCTTTCTCTGTCTTTATCCTCTCTCTAAACTCAATATATAAAAGAATAAAAAAGATGTCATTTAAAAAATCTTAGTACTGAGTATGGCATAGGTGCTCAATAAATATGTACACAAAAATGAATGCTTCAGTTTAGTTTTGGGTTCTGCTGAGCTGTCCATTGGCCCAGGCCTCCCAGGGGGAGCAACAGGAAATGTGATGCTCTTTTCCCGTGCAGCAGCAAAAACAAAGGGCTCCAACTATGATATCTTTTCTGATGGCTTCTGTGCAGTGTACAGAGAATGCTTAGAAAATCCTATCTGATCAGCAAAAGGTTCCAGTCCAGCGTTAAACGAGAGCATTCCTGGAAGCAGCCTACGTAGGTAAGCACGTCCTGTACTTTGAGGTCATTTTGATGACATCTCTGTATTTCTCAGCATCCCTGCTCCTCCCCTGGTTCAGATCACCTAGATACAGTGCTTTTTCAAATAATCCTCCCTCCCTCCCTCCCCCCTCCCTCCCTATTTCTTTCTTTCTTTCTTTCTTTCTTTCTTTCTTTCTTTCTTTCTTTCTTTCTTTCTTTCTTTCACAGAGACAGAGAAAGATTTAGAGACAGGGACAGATAGGGACAGACAGACAGGAAGGGAGAGAGATGAGTTGCATCAATTCTTCTTTGTAGCTCCTTAGTTGTTCATTGATTGCTTTCTCATATGTGCCTTGACCATGGGGCTACAGCAGATTGAATGACCCCTTGCTCAAGCCAGTGACCTTGGGCTCAAGTCAGAGACCTTGAGCTTCAAGCCAACCTCTTTTGGGCTCAAGTCAGCGACCATGGGTCATATATATGATCCCACGCTCAAGCTAGCAACCTCGGGCTCAAGCTGGTGAGCCAGCACTTCAAGCCGGATGAGCCTGCACTCAAGTTGGCGACCTTGGGGTTTTTATCCTGGGTCCTCCATGTCCCAGTCTGACGCTCTATCCACTGTGCCACCACCTGCTCAGGCAATCTTGTTTTTCCTAATGGCAGAGAAATGTACATGCGGACTCTTTGGCAAGTCAGGGAATGGTTTAAAGTGCATCCTTGTATGTACACAGTTTCTGTTAAAGCTTGTGTTTTATTTTTTAAACACATGAGGAGTTTTTATTCTGCTCCATCCTTTGTTTCAACAGAAAGATAGTATTTGCTTCCAACGTTGGGGTGAAGTTCCTGCTCCAGAAAACATGCTAGGCCTGTTAAGTGAAAGCATTACTGTAAGTAGCATAACTAGGAAGCAGGTCTTGTTCTTTATGGCATCTTGATGACACCTCTTTATATCCCAGCTCCTCTCCTGACACAGAAGCTCATCTGGACAGAGTGGCATTCTCTGGGACACCTGGGCCACATCGTCAGAGCTCAATTTGAAGAATATGGAACTAGGGAGTACCTGATGTATCCAGCCCCTGAGGTAGATCATTGCTCTTAGTTTGGAAAGGTATGGTCTCTGATTTTTATAGATTTAGGGCCATAATTTTCAAACAATTATTCAAAGCTAATCCAAGTAATATTCTCTTCCAAACAATGCCATCAGGGAGTGTCACTGTGTAAGATTTGACTCTGCCCTGGTTAAAGCAGGAGACTGAGGATCCAAGTTTTATCCCCTTGGGTCCCTTGTCCTTTGCCTTGTAAGGGGACACTGAGTACCTGAAAGTAGTTTGAAAATCATTAAACTAGGATGAAACTATTCTTCATCCAGATCTGCTATCTTTCATTCATTGACCGTCTATACACTGAACAAACATTTGTTGAGTGACTACTATGTGTCAGGCATTGTTCTGACACTTCTGATACAGCAATGAATAACACAGATAACATTTTCTGCCCTCATGAAATGAACATTCTAGTGGGGTAGCTAGCCAACTAGCATGATAAGTAAGTAAAATGTATAGTTTGTTAACTACTGATAGTCCTAAGGAGAACAGTAGAGCAGAGAAGGAGGATAGAGGTGTCAGAGGTGTTCTGCAATTTTGTTTTTTTTTCTTTTTTCTTTTTTTTTTCTTTTTTCTGAAGCTAGAAACGGGGAGAGACAGTCAGACAGACTCCCGCATGCGCCCGACCGGGATCCACCCGGCACGCCCACCAGGGGGCGACGCTCTGCCCACCAGGGGGCAATGCTCTGCCCACCAGGGGGCAATGCTCTGCCCCTCTGGTGTGTCGCGACCAGAGCCACTCTAGTGCCTGGGGCAGAGGCCAAGGAGCCGTCCCCAGCGCCCGGACTATCTTTGCTCCAATGGAGCCTCTGCTGCGGGAGGGGAAGAAAGAGACAGAGAGGAAGGAGAGGGGGAGGGGTGGAGAAGCAGATGGGCGCTTCTCCTGTGTGCCCTGGCCGGGAATCGAACCCGGGACTTCTGCACGCCAGGCCGACGCTCTACCACTGAGCCAACCGGCCAGGGCCTGTTCTGCAATTTTGGACAGGGTTGCTAAGGAAGGCATCATTGAGAATATGAGTTTTGGGTAAAGACCTGAAGGAAATGAAGAAGTTACCCCTATTTAGATCTGGTGTAAAAGCCTTCTGGGTCAAGGCAAGAGCATGTGCAAAACCCTGAGGCAGGAGAGTGCTTAGCCTGTACAAGTTACAGCAAGGCTTTCAGTGTGAGCAAAATGAAAGGTGCCTCAAGGGCTTTGAGTAGATTCTGTTAAGTTCCAACAATGTCACATGGCTGCTAGGTAGAGAATAGATGGAAAGTGGGCCAATGCAGAACAGGAAAACCTGGTAGGAGGCTATTGTGTAAATCCAGAAGAAAAGTGGTGGTGAATTGGGACAGAATGGTGTCAATGGATGATAAGCAGTGGTCAGACTCTGGCGGTAAGGCTAGTGGGATTTGCTATGGACCATATGTGCGGTGTGAGAAAAGAGAGTGACTAAGAATGTCACTAAAGATGTGGATCTGAACAATTATAAAACGGGGTTTTTATTATTACTTATATTTTAGAGAGGGGTGGAGAGAGAGAGAAAGGGAGATGGAGATGCAAGAGAGAGAGATGAGAAATATCAATTTGTAGTTGTGGCACTTTAGTTGTTCATTGATTGCTCCTCATATATACCTTGGCCAGGGGGCTCAAACAGAGCCAGTGACACCTTGCTCAATCCAACAATGTTTGGGCTCATGCCAGGGACCATGGGGTCATACTGATGATCCCGCGCTCGAGCCAGCGACCCTGCATTCAAACTGATGAGCCTGTGCTCTAGCCAGTTGATCCCGTGCTCAAGCCAATGACCTTTGGATTTTGAACCTGAGACCTCAGTATCTCAGGTCGATGCTTTATCCACTGCACCACCATTGGTCAGGTAGAAATTGGGGTTATTAATAACTGAGACCTGAAGTTTGAGAGAGGACCAGTGTTTGTGTCTGGAGGGTGGGGTGGGTGAGGGTAGAGATGAAGGGAATAAAAGTTGCTTATTTACACATGTTGAATTTGAGATGTTCATAATACATCTAGGTAAATATGTCTAGTAGGCATTTGTACATATGAATCTTGAATTTAGGACAAAGTTAAGGCTGGAGCTTCACATTTTCCTGCATCTCTGTAGTAAGGATGTGCTGTATCAGAAATACATCAGCAAACTGACTTTCTACAAATGGCACACATCCAGAGGGCTCATGGCTTCCAGTCTCAGTCACTTGAGGCCACATTCCAGTTGGCACGAATACAGACAACCCCTTGCTTTCACCCTTAACCATGTGAGTTAGATAAACACATCTACACTTTTCTTTCAAGGACCCCTAGGGATGATTGTGAAGCTCAGAAACAGTGTTCATGGAACTAAGTAACTTTCATAATCCCTGGATCCAGAACATTGCCTTTCAGTTGCAATGGCCTCCGTAGGGGGTCACAAAAACTTTGGAATAAAGCAAAGAAAACTTGTTTAACCACCAAGGCTAAAATTGCGGGGCCTAGAGCCAATCACAAAGCTGGCGTTCTCCCACTTTGTGAGTGACTTTTCAAGAGGAAACCCTCTTCAAAGGAGTGTCAAGGGCAGCCTTGAAGGGAAAAGAAGTTCAAAATGCAACACGCTGCCCTGGCAGGAGGGGTGGCAGATTGGCTTTGCCCAGATCACAGAAGGAATGATTTTTTTGACTTGTGTGCACAGGAGCTTCACTTTCAGTTAGTATCAGAGGGTCGAGCTGTCTCCCTCTAGCCCAGTCACGGCATCCTGGAACTCAGCCCTAAGGCCAGAGCATGGGAACTAGAGCAAGGCCACTTGTCACTTAGCACTGACAAGTACAGTCACCTCCTGCTATCCGCATAGAGTGTGGGGGGCAGGGAAAGGGGAGGAGGACCTGACAAGAGGGAGGAATTGAGGAAGGAGTACAGTAAACAGTAATGGGAGAATCAGGAGCAGAGCTGAGGGTACATTAGAGAAGCTTTGAGGAGTAGGTGGTATTGAACGATAAGTCAGATTTGGCTAGACAGAAATGGGGAAAAGGACAGTCCTAGCAAAGGGACTGGCATGAGCACAGGCAGATGTCTTCAAAGAGCAGTAAATTAAAGCAGGCAGAGTTGAAGTAAGTGAAAGAAGACATGAAAAGGGAGGCAGTGCAATGTTGCGGTTAAGGGCATAGTCTCTGGAGTCAGTCGGATAGCAGTTTGAAGCCCAGCTCTGCAATTTACTGTGTAACCTTGGATAAGTTGCCCAACCTGTTTTATCCTCAATGTAATGTGGAAATAATAAAATTAATAGCACAACTGAGTGTTTGTGAGTATAAAATAAGACAATTTATTTAAGTGCTTGGCACAGTTTTCCATCACCTATCAGTTCTGCTACGAAAGGTAAAAGACTAAAAGAAATTACACAAAAACATTTAAAGCAGTTATTCCTGGATTGAGGGATGTAGGTAATTTGTTTCTATTTCATTCTTTTCTGTGATTATTAGGTTTCCTTTCACAAAAATTCTAACCATAATCAGGAAAACATAAGTTTTCTTTCTTTGTAAGCATGTGTGAAAGGCTGTAGAGTACAAGATTAGAAAGATCAATGGAGGATCACCACACAGTTTCTTTTATGTTAAGGCTTTCAAACTGTGCTTCATAAATTCAAAGATTCTATACAGATGTTTCAAGGGTTCCATAGATATTGAATTTAATTTCTACTTTAAAGATATATGTTGAAACATATATTTGAAAACCATAATAAATTACATGCTTAAATATGTAATACATAATAATTAACATATCAGAGACAGTAAAATAATTTATGCTAGCATCTGATTTATTTTTGTGCAGACCTTGTAGTAAAGCTACTTTTGCCTTCTTGTGCAAATGAGGTATCTTGTAAGATGAACTTTCAAATGGTTAACATTTGCAGCTACTTACCTGTGTAAGAATTTTTTCTCAATACTGTACAACCAAAATAAAAAACAAATGAAATATTAATGTAAGATTGCAGTTCCCTTAACCTTGACTTTAGATTTTTGTGTTTATCAGAAGAGCCTTATTTTTCCTCATTGATTGATTATATTATGCATAAATACAAATTTTTTCACTTACAAAATAAAAATATATTATTAAAATATTTATATCTGTTTTATAAAGTGGGGTCTGTGTCACACTTTTGTCTAGGGAAGTCCTCATCTGTTATGGAAAATAAAAATATCTGCAAAACAATATTCTGTAGGAAGAGGGAGCCTCTGAAAGTTTTTAGGTCGGGGAATATAACTCTTTGGATCTGTGCAGTTTTTCTGGCAGCAGTGTGAGAGGTAGTTTGAAGAGGAGTAGGTAGAGACTGAAATCCGGGACAGCAGTAAGTATAGCTGGGAGTGAATATGGTCTAAATTAAGGGATAGGGCAGTGGACATGGGAAGGAGAAAGTGCATCAGAGAGATGCTAGATGTGGGATTGACATGACAGGACATGCCAACTGACAGGGCATGAGAAAGGGGAGTCAAATGTGCCGTGGTGAGGTTGAAAACACTTGCCCCCTGGACAGTGGCAATGCTGTCCTCTAAAGTCATAGACACAGGAAAACAATCAAATTTGGAGAGCATGGGCAGGAGATGGTTTCAGTTTGGGGTACATTGAATTTCAGGTGTCTGGACAGAAAAGTGGGAGACATCCAATAAGCAGGAAAAGGGTCTAGAGTTCAGGAGATTGTTCTGGGCTGGATGTGGAGATGGAGGTTTGGGAATGATCTATTTAAAATAGATAAAGCCCAGCCTGACTAGGCAGTGGCGCAGTGGATAGAGCATCGAACTGGGATGCAGAGGACCCGGGTTCGAGACCCCGAGCTCACCAGCTTGAGTGTGGGCTCATCTGGTTTGAGGAAAAGCCCACCAGCTTGAACCCAAGGTCGCTGGCTCCAGCAAGGGGTTACTCGGTCTGCTGAAGGCCCTCGGTCAAGGCACATATGAGAAAGCAATCAATGAACAACTAAGGTATTGCAACGCGCAACGCAAAACTAATGATTGATGCTTCTCATCTCTCTCCGTTCCTGTCTGTCTGTCCCTGTCTATCCCTCTCTCTGACTCACTCTCTGTCTCTGTAAAAAAAAAAAAAAAAAAAAAAAATAGATAAAGCCCAAAGCGGTGGTCTGATAGCTCTGTTGGTTGTAGCATCATCTTTGAGCACAAGGGTTGCCAGGTTTGAATCCCCGGTCAGTACACATACAGGAGTAGCTTGATATTTCTGTCTCTCTCTCTCTTCCTGCCTCAATCTCTAAAAAAAAAAAAAAAAAAAAGATGAAGTCCCAAATTCCTGCTGTAAACTGACTAGAAGTATAATTAGGTTTTGTGTTAATATTTTGGCCAGTAGTCTTCATGTCAAAAGGCATTATGATAATAATTAAACATTTTTTGTTGCATCTTAACTGATATAACAGTTCTCTGAGTTTGTGGTAGATAGTATTTTTTCCAGCTTAAATTATAGAGTGTTTATGGACGAACCTAAGTAGACCTTGGAAGACCCATGTCAGAACATGGAGCCAGCTTGGCCTTGTGGAGTTAGATAGCTATCAGAGGATCACAGTAGAAGGCAATATAGCTATATCCCAAATGCACTGCTGACTACACGAGGGTTATTATTTCAGTACTAGAAATATTTATCTAAATGGCAGAATAATGTTAATTATAGGCATCATGTCAAAACCCCAGTGTTGCTAAAGAAAACATTATTTGGAAAACAAAGAGTTGTTACTTAACATATTGTGATATGCTTATGATTTGAGGTGAAAAATAATGGAATGTTGGAACTCAAACGGCTTATAAGGTAATGTTTTCCAACCGTTGGTCCGTGGACCAGTCCATCAGAAATTTCGTGCCAGTCGCGAAAGAGTTAATCACCAGCATGTTGTATGAAGGTTAGAGACAGTAGCCACAGCCACCATCACAGCTTCCTGGCCCATGCAGGTTCGCATTGGATTCAGACGGACAGTAATGAAACAACGGAGCCAAGAATTGGTGGGCCATTAGTTTTAATCCTAGCTTGTACCCGGTGGCAAGTAAAAACACACACTGGGCTCCAAAACCCACTCATTCATGCTCACAAAGCTGCTGACTTATCCAAGTTTTCTAGAATCAAAGGTTTCTAGCTCACCAGCCTTATTCACCTCTGTTTCCCATCTCCTTCTCTCTGCGCAAACTCTGCACTAACAGACTTCTCCTTCAGCAATCCGCCACTTTGGCTGCTTCTCCTCTCCTCTATGTGACCTTTCTCTGCTCTCCCCCAGCATTGGCTCCTCTGCCCCATTTTATAGTATAGAAATCAAAACCTTTAATCCAATATAAGGAAGTCTCTGATACAAAGTCACTTATCTGAGGCATAAATGGGATTCCTCAAAAGAGTGTACCACCCCCTATCATGCAACAGTCAAGGGTGTGGGGAAAAGCTTAGTGTTGAGAATATTTTAGGATTAAAAGGGTGGGAAAGGCTTAGTCTTAAAACTGAGCCTTAGGCTATAATGACCCAGCCTGCTTACAGCCTGTCCCCCACACTCAATGCAAACTATAAGCGAGTGTAAAGCCAGAAGCCACGGCCAAGGCCACTATCACAGCAGCCTCCTGGCCCATGCAGGTTCGCATAGGATTCGGACAGTCGGTAAAGACACAACGGAGCCAAGAACTGATGGGCCTTCATCTTTAATCCTAGCTTGCACCCGGCGGGCAAGTAAAAACACACACTGGGCTCCAAAACCCAATCACATTCAGTGCTCACAAAGCTACGGATTTATCCGAGTTTCCTAGAATCAAAGGTTTCTAGCTCACCAGACTTATTCTCCTCAGTTCCCCATCTCCTTCCTTATCCCAGATACAAACTCTACACAAACTGGCGTCTCACTCAGCACTCCACCATCTTGGCTGCTTCTCCTGGCCTCCTCCACGTGGCCTTTCTCTGCTCTCCTCTGCTCTCTCCTCTAATGATAATCTCAGGAACCAAGAGCGGCAAACTCCCGCTCCGTTCCCATTTTATAGTGTAGAAATCCAAACCCTTAATCCAATATACAAAATAGGAAAGTCTCTAATACAATCACTTCTCTGAGGCATGATTGGATTGTACCACCCCACATCAAAATGGGTGGGAAAGGCTTAATCCCAAAACCAAGCCCCAGGCTACAAGGATTCTCAACACACATTAATATCACCTGGGCAACGGCCTCTTTAACAAAGTGAGCATAATACATTTTATCTGCCCAACAGCGAGCAAACATATATATCATATTTGCAAACTTATTTGACCCACAAGACCCAATGATCTTAGTTAAATTCTCCTATACCCAGGGTGATTTCTGCCTTAGTGGTCCCTGAAATACTTCTATTTTCACAGGTCCCCAAGTGTAAAAAGGTTGAAGACCACTCTTATAGAGTTCTTCTAGCTAAACTTTTTAATTTAATTGAACCCCAGGTCATACTTGTTAGCAGAGCTCAGAACTCAGACCAGCCCAGTGTGCTTCCCATGACATCACATTTTATGTAATTCCATTCCTTTATTGGTGAGCTAAATCAGATTTGTGGCACAAAGGGGAAATCAGCCTTATCTGTAAAAGGAGTATAAGTAAGTATCAAGCAATGTTTGCTTGACCTGCGCGGAGATGAGGAAGCTGTAATCATTCTCTACAGTTTCCTACCTCTGAGGATCAGCTACTCCTCTATTTCTCCTCGGATGTATTTACATATGTAGAACACAGTTGTACAGGGTGGATAACCCAAGTGATAGTAAAATCTGCAAGGAATTGTCAATGTCAGAACATCAAAGTGCTAAAAGATAAGGGGTGTGTGATGGGCAGGTGGTAGTCACAGTTTGAATGTGTGGAAACTAAGCAATGTGGCTATTCCTTGTCTTTCTTCCTAGACCCTTACTAATCCTCTCATTTACAACACCCCGAAAATGGTACCTACTTCAGAGTGAATGGAATTTATGAGAAGTTTAAGAGATTGCCTTTTTGCAAAAGCAATGAGAATGTAATTTTGTCTCATAAAAAGTACTAATTGAAAGAGAATGACTTTATTAAGAATGCCACTGAGTTAGAGGCAATCAATTGGTATCCTTATACTATTAAAATAATGAGTATAATCACAGCAGTTACTTTTTCAAACAGTGTCTCTCAACTTTCCTTTTATTCATAGTCCTGAATCGTGTAATTCTCAGGCTTTGCGATCCTAAAGAGCTTAAAATGGTAGTTAGAATATGTGATCATTAATATTTTAAGCATTTTTTTCTGATGTTAAAAACTATGTAATTATTGCAGAACACTTTAAAAGGCATAGGAAAGTATCAAAAAGAAAATAAAACTTCCTTCTAAGCCCATCTCCATTGGTACCTGTATTCTAAATGATGAAATTCACATATAAGGGTAATTACGTAAAAAAAAAAAAAGGAACATAGAAATTCCTGAGTAAAACTGTGGGCTAAAGTCACAAAGTATGATTATTATTTAACCTTTAGGAGCTCCCATGCCATCCGTCCCAGGCAGACAGGAAGGAAGCAGAGTGGCATGGCAGCTAGCAGGATTGCTGCTGATCAGCAGAGTGATCCTTAGGGCCCACCAGAGAGAGCTTGATAGGACATATTGTCATTGTTAAGGTTACTCTGGTGGCAGAGCAGGCTGTTCTTTTCTTGACTGTCTCTGTTCTCCCACCTTACCTTTAAGTTAGTCAGTTGACATCTATTAATTGAGCAGCACTGAGCTAGGCAGAGACAGAGATAGAAGTCAGAGAAGCTATCAAAATAGGGAAGTTGCCCTGACTTTATACGGATGAGAGACTAGTGGGAGTAATAAGCATTAAATAATTATACCAATAAATAAGAGTCGTAGCATAAGTGCACTCTCTTTTCCATTCTGAACTCTCTTTTTTGTAATTAAAATACTGAGAGATATATGGTACCTATTAATCTATTATATACAGTATATTCCTGTGCACACAATACATTTATATGTATTATACATGTAATACATATACAAAGTAGAATACACAGAACACCCATATTGTACTTTATGGGAGCTTTCACTCCCCCTTGTTTTAAGAACTCAGGATTTACTCTCTTATTTATGGGAGATTTAAATGATTGTTAATGCTAATTTTAACTGCTGTATTTGCCTCATATGCTGATTTTAGAAACTAACCCCTGGGTGAGCTGGAGCTTCACTATGGGAAGCGTTGTGTGAAAACACAAGAAGCTAAGAAAGAAGATAACCAAAAACCCTGTTTAAATCGGGAAAGCTCACTACGACTCTGCCAATCTTTGGTAGATTATCAAATACACTGACTGGGTCATTACAAAAATCAAGAACAATTGTCTTAAAATATACTTTCAGGGCAGCATTTCAGTTTGGCAGGAAAAAAGAAAAAGTTAGGAATGGGAAATTGAAGATGTATCTGAGGCATTGGTTCTGAACTAGTTCTGAAACATTCAATCCCACTCTTACAGAGCTTTTCTTTGTTCCATGTCTGATTTCTTCTACATGAATAATTCCCATTCTTGTGTTCAGATGCAACAATCCAGTGTTCATTGTCATGATAAAAATAGAAAACGACAGGCATTGATTTTTCACAGCAATTAGCTCTTCATCTGTTTTCTGATTTCTTGAGCACATATAGGCAAAGCAGGCTGGGCAGTAATATGGAAGAGAGTTCCACATGCATTTAATGGGAGCCAGTTGTTTAAGCACGTAAGGCATGGTGAAGGATGCTATATTTCAGAGATGTACTTTTTTTCCATTTCAGATTGAACCTTTCCTCGTATGTAAAAAAACATCTGCTAAAAATGTCATATTTTATGTAGCTAAAATAACAGCAACATGTTTTTTAGGAGTTTCTTATCTCTTCTGAGAATTGCCATTTGAGGGACAATTTGTCAACTCCATCTGTTTTAATTGTACCAAAAGGACCTGTTAAAATCAATTAAGGTAATGTATAGAGAAGCATTTTGTAAACTGTAAAAAATGTTCTAAGGAGATGAAGTATTAAATTTTACATATACTTAGTGAGGGACTCCTCTGTGTCAGGCACTGTGCTAGATGATGGGAATAACTCATAGAACAGAGCAGGTAGTGCTAGTCCAGGCTCTCATGGAGCTTACATTCCAGAGTTGGTGACGTTTAGCAACCAAGAATATGGAATAACTTCTGGAGAACTTGCTCCATTATTAGATAATCTACTTTTCAAACACTTTTTAAGCATCATTTTCTTCAATAAGTGTTCTCTGGTTCCCTCTTCTATCATTTTTTTAGTGAGAGAGAAAAACAGACAGAGGGACAGATAGAGACAGACAGACAGGAAGGGAGAGAGATGAGAAGCAACAATTCTTGTTGTGGAAACTTAGTTGTTCACCGATTGTTTTTCTCATATGTTCCTTGACTAGGGGGCTCCAGCAGAGTGAGTGACACCTTGCTCAAGCCAGTGACCTTGGGCTCAAGCCAGCAACCTTGGGATCAAGCCAGTGACCATAGGGTTATGTCTATTATCCCACACTCAAGCCAGCGACCCCATGCTTAAGCCAGTGAGCCCACACTCAAGCCAGATGAGCCTATGCTTAAGCCAGTAACCTCAGTGTTTTGAACCTGGGTCCTCTGTGTCCCAGGCCAACACTCTATCCACTGTGCCACTGCCTGGTCAGGCCCTCTTCTACCCTGTACACCATGATGTGTTAACATCTCTGTCACAGCACTTATGTCACTATCGCATCTTAGGTCCTGGTTTACTTACTTATCTTCTGTTAAATTGTGAGCTCCTCAAAGGAAAAGGGTATGTCCTGTTATCTCCTTGGTATCCATGATACCTGCCTTGTACATACTATATACTTAATTTTGTAGTGATGGATCAATCAATGCATGGTAGTTAATCTTGACCCTGAAATCATAAATTCTCAATCTGGAATCATAAAGTAGGATGTGCTATCTAAGATCATATAGTCTAGTCTCACTTTACATATGAGGAACTTGAGCCTTACTGGTATGGTATGTGACTTTGAGTCGAGCAAGTCTTCACACTCTGTCTCAGTATTCCCATCTGTAATCTGGAGGTAAGAGAATTTTGATATGAAATAAAGTTCACAAAGGTCCCCTCATCCACATACTGTACAATATTTGAGAGGTGAATAAAATGAGACCCAGAAAGATCAAGCAACTTATCTGAAGTTCCTTGGCAAGTCAGTTGAAGAACCAAGAACAGATTTTGTGGCACCTGTCATAATTTTCTTTTTATAACCTCATGTTTTTCTTCATGTAAGTGTTAGTACTATCACAAGACTGCTATAAAGTTACAGAGAAAGAATAGATATGAATACTCTAGTTGGAGAATAAATTAGTGCTACCACTTCAGAAAACATTTTGGTATTATCTCGAAAAAAGACACATCTTCTATGACCCAGCAGTTCAGCTTCTAGGAATACACTCTAGAATTCCTGCACATGTACAAGAATATTCAAGAAACTTTGTTAATAATAGTAAAAAAAAAAACCCCACAAAAATACAACAAACACTCCCAATTTCCATCGACAGAATGGATAAAGAAATTGAGGCCAATACATAAATTGGAATATATAGCAAAGAAAACTAATTTCATAAATATGATATTGAGGGGGGAAAAGCAAGTGTAGAGGGAAATATGCACTTAATATTAGCTATAGAAAGTTCAATTATGAGCAAAGTGAAACAATATGTGTGCTAAAGCAATAAATAGTAGTAAGAGATTGATAAATATAAAACTCTGAAAGGCCTAAGGTAACATTAATATTTGGCCTAAACCAAACATCAGCATTATGGAAGGAATTTGTGAGATACAAGAACAAACTTGAAACTTTATTTTAAATATTAATTCTTGCTAAGCTTCCATTAGTTAACAGTTTAGTATTCAAAATTTTTTTCTAGTTTTACATTCAGAAAAGGAACAATGAATTTTTTTAGCACTGTCAACTGCTAATTTGTTTCTGTGGACACTAAACTACACACTTATGAAAGAGAATAGTTGTTCACTGTCAATGTCAACTGAGGTTAATGTAGAGACAAGATATTTTTAGGGTACCTTAATATTCTCTTTTATGTAGGGGATTGAAGATGTTTTGTCATGGAGGCAACTGATTTGTTTTTATTTTCTCCTTGTGAAAGTTTAAGGTGACAATATTAATAATCCATTTTTAATTTATTCTCACAAAAGGGAAGTATTCTCAAATAGAACTATTCTTTAAAAGACAAAGAGCCTAAATCGAATCAGGTACCTGAAAATTAAAATCAGTCCTTAAATTTTATTTTGTTTCATCTTAGAAATATAAACATACCAAGCAATTAAAAATATTAGATTATAGACCTGAAGATGGCAGCAGAGTAGGCAGACGCACAGACTCCCAACTCACACCACCGAACTGGATTATAAACTAATTTATGAACAATCAGTGTGAAAAACCAAATCTGGACTACAAGAATAGCTCCCAAAAACCAAGGAGCAAAGAAGAAGCCACAACAAACCCGGTAGAAAGCGCCTGAATCTCCCCTGCTTACAGGAACGGGGGGGGGGTGAGGCTGGGCTCTCACTCCAAGGAAAAGAGCAGTAAATAATGCTCACAGCCACTTGCCTGGTGACCAGGGAACGAGGTGAGTTGAAAGGGCCCGCTTGTTTTCCAAAAAGAAAGGGGAGAGAGAGAAAGACGGATGGTGAGGAGGAGAGGAATGCAGGGGATGACCTGAAAAGCTGACTCATTCAGTGCTGGAGACAGCCAATCTAGGGGAGGGGCTGATCCTTTCACAAAGCAAAACACAAAAGCCCTTTCAGGTCACAGAGATACAGACATCACTCCAGCTCCATCAGCGCAATAAGACACAGATAAAAACAAAAAGTGGGGAGGAGGGGCAGTAACTCAGGTCTCCATGGAGATCTGAGAAACACCTCCTCCTACTGAAGCTGAGAAAGCAACCCGCCCCTAGAAAGATTAACTGGCAGAAGAGGACTTCAGAGCCTCAGGTCACACCCACTGCATTCCTGGATACAGTTTCAAATAAGCCCCCTGCTGAGAACAGCAAACAAGACAATCACCTGTTAAGAAAACAAACAAACCAAGACTTCAAAGCGGCCCAAATCCAAAAATGGATTACAAATAACAGCTGATGCCAACCCAAAAAGACTTAGAAATAACACAATTGAAAACTGGAAGCAGACAACACCAAGCCTAGATGCAACCAGCTCTACAAACAAAACACCCAAATACACAGATACAATGAGAAGACAGAGAAGTGCAATCCAAATGAAACCACAAGAGAAACATCCAGGAAAAGAACTGAGTGATATGGAAATAACCAAACTTCCGGATGCGGAGTTCAAAATAATGATTGTAAGGATGCTTAGGGATCTTAGAACAACAACGAATGGTCATTACGAACACCTAAATAAAGAAATAGCAAGTATAAAAAAGGATATTAAAATATTAAAAAAGAATCAGTCGGAGGTGACAAATACAATATGAGAAATGAAGACCACAATGGAAGGAATTAAAAAAAGGATGGATAGAGCTGAGGATCGAATCAGTGAGTTGGAGGACAACTGGAATGAAGGCATGAAAGCAGAGAATAAAAAAGAAAAGAGACTCAAAAAATCTGAGGAAACTCTTAGAGAGCTCTGTGACAACATAAAGAGAAATAACATCCACATTATAGGGGTTCCTGAGGAAGAAGAGAAAGAACAAGGGATAGAGACTTTGTTCAATCATATCATAGCTGAAAACTTCCCTAAACTAATGCAGGAAAAACTCTCACAAGTTCAAGAAGCACAGAGAACTCCATTAAAGAGAAACCCAAAGAAACCTACACCAAGACACATCATATTTATAATTACAATACCAAAGCTAAGTGATAAAGAGAAAATATTAAAAGCTGTGAGAGAAGTGACATCATGGAAATGGCGCCGTGAGCAGCACGTCCGACAGATCTCCCCAAAATCTCAACAAATTTATCAACTAGAAACAGAAAAATTTATCCTCGGAGCATTCCGGAGTTCCACACACACACTGAAAGCAAAAGGACTGTTGCCGAGGAGGAAGTACACCTGTGGTGAGTCAACCCACACGTGCAGCTGCCCGCCCACACTCGGGGACGGCAGCCTGGGCACTGGCGGCCGCCCCAGCATACCCTGAGAATCTGCGTGCGCCCCCCCCCCCCGTGCCACGGTCCGACCACTGGCGTGACGAGAAACTGCGCGTGTGCCCCATGCCGTGGTCCCTGGCTACTGGCGTGTGGAGAAACCCCGCGCGCGCCCCATGCCGCGGTCCCCGTCCACTGGCGTGCTGAGAAACCGCGCGCGCGCCCCGTGCCGCGGTCCCCGGCCACTGACGTGCCAAGAAACCGCGGGAGCGCCCCGAGCCGCGGTCCAGGAGGGGCGCCAAGGCTGTCTTTCCTAGTCAGGAGATTCTCTCCGTGGGCAGGGCACCTCACCCAGCAATTCAAGCTAACAATCAAGCATTGGGAGGAGGGGCGTGCAGGCAGCTTGAAATACTTTCTGGAGCACAGCTGCGGATCCAATCACTGAAATTAGCTTAACCCATGAAATCTACGCACCCACGGGGCTCTAATTGATAAGATCTCTCCCAGTTCAGCGATCCAAGACAAGAGGTGTGATATTTTTCAGTGCCTTTCGCTAAAGGGGCGGGGGCAACTTCTGATTGACAGAGCCTACATATTCAGGGATATACCTAACAAGAGGGACTTGGCAGATATTAAGATCCATAAAGCAAACAGTGACTAGTACTTCTTCTTCCCAGCCAAAACAGGCTACCAAGTGTGGAAAGCCTGGGTTGAGTGGTCCAACTGAATGATAGGCGCTGAACAGTCACCTTGACAACAATTGACTCCCAGCCCCACCTGATTACACTGGAGGCTCTGACTGCCAGAGCCTTACCCAGAGCCTTGCGCTGAGTGAGGATAGAGTGGGGATTTCCCAGCTCTTTGAGCCTCTTACTCCCCAAACAGAAGCAGTGGCAGCCTCATAGCTGGATCACAAGGCTGCTAATTCAGGAAGGGGAGACTAGGAAAGAGACTCCAGGAAAGCAAACTCTCTCATTGTTGGACTCTGCAAATGCCAACAAGCCTTGACTACCAGCGAGACTAAAGCCAATTATATGACATTGCCATAGAATCCCATCAACTGCAAATTCCTACCTAAGAGTGACACAGGGGAAGAACCTGGGGTACCGAGTCACCGACCAGGAAGAGGGAGAGAAAAGAAAAAAGGAAGAAGTTAACCTCTCAAAATCAAGAAAAATCCACAGACTTTATAACTTGTTCCACTAATTCTTTGTTGTTGTTGTTTCTCTCTTCTATCTTATTGCCTTTATTATTATTTCTATTTCTTCCACCTTGGTCCTTTTACTCTCTGCCCATCTTATGCTACCCTTTTCTTGAACTACACTACCCATGAGTGTTACATTTTATTTCTTTTCTTCATCCTAACTCTCCTTTAGGGTTACACTCCAAAACCCTTAACTCTCACTCTCTCCCGTTTTGTTTTTTTTTCCTTTCCTTTTCTTCTTCCTTCATTTCTCTCTTATTCTTATTTTTTCCTTCCTATTTATTTCTCCTTTTCTCCTTTTACTTTTCCTCCCATTTAAGCCTCAATGACGAACAAATTATTTAATTTGGGACTCAAGTTTTTGTGGGTTTTTTTTTGTTGTTGTTGTTCTTTTATTTCTTCTTCTGCTTTTGTTCTTGGTTTTCCTTTATTTGTTTGTTCTTGTGGCATTTTGGGCACTTTTTACATTGCTTTTTAACTCACTAGCATTCCTCCCAACCCAAAGTCTCCATTGTATTTAGTCTTCGCTCCACTTAATACAACAGATTTTTACTTATTATTTTTATTTTTATTTTTTTCTTCTTTAATTATTGTTTTTTCTCTCCTTTTTTCTGTTTCCCTCTCATCCCTCTCATTATATCTCTTAGTCGACCATCACTTACAAGCAAATCATTTTATGCTTGTCTAAGATTTTCTCCCTTTTTTTTTTTTGTATTTAGTAGGTCCCTACTCCCTTTTTTGCCCCTTGAACTCTTCACCCCAAATCAGGCCCTCCATTATAGGCAGTTTTTGTTCCATTTAGCATAATATAATTCACAGGTCATCACGATATTTCCCTAAGGAGGTGAGAGGAGGGGAAGAGAAGAAAAAAGGGGGAAATAATAAATTATTACTTTTTTTTGTGGAGTGTTTTCCTTTTAACTTTTCTTTTTTTTTTTTTTTCCTTTTAATTTTTTATTAATTCTAATTAACACTATCATCAAGACCACCTTCAGATGCCAATAAGAAAAAGGAAATCGAATATTATGGATACAAAAGACAGAGAGGTAACACAAATAGATGTGGAAAAATCTATGGAGAAAAGATTTAACATATTGGAAGCCTTGGAGCCAAATGACAGAGAATTTAAAATAGAAATCTTAAAAATACTCAGAGATATACAAGAAAACACAGAAAGGCAATTTAGGGTAATCAGAAAACAACTCAATGATCACAAAGAATATATTACCAAGGAAATTGAAACTATAAAAACAAATCAAACAGAAATGAAAAACTCAATTCAAGAGCTGAAAAACGAGGTAACAAGCTTAGCTAATAGAACAGCCCAGATAGAAGACAGGATCAGTGAAATAGAAGACAAGCAACTTGAGGCACAACAGAGAGAAGAAGAAAGAGACTCAAAAATAATAAAAAACGAGAAAGCCCTACAGGAATTGTCTGACTCCATCAGAAAGAATAACATAAGAATAATAGGTATATCAGAGGGAGAAGAGAAAGAAAATGGAATGGAGAATATACTCAAACAAATAATAGATGAGAACTTCCCAAGCCTGTGGAAAGAATTAAAGTCTCAAATTCAAGAAGCAAACAGAGCACCGAGTTTTCTTAACCACAAAAACCCACTCCAAGGCACATCATAATGAAGATGACACAAACCAATGACAAAGAAAAAATTCTCAAGGCAGCCAGGGAAAAGAAGAATACAACATATAAAGGAAGGCCTATTAAATTATCATCAGATTTCTCAGCAGAAACTCTACAAGCTAGAAGAGAGTGGACCCCAATATTTAAAGCCCTGAAAGAGAGGAACTTTCAGCCAAGAATACTATACCCATCAAAGCTATCCTTCAAGAACAAAGGAGATATAAAAATATTCACAAATACAGAAAAGATGAGAGAATTTATCATCAGAAAGCCCCCACTCCAGGAAATACTAAAGGGGGTTTTCCAACCAGATTCAAAGAACAAAAGAAAACATAACCACAAGTAACAGCTCCACCAAGAAAACAATAAAACCAAACTTAAACTGTGACAACAAAAGAAAAAAAAAAGGGGAGAAAGGATGAAGATTAACAGTAGCAAAGGACGATGAAGCGCAGAAATACTGACAAGAAAGGGTACTACAATGAATATGGTAGGTACCCTTTTCATTATTAATGGTAACCACCCTTGAAAAAACCACCACAAAAACACTTGACTTAAAAAAGGTAGCAACAGAGGAAAGAAGTATGGAATACAAACAAACAAAAACAAACGATAGAAAAACAAAAGCAAAGAATCAAACAAAATACAAAACTAACAGAAAGCAATTTATAAAATGGCAGTAGGGAACCCACAAGTGTCAATAATTACACTAAATGTAAATGGATTAAATTTACCAATAAAAAGACACAGAGTAGCAGAATGGATTAAAAAAGAAAATCCAACTATATGCTGCCTACAAGAAACACATCTAAGCAACAAGGATAAAAACAAATTCAAAGTGAAAGGCTGGAAAACAATACTCCAAGCAAACAACACCCAAAAAAAAGCAGGTGTAGCAATACTCATATCTAATAATGCTGACTACAAGACAGAAAAAGTACTCAGAGACAAAAATGGTCATTTCATAATGATTAAGGGGATGCTGAATCAAGAAGACATAACAATCCTTAATATATATGCACCAAACCAAGGAGCACCAAAATATATAAGACAGCTACTTATTGACCTTAAAACAAAAACTGACAAAAATACAATCATACTTGGAGACCTCAATACACCGCTGACGGCTCTAGATCGGTCATCCAAACAGAGAATCAACAAAGACATAGTGGCCTTAAACGAAATACTAGAACACCTGGATATGATAGACATCTACAGGACACTTCATCCCAAAGCGACAGAGTATACATTTTTCTCTAGTGTACTTGGAACATTCTCAAGAATTGACCATATGTTGGGCCACAAAGACAATATCAGCAAATTTAAAAAAATTGAAATTGTGCCAAGCATATTCTCTGATCATAAAGCCTTGAAACTAGAATTCAATTGTAAAAAAGAGGGGGAAAAACCCACAAAATTGTGGAAACTAAACAACATACTTCTAAAAAATGAATGGGTCAAAGAAGAAATAAGCGCAGAGATCAAAAGATATATACAGACAAATGAAAATGAAAATACGACATACCAGAATCTCTGGGATGCAGCAAAAGGAGTAATAAGAGGAAAGTTCATATCACTTCAGGCATATATGAACAAACAAGAGAGAGCCGAAGTAAACCACTTAACTTCACACCTTAAGGAACTAGAAAAAGAAGAACAAAGACAACCCAAAACCAGCCGAAGAAAGAAGATAATAAAAATCAGAGCAGAAATAAATGAAATAGAGAACAGAAAAACTATAGAAAAAATCAATAAAACAAGGAGCTGGTTCTTTGCAAAGATCAACAAAATGGACAAACCCTTGGCAAGACTCACCAAGGAAAAAAGACACAGGACTCAAATAAATAAAATCCAAAATGAAAGAGGAGAGATCACCACAGACATCATAGATATACAAAGAATTATTGTAGAATACTATGAAAAACTATATGCCTCCAAATACAACAATCTAGAAGAAATGGATAAATTCCTAGAACAATACAACCTTCCTAAACTGAGTCATGAAGAAGCAGAAAGCTTAACAGACCAATCAGCAGGGAGGAAATAGAAAAAACTATTAAAAACCTCCCCAAAAATAAAAGTCCAGGTGCAGATGGTTATACTAGTGAATTCTATCAAACATTCAAAGAAGACTTGGTTCCTATTCTACTCAAAGTCTTCCAAAAAATTGAAGAAGAAGCAATACTTCCAAACACATTTTATGAGGCCAACATAACCCTCATACCAAAACCTGGCAAGGATGGCACAAAAAAAGAAAACTACAGACCAATATCTCTAATGAATACAGATGCTAAAATACTAAACAAAATACTGGCAAATTGAATACAACAACATATTAAAAAAATAATACATCATGATCAAGTGGGATTCATCCCAGAATCTCAAGGATGGTTCAACATACGTAAAACGGTTAACGTAATACACCATATCAACAAAACAAAGAACAAAAACCACATGATCTTAGCAATAGATGCAGAAAAGGCTCTCGATAAAATACAACACAATTTTATGTTTAAGACTCTCAACAAAATGGGTATAGAAGGAAAATATCTCAACATAATAAAGGCCATATATGATAAACCATCAGCCAACATCATATTAAATGGCATAAAACTGAGGACTTTCCACCTTAAATCAGGAACACGACAGGGGTGTCCACTCTCTCCATTCTTATTTAACGTGGTGCTAGAAGTTCTGGCCAGAGCAATCAAACAAGACAAAGAAATAAAAGGCATCCATATCGGAAAAGAAGAAGTAAAGGTATCACTTTTTGCTGATGATATGATCCTATACATCGAAAACCCAAAGGACTCCACAAAAAGATTACTAGAAACAATAAACCAATACAGTAAGGTCGCAGGATACAAAATTAACATACAGAAGTCCATAGCCTTTCTATATGCCAACAATGAAATATTAGAAAACGAACTCAAAAAAATAATCCCCTTCACGATTGCAACAAAAAAAATAAAATACCTAGGAATAAACATAACAAAGAATGTAAAGGATCTATATAAAGAAAACTACAAGTCATTGCTAAGAGAAATAAAAAAAGATACAATGAGATGGAAAAATATTCCTTGTTCTTGGCTAGGAAGAATAAATATAATTAAAATGGCCATATTACCCAAAGTAATATATAAATTTAATGCAAATCCCATCAAAATTCCTATGACATTTTTTAAAGAAATGGAACAAAAAAATCATCAGATTTATATGGAACTATAAAAAACCCCGAATAGCCAAAGCAATCCTAAGGAAAAAGAATGAAGCTGGGGGCATTACAATACCTGACTTTAAACTATATTATAGGGCCACAATAATCAAAACTGCATGGTATTGGCAGAAAAATAGACACTCAGACCAATGGAACAGAATAGAAAGCCCAGAAATAAAACCACATATATATGGTCAAAGAATCTTTGATAAAGGGGCCAACAACACAAAATGGAGAAAAGAAAGCCTCTTCAACAAATGGTGTTGGGAAAACTGGAAAGCCACATGCAAAAGAATGAAACTCGACTACAGCCTGTCCCCGTGTACTAAAATTAATTCAAAATGGATCAAAGACCTAAATATAAGATCTGAAACAATAAAGTACATAGAAGAAGACATAGGTACTAAACTCATGGATCTGGGTTTTAAAGAACATTTTATGAACTTGACTCCAATGGCAAGAGAAGTGAAGGCAAAGATAAATGAATGGGACTACATCAGAATTAAAAGTTTTTGCTCAGCAAGAGAAACTGATATCAAAATAAACAGACAGCCAACTAAATGGGAACTGATATTTTCAAACGACAGCTCAGATAAGGGACTAATATCCAAAATTTACAAAGAACTCATAAAACTCAACAACAAACAAACAAACAATCCAATAAAAAAATGGGAAGAGGACATGAACAGACACTTCTCCCAGGAAGAAATACAAATGGCCAACAGATATATGAAAAGATGCTCAGCTTCATTAGTTATTAGAGAAATGCAAATCAAAACTACAGTGAGATACCACCTCACCCCTGTTAGATTAGCTATTATGAACAAGACGGGTAATAACAAATGTTGAAGTGGCTGTGGAGAAAAAGGAACCATCATACACTGTTGGTGGGAATGTAAAGTAGTACAACCACTATGGAGGAAAGTATGGTGGTTCCTCAAAAAACTGCAAATAGAACTACCTTATGACCCAGCAATCCCTCTAGTGGGTATATACCCCAAAAGCTCAGAATCATTGATACGTAAAGACACATGTAGCCCCATGTTCATAGCAGCACTGTTCACAGTGGCCAAGACATGGAAACAACCAAAAAGCCCTTCAATAGAAGATTGGATAAAGAAGATGTGGCACATATACACTATGGAATAGTACTCAGCCATAAGAAATGATGGCATTAGAACATTTATAGCAAAATGGTGGGATCTTGATAACATTATATGGAGTGAAATAAGTAAATCAGAAAAAAACAAGAACTACATGATTCCATACATTGGTGGAACATAAAAACGAGACTAAGAGACATGGACAAGAGTGTGGTGGTTACCAGGGGTGGGGGGAGGGAGGACGCAGGAGGGAGGGAGGGAGAGATTTAGGGGGAGGGGGAGGGGCACAGAGAAAACTAGATAGAGGGTGACGGAGGACAATCTGACTCTGGGTGAGGGGTATGCAACATAATTTAATGACAAGATAACCTAGACATGTTTTCTTTGAATATATGTACCCTGAATTATTAATGTCATCCCATTAACATTAATAAAAATTTATAAAAAAAAAAAAAAAGCTGTGAGAGAAAAAAAGGCTGTCACCTACAAAGGAGCCCCCATAAGGATGACATCAGACTTCTCAACAGAAACACTTGAGGCCAGAAGGAAATGGCAGGAAATATTCAAAATAATGCAGAACAAGTACCTACAACGAAGACTACTTTATCCAGTAAGGCTATCATTGAAAATTGAAGGAGAAATAAAAAGTTTCCCAGACAAAAAAAAAAAAAAATCAAGAAATTTATTACAACCAAACCAATGCTGCAGGAAATATTAAGGGACATGGTATAAACAGATCAAAGTGGGAAAAGAATATAGCAAAAAAGGAATACAGCTTTAAAGAATAAAATGGCAACAAACAACTACATATCAATAATAACCTTATATGTAAATGGATTAAATGATTCAATCAAAAGACATAGGGTAGCTGCATGAATAAGAAAACAGGACTCGTACATATGCTGTCTACAAAGGAAACACACCTTAAAACAAAAGACGCACATAGACTGAAGGTAAAAGGATGTAATAAAACATTTCATGCAAATGGAAATAAAAAAAAAAGCTGGGGTAGCAATACTTACATCAGACAAAATGGAGTTTAAAACAAAGAATATAGTAAGAGATAAAGAAGGCCACTACATAATGATAAAGGGAGCAATCCAACAGGAAGATATAACTATTATAAATATCTACACATCTAATATAGGAGCACCTAAATATATAAAGCAGACTTTGATGGATATAAAGAGCAAGATCAACAGCAATACTATAATAGTAGGGGATTTTAATACCTCACTAACATCACTAGATAGATCCTCAAGAAAGAAAATTAACAAAGAAACAGCAGACTTAAAGGACACACTAGATCAACTCAATTTAATAGATATCTTCAGAACCTTTCACCCTAAAGCAGCAGAATATACATTCTTTTCAAGTGCTCATGGCACATTCTCTAGGATAGACCACATGTTAGGGCACAAAAATGGTCTCAACAAGTTTAAGAAAATTGAAATCATATTAAGCACTTTTTCTGATCACAATGGCATGAAACTAGAAATCAACCACAACAGAAAAGCTCAAAAATTCTCAAACACATGGAAACTAAATAGCAAGTTGTTAAATAATGAATGGATTAAGAATGAGATCAAAGAGGAAATAAAAAAATTCCTAGAAACGAATAATAATGAGCATACAACAACTCAAAATTTATGGGGCACAGCGAAAGCAGTACTGAGAGGGAAGTTCATAGCACTACAGGCATACTTTAAGAAGCTAGATAAAGCTCAAATAAACAACTTAACCCTGCATCTAAAAGAACTAGAAAAAGAACAGCAAGTAAAGCCCAAATGTAGTAGAAGGAAGGAAATAATAAAGATCAGAGCAGAAATAAATGACATAGAGACTAAAGAAACATTACAGAAGATCAATGAAACTAGGAGCTGCTTCTTTGAAAAGGTAAACAAGATTGATGAATCTTTATCTAGACTCACCAAGAAAAAAAGAGAGAGGACTCAAATAAATAAAATTAGAAATGAGAGTGGAGAAATAACAACTGACACAACAGAAATAAAGAATATTGTAAGAAAATACTATGAAGAATTGTATGCCAAAAACTAGACAACCTAGATGAAATGGACAAATTCTTTGAAACATACAATCTTCCAAAAATCAATCTGGAAGAATCAGAAAACCTAAACAGACTGATTACACCAAATGAGATCAAAACAGTTATCAAAATACTCCCAACAAAGAAAAGTCCTGGGCAGATGGCTACACAATTGAATTCTACCAAATATTCAAAGAAGAACTAACGCCTATGCTTCTCAAGCTATTTCAAAAAATTCAAGTGGAAGGAAGACTTCCAAACTCCTTTTATGAGGCGAGCATAATTCTGATTCCAAAACCAGGCAAAGACAACACAAAGAAAGAAAATTATAGACCAATATCCCTGATGAATATAGATGCTAAAATCCTTAAAATATTAGCAAACCCGTTCCAACAATATATGGAAAAAATCGTACACCATGATCAAGTGGGATTTATTCTGGGAAGGCAAGGCTATTACAATATTTGCAAATCAATCAATGTTATTCATCACATAAACAAAATAAAGAAGAAAAACCACATGATAATTTCAATAGATGCAGAAAAAACATTTGATAAAATCCAGCATGCATTCATGATCAAAACTCTCAACAAAGTGGAAATACAGGGAACATACCTCAACATGATAAAATCCATCTATGACAAACCCACAGCCAACATCATACTCAATGGGTAAAAATGAAAAGAAATCCCCTTAAGATCAGGAACAAGGCAGGGGTGCCCCCTTTCACCACTCTTATTCAAGATAGTCCTGGAAGTCCTAGCCACAGCAATCAGACAAGAAGAAGAAATAAAAGGCATTCAAGTTGGAAAAGAAGAAGTAAAGCTATCATTATTTGCAGATGATATGATATTGTATATAGAAAACCCTAAAGTCTCAGTCCAAAACTACTGGACCTGATAAATAAATTCAGCAAGGTGGCAGGATATAAAATCAATAGTCAGAAATCAGAGGCATTTTTATACACCAACAATGAACAGTCAGAAAGAGAAATTAAGGAAACAATCCCCTTCACTATTACAACCAAAAAAATAAAGTACCTAGGAGTACATTTTACCAAGAAAACTAAAGACTTGTACTCAGAAAATTATAAAACATTGATAAAAGAAATCAGGGAAGATACAAACAAGTGGAAGCATATACCGTGCTCATGGTTAGGAAGAAGTAACATCATTAAAATGTCTATATTACCCAAAGCAATTTATAAATTCAATGCAATATCAATTAAAATACCAATGACATACTTTAAAGATATAGATCACATATTCCAAAAATGTATATGGAACCAAAGGGGAACACGAATAGCCTCAGCAATCTTAAAAAGAAGAATAAAGGGGGAGATATCACACTTCCTAATATCAAGCTATACTACGAGGCCATTGTACTCAAAACAGCATGGTACTGGCATAAGAACAGGCACATAGATCAATGGAACAGAACAGAGAACCCATAAATAAACCCACAGCTCTATGGATAACTGATATTTGACAAAGGAGGTAAGGGCATACAATGGAGTAAAGACAGCCTCTTTAATAAATAGTGTTGGGAAAATTGGACAGCTACCTGCAAAAAAATGAAACTTGACCACCAACTTACACCATTCACAAAAATCAACTCAAAATAGATAAAAGATTTAAATGTAAACCATGAAACCATGAGCATCTTAGAAGAAAATATAGGAAGTAAGCTCTCCGACATCTCTCGCAGCAATATTTTTGCTGATTTATCTCCACGGGCAAGGGAAATAAAAGACAGGATAAACAAATGGGACTATATCAAACTAAAAAACTTTTGCACAGCCAAAGACAATAAGAACAGAATAAAAAGACAAACTACACAATGGGATAACATATTTGACAGTACGTCTGATAAGGGGTTAATAACCAAAATTTATAAAGAACTTGTAAATCTCAACACCAGAAAGACAAACAGTCCAATCAAAAATGAGCAAAAGAAATGAATAGACACTTCTCCAATGAGGACATACAGATGGCCAATAGGCATATGAAAAAAATGCTCAACATCACTAATCATTAGAGAAATGCAAATTAAAACCACAATGAGATATCACCTCACACCCGTCAGAATGGCGTTCATCAACAAAACAACACAGAATAAGTGCTAGAGAGGATGTGGAGAAAAGGGAACCCTCCTACACTGCTGGTGGGAATGCAGACTGGTGCAGCCTCTGTGGAAAACAGTATGAAGATTTCTCAAAAAATTGAAACTCAAACTGTCTTTTGACCCAGCTATCCTACCTTTAGGAATATACCCCAAGAACACCATAGAGCGTTTCCAGAAGGAGAAATGCACCCCTATGTTTATAGCAGCATTGTTCACAATGGTGAAGATCTGGAAACAGCCCAAAGTGTCCGTCAGAGGACGAGTGGATTAAAAAGCTTTGGTTCATATATACTATGGAATTCTACTCAGCCATAAGAAATGATGACATCGGATCATTTACAATAACATGGATGGACCTTGATAACATTATATGGAGTGAAATAAGTAAACCAGAAAAAACTAAGAACTATATGAACCCATACATAGATGGGACATAAATATGAGACTCAGAGACATGGACTAGAATGTGATGGTAACAGGGGATGAAGTGGAGGGTTCGGGAGGGGGTGAGGAAGGAGAGGGAGGGGGTAGGGGTAGGGGAGGGGTACAAAGAAAATCAGATAGAAGGTGACGGAAGACAATTTGACTTTGAGTGAGGGGTATGTCAAAATAATCTAGAGATGTTTTCTCTCAACATATGTACCCTGATTTATCAATATCACTGCATTAAAATTAATAAAAATAAGATAAAATATTAGATTATTATATAACTTAAAATATTTGACATCAAATTATTATATAATTTTATAAAATTTATTAGCTCAAAATATATGATTTTCTTTATAGGTTTAACTAGTAAATGTACTATTTTTAAATATTCATACTCTCAATCTATTTCCCTTTTTAACTGATGTTTATAATCATTATGCTTGTATATAAGCTTAACAGTTCATTTATATAACAAATTAGTGCAGCATTTTACTCTTGAAATAATAAGTGATTTTCATTCCACGTGTCATCTAGAATGCTTACCTAGTTTTGAAGCTAAATATTTTGATATTCATGGTGATTCCAAATGCTGTGTCTTGGTAATGGTGAAGTTCAGAAACACCAAGTGGCTATTCAGCCTTCCAAAGACCTAGTCCAAAACCCAAACCAAATAACAGATTTGGCTTGAATACAGAGTCCAAAACCAGATTTCCAGCATCTCTTTGATGGATAGTGAGTTCATAGGTGTTGTGAGGATGCTTTCTAATTCACATATATATTATAGAGATTTCTTTGAAAATATATAATATTTAATAATTAAAAATTACAATGATCTGGGGGTATTTGGAAGAAAATTATAGTCCCTGTCTCCTTTCCCCCTTTACTCCTTCACATGTCTCAGTCAGTTTTTGTAGGAGACCCCATCCATCATGACCTCTCAAATTCAGCACTAGAGTACTTCTGGGAATGCCTAGCACTCTGGCTAAGACTTGCCCAGTATTTCCTTGGTACCATATATACCCCCAGCAGATATAAAGATAGGCATATAAATATTAATAGACCTCCCTTTGCTACAAATTATTCCTGAGAAGATTTAATGAGCTAAGCACATTAACATTTACTTACTAACATAAATACCATTCATATTTACAGTGAAGTACCCAGAGGTAAAAGGAAATTTATGCAGGAATTGGTTGATTGTCTTTGGGCAAAGTATTAATGTCTACCTACTTATGCTTATGGTCCCAAAGACATTAAAAAAATAAGACAATCAAGTCTGTGAAGCAGTTAAGGACATACCACCTAATGATCCACTCCCTCCTTTTCTGTTTTTGGTTTTGTTTTTGCACTGGGCATTCATACCAACACAAGTCCTCTTTTAGTGATAGATGGATTGATTTTGCAATTGGTGAAGGGACTGTTTTTTGAGAATTTTTAATAGTCCAAGAATGAAATGGGCTCAACTGGTAATAGAGTGGTATTTTGAATATTTTATCAGTATTATTAAAAGTCGTAGAAGTGGATATATTATTAGTAGATATTATTAGAATAAGGGGAAGGGCAATTGTCTGATCATAAAGACAATAGAGTGCATTAGCACAAGAGCATGGATGTTGAACTCCAATGACAGTGCAGTTGAGTCTGGCTCTGTTGCTTAACCAACTGTGGGAACTAAGATAAGTTGCTTAATGTCTCTGAACCTTCGTTTTTACCCACGAATTAGAATAGGGTCTATCTCATAGTGTTGTTATAAGGATTGAGCGAAATGATACTTAAAAAATTCTTAGCATATTGCCTGGTACAAATATTCTCAATAAATATTATAAATGGAATTATACTATTATGGAAGCTAAATTATTATCTATTACTTGTAGACTTATCAGTTATTTATTTTATTTATTTTTTGCATTTTTCTGAAGTGAGAAGAGGGTAGGCAGAAACAGACTCTCTCATGAGCCCGACTGAGATCCACCCGGCAAGCCTACTAGGGGGCGATGCTCTGCCCATCTGGGGCATTGCTCTGTTACAACCAGAGCCATTCTAGTGCCTGAGGCAGAAGCCATGGAGCCGTCCTTAGTGCCTGGGACAACTTTGGTCCAATGAAGCCTTGGCTGCAAAAGAGGAAGAGAGAGATACAGAGAAAGGAGAGGGGGAAGGGTGGAGAAGCAGAAGAGTTCTTCTCCTGTGTGTCCTGGCCAGGAATCGAACCCAGAACTTCCACATGCCGGATCAGTGCTCCACCACTGAGCCAAAAGGCCAGGGTTTATCTGTTATTTTTGACCATGGCAAGATATATACTTTACATCATAACCAATACATACCCACATAATTTAATTTAGAAAGTTTTACAACATAAACCTTATTATATGCAAAGTTTGATATTTTTTACTGTTTTATTTCATTCCATTAAAATTTTAATTTAATTTGTTTTAAAATTCACTAATGGAACTCACCTTGTGGTTGGAAAATCCTAGGCTAGACCATGAAGTAAAGCTGAATCTTCCCCACCCCTACCCCAGAGTTAACTATATAGAACCAGGGAAGGGGCCAAATGACAACTCTGGCAACTACATTTAGGACAGTTAGAGATCAAGTCTAAATAGCAAGGATGAGTCCAATCTAGAATACTAGTGATGGGGAGAAGAGGGCTTCGACTTGGAAATGCTGTGGTTTTTTTCCATTGATGAGGGGGGGGATACACACACACACACACATGCAGAGAGAGAGAGAGAGAGAGAGAGAGAGAGAGAGAGAGAGAGAGAGGCATCGACTCATTGTTCCACTTAGTTGTTCCATTTTGTTGTCTACTCATTTATTGCTTCTGGTATGTGCCTTGATCTGGGGTAGAATAGGTGACTTTGGCGCACACCTGGGACACGCTTTATCCACTGCGCCACCCCGCCAGGGCCTGGAAATGCTATTTTGAAGGTGAGAACATCCAGTACAGAGCTGGGTCATTCCAGCAGCTCTATTCAAAAAAAAAAAAAAAAAAAAAAAAAAAAAAGAAAAAGAAAAAAAAAAAGGAAAAAAAATCAGAGCGAGGATCAATTCCCTGGAAATGCGGCTGGCAGTACAGAAGGCCAGGAAGGCATTGGTCCCTCTCCTGTCCTGGGAACTGGCCTTTTCTCTAGATTTTTCTTTTCCTTTCAAAAATAGCTTTTGGGTGTTTCTTTTTCAAAAATCTGGTAGGTGAAAGACTATGAAGTGTGTATGTGTGCACACACACACACATTTTAAAATCCTGTTTAGTTGTCTTGTCCTGATTCAGTGGATTCAAAAATCCTCTCATTTCTCTGTTTTTTTGTATTAGTCTAAACTCCACTTTTTCTGTCTTATTTTCTATTAAACAGTATTTTGGTTTAAGAGATTTTGCTTTTACAGACTTATAACTGTTTCAAGATCAAGACTATTTTACCATCTTATCTGCATTCTATGATTTCAACTTGAAATTTCTTTTTGTTTCTATTTGATTCTTTTTTTTTTTTACAGAGACAGAGAGAGAGTCAGAGAGAGGGATAGATAGGGACAGACAGACAGGAATGGAGAGAGATGAGAAGCATCAATCACTAGTTTTTTGTTGCGACACCTTAGTTGTTCATTGATTGCTTTGTCATATGTGCCTTGACCATGGGACTATAGCAGACCGAGTAACCCCTTGCTCGAGCCAGCGACCTTGGGTCCAAGCTGGTGAGCTTTGTTCAAATTAGATGAGCCCACGCTCAAGCTAGCGACCTCGGGATCTTGAACCTGAGTCCTCTGCATCTTAGTCTGATGCTCTATCCACTGCGCCACCACCTAGTCAGGCTATTTGATTCTTTTGCAGAACAAGTTAGGTTCATCCATTCATTCATTTCATCTACCCATTTCTGAGCCCTTATTATGTGCCAAACATAAGCTGCTAAGTGGTGAACAAAACCAGTTACTTGGTGTCACAGAGCTCACAATCAGGTAAGGAAAGTAGAAATGGCCTGACCAGGCAGTGGTGCAGTGGATGGAGTGTCGGATTGGGATGCGGAGGACCCAGGTTCAAGACCCCGAGGTCGCCAGCTTGAGTGTGGGTTCATCTGGCTTGAGCAAAAGCTCACCAGCTTGGACCCAAGGTTGCTGGCTCAAGCAAGGGGATACTTAATCTGCTGAAGGCCCATGGTCAAGGCACATATGAGAAAGCAATCAATGAACAACTAAAGTGTTGCAATGAAAAACTAGTGATAGATGCTTCTCATCTCTCTCCGTTCCTGTCTGTTTGTCCCTATCTCTCTCTCTCTCTCTCTGTCACTATAAAAATAAATAAATAAATAAATAAATAAATAAATAAATAAATAAATAAAAAGAAAATAGAAATGAATTCTGTTTTCCCACAAAGAAATAAAAATGGATATTGTGATATATGATAAACAGTAGAGGTATGTGACAATTTGAGAAAATTTACAAAATCTTTGACTTGTCGGGAAAGTACTCTTTGGAATAGTAAGGTTAAGAAAAAAGAATGGAAACACTCCAGAACAAGGCCCTGGGTGTGAAGGAGCAGGTTGAGTATAAAAGACTGAGAGAAGGCTAGTGAAGTAGTAGGATGGTCCTAGAGAGTACAGTGGGAAAATTGCTTGTGGCTTCACACTGCAGAAATTCATGCACTACCTGTAAGAGTCTATGTTCGGAAGTTTTGACTATCCTAAGGGCAATGGCAATACATGGGACGGTTCCAGGACACTAATATAGTAATGGTGGGGAGGATATGATCAAATTTATTTTGGAAAAGTCAACTTTGGCTACAGTGTAGAGCATGAATTGGTGGCTGAATAAGTGTGAGTGCAGATAAAATTTAAAAAGCTATCATGTCTGTTTCATTTAGGAACGATTGTAAGGGTTTTTATACATATTGTAACTGAATCTTTATCAAAACCCAATAAAGTAGCTAGCTACTGTTTTAATCGGAAACTCAGAGAAGTCAAGAGACTTGCTTAAGATCGCATACATAGCTTGAATGTGGAAGAGCTGGGATTTTATTCCAGGAGGCTGTTCTGTAATCAGGGAAAGAAATGATGGTGTTTTGAGCCAGGCTAGGGTTATAGAGGGAAGTGAACGGGTTTAAAGATATATTTAACAGGTACTAATAGTAATTCATGGTACTTTGGACATGGGAGTAAAAGGAGATGTTAAGGAAAATATCCAACTTTCTGATTTGTACAACTTTGTGGCTAATGGTATATTCATTGAGCTAGGGAATAATGAAAGACAATAAGAGAAGCTTAACCTTGCAAGAGACAGAGAAGGAGTGTTTGGAGAAACAGTAGGCAATCCTGGATACTATCATGGAAACCTCGATGGGGGCAGAGAGGAGACGCTTCAACAAGTAGAGATGATCAACAGCATCAACTGTTGCTCAGAGCTTTCTGTTACACTTGGTTACTCAAAGTTCTATTTAATTTGCTGTGATATGATAATTCTGAAAGGATTCTCCCAGTTGGTCACATTCTGAAAGTTGTCAAACCTAGGACATCCATTGACTTGGATGTCTAGGGCTGCCTGAAATTTTTTAATGAAATTGCCATCAGGTGCTGTCTATTTCATCACCTTATTTTTCCCCCCCCTCTCCACAGCCAGGGGTGCCTGGTCTCCTACTTGCAGATTCAACCCCACCTCAGTCCTTGGACCAATTCCAATTTTAGACTGGAGGAAGTCAGACAATTCTAGCCTAGGCTTCTAAGTTTCAGCACTGGGATGTCATTGTTGCTCTTTTTTCCCATTTCTGAAAATTGAACTTCCTGGCTTTTTTTCTGTGTATATGAGTCCTTAGCTCAGCCAGATGAAACAATGGCTATGAAAATGCTTTAGAAATGGTAGAACTTAATATATGTAAAACATCTAGCAGTGGAATGGGTACACAGTAGATTTTCAGGTAATAGTAATTATTGCTATATGGACCATAGCTTTGTTATTGCTGTCAACCAAACTAAGACACAAAGAGTAGAGTTGAATTGTAGTGTCTTTTTAAGAAGTGGCAGATATCTCTCCTTCCGAGTTCCTTCTTGTCCTACTCTCAGCTTTTCCACTTAAACTACTCTTTGCCTCTTTCCAACTTGGTTCATAAGGTGGAGGGTGGAATATTAAAAAACAGTATGGGTTCTGGAATTAGGCAAATCTGGGTTTAAATCCTTACTCTTAGGCAGTTTACTTATCTGTAAAATTGTGAGTACCTCCCACTCCTTGGAGGATTGAATTAAGTGAAATGCATAAAGGCAACTGGCAATGTATTGGTATCCATTAAATATGAACTTCTCTTTCTTCTGCTTCTTCTATGTGCTACATCACGGCTATTCTGAGGCTGTCAGACTTCTGAAGCCATTCTCATTTTACTGTTATAGAAAAATCCCATTACTTATACAATGGTGCATTCTAAACTTTAATCTATTTTGTGTGTGTGTTTCCTTTTTATTGAACTTATTGGGGTGACACGGATTAACAAAATTGTATGGTTTCATGTGCACAATTTCACAACACATCTCTGTATACTGTATTGTGTGTTCACCACCCCAAGTCAAGTCTCTGTCCATCATTATTTATCTCCCTTTACCTTCCTTCAACTCCTCCTCCTCTCCCTCTGGCAATCACCACACTGTTGTCCATGTCCATGATTTTTTTAATTCCAGTGCATACTAATGTACCACATCAACTTTCAGGCCATCAGGATTGCATAAAACTAATTTTGCTTGACTAGCTCAGTTAATATTAACTGAGACTTACTATGTGCAAGGTACAATAGGAAATATTAATCCACCGCATCCCTGACTCTCTACATTGGGCTGACTTACCTACCTTTTTCAGCACATCCTAATAGGCCTATGAAGCCAGCCCAATGGTAGCACACCTTCTAGGCATTTGCTGTGACTTCTCTTCCTCTAGTTAGTCCTGATTTGATTTTGCTTCACTCTATCTTCCTTTTTCTTCCCTTTGACTGATTTTGATCATTCCTATCACTGAACCCTGCAGAATTTGATCTTTTCCCTAACTTTCCCTTTGTCATTTGGACTTTGGCTGGCTGGCATCCTTTCTGGCGTATTTTACCACTTTGACCCTGGAATTTCCTATTACCTCAGATGAAAGTACTTCTTTTTTTTTATCTACTTTTCCTGCCCAATGGGCTCCTCACACCCAAGGCTCAAGGTGAGAGTGCGATGAGAGTAGGAGAATGCTAAACAATGAAAATTATGTGACATGTCCTGTTATCCTCAGGGTAGACATCAATAGTATTAAAAAACATAAGCAAGGAATGGATGGTATCAAGTAAATAGTGATGTCAATACAAGTTAATGTTAAAATTGTCATCTAATATTTTTAAATATATATATATCAGCTGAAAAAAATGCATCTTTCAGAGGTGCCTAGTTTATAAACTAGGCACTCTTGGACAATCTGGTTTAATATGCTTTACAGGTATTTAAACAATAACTTTATTTCATGGTGAGTTTTTCTTGTTTTGTCACTTAAAATGTTTTTGTACCTCAATTTCTTGTTAGGATTGTAACTTTAGAATATGTGAATTTGATACAAAATAGTCCATTTGCAGTAGGGTTATAAAAACTGAGACTTATTAGCAGAGTTATTGACTATATTGTTTACAATTTATACTTTCCTAGGTTTTGTTCTGGAAGATGTAGCTGAATTCACGCTGAATATCAGAAGTTCTCACTTCTATGAAAATATGATATTCAGGAATTTGACCTTGCAGAACGCTAAGTAGAGTTGTTCATATTACTATCAAATCATTAACTTTTTCTTATTAATTTTTATTTACTGCCATAACCTGTGCAAGCTGGCACAGGCTAGTGGGGAAGTGGTTGAACCTGAAGAAATACAGGAAGAACTCAGAGACCTAAATGTCCTGTATACTGGCTTCCAAGGATAAGGAAATTGAAAGGGAATGGGTGCTGGGAGATGAAGCATTCCAAATAATGTTGTGATTTATAATAAGAAATACATATTTGGTCTTCCTCCCCTTTTCTGGCACAGAGCTCCTAAAACCCTTGCAATTTCTTATGTGAGAGCTATAAAAGTGTCTTTTATTATGTTATGGAGGCAACTTTTGGTAAGCACCTAAGGATGGAGACTAGTTGCCTGAAGAACCAATCGTTGATTAGAGGGTTGGAACTTTCAGCCCCATTCCCATCCCCTGGGGAAGTGAGAGGACCTGAAAGTTGAATCAACCCCCAACAGCCAATAATTTAACCATTTGTGCCTGTGTGGTGAAGCCTACGTAAAACCCCAAAAGGACAGGGTTCAGAGAGCTTCCCTCAGAAGGTTGGTGAACAGCTGGAGATTCAGAGAGGGTAGTGGTTCTGGAGAGGACATGGAAACTCTTGCCTTTTCCCACACCTTGTTCTATACTTTTCTTCCATTTGTCTATTCCTGAGTTATAGCCTTTTATCAGAAACCAGTTATCGAGGAATATTTCTTTGAGTTCTGTGAGCCACTCTAGCAAGTTAATTGAACTCAAGGAGGAGATTGTTGGAACCTTCACTCTATTATGACCTGTTGGTAAGAAACACAGCTAACAACATGAAGTTGCAACTGGCATCTGAAGTGATGGGGGAACTTTATTTTGTAGGACTGACCCTGTGGCATCTGATGCTATCTCCAGGTTGACAGTGTCAGAATTAAGTTAAATTGAAGCTGGTGTTGGAGAATTGCTTGTTGGTGTGAGGGAACACCTAACCCCAACACACACACATTGGAATTGGGTGCACATTGAAATTCATTGTGACACAGCAAACTCCAACTCTGAATAAACTTCCATGTGGTGATGTTTGGAGTGAGACAGATCATTGCTGTTGTTAGCGTGAAGCAGTCCAAGTTCATGGTGGAAAGGGAGTGTTTGGATTCTAGTCAAATAAGTTCAGGTGCAGGGCAGAAACTGAACTTCATATTGAGGATCTGGAGTACAAAGCAATAATCCCAGGCAGGAGGCCACTTTTTCAGGCTAAGCAAACCCAGTGGGGATCAGGAGGATACTTAGTTGTGAACATTCATAGGCTTCACTTCAAGTCTACCAGTTTAAGAAGAGTAAGACTTCATTCAACCACCAATCCTTCGGGTCTCAAGCCCAGAGTAGCTGAACCTACTGTACATTCAGTTATTATCTGCATCTCTTTGGAGTTCCTCAGGGATTAGCAGGGCTGAGCTGCAGGTTGAAAGCAGCCTTAGTCCAAGAAGGCCCACAGGGTTCTATCTATTAAAATCCTATTTATTTGCTGCTTTCCAGGAACATCTCTATTGCTCAAGAAATATTTGTTGAGGAATAGTTATTGTGATGCTTAATTTTTTATGTCAATTTGGTTGGGCCTCAGTACCTAGATATTTCATCAAACATTATCATAGATGTTGTTGTGAAGGTATTTTGTAGGCCAGATTAACATTTACATCAGTAGACTGAGTAAAACAGGTTACTCTCTGTAATATGGGTGGGCCTCATCCAAACAGCTGAAGGTTTTAATAGTACCAAGATTGACTTTTCCTCAGGAAGGAAAAATTTTTCCAGCAGACCAACCTGAGCTTCAACAATATCTCCTTCTTGTATCTCCAGCTCCAAACCATATGAGCTAATTAATCCCTTAAATCTACCTCAATACCTATTTCAATATCCGTTTCTATCTATCTATCTATCTATCTATCTATCTATCTATCTATCTATCTATCTATCTATCTATCTATCTATCCATTCAGATATATATGCTTTCAAGACCTGCTCACTTTTGGCATCAAAACTTGACCATAGTCATAATGCATAATGATATGTGGAAAACTATTCACTTGAGAATGAAAGGCTGAATCCTGAAGGGTATTAGAAGACATTGTGGATATATTTGTTTGAACTGATTTCAGTTGTGAAAGTTCTTTTAAACAACGAGAAGGGGGATACATAAATGCAAGTGGTGATCTCATGATTGAGGAGGCCTGCCTTCCGGCTTTCTCTGCAGCATAATGCTGTGCAGTTGCTTTGTGTTGTAATTTCTCTTGGGGCATACATTATTTAGTTTGTTAGCTCAATACAAGTTCATATTGAAATTCCTGTGTGGTCTATGCTTTAAAATTCTTTTTGCTCATCACATCACAATATATTTATAAGGTTGAGAAATGGATTAGGATGAGGTAAGTTAAAATATGAGCAATTCTACTGTGAATTTAGGTCACATACTCTTTTAGTAACTAAGCTGTTAAATGTTGAAACTCCTTTTTCCCTGAAGGCATTTAAATCTTAGTTTTCGTTGGACATCTTCCTGGTGGCTGAAAGTTACTAACTATGGACATTCCTAAAGCTGTTTTCTCAAGTTTCCTGTATTTTCCTTTTCTTCAACTTCACATTTGCTCTTTCCAGCTGTTTATGTTTTGATCCATTGTTTTTTGAATATTCAATTTTCTTTAACATGTTCAGTGGAAAATTTGGATTTCTTGGTTAAAGAATGCTACATTTATAAAAATTTTTGTTTTATTGTGAAACAAGAGTTATCCATTAACACCTACATTTGGCTTTATCATATTAAATTAATGATGTTCTTAATGGGATACAGATATAGCCAGCACCTAGAATCATGCTTGAGATGAGACTCAAGAAATACTTCTTTAGTTAACTTAGTTAATAAAGCCCAACCAAAACTGTAAAGACAATAACAAGCATCCTGTGAAGAAAGAGTTCTCTTTTATCAAATACCATTATGTCATCCATTTGCCCCCATTTGCTACTTTAAAATTCATACAAATATGGTCTTGCTGATTTAGTTCTTGAATAAAAAATGATAAAGAAACTCTGGAAGAATACACATGAAATGAATTATACTGGTTGTGTGGGATGTGGATTCTAGGTGGATAAGACAGAAATGGGAAAACTTTTTTAACTGGATTTTATTTTATACCTTTTTGGTTTTGAACCTTGTGAAACTATTCAATATTCAAAACTTGAATTAAAGAAAAAAGTACTTGTAAGAATGAGATGGATTTACATGTCCCTTTCCTATAAATAGCTACTAACTGAATACAGATTTATCCCTTTGGAATGATGTTTATGTTCAGTAACTGTATTTGGATATGTGTACAGATTTAACTAATATTAATAAATTGGAAACGGTTTTTAAAAATCTGTTGCTAATATTGTAAATCTATCACTTTAAACTGCCTTAAGCACCTCTGAAACCAACTGAATCTTTTTAAGAAGTGTATTTTGAAGTATTTTAGATATAGCAATGCACACATTTTTATATACCTTTCAACTTATTAAAATAGGATTCTATTTATATAGCTGCCTCAGGTACTCATTTCTACACAATAAAATACCCCAAATGTAGTGGTTTTAAACAACAATCTTTAATTTGCTCAACATCACATGACCTGGCAATTAAGGCTGGGCTTAGCTGAGATGGCCTATCTATGCTTTGGTGTTGGCAGGGCGTATTCCTATGGCTAGGTTTATTCCTATGGCTGGCTTATTCATATGGTTGGCTGGCTATCAGCAGGGTTGATGGAAGTAAGTGGTCCAAGTATCATTCACATTCCAGCAGGCTAGACTGATCTTTTTTAAAAAAACTTTATCTATTGATTTTAGAGAGAGCGAGGGAAGGGGGAGAGAGAGACCTAGATTTGCTGTCCAATTTACTTATGCATTCATTGGTTGACTTTTGTATGTGCCCTGAGTGGGGATCGAAACTGCAACCTTGATATATTAGGATGATGCTCTAACTGAGCTACTGAGTCAGGGCCCTAGCCTGAACTTCTTTACTTGGTTGCTGGGTTCCACCAACAGCAAGCTAAAGCAAGCTCACATGCCTAAGCGCTTTTCAAGCCTCTGCTTGTGACATGTTCTTTCATGTCCCATTAAGCAAATTAAGTCACATAGTCAATGTGGGAGGCCAAGCTCAGAGTCAATGTGTTAAAGAACTAAAGGAGGGTAGTTGGTATAGGGAGGTATGATTCACTGGGGGGGGCATTACTGTAACAGTAGTTGTTATAATTTTTAAAGTTGTCAATTGTTTTCTCAAAGCATCGATATTAAACACTCAACTCATGAGCTGGCAATTCTGTAAACAGCGGAAAACTGATGCTGAACTATAGCTATTGTATTCTGATTTAAGGTTTAGCGCTACTTAATATTATCATTTAAAATACTAAGACTAATCATATCACTGCCTTGCACCTAATTTTCCCATCACTCCTTTCTGCAATTAGAGTATCAAAATTCCTTGATACAGCCCACAGGCCTTAAATAATTTTGTTTTTATCTACATTTTCATGATGTCATGCCCTATTGTTCAGCTCATAACTTACTATCGTTCAGACATAATGGCTATTTTCTATTCTTACTAATGAGTCAAATTTATTCCCACCTCAGGGCTTTTCACTTGCCATTCCCTCCCTGGAATGATTTCCCTCAGATCTTTGCTTGGGTGGCTTCCTCTCATTATTCAGGGCTCAGGGCAAATTTTACTTCTTAAGAACAATCTTTCCTGACCACTTCTTCAGTAGTACATCCTCCCATCCCAGAACTCTCATCATTGCATTTCGTTTTGTTTGTTTTTTTCATAACACTTCTCATTACCTGGAATTATCTTTTCAATTGTCTACTAGATTATTCTCCTATTCTTCCACTTGTATATAAGCCTTTCTTTCCTCTTTTTCCAAGTGATAGGAGGAGAGATAGAGAGACAGACTCCTGCATGCACCCCAACCAGGATCCACTCAACAACTTCCATCTGAGGCTGATGCTCTGCCCATCTGGGGCCATGCTCACAACTGAGCTATTTTTAGTGCTTGAGGTAGAGGCTCCATGGAGCCATCCTCAATGCTTAGGGCTGATGCACTCGAACCGATAGAGCTATGGTTGAGGGAGGGGAAAGAGAGAGAGAGAAAAACAGAGAGAGAAAGGGGAGGAGGAAGGGTGGAGAAGCAGATGGTTGCTTCTCTTGTGTGCTCTGATTGGGAATTGAACCTGGGAAATCCACATGCCAGACCAGTGCTCTACCACTGAACCACCTGACCAGGGCTAAGCTCTTTTTCAAAAAAAATATATTTTTTATTTTATTATTATTATTTTTTTTTTGTATTTTTCTGAAGCTGGAAACGGGGAGAGACAGTCAGACAGACTCCCGCATGCGCCCGACCGGGATCCACCCAGCACGCCCACCAGGGGGACGACATTCTGCCCACCAGGAGGCGATGCTCTGCCCCTCCGGGGCGTCGCTCTGTCGCAACCAGAGCCACTCTAGCGCCTGGGGCAGAGGCCAAGGAGTCATCCCCAGCGCCCGGGTCATCTTTGCTCCAATGGAGCCTCGGCTGCGGGGGGGGGGGGGGGGGGAGAGAGACAGAGAGGAAGGAGAGGGGGAGGGGTGGAGAAGCAGAAGGGCACTTCTCCTGTATGCCCTGGCCCGGAATTGAACGCCAGGCTGATGCTCTACCACTGAGCCAACCGGCCAGGACCTAAAAAAATATTTTATTTAGAAATGAAATTTATTATTCTTTGCTTTTTATTTTATTTATTTTTTCTTTTTTTAAATTTTATTTAGAAAATTAAATTTAATGGAATAATATTGATCAATAAGAGTATGTAGGTTTCAGGTAAATATTTCTATAGCATTTGAACTGTTGATTACATTGTGTGTCCATAACCCAGAGTCAAAACACTAGGCTCTTAAAGGCATAACTTTGTCTCTTCTGCACCATGTAGAACACATAGTAGGTACTCAATAAAAATTTGTAGAATTAACAAATTAATTAAGTAACTAAAGGCCTGGCATACTCTGTCTTGACCCAGGAATCTTTGCTTGTAAGATGGAGATGTTTAGGTCCTTTCCAACTCAAAAATTTTATATTTTTTCACATATATAATTCAGTTTTTAGATGAAGTTTGAGCAGGGGGAAAGAAGGTGTCAAAATTTTGGGAATAAATATTCTGTATATAACTATTTCATGTTGGAAAATTTGTTGTATTGATTTTCCAGTAAATAGAATATTGGTAGAATTTAGGAAGAGGAATGATGGTGCAACTTAAATTGAAAAAATAGGCATTCTGTTCAACCATATTTATACCCAAATATCTTTAAAAATATTTTATTGTTTTATTTAACAATAACTGACATATAACATTGTACACATTTGAGGTATACAATGTGATTTGATATGTCCAAATATCTTGATTAAAAATAATATATAATCCTCCTCCCCCCACCCAGTTCCACTGAGAAGGCCAGAGAAAGGGAAGGGGGAACCCTCCCCTGGGTGGCACCAGCATACTGACATTTTCATCAAAGTGATGTACTATAGGTACCTGATCAGCTGGTGGTGCAGTCGATAGGGCATTGGCCTGCAATGCAGAGGACCCAGGTTTGAGACTCCGAGGTTACCAGCTTGAGTGCATGCTCATCCGACTTGAATGTAGGCTCACCAGCTTGAGTGCAGCGCCACTGGCTTGAGCATGGGGTCATTGACATGGGCTTAAGCCCAAAGATTACTGGCTTGAAGCCCAAGTTCGCTGGCTTGACTGGAGCTCTCCCTTCCCCCCATCAAGGCACATATGAGAAAGCAATGAACAACTAAGGTGCTGCAGCAAAGAATTGATGCTTATCATCTGTCTCCCTTTTTATCTCTCTGTCCCTATCTGTCCCTCTCTGTGTCTCTGTCTCTCTCGCTAAAAAAAAGAAAATGATGTACCATAAGCTCCAGAACCAACATGCCCAGGATTGAAGCCCAACTCTGCCTCTGCATACCCGTGAATCCTTAGGGAAGTTATCTAACTTCCTATGCTTCAGATAGCACCTTCAGATTGTGAAATGAGGACACTTACAGCATTTACATCAAAGGATTGTTGTGAGGATTAAATGAGGTAATGTTTGTAAAGGGTTTAGCATAGTACCTGTTGCATCTTAGCATCCAACAAATAATAGTTATCATTATTCAGAATAAACAGAGAAACAGCAGTGGACACCAGACTGAAAGAATGGCAAGTAAAGTTGGTGAGTAGGTTGGGGGAGGAGAGAAATGGGAGGTTTGGAAGCGTTCAGAACATTTCTGACATGTCTGTGGCTACACTGCTGATTAGCACATTATTGGAGTTAGGCAAGACAGATGTGGCTTTTTAAAGAATCAGCTTCTGGATATAATATTTTATACTGTAAGGAAATGGTTGTTAAAAATTAATTTACCAAAATTACCAGAAAGTTTAAAGTATAATGTAAATTCAATTTTCTATATCTTGAATATATGGATGTGGGATTTATATTGAAACGCTCTTTAGATGGTTAATGTATATAGGGCTTGAGTCAATAACAGATGCATAATTTAAAGTCATTCATGTTAGGTAGATAACTCACATTCTGAAACTTTAACCCCTGAGATGAAGTTGCTGGTATAAGTTTATAGGATAATGTAATCAGAATACAATATAACATTTTATTTTATTTTATTTTATTTTATTCTGATGTGAGAAGCAAGGAGGCAGAGAGACAGACTCTCGCATACATCCAACCGGGATCCACTTGGCATGCCCACCAGGGGGCGATGCTCTGCCCATCTGGGGCATTGCTCCATTGCAACCAGAGCCATGCTAGCACCTGAGGCAGAGGTCGTTGAGCTATTCTCAGCTCCCAGTCTAACTTGCTCCATTGAAGCTTTGGCTGCAGGAGGGGAAAAGAGAGATAGAGAGAAAGGAGAGGGGGAAGAGTGGAGAAGCAGATGGGCACTTCTCCTGTGTGCCCTGGCTGGGAATCAAACCCGGGACATCCACACACCAGGCTGATGCTCTACCACTGAGCCAATTGGCCAGGGCTTAATGTATACTTCACTAATTGAGAATCTCAGAATATTTAGGTAGAATTGAGATTTTTCCCTTTCTATGGAAAGTAAAAGCATTGCCAAGAACATCGGTATTATAAACAATATTATATCAGAAGAGTATAAACTACTTAAAAGAATCAATCCCATTTATACATTCTTTCCGGTGAAGTTGGTATGCTAATACAGTGGTACCTTGAGATATGAACAGACCAACATATGAATGTTTTTTAAGATATGAGCTGCGACTTGGTTCATATTTTTGTTCGAGATCTGAGCGAAATTCCGAGATACGAGTCGTGATTCAGGAAGCTGCTGCTAGTTGGCGCTTTGGCACACGGGTCCAGCATCAGCAGTGTGATATACAAGTTGACTGACTTATGAGCTCGGTTACAGAATGAATTAAATTCGTATCTCAAGGTACCACTGTATAGTTAATCCACCACACAACATAATTACTTAATGACTTGAGTTAATAAATTAAATCAACATTATTTATTTGTGCACTCCCAAGGCACCAGGCTTTATTTGAGATACTGGGATCCAGTAATGAACAAGGTAGACTGGGTCCATCTCTACATGGGGTTTACATACTAGCAGGAAGACAAATAGTGGTTTACATTAATGGGTGATATGATTTGAGGAATACAGGGTGCTTTGGGAATATTATAAGAATACCCATTCAGGTTTAGGATGTAAAGAAAGATCTTCTTATGAAAAACATTAAGCTGATACTTAAAGTGTAGTAGAAGTTGTCTAGGGTAAAAGAACCAGGAAGCCATGTGCATACAGAGCCAATAGCATGTGGGAAGACTTGGATGTCTTACTTGGCTGATTATCTTTCCGATTAACAGAACAGGTCTATAATGGGTTTATATTAACTCTTTGCCAGTGTAATTTGTATTTATTTATATACTTGAAAATAATAAATTATTTTTCTTAAAAATATTCTGTGATTCCAGCCTGACCAGGCAGTGGCACAGTGGATAAAGTGTCGACTTCGGACGCTGAGGACCCAGGTTCAAAATCCCAAGGTTGCCAGCTTGAGCGCAGGCTCATCTGGCTTGGGTGCAGGCTCACCAGCTTGAGTGCGGGGTTGCTGGCTTGAGCGTGGGATTATAGACATGACCCCATGGTCGCTAGCTTGGGCCCAAAGGTCACTGGCTTGTAGCTAAGGTTGCTTGCTTGAACAAAGGGGTTACTGGCTCATCTGGATCCCCCTGGTCAAGGCATGTAAGAGAAAGCAATCAATGAACAACTGAAATGCTGCAACTACAAGTTGATGCTTCTCATTGCTCTCCCTTTCTTTCTGTCTGGCCCTTTCTCTCTTTTTTCCTTTCTCTCTCTCCTTCGCTAAAATAACTAACTAAATAAAGATTTAGTACCAAAAGAGAATGCAAAATATCTCATTAGTTTATGTAATGAGTGTATGTTGAAAATGTTTCAGATTTATTTAATTAAATAAAATATTTATAGATTATTAAATTAATTTTACCTCTTTAAAAATTTTTAAAATGTGGCTACTAAAAAAATTTAAATTGTATATGTGGCTAACATCTGTGCCTCACATTATATGTCTATTAGCTGGGGTTGCTTTATACTTTTTTATTTTGTCTATGTTAGCAAATGCTGACGCTAGTCAGAAGACATGGCTAACGTGCTATGAATGTTAGAGAGCGTGAGAAGTCGTGAATGCTAGTTAGGGAATGTATGGCTTTTGAATAGAATAGTTACTGAGACAGATAAACATCTGCAGATGCAATGGGAACTTCGTTGGGGTTTAGGAATTGGAGAAAGAAAGATGAGATCATGATGTTCAGGTCCCACCAAATGATTAGAGATCCCTAACAATATCATGTTTATGAAACTGGGACTATTGTTTCCAGGGAGTTACTGCTGCTTCTTTTGCCCCTGAAATATCAAAGCAAGCGCATAAGAAGGAAATGTAACATTACATCGGAAGAAAGTTAACCTGAAGAAATAGGAGCTGAGCCTCCTTACAAACAAAGTTCCCACATTTACATTTACTTTCCCCAAGAATAAAGAAGGCAAACCCAGTCCAAAATACTTTGCCATTCTGTGGTGATAGTAACATTAATTCTTTAATCATCACAATTTGTGTAATATTGTATAGTGAGTGTTATTATCCCATTTATGGATTATGGAAGAGTCAGTGAAGGTAAAAGCCTGGCCCAGGTTGTGTGGTGTTTGGGAGAGCTTACCTATCAGCATAAAAGAAATGAAATGGAAGGCCTTTCAAAAGCACTTTTGAGATGGTATTGGAAAGGGTGTGGTAGAATAGCACATTCCTGCTTTCTACATTTCCTTGCCTAACTAACAGAACTGAACAATTGTGTGAGATTTTGTAACTTGACTTAAATGTACCTAGAGGGCTTACTATTTAAAGCAAGAATGTACAGAGATTTATTTATTTGATTTTTTTTGTTTTAGTAACAGTATTTTTTTATTTAGTATAGAGTATGGATTACTTGTTTTTTAGACACAGTTTATTTATTCATACTATAAGCATTTATTGAATACTTACTATTGCCAGTGTATTAGACATCATTGCCGACCTCAGGAAGCTTATTGCCCGTTATGCAGACATGTAAAAAAAATGCCTGAACATATTTCAGATGCTCTTATAACAGGAGTAGATTCAAATAGTGATAGTAACACTGACTGACTTCAAATTATATTATAGAGCCACAATAATAAAACAGCACGGTATTGGCAGAAAAACAAACATATAGACCAATGGAACAGAATCAAGAGCCCAGAAATAAAACCACATATATATGGACAAATCATCTTCGACAAAGGAGCCCAAAACACACAATGGTGAAAAGAAAGTCTCTTCAATAAATAGTGCTGGGAAAATTGGAAAGCCACATGCAAAAGAATGAAACTTGACTACAGTTTGTCCCCCTGCACAAAAATTAATTCAAAATGGATCAAAGACCTAAATATAAGATCCAAAACTATAAATTACATAGAAGAAAACATAGATACTAAGCTCATGGACCTTGACCATACAGAACAATTTATGAATTTGACCCTAAAGGTAAGGAAAGTAAAGGAAAAAATAAATGAATGAGACTATATCAAATTAAAAGCTTCTACGCAGCAAAAGAAACTGACAACAAAACAAAGAGGCAGCCAACCAAATGGGAGATGATATTTGCAAACAATAGCTCTAATTAGGGGTTAATATCCAAAATATATAAAGAAATCACAAAACTCAGCAACAAACAAGCAAACAATCCCATTAAAAAATAGGTAGAGGACCTGAACAGACACTTCTGCCAAGAAGACATACAAATGGCCAACAGATATTATGAAAAGATGCTCATCTTCACTAGCTACTGGAGAAATGCAAATCAAAACTACAAGGAGATACCACCTCACACTTGTTAGATTGTCTATTATCAACAAGACAGGCAATAAATGTTGGAAGAGACTGTGGAGAAAAAGGAACCCTCATTCACTGCTAGTTGGAATGCAAATTAGTATAACCATTATGAAAGAAAGTATGGTGGTTCCTCAAAAAAATTAAGAATAGAAATATCATATGACCCAACAATCCCTCTACTGGGTATCTACCACTAAAACTCAAATACCTTGGTACGTAAAGACACATGCAGCCTCATGTTCATCACAGCATTGTTCACAGTGGCCAAGAAATGGAAACAGCCAAAGTGTCCCTCAATAGAGGATTGGATATAGAAGATGTGGTACATATATACAATGAAGTACTACTCAGCCATAAGAAATGATGACATAGTGCCATTCATGACAACTTGTATGGACCTTGAGAACATTATACTGAGTAAAATAAGTCAGAAAAAGCTAATAACTGTATGATTTCACACATGGGTGGGATATAAAGTTGAGACGCATGAACATAGATAAAAGTGAATTGGTTACCAGGGGGAGGCAGGTGTGGGGGAAGAGGGTAGGGAGAAGGGTGTAAAGAGGGACAAATATAGGGTGACAGAAAATGATTTGACTTTGGGTGATGGGTATACAACATAATCAACAGTTCAAATGTTATAGAAATGTTTACCTGAAACCCATGTACTCTTATTGATCAATGTAACTGTGTTAAAGTTAATTTTCTAAATAAGATTTAAAAATTAAAAACAAAACAAAACAAAATAGTGATAGTATCTATGACTTATATAGCACTTCCTATGTCCCGGGCACTGCTCTAAGTGCTTTTATGTATAATTTATTTAACCTTCAGGAGAATCCTTTAGGTAAAGAATTACTAGCATTCCCATTTTATTATTAGTAGTCCCAATTTGCAAAAATACTACAAATGAGCAAAAAGTGATTTGTAATGTGCGCAGGGACACAGTGAGTGGCAGAGCTCAGATTCAAACCCAGGCAAACTTTGTTTTACACTAGTGCCCAAAGGTGTGTGTATTGCCACTTGGGTGGACAGAAAATACTTCCTAGGGAAAATGATACTGGAGCCAAGTCTGGTAAAAGGAGAAGCTGTTTGCTAGAATGGCAAGATGCGGGACATTCCTATTTCGATGATCAATGGATAAAGACCAGCAAAATGAATCAAAATGAACAGGTTCAGGAGAAAGAAAAAAGGGAAGGTTGAAGGAGTGCGGGTTAGGGTACTCCAAAGAGCTGCAGGGAAGGAAAGGAAGACACTTAAAAGAGTTAGTTGAGTCAACTTTAAGACTTTGGACAGAAGCTATTCTGGAACTTTGGCAACAAATGTTAAGTCTTGAATTCTGATTCACCTCTAATTAGTTAAATCCGTCAATGTGCATAAAGTTCAGTAAAGACAGGAGGGATGTAGAAGTGTATCTGTAGGATAAGCTTCACCCGACTTTTCTGTAACATCATCCACTGTAGGGGAAATTTTGAAAAATGTTTTACTATAGATATTTTCAAACATATGTACATTTATTTATTTATTTATTTATTTATTTATTTATTTATTTATTTATTCTTGTGGGAGAGACAGAGAAAGTCAGAGAGAGGGACAAACAGGAAGGGAGAGAGGTGAGAAGCATCAATTTTTTGTTGCAGTTCCTTAGTTGTTCATTGTTTGCTTTCTCATATATGCCTTGACTGGAGGGCTACAGCAGACCGAGTGACCCCTTGCTCGAGCCAGTGACCTTGGAGTAAAGCTGGTGAGCCTTGCTCAAACCAGGTGAGCCCGCGCTCAAGCTGGCGAACTCAAAGTCTTGAACCTGGGTCTTCCACATCCGAGTCCAATGCTCTATCCACTGCACCACCGCCTGGTCAGGCAGAAATATATGTATATTTAGATAGAAGAGTAAAATGAATTCCCATGTATCCATCAAAAACTTTAATAACGATCACTATTTGCCAAAAAAATAAAAGAAAGAAAAGAAAAGAATCCAACTGCTATTGATAAGGTGAGTTTAGCAAAATATTTAAGGATTCATTTAACAAAATTCCTGCAGTTGCTTTAACACAGACAGCTGATAAATTTTAACTATATTTAAATCACTGGTTATGTGACCCTGGGCAAAGCAGTTTAATTCTCTGAGCTTCAGTTTTCTCAGCAGTAAAATCAAGGGCCAACACGAAATGGTCTTTGTGTTCCCTTCCAGCACAGGTATCATGATTTCTATGAGTTCTGATGTGCAAAGATGAAGCCAATTTTAAATTGATGAGTGACAAATTTAGATTTGCATTTCAGAAAGATGACATTGTTTTACATAATAATATCACAGTAAAGTTTTTAAAAGGCATAAAAAGCTCTAAAATCCAATATTTGCTCTGGACACTTCTATGTGTAGAGTGTTTCCTTGTTCACCATTGGAGTTCACGCCCCTCACTTTCTCTTTTTACCACAACTGTCACTCCATTGGCTCTGATGTTTTCTTGTTTTTCATCTGGAGGTGACCTCTTCTTTCCAACTTCTCCTATTGTGAGTCTAAGTTTACAAGAGTTTTCTTAATAGTTTCCATGGTTTTAACTACCATCTCTATATACGTATCTTCCAAATAACTGCTGTAATTCTGTATCTCTAGTGGATGTAGTCCCATTTAAAAATGACATGGCAAAAACATGCCTCAAAGTTTGTCTAAAGCCTTTATTGTTTATTAGGAAAAAATTACATTATTTTTTTCTTTCATTCTCAGTTAAGAAAAATCAGAAAGTATAGACAGAAAATATAATTACACCCATAATCCCAAACACTAATAGATAATCATGGTTGCTATCTTATTATATAGTTTTCTAAGTTATTTTTTCCGTATATATATATATATGTGTGTGTGTGTGTTTCGTGGGGGCTTCATACATACTGTTTTGTAACCTATCGTGAACACCTTTTCATTTCAATACATAAAGTTATATATTGTTTTGAAAAGACTATGGGCCTGACCTGCGGTTTCTCAGTGGGTGGAATGTTGACCTGGAATGCTTAGGTCACCAGTTCAAAACCCCAGGCTTGCCTGGTCAGGCACATACGAGAGGCAATTGCTGTGATTTGATGCTTCCTGCTCCTCCTCCCCTTAAAAAAAAAAAGACTGTGGATTATTCAATTATATACTTATTTAATATATTTAAACAAATTTCTGGTGTGGGGAATTAATTTTCAATTTATTGACATGACAAAGAGTGCTGTGAATTCTCATTGCTTGTGCCACATGTATAATACTTAACACACATAGCTGGTGTGGTGGATACTTGAGCTTTGATATATTTTTCTAAAATGATTTTAAACTTTTTTGAGATCCGATCTTATATTTCTTTGTGTCTCTTATAGAGTTTAGTATTGGTCTTGCTAAATACTGAAAAGCTGAAAGTGAAGCCCTTTCTCTAAGATCAGGAATAAGGCAAGGATGCTCACTCTTGATACTTTTATTCAACATAGTATTGGAGTCCTAGCTGAAGCAATTAGGTGAGAAAAATAAATAAAAAGCATCTAAAGTGGAAAGGAAGATATAAAACTGTCACTATTTCCAGATAACATAATATTATATATAGAAAACTCTAAAGACTCCATAAAAATATTAAGATTAATAGCAATAATAAGTGCTTATAGATGAATAAGTGAATAAAAAATTGTGATATATATATTAAATATATAAATATATATAAACATATATATTCAATTATATGTTATATACTCCACTATATATAATAACATATAATATATATTCTATTATATACTTATAATTATGTAGCATAATTATATATTATAGATATAATTATATATAGTAATATATATGTAAGGAATATTATTTGGCCATAGAAAGAATGAAATCTTGCTATTTAAAACAATGAATCTCAAGGGTATTATGCTAAGTGAAATAAGTCCTGCCGAGAAAGATAAATACTGTTTGATCTCTTTTATATGTGGAATCTTTAAAAAAAATAGCAAAACAACAACAAAATAATCTCATAGATACAGAGAACAGATTGGTGGTTGCCTAAGATAAGGGATGGGGTGTAGGAGAAATGGGTGAAGGTGTCAAAAGGTAAAAAGAAACAGTAAGGTTAAAAAAAAATTAAAAAAAAACCCAAACAACCAAAACCGATACCGCCCCCCAAACTCAAACAAACAAGAGAATGAGATAGTCCTGACAGCATTCTAGTCTCTGATTCTTGAGCCTTGACTCTTTCCCTGTTTTTGTACTCTTATCCACAGAAAAGGAATAAAATAGCAATACTGTACTTTGTCAAGGCACATAACTGAATTCTCAACAGCTTTATAGAGATGTAAATAACATACAGTGAACTGTACACATTGAAAGTGTACAATTGGACAAATACTGACATTCATATATACTTATAAAACCATTACCACGAAAGTGATAATAAATATTCTCATCACCTATAAATGTTTTCTTGTACTTCTTTGCTATTCTTACTTCTTCTCAATCCCTATTGTCATTCCAAGGCAGTCAGTGATCTGCTTTCTACCACAATAAATCCATTTTTTGCAATTTTAAATAAATGGATTTATATCATATGTATCCCTTTTTGTGTGGCATCTTTCACTTAGGATAATTGTTTCAAGACTCATACAGTTTGATATGTTTATCATGTTGCATCATGGTGGTGGGGAGCTTTTGTTAGAAGTCTGCCAATAAGGACTCTCCATTGCACACAATCTATTCTGAGCCTTTGATGCATACATTCAGGCCTGCTTGGTCTCTCCCCTTAAATATCTCTCAGAAAATTGTAACAGGTCTAAAATGGATATGCAATTCCCTCCCCCACCAAAAACACAAGCTCCTTCAAAACCTGGTCACTCTATTTTTTCCCAACTTAATAGATGACATCTTTCTCTCTAATTGAATGGATCTTCTTAGTTGCCTCTTCTCACTCTCATACTTAAAACCCATCAGTGGTATCCCTTGCACTTAAATTCCAACACTTGACTATGGTCTGTAAGGCCCTACCGGATCTAGCCTTTGCTAATATCTACAAATTCATCAAATTCTCCTCTTCCTTGGTACTCTCTGGTCTCTTTTCACCTTTCAAATGCATCAAGTGCTTTCCCACCTATGATAATCCTTTTATCTAAATGAAAAATGGAGGAAAGATGCTTGTAGTTATATGGCTAAGAAGGGGCATGTTAAAAGGAAGACTTGTGTGTTGTTGAAGACAGATAAAAGAAGTCAATTGAGAGAGAAATTGAGGACCTTTTGGGTAGTGAGGGTTTCTGTGGGTTCATAGTTCTCTGTGGAATGGGGAGCATCTTGGTAGAGAGTGGAGCTTATCCTATAGCTTTATTTTTAAAACTTAGTGCTTCCAGGGTGCCCAGGAAAAGTTTGATTCCTAGCTGTTCAAATTTGAGCTCCTGTAAGTATTAAGTGCATAAGAGCTATTTTGAGAAGTCAGTTCTGAAAGGTTTTGACAGAAGAGAGCAGGGATAGAATCTTCTCAATGTCTCCTACACAAAATGGAGTCAATGTAGTTTATGGCTGGTGTTATCCTTGATGTTAGAAAATCTGTACAGATCTTTTAGCTCCTTTCCTTCCTTTGGTTTTTCAAACTCGATCTTGAACTTTCCTTGAAGCCCAGTTAACAGCTCACTTATTCTAAAACTGCTTATTTGACTAAGGTGATGGAAACATGTTGGTTTCTATTCACTTAGTATGTATTTGTTTCTATATTGAAACACCCCCTACCCCCCCCACACACAATGTAACCTATGTATATATATTCTAGATATGTGTCTAGAGTAGTTTTCAAAACCTTTTTCTTACTCTGTTCCTTATGCTATTCTATGGAGTAATCAGCTAAGCTGACACCCTGTGGGCTCTCTATAAATGCTGGTTCCATTCAATAATGAGCCAGAGGAGTGTTTCGAAGAAATGCAAATTGAGTAGAGAGGCAAAATAGTGTACTAAATTTGTTCTTTAATCAGAGTTAATGTAATTGAAAGTCTTTGATTTCACAATTATTTGGCACACAGCAGGATTGCAAATGCTTCTTGATGGAGTAGGAATTAGGCATGGCTTGGTGTTGTGTGTGTGCAGGTGTGTGTGTGTCCACATCTGCCTGTATGGTCTCTCTCTTGGTAAATTTCTATGAATATATAATCAATCTGGTGTTGTCAAATGGTTATGGGGCATAGTAGGCAGAATTCTAAGATGACCTCCAAGATTATTGCCCTCTGGTGTACATGCCCTGAATATTTTCTCCCTTTAAGTGTAGTTGAGAACTGTTACATGCTGGGAGATCATTCCAATGATTAGGTTACAATGTGTGACAAAGGCAAAGAGATTTTGAAGATGTAATTAAAATCCCTTCTGGAAGAGAGAGTTCTGCTGACCTTGATGGCAAATGGCCATGTTATATAAACTGCCTATGGACAGGGGCAGTCTCTAGAGCCTATAGATACTGAAGGTCTCCATCCAACAACTGTAAGGAATTGAATTCAGACAACAAGCTGAATGAGCTTAAAGGAGATTCTGAGCTCCACATGTGAACACAGCCTGGCTGACCCCTTGATTGCAGCTTTGTGAGACCCTAAGCAGTGTACCCAGCTCAGCCATGCCTGGACTCATGACCCACTGACACTGAGAAAATAAACGTGTGTGGTTTTTGACCAGCCGTCAAGTTTGTGGCAATTTGTAATGCAGCAATTAATAATAACTAATACAGAGCTTACTAAAGCTGACATGAAAATGTTAGCCATTATATTATTTTGTTAGAGCTGTCATAATAAAGGACCACAGACTGGATTGTTTAAACAAAAATAAACAACAAACAGACATTTTTCTCACAGTTCTCATAGAGGCTGCGTGTCCAAGATCAAGGTGTCAGCAGGTTTGGTTTCTTCTGAGGACTTTTTTCCTTGGCTTGAAGATGGCTACCTTGTTGCTGTATCCTCACATGGACTTTTCTCTATGTATATGCATGTATGTGTCCTAATCTCCTCTTGTTGTAAAACCAATAGTCATGTTGGATTAGGGCCCAACCTAAAGACCTCATTTTAATTGAATTACCTCTTTAAGGAATTTATCTTTAATTAAGGTTATATCCTGAGGTTCTGTGGTTTAAGATTTAACTTATGAATTTTAAGGGTAGGGACAGAATTCAGCCCATAATAGCTATCATGCTTTTCTTTATTTTTTTTACCACTAATATTTTGTTTTGACTTGTTTTCTTATTCCCTGGATTTTGATAACATCTCCCCATTCTTCAGATTTTTATTGTACCATTCTAAATAATTTTCCTAGTTTTTGACATGTTGGGGTATATGATAACATATAAAATCTTTCATAATTACATTTCTAGCTTCTAGTGGCCAGTCTGATATTAACAAAAACATTGCCTTACATTTGTATATATTTTTTACAAGTTTACCAGGTACTTTCATATGTCTTGTTTTATTCGAAACACAGAAAGATACTCTGAGGCAGATAAGGCTAGCATCTTATTATTCCCACTCTAAATTCAAGAAAACACTCAGGTATTGGGGACTAAATCAATGTTACAAATAGCAAAAGTGTCTTCTGACTCCGAATCAGAGTGCTCTACCCACTCAATTAATTCCTACCTAATTGTTCAAATGCTGATTCTACAATATGATTGCCCTTATGTTTGTTATGTACACTGAAGGGTTTTCTCATTGTATGAAGAAGTTTTGCTGGGGCCACACCTGATTATCCCATTTTGCTCTCATTGCTGTTTGAGGACCTATTGTAAAAGCAATCCAAAGTGAACCATTTAATGGCAGGAATGAAGCAATGACTTGGATGTACATCAACTCAGTATTTGTATTTATTTATTTTAAACTTACTTGCCAGGCTTTTCATATATGTTAAACTTGTTTGCTTTAAACATATCTCTTTAAAGATACTGAAAACAGCCCTGGCCGGTTGGCTCAGTGGTAGAGCGTCGGCCTGGCGTGCAGAAGTCCCGGGTTGGATTCCCGGCCAGGGCACACAGGAGAAGTGCCCATCTGCTTCTCCACCCCTCCCCCTCTCCTTCCTCTCTGTCTCTCTCTTCCCCTCCCACAGCGAGGCTCCATTGGAGCAAAAGATGGCCTGGGCGCTGGGGATGGCTCCTTGGCCTCTGCCCCAGGCACTAGAGTGGCTCTGGTCGCAACAGAGCGACACCCCGGAGGGGCAGAGCATCGCCCCCTGGTGGGCGTGCCGGTGGATCCCGGTCGGGCGCATGCGGGAGTCTGTCTGACTGTCTCTCCCCATTTCCAGCTTCAGAAAAAAAAAAAAAAGATACTGAAAACAACTGTTAACTAGCTTTCCACCTAATAGATATTTTGTGTTTATAGTAGTCCTCTGCCACATCTATGATTTGGCTTTCCATGAGTTCAGTTATCAACGGACAACTGTGGTCTGAAAATATTAAATGGAAAGTTGCAGACATAAACAATTCATAAGTTTTAAATTACACGCCATTCTGTGTAGCATGATTAAATATTGCACCCTTTAGATTCATCGGGCCCAGGATGTGAATCATCCCTTAGTCTAGTGTCTCCACGCTGTATAGGCTACTGGCACAGTAGTCACTGAACTGTCTCTATTATCAGATTGACTGTTGTCTATCTCAGTGCTTGTCTTAAGTAACTCCTATTTTCCTTAACAATGCCCTAAAGCACAAGAGCAGTGATGCTGGCAATTCAGTGTGCTAAAGAGAAGCCGTAAGTGCTTCCTTTAAGTGAAAAGGTTAAAGTTTTTGATTTAATAAGTAAAGAAGAAAATTCTGTGCTGCCCTGGCCGGTTGGCTCAGTGGTAGAGCGTCGGCCTGGCGTGCAGAAGTCCGGGTTGGATTCCCGGCCAGGGCACATAGGAGAAGCGCCCATCTGCTTCTCCACCCCTCCCCCTCTCTTTCCTCTTTGTCTCTCTCTTCCCCTCCCGTAGCCAAGGCTCCATTGGAGCAAAGATGGCCCGGGCGCTGGGAATGGCTCTGTGGCCTCTGCCTCAGGCGCTAGAGTGGCTCTGGTCGCACGCAACAGAGCAACGCCCCTGAGGAGAAGAGCATCGCCCCCTGGTGGGCAGAGCGTCGCCCCCCTGGTGGGCGTGCCGGGTGGATCCTGGTCGGGCGCATGCGGGGGTCTGTCTGACTGTCTCTCCCCGTTTCCAGCTTCAGGAAAAAAAAAAAAAAAAAGAAAATTCTGTGCTGAGCTTGCTAGGATATAAGGTAAGAATGAATCTTTTACCCGTGAAATTGTGAAGGACAACAAAAAAATTGTGTTTGTTTTGCTATTGCACTTTAAACTGCAAAAGTTTTGACCACAGTGCATGATAAGTGCTTAGTTAAGATTGAAAAGGCATTATATTTGTGGGCAGAAGACATGAACTGAAAACGTGTTCTGATTGACCGAGTTGTGTTGCACCAGAAAGCATTGAGCCTATGGGAAGACTTTAGCAAGGGAATCTTTTGACACTAATGACACCAAGCATTCACTGCAAGTAAAGGATGATTACACAGATTCAGGAATAGGTTTGGGCTGAAAAGTGTCAAAATTGTTGGAGAGAGAGCAACCACATTCACATAACTTTTATTACAATAAATTTTTATAATTATTCTATTTTATTATTAATTTACAGTATAAATTAAACTTTATCATAGGTATGTATCTACAGGAAAAAACATAATATATATAGGGTTCGGTACTACCCATGGATTCGGCATCACTGGGAGTCTGGACCATATCCCCTGTGGATGATGAGGGACTACTGTAATGTGAATATACAATAATTATTGAATAAGCATGGTGGAGAAGCCAATGAATACATTTCTATTCATGAAGATGAATTGTGTTGAATACACTAACAGGTAAAAGATAATGCAGATTCCATGTGCATTTGTAGTTATTTATCTTTTCATCAGCTTGATAAAACCTAACAATGTTGTTAGATCCTTAATTCTACCAAGTTTTTGAGTAGCTGATTATTTTCAAAGTTACCAGAAAACCACAACTAGAATTTCAGTGCATTGAATTTGAAATACCAAAGTCGGCAATGTTGAGATCTCAAATTCCTTTTGGGTTTAACGGTGGGCAATGGGAGAAATATGAGGAAACATGAAGAACTACAGTCTCTACACTCACTCCCATCACTTCCTTAAAAAAAATAAAAGCATTCATTGACTAAACTGGTTGCTAATAACAAGACCCCATTAATTTTTCTGATCTAGAATTTTAAGTAGAGAGGTAAAGGAAGAGGTCTAAGAAGGTGGCCCCAGGCTGTAACAGTTAAGAACATAAAGGAAGGCTTGACTGGGTTTTTTTGGGGGGACTAGGCAGACAAAACAGGGAGGAGCAAGTGTTGATTCTGACTTAGAGCAAGTAGCCCGTCCTCTAACAGAGTCTAACTAGCTCAGATGTCATAGAGTACAGCGAGCACATCCAAGAGCTTGGGCGCTAGAATCACCCTGCTTGAGATCCTAGGTCCTGCTCTGCCCGTCACTAATTGTGTAACCTTGGACAAGTGATTTGACCTTTACACCTCAAGTCTCATCACTTGTAAAATGGAGATGATAATAATAATGTGGACCTTGGGGGATAGCTGTGAGTTCAGCGTTTGGTTCATAGTAAACGCTCAGCGTAATGTTGAACTGCTGTATTTGTTGTTATTCTTCCTCTTTGTTAACACTCTTTACTTCGGCAGGGAGGAGAGAGATGTAGCGCTCACTGCACTTTCAGAGTGATGAACAATTGTGTGAGAGCCTGGGTCAGGCTTATTTTGAGGTGCGTGCCCCACCGAGGTGAAGCGCACCCTGTGCCCGGGCCCTCCGTGACTATGAGGGACCGTGACAACGGCTGGCAGGAGGCACGGGCGGGCCTCCTTTTGGAGTGGTTAAGCGGGACTGCTGTTCCTGGACACTTGACAATTTTACCTCTCTTCCCTCCTGGGCACAAGAAGCCATGTGTGCTCCAACACGAGCGCCCAGGTTCTGGAGGCCTGAGGGCCACTTGGCAGTCACCCCGCCTCCGGGGCCACCCTTCCAGCGCACAGCTACGGCGGAGGAGTTCTGCTCGGACCCTCGGCACTGTCCTAGCCCCAGCTCCCTCGCCTGCCGCGCAGGCGCCGCCAGGGCCACCCCGCCGCCATGTTTCCCCTGCCCGCGCTTCTTCCCTCTCCCCTCCTCCTCCCCTCCCCCTCCTCCCCCTCCCCTCTCCCTTCCTTAACCCGGCTCCCGCCCCCCTGCTCTCCCCACACCCGGGTGAGGTCAGGCGGAGGCGCTGCCGCTGCAGCCGCAGCAGTTGAGCTCCTAGTCCGGCGAACACTGGAACGGGCACTTTTGGAAATAACTGAGGCGGCGTTCGCATTAGGGTCCGCGCTCTCCGACTGAGCGAGGACCGGGCGAAGTGACCGGGGCGAACAGGGGGTGCGGAGGTGCGGAGTCGGTGCCTCATAGCTGGAGGGAGCTCCGGGTGCGCCGCGCGACTCGTTCTTTGGCCCTCGGAGCGCTGCAGCCGGCGGACGAGCAGCGGGACGCCGGGACGCGGCTAACAAGGTGAGGCAGGGTCTTGAAGTAGCAGGGGCTCCGCCGGGCGTCTTTCCGCGTCCGGGACCCGGCGCGGCGAGACGGGGAGCGGGAAGGAGTTGCTCTCTGCACCGGGGGCAGACGGAGAGGGACCCAGGTCCGCCCTTTGCACACTCCCCCCTCTTTTTCTCTCGCGTGCGGGTGCGCGTCCTCATCCCTGCACCTTCTCATCCCTACCTCCCGGACTCGCTGGCTTCTCCGGACCCCTGGGTCCTTTTAGGACCCCAGAACCCAGTTTTCCTTTGCTTCTTTGTTATTCCTCCTAGACCTCCCCGTCCGGGCTTCGCTGTCGGTGCCCTGACGGTCTGGGGTCCCTCTGTCCGCCTCCGCCCGACTGTCTCTTGCGTTCTAACAGTTTCTGCTTTGTGCCGCCCAAGCCATCCCTTCCTCTCAATTTTCTAACTTGGGAGATTTCGCTGCTGGCCCCCGAGTCAGAAGCACTCACTTTCCTTCTCCTCCAAGTTTTTAACTCTGCTCTGAATGTCTTCATCTGTGAACGTATTGGCTTCTTTGGTTTCATCACAGTTGACTGATGATTTTCTTGGGAGACTACAGTGTTGATAACCTAGGTTTACTGAAAGTGATGGGAACGGTTCTCTAGTAAATATCAGCTAAGGAACTTGAAAGTTTCTTTCTAGTTTTCAAAAACTTAGTCCAAGAACCACAGCCACTTAAAATGTATGGTCGTATGTAATCCTAGCACATGGCCCTAAATCTGACCCCCGTCCCCACTTCTGAGCAGGTCTGAGACAGGGTGACTTTTGTTGCCTCGCTTAATTTCTCCACCTGCAAAATGGGATGTTCATGGTTTCAATGTAGGACTCCAGTGGTGTGGAATAAAGTCACTCAAGTTAGCATAGTCGTTACTAAGCACATTGTAAGGGAACTGAGAGACTTGGGTTTAAAATTCTCTCTGTTGAGAAGGCACCTGCTTAATTTTTTAAAGAAAGAAGCCACAATTTCTTACATTAGATTCTATATTTGTTTAAGCCCCCAAGAACCAGCATCTAAAAGCCATGCATTTAAAAAAGAGACTACTTTTCTGTGGATTGGAGAGTAATTTGCTTAAGTTGATTTCACGCGGCTCCAGTTTGTCTCTCAGCAATCTCACCTCCTGATGCAGTTGCCCTGTCGGCCGCCACACTGAGGTTCATTTATTCACTTCCATATTCGAATTGGTGTCTGAAGACAACTGAGCAGAGAAGCTGCAAGTGAAGGCAGATAGTGAAGTGGTGCATGCTGACGTGTGCGATTCTGTTTTCAGAATGGCTATATCTAGTGCTCAAATGTGAAAACTGAGAAAAAAGCAGTAATTAAGCAGTGATGACATCATTGTACGCTTAAACATATTAGCTCCCTTAACTGCAAGTTCTTCTTAATACCTTTATACTTAACCGTGATAGAATTGTTTTCTTGATATGTGCCCAGGTGCTGCCGTTGGCATAGTGAGTGCTAATTGACAGTAATCTCAGAAGAAACCAAGTTATGAATGAAGATAACACCAAATTTTACTGTCCTAGTAGCACTTCTTTTGGCAGAGAGATAATGAATGTAGTTTCTGCTGCAACATCAAGTGTTATATTTTGAAAATAGACAAATAAGAGCCCAAATTTCCCAAGATTTTTAATTTGTATTTTTATAAGCACACTTTGAAAAGTGTGGTGTGACTGAAGTTTAGCTTGATGTTCTGAAGAAAGTGGTTTTTACAAGAACAGTAAAAGCTAATGATTATCAATTTAGTTAGAGGATTGGCAGGTGATTTGTAGTTTCCCCCCTTGTTTGGTTAATTCCTGACTTCACTTTAGCTCTATTAAAAAATGGAAAATAGTATGGAAAGGGAACTTTATACTAATAGGGTCACCCTCCTAAATCTGTAATTTTCATGGCAACCCATTCTGAAAAGACATATAAACTTCCAAACTGCTTCAAGGAAGAGGGTTTATGTCATTAGTTTTTCCTTTTGTGATTCTTTTTTTAAATAAATTTTTATTAATTTTAATGGGTGACATTTATAAATCAAGGTACATATGTTCAAAGAAAACATGTCCAGGTTATCTTGTCATTCAGTTATGTTGCATACCCATCACCTAAAGTCAGATTGTCTTCTGTCACCTTCTATCTAGTTTTCTTTGTACTCCTCCCCCTCCCTCCCCCTTCCCCTCTCCCCACCCCCAACTACCACACTCTTGTCCATGACTCTTAGTCTCTTTTTTTATGTCCCACTTATGTATGGAATCATGCAGTTCTTAGTTTTTTTTTTTTTTTTTGGTAGTTCTTAGTTTTTTCTGATTTACTTATTGCACTCCATATAAGACATGGAAACAACCAAAAAGCTCTTTTGTGATTCTTATCGATAGTAACTGTAAGTTAACACTGCCGCTAATGTGAACTATTTATATTTGCAAGGAAAGAAAAAAAGGGTGGATGTAAGTTCATTATAAGCATTTTGCTCTGAATCTTTTTAATATATTTCAATATGTATTTGATAACTCACCTAGTACACCTAAAGATGATCATACTGTATATTCCTGATGTTACTAAATGTAACTGCATCTGGCTATTACATTCTCTTCTTTTTCATTTTCTTTGCATTTTAAATTACTTTTCTTTATTTAATTTGACTTACAATATTGAAATGAGACTAACCGATTTTCAAATTGTTTAACTTTATTGGTGTTTAATAAACTGCTAAAATTTCCCCCCAATTTTTTCCCTTAAATCCATTGGTTAAAACCCATCTTTTTTTTTTTTTTTTTGTATTTGTATTTGTATTTTTCTGAAGCTGGAAACGGGGAGAGACAGTCAGACAGACTCCCGCATGCGCCCGACCGGATCCACCCAGCACGCCCACCAGGGGGCGACGCTCTGCCCACCAGGGGGCGATGCTCTGCCCATCTGGGGCATCTCGCTGTTGCGACCAGAGCCATTCTAGTGCCTGAGGCAGAGGCCAAGGAGCCATCCCCAGCGCCCGGGCCATCTTTGCTCCAATGGAGCCTTGGCTGCAGGAGGGGAAGAGAGAGACAGAGAGGAAGGAGAGGGGGAGGGGTGGAGAAGCAGATGGGTGCTTCTCCTGTGTGCCCTGGCCAGGAATCGAACCGGGGACTCCTGCACGCCAGGCCGACGCTCTACCGCTGAGCCAACCGGCCAGGGCCCATCTATTTTAATTAATGTTAAATAACAATATTTTTCAGGCATCATCAGATTTCAGAAAATGTAGAAAGAACATGGAAAAAGGAACAGCCCTAGAAAAAACATCTTAAATCAGAAAAAAAAAAGTTTTTAAAAAAAGTTACTGACATGCCCTGGCCGGTTGGCTCAGTGGTAGAGCGTCGGCCTGGCGTGGAGGAGTCCCGGGTTGGATTCTTGGCCAGGGCACACAGGAGAAGCGTCCATCTGCTTCTCCACCCCTCCCCCTCTCCTTCCTCTCTGTCTCTCTCTTCCCCTCCTGCAACCAAGGCTCCATTGGAGCAAAGATGGCCCGGGCGCTGGGGATGGCTCTGTGGCCCCTGCCTCAGGCGCTAGAGTGGCTCTGGATGCAACAGAGCGATGCCCCAGAGGGGTAGAACATCGCCCCCTGGTGGGCATGCCGGGTGGATCCCGGTTGGGCACATGCGGGAGTCTGTCTGACTGCCTCCCTGTTTCCAGCATCGGAAAAATGAAAAAAACAAACAAACAAACAACAACAACAACAAAAAAACAACAAGAAGAAAAACTGACATTCAGAACAATCAGCCTTTAAATATATATATATTGTTCATTCATTTAGTAATTTACTTTACAAGCTCTTTGGAGCGCCTTCTGTTGGCTAAGAACCCTGTATCAGGCACACTGGTATACCTTACAAATCATGGTTCTTGCTCCTGTGGAGTCTTAGAAAGGTTCTATTCCAACAAAGGATATAGACAATACACAAGTAAACAGAAGAAGGTCCTTATAGATCAAAGTAAGAATAATGAAGGAAATGAGTAGCAAAATGTGACATGGAGAATTGAGAAGGGCCTATTTAGCTATGGTGGTCAGAAGAGGCCTCTCAGTGAAGATGACCTTTGAACAGACCTGAAAGAGAAGAGAATGAACCTATCTTGTGGAGAGCAGAGAGAGGAATCCCAGCCAAGGCCTTGAGGCAGAAAGACAAACTTGGGGTGTTTGAGGAACAGAAAGCAAGCCAGTATGGCTGGAGCCTAGTGACTTGGGTGGGTGGAGAGAGAGTGGTTAAAGGTGTTAAAGAGCCTAGAGGGTGTCAGATAATAGGTAATGCAGGGTTTGAAAATACTGAGAAATAAGTTGGGTTTTCTTCTCAGAACAATAGGAAGCCATAGAAGAGTCTTTGTTAACTTCTTTTTGGTGGGAGGTTACTGGCTGAAAAATAATAGTGAATATAAATAAAAATTTGCTTTGCAGAAGATAAATAGAATATCTACCTACTTGGTTGTTTACATTAATACCTGAGAATGAAAAACTTTGTTTGATATATTTACTAAATATATATGTAATCCTCTACTCTGTTTAAATAAGGGGGTAAGGGAATGGGGACTCTAAGTTGAGTAACTTAAAAAGCAGTTTACTTTCCACTGTCATAATGTCACTTGTTCCCTGAGGTAAGTTGTAACAAAAAAATCAGATCATTGTTCAACGTAAGAATTTGATTTTTCAAAGAATGTGTTATTTTTTCATAGACATATATTTCTTTTCTTTTTTTAAAAAAATTATTAATTTCTTAGAGAGAGAGGAAGGGGGAGAGAGAGAAAGGAACATTGATCTGTTCCTCTATGGGCCCTGACTGGGAATCAAACCTGCATTCTCTGCACTTTGGAATGATGCTCTAACCAACCAAGCTACTTTGCCAGGGCCATATATTTCTTTTTAGAAGGTTGGAAGTTTCATCTGCATATGAAAAAATAAGTTAGGTTTTAGAAATGGCCTTTGGTATTTAGAGGAGTTTGCCATTCCTTTAGCTGTTGCCTTATTCAACACTTTTCTTTTATCTCTTCTTTTCTTTTCCTTTTTCTTTTCTTTCTTTAATGAAATCATGTAGCTCGATTGTTGTTTCATTATTATTATTATTTTAGAGAGAGACAGAGACAGACGGACAGGAAGGGAGAGAGATGAGAAGCATCAACTCATAGTAGTGCCACTTTAGTTGTTCAGTGATTGCTTTCTCATATGTGCCTTGACGGGGGGAGGGGGAGTGTGGAGCTCCAGCTGAGCCAATGACCCCTTGCTTAAGCTGAGCAATGACCCCTTGACATTAGGCTTCAAGCCAGCGACATTAGGCTTCAAGCCAGCAACCTTGGGCTTCAAGCCAGTGACCTTTGGGCTCAAGCCAGCAACCATGGGGTCATGTCTATGATCCTATGCTCAAGCCAGCGACGCCACGCTCAAGCTGGTGAGCTCCCGCTCAAGCCAGATAAGCCTGCGCTCAAACTGGCAACCTTCAGGTTTCAAACCTGGGTCCTCAGCGTCCCAGGTTGATGCTCTATCCACTGTGCCACCTCCTGGTCAGGCTGTTTTTATTATTTTTTAATTGAATTTATTGGTGACACCAGTTGACATAAATATACAGGTTTCAGGTGCCCAGTTCTACAATACATCTCTGTACATGGCATTGTGTGTTCACCTCACCCCCCCATAAAGTCTTGGTCCATCACTATTTATCCCTTCTATACCCACCTCTACCTCCCTTCCCCAAATTGCCATATGTTTATTCTTTGAGAGATTAGGGTTACTCTATTCCTTGATGCTCAAGTGAATTTAGACTTGGCATTTATTTTGTTGCCCTGAGCCCTTTCTTGAAAGCAATCCAGCTTTGAGGTCCAGTTGGCCCCAAATAAGAATGTAGATAGTAATTGATATTCTATAGGGGTAAATCATAATATTGTGGGGAAATAATCAGCAAAATAACCTTCAGCAACTCCTGCAGGGTCTAGTTCTCACTCCTTAACGTGGCACTCAAGGACTGTACATTATTTGACTCGGGTCTACTCTCTGACATGTCCTTATTATTCTGTTACATAAACTTTCTGTTGATTTGAATGGACTTTCCCCAGTTTGGAACATTTTTGTTAGCATTATTCTTGGTATAGAGTAGGTGCACAGTAACTGCTTGTTGAACAGATGCCATGCCATCATCCATTTGCAAAGTCCTTTGTTTTCCCCTTTGTCATTGTAAATCCCAACACTAGTCAGGAACAGTTCAAATTCCACATTCGAATACACCAACCTCTGCTGGCCTAACCTCTGAACGTGAACAGCAGTCACACACTTGTCATATGTATCATAATTAATTACAGTAATTCTTCACTTAACATCATCTATAGGTTCTACAACTTTCAATGAAATGACATATGACAAAACCGTTTTACTATCACCTAATTGATACAAACAAGAATTAAGTTCCTTGGGCATCTCATCAATGTTATAGCAAAATGATGTTGGATGAAAAAACATTATTCGAGGAACTGCTGTATGTTTATTTTGATGCCTGCCCATCTCCCCAGTGGTCTCTGGCTCCATGAAGGTGACTTGGACCTTGTCTGGTTTGCTCATTCTTGGTATCCCAAGCACCTGGTCCATGGTATGCCTTGTATAAATAGTTGTTGAATAATGAATAAATGCTGCCTTGTCTTGTGTCTCTTATGATTGTTTTGGATCCTTAAATTGTTTAATGCTATTTTACTTTTTATGTGTTTGGTGTCCTTAAGTGTTTCTTTCTTTCTTTCTTTTTCTTTACAAGATTTTAATTGATTTTACAGAGAGAAGAGAGAAAGGATCAGGGGAACGAGAAGTATCAACTCATAGCTGCTTACTTTAGTTGTTCACCGATCCTTGTCATATGTACCTTGACCAGGCAAGCCCAGGGCTTTGAACCGGCAACCTCAGCATTCCAGGTTGTCTCTTTTTCCCACGCTTTATCCACTGTACCACCACAGGCCAGGACTCAGGCATCTCTGAGAGAGGTCATAGAGCAAAGTTATTAAGAGAACAATTCTGAAGCTAGATTTCCTGGGATTCAGTTTTGGCTAGGAGACTTACTGGCTGTAGGATACTGGGTGAATTAGTTATCCTCTCCATACTTTATACTTTTCATCTGTAAAATAGGAATAATAAGACTTACCTCTTAGGGTACTTATAAGAATTGGGTTAGTTGGGTCTACAATTTGTGGTTTGTAATTTTTCACTTTCAAAAACTCTGAAAACCTATAAGATTTTTATTTAGTAAGTTAGGAGCCAAGTCAGGTGGTGACAACATCTGACTCGAACTGATGTAAGGGTAAGGGTATTTTTATTCTTTATTATGTTTAATATTACTTTTTATTTGGTTTTGCTATAGAATTAGTAATATGTTTGTGGGACAGTGCCTCAGGCCCTGCCGGGGTATTACATAACATGTAGTATGTGCAGGTTGCTACCTGTCCCAAAGTCGGGACATTTCTGAATTTGGAAACACATCTGGCACCAAGGGTCTTGCACAAAGTAAGTTGATGCTTTTGGTGGTGATTAGGGAGGTAAATAGATTATTTTATCCTTCCAAATGCCTTGATCATATTGATTGCCATGTATACATGCTGATTTATTCATGTAACAACTCTCACTAGAGTGCTGGCTGTATGAGCATTTTATCAATGGAAAACAGATAGGACTCAAGTCTTTCAATGCTCTCATTTAGTAACATTGAAAGCATTTATTTTTGTTTTCCTTTTGCAACTTAAACCAAGATATGCTTTTTAAGGGTTCTTCTTTTTGGGGGTATGTGTGGGAGGATTCAGTTAAAAATTTATTTATTAGACACTTATCCTTTGCAGTTGCTAAACATTTATTGAACTCCTCATGTGTATAGAAATAAAAAGAAATGAGGCGTGGTTCCTGGCCTTCAGTAGTTCCAGCATCATGCATGGTTACACTGGGACATGGGTGCCCTTTACCAGTCTTTAGTTTCCTCTGTTAGTTTGTAGTCATTAATACTAAAAATATACCATGGATAAAACAGGAAACAATTGAAAACTTTTCTTAGTCTCCACTATATGGAATTGGTTTTTAATTGCCCTACCCCCTACCTCCTGCAATATTATCCCAATGTGACATTCTGGCAGCTTTCCTTTCCAAGTAAACTAAGCAAAATAGGATTTCTTTTCCCCCTTATCAATATTTATAAATCACAGTTGGAATATTTTGTTTGTCTTTTTTCTTTTCTTTTCTTTTCTTTTTTTCATTTTTCCGAAGCTGGAAATGGGGAGGCAGTCAGACAGACTCCCGCATGCGCCCAAACGGGATCCACCTGGCATGCCCACCAGGGGGCGATGCTCTGCCCCTCTGGGGCGTTGCTCTGTTGCATCCAGGGCCATTCTAGCGCCTGAGGCAGAGGCCACAGAGCCATCCCCAGTGCCCGGGCCATTCTTGCTCCAATGGAGCCTTGGCTGCAGGAGGGGAAGAGAGAGACAGAGAGGAAGGAGAGGGGGAGGGGTGGAGAAGCAAATGGGCGCCTCTCCTGTGTGCCCTGGCCAGGAATCCAACCCGGGACTCCTGCACGCCAGGCTGACGCTCTACCGCTGAGCCAACCGGCCAGGGTTGTTTGTCCTTTTTCTTTTATGGCTTTGGGCATAATTATATGTCTCAAAGATTTATTTCTGCAAAGTTCTTGCAGTTGAAAACTAGTCTTCGAAAGTATTCTGTCAATTTACTCCACAAATATTTATTAAGTGCCTATTATAGTCCAGGAATTGCACTAGTTTTAACAAATGGAATCTCTGTCCAGTGCTCTGTGGCTCAAACTGGAGCACACTGGTCATACTGGTTCGTAAGGGTGGTGATATGATAGTATGCCCCCGAAGCTAAAGCATAAAACAGCTTGAATTCTCTTGAAGCATCTGTCTTACACACAGATTTAGGAGAATGTTCACTGGTAGGTAATTTAAAATATTTAATAATATTTATACAAATTCAGATGCAGGTATACCTCGGAGATATTCCAGATTCGGTTCCAGACCACTGTAATAAAACAAATATTGTAATAAAGAGTCACACAAATGTTTTGGTTTCCTAGTGCATATAAAAGTTATGTTTGCACTGACTATTAAGTGTGCAATAACATGATGTCTGAAAAACAATGTACATACCTTAATTTAAAAATGCTTTTCTAAAAAAATGTTAACTGTCATCTAAGCCTGTTGGGAAAATGGCACAAATAGTCTCACTTGATGAAAGGTTGCCACAGACCTTCACTTTGTTGGAAAGGGCAGTATCTGTGAAGCGCAGTAAAGCAAAGTGCAATAAAACAAGGTATGCCTGTCCATTATGCTTTAGAATGCAATATTCATATCAAGATTTGAGGTAAAAACCAGTTCTTCAGAAAAAAAAGTCTCTGCTTACAAGGGCAGCTGTGGTAACTCTGGTGTGACCCTTTAAAAAGCACTGAGGGCCACACTGTTCTGTCTTGAAAGTGTTCCTTTAGTCAAATACCCATACCTTTTCATAGCCTTAAATTCCCGTGATGACCTAGTCCAGTGGTCGGCAAACTGTGGCTCGCGAGTCACATGTGGCTCTTTGGCCCCTTGAGTGTAGCCCTTCCACAAAATACCACGTGTGGGCACTACCTTGATAAGGAATGTACCTACCTATATAGTTTAAGTTTAAAAAATTTGGCTCTCAAAAGAAATTTCAATCATTGTACTGTTGATATTTAGCTCTGTTGACTAATGAATTTGCCGACCACTGCTCTATGGAAAAGGTAACAGACATTAATTTTCTCCCTATGTTGCAATTTCTGTCAGTTCCCGGAACACTCTCATTGCTTGTAATGGTCTAAATCTTAAAACTTGTTGGGTTCTAACAGAGTTCCTAATGTTTGTGGGTAATAGCCAAGACTCACAGTGATGGACCTGTCAAGGGACAGATAATCTGAAACGAGTTTGTTAGAACACAATGACAACAAACTTAAAGCAGCACTATTGTTGGGGTCAAGGCTTTGTCCCTTTTGATGCACATTTGCCTATGTCACTGATTAAAACTAACTTTTTCCCCCAATTTAAAATTTTTATTTATTGATTTTAGAGAGAGAGGAAGGGGAGGGAGAGAGAGATTGAGGAATATATTTGTTGTTGCACTTATTTATGCATTCATTGGTTGATTCTTGTATGTGCCCTGATTGGGGATCGAACCTGCAACCATGGCATGTCAGGGTGATGCTTTAACCAACTGAGCTACCTGGCCAGGTAAAGTTAACTTTTCCTAACTGTAAAAAGTTGCTTTTGTTTATAACATTCAGTACACAAACTGCTTCGTTAATTGTTGGCCACTGAAATATTTAATAATAGAGAGAAATTGTCAAGGTTTGTATGCTTTAAGGTTGATAAACTGTTTCTAGAGCTTGGGATGGTTTGCAAAGGTTCAGGCAGTACATTGGAAGAATGCCTGCTATAAAGCAATGCTTTGATTTACTACAGATGAGAAAAATGAAGAGAAGGGCAAGCAAAGAAAGGGGGTGAAAGTAAATGAAGTAAGTCAAACACTGCATCTTTCCACTGACTTTTATTATTTAATGCCCCATTTCCATTGTTGGTGTCTCACTCTAGAGCAGTGGTTCTCAACCTGTGGGTCGCGACCCCGGCAGGGGTCCAACGACCAAAACACAGGGGTCGCCTAAAGCCATCGGAAAATACATATTCAGTAAAAGGGGGTAAGAGAGTTGTAGAGTTTTGCTTCTTGGTCCCACTTTATAAAAATAGCCATACATTTAAAAAAATTATTTTTAACTTATTATGTTAACATGGATTCAAGTGTCTCAGTCAATATAACACCCTCACCTCCCACCCCTGTGTCCTCCATTACACCCATTTTGCTGCCCTCCCCTTAACTTCCTCCCCCCTTCCCTCTGGGATTTGCTGTCCTGTTATCTGTATCTCTGTGTTATGCACATATAACTTCACTAATCCTTTCACCTTCTCTGATCTCAACCCCTCATCCCCCTTCCCTCTGACAGTTGTCCCTCTGCTCCCTGTGATCCCACCTCTGCCTCTATACCCTTCCTCAGTTCACTTTTTTAAAATTAGATTCCACATTTAAGTAAGATCATAGGATATATTTCTTTCCCTGTCTGGTTTATTTCACTCAGCATAATAATCTCCATGTTCATCCATACCATCGCAAAAGGTAAGACTTCCTTCTTTTTCATGGCCATATAGTATTCCACTATGTATATGAACCACAGCTTTTTAATCCACTCGTCCACTGATGGACACTTGGGCTGTTTCCAGATCTTGGCTATTGTATACAATGCTGCAATGAACATGGGGGTGCATTTCTTCTTTTGAATCAGTGATTTGATATTCTTAGGATATATTCCTAGAAGTGGAATAACTGGGTAAAAAGGCAGTTCCATTTTAATATTTTGAAGAAACTCCATACTGTTTTCCTCTGTGGCTGCTCCAGTCTGCATTCCCACCAGCAGTGCAGGAGGGTTCCCTTTTCTCCACATCCTCGCCAGTACATATTATATGTTGTTTTGATAATAAGCATCATTCTGGCAGGTGTGAGGTGGTATTTCATTATGGTTTTAATTTGCATTTCTCTAATAATTAGTGATGAACATTTTTTTCGTATGCTTATTGGCAATCTGTATGTGTCTTTAGAGAAGTGTTTATTCATTTCTTTTGCCCATTTTTTTTTTTCATTCTTCCGAAGCTGGAAACAGGGAGGCAGTCAGACAGACTCCCGCATGTGCCCGACTGGGATCCACCCAGCATGCCCACCAGGGGGCGATGCTCTGCCCCTCTGGGGCGTTGCTTTGTTGCATCCAGAGCCATTCTAGCTCCTGAGGCAGAGGCCACAGAGCCATCCTCAGCGCCCGGGCCATCTTTGCTCCAATGGAGCCTCGGCTGCGGAGGGGAAGAGAAACAGAGAGGAAGGAGAGGGGGAGGGGTGGAGAAGCAGATGGGCGCTTTTCCTGTGTGCCCTGGTTCAATTTCCGAATCGAACCCGGGACTCCTGCACGCCAGGCCGACACTCTACTGCTGAGCCAACTGGCCAGGGCCTGTTTTGCCCATTTTTGATTAGATGTTTTATCTTCCTGGTGTTGAGTTTTAAAAGTTCTTTATAAATTTTGGTTATTAACTTCTTATCAGACCTATTGGTGAATATATTTTCCCATTGTGTGGTTGTTTTTTAATTTTGTTCATGGTGTCTTTTGCTGTGCAAAAGCTTTTTAGTTTCATATAATCCCATTTATTTATCTTGTCCTTTATTTCCCTTGCCCGTGGAGATATATCAGTAAAAATATTGCTAAGTGAGATATCAGAGAGTTGACTGCCTATGTTTTCTTCCAAGATGTTTATGGTTTCGTGACTTACATTTAAGTCTTTTATCCATTTTGAGTTTACTTTTGTGATTGGTATAAGTTGGTGGTCTAGTTTCATTTGTTTGCATGTACCTGTCCAATTTTCCCAACACCATTTATTAAAGAGAATGTCTTTACTCCATTGCATACTCTTGTCTACTTTGTCAAATATAAATTGTCCATAAAGGTGTGGGTTTATTTCTGAGTTCTCTGTTCTTTTCCATTGATCTGTACACCTGTTCTTATGCCAGTACCAAGCTGTTTTGAGTATAATGGCCTTGTAGTATAACTTGATATCAGGAAGTATGATATCTCCCACTTTATTCTTCATTTTCAAGATTGCTGAGGCTATTCATGTTCTTTTTTTGGTTCCATATGAATTTTTGGAATATTTTTTCTATATCTTTGAAGTATGGCATTGATATTTTAATTGGAATTGCATTGAATGTATGGATTGCTTTGGGTAATATAGGCATTTTATTGATGTTTATTCTTCCTAACCATGAACACAGTATATGTTCCACTTGTTTGTACCTTCCTTGATTTATTTTATCAATGTTTTATAATTTTCCGAATATAAGTCTTTAACCTCCTTGGTTAAATTTACTCCTAGGTACTTTATATTTTTTGTTGCAGTAGTGAAGGAGATTGATTTCTTAATTTATCTTCCAGAGAGATCATTGTTGGTGTATAAAAATGCCTCTGATTTCTGAGTATTAATTTTATATCCTGCCATCTTGCTGAATTTGTGTATCAGGTCCAGTAGTTTTTTGACTGAGACTTTAGGATTTTCTATGTACAATATAATATCATCAGCAAATAATGATAGTTTTACTTCTTCTTTTCCAATTTGGAAGCCTTTTATTTCTTCTTGCTGTCTGATTGCTGTGGCTAGGACTTCCAGAACTATGTTGAATAAGAGTGGTGAAATGGGGCACCCCTGCCTTGTTCCTGATCTTAAGGGGATTGCTTTTCACTTTTGTCCATTGAGTATGATGTTGGTTGTGAGTCTGTCATACATGGCCTTTATTATGTTGAAGTATGTTCCTTACATTCCCACTTTGCTGAGAATTTTGCTCATAATTGGGTGCTGGAGGTTATCAAATACTTTTTCTGCATCCATTGATATTATCATGTGGTTTTTCTCCTTCCTTTTGTTTATGTGATGAATCACATTGATTGATTTGCAAATATTGTACCAGCCTTGCCTTCCCAGAATAAATTCTACTTAATCACAGTGTATGATTTTTTTTTTATATATTGCTGGATCCGGTTTGCTAATATTTTGTTGAGAATTTTTGTGTCTAAACTATAGGCCAAGTATATTGGCTTATAGTTTTCTTTCTTTGTATTGTCTTTGCCTGATTTGGGAATCAGAATTATGCTTTCCTTGTAAAAGGAGCTTGGAAGTCTTCCCTCCTCTTGAATTTTTTGAAATAGCTTGAGAAGGATAGGAGTTCGTTCTTTGAATGTTCGGTAGAATTCACCTGTGAAGCCATCAGGCCCAGGACTGTTGTTGGGAGTTTTTTGATAACTGTTGTTTTTATATATATATATATATTTTTTTTTTTTCTGAAGCTGGAAACGGGGAGAGACAGTCAGACAGACTCCCACATGCGCTCGACCGGGATCCACCTGGCACGCCCACCAGGAGGTGATGCTCTGCCCACCAGGGGGCGATGCTCTGCCCCTCCGGGGTGTCGCTGTGTTGCAGCCAGAGCCACTCTAGCGCCTGGGGCAGAGGCCAAGGAGCCATCCCCAGCACCCGGGCCATCCTTGCTCCAATGGAGCCTTGGTTGCGGGAGGGGAAGAGAGAGACAGAGAGGGGGAGGGGTGGAGAAGCAGATGGGCGCTTCTCCTGTGTGCCCTGGCCGGGAATTGAACCCGGGACCTCTGCACGCCAGGCCGATGCTCTACCACTGAGCCAACCGGCCAGGGCTTGATAACTGTTTTGATCTCATTTGTTGTAATCAGTCTATTTAGGTTTTCTGATTCTTCCACATTGATTTTTGAGAGATTATATTTTTTAAGGAATTTATCCAGTTCACCTAGGTTGTCTAATTCTTTGGCATACAGTTCTTCATAGTAGTTTCTTACAATTCTTTGTATTTCTGCTGTGTCAGTTGTTACTTCTTCACTCTCATTTCTAATTTTATTTATTTGAGTCCTCTCTTTCTTTTGGGGAGTCTGGTTAAAGGTTCATCTATCTTGTTTACCTTTTCAAAGAACCAGTTCTTGGTTTCATTGATCCTCTGTATTGTTTTTTTGTTTGTTTTTTTTTTTCTTTTTTTTTTTTCATTTTTCTGAAGCTGGAAACGGGGAGAGACAGACAGACTCCCGCATGCGCCCGACCGGGATCCACCCGGCACGCCCACCAGGGGGCGACGCTCTGCCCACCAGGGGGCGATGCTCTGCCCATCCTGGCCGTCGCCATATTGCGACCAGAGCCACTCTAGCACCTGGGGCAGAGGCCACAGAGCCATCCCCAGCGCCCGGGCCATCTTTGCTCCCATGGAGCCTTGGCTGCGGGAGGGGAAGAGAGAGACAGAGAGGAAAGTGCGGCGGAGGGGTGGAGAAGCAAATGGGCGCTTCTCCTGTGTGCCCTGGCCGGGAATCGAACCCGGGTCCTCCGCACGCTAGGCCGACGCTCTACCGCTGAGCCAACCGGCCAGGGCCTGTATTTTTTTTTTTTTTAATTATTTTCTTTTTTTTAAATGTTTATTTTACTGATTTTAGAGAGAGAGGAAAAGAGAGAGAGAGACAAGAACATTGATCTGTTCCTGTATGTGCCCTGACCAGGAATCAAACCAACAACCTCTGTGTTTTAGCATGGTGCTCCAGCCAACTGAGCTATCTGGCTAGGGCCTTCTGTATTGTTTTTTTAGCCTCTAAGTAATTTATTTGATGCTGATGTTTATTATTTTCTTCCTTCTACTTTCTCTGGGCTTTACTTGCTGTTCTTTTTCTAGTTATTTTAGTTGCAGGGTTACGTTGTTTATTTGAGCTTTTTCTAGCTTCTTACGGTATCCCTGTAAAGCTATGAACTTCCCTCTCAGGACTGCTTTGGCTGTGTCCCATAAATTTTGAGTTGTATGCTCATGTTCATTTGTTTCAAGGAAATTTTTGATTTCTTCCTTGATCTCATTGTTGACCCATTTGTTATTTAATAACATAGTGTTTAGTTTACAAATGTTTGAGTGTTTTTCAGTTTTTCTATTGTAGTTGATTTCCAGTTTCATGCTGCTGTGGTCAGATAAGATACTTGATATGGTTTCTATCTTCTTAAATTTGTTGAGGCTCGTTTTATGGCCTAACATGTTGTCTATCTAGAGAAAGTACCATGAGTACTTGAAAAGAATGTATATTCCATTGCTTTAGGGTGAAAGGTTCTGAAGATATCTACTAAATCCATTTGATCTAGTGTGTCCCTTAATTCTGCTGTTTCTTTGTTAATTTTCTTTCTTGAGGATCTATCTAATGATGTTAATGGGGTATTGAAATCCCCTACTATTATAGTATTGCTGTTGCTCTCGCCCTTTATGTCCATCAAAGTCTGCTTTATATATTTAGGTGCTCCTATATTAGGTGCATAGATATTTATAATGGTTATCTCCTCCTGTTGGATTGTTCCCTTTATCATTATATAGTGAGCTTCTTTATTCCTTACTATAGTCTATTTTAAAGTCTGTTTTGTGAGATATAAGTATTTCTACCCAAGCTTTTATTTCATTTCCATTTGCAAAAAATATTTTTTTTCCATCCCTTTACTTTCAATCTGTGTGTATCTTTTGTTCTGAGGTGGATCTCCTTTAGATAGCATATGTATGGGTCCTGTTTTCTTATCCATGCAGCTATTCTATTTTTTTGATTGGAGAATTTAATCCATTTACATTTAAGGTTATTATTGATATGTAGTTTTTTATTTCCATTTTTTCCTTTAAATCTACATTCCTCTTTTACTAGATTCCCCCCCCCCCCCCGCTTTGTTCTGTCTACAGCAGCCCCCTTCACATTTCTTGCAGCATTGGTTTGGTTGTGATGGATTCCTTCAGTTATTTTTTGTTATTATTATTTTTTTGTCTGGGATGCTTTTTATTTCTCCTTCAATTTTAAATGATAGCCTTGCTGGATAAAGAAGTCTTGGTTGTAGGTTCTTGTTCTGCATTACTTTGAATATTCCTTGCCATTCCCTTCTGGCCTCTAATGTTTCTGTTGAGAAGTCAGATGTCATCCTTATGGGGGCTCCTTTATAAGTGATTGACTGTTTTTCTCTTGCAGCTTTTAGTATTCTTTCTTTATCTCTTGGCTTTGATATTATGATTATGATGTGTTTTGTTGTAGGTTTCTTTGGGTTCTTTTTAAATGGGTTCTCTTTGCTTCTTGAACCTGTATGACTCTTTCCTGCATCAATTTAGGGAAATTTTCAGCTATAATTTTTTCAATCAGGTTCTCTATCCCTTGTCTCTATCCCTTGTTCTCTATCTTCTTCTCCTTCAGGAACCCTTATTATGCAGATATTGTTTCTATTTATGTTGTCACAGAGCTCTTTTAGAATTACCTCAGACTTTTTGATTCTCTTTTCTTTTTGCTGTTCTGCTTTTGTGCTTTCGCTTATCTTGTCCTCGAAGTTGCTGATTCGATCCTCTGCTTCATCAAGCCTGCTTTTCATTCCTTCTAGTTTAATCTTCATTTCTGATATTGTGTTTGTCATTTCTGTCTGGTTCTTTTTTATGATTTCAGTGTCCTTTTTGATGCTTATAATTTCTTTATGTAGGTGCTCAGTAAGTCTGTCCATTGTAGCTTTGAGAACCTTAAGCATCCTAACAATCATTATTTTAAACTCTGCATCTGGTAATTTGATTAGTTACATTTCATCCAGATCTTTTTCTGGAGATTTTGTTGATTCATATGGCTTAAGTTCCTCTGTCTTCCCATTGTTTCTGTTTGTGGTTTGCAGGCTTGTTCGAGTTGTGGTCTCCTTAACTAGTAGAGCCTCTTTTCCATTTTCTATATCTTAACTGGGTCAGGTGTGAGGATCCCTTCTTTAAGATGTCACTCTAACAAGGGTTGTTAGGTCCTGAACTGATGTTCTCCGTATCTGGCCTCTGGATGTGCCCTCCCTGGACCTTCTTGACTGGAGCCTGGTGCAGACCAGGTGGGGTCACTGCCTATGACTGGCCCTTATCTATCTTTTTGGAGTAACAGGTGATCCACATCCTATGGCTGTCTCTGCTGAGCCCAGGTGCCATTGTTAATATCAACTTAGCTTTTATCTACTCTTGGCCTGGGGGAAGTTCATTGAAAAGGTCAAATTACCCTGAGATCCACTTTCTGCCATATCTTATCGCTGGCTACTTGTACTATAAATCAGGGGTTAGGTAAGGTATTGGATGGAAGTGGCTTGTCCCTTAGCCTCAGGTGTGGTTCTATCCAACCTTTTTTATTTTATTTATTTATTTATTTATTTTTTCTAGCTCTCAGAAGGATTTGGCCACAGGAGTCCAATGGGTGTGGACTTTGTGTTCCCAAGATGTGGTCTGTCCACAGGCCTGCCACCACTGCTGCTGCCACCTCAGGCATTCAGGCACTGGTGTTTCTGGTGTGTGCCCGCTCACCATCATTGTTGCTGTGGCTTCTGCCTCACCTCCACGGGTGGGACTGCATGCACATACCTGGTCTGCAAGCCTTAGTGGGCCCCCGGCTCCACTCTGCCCCCATGGGAGTGACTGCTTTTGCATACTTGGGCCTCAAGCCTGGGCTGGTTTGCTGACTTCTGCCCCAGGACTTCATTCTCTCATTGGGGCTGGGGCTGTAAGCCTTGGCTGGGTCCCAGCCTCTGCCCTGCCCCTGCAGGTGGGACTGCTTTGGTGCGGCCTGGGCTGCAAACTCTGGCACGTTCCCAGGCTTTCACCCCACCCCCACTGGCCAGACTGCATTCACGTGCTTGGGCCAAAGTCGCCCCTGGCTTCCGGCTTTTGCTCCGCGGACATGACCACGCTCCCATGTTCTGCTGCAGCCGCCCGCTCTCCAGTGAGCACTCAGCAGTGTGGAAGTGGCATTGTAGCTCAGACCTCAGCACTCAATACTGTATCTCTAATGGCTCCCTGCTTCTAAGCAATTGTCTGCTCTCACTAGCAGGAGAACTTCTGTTTGGCTGGTGACCCAGTTCTTTTTGCTGGTATTGCTGGTTCCAAGAAAAATATTCACTTTAGATTTGGGGAGTGACTCGTCCCAGGGGTTAGGGTGGCTGTCCCTCAAAGTCTTTCTCCCTGTGCCTCCCAGATTACACTCTCTTCCTGCTACTCTGGTCCTCTCAGCTCTCTCCGTCCCCCAGAGCCCTGGGTGAGTGGTTGTGAAAGAGGTTTTCTGTGTGGTCCCTTGAAGAAGAATCCTGGGTCTGAGAAATCTGTCTTTCTCACAGACAGTATCCTGACTTGTTTCCAGCTAAATACTGTCCGTACACTGTCGGTCCTGGGGCTCCAGAACCCTCCCCTCTCCAGTAAAATCCCACCACCATGTGAGTTCGTTGGGGCCGCTGCTCGCTCCTGGGATCTGGGCAGCCCTCTCTGCATTTCCACTTTTCCTATCAGTCTCAGTTTGGCTTCTTCAGTGATCTTTGGTTATAGATTTCTCTTGGTTTACCCCAAAGTTGTTTTTCCTGATGATTGTTTTTAAAATTAAGTTGTGGCCCTGGCTGGTTGGCTCAGCGGTAGAGCGTCGGCCTGGCATGCGGGGGACCCTGGTTCGATTCCCAGCCAGGGCACATAGGAGAAGCGCCCATTTGCTTCTCCACACCTCCTCCTTCCTCTCTGTCTCTCTCTTCCCCTCCCGCAGCCAAGGCTCCATTGGAGCAAAGATGTCCCGGGTGCTGGGGATGGCTCCTTGGCCTTTGCCCCAGGCACTAGAGTGGCTCTGGTCACAGTAGAGCGACGCCCCGGAGGGGCAGAGCATTGCCCCCTGGTGGGCAGAGCGTCACCCCTGGTGAGCGTGCCGGGTGGATCCCGGTCGGGCGCATGCGGGAGTCTGTCTGACTGTCTCTCCCCGTATCCAGCTTCAGAAAAATACAAAAAAAAAATAATAAAATAAATAAAATTAAGTTGTAATCCATTTTGGTTTTGGGAGGTGGAATTTGGAATGTCCGCCTACTCCATCACCATCTTTCCGCCCCCTAATAGCCGTACATTTTTAAAGAACATTTTAACAAAACTTTGTTTCACTTTTGAATATGTCTCAGTGGGGAGCCATTAGAGTTTAATGGTAAGCCCTTAGGCCCTAGAGTGGCAGTCTTGGGCTCCAATTACTCTTTGCCTCTTGTTGGCAATTTGATTTTAGGCGACTCTCTCCATCTCTCTCAACCTTGTTTGCCTCCTCTGTAGACAATCCCATCTATTGATTTTAAGGATTAAATGAAATGCTTATAAAGTGCTAACCACAGTTTAAGCTTCATAGTAGATATAGTTACTGTTATTGACTGTATTAGTAAATGTATGGCTTACCTATTGAAAACTTGGAGCACAGTATATGACTTTCTATGTAAACCAGAAGTAAGGGAAATGTATCTTTTTAAAACTTTATATTGCCTTAATCCCAGCTGAATGCTTTTGAAATTTTATTTTTTTTTAAATTTCAATTATTTTTTACACTGATTAATATTCTATATTAGTTTCAGATGTACAACACAGTGGGTAGACAATCATGTACTTGACAGATTTTTTCCTCCAATATTTTAAGTACCAACTGGTTCAATATATAGTCATCATGATATTATTGAGTAATAAGTGCTGTTTTTGAACATGCATCTCTTAAATGGTGAGTAGACTGTTCAGAAATAATACTAGATTTCTCACAGACAAGATGCTTATTTTGAGTGCTTGGCTTATTATTCAAAGTAGCTCTCATTAAATACAGGGAAAATATAAATTTTAATATGTTTGTCATGTATGTATTTAAATATGATGCTATTTAACTTAAGAAGATTAAAAATTTAAATCTCCATTTTTCATGGAAAGGAATAAGCAGGAAAATATGCACAACCAACAATTTTGTCTTTTAAACATGAAAACTTTTGGTGTTCTGATAATAAAAGAAGTCATACGTTTTCCTGATTTATCTTTATTCTAGATTTCAAGTTTTAAAAGAAGGAAATATTGAAAAATTTTGTAACAGTTCAGCCAATTCCAGGAAGAGAGATAATGTTTGAATAATGTTGTCTATAGATTTTGAGGTGTTAAGATTATCTCAAATTTGTTATTATAGTTACTTTGGGAATAAATAAATTAATACCTTAGGGATGATAAAAGTTCAATAGCAATTTTGCTAAGTGAATGGATACATCTAAATAAGTTATTGAGAGCAGCTTCAGTGTTGGAGGGCTCGTCTAACCTTTTGAGATGGAAGTACATGAAGACAATTCCTGCTCTCTCATGTTCCAGTGTTCTCCTTTGGTACCATTTTTAGACAAATGATGAGACAGAAGATCTTTGGGTAGCTGACTTGTTTGTGGCATTCCATAGGTGCGTGGAAGGGAAAAGAACAGGAAATACATTGCTCAGATAGTATATTCACAGTGTTTTGTGGTGATTATTATGACAATATACATTCAAGCACTTGAAAAGCCTAGGTCACCATACTAATTAGATGTATTATTAGCAGCATAACCTGCATTTATAATCATTATTATCAGTATCATATATGAACATGAAAAGACAATGTTCCAAAGTAGTTTTAGGATAATTAGACATTACCCCCAGGTCATGAGCTCAACTGTTAAAGATAATGCTCTGTATTTGTAGAGGAACTTTCTTTTGATGCATGGTTAATTATCCTTATTTTATTTACTTCAAGGGAGTATGCACAATGAGGTTAAGTGACTTGCAGAAGGTCACATTGTCTGAGGTAGAACTAGAAGCAGAATTTAGGACTCTTGGCTTCTTATGCAGTGCTTTTGCACTAATGATATTAAAAGTTCTTTAGCTAGAAGGATTTTTTCATATCTGTAATGTTTCAATTGGGGTGAAATGAGACTTTAGCAGTGGAGATAATCATTGTTACACTTGTACACCTTGCACAATTTAGTATTTATCAAAATGAATTTCAGATTTAAGAAGAAATTTTCTAAGCACTTTTGGCATCATGCAGGTGAGGTTCTCATGTAAATATTCACAAGCAAGCATGTGTTGAGTAATTATATGTAAAGCAGTAGTCTATTTGGAGGGAGGTAATGTACCAGTGCCCTGACATAGTCTACAATCTAGCAAGGGCAACAGGGAACACAAAGTAACTTGATATCAGTCAATACTAGTTCTAATACCAATCACTAATTAATAAATAATTATAACACCCTTCATGAGTCTGGCACCATTCTAAGTGCTTTATATGTGTTAACACATTTAAATGACAAACAATGCTATGATGGAAGGACTATTATTATTCCCATTTTACAGATGAGAAAAAGGCACTGAAGTTAGATAACTTCTCTAAAGCTGCATATCTGATAATTGGAAGAGCTAGCATTAGAATCCATGCAATCTACTTCTGCCGTCTGTGGTTTTTAACTGTAACACCTCCTTTTATTCTGTCTCTGACGGGACATTATATAAGAGAATACAATAGCTAAACAATGCACACTGGAAAACAGTCTAGAGAAATACAGAGGAGTGATCAGAGAAGGGTGTTAAAGTTGGCAAGATGTCCATTATACCTCAAAGAATAAAAAAGTTGGCAAGACATTTTGCGCCTGTGGTGGCGCAGTGGATAAAGCGTCAGCCTGGAACACTGAGGTTGCCAATTTGAAACCCTGGCTTGCCTGGTCCAGGTACCTACCTGCTCCTTCCCACCATCTCTCTCACTCTCTCTCTCTCTCTCTTGTCTCTCTAAAATCAATAAATAAAATCTTTATAAAAGTAATTTTAAATAAGTCACTTTTGAAAAGGAGGCTTATTGAAAAACAAGGAAACAGGTGAAGTCATCTTTGAATGGGGGTCTTATTGAAAAACAAGGAAACAGGTGCTTCTGTGCATGTATATGCTTATTTTGAACTGGAAAATAACCTTCAAAGGTGAATCAAATGGAGAATCCGTTTGACAGACAGTTAGAAGCTCTGTTTTTGTGTACAGTCTTTGACTTCACAGATGTTTTTATTTTAATGTAATGGTTTTATTGAACTGTATAATTCACCTGTCATACAATTTACTCTATTTAAAGTGTACAATTCAGTAGTTTTTAGTATATTCACAGTTGTGTAACCATCAGCACAGTAAATTTTAGAACACTTTTATTACCCCAAGAAGAGAAAGAGGTTTTGTAACAAATGTAGCCACAAAGGGTATGGAACCAGTGTGCTTGTTGGTTCTGTTACTTCCCTATCATGATGTTTATAGATCCCTGCTCAGTGTAACTCAGATCTTATGCTGTTTTTTGCAGTCTAGCTCCAAATTTTTGTGGAACACCTTTAATTTCATTTTGTTTGATGACTAATATTTCAGAGGATTATGTGTTTATCTGATTTTGAATGCTCAATCCAAGTTGATTATATAAATTTGGTCATTAGTTTTATTTTTTTAAACTGAAAGTGGGAGAGATAGTGAGACAGACTTGCATTATGTGCCCTGACCGGCAACTCCCATCTGGGGCTGCTTGCAACCAAGCTATTTTTAGCATCTGAGAAGGAGGCTCGGAAAGAGCCATCCTCAGCACCCTGGCCAATGTGTTCTATTTGAGCCATGGCTACGGGAGATGGAGAGGGAGAAGGAGAGCAGTGGAAGAGGAATGAAAGAGAAGGCAGATAGTCACTTCTTATGTGTGCCCTGACCAGGGACCGAACCAGGGATCCACATGCCAGGTTTATACTCTGTCCACTGAGCCAACCTGCCAAGTCCGATCATTAAGTTTTAATCACAAACGTATTGATAGCTGTACTACATAACTAAGTCAGACTTGTATTTTAAAACAAAACTCCTAAACCCACTAGTGTGAATGGCTACTCCCTTGTCTATGTGTGATTCTAGTGTGGGCCAGAACCAGAGATGTCTGAGAAAGTTTGTGTACACACTGGCACTTTTTAATATTTATAAAGGTTTTGCCTGACATAGGTTATTAGTGGGTAGATAGTTGTGATTAAAGCAACACTGTTTTTTTTGTGAGGGGAGGCTGGAGTATAGTATTGAGGGGTTGGTTGTGTTATGGAAAATGTCTTATAAAATGTATTCCCGGATATTGTGTAACAATATTGTGAAATAATTAATTTTTTGAAAAAAAAAATCTGTAAGGATGTTTCAGCCACTCAGATTTCACCAAAATACAGTCAGATGTCATAGTCATGACTACATTTCTGTCCTGTGGGAGTTACCAAACCAAATATCTGTATGTTGGTATGGAAGGGAGGGAGCAAGTTGTTCCCCATTCCTTATTACAGTAATTAGTTTTATTCAAGGATACATTTCAGGTGAAATGATGGCTATTTACTTTTTGATATTAAAAATAATCTTTGGACATACTTAGGTGTCTTGAAGAACATAGGTGTTTTTTTTTAATGAGTTAATCTTGAATCAGTTACTTCTTCTGACTTTACCTATGTTTTCTTTCAGAATGGTTTTGAAATGCTATTTTATACTTCTTCAGTATTGTTCTATGATTATTATATCCTTGAGTTGTGTTTCTGTTCAGGGGCCAAAGTATTTTCATTTTTAGGGTGAGGTGAGGGGAGTAAAGAGGGACAAATATACATTGATGGAAAATGACTTGACTTTGAGTGATGGGCACTTATAGAATTAACAGTTTAAATGCTATAGATATGTTTACCTGAAGCTTACATATTCTTATTGACCAATGTCAACCCATTAAATTTAATACTAAATTAAAAAAAATAAAGTGACTATTCACTCAAAATGATTTGCTTAAGTCTATTTTTTATTTGCTTATGTGGATTCTCTGCTCGTCATGTGTGGCAACAGCATGGTGATCTCACAGCTAGTATGTATGATAGAATCAGACAAGATGGCACTGCTGTACCTTTATATTAGGTGGGAACATGGTGGGCTTTTTGTTTTGTTTTGTTTGTTTGTTTTTACAGATACAGAGAAAGCCGGGGAGAGGGACAGACAGACGGGAAGGGAAAGAGATGAGAAACATCAACTCGTAGTTGTGGCGCCTTAGTTATTCATTGATTGCTTTCTCATATGTGTCTTGACTGAGGGCTACAGCAGAGCAAGTGACTCCTTGCTCAAGCCAGCAACCTTGGCTCAAGCCAGCAATCTTTGGGCTCAAGTCAGTGAACATGGGGTCATGTCTATAATCCTATGCTCAAGCCAGCAAACCCATGCTCAAGCCAGTGACCCCACAGTCAAGCCAGCGACCTCGGGTTTCAAACCTGGGTTCTCCACATCCCGGATTGACACTCTATCCACTGCACCACTGCCTGACCAGGCAGGAACATGTCTTTATCATGGAGATTAATAGTTCACATTGTCTGGAGTCAGGGAATCAAGTTCTCTGGTGTTAAAAAAAAAGGATGCTTTATTTAGGGATTTTGGGATCTATATTATGATATTGCTTTTTTCCCATTGCTCATTTTGTTTATTAAGGTCTTTTGATACTATACTACACTGACAGGGGTTAGAAATGTTCTCATTTAAGGCAAGCCAGATTGGTGTGGTTCAAGAGGAACATTCTGAATGAGGAAGATTTATACCATTTAGGAAAGAAGATCTAGAGCAAGGGTCCCCAAACTTTTTACACAGGGGGCCAGTTCACTGTCCCTCAGACTGTTGGAGGGCTGGACTATAAAAAAAACTATGAGCAAATCCCTATGCACACTGCACATATCTTATTTTAAAGTAAAAAAACAAAACGGGAACAAATACAATATTTAAAATAAAGAACAAGTAAATTTAAATCAACAAACTGACCAGTATTTCAATGGGAACTATGCTCCTCTCACTGACCACCAATGAAAGAGGTGTCCCTTCCAGAAGTGTGGTGGGGGCTGGATAAATGGCCTCAGGGGGCCGCATACAGCCCATGGGCCGTAGTTTGGGGACCCCTGATCTAGAGTAATGTGAATATTGAGTTTTCTTTGACTTGAGATACCATTCATTGATTTAAAAAATAAACTCATTGTAATATACCCATAAACTATTACTTCACAATAGTTCAATAGTTTGATTTTCTGCTTAAGTTAATGCCAAAAATGGTTTAGACTCTTAAATGGTTTAAAATGTCTCCAAGTGACTCTGCATGTGGGTTAGATCCATCTAACTATATTAAAGATGACTCTGATTTATTGGCAGGTAGAGTCACTTGCTTTAGTTAGCCTTACTATGTAGGACAACACTATTTCTCTGATGAGAGGGAATGAGGTATTTCATATAAATTCATTCAAGAAAAATTAGTGAGCATTTTCTGACCCAGATGCTTTTGAGATACAGTGGTGAACATGTGAAAGTTTTACCTTCATTCTCAGAAGCAGTTACACTATTCTGCTTGCTTTCTTTATTCTTCTACAGAGCTATTGAAAGGCCTTATAAGGCCTATTGTGTCCCTCTTGGTGCTCCTTAGTTGGAGTCAATTGTAAATATCAGGAAGAAGAGGAAAGTAGGTCTCTAGCTCCATCGAGCTAAAGTACTGCCCTTAGTTATGAAACCTCTCTTTTCTTTGTGTGCCACAAGTACCTCCTGGTAATTATTTATATCCCTTTCTAGTGAATTAAATGGAGATGATAAGAAAACAATGGTGGCCCTGGCCAGATAGCTTGGTTCGTTAGAGCATCATCCTGAAGATCAGAGGTTGTCTGTTCAACACACAGTCAAGGCATATGCAGGAACAGATCTATGTACCTGTCTCTCTCCCTCCCTTCCTCTCTCACTAATATGAATCAATAATAATAATAATAATAAAAATAAAAATAATAGTAAATAATAAAAAAAGCAATTGTGACCATGTTCTCTTATCCTTATGCTTTTGTACTGCCTATCCTCCCCAAAATACTGACTAGTTCTTGTCCTTCAGGGCTTCATTCAGTTGTGACCACTTCAGCTTGATGGAGCTAGAGATCAACTTTCCTCTTCCTCCTTTTGTTACAATTGACTCTAACTAAAGAGTGACCTGTTTTGTAAACATTTTCTTGAGCCTCCTCTACTTCCCAGCAGCTGCTAGGTGTTTCTTCTATTCAATATATATTTCTATGGTATCATTTGTGCCTCTTTTTAGAAATCTTTGTTATATATAAGTAGTGCTTTTACTTCTCTCTCTGCTGTTGGATTGTGAGTGCTTTGAGGGCAGGGATTGGTTGTCTCTGTGTTGTCTGGCATGATACCTGGCCCTGATGTTTAATTAATGTTTGTCAATGAAATATACGGATGAATGAATGAATGAATAAATATTTAACTTACTAATTATGGCTGCTCGACGGCACTGGCAGCTGTTTGCCTCTGGAAATTACAATACTTACCACTATCCAGTGCTGTGTATTTTTATAAGTGTTGGTAAAAATCAGGTGGACAGAAATATTTACCAGTTAACTACAATATATGATTATAATACAAAATATATTGGAGATGCAAAGAATACATGTGTCTAATTTTAGAGCCATAAGAAACCCTAGGGGTCATTTAATCTAACACTAACAATGAAAAAAGAAGATATAATCTGGTGCAGTGGGAGAAGTTAAATTGCAATACTTGCTCAAGGTCTCTGTCTTTAAGGAGTTGGCAATATCATTGACTGATGATATTTACAGACACTAAAAAATGAATGAGAAAAAAAGGGAAAAGTGAGTAGAAATGACTAGACTAGTCAAGGTAGGTTCATCCAACAACTCTTAGGGTTTGAGGTGGGTAAGATATTGATATAAGAGGAGATTCTGGGTGTAGAGAATGTGTAAATAGAAGTGCAAAGATAAGGATGTTAAGTGACTTGGGGTCTGTTCAGTTGACTGGTATTTAGTAGTAAGAGGGAAAGCAGAAAAAAGTAACCAGAAAATGGAGGGCCATTAATACTAGGCTGCAGAGGAAAACCATTGGCAGTTTTTGAGTAGATGAGTGCTGTAATGAAAACGATTTGTTCAAGTCATAGGTGGACTGAGTTGAAGTTTAGATGGGTCATGAATCTGGCTCACTGTCTAATGTGCCAATTAAGAAATATGAACTAAATGAAGTACAAAGTTTTTTCTCAAAGGCAAAATCATGATATCTACCACATATTCCCATGGTAATTAAAATAACATCATTAATGTTTTCTTAATGGAAAAAGTAAGCCCAAGCAGCAAGCTTGTAATATTAGTAATGTGCATGTATTAGTCATGACATACTGTAGATAATTGTTTGAATTCTCACGTTACGCCAATAAACAGGAAAAATTCCTGAAGTAACTGAGAAGATGATAGCAGCTGCACCATCAGGCCTTGGTATATTGCCAGTCATTCGGCAAGTAGAAAGTGGGACGAACCCTCTCAATAAATTTGGTACCCATTTTATTAAAAATGGTTTTGTAGAAAGCTAAAATGTAATATTGTATTTCAGTTAAAAAATGAACAAAGAAAGAATAATAAAAAAAGATCTATGCAATATTAAACTTTTTGTGAAAATGAAAAGCATAGGGGGAAAACCTTTATTTACCTCATGTGCCTCAGAATATTCTGACTTTGTATAAACAAACAAAATAGATTCCACGTGAAGCAAGGTTTGTTATTTCAGTAGTATAAGAATCCTCCCTTATCCACAGGAAATACATTCTGAGACCCCCAGGGAATGCCTGAAATTGCAGGTAGTACCAAGCACTGTATATAACTATGCTCTATCTTATACATAGATTCTTATGGAAAAGTTTAAGTCACAAATTGAGCACAGTAAGAGATTAAGACAATGACTACAAAAGTAGATCAATTATAACGATCTACTGTAAAAAAAGTTACGCGGCTGTGGTCTCTCAAAATACTTTATTGTAGCATACTCACTTTTTCAGTTAAAGGAAGCACTTTACAGCTTCTCTTCCACATATCTACTATTGCCAGCATCACTACTCTTGCACTTTGGAGTCATTAAATAAAATAAGGGTTACTTGAACACAAACACTAGGATAGTGAGGCAGTCAATCTGATAATGGAGAGGGCTACTAAGTGATTAAAAAGGTCGGTAGTATATGCAGTATGGAGCTGCTGGACAAAGGAATGATTTATGTTCCAGGAGGGATTGAGTTGGATGGTGCAGGATGGCATGAGATGGTATGAGATAGTATGAGATTTCATCGCGCTACTCAGAGTGGAGCACAATTTAAAACTTACAAATTCTTTATTTCTGAAATTTTCCACTTAATATTTTTGGACTGTGGTTAACTGTGGGTAACTGAACATCAGAAAATAAAACCATGGATAAGGGGGTGGTACTACTGTGTATCTCATTTGTATAGTTAGGAATGAGTTTATTTCTTTAAGGGCAATAAATGTGTGGGTATGGAAGGGACCCACCCATGAATGGCTTTCAGTAAGACTTTTTAAATTATTTAAGTTTACAGCTTTAGAGACAATATTGAATACAGTTTTTTTCTCTTGTCATTTTTTCTTCTAAATATTAAGGAAATTTTCAATTAAATGTAGGTTTATTTAGGTTGTGTTGATTTGAGGCTGGCATATTTGTAAGACATATTAAGGAAACTTCAAAAAGGATTTGTTTCAGATGGTATACAATTAAAGCTGTAAATACCTATTTTGTAATATCTTGATATTTCAAAATAAAGTTCACTTTTGAAAATTAAAAGCATTTTAACATAAAAAATATACAGTGGTACCTTGACACATGAGCACTTTAAATCACAAGCAATTTGAGAGATGAGCAGTCACTCATGAGATTTTTTTGCTTTAAGTCACAAGCAGATATTTGAATCATGAGCTTCTGCCACCCTCCACTAGATAGATAGCCTGCCGAATGTTCTGAAAGGGAGGAAGAAACAAACTTCCACGGAAAGATTTTTGTTGAGACGGCCTCTAAGTGAAAGCGAGGAAAGTGTGGTGAAAAAATGAAAATTCAGTGAAGGAAATGATTGTTGGGCAAATGAGTTTGTAAAATTTGTATTTTCTGCCTGACCAGGCAGTGGTGCAGTGGATAGAGTGTCGGACTGGGATGCCGAGGACCTAGGTTCGAGACCCCGAGGTTGCCAGCTTGAGCACGGGCTCATCTGGTTTGAGCAAAAGCTCACCAGCTTGGACCCAAGGTTGCTGGCTCAGGCAAGGGGTTACTCGATCTGCTGGAGGCCTGCGGTTGGGGCACATATGAGAAAGCAATCAATGAGCAACTAAGGTGTTGCAGTGCACAACGAAAAACTAATGATTGATGCTTCTCATCTCTCTCCGTTCCTGTCTGTCTGTCCCTGTCTATCCCTCTCTCTGACTCTCTCTCTGTCTCTGAAAAAAAAATTGTATTTTCTGAGTTTGCTCACTTTTATTCTTAAAAATGTCACTGGGCAGCTGTGAAATTGCTAATTACCTTCCTTCTTGGGAAGGGCCATTATTATGCTAATGTCTCCTCCCCCTCCACCAGCATCTTTGCCTCACCTTGAAGGTAAATACACTTCATAAACCAGTTTATTTCTTTACATTCTCTCATTATGTATACATGTATTTGTTATTTATAAAGTACATTTTCTTATTTAAAAGCATATAAAACAAAAAATTCTTGTGGTATTTGGGGGCTGAATGGATTAATTGCACTCCCATTGCAGTCCCATTAATTTAAATGGGGAAATTTGATTAGACACATGAGAAAATTGAATCACAAGCTCGGCCATGAAATGAATTAAAACTTGTGTGTCAAGGTACCACTGTATTTTTTTGTGATTTCTTTTTTCCTACCCTGTTAGAAAATCTGGTAAACTTTAGCATGTCATATGCTTCTTATGACTGTGTGACAATATAAAAATTTGTAACAATCAGTTTTTGGCATCATACACCATATAAGGTTATTGTCATAATATTATAGTGAAGCCATGCTCTTGAATATGCCTTGAAGACATAAAATCAGTACTCATGATTTCCTAGCTCTGATCTATTGAAAACATTTATTTGTTATAGTTCCCAATCTAATTGAAATCCTAATTGAAATAATTGGTAGTATTTAATTGGAATCATTTAATAGAAATCAGCACATGTCCTGTCTATCTGTTAAATAAAATAGTAATTAAGCATTATGGATTTAGAATTACAGTGTAGTTGTGGTTAATAGTGAGAACTCTAAGCCTGACTTAAAATCAGACTCAGCTGTTTGCTACTTGTGTGTTAATAAGCACATTACTTCTTTCCATCCAGACATGAGTCACAGTTTCATCATCTTAAATGGAGAAAACAAAGGTTTTGAATTAAGTAAAATAATATAGCATGTGTTTAGACACTATGTAAAATATAGAAAGATTCAGTGAGCTAACTTATTATTTAATACAAATAGTATCATTTTATTTTCAAAACAACTTTGTCAGGTTCAAATTTAGTTTTTTCAGCTATTGTTACCTATTGGGCAGATAAAATGTATTATGCTCACTTTGTTAAAAATGGCGCTGCCTACGTGAGGCCGTCGCCCAGGTGATATTAATGTGTGTTGAGAATCTTTGTAGCCTGGGGCTTGGTTTTGGGATTAAGCCTTTCCCACCCTTTTTGATGTGGGGTGGTACAATCCAATCATGCCTCAGAGAAGTGACTTTGTATTAGAGACTTCCCTGTTTTGTATATTAGATTAAAGGTTTGGATTTCTACACTATAAAATGGGGGCAGAACGAGAGCTTGCTCTCTTGGTTCCTGGGATGATTAGCATGAGATAGCAGAGGGAGCAGAGCAGAGAGCAGAAAGAGGCCATGTGGCCAGGAGAAGCAGCCAAGATGGCGGAGTGTTGAGTGAGAAGCCAGTTTGTGCAGAGTTTGTATCTGGGATAAGGAAGGAGATGGGGAACTGAGGAGAATAAGGCTGGTGAGCTAGAAACCTTTGATTCTAGGAAACTCGGGTAAGTCAGTGGCTTTGTGAGCACTGAATGTGAGTGGGTTTTGGAGCCCAGTGTATGTTTTTACTTGCCCGCCGGGTGCAAGCTAGGATTAAAGACTATGGCCCACCAGTTTGTGGCTCCGTTGTTTCTTTACCGACTGTCCGAATCCAATGCGAACCTGCATGGGCCGGGCTGCTGTGATGGTAGCCCTGGCCGTGCCTCCTGGCTCTACAATACCTAAGGTAAATATCTATAGAAGAAGAAATATCAAAAGAATGAGGTGTGACAATATCAGCAATTTAAGCATTATCAGGTAATATGGGATTTTTTAGCAGGAAAACAGTTATTTGGACAAATAATTAAAGAAAATTATTATTATCGTAAGTGATATAAGCCAGTCAGAGAAAGAAAAATGCCACATGATCTCATTTATATGTGGAATCCAATGAACAAAATAAACTGACAAAATAGAAGGCATGGACATATGTAACAGACTGACAGCTGCCAGAGGGAGTGTGGTGGGGGACTGCATAAAAGAAGGTGAAGGGATTAGCCAAAAAGCACACACAGATATATATATATCTGATATATATATATATAACTTTGTCAAATATATATACATATATTTTTTAAAGTTTTTTTTTTAATTTTTATTTTATTTATTTATTTTTACAGGGACAGAGAGAGAGAGTCAGAGAGAGGGATAGATAGGGACAGACATATATATATATATATATCATGCATAGACACAGACAACAGTGTGGTGATGGTAAGAGGGAAAGAGAGGGTAGGGAGTATATGGAGGTGATCAAAGTGGGGATAAATGGGGAGGGAAATAGACTGCTTGGGGCAATGGGCACACGATGCAGTGTGCAGATGATGTTTTGTTGAGTTGTATACTTGAAACCTGTATGATTTTGTGAACCAATGTCATTCAAGTAAGTTCAATTAAAAAAAAGAAAAGAAATGACCAGCAGACTATGAATGGCTTTGCCTTTAACTCTTACTAGGATTTCTTTCTTTTTAATTTCCTCAGTATTAGTTAGAGAATGGTCTTTTTTAAAATATTGAATTTATTGAGATAGCACTGGTTTACAAATTTATATAGGTTTCAGCTGCTCAATTCTACAACATATCTTTCTTTGTACACTGTATTGTGTGTTCACCTCCCCCAGTCAAGTCTTCATCCATCTCCATTTATTCCCTCTGTACTTTCTTCTGCTTCCTTTCCCCCTGGCAATCACCACACTATTGTCTATGTCCATGAGTTTTCTCTCTCTCTCTTTTTTTGTCCTTTTTTTGCTCAATTCATCCACCCCTCTCTCCTATTCTCCACTCCCCCAATAGCTATGAGCCTGCTATCTATGAGTCTGTCTCTGTTTTGCTTGTCAGTTCATTTTGTTCATTAGATTCCACATATGAGTGAAATCATATGGTACTTGTCCTTCTCTGACTGGCTTATTTCACTTAGCATAATGCTCTCCAGGTTTATTCATTCTGTCACAAAAGGTAAGATTTCTTTCCTATTTAGGGCTCTGTAGTATTCCATTGTGTAAATGTACCACAGCTTTTTTATCCACTCATCTACTGACGGGCACTTGGGCTGCTTCCAAATCTTGACTATAGTAAATACTGCTCCAGTGAACATAGGGGTTGCATATATATTTTCATATTAGTGTTTTGAGTTTCTTCACATTAAATTCTCAGAAGTGGAATCACTAGGTCATAAGGCAGTTCCATTTTTAATTTTCTGAGATAACTCCATACTGCTTTCCACAGTGGTGGTTTAAATCTGCATTCCTACCAACAGTACATGAGAGTTTTGTTTTTTTTTCTGCATCCTTGCCAACACTTGATGTTTGTGGATTTATTGATGATAGCCTTTCTGATAGGTGTGACGTGATATCTTATTGTGGTTTGAATTTGCATTTCTCTGATGATTAGTGATATTGAATATATATATATCTATTTGCCATCAGTATGTTCACTTTGGAGAAGTGTCTACTCAGTTTCTTTGTCCATTTCTTAATTGGATTTTATTTTTTTAATGTTGACTTTTATAAGTTGCTTATATATTGTTATTAATCCCTTATTTGGTGTATCAGCAAATATGTTTTCCCATTCAGTGGGTTGTCTTTTAATTTTGTTGGTGGTTTCCTTTCCTATACAAAACCTTTTTAGTTTGTTGTAGTTTCATTTATTTTTTCATTTTGTTTATCTTGCTCAAGGAGATATATCAGAAAAAATATTGCTATGAGATATGTCTGAAATATTACTGCTTATGTTTTCTTCTAGAATTTTTATGTTTTTGAGGTTAATATTTAAGTCTTTAATCCATTTTGAGTCTATTTTTATGTAGGGTATAAGATGGTGGTCTACTTTCTTTCTTTCTTTTTTTTTTTGCATGTCTCTGTTCACTTTTCCCAATGCCATTGAATAGACTGTCTTTACTCCACTGTATGTTCTTGACTCCTTTGTCAAATATATATACATATATTTTTTAAAGTTTTTTTTAATTTTTATTTTATTTATTTATTTATTTTTACAGGGACAGAGAGAGAGAGAGAGAGAGTCAGAGAGAGGGATAGATAGGGACAGACAGGAACAGAGAGAGATGAGAAGCATCAGTCATCAGTTTTTCATTGCAACACCTTAGTTGTTCATTGATTGCTTTCTCATATGTGCCTTGACTGCGGGCTTCAACAGACTGAGTAACCCCTTGCTCGAACCAGCGACCTTGGGTCCAAGCTGGTGAGCTTTTTTTTTTTTTTTTTTTGGTGGTTGCTGTTCAAGCCAGATGAGCCTGCGCTCAAGTTGGCAACCTTGGGGTCTCGAACCTGGGTCCTTCCGCATCCCAGTCCGACACTCTATCCACTGTGCCACCACCTGGTTAGGCTATATACATATATTTTTTATTAAGTGAGAGGCAGGGAGGAAGACTCCAACCTGGATCCACCTGGTAAGCCCCCTATAGAGTGATGCTCTGCCTATCTGGAGCTGATACTCCATTGCTCAGCAACCGAGCTATTTCAGTGCCTGAGGCAATGCCATGGAGCCATCCTCAGTGCCCAGGCCAAATTGCTTGAACCATTTGAGTCATGGCTGCAAGAGGGGAGAGAGAGAGAGAGAGAGAGAGAGAGAGAGAGAGAGAGAGAGAAGGGAGGGAGGGAGGGAGGAAGGAAGGGAGGGAGGGAGGGAGGGAGGGGAAGAGTGCCTGACCTGTGGTGGCGCAGTGGATAAAGCGTCGACCTGGAAATGCTGAGGTCGCCGGTTCGAAACCCTGGGCTTGCCTGGTCAAGGCACATATGGGAGTTGATGCTTCTTGTTCCTCCCCCCTTCTCTCTCTCTTTCTCTCTCTCCTCTAAAATGAATAAATAAAGAAAAATAATTAAAAAAAAGAAAGAAAGAAAGAAAGAAAGAAAGAAAGAAAGGAGGAAAGCGGTGGAGAAGCACATGGTTGCTTCCTCTGTGCACTCTGACCGGGAATCGAACCCAAGATTTTCACATGCTGGGCTGACACTCTATAGGTGAGCTAACCAGCCAGGGCCTTGTCAAATATTAATTGACCATATAGGTGTGGCTTGATTTCTGGCCTCTCTTTTCTGTTCCATTGATCTATATGTCTTTTTTTATACCGGAAGGGAATGGCTTGGTTTTGTTTAGACATTTTAAAAGCTTTATTTTGAAATAACTGCAGATTTGCAGGAACTTGCAAAAATAGTACAGAAAAGTCTGTTGTACTCTTCACTCACTTTTCCTGATATAACCATAGTATATTATCAAAGCCCATAAATTAACACTGTTATAATGTTTATGTATCATGCTATGCCATTTTACATTATAGATTTTCGTAACTGCCTCCACAATCAAGACTTAGAACTAGTCCATCACCACCAAAATCATCTAGAGAACTTGAGATAAGAAAAGAAAATCTATTATATATACTAGTATTTTTCTTACCATATTTTACTTCTTGGTCTTCCAAGATTCCTTCTTTTATCATTTCCTTTTAGTTTCTAGAACTTTTTTAAAGCTATTCTTTTAGAATAAGCCTGCTAGTGGTAAATTCTTTTTAACCCCTCATCTGAGAATGTCTTCATATCTTCATTTCTGGAGGATATTTTCACTGGATATAAGATTATGAGTTGATTGTTCCTTTTTTTCACCACATGAATAATCTTGTGTATCTCTGAATTATGGCCTCTATTGTTTCTGATGAAAAAAAATGTTGTTCTGTGAATAGTTTTCCTCTATTGGTAAAGTGTCATTACTCTCTTGCTGACTTCAGCATTTTTATTCTGTCAAGTTTGATGATAATGTATCTTGAGTAGATGTCTCTGGATTTATTCTGTGTGGGATTTACATAGCTTTTTGATTCTGTAGGTACATATCTCTTTTGCCAAATTTGGGAAGCTTTCAGCCTTTATTTCTTTAAGAATTTTTAAACCCCAACCCTCTTTTTCTTTTTAATTTCTTTCTTTAAAAATATTTTTATTGATTTTTAGTGAGAGAGGTAGGGAAGAGAGAGAGAGAGAGAGAGAGAGAGAGGAACATTGATCTCTTCCTGTATGTTATCTGACTGTGGATTGAACTGGCAACCTCTGTGCTTCGAGATGATACTCTAACCACTGTACTATTTGACCAGCCACCCCCTTTTTATTCTTCTGGGAGTATGATGACACAAATGTGAGGTCTTTTGTTATAGTCCCTCAAATCACAGATGCTATTTCTTTTTTTTTATTGTATTTTTCTCTCTTGTTCAGGTTGGGCAATTAATATTGTTTATATTTGTGTTTACTGATTCTCTTCTCTGTCTCTTTCATTCTACTGTGGAGCCTATCTTATGATTGAGTCTTTTATTTCAGTTACTGTATTTTTCAGTTTTGAAAGTTCCATTTGGATTTTCTGTCTTTTATTTCTTTATTGAGCTTTTCCATTTCTTTTCTGAGACAGTCTTTTTTTCATTTGTTTCAAGCATGTTCATAATTGCTCATTTAAACATTTTTATGATGGCTACTTTAAAAGTGTTGGATAATTTTAATATTAGCCATCTTGGTGTTGACATCTATTGATTCTTTTGTCACACAGCTTGAAATCTTCCTGATTGTTGGTATGGCAAGTGATTTTTTTTTTATGGAAAACTCAACATTTTGGGATTATGTTATGAGATTCCGGATATTATTGAAACTTTGTATTTTAGCTGGTTTCTTTTGAAACGACTTTGTCAGGGGAAGGGAAGACACTGCCTGTTTCCCACTTGACCTCCTTTGACACTTAAGGGGTAGATGGATGAAGGTGTAATTACTGCTTCCCTACTAGGCCTTCATTGATCTTTCTGATTAGAAGGGATAGGAGTGCTCTATTACTGCTCCTTGTTACTGGCCTCCACTGACACCATAATGGGGGATAGCTGCATTATCTCTGTTGAGTGGTGAAACTCCTAACTTTCCACTAGGCCTTCTCTTACACCACACCAGCAGGGAATGGGAAGCATGCCTTTTTATAGTCTTGTGAGGGTGGAAGTTTAGGCTCCTCACTAAGTCTTTGGTGACATTGGTATAGTCACATTTTTTCCCTGTAGTCTTTCTATATTAGGACATAAATACCTATCTCATATAATTTTTAAAAATTGAGATATAATTTTACTTCCTAAAACTTACATTTTTCAAGTTTACAATTCAGGGTTTTTTTAAAAAAAAATGTTTACAAAGTTGTGCAACCATTACCACTACCCAATTACAGAACATTTTCAGCCACAGAAACCCTGTGCCATTAACAGACACTTGCCAAATCCTCAATGTCTCTGGCAATCACTAATCTGCTTTCTGGATTAATTTATTATGGACATTTCATATAATAGAATCATACAATATGTGGACTATTGTGTCTGGCTTCTTTACTTAGCACAATGTTTCCAAGGTTCTTTTATGTTATAAAACATAATTCAGTACCTAATTTCCTCTATGATTGAATAATATTCCATTATATATCAATAGATACGAAGTATGTCTATACATTTTGTTTGTAAAATAGTTCCCCCTTGTCTACACTTTCACTTTCCATGATTTCAATTATCTGCAATCAACCATGATATGAAAATAGTAAATAAAAGTTCTAGAAAAAAATTTATAAATTTTATGTGCTGTTCTGAGTAGCATGATGAAATCTTGCCCTGTCTGGTTCTGTCTTGCCCAGAGCATGACTCATTCCTTTGTCCAGCTATCCATACTGTATCTGCTCCTTGCCCATTAGTCATTTAGTAGCCATCTCTGTTATCAGATCTATTTTTTCGGTATTGCAATGCTTGTGTTCCAGTAACCCTTACAGTAAACCTGATGCTATACATCATAATGCCTAGGTCATTCACCTCACTTAATTTCATCATCTCACATCATCACAAGAAGAGGGTGAGTACAATAAGATATCTTGAGAGAGAGAGAGACTACATTCATATAACTTTTATAACAGTATATTGTCAAAATTGTTTTATTTTATTAGTTATTGTTTTTGTTAATCTCTCACTATGCCTAATTGATGAACTTTGTCATAGGCATGTATGTATAGGGGAAAAGCAGTATATATAAGGTTCAGTACTATTTGTGGTTTCAGGCATCTACTGGGGTCTTAGACAGTATCCCCTGAGGACAAGGGGGGACTGCTATACACAAATTTGCACATATTTGCATTCATTTGTATCCATAGCTGCTGAGAGGAAACATCAGGCTGTCCCTTTTGTAGAGCTTATTTAATTCTGAAAATACCTCCTTAGAGAGTGTTCTCCGTAAAAATAAAAACACATATATATAACACTCTTTTATCTCAATCCCAAAGCACCCTCTACCTCCTTAGTCTGCAGCCTTTGTTCAGCATGCTTCCTCTTTCTGGGATATACTTTTACAACACCACTTTCTCCACCACAAGGTAGTAATTTAAACCCTACCCGTCCTTGAGGACCAGCCCCAAACTTCCTCAGTTGCACAAGCAGAAATCATTACTCCCTGCAGATTTCCCCTGCATGCTGCTTAGCTTCCTCTTACAGAATTGATCACAGTGTGCCTCAACCATAGATGTTTGATCACTTTCAGTTTTAAATTCCTCAAGAGCAAAAGCTTATCCTTGTTTATCTTGGAGCCTTCACTATAGCTAGCAGTGTATAGTAAGGTCTCAGCACTTTTGCTGAACTATATCTGTAATCAAGTGTGTCACAAGATTCCAGACCAGACTAAGAGGAAACACAGAGGTCGACAAGGAAAGCAAAAGTAAATAATCCCCAAAACCAAATTAATAAAGCAAAAATTAGTTTCCCCTTGTATTAGGGTTCTCCAGAGGAAAAGAACCGATAAGAGATTTTATATGTATGTAAGTATATATGTGTGTGTATGTTTATGTATCTTTGTATGTGTATATGTGTGTATATATATATATTTTATATAAAATAAATATACACAGAGATTTTAAGGAATTGGCTCATGATGGTGGAGGCTGGCAGATTGGAGACCAAGAGAACAGTTAATGTTGAAGGCGGAGTGAATAAAACTATATAAATGAAACTAATTATCAAATTATGAATTTTTTCAAAAGTTTTTTAAAAGTAACAAATAAGTACAAATTCTGTATAATAATTTATATTGCAATTTATGTTAACTTTATTATATTGCAGTCACATTAAAAAATAGCACAGAGGCCTGACCAGGTGGTGGCACAGTGGATAGAGCATCAGACTGGGACTAGAGGACCCAGGTTTGAGACTCCGAGGTTGCCAGCTTGGGCGTGGGCTCATCTGGTTTGAGAAAGGCTCACCAGCCTGAGCCCAAGGTTGCTGGCTCGAGCAAGGGGTTACTCGGTCTGCTATAGCCCCCTGGTCAAGGCCCATATGAGAAAGCAATCAATGAGCAACTAAGCTGTCGCAACGAAAACCTGATGCTTCTCATCTCTCTCCATTCCTGTCTGTCTGTCCCTCTCTGTGACTCTTTCTCTCTGTCACAAGAAAAATAGCGTAGAGGAGTTCATTTCAAAATAACTTACCCTTAGAACACACCACAACATTCTCTTCCTATGCTGTTCTTTCTAAATAAGGTACAAGTGACCTCAACTGAAACTGAGGTTTCAACATATCAAGGAAGAAGGAACAGAAGAGACAAAAACTATTGCAAAATAATGTATAAGCATTAATAATCACAAATGCCAAAACCCTCTAATGCTCAAGTAAAACAAATTTAGAAACTGTCTTAACTAAGAACTTTTATGATTTTTTCCCTCACAAGTATCTTGTGACACAGAGGCAGAATTAAGCAGACTATTATACTGTCCACCAAATAATGAACTTTTGGCAAAGCATACCTAGCCTTCAGTTAGTATGAAAGTAAGGTAGATCACGTTCAAATTTATTAATTCAGCAAATATATACCTACTGAGTGCCCACTTTGTAAGGTACTGTAGACAATGTATTCTGCAGTATAAAAGACTAGTAAAAAGCATACTTGCCAAAGAATGTTTTACATGAAACTTCTGTCACCATGCAAGGTCGCTAAGAAGATCTAGTAGCTAAATCTGCATCTGTGAACATGTTTACTTGTTTTTGGCCTGGCTTCTCTGGAGCAATGACACTGAAGACTACTCTTTAGATTAAACATTCCTTCCTCCGCTTCCTAAATCTACTCACTCTTGGTCTCCTGGTTTTCCTCACTACTATTAATAGTGAGGAAATTAAATATTTGAATTAAAAATTAAAATACCACTATTTTATGTCACTTCTTTTTCTGCACAGCTTAATCTATAATGTTAGTAGTTCTCTTAACTCTGTCTCATATTTCTCCTGTCTCAATTCAGATACCCTCCTCCAGCAGTCAGCCTTCTACATCCCCTTGGCTTTATCTACCACCTGTTTGCTGACAACGTCTAAAATAAAAACTTAAAAACATTAATTTTTTAAAAAATACTTTTAACTCTGGTAAAAGAATACAACATAAAATTATTTTATTTCTTTAAGCCAAGACCTCTTGTGAATTGTATAAGCCAGAGCTATATATCCAACTGTCTACTAGATAACTTGGATGGCACACAGGTGCCTTGATTTTATGTGTCCAGAAATAACTCTTTATTCCTACTACATGATTGGCTTGTTCTCTCTCTCCTTCCTTTTTGTATACTCTGGCAGTGTCAATGGCTGGTCACCCACCAAGTAAGTGGGCTTTATTGTTTGTTCCTCCTCGTGTTCTTACCCCTTCATTCTTTCAAGTGGTGAACCCCATAACTGGCTTTCAGTGTCTTCCCTCCTCATCTCTCTTTTCTCTGTTAGACCTTATTTCAGACACTTTATCTTCAGGTTGTATTACTTTATCAGCCTTCAGACTAATCTCCTAATTTTTTTAATCTCCTAATTAATCTTGGGACTTGCCTTCCTTTAGTTCATTTTATAAACTGCAGCCTAAGTAGTTCTACTAAAAGGCTATTCTGATGTCATTGCTCTGCTTAAAAATACCACAGTGGCTCCCCAATGTCAACAGTATAAAATCTAAACTCTTTGGAGTTATATATAAGCCTTTCAGTGGGGACCTGAACACTTGATAATTCTCATAACCCACTACCACCAGCATACAAACTGAGTTCCTTGTCCTAGTTCATGCTTTATCTCCCTTATGTAGCTTGCTCAGCCTGGAATTCCCCTTCTTTCCCCATTTTGCCTACTAAACTCCTATACATTGTCTAATAAAGACTGAAATCAGCTTATCACCTCTGAGAAACTTTAAGGACACAAGGATATTAACTGTAGTGTATCGAGCTTGAGAGAGAAGCAAGGATCAGAGATACTTAAACAAATAAGCCTCATAGGTTATCTAAATAATTCTTAAATTCAAAGGGGATAAACCAATTGCCCTTAAAGTGTTATCTTCTCCCATACTGCTTCATATGTCTAGTGCATTTCTTCAGTAACTCTCAATACATTCAATGACTCTAGGTGGGAAGGGAAACCCTACAGAAAATTAAAAATATATATACATGGTGGAGCAGGTGAGCAGAAAAGAAAGAACCAGCCACACAAACCCAAGAATATCTTACCAAACACTTATGCTGATGGTGTGTGTGTGTGTGTGCACACACGCGTGTATGTGTGTGTATAAAATAGAAAATGAATTTACTAGAGTTCAGTCTTCAAACATATGTAATAATTATGGGCACAGAGATATTACATGAAATTTACAATTTCATAGTATGTTCCTACAAAATCACCAGTGGAAAATGTTTGCCATAGTGATAAATTCGGTGGACTGCTTGAAAGACATATAGTACTTAGCATAATGGTAAGTCCATCTGTCCCCAACAAGTTCATACACCTAACAGTGGTAAAATACAAAGGACTGGGAACATCCATGTTAATTATTCTGTCAGTTTGCATCTTAAGTGAAGAAACAAGCAATTTATTAAGAACAATACAGTGGAACTGCTAGCAAGATTAAGTCAACAAGTTTACTGCACTAGGTGAAATATGTGTGAATGTTTGCTGCCAGGCCAGCCTCTTAAATATGCATTTGAAGAAGTTCTGGAGACTTTGAGAACCAGGTTTTTCTCAACATGTAAGAGAAGAGTGGCTAAACCGAAAAGTACTGGCAGATTTATGGTTGAGGCTTTTACTGCACAAACACACCCTTAGGTAGAGCCTCTGTTTCAGCTGATGTCATAGTGTCCTTTTGCAGCAAAGAGAGCCCAAAGAAGAAAAAGTGTGTAGCAGTTTACAGAGGTAGAATATTCCAGTAGCTCAGCAGATGTCTAGATCTGTGACTAGTGAGAACCTCAGATGGAAAAAAAAGCAGGAAAAATAGCATGAGACAGTCGAAAGGGAGCTTTGTTTCTAATCTCCATTCTGCTAAATGGTATGACTCTGAAAAAGTTAATTTACCTATATGGAATTCAGTTTCCTTATCTATAAAGTGTATTGAAGGTGGTGAGGGACAGCTAACAGCTCTTAAGGTCCCTCACAGCTTTGAAACTATATGATCTGATCTAGAGTGACCTTTTGGAAATGTACACAGTGCATGGCACAGAAGAAAACAAACACAGAACCTATCAACAAGGAAGAGAAATACCATGTTTTTCGCTCCATGAGACACACTTTTTTCCCCTCAAAAGTGGAGGGGAAATGCCCTTGCGTCTTATGGAGCAAAAAATATGGTAATTTTATTAAGTATTTTAACACACCATTTGGTTCAGAATATTTTTTTTCTTATTTTACTCCTTAAGGTCTGGGTGTGTCTCATGGTCAGGTGCATCTTATAGAACAAAAAGTATGGAAGGTAAATGATGGCTGGTAAAAGTGAGTAAAAAATTATATAGGGAGGGTGAATATACAGTCTGAGGAGCCAACTTAATATACTTAGGAAGCTTTAAACATTGCTCTGCAAACGCCCTTTCCCCTAATTTTCAGAATCCCTTTATAATTCTAAGACTTTCTTTTGATTATATGTCATATTTAGGGAAAAAAAAGATTGAAAATACTGTGGTTGCTACCCCCAACAAATTGGGTTAAACTTCCAGTCAATTTACTGTCATTTTCACAACCAAGGTGTCTGTAGAGAGGATGTTATTGGAGCAGAAAGGAGAAGGAAGAATTGGAGGGTGTGGGGATTTCTTTCTCCTTATGACCACAACATGATAAAAGTTCAAATCACCAGGAAGGTAAAACAGTTGTAAACTTTTTTGCACCTAATACATAGATTCAAAATATATGAAGTCAAACTGCTGAACAATGTACCAATTGGAATGGAATATTTTATAACACCTCTCGCTGTAACTGATACAGCACAGACACCAAAATAGTAAGGCTGTACATACTTTGAATACAATTACTACAGTTAATCTATTGGGTATACATAGGAGATTATTTCAGCAAATGGAGAGAATTATTTCCATTTCACAAGTACAGACAGCACATTTATGAAAATGGACCATAGGCCCTGGCCGGTTTGCTCAGCGGTAGAGCATTGGCCCAGCGTGTGGAAGTCCTGGGTTTGATTTCTGGCCAGGGCACACAAGAGAAGTACCCATCTACTTCTCCACCCTTCCCCCTCTCCTTTCTCTCTATCTTTCTCTTCCCCTCCCACAGCCAAGGCTCCATGGAGGAAAGTTGGCCCAGGTGCTGAGGATGGCTCTATGACCTCCGCCTCAGGTGCTAGAATGGCTCTGGTTGCAATGGAGCAATGGCCCAGATAGGCAGAGCATCACCCCCTAGTGGGCATGCTAGGTGGATCTTGGTCAGGTGCATGTAGGAGTCTGTTTCTCTGCCTCCCCATTTCTCACTTCAGAAAAATACAAAATATATATATATTTATATATGGACCATATACTGACCATAAAGTAAGTCTCAACAAATACCAAAAGAACTAATAATCAGTATATTTTTGATGACTATGCAATTATGCTAAAAATCAATGTTAACTGATAACTAAAATTATTTGTGTTTGGATATTAAGAAACACTTCTGAAAACAGGGTCTAAGAAAAAACCATAATAAAAATTAGAAATTCTTTAAAACTGAACAGTAGCAAACACTACACAGCAAAACTTGTGAGATGCAGCTAAAGTAAAGCTTAGAGTGAAATTTATAGCCTTAAATATTTACATTAAAAATGAAGGCTAAGATAGACGCACTAGGTATCCAGTTTAATGAGCTAGGGAAAATAAAAGTAAAGAAAATATAAGTATAGAAATAACAAAGAGCAAAAACTAAATGAAATAGAAAACAAAAAATAGTACATCAAGAAAATCAAAAGTTAGGGTGTTGGAGTAAGGGTTTAGCCTAATAATAGTGACAAATTTCTGGCAAAAAGACAATAAATATATTAGGGATAAAAGCAAATATTACACATGCTGCAGAGATAAGAAAGGTTGTAGGGAAACATTTAAAATCATAAGTTGATGAAACCTCCTTGGACAATAAGGCAATATATAAATCAAAATGGAAAATTACACATAACTTTTTTTTTTGAGAGAGACAGAAAGGTAGGGAGAGAGAGAGAGAAGCATCAGTTCATTATTTCACATAGTAGTGCATCCATTGATTGCTTCTCATATGTGACTTGGCTGGTGATTGAACCAATGACCTCAGGCTCAAGCTAGAAATCTTGGTATCTAGCCGGCAACCTCAGATCGAGTCGGTGACCTTGCAATCAAGCCAGTGATCCTGGGCTCAAGCCATTGATCTTGGGATCGAGCTGCCGACCCTGGGTTCAAGCTGGCGACCCTGGGCTCAAGCTAGTGAGTTTAGGAATGAGCTGGCAACCTTGGGTCTTAAACCTGCAATTTTAGCACTAATGGTCCACTGTGTCACGACTGGTCAGGTGCAAATAACTTTTTATATAGCAATTTCACCTCTAAAAGTGTTATCTCTTATGCAGGAGTGGGCAAAAGTAGGTTAACAGTAATAATAAGACAATGATAAGTAATAATAGAAGAGTAAATTTTCATGTACTCACAACTGTAAACTTTTTTTCCCCACCCCTGTATGTGCACAGACATATATATGCAATGTAGAATGTGGTCTCAGTCTCTCAAAATATCTTACTGTAGTGTACTGACCTTTTCCCTTAAAGGAATCACTTTATTGTTTCTCTTTGGCATATTTAAATTGCCAACAGCAGTACTCCTTCACTATAAGGCCATTATTAAGTAAAATGAGGATTATTTGAACACAAACACCACCATAACATGATAGTTGATCTTACTAAGTGACTAAGGAGTGGGTAGTGTATATAGCATAGATATGGTGGACAAAGAAGTATTTTACAACCTGGGTGGAATGGAGTGGGAAGGTAAATAAATTCACTACACTACTCAGGGTGACACACAATTAAAAACTTATGAACTGCTCATTTCTGGAATTTTCCATTTGATGTTTTGGATTGTGGTTGACTGTGGATAACCAAAACCATGGAAAGGGAAACCATGGATAAGGGGGAACTACTATACAACTTAAATTGGAATTTTCCTAAAGTATTTATTTCTAACAAATTTGACCTTGTACTATATTTTTTTAAAACCCAGTAAGTAAAATCTGTACGTTTTTTTTTTTTGAGAAACCACTAGTTTTCATGAAAAAACCTGAAATGGGATTTCCACTATTTTCAACATTAGTAGCAAAATAATATTCCATTTAGACAAAAGCATTTTTTATTTATCCAACAAAAAAGTATAGAAGTTTAACTACTACTGGGATCTTGGGACACAATAATAAAAAAAAGCCAAATATGGTCCCTGTACTGATAGAACTTATGGTTGTGAATATTAGTCAAGATAGAAAAGAAAGAAGATGACTCTGACCCAAAGATGCCTCCTAGGCAAATATTTTTAGTAATGCCCTATCTTCAAATACAAGGTACCAGCCTATACATTCTCCAAGTAGATGATAAAATAAAATTTACAATATTCGCATTTCCATAGACAGAAAGTAAAACCCATGAATATTCCAGTAAAGGGAAAAGATGACTGGATTGGATTCTATATTCAAAAACTACCAAATGACAGTTTTCTCAGCCTGCCGGACAAGAAAATTAGAGAGGCTGCCCTGGAAGCCACCCTGCCATGGACATCTTGCCTTTGGAATGTGGAATTCCTTGCTAACCTGGAGATGACCTGGAGGTTGCTCAGCCTGACCCAATGAGAACCTTGGTTAAATTCCTCTTTGCCTTTTTATGCCTGTGATCCTTGGGTACCACCCAAACAACAAATTCTGGCTGGACATCAATAGTGGAGCAATTTTCTTGATGCCATTCTCTTCCTCCCCTCTCTGTCCAACTTTTTGCTCTTCCCCTTTCTCCCAACATTCCCACTGCACAGTCTGGAACTGTCATTCCATGGCGAACACAGTCCACTCCTGTGTCTCCACTTTTTCCCCAGATTCTCCCTCCACCTCCTGTTGCTAATTGCAAGCTGGCCGTCAACCCTATAATACCATGTCCCATAGAGTCACCTCAAGGCTGTTCTTCCTTCCCCAGCCTGCACACGGGGCTGGGGTGAGGATTAGGGAGAGCTGTGTCAGTCACCCTTCTCCTCACTCCCCCATTGCATTTTCTAAACCAGGAGTCAGCAAACTTGTTCTTTAACGCACCAGATAAGTAAATATTCAATATCTTAGACTTTCTGGGTATTAATTGGCCCTATTGCAACTACCTGACTCTACTCTTGTAGCAATCACACAGTGTGTAGACGCATACCTATGGCAGTGTTCCAATAAAATTATCTACAAAAATAGGCAGCAAGACCAGATTTGAACCATGGCTAGTCTCCTGACCTCAAAAATATTAATCTTTTGCACTCATGCAAAAAAAAAAAAAAAGGAATAATTCCTTTCTATTTGAAAATCACACCAACCATATATCCTACCCTAAATTCCCTTGCTCCTGTCATATACTCAGCTCGTGGTTCAGCCATGTTTATTGAGGTTCCTGCCGTCTGGTTCACAGTTCACCTCTAGTCCCGCCATCATACTGGGTGGTTTAGAAACCCATGACCATATGGATGGTCATCATATCTCCGTGGCCTCACAGTGCCTTGAGTTTCTCAATTCCAGTGACTTTCACCTCCGTTCCATTTCAGCAATCGACTCTTTGAGAAATATAATACCTTTGATACCTTCAAAGCAATAACCCACTCTGACTAGAACTATTATCATGCAGACTTTCTAACTCTTCACTCTCCCGGATTTATGCTCTTTAACCTCAGAACGCCTCCATTTTCTCCCAGTTATTTGGCTACCACTTGACCTCATTTTCCCCTACCCAGTCTGGACATCATGGTCAATTGCTATACTCTCTTACTAGCATCCTCAAGCCCCTTATTACCTTTTCTTTTCATTGCAACTCTTTGTCTGTCCAAAACCATATTGTGCTCTGAATCAATTTGATTATGAGACTTTTCTGATCCTGTAGTCAAATACCTGTACATGGCTGGAGAAAACTGTACCATTGTATGAATTTAAGTCAGTATAAACTTATAATTTTAAATCTAGCAGGCATCACTACCTCTAGTTTATCCTTTTTAATGGTCTTTATTTAACTCCCTATTACATTTATTTTAGGCAAGACAACATGGTGCTGTAAAGACATTATAATAGGCTTTGAAATGAGACAAACTTGGATTTGAAATCTGGTTTCACTGTTTGCTAGCTGTATAGTTGTGAGCAAGTTTTTAAACTTCTTTTACCTCAGATTTCTCGTGAACAAAATAGATAAATACCTACTTTGCCCATTAAATAAGATTCTGGATATAAAACAACACAATGTCTGACACCAGTCGGGTGCTCCATAAGTGATAGCTATTAATAAGAACTCACATTCATCAGGTGACTCTATGGCCAGTATTTATCTTTACTATCTTTTCCTGAAGTTCTGTATCATTAAAAAACAATTGCTTGTCTTGACCCACTAAATAGATTCCATGTCCCACTTAAGGGTCTGACTTATTGGAAAAACACACTAGCTGAATTACTTTAGTTGCAACTCCCAACCATCACCATACTTACACCCATAATCATTACTTGTTATATTTTTCTTTCTACTAAGTAATGATCCTATTCATTTGTTCTCTAAATAAAATTTATGTTATAACTTAATTTTTTTTTAGATAATATCTTCAGGTATGTTGTCAGAAAATAGCAGGAAGTGGAGCTTTAGAAATAATTTACTGTAAAACTAGAGATTTTTCCATCTTTAGGTTATTTTAGTTGTGGTAAAACTTTAGTATCTGTTAAGTTGGTAATGTCCAGCCCATGAGGAGCTATAATCTTTGCATGTTTGTCTTTAATTATCCATCCCTGTCTTAGTCAAGTTTCTTTTACTTCTAAGTAATAGAAATATGGCTAGCACTGTCCTAAGGGATAGGTCTGAGGACCGGTTAAAAGAAGCTAGCTGGCGAGGCTCAGGAACCTTGACAGCTGTCCTCCCACTCTGGGAGCATTTGTGTTTTGGGCTACATTGGCTTCATCTTTTCATTTCTTTTTTCTTTTCTTTTCTTTTCCCTCCCTCCCTCCCTCCCTCCCTCCCTCCCTCCCTCCCTCCCTCCCTCCCTCCCTCCCTCCCTCCCTCCCTCCCTTCCTTCCTTCCTTCCATGTATGTGGGTCCTCTATCCCTCTCTCTGTGAAGATTGGCTTCCTCTGATTCTCTGTGCTTCTGGCTTCCCTGAGACCCTGACTTTATTTTTAGCCAGGCTAGAATGCTCTGCTCCAATTCCCAGGAGATATAGTATAATTATTTTAGCTTAGGGCTTGTTTCACCCTTTCGTCCAAGGAGGGGGGTAGTACCATAAAATACAACCTAGGTCTATCTCTTTGCATTGAAGATATGCAGTTCTCAGAGTCTGAGAAGGATACTGGATCTACAGTGAGGCCTGAAAGTGTCAGTTGGCATACATTTATCTTTTAAAATCCATTTAAATTAATTTTGTTTTAGAATACACAAATTTATAAAACATCCTTTGTGTATTAAAAAATAAAACTAAAATAAGTTAGGAATTGCAAAACCAGAAAAAGATACATTATCATCAAACACTAACTTTTTATTTCTTTCATTAAAAAATGATTACCACAACACAGTCAACAGTCCAAACGCTGTAGAAATGTTTACATGAAACCTGTGTCCTCTTATGGATCAGTGTCACCCCATTAAATTTAATTTTCCAAATAAAATAAAAGATAATTAAAGTTATATAACACAGAAATATAGTTGAATACATTGACCCAAGAGTGCAGTTTATTTTAAAAGGTGGCAGTCATTCATATACAGAATATCTCTGGATTCAATAATTATGAAAGTTGGAGGTTAAGGAAAATAAATATTTAAAGTATTAAAATTGCTTTACATATATTGATTTATTTATTCAATTATTTATTTTAATTTATTGAGTTAACATGTTTCGCCAAACCATATAGGTTTCAAGTCTACAATGTAGTTAGTATATAGCACCATCTACACACCAATGCGTGCCCCCTCCGCCTCACCCCAAACATAGTCTCTTTCCACCCACCTTTTTCCCTAGTTTTTCCTCCTTCCCGTACCTCCACCCTATTGCCACCCTGTTATCTGGGTCTATGTGTTATGTGTATATGTTTTTGGCTAAGCCCTTCACCTTTGATTCAGTCCCCTGTGGCCCCTTCCCTCTGAGAGTTATTTGTTCCCTGTGACCCTGCCTCTATTTGCTTTACTTGTTTAAATTGTAAATTTTTCTCAAGGTTCCAATGAAAAGTACTTGATTTGAAAAGTTTTTGTTTAGAATATATTAAAATTCAAAGTTATCAAACAGGGAAGGGAAAATAGAAAATTAACAGTTATTGTGACTTTGCTTAGTCAAGCACTTAGGATTATGTTATTACATTCAGTCCTCACAACCAGCCTGTGAGAAGGAGGCGTGTTATTCCATTGCCAAGGAAGAAGTCAAAACCTAGGGGAAACGGCAAATGTGTGGCTGGGCTCAAATTTTAATTTCAGGTCTATGTGATTTGCAGGTATCTTCTCTCCACTCAACTGTTCATGTATATGAGTTTATTTTGAAAACCTTTCTAGCCTGACCTGTGGTGGCACAGTGGATAAAACATTGACTTGGAACGCTGAGGTCGCTGGTTTGCAAACCCTGGGCTTCCCTTTTCTTTTTTTTTTTTTTTTTTAATTTTTTTTTTAATTTTATTTATTCATTTTTAGAGAGGAGAGAGACAGAGGAGAGAGAGACAGAGAAAGAGAAGGGGGGAGGAGCTGGAAGCATCAACTCCCATATGTGCCTTGACCAGGCAAGCCCAGGGTTTCGAACCGGCGACCTCAGCATTTCCAGGTCGACGCTTTATTCACTGCGCCACCACAGGTCAGGCCTGGGCTTCCCTTTTCAAGGCATATATGGGAGTTGATGCTTCCTGCTCCTTCCCCACTTCTCTCTCTCTCTTTCTTCTCTCTAAAAATGAATAAATAAAATCTAAAAAAAAAAAATCTTATTTTAAAAAGCCTTTCTAGAGGAAGCTGTAGTAGGTATATACAGAAGCTACCGAGCTCCTTTTCTGCATAAATAAGACTCAATTTCAGTGTCAAACATACGGTCACAATTTCTCTACTATCTGGAATAAAGTGAGAGTAGTATCAGCTATCTAATGTTAGTCACTCAATCACCTAATTTTTCAGAGGTCATTAAATTAATAAATCAATCTTTTAAAATAATAATGCATTTTTCAGTTTGGAAGAAAATGTTTTTTATCCTATATTTTCAACATTAATGCATGCTGTATTGAGAATTGTGGAAGGGGGAGCTGACCTTTATTTTATTTATTTTTGTCAATATAAATAGGAAGAAAAAGCAAAGACTGAGCATTGGATGACAGTACTTTAAGTTTTCCTTTTTTAATGTGAAAAAGCAGTGTATGGCCAGGAGCCACCATCGTGGCCATTCACATGCAGGTTCGCATTGGATTCGGACAGATGGTAATGAAACAGTGGAGCCAAAAATTGGTGGGCCATCATCTTTAATCCTAGCTTGCACCCGGCAAGCAAGTAAAAACACACACTGGGCTCCAAAACCCACTCATTCAGTGCTCACAAAGCTACTGACTTATCCGAGTTTCCTAGTGTTGGGCGGATAAAATGTATTATGCTCACTTTGTTAAAGATGCCGTCGCCCAGGTGATATTAATGTGTGTTGGGGGCAGGCAGGATCATTGTAGCCTGGGGCTTGGTTTTGGGATTAAGCCTTTCCCACCCTTTTTGATGTGGGGTGGTACAATCCAATCATGCTTCAGAGAAGTGACTTTGTATTAGAGACTTCCCTATTTTGTATATTGGATTAGAGGTTGTGAAGCTACACTATAAAATAGGGGTAGAACAGGAACTTGTGCGCTTGGTTCCTGAGATTATCATTAGAAGAGAGAGCAGAGGAGAGCAGAGAAAGGCCACGTGGAGGCGGCCAGGAGAAGCAGCCAAGATGGTGGAGTGCTGAGTGAGATGCCAGTTTGTGTAGAGTTTGTATCTGGGATAAGGAAGGAGATGGGGAATGAGGAGAATAAGGCTGGTGAGCTAGAAACCTTTGATTCTAGGAAACTCGGATAAATCAGTAGCTTTGTGAGCACTGAATGTGACTGGGTTTTGGAGCCCAGTGTGTATTTTTACTTGCCCGCCGGGTGCAAGCTAGATTAAAGACTATGGCCCACCAGTTTTTGGCTCCATGGTTTCTTTACTGACTGTCCGAATCCAATGCGAACCTGCATGAGTCGGGCCGTTTTGATAGTGGCCCTGGCCGTGCCTCCTGGCCTTACACCTAGAATCAAAGGTTTCTAGCTCACCAGACTTATTCACCTCTGTTCCCCATCTCCTTCCTTCTCCCTGCCCAAACAATGCAAAAAAAGGCTTTTCCTTCAGCATTCTGCCATCTTGGCTGCTTCTCCTGGCCTCCTCCACGTGGCCTTTCTCTGCTCTCCTTTCTAATGCTAATCTCAGGAACGAGAGAGAGCAAGCTTCCTATCTTCCCCCATTTTATATTGTAGAAATCAAAACCTTTAATCCAATATACAAAATAGGGAAGTTTCTAATACAAAGTCACTTATCTGAGGTATGATGGGATTGCACTACCTCACATCAAAAAGGGTGGGAAAGGCTTAATCCTAAAACCAAGCTCCAGGCTACAAGGATCCTGCCTGCCCACAGCCCGCCCCCAACACACATTAATATCACCTGGGCTACTGGCCTCCACGTGGGCAGTGACATCTTTAACAAAGTGAGCATAATATATTTTATCTGCCCAACAAGCAGAAAAGAAATACGCTTCAGAAATTTTTTGTTGAAGACAAAATTTATAACAGATGCTTTATGTTTTAGTTAGGTAAAACACATTTAAATGTTTTTTTATTGATGATGTTTACTTAACAGAACCAAAACTATCCTTCAGATATTTGTGATTTTTACCCATAAGTTGGTGCTAGTTTACCTTCTAATACATCAACGTAAATGGCTTTGCCAAATAAAATTAAAATGAATAATTGTTTGGTTTATTGTAACTGCAGGTTTAGTCTGAAGAAATTTAAAACCATGGCTAGGGTGTAATTCTTAAAATAACTAATGTTTGTCTTTGGATGGTAAATAATATTCATTACAGCAGTGGTCCCCAACCCCCGGGTTGCTGACCAGTACCGGTCCGTGGGTTATTTGGTACCAGTCTACAGAGAAAGAGTAAATAACTTACATTATTTCCGTTTTATTTATATTTAAGTCTGAACGATGTTTTATTTTTTAAAAATGACCAGATTCCATCTGTTACATCTGTCTAAGACTCAGTCTTGACGCTTGTCTCGGTCACATGATACATTTATCCATCCCACTTTAAAGGCTGGTCCTTGAAAATATTTTCTGACATTAAACTGCTCCGTGGCCCAAAAACGGTTGGGGACCACTGCATTACAGTTCTAGCAAAATATAAAAATGTGCTCTCTTTGTAGATAATCTGATCAAATGTAGTCTTCTTGGCTTCTCACATGAGTTTAATTTGATATAAATTAAATCTAACCTTATGCTTTATTTACCAAGAATTCAGAATGACCTTTTTAATAGAGGAATAGGGCATGTGGATGAGTTTGATGTTCCAGAATTTATATTGCTACTATTTTTCAGGACATAAAAGGAGATATAAAAATTGTTCCTTTAGAAATTATCTTTTTTAGTGATGGAACAAACTAATATAGCATGACATGATTTAAGCATCAAACATCAGTGTCTTAATGAAATTGCTTTCATTGTTGGTTCTAAAAGTACCTAATTAAAAGTAACCCTGAGTTACTGGCTCAGATGTTGGCCTAGAATCAGGGAAAATGAAGCCCACTTAGAATTAATGGGTTGAACCAATAGTTCTTTTCAGCATCTCTAATGTTTTTCTCATTGATATGTCTAGAGCGGAGATGGGAGCTTTTTAGTGATGGAATTTTCTTCTGAAGATAAACCCTTGGTATTGTGGCCTCTTGACCTTTTATTCTTTCTGACTTCTTGATGCCTTTTTTTTCTTTTCTTTTTTTTAGTCCTCTGAAGTTCAGCACACATACAGGCCAGCTGAGGTACAACTAAGCTTTATTCTAGTGGTGAACATGTTATGTGGGTCATAGACTTTATTTAAAGAATTGATCTATTCGTCAAACTCAGCTACTTGCCACTTTTTCAGGATTGAAATTTTAACTAGTCTCCCCTGACATCTTCTATCTTAGACTTAGTCCACCTTGATGCTATGACTGCTGCTGGGTTATGTCTAAGAGGATTACCTGGTGTCAGTTTTGTATATTCATGCTTAATTGGGTTTCTTTTTAAATTTTTATTTCTTTATTTTGTGACAGAGACAGAGAGAAGGATAGATAGGGACAGACAGGAACGGAGAAAGATGAGAAGCATCAATTCTTTGTTGAACTCCTTAGTTGTTCATTGATTGCTTTCTCATATGTGCCTTGACCAGGGGGCTACAGCAGAATGAGTACAACCTTGTGCTCAAGCCAGCAACCATGGGCTTCAAGCCGGTGACCCCACACTCAAGCTGGCAACCTAGTAGTCATGTCTATGATCCTAGACTCAAGCCAGTGACCTTGCACTCAAGCTGGTGAGCCTGTGCTTAAGCTGCCAAGCTGCTGACCTCGTGGTTTCTAACCTGGGTCCTCTATGTCCCAGTCCGATGCTCTATCCACTGTGCCCCCGCCTGGTCAAGCTTAATTGGGTTTCTTATAAGCCACTTTACCCCTGTTTCTTTAACTTCTTTGCTTCCAATTTTTGGGCTAGTGTTTCTTAGTTCTGGGTGCTGAGCTATCAGATACCAGTAATAAAGGACATTTTTATTTTCCTCTTGACCAGATTAGGGACAGTTTCTGAGTTCTCTTGGCTAGTCTCTGCAAGTCACTGTATGTGGTTCCCAAACCTATCAGACTCTTACCTCCTCCTTTTAAATAAATATTTTGTAACACTTTATTTCATTAACCATCAATGAAGTTCATAAATAATATAACCTCCTATATATAGACTAAAATATAATGCCATGATTATAATATAAAGTATAAATTAATGTAATTTATAATATAGCAGTATGTATTTCAGGATGTAAATGAGAGCACAGTTGTACTAGAAGATTCAATGAATTCATTGATGCTTGTATCACCTTCTAAAGAGGATTTTTGAGTTTATGAGAAGCACCAACACAATTCTGTATAAGAAGCCAGGAAAATGAGAAAGTGATGTTCATGGGTCATAAAATAAAAAATGTGAGAATAAATAATAACTGACTAGACTTGTTTGTAATATGGTAAAAGAAAGAAGAAATACTTTAAGTGGAGAAACATGCCAGGATAAATTAGGACTGTCAAAATGGAGAGATAAAATGAGGAAGTATGGTGTCACAAATGACCTGGGGCATACTTATAAGTCCAGTGACAAAATAATTTCCAATATATAGAGATAGAACAGGGTACTGACAAAGTGTCAAAGTATCTCTTGTATTTTGAAGTTACGACATGTTGAGGCATATTTTAGGTTCCCATTACTTCAAAAGACCTTGAAGATCTTATCCTTCTCTAGATGATGCAGAATAGAGAGGCTGGTTTAAAAAGGGCATAAATGTCTCTACACAGAGAAGACTTTTAAAAAAATGGCAACCCCCAATACGTGTGATTTTATTTTTTAATTTAGTGAGAGGAGGAGATGTAGAGACTGACTCTTGCATGTGCCCCCACTGGGCTCCACCTGGCAAGCCCACTAGGGGCGATAATCTGCCCCTCTGGAGCCCTTGCTCCTTTGCAACAAGAGCCATTTTTTTTTAGCGCTTGAGAGGGAGACCATGGAGCCATCATCAGCTCTCAGGGACAACTTGCTCTAATTGAGCCATGGCTGCAGGAGTAGAGGAGAAGAGAGAGAGAAAAAGAGAGAGAGAGAAGTGAGAGGGGGAGGGATGGAGAAGCAGATGGGCACTTCTCCTGTGTGCCCTAACCAGGAATCAAATCCAGGACATCCACACGCTGGGCTGACCTTTTACCACTGAGCCAACCGACCAGGGCCCCCAAATACTTTATTTTTTTCTTTTTTTAAAATTCATTTTAGGGAGGGCGAAGGGGAGAGAGAGCGAGAGAGAGGGATATAGAGAAGAGGAGAGGAGCAGGAAGCATCAATTCCCATATGTGCCTTGACCAGGAAAGCCAGGGTTTTGAACTGGCAACCTCAGCGTTCCAGGTTGATGCTTTAACTACTGTGCAACCATAGATCAGGCCAAAATACATTTTTTTTTTAATTTTTAAAATAATTTTATTTTTTTAATGGGGTGACATCAATAAATCAGGATACATATATTCAAAGATAACATGTCCAGGTTATCTTGTCATTCAATTATGTTGCTTATCTATCACCCAAAGTCAGATTGTCCTCTGTCACCTTCTATCTAGTTTTCTTTGTGGCCCTCCCCCTCCCCCTTTCCGTCTCCCTCTCCCCCCTCCCCCCGTAACCACCACACTCTTATCAATGTCTCTTAGTCTCACTTTTATGTCCCACCTACGTATGGAATAATGCAGTTCCTGTTTTTTTCTGATTTACTTATTTCACTTCGTATCATGTTATCAAGATCCCACCATTTTGCTGTAAATGATCCGATGTCATCATTTCTTATGGCTGAGTAGTATTCCATAGTGTATATGTGCCACATCTTCTTTATCCAGTCATCTATTGATGGGCATTTTGGTTGTTTCCATGTCCTGGCCACTGTGAGCAATGCTGCAATGAACATGGGGCTGCATGTGTCTTTCCGTATCAATGTTTCTGAGTTTTTGGGGTATATATCCAGTAGAGGGATTGCTGGGTCATAAGGTAGTTCTATTTTCAGTTTTTTGAGGAACCACCATACTTTCTTCCATAATGGTTGTACTACTTTACATTCCCACCAACAGTGTATGAGGGTTCCTTTTTCTCCACAGCCTCTCCAACATTTGTTATTACCTGTCTTGTTAATAATAGCTAATCTAACAGGTGTGAGGTGGTATCTCATTGCAGTTTTGATTTGCATTTCTCTAATAACTAACTAAGATGAGCATCTTTTCATATATCTGTTGGCCATTTGTATTTCTTCCTGGGAGAAGTGTCTGTTCATGTCCTCTTCCCATTTTTTTATTGGATTGTTTGTTTGTTTGTTTGTTGTTGAGTTTTATGAGTTCTTTGTATATTTTGGATATTAGGCCCTTATTTGAGCTGTTGTTTGAAAATATCATTTCCCATTTAGTTGGCTGTCTGTTTATTTTGTTATCAGTTTCTCTTGCTGAGCAAAATCTTCTTAGTCTGATGTAGTCCCATTCATTAATTTTTGCCTTCACTTCTCTTGCCTTTGGAGTCAAATTCATAAAATACTCTTTAAAACCCAGGTCCATGAGTTTAGTACCTATGTCTTCTTCTATGTACTTAATTGTTCCAGGTCTTATGTTTAGATCTTTGATCCATTTTGAGTTAATTTTAGTACAGGGGGACAAACCGTAGTCCAGTTTCATTCTTTTGCATGTGGCTTTCCAGTTTTCCCAGCACCATTTGTTGAAGAGGTTTTCTTTTCTCCATTGTGTGTTGTTGGCCCCTTTATCAAAAATTATTTGACTATATATATGTGGTTTTATTTCTGGACTTTCTATTCTGTTCCATTGGTCTGAGTGTCTATTTTTCTGCCAATACCATGCTGTTTTGATTGTCGTGGCCCTATAATATAGTTTGAAGTCAGGTATTGTAATGCCCCCAGCTTCATTCTTTTTCTTTAGGATTGCTTTGGCTATTCAGGGTTTTTTATAGTTCCATATAAATCTGATGATTTTTTGCTCCATTTCTTTAAAAAATGTCATTGGAATTTTGATGGGAATTGCATTAAATTTGTATATTGCTTTGGGTAATATGGCCATCTTGATTATATTTATTCTTCCTAACCAAGAACAAGGAATATTCTTCCATCTCAGTATATCTTTTTCGATTTCCCTTAACAATGGTTTATAGTTTTCATTATATAAGTCCTTTACATTCTTTGTTATGTTTATTCCTAGGTATTTTATTTTTTTTTGTTGCAATTGTGAAGGGGATTATTCTTTTGAGTTTGTTCTCAAATGTTTCATTGTTGGCATATAGAAAGGCTATTGACTTCTGTATGTTAATTTTGTATCCTGTGACCTTACTGTATTGGCTTATTGTTTCTAGTCTTTTTGTGGATTCTTTGGGGTTTTTGATGTATAGGATCATATCATCTGCAAAAAGTGATACCTTTACTTCTTCTTTTCCGATATGGATGCCTTTTATTTCTTTGTCTTGTCTGATTGCTCTGGCTAGAACATCTAGTACCACATTAAATAAGAGTGGAGAGAGTGGACAACCCTGTCTTGTTCCTGATTTAAGGGGGAAAGCCTTCAGTTTTGTGCCATTTAATATGATGTTACCTGATGGTTAATCATATATGGCCTTTATCATGTTGAGATATTTTCCTTCTATACCCATTTTGTTGAGAGTCTTAAACATAAAATTGTGTTGTATTTTATCAAAAGCCTTTTCTGCGTCTATTGATAAGATCATGTGGTTTTAGTTTTTTGTTTTGTTGATATGGTGTATTACGTTAACCGTTTTACGTATGTTGAACCATCCTTGAGATTCTGGGATGAATCCCACTTGATCATGATGTATTATTTTTTTAATATGTTGTTGTATTTGATTTGCTAGTATTTTGTTTAGTATTTTAGCATCTGTATTCATTAGAGATACTGGTCTATAGTTTTCTATTTTTGTGCCATCCTTGCCTGGTTTTGGTATGAGGGTTATGTTGGCCTCATAAAATATGTTTGGAAGTATTGCTTCTTCTTCAATTTTTTGGAAGACTTTCAGTAGAGTAGGAACCAAGTCTTCTTTGAATGTTTGATAAAATTCCCTGGTATAGCCGTCTGGGCCTGGACTGTTATTTTTGGGGAGGTTTTTAATGGTTTTTTCTATTTCTTCTCTACTAATAGGTTTGTTTAGGCTTTCTGCTTCTTCTTGACTCAGTCTAGGAAGGTTGTATTGTTCTAGGAATTTATCCATTTCTTCTAGGTTGTTGAATTTAGTGGCATAAAGTTTTTCATAGTATTCTACAATAATTCTTTGTATATCTACGGTGTCTGTGGTGATTTTTCTTCTTTCATTTTGGATTTTGTTTATATGAGTTCTTTCTCTTTTTTCCTTGGTAAGTCTTGCCAAGGGTTTGTCAATTTTGTTGATCTTTTCAAAGAACCAGCTCCTTTTTCTATTAATTTTTTCTATAGTTTTTCTGTTCTCTATTTCATTTATTTCTGATCTGATTTTTATTATCTCCTTTCTTTGGCTGGTTTTGGGTTGTCTTTGTTCTTCTTTTTCTAGTTCCTTTAGGTGTGAAGTTAAGTGGTTCACTTGGGCTCTCTCTTGTTTGTTCATATATGCCTGAAGTGATATGAACTTCCCTCTTATCACTGCTTTTGCTGCATCCCAGAGATTCTGATATGTCGTATTGTCATTTTCATTAGTCTGTATATATCTTTTGATCTCTGCGCTTATTTCTTCTTTGACCCATTCGTTTTTTAAAAGTATGTTGTTTAGTTTCCACATTTTTGTGGGATTTTTTCCCTCTTTTTTGCCGTTGAATTCTAGTTTCAAGGCTTTATGATCAGAAAATATGCTTGGTACAACTTCGATTTTTCTGAATTTGCTGATGTTGTTTTTGTGGTCCAACATATGGTCAATTCTTGAGAATGATCCATGTACACTGGAGAAAAATGTATACTCAGTCACTTTGGGATGAAATGTCCTGTAGATGTCTATCATATCCAGGTGCTCTAGTGTTTTGTTTAAGGCCATTATATCTTTGTTGATTCTCTGTTTGGATGACCGATCTAGAGCTGTCAGCAGTGTATTGAGGTCTCCAAGTATGATTGTATTTTTGTCAGTTTTTGTTTTAAGGTCAATAAGTAGCTGTCTTATATATTTTGGTGCTCCTTGGTTTGGTGCATATATATTAAGAATTGTTATGTCTTCTTGATTCAGTGTCCTTTTAGCCATTATGAAATGGCCATTTTTGTCTCTGAGTACTTTTGCTGTCTTGTAATGAGCATTATCAGATATGAGTATTGCTACGCCTGCTTTTTTTTGGATGTTATTTGCTTGGAGTATTGTTTTCCAGCCTTTCACTTTGAATTTGTTTTTATCCTTGTTACTTAGATGAGTTTCTTGTAGGCAGCATACAGTTGGATTTTCTTTTTTAATCCATTGTGCTACTCTGTGCCTTTTTATTGGTGAGTTTAATCCATTTACATTTAGTGTAATCATTGACACTTGTGAGTTCCCTATTGCCATTTTATAGATTGCTATCTGTTAGTTTGTGTCTTGTTTGATCCTTCTCTTTCATTTTTCTATCTTTTGTTTTTATTTGGTTGTATTCCAAACATCTTTCTTCTGTTGCTATCTTTTTTAAATCATGTGCTTCTGTGGTGGTTTTTTCAATGGTGGTTACCTTTCAGTAATGAAAAGGGTTCCTACCCTGTTCATTGTAGTGCATTATTTTGTGAGTACTTTTGCACTCCATTGTCCTTTGCTACTGTTAATCTCCATCCTCTCCCCCCTTTCTTTTTGTTGTTGTCACAGTTTAAATTTTGTTTTATTTTGTTCTTCTTGGAGCTTTTACTTTTGGCTTTGTTTTTTTTTTTTGTTCTTTGTATCTGATTGGAGAACCCTCTTTAGTAATTCCTGGAGTGGGAGTTTTCTGATGATAAATTCCCTCATCTTTTTTTTATCTGTGAATGTTTTTATTTCTCCTTCATATTTGAAGGATAGCTTTGATGGGTATAGTATTCTTCGCTGAAAGTTCCTCTCTTTCAGGACTATAAATATTGGGGTCCACTCTCTTCTAGCTTGTAGAATTTCTGTTGAGAAATCTGATGATAATCTAATGGGCCTTCCTTTATATGTTGTTTTCTTCTTTTCCCTGGCTGCCTTGAGAATTTTTTCTTTGCCATTGGTTTGTGCCAATTTCATTATGATGTGCCTTCGAGTAGGTTTGTTGGGGTTAAGAAAACTCGGAGTTCTGTTTGCTTCTTGAATTTTAGGCTTTAGTTCTTTCCACAGGCTTGGGAAGTTCTCATCTACTATTTGTTTTAGTATGTTCTCCATTCCATTTTCTCTTTCTTCTCCCTCTGATATACCTATTATTCTTATGTTATTCTTTTTGATGGAGTCAGATAATTCCTGTAGGGCTATCTCATTTTTTAAAATTTTTGAGTCTCTTTCTTCTCTCTGTTGTGCCTCAAGTTGCTTGTCTTCTATTTCACTAATCCTCTCTTCTATCTGACCTGTTCTATTAGCTAAGCTTGTTACCTCGTTTTTCAGCTCGTGAATTGAGTTTTTCATCTCTTTTTGATTTGTTTTTATAGTTTCAATTTCCTTGGAAATATATTCTTTGTGTTTATTGAGTTGTTTTCTGAGCTCCCTAAATTACCTTTCTGTGTTTTCTTGTATATCTCTGAGTATTTTTAGGATTTCTATTTTAAATTCTCTGTCGTTTAACTCCAAGGTTTCCAATATATTAAATTTTTTCTCCATAGATTTTTCCTCATCTATCTGTTTTACCTCTCTTTCTTTTGTATTCATGATATTCGATTTTCTCCTCCTGAATGGCATCTGAGGGTGGTTTTGTTGATAGTATTAATGAGATTTTAGAAAGAATAAAAAGTTAAAAAAATAAAAAATCGAAGTTGTTTTTTTTTTAAAAATTAATAATTAAATAAAGAAAAATAAAATAAAATAACAATCAACAAAAAAGGAAATTATTTTCCCCCTCCTTCTTTTCTCTCCTCTCCTCTCCCCTCTTTCTTGAGAAAATATTGTGGTGAACTGTGAATTATGTTGTACTAAATAGAACAAACAATGCCTGTAATCGAGGACCTGAATTGAGTAGAAGTAATAAAAGGTCAAAAATAGAAACCCCAGAAAAAAAGGGTGTGTGGACCCACAAAAAGTAAATAAGGAAAAAATTTGGGTCAGGAATAAAATGATTTGCTTTTAGGTGTTGGTTGACTAAGAGTTATGATGAGAGGAATAAGAGGAAACAGGAAAATGGGGGGGACAAATTAAAAAAAATTACTCTTGTATTTAGTGCAACAAGAACTAGATAAAATGGAGAGCCAGGGATGGGAGCACTGCTAGTGAGTTAAAAAGGTGAAGGAAAAATTCCCCAAAATGCCACAAACATAAGTTTGAGTCCCAGATAAGATAATTTGTTCGTTACTGAGGTTTGAATGACAGGACACGTATAGGAGAAAGGAAGAAACTAATATAGAGGGAGAAAAGAAAGAGAGAGAGAGAGAGAAAAAAGAGGGAACCACTAAAAGAAGAAAAAAGAAGAAAGAGGAGAGAGAGAGAGAGAGAGAGTTAAGGGTTTTGGAGTGCAGCCCTCATAGAGAGAAAGGAAGAGGAAAGAAAAGATAATGGGAGATGTAACACTTATGGGTAGTGTAGTTCAAGGAGAGGAGAGAGTAAGACCGGCAGAGAGTTAAATGACCAAATTGGAGGAGGAAAAAAAATCAAGAATGAAGATAAGAGAAACGAACAAATATAATAAAATAGGATAGGTTATAAAGTCTGCGGATTATTCTTGATTTTGAGAGGTTATCTTCTTGCTTTTTCTTTTCTCTCCCTCTTCCTGGTCAGTGACTCTGTACCCCGGGTTCTGCCCCTTTGGCACGCTCAGGTAGAGGTTTGCAGTTGATAAGTCTCTATGGCGATGTCATGTATTGGGCTTCAGTCTCGTTGGGTGTTGAGGCTCATTAGCATTTATAGGCTCTGACAGTGAGAGAGTCTGTGTTCCTGGAGCCTCTCTCCTAGTCTTTCCTTCCTCAATTAGTAGCCTGATAATCCAGCTATGGGGTTGCTGCTGCCTCTGCCTGCATAGTAAGAGGCTCAAAGAGCTGGCAACTCCCCACTCTATTCCCACTGAGCACAGGGCTCTGGGTAAGGCTCAGTCAGTCAGAGCTGCTAGCATAATCATGTGGGGCTTCCGCCCACTCAAAGACCTCTGGCTCTGCCACTCTGTCCAGTAACACAGGCGAGCGCCCATTCCTGGGGCACTTGGAGGAAACTCTCACTCACTATCTGTGCACAGACCAGGATATCAGGCCAGAAGTCTCACACTCTGAGTGAAACCTCCTCCTGCATGGAAAAGTTCCAGCGCTGGAATTGGCTCTTGCTCCCTCCCCGTTCCCGGCTTTTTCTGGGCGCTGGGGTGGCCTGGAGATTCTGCTTTTGTCCCACACAAAAGCCCCTGCCTCTGCCCCTCTGTGGGATAACACAGGCGCGCACTGCCGAGGCACTCGGAGGAATCTCTCGCTCACTATCTGTGCGCGCAGACCAGGATATCAGGCCGGCCGCCTCACCCTCTGAGTGAAACCCCCGCCCACACGGAAAAGTTCCAGAATTGGAATTGGCTCTTGCTCCCTTCTCGTGTGCGGCTTTTTCAGGGCACTGGGGCGGCCTGGAGATTCCGCTTTTGGCCCACACAAAGGCCTCTGACTCTGCCTCTCTGTGGGGTAACACGAGCACCCACTGCTGAGGCACTTGGAATAATCTCTCACCCACTATCTGCGTGCGCTGACCAGGAGATCGGGGAAAATGGCTACCCACTTGTCTTTCTTTGTCTGGGTTTGGCGCGAGTGTTAGCTTGTATTGACTGGGTTGCCACAGGCACAGTTTTTCCTCGGCTTATATCTCCGTGCCACAGTCTGGTTCGGCCGTTTGTGCCACGGCCTGGATCTATTCAACCCCTTTGCCCGCCTCAGTTTCTATATTCTCAGTTCCCAGTGAAAGCAGCCCTATTTAGTTTAGTCAGGAAGGTGGAGCATTTCTTACTCCCTATTTCCTTCGGGGTTTGATTATATATTTAACCAATTTTTCACTCAACCATACCTTCGAGTGTATTGCAAAACATCTGGAGGCTCCAAGGATAGGTTTTTCTGTTTCTGGTTGAAGATCTTGTTTTGTTTTGGGGGAGATTTATCGGTATTGCTTCTTACCACGCCATTACTCTGACGTCATCCCGAAAGTAAATTTCACATTTTTTTTTGACAGAGACAAAGAGAGTCAGAGAAAGGGACAGACAGACAGGAAGGGAGAGAGATGAGAAGCATCAGTTCTTTGTTGTGGCACCTTAGTTGTTCATTGATTGCTTTCTCATATATGCCTTGACCGGGGGGCTACAGCAGAGCAAGTGACCCCTTGCTTGAGCTAGTAACATTGGGCTCAATCTGGTGAGCCTAGCTCAAACCAGATGAGTTCGTGCCCCAGCTGGTGACGTTGGGGTATGAAACCTGGGTCCTCTGCATCCCAGTCTGATGCTCTATACACTGCGCCACTTCCTGGTCAGGCCAGGCCCAAATACTTTAAGTATGGTCTTTCATGGTAGAGGATTTTTAGTGACTATTCAAAAAAATATAGTATGAGAATAATCTGAAATATTAAAAGTAAGTTTTATTGGGATTCATGTGGTTTATATGCCTACTAGTTTAGTCGATGTTTTGTTTAAAATTTATTAAAATGAGACTCATATCCTCTGCGACATTTTTGCAGAGGTTTTATTGCTTTTGCAGTAATGAATGCCACTATTGTACTAAAACAACTGTCAACAAATATGTAATTGAAAATGCTCTAATATAGATAGAATGGAGTAAGGACATCATTTAAGTTTGAGACAGTGTCTTCTTTTTTGATTTATGATTTTATCTTCATAAAGACTTTGCCATAAATTATTGAACTTTCTTGTTAAATTCTTATAAAATCCACCTGGAATTAGTAAGAGTGCTACTGATATTTGTGTTGTGGTTAGTCTGGAGGAATATTCCTCTCTGCTGGAATAGGGATGGGGCAACTCTTTGTTGTGTGGGATTGCTGCATGCATGTCATGACTCTGCCCTTTGCCCACCAAATATGAGCAGTTTCCCCCAATAATTTTGGGTTGTAAAACCATCTTAGCACATTTTCAAAATGGTTCCTAGAGACTGGTAATCACTGACTTTATGGCTCTACCTTGCTATAACTACATACCCGCATTTCTGAATACAACCTTCACAAATTTGAGTCTCCATAATTGTGAGACAATAATTTATGTTATATAAGAATTTATTCTGTGATACTTGGTTATGGCAGCCCCAAAAAACTAATACACTGACAAACTGTACACCTTAATGTGTTAGCTCCATGTTGGTATACTAGGTTAGGAGTATAATTTAGTCATTGCAGGATAGGTGTTAAAGTTATGATCCGGACTCATTTACTTAGTAGTTGTGACCTTGAACACTTATTGAGTCTTGCGGGACCTCTGTTATTTTATGTGTAAAATGTGGGTCATAGTATCTTCCTCACTGGGCTGGTTGTTGTGAGAATTAAGGTGAAATAACTAGTATGATCTGCCTGGCATAAAGAAGACTTCTATAAATCTTAGTCCTTTTTATCTGCTTATAATTTTAGGTTTATATTGCATTTTCTAAAAGGATGTAATGGCATGCTTGGCAGGTGAGCTTTACTTGTGGGAATTTGAGGTTCCTTGAGTAGTGAATGGGTAGAGTTGGGCTTTTTCAATACTATTATAGTCAGTAATGTACATATAAGGCTTTGCAATTTACAAATGCAAAATCTATCACATTCAGGTATACGTTAATGCTGGGGTCTCAAACTCAACTCAGCATGTGGGCCGCAGAGCAAGATCACAGCCGTTTGGCGGGCCGCACTAGGTCTACAAAAGGCAACTGTTACGCAACACTTTTCTTGAACTTCGTGGATTAGTCTGCGGGCCGCACAAAATTGGTGGGCGGGCCACGAGTTTGAGACCCTGTGTCCTAAAGTGTGCACATCTGTGTATGTTGTACCTATTACTAATCATAAACTTCCATACAATAAACTAGTTCTGAAATGCATTTTCTCCATTTCAATGTATTTTTATAGTGATGAAGTAAATTTTTCTTGCTATAAACCCCCAAATCTCTCAGTATATGTTATTACAAACCCCTACTACTTATACTTCATAAGATTTATTTTAATAGGGCAAAGATGGTTGAAATAGATTTAGCATATTTGCTATAAGTTTTTAGTGAGAATTAGAGTGAAGAAAAGTGAAAATACTGCTCATAACATTGGAAGTGTAGATATGTATGATTCCTTGGGAAATGAACCATTCTAGAAATTTTCTTTTTAAATAAGTTTAACCCCCTAAACACCAATGTATTTTTCATTTAAAATAGTTTGGTTAAATACTTTTCTTGTTGACATATGACCATCTTTGCAGCTATTATTATAGTTTTAGAAATGTCCCTAGGATTTGTTAAGTCTTATAGAACTATTTGCTTCTACAATATATGATCCCAGATGGTTGTGCTCTTCTTACCTTCCTTAAACTGGTTTTGATGATTTTCTTTCTATTCCTATCAGACATCATGTGCTACCATTGTCAGTGTGCCTTTCTATAGTTCCCTCACTGCTGCCTTCTGATTTGTTGCAAGCTTAAAACCAGTTTGCCAATCTTTTTAAGTATTGTACTTCATGGACTAAGGCATGTATCAGTTACTAATGTGAATCTGCATTTATCCTTGCACTTTGTAGCATCTGTTTTGTCTCTGAGGCCTATTATTATTATTAATTATTTATCATTATTATTGCTGCAATTCACTAGAGAAGTTCTAACAAAATGGTTCATTCTAGGCATTATGTAATAAAATATTGTAAATTTTTTATATTATGTGTTAAAAAGGATTATTTGGATTAATATTCAGGTTATTTTTCAGTAGTGACTTTTTATAATTGGATATTATTGGAAAGTAAAATTCTATCTGCTTTCCTAAAAGAAATGGTGCGTAGAGAAGGGGTCAAGAGCATAGTTGGAAATTCCTGAGTTCATTTCCTCCCACAGACACAGCAAAAGTACAACTACATATAGAACAATGGAGGCTGAGAAGAACCTTAAGAGTAGCTGAATAGGTTTGCTACAATTAAGGATGTAGAGAAAAATCCACATTGAGATGGGTAGGAGAGGAAAAGATATAATCTATTCAGGAAACTGATCACTGGTTTGGCAACTTAAAAGCAGGAAAAGCAGGAAGGCGATCACAAATATAGTGGTCTAGCCGAAAGAGCTAAGGGTCTAAGTCCCACATGAGGCTCCTCCAGGCTGGGAGGACCTTAACCAGGAAGAAGAGCCCCCATAGTATCTAGCTCAGAACACCAGTGGGATTTATGTCTGGGAAAGTCGAAAGGCTGTAGGAAACCTAGATTCTACTCTTAGAAAGGTCACACACAAACACACTTGACCTGAGTCCCAGCTTTGAGGAAACAGTTTGAAAAGTGCTTGGGGCATACCCAAAGGAGATACACTGACTAACTTTAGGATAAGTGCTGAACAAGTAGAGATTAGTTGGAATTTTCAGTACGGATATAAGCACAGGTGAGCACCATTTAAAATTTTTCTTTCTTTTATTTTACTATCCTTCTGCCAAGGGGGTCTGGTGCCTGTGGGCACCAATCCTGACTTAATTCAAAATCCTTGCTAACACCATGTACCTGGCCTTAGTCATCCCCTGAGGCCCAAGTGCCCACCTAGGCCAGAGCCCACCCCAAGCAGCTCCAATATCAGTGCACCCCAGCAGGCAGCCCCAACCCACATCAGAATTCTCCCAAGTGACTTCATTCTTCTTTTTCTGTTTTCTTTTCCTAGTGAGAGGAGGGGAGATAGAGAGTCAGACTCCTGCACACACCCTAACCAGGATCCACTGGCAACCCCATTTGGGGCTAATGCTCTGCCTGTTTAGGGCCATGTTCTCAACCAAGCTGTTTTTAACATCTGAGGCAGAGGCTCCATGGAGCCTTCCTCACTGCCCAGGGTGATATGCATAAATCAATTGAATCATGACTGGGAGGGGAAGAGAGAGAGAGAGAAAGAGAGAGAGAGAGAGAGAGAGAGAAAAGGAAGAGGCAGAGGGGTGGAGAAAAAGATGGTCACTTCTCCTGTATGCCCTGAAATGGAACTTAACCTGAGACATTCATACACTGGGCCAGCACTCTGCCACTGAGCAAGCCAGCCAGGACGTGACTCCATTCTTGACACACCTAGAGGTTAGCATTGGCCAACACTGTTGCCACTCCACAGCAGTTCCTACTCTGGAAGGCCAGCCCCTGCAAATTAACATACTAGCAACAGTTGAGGCCAGGTTTTACAGGTAGCTGGCCTGTAGGCCAGCCCCACCTCCCAGTGAGTTCACAGCATTAGTGCCCCAACTATAACAGAGGGGTGCATGTAACCCAGAGAGGGGATACCCATGGAACACGTGGCTCTGATGACCAGGGGAATTGCACCACTGGCCCCACAAGACACTCTCTACATGTGGTCATTCTTTCAAGACAGGAAGACATAGCTGATACACCTAATTTGTAGAAATCACCACAGCAAGATAGGCAAAATGAAGAGAGAGAGGAATGTGCTCTAAAACAAAAGAACAGGACAAAAATGCCAAACAAAGAGCTAAATAAAATGAAGATAAGCAGTCTTTTAGATAAAGAGATCAATGTAGTGGTCATAAAGATGATCACAGAACTCAAGAGAAAAATGGATGAACTCAGTGAGAACTTCAGTAGAGATATAGAAAATATAAAAAAGAAACAACGAGAACTGGAGAATTAATAGCTGAAGTGAAAAATACACCAGAGACAATCAGTAACAGATTAAATTATAGAGAAGAACATGTGAACCATCTGGAAGATAGGGTTGTGAGAATCACCTTATTACAATATTAAAAAGAAAAATTTTTTTTAATAAGGATAGTTTAAGGGACCCCAGGACAACAAAAAGTGTGCCAGCATTCACATCATAGATGTACTAAAGGAGAAGAAAGAAAGGGAAAGAAAAAACTATTTGAAGAAATAATGGCTGAAAATTTCTCTAACCTAGCAAAGGAAACAGACATCCAAGTTCAGGACACACAGAATGTCCCAAAGAAGATGAACCCAGAGAGACCCTCAGTAAGACACATCATGACTGAAATGTAAAAAGTTAAAGAATCTCAAAAGCAACAAGACAAATATTAATTATATGCTAGGAAATCCCCTTAAGACAATAAGCCAATTTTTTAGTTGAAACTTTGCAGGCCAGAAGGCGTGATATGTTCAAAATGGTGAAAGAGAAAAATTTACAATCAAGGATGCTCTCAGAAAGGTAATTTCTCAGAATTGAAGGACAGAGGAAGAGTTTTCCAGACAAGCAAAAGCTAAAGGACTTCATCACCACTAACACGGCATTAGAAGAAATGTTAAAGTAACTTTTTGAAGTGGAAAATAGAAGGTGAAAACTAGAACTAAGAAAGTATATGAAAGAAAAAAATTCCCATTGTTCAAGGAAACATAGTAAAAGTAGTGGTTCAACCAGTTATAAGCTACTATGAAGGTTAGAAGACAAAAGCAGTAAAATTATTTTTATCTACAATGAGTAATTAGAAGCTACACACACATGCACAAAAGAAGATGTACAGTATGACATAAAAAAGAAAAGTGGGGTGAGTAATCATGTAGGGCTTTTAGAATGTATTTTAACTTAAGCAACCATCACTTTAAAATAGACTGATACATAGGTTGTTATATAGGAATCTCTTGGTAACTGCAAACTAAAAACCTATAATAGATACACAAAAAATAAACGAATCCAACCATAACGCTAAAGAATGTCATCAATCCACCAAGGAAGAGAGCAAGAGAAGAAGAAAAGAACAGAGAATTAAAACAAACCAACCAGAAAACAATTAATGAAATAGTGGTAGGTACATTACAATTTAAATGTAAATGAACTAAATGCTCCATTCAAAAGATATTGAGTGACTGAATTAATTTAAAGAAAAACAACAAGAATTATACATATGTTGCCTACAAGACACTCACTTCTTTTTTTTTTTTTTAAATGAATTTTTATTAATGGTAATGGGATGACATTAATAAATCATGGTACATATATTCAAAGAAAACATGTCTAGGTTATTTTGTCTTTAGATTATGTTGCATACCCCTCGCCCAAAGTCAGATTGTCCTTCGCCATCCTCTATCTAGTTCTCTGTGCCCCTCCCCCTCCCCCTAACTCTCCCCCTGTCCTCCCTCCCCCCACCCCTGGTAACCACCACACTCTTGTCCATGTCTCTTAGTCTCATTTTTATGTTCCACCAATGTATGGAATCATGTAGTTCTTGTTTTTTTCTGATTTACTTATTTCACTCCTTATAATGTTATCAAGATCCCACCATTTTGCTGTAAATGATCTGATGTCATCATTTCTTATGGCTGAGTAGTATTCCATAGTGTATATGTGCCACATCTTCTTTATCCAGTCTTCTATTGAAGGGCTTTTTGATTGTTTCCATGTCCTGGCCACTGTGAACAGTGCTGCAATGAACATGGGGCTACATGTGTCTTCACGTATCAATGTTTCTGAGGTTTTGGGGTATATACCCAGTAGAGGGATTGCTGGGTCATAAGGTAGTTCTATTTGCAGTTTTTTGAGGAACCACCATACTTTCCTCCATAATGGTTGTACTACTTTACAGTCCCACCAACAATGAATGAGGGTTCCTTTTTCTCCACAGCCTCTCCAACATTTGCTATTACCCGTCTTGTTGATAATAGCTAATCTAACAGGGGTGAGGTGGTATCTCATTGTAGTTTTGATTTGCATTTCCCTAATAACTAATGAAGCTGAGCATCTTTTCATATATCTGTTGGCCATTTGTATCTCTTCCTGGGAGAAGTGTCTATTCATGTCTTCTTCCCATTTTTTTATTGGATTGTTTGTTTGTTTGTTGTTGAGTTTTATGAGTTCTTTGTAAATTTTGGATATTAGGCCCTTATCTGAGCTGTTGTTTGAAAATATCATTTCCCATTTAGTTGGCTGTCTGTTTATTTTGATATCAGTTTCTCTTGCTGAGCAAAAACTTTTAATTCTGATGTAGTCCCATTCATTTATCTTTGCCTTCACTTCTCTTGCCATTGGAGTCAAGTTCATAAAATGTTCTTTAAAACCCAGGTCCATGAGTTTAGTACCTATGTCTTCTTCTATGTACTTTATTGTTTCAGGTCTTATATTTAGGTCTTTGATCCATTTTGAATTAATTTTAGTACACGGGGACAGGCTGTAGTCGAGTTTCATTCTTTTGCATGTGGCTTTCCAGTTTTCCCAACACCATTTGTTGAAGAGGTTTTCTTTTCTCCATTGTGTGTTGTTGGCCCCCTTATCAAAGATTATTTGACCATATATATGTGGTTTTATTTCTGGGCTTTCTATTCTGTTCCATTGGTCTGAGTGTCTATTTTTCTGCCAATACCATGCTGTTTTGATTATCGTGGCCCTATAATATAGTTTAAAGTCAGGTATTGTAATGCCCCCAGCTTCATTCTTTTTCCTTAGGATTGTTTTGGCTATTCGGGGTTTTTTATAGTTCCATATAAATCTGATGATTTTTTGTTCCATTTCTTTAAAAAATCTCATAGGGATTTTGATGGGAATTGCATTAAATTTGTATATTGCTTTCGGTAATATGGCAATTTTGATTATATTTATTCTTCCTATCCAAGAACAAGGAATATTTTTCCATCTCATTGTATCTTTTTCGATTTCCCTTAACAATGCTTTGTAATTTTCATTATATATGTCCTTTACATTCTTTGTTATGTTTATTCCTAGGTATTTTATTTTTTTTGTTGCAATCGTGAAGGGGATTATTTTTTTGAGTTCGTTTTCTAATATTTCATTGTTGGCATAGAGAAAGGCTATGGACTTCTGTATGTTAATTTTGTATCCTGCGACCTTACTGTATTGGTTTATTGTTTCTAATAATCTTTTTGTGGAGTCCTTCGTGTTTTCGATGTATAGGATCATATCATCAGCAAAAAGTGATACCTTTACTTCTTCTTTTCCGATATGGATGCCTTTTATTTCTTTGTCTTGTCTGATTGCTCTGGCCAGAACTTCTAGCACCACGTTAAATAAGAGTGGAGAGAGTGGACAACCCTGTCTTGTTCCTGATTTAAGGTAGAAAGTCCTCAGTTTTATGCCGTTTAAAATGATGTTGGCTGATGGTTTATCATATATGGCCTTTATCATGTTGGACACTCACTTCTAATGTAAAGTCAAACAGACAAAGTGAAGGAGTGGAAGAAGATATTTCATGTCAATGGAAATGAAAAAAGAAAAGTTATATCAGACAAAATAGAATTTAAAACACAAATAATGAGCTAGTTCTTTAACTTCCAAAGATAATCAGTGATAATTTTTAGTATCATTATGAATTTATGCATTTAAACATGTATGATGTGCTTCAATTCTTACAGTTATTGTCTTATTGATGTTTAAATGATTCCATATTTGGTCAAAGGAAGCTTACTTATGTTGGTTTAAGTCCTTTTGACATGGCTCAAATAATCTTTGATGGTTCCTTGGCTCTTTTTTTTTTTTTTTTTTTTTGAATTGAAACAGAGACTTTAATCCATTAAATATGTAGTGTGTTAAATAACTCCAGGGTGGGGTTTGTTTGATTTATTTTGGGTGGTAGACATATACACAAATTTGTTGCATTCCTTTCTAAACTGTTCATGAAAAAGAAAGATCAGTGGGAAAACAACTTAAATGTTTATATTTGGGTTTGTAAAATTTCTACAGATGTAGAAAGTAATTTTTTTTGATTAATTTGAATGGGGTGACATTGATAAAATTGTCTTCCGTCAACTGGTTTTCTTTGTGCCCCTCCCCTCCCCCAACCCCTCCCTCTCCTCCCCCCCACCCTGTAACCTCAACACTGTTTTTTTTTTTTTTTTTTTTTTTTTTCCATTTTTCTGAAGCTGGAAACGGGGAGAGACAGTCAGACAGACTCCCGCATGCGCCCGACCGGGATCCACCCGGCACGCCCACCAGGGGCTATGCTCTGCCCACCAGGGGGTGATAATCTGCCCATCCTGGGCGTCGCCATGTTGCGACCAGAGCCACTCTAGCGCCTGAGGCAGAGGCCACAGAGCCATCCCCAGCGCCCGGGCCATCTTTGCTCCAATGGAGCCTTGGCTGCGGGAGGGGAAGAGAGAGACAGAGAGGAAAGCACGGCGGAGGGGTGGAGAAGCAAATGGGCGCTTCTCCTGTGTGCCCTGGCCGGGAATCGAACCCGGGTCCTCCGCACAACACTGTTGTCCATGTCTCTGAGTCTCATTTTTATGTCCCACTTATGTATGGAATCATATAATTCTTAGTTTTTTCTGATTTACTTATTTCGCTCAATATAATGTTATCAAGGTCCATCCATGTTGTTTTAAAAGATCCAATGTCATCATTTCTTATGTCTGAGTAGTATTCCATAGTATATATATACCAAAGCTTTTTAATCCATTCGTCCTCTGACAGATACTTGGGCTGTTTCCAGATCTTTGCTATTGTGAACAATGCCGCCATAAACATGGGGGTGCATTTCTTCTTTTCAAACAGTGCTATGGTGTTCTTGGGGTATATTCCTAACAGTGGTATAGCTGGGTCAAAAGGCAGTTTGATTTTTAATTTCTTGAGGAATCTCCATACTGTTTTCCACTGTGGCTGCACCAGTCTGCATTCCCACCAGCAGTGTAGGAGGGTTCCCTTTTCTCCACATCCTCGCCAGCACTTATTCTGTGTTGTTTTGTTGATGAGCGCCATTATGACTAGTGTGAGGTGATATCTCATTGTAGTTTTAATTTGCATTTCTCTAATGATTAGTGATGTTGAGAATTTTTTCATATGCCTATTGTCCATCTGTATGTCCTCTTTGGAGAAGTGTCTATTCATTTCTTTTGCCCATTTTTTGATTGGACTGTTTGTCTTTCTGGTGTTGAGATTTACAAGTTCTTTATAAATTTTGGTTATTAATCTCTTATCAGACGCATTGTCAAATATATTCTCTCATTGTGTAGTTTGTCTTTTTATTCTGTTCTTATTGTCTTTAGCTGTGCAGAAGCTTTTTAGTTTGGTAAAGTCCCATTTGTTTATCCTGTCTTTTATTTCACTTGCCTGTGGAGACAAATCGGCAAATATATTGCTGCGAGAGATGTCCGAGAGCTTACTGCCTATGTTTTCTTCTAAGATGCTTATGGTTTTACGGCTTATATTTAAGTCTTTTATCCATTTTGAGTTTATTTTTGTGAATGGTGTAAGTTGGTGGTCTAGTTTCATTTTTTTGCAGGTAGCTGTCCAATTTCCCCAACACCATTTGTTGAAGAGGCTGTCTTTACTGCAATTATACTCTTACCTCCTTTGTCAAATATCAGTTGTCCATAAAGGTGGGGGTTTATTTCTGGGTTCTCAGTTCTGTTCCATTGATCTATATGCCTGTTCTTATGCCAATACCAGGCTGTTTTGGGTACAATGGCCTTATAGTATAACTTGATATCTGGAAGTGTGATACCTTCCACCTTATTCTTCCTTTTCAAGATTGCTGAGGCTATTCATGTTCTCTTTTGGTTCCATATAAATTTTTGGAATATGTGTTCTATATCTTTGAAGTAAGTTATTGGTATTTTAATTGGTATTGCATTGAATTTATAAATTGCTTTGGGTAATATAGACATTTTAATGATGTTACTTCTTCCTAACCATGAGCACGATATATGCTTCCACTTGTTTGTATCTTCCCTGATTTCTATTATCAATGTTTTATAATTTTACGAGTAAAAGTCTTTAATCTCCCTGGTTAAATTTATTCCTAGGTACCTTATTTTTTTGGTTGCAATGGTAAAGGGGATTGATTCCTTATTTTCTCTTTCTGACAGTTCATTGTTAGTGTATAAAAATGTCTCTGATTTCTGAGTATTAATTTTATATCCTACCACCTTGCTGAATTCATTTATCAGGTCTAGTAGTTTTTTGACTGCGACTTTCGGGTTTTCTATATACAATATCATATCATCTGCAAATAATGATAGTTTTACTTCTTCTTTTCCAATTTGGATGCCTTTTATTTCTTTTTCTTGTCTGATTGCTGTGGCTAGGACTTCCAGAACTATGGTGAATAGAGTGGTGAAAGGGGGCACCCCTGCCTTGTTCCTGAACTTAAGGGGATTGCTTTTAATTTTTGCCCATTGAGTATGATGTTGGCTGTGGGTTTGTCATAGATGGCCTTTTTCATGTTGAAGTATGTTCCCTGTATTCCCACTTTGCTGAGAGTTTTGATCATAAATAGGATGGGTGCTGGATTTTATCAAATGCTTTTTCTGCGTTTATTGAGATTATCATGTGGTTTTTCTCCTTCCTTTTGTTTATGTGATGAATCACATTGATTGATTAGCGAATATTGTACCAGCCTAGCCTCCCAAGAATAAATCCCACTTGATCCTGGTGTATGATTTTTTTCATATACTGCTGGATCCGGTTTGCTAATATTTTGTTGAGAATTTTAGCATCTAAATTCATCAAGTATATTGGCCTATATACAGGCATCCCCAAACTATGGCCCACGGGCTGCATGTGGCCCCCTGAAACCATTTATACAGCTCCCGCCGCACTTCTGGAAAGGGGCACCTCTTTCACTGGTGGTCAGTGAGAGGAGCACTGTATGTGGTGGCCCCGCAATGGTCTGAGGGACAGTGAACTGGCCCCCTGTGTAAAAAGTTTGGGTACCCGTGGCCTATAATTTTCTTTCTTTGTGTTGTCTTTGCCTGGTTTTGGAATCAGAATTATACTTGCCTCATAAAAGGAGCTTGGAAGTCGTCCTTCCTCTTGAATTTTTTGAAATAGCTTGAGAAAGATAAGATTTATTTCTTCTTTGAATATTTGGTAGAATTCACTTGTGAAGCCATCAGGCCCAGGACTTTTCTTTTTTTGGGAGCTTTTTGATAACTGTTTCAATCTCATTTGTTGTAATTCATCAGTTTAGGTTTTCTGATTCTTCCAGATTAATTTTTGGAAGAGTATATGTTTCAAGGAATTTGTCCATTTCATCTAGGTTGTCTAGTGTTTTGGTGTACAGTTCTTCATAGTATTTTCTTACAATATTTTGTATTTCTGTTTTGTCCGTTGTTATTTCTCCACTCTCATTTCTAATTTTATTTATTTGAGTCCTCTCTCTTTTTTTCTTGGTGAGTCTGGTTAAAGGTTCATCGATCTTGTTTACCTTTTCGAAGAACCAGCTCCTGTTTTCATTGATTCTCTGAATTGTTTCTTTAGCCTCTATGTTATTTATTTCTGCTCTGATCTTTATTATTTCCTTCCTTCTACTAACTCTGGCATTTACTTGCTGTTATTTTTCTAGTTCTTTTAGATGTAGGGTCAAGTTGTTTATTTGAGCTTTTTCTAGCTTCTTGAGGTATGCCTGTAATGCTATGAACTTCCCTCTCAAGACTGCTTTTGCTGAGTCCCATAAATTTTGAGTTGATGTATGCTCATTATCGTTTGTTTCTAGGAATTTTTTAATTTCTTCTTTGATCTCATTGTTTACCCATTTGTTATTTAATAACGTGCTATTTAGTTTCCAAGTGTTTGAGTCTTTTTCAGTTTTTCTGTTGTGGTTGGTTTCTAGGTTCATGCCATTGTGATCAGAGAAAGTGCTCGAAATGATTTCAATCTTCTTAAGTTTGTTGAGACTGCTTTTGTGCCCTAACATGTGGTCTATTCTAGAAGTTGTACCATGAGCACTTGAAAAGAATGTATATTCTGCTGCTTTAGGGTGAAAGGTTCTGACGATATCTATTAAATCGAGTTGATCTAGTATGTCCTTTAAGTCTGCTGTTTCTTTGTTAATTTTTTTTCTTGAGGATCTATCTAGAGATGTTAGTGGGGTACTGAAATCCCCTACTATTATAGTATTGCTGTTGATCTTGCCCTTTAAATCTATCAAAGTCTTCTTTATATATTTAGGTGCTCCTATATTAGGTGCGTAGATATTTATAATGGTTGTATCTTCCTGTTGAATTGCTCCCTTTATCATTATGTAGTGACCTTCTTTATTTCTTACTATAGTCTTTGTTTTAAAGTCCATTTTGTCTGATATAAGTATTGCTACCCCAGGTTTTTTTTCATTTCCATTTGCATGAAATATTTTTTTCTATCCTTTTATCTTCAGTCTATATGCATCTTTTGTTTTAAGGTGTGTCTCTTGTAGACAGCATATGTATGGGTCCTGTTTTGTTATCCATGCAGCTACCCTATGTCTTTTGATCAGATCATTTAATCCATTTACAGTTAAGGTTATTATTGATATGTAATTGTTAGTTGCCATTTTATTCTTTAAAATTGTATTTCTCTTTTGCTATATTTTTTTTCTCCTTTGATCTGTTTACAACAGGCCCCTTAGCATTTCTTGCAACCTTGATTTGGTTGTAGTGAATTACTAGAGTTTTTTTTTTTTTTTGTCTGGAAATCTTTTTATTTCTCCTTCAATTTTAAACAATAGTCTTGCTGGATAAAGTAGTCTTGGTTGTAGGCTCTTGTTCTGCATTACTTTGAATATTTCTTGGCATTCCCTTCTGGCCTCAAGTGTTTCTGTTGAGAAATCAGAAGTCATCCTTATGGGGGCTCCTTTGTAGGTGAGTCTTTTTTTCTCTAGCAGTTTTAATATTTTCTCTTTATCACTTAGCTTTGGTATTTTAATTATGTTGTGCCTTGGTGTTGATTTCTTTGGGTTTCTCTTTAATGGAGTTCTCTGTGCTTTCTGAACATGTGAGATGTTTTCCTGCCTTAATTGAGGGAAGTTTTCAGCTCTGATATGCTAGAACAAAGTCTCTATCTCTTGTTCTTTCTCTTCTTCTTCAGGAACCCCTATGATGCGGATGTTATTTCTCTTCATGTTGTCACAGAGCTCTCTTAGAGTTCGCTCAGACTTTTTGAGTCTCTTTTCTTTTTTCTGCTCTGCTTCCATGCCTTTATTTATCGTGTCCTCTAAGTCATTGATTCGATTCTCAGCTTCATCCATCCTGCTTTTAATTCCTTCCATTGTGTTCTTCATTTCTGATATTGTATTTGTCATTTCTGACTGATTCTTTTCTATTCCAATGTCCTTTTTTATATTTGCTATCTCTTTTATTAGGTGTTCGTAATTACCATTTATTGTTGTTCTAATATCTTTGAGCATCCTAACAATCGTTATTTTAAACCTGCATCTGGAAATTTGGTTATATCTGATTCATTCAGGTCCTTTTCTGGGTATTTCTCTTGATTCATTTGTGTTGGATTTCTCTGCCTTCTCATCTTCTCTGTGTATAAGGTCTTGGCCACTGGAGTTCACCAGGTGTGGCCTCTGTTCTCTAGGTATGGTCTGTCTGCAGGCCCACCACCCCCTCTGCTGTTGCTGCCTAGGGCGTTTGGGTATGGGCGTTGCTTGTACCTGCTCACTGGGGCTGTTGCTATGATTTCCACCTCTCCTTCATGGGAGTGGCTGTGATCACGTGTTCGGGTGCACAAGCCTTGGTGGCCTTGCCCTTCGCCCTGCCCCTGTGGATGGCATTATGCTTTTTCCTGAGGGCAGTGGCGAGTACCTTTGCTCAGCTGCAGGTCTCCACCTGTTTCCTGGCTTCCGCCTTGCCCTTGCAGGAGGAGCCTTCTCGTGGGATGGCTGCAAGCCTGGGCTCCACAGGCCAGGCAGGACTGTGTGCCCACGCTCAGTAGCGGGACTCTGCCTGTTCTGGGATTTTAGCTCCACTCCCACGGGAGGAGCCAGCTCCCAAGTCAGGCCACAAGCCTCGGTTCCACGGGCGGGGCAGGGGTGTGCTGCTGCACCCTTGCTCAAGGTCTGGTCTCCACCCCTTCTGGGGTTCCTGCCCTTCCCCTGCAGGCTGGATTACAGGCGGCCGCAGCTGGGCTTGACCACTTTTGCACAACCCCTCCTCCCCATTCTGGGCAAGACTGAGCTCACACCTGGGCCCAGTGGTGGCCACCCAGCTTCCGCCCTTGCCGACAGAACCACACTTTCACGTCCCGCTGCCGCCGGCTGTCGGGCGACCCCTCAGCCGTGTGGGTGGGGGCGCTGCAGCTCAGACCCTAAGTCTCACTATTGAAGTCCCCAAAGCTCCCTTTTTCTAAGCGACTCTGCTCTGAGTGCCGTGGGAGAGCTTGTTTGGCTGGTGTTCTGCTTCCCTTTGCTGGTATTGCTGTTTCCAGGGGAAATATTCACTTCAGATTTGGGGAGTGACTCGTCCCAGAGGTTAGGGTGGCTGTCTCCCAAAATGTTTTCCCCTGTGCCTCCTGGATTACACTCTCTTCCTGCTACTCTGGTACTCTCTTCTCTCCCTGACCCCCGGAGCCCCGGGTGAGTGGTTGTGAGAGAGGTGTTCTGCACGGTCCCTTTAATAAGAATCCTGGGTCTGAGAAATCAGTCTCTTTCTCACAAACAGTATCCTGTCTTGTTTCCAGCTAAATACTGTCCGTACACCTCTTCTAGGCTCTGGGGCTGCAGGCTAGGGCTTTGTTCCTGGGATTCAGGACCCTCCTCCCTGTGCTAAACTCACTTTCCACCACGTGAGTCTCCTGGCTGCCGTTCGCTCCGGGGAGCTGGGCAGCACTCTCCGCATTTCCGATTTTCCTACCAGTCTTGGTCTGGCTTCTTCAGTGTTCCTTGGTTGAAGAGTCCTCTTAGTTTAGTCCAAAGTTGGTTTTTCCAGATGATAGTTCTTAAAATTAGTTTGTAATCCACTTTGGTTCTGGGAGGTGGGAGTTGGTACGTCCTCCTACTCCATCGCCATCTTGTCTTCGCTCGAGATTCAGTTTTATATCCCACCTATGTGTGAAATTATACCATTCTTAACTTTTTCTGATTTGTTTATTTCACTCAGTATAAAGTTCTCAAATCATAATTATTCTTTTGTTTATCCTGCTATATGTACACAACAGCCTTGAAATAATATTACCAATACTACCATCAACAATTTGATTACTGGAAACAATTTATAATTTGTGTGAGTTTGTGCATTTGTGCATACCTGTGCTCATGGGCAGGTCTCTTAGCTAAGGTATATCCCACTAGAAATCTACAGTTTAATTGTTCTAAAGTCATTTGAAATACAGTTCCTGTTTTTGTGCATTCTACTTAAAACATATACAAGATACCCAGACAACAAGATGTACAACTCAGGCCATTTACTTAATTTTACCTTTGACTTTTTTTTTTTTTGTATTTTTTTCTGAAGCTGGAAATGGGGAGAGACAGTCAGACAGACTCCCGCATGCGCCCAACTGGGATCCACCCGGCACGCCCACCAGGGGCGACGCTCTGCCCACCAGGGGGTGATGCTCTGCCCCTCCGGGGTGTCTCTCTGCCGTGACCAGAGCCACTCTAGCGCCTGGGGTAGAGGCCAAGGAGCCATCCCCAGCGCCCGGGCCATCTTTGCTCCAATGGAGCCTCAGCTGCAGGAGGGGAAGAGAGAGACAGAGAGGAAGGAGGGGGGGTGGAGAAGCAAATGGGTGCTTCTCCTATGTGCCCTGGCCAGGAATCGAACCTGGGTCCCCCGCACGCCAGGCTGATGCTCTACCGCCAGGGCTTACCTTTGACTTTTTAATATTGGCTTTTAAATTCATTTTGTTTTTATATAGTATTCACACATTTCAAAAGTCAAATATGCAAAAGAAGACACTCAAAAAAATCCAACTACAATCTTTTTTTCTCAGTATAGGTAACCAACCCTTGCCTTTTCTTATATAAAAAGATAGCATACTGTACACACTATGAGGATTTTTTTCCTTAAGACTATATTCTAGAGATAACCTGCAGTAGTAAATGGAGATATTCCTATGTTTTACATCTTCTTCCATTATGTATATGAACTGTAGTTTATTCAACCACTTCCTCATTGATGGATATTTGGACTGTGTCTTCCTTTTAAAATAGTGCTGCAACAAATATCCTAGTACTAGAAAGCCCAGCGGTCATACGAAATGACTGCTGTTCTAGATATTATAAATTGTAATTAAAATGATTTGTGCAAAGGTGTCTGCTAATTCAAACTGAATTACCCAGGGCAGGCGGCGAGGACGCCCCTTTGCTTACTGCCCCACGGGGTTTCCCCCTTCTACTTGCTCAATTGCTTAAAGTAGAGTGCAATGAAGGAAACCACTGGTGGTACATTTCTTAAGAGCCACCACTAGCTCAATAAATAAAGGTGATTTAAATAATAAAATGTTAATTCACATGTCAAAGATCTCTTTGTACACAACATTTCTTGTGTAGATCTTTCCATCATTTTTAAGCTCGCCTTGCAGAGGACCATCAATTATTTTTCATTTTATGTCCATTCTTTCACGAACTCTTGAACAGGCAACATAAAGTTGACCATGTCCAAATGAAGGCTCAGGTAAAAAAATGCCAACACACTTAAGCGTTTGGCCCTGAGATTTATTGATGGTCATAGCAAAGGCAAGTTTTACAGGAAATTGTCTACGTCTCAATTGAAACGGCAACCCTGTTTGAGATGGAGCCAAATCAATTCTTGGAATGACATGTATTTCACCTTTAGAGGAGCCAGTCAAAGACTTAGCTATTATGACATTTTTCAATTGGAGAACCTCTAGTCTTCTACTATTGCAAAGACCCCTTCTGGTGTTAAGATTTCTTAACAGCATAATAATTGCTCCAATCTTTAACCTCAATTTGTGAGGTGGCATGCCAGAAGGCGGGACTATTTGAATGCCGTGGCAACTTCACCCCATTGGCTAGTACAGTTACGCAAGCAACCAATAAGCTATCGGCGACAGACACTTAAGCCACATATAATAAAGATATGTAATAAGATCTTAAGTTAGATCTCTAAGAGAAGTCTAACTTCAATGAAACTTAAGGACATCCTGTGCCATTTGGTAATAGAAATGTGAAATACTGGGTAGTGAGTTAACATGATTGACCTTTTCATGGTGATGTAGGTTACTGTTATAGCAGATAATTTAATCAAGGTTTTTACTCAGTTCCTTCATGTGTTTGGGCTTCAGTAAGATGTCATGAAGATTACTTAGGCTTAACATAGAAGTTTTAGACTGACATGAATTTACTAAAGAAAACATATTTACATACATTCTTGCTGTATTTTCCCTTTCTCTCTCTCTCTATGTTTTAAATTTGGGTCAGAGGAGGGGAGGCAGAGACAGACTACTGCATGTGCCCCAACCGGGATCCACTGGGCAAACTCACTAGGAGGTGATGCTCTGCCTATCTGGGGGTCTTGTTCCATTGCAACTGGAGCTATTTTTTTTTTTTTTCATTTTTCTGAAGCTGGAAACAGGGAGAGACAGTCAGATAGACTCCCGCATGCGCCCGACCAGGATCCACCCGGCACGCCCACCATGGGGTGATGCTCTGCCCACCAGGGGGCGATGCTCTGCCCATCCTGGGCGTCGCCATGTTGCGACCAGAGCCACTCTAGCGCCTGGGGCAGAGGCCAAGGAGCCATCCCCAGCGCCCGGGCCATCTTTGCTCCAATGGAGCCTCGGCTGCGGGAGGGGAAGAGAGAGACAGAGAGGAAAGTGCGGCGGAGGGGTGGAGAAGCAAATGGGCGCTTCTCCTGTGTGCCCTGGCCGGGAATCGAACCCGGGTCCTCCGCACGCTAGGCCGACGCTCTACCGCTGAGCCAACCGGCCAGGGCGAGCTATTTTTTTTAATACTTGAGGTAGAGGCCATGGAGCCATCCTCAGCAGCTGGGGCCAACTTGTTCCAACCAAGCCATGCTGCAGGAGGGAAGGAGGAAGAGGAGGAAGAGGAGGAGGAGAGAGAGAGAGAGAAGTGAGAGGGGGAGGGGTGGAGAAACTGATGGGCACTTTCCCCGGGAATCAAACCTGGGACATCCACATGCTGGGCCAGTGCTCTACCAACCTGCCAGGGCCTCTTTTCCCTTTTTCATGCACATTGGGAGAAGAATATTAAAAAAATACCTTTTCTTTCTTTTTTTTCTTACATTTCTTCTCTCATAATTCCTAACCATTTCTGTAAAAGCTTTTTAAAGCAAAATTTTTTTTTTTGGTCATTGGTAAAGCAGATAGAGGATTAAAAGCAAGTGTCTCTGAACTCTTGTCTAGGCTGGTGATGTGTAGTTGGGCCTCCGTGTTGGAGCTACTGGTTTCTCGGCTGGACTGCTTCTATTTCCTGTAGTCTTTGGAGATAAGGAACCTTTTTGTGTGAGTCCTAAACTTTGAAGGGAGAAGGAAGTTCTAAGTGTAAGCGTTGGTGTTCTGGATACTTTTTTCCTGTTTTAAATATTTTATTATGATTAAATATGATTTTAGAGAGGAGAGAGAGAGAGAGAAAGAGAGAAGGGGGGACCAAGAAGCATCATATCATAGTGATTGCTTCTCATATGTGACTGGGTAAGCCTGGGGTTTTGACCCGGTGACCTCAGCATTTCAGGTCAACACTGTCCACTGCACCAATACAGGTCAGGCTGGCTACTTTCAAGTAATTTTTTTTCTCCTTGAAATACTAATCCAATCCAACACCTTCAACCTGTCTTTTGTTATTAGTAATATGAAATTCAGAAAAGAAGGGAGGAATATTTAATTGGAAATATTAAAAATATTATATGTGTTTCTGTAATTAAATAATGTAAATAATCATAAAAGTTTAGTTTTCTAGTGTATTGAGGGTAGATAGAGTAATGGTTGGAAATGCTAAGTAATAAAAATAGTGAAGTGAATCTGTTTTTGTTTTTTTTTAAATGATCTTCCTTTCTTTGGGGAATTTATGAAGCTGCAGTTTGTAGGGCAGACTCCCAAATCCTCAGCCACCCTTATTGGCCATTTTCAGTCTGTGTGGTTTGCCCTACTAGCAATTAGTTCCTCAAACTAGGGTTGCCAGATGGAGCGAATAAAAATACAGTATACCCACTTAAATGCGAATTCCAGATAAACAACATTTTTTTTATAAGGAAGGGTAAATGCAATATTGGGGGCATTCTTATACTAAAAATGTATTCACTGTTAATTTGAAATTTGAATTTAACTGATATCCTGTACTTTGCCTGTCAATCTTACTCTCAAGAACTTTGCAAGCCCCAAGTAGCAAGCCAATGGCCTTTAAGTCATATTAATTGATGCCATGACACTATGAATTCTCTCTTTTTTATTTTTTAATTTGTTGGGTTGACATGGATTGCCAAATCATGCAGGTTTTAAGTGTACAACTCAGTATAACACCATCTACACACTGCGTCATGTCTCCCGCCCCAAGCAAAGTCTTTTTCCACCACTATTCTCCCACCCCTGACCCTCCTGCCCCTACCTCCACTCCTCCACACACCTTTCCTTCTGGCTATTGCCACTTTGTTATCTGATCTCTGTGTGTGTGTGTGTTTGTGTGCGCGCGCATGTGTGTGTGTGTGTGTGGGGGGGCGGTTTATTTGCTAATCCCTTGACTAGGTTTCTCTTCTCTAGTCCTTCCAGTTTTGTTTGCACTGCCTATGGTGTCATGAGTCAGTGGTTTTATACCAAACCTCTTTTGTACTAACTACTGTGATTATATTATTTAAATATTACATTCACCAATCAAATGTAATTGTGAAAAGAAAGTTGTTTCTAGGAAAACAAAGTTGAGTGTATTGCGATGACTCCTAAAACTTCAGCATTTGTTTAAATGCTTAAAATTTAAAAAGCTATCACTGCGTATGGGTGAGGCAGCTGCAGTGCTCAGCTGAGCCATACTGGAGCCTGAAGCAGTAGGAGAAATCAGTTGTGCTAATGCCATCTTGATGTAAAATACTGGTATTTTCTTATGGGTTTTCTACATGAATGTACATTTTTAAAGCACTGGTTTTTTGAGATTTAATTCACATACCATAGATTACATTTATTTAAAATGTGCTATTCCAAAAATTAATTCAAAATGGATTAAAGACCCACATATAAGAGCTGAAACAATAAATTACATAAATGACATAGAAGAAAACATAAGTACTAAACTCATGGACCTTGGCTGCAGGAAGAATTTATGAATTTGACCCCAAAGGCAAGGGAAGTAAAAGCAAAGATAAATGAATGGAACTACATCAAACTAAGAAGCTTCTGCACAGCAAAAGAAACTGACAACAAAACAAAGAAGCAACCAACTAATTGGGAGATGATATTTACAAACAGCAGCTCCAATAAGGGATTAATATCCAAAATATAAAAAACTCACAAAGCTCAGCAACAAAGAAGCAAACAATCCAATTAAAAAATGGGGAGAGGACCTGAACAGACACTTCTCCCAGGAAGAAATACAAATGACCAACAGGTATATGAAAAGATGCTCATCTTCAATAGCTATTTGAGAAAGGCAAATCAAAACTACAATGAGATAGCACCTCACATCTGTTAGATTGGCTATTATCATTATGACAGGTAACAAGTGTTGGAGAGGCTGTGGAGAAAAAGGAGCCCTCATTCACTGCTGGTTGGAATGCAAATTAGTACAACCATTATGAAGAAAGTATGGTGGTTCTTCAAAAAATTAAGAATAGAACTGCCATATGATTTAGCAATCCTTCTACTGGATATATACCACCCAAACCATTGGTACATAGACGCATGCACCCCCCATGTTTATCGCAGCATTATTTACAGTGGCCAAGACACGAAAACAGCCAATGTGTCCCTCGATAGAGGATTGAATAAAGAGGAAGTGGTACATATATATGATACAATGGGATACTACTCAGCCATAAAAAATGATGACATATTGCCATTTATAACAACATGGATGGACCTTGAGAACATAATACTGAGTGAAATAAGTAAATCAGAAAAAGTTAAGACCTGTATGGTTTTACAATTAGGTGGGATATAAAACTGAGATTCATGAACATAGATAAAAGAGAAGTGGTTACCTGAGGGAGGTGGATATGGGGTAAAGGTGGGGAAGGGTATAGAGAGGGACAAATATGTATAAGGTAACGGAAAATGATTTGACTTTGGGTGATTATGTACAACATAATCAACCATGCTATTGAAATGTTTACATGAAACCTATGTACTCTTATGGATCCATATCACCCTGTTAAAGTTAATTTTTTAAAATAAAATTAATGGAAATGGCGCCATGAGCTGCGCGTCCGACAGCTCTCCCCTAAATCACAACAAATTTATCAACTAGAAACAGAAAAATCTATCCTCGGAGCATTCCGGAATTCCACACAAACTGATAGCAAAAGGACTGTTATCACTTGAATCTGAGAGACGAGGGTGTGGAGGAAGCTACCGCAGGGACGTTCATTCAAGCCGCGAGGAAGTGAGCCTGTGGTGAGTTAGCCCACACTCGGGAGTCGCGAGCCGCCGCGCGCCGAGCCGCCGCGGGCCGAGCCGCCGCGAGCCGCGGGGCGCGCGCCCGGTCCGGTTGCAGAGTGAGCACCGCTTACGTTCCCAGTGGCCCGCGCACTACGAGTGAGAGTCGCCAGCCACCGGTGCCCGGAGCACCCCATTCGCGCACGTGCCCTGGGCATTCCACGCGTCCAGAGTGCCCTACTGGCCCGCATACCCAGGGGGCCCCATTATCCTGCGCCTGGTGCGATCCAGCCGCCAGCGGCAGGGCGAGCAGGAGAGGCTTGGGAGATTCTCTCCGTGGGCGGGGCACCTCACCCAGCCATTCAAGCTAACAATCAAGTGTTGGGGGAGGGGCGCGCGCAGGCAGCCTAAAATACCTTCGGGAGCACTGCTGCGACCCAATCACTGAAATTAGCTTAACCCATGAAATCTGCGCACCCTCGGTTCTAATTGATAAGATCTCTCTCAGTTCAGCGATCCAAGACAAGAGGCATGATATTTTTTAGTGCCTCTCGCTAAAGGGGCGGGGGCAACTTCTGATTGATAGAGCCTCCATATTCAGGGATAAACGCTAACAAGAAGGACTTGGCAGATAATAAGATCTATACTACACTAGTCGCAAGCAGAGACTAGTGCCTCTTCTTCCCAGCAAAAACAGGCTACAAAGTATGGAAAGCCTGGGTTGAGAGGTCCAACTGAATGATAGGCGCTGAACAGTCACCTTGACAACAATTGACTCCCACCCCCGCCTGATTACACTGGAGGCACTGACTGCCAGAGCCTTTCCCAAAGCTTTGCACTGAGTGGGGATAGAGTGGGGATTTCCCAGCTCTTTGAGCCTCTTACTCCCCAGGCAGAAGCAGTTGCAGCCTTATAGCTGGATCACCAGGCTGCTAATTCAGAAAGGGGGGACTAGGAGAGAGAATCCAGGAAAGCAAACTCTCTCATCGTTGGACCCTGCAAACGCCAACAAGCCTTGACCAGCAGCAAGACTAAAGCCAATTATATGACATTGCCATAGAATCCCATCAACTGCAAATCCCTACCTAAGTGTGACACAGGGGCAGAGCCTGGGGTACAGAGGCACCGACCAGGAAGAGGGAGAGAAAAGAAAAAGGAAGAAGTTAACCTCTCAAAATCAAGAAAAATCCACAGACTTTACAACTTGTTCCACTAATTCTTTTTTTGTTGTTGTTGTTTGTTTCTTCTATCTTATTGCCTTTATTTCCTCCACCTCGGTCCTTCTATTCTCTGCCCATCTTATGCTTCCCTTTTCTTGAACTACACTACCCATGAGTGTTACATTTTATTTCTCTTCTTCATCCTCACCCTCCTTTAAGGTTATACTCCAAAACACTTAACTCTCACTCTCTCCTCTTTTGTTTTTTTTTTGTCTTGCTTTATTTTGTTTTTTTTTCTCTTCCTATTTTATTTCCTCCTTCGTTTTTCTCTTTTTCTTATTTTTTCCTTTCTATTCGTTTTCTCTTTTCTCGTTTTACTTTCCTCCCATTTAATTCTCAATCACGAACAAATTAGTTAATTTGGGACTCAAGGCATTTTTTGGCTTTATTTTTCTTTTTTGCTTTTGTTTTTATTTTTTTTCTTGTTTGTTTATTTTTGTGGCATTTTGGGTCCTCCTAACCCAAGGTCTCCATTGTATTTAGTCTTCGCTCCACTTAATACAACAGATTTTTACTTATTATTTTTATTTATTTCTTCTTTATTATTCTTTTTTTGGTCCTTTTTTCTGGTTCCCTCTTATCCCTCTCATTATATCTCTTAGTTGACCATCACTTATAAGCAAATCATCTTATGCTTGTCTAAGATTTTCTTCCTTTTTTTTTTTTTTGCATTTAATAGGTCCCTACTCCCTTTTTTTGCCCTTGAACTCTTCACCCCAAATCAGGCCCTCCATTATAGGCACGATATTTCCCTGAGGAGGGGAGAGGAGGGAAAAAGAAGAAAGAAAAAAGGGGGAAATAATAAATTATTACTGTTTTTTTTTTGTGGGGTGTTTTACCTTTTTTTTTTTTTTTTTTTTTTTTACTTTTTACTCTTTATTAATTCTAATTAGTGCTATCAACAAGACCACCCTCAGATGCCGATAAGAAAGAGGAAATCGAATATTTTGGATACAAAAGAAAGAGAGGTAACACAAATAGATGTGGAAAAATCTATGGAGAAAAGACTTAACATATTGGAAGCCTTGGAGCTAAATGACAGAGAATTTAAAATAGAAATCTTAAAAATACTCAGAGATATACAAGAAAACACAGAAAGGCAATATAGGGAGATCAGAAAACAACTCAATGAACACAAAGAATATATTACCAAGGAAATTGAAACTATAAAAACAAATCAAACAGAAATGAAAAACTCAATTCACGAGCTGAAAAACGAGGTAACAAGCTTAGCTAACAGAACAGCCCAGATTGAAGATAGGATTAGTGAAATAGAAGACAAACAACTTGAGGCACAACAGAGAGAAGAAGAAAGAGACTCAAAAATAATAAAAAACGAGAAAGCCCTACAGGAATTGTCTGACTCCATCAAAAAGAATAACATAAGAATAATAGGTATATCAGCGGGAGAAGAAAAAGAAAATGGAATGGAGAATATACTCAAACAAATAATAGACGAGAATTTCCCAAGCCTGTGGAAAGAACTAAAGCCTCAAATTCAAGAAGCAAACAGAACACCGAGTTTTCTTAACCCCAACAAACCCACTCCAAGGCACATCATAATAAAGATGACACAAACCAATGACAAAGAAAAAATTCTCAAGGCAGCCAGGGAAAAGAAGAGTACAACATATAAAGGAAGGCCTATTAGATTATCATCAGATTTCTCAGCAGAAACTCTACAAGCTAGAAGAGAGTGGACCCCAATATTTAAAGCCCTGAAAGAGAGGAACTTTCAGCCAAGAATACTATACCCATCAAAGCTATCCTTCAAGTATGAAGAAGATATAAAAACATTCACAAATACAGAAAAGATGAGAGAATTTATCAACAGAAAGCCCCCACTCGAGGAAATACTAAAGGGGGTTTTCCAACCAGATTCAAAGAACAAAAGAAAACAACACCACAGGCAACAGCTCCACCAAGAACACAATAAAACCAAACTTAAACTGTGACAACAAAGGAAAAAAAGGGGGGAGAGGATGGAGATTAACAGTAGCAAAGGACGATGAAGTGCAGAAACACTTATAAGATAGGTACTACAATGAATATGGTAGGTACCCTTTTCAGTACTTAATGGTAACCACCCTTGAAAAAACCACCACAAAAACACTTGACTTAAAAAAGGTAGCAACAGAGGAAAGAAGTATGGAACACAAACAAACAAAAACAAATGATAGAAAAACAAAAGAGAAGAATCAAACTAGATACAAAACTAACAGAAAGCAATTTATAAAATGGCAGTAGGGAACCCACAAGTGTCAATAATTACACTAAATGTAAATGGATTAAACTTACCAATAAAAAGACACAGAGTAGCAGAATGGATTAAAAAAGAAAATCCAACTATATGCTGCCTACAAGAAACACATCTAAGCAACAAGGATAAAAACAAATTCAAAGTGAAAGGCTGGAAAACAATACTCCAAGCAAACAACACCCAAAAAAAAGCAGGTGTAGCAATACTCATATCTGAAAATGCTGACTACAAGACAGAAAAAGTACTCAGAGACAAAAATGGTCATTTCATAATGATTAAGGGGAAGTTGAATCAAGAAGACATAACAATCCTTAATATATATGCACCAAACCAAGGAGCACCAAAATATATAAGACAGCTACTTATTGACCTTAAAACAAAAACCAACAAAAATACAATCATACTTGGAGACCTCAATACACCGCTGACGGCTCTAGATCGGTCATCCAAACAGAGAATCAACAAAGACATAGTGGCCTTAAACGAAATACTAGAACACCTGGATATGATAGACATCTACAGGACACTTCATCCCAAAGCGACAGAGTATACATTTTTCTCTAGTGTACATGGAACATTCTCAAGAATTGACCATATGTTGGGCCACAAAGACAATATCAGCAAATTTAGAAAAATTGAAATTGTACCAAGCATATTTTCTGATCATAAAGCCTTGAAACTAGAATTCAAATGCTAAAAAGAGGGGGAAAAACCCACAAAAATGTGGAAACTAAACAACATACTTCTAAAAAATGAATGGGTCAAATAAGAAATAAGCGCAGAGATCAAAAGATATATACAGACAAATGAAAATGAAAATACGACATATCAGAATCTCTGGGATGCAGCAAAAGCAGTAATAAGAGGAAAGTTCATATCACTTCAGGCCTATATGAACAAACAAGAGAGAGCCGAAGTAAACCACTTAACTTCACACCTTAAGGAACTAGAAAAAGAAGAACAAAGACAACCCAAAACCAGCCGAAGAAAGGAGATAATAAAAATCAGAGCAGAAATAAATGAAATAGAGAACAGAAAAACTATAGAAAAGATCAATAAAACAAGGAGCTGGTTCTTTGAAAAGATCAACAAAATTGACAAACCCTTGGCAAGACTCACCAAGGAAAAAAGGCACAGGACTCAAATAAACAAAATCCAAAATGAAAGAGGAGAGATCACCACAGACATCATAGATATACAAAGAATTATTGTAGAATACTATGAAAAATTATATGCCACCAAATACAACAATCTAGAAGAAATGGATAAATTCCTAGAACAATACAACCTTCCTAGACTGAGTCATGAAGAAGCAGAAAGCCTAAACAGACCAATCAGCAGGGAGGAAATAGAAAAAACCATTAAAAACCTCCCCAAAAATAAAATTCCAGGCCCAGACGGTTATACTAGTGAATTCTATCAAACATTCAAAGAAGACTTGGTTCCTATTCTACTCAAAGTCTTCCAAAAAATTGAAGAAGAAGCAATACTTCCAAACACATTTTATGAGGCCAACATAACCCTCATACCAAAACCTGGCAAGGATGGCACAAAGAAAGAAAACTACAGACCAATATCTCTAATGAATACAGATGCTAAAATTCTAAACAAAATACTGGCAAACCGAATACAACAACATATTAAAAAAATAATACATCATGATCAAGTGGGATTCATCCCAGAATCTCAAGGATGGTTCAACATACGCAAAACGGTTAACGTAATACACCATATCAACAAAACAAAGAACAAAAACCACATGATCTTATCAATAGATGCAGAAAAGGCTTTTGATAAAATACAACGCAATTTTATGTTTAAGACTCTCAACAAAATGGGTATAGAAGGAAAATATCTCAACATGATAAAGGCCATATATGATAAACCATCAGCCAACATCATTTTAAACGGCATAAAACTGAGGACTTTCTACCTTAAATCAGGAACAAGACAGGGTTGTCCACTCTCTCCACTCTTATTTAACGTGGTGCTAGAAGTTCTGGCCAGAGCAATCAGACAAGACAAAGAAATAAAAGGCATCCATATCGGAAAAGAAGAAGTAAAGGTATCACTTTTTGCTGATGATATGATCCTATACATCGAAAACCCGAAGGACTCCACAAAAAGATTATTAGAAATAATAAACCAATACAGTAAGGTCGCAGGATACAAAATTAACATACAAAAGTCCATAGCCTTTCTATATGCCAACAATGAAATACTAGAAAACGAACTCAAAAAAATAATCCCCTTCACGATTACAACAAAAAAAATAAAATACCTAGGAATAAACATAACAAAGAACGTAAAGGACCTATATAATGAAAATTACAAATTTCATTGTTAAGAGAAATCGAAAAAGATACAATGAGATGGAAAAATATTCCTTGTTCTTGGATAGGAAGAATAAATATAATCAAAATTGCCATATTACCGAAAGCAATATACAAATTTAATGCAATTCCCATCAAAATCCTTATGAGATTTTTTAAAGAAGTGGAACAAAAAATCATCAGATTTATATGGAACTATAAAAAACCCCGAATAGCCAAAACAATCCTAAGGAAAAAGAATGAAGCTGGGGGCATTACAATACCTGACTTTAAACTATATTATAGGGCCACGATAATCAAAACAGCATGGTATTGGCAGAAAAATAGACACTCAGACCAATGGAACAGAATAGAAAGCCCAGAAATAAAACCACATATATATGGTCAAATAATCTTTGATAAAGGGGCCAACAACACACAATGGAGAAAAGAAAGCTTGTTGGGAAAACTGGAAAGCCACATGCAAAAGAATGAAACTCGACTACAGCCTGGCCCCGTGTACTAAAATTAATTCAAAATGGATCAAAGACCTAAATATAAGACCTGAAACAATAAAGTACATAGAAGAAGACATAGGTACTAAACTCATGGACCTGGGTTTTAAAGAACATTTTATGAACTTGACTCCAATGGCAAGAGAAGTGAAGGCAAAGATAAATGAATGGGACTACATCAGAATAAAAAGTTTCTGCTCAGCAAGAGAAACTGATATCAAAATAAACAGACAGCCAACTAAATGGGAAATGATATTTTCAAACAACAGCTCAGATAAGGGCCTAATATCCAAAATTTACAAAGAACTCATAAAACTCAACAACAAACAAACAATCCAATAAAAAAATGGGAAGAGGACATGAACAGACACTTCTCCCAGGAAGAGATACAAATGGCCAACAGATATATGAAAAGATGCTCAGCTTCATTAGTTATTAGAGAAATGCAAATCAAAACTACAATGAGATACCACCTCACTCCTGTTAGATTAGCTATTATCAGCAAGACGGGTAATAGCAAATGTTGGAGAGGCTGTGGAGAAAAAGGAACCCTCATTCACTGTTGGTGGGAATGTAAAGTAGTACAACCATTATGGAGGAAAGTATGGTGGTTCCTCAAAAAACTGCAAATAGAACTACCTTATGACCCAGCAATCCCTCTACTGGGTATATACCCCAAAACCTCAGAAACATTGATACGTGAAGACACATGTAGCCCCATGTTCATTGCAGCACTGTTCACAGTGGCCAAGACATGGAAACAACCAAAAAGCCCTTCAATAGAAGACTGGATAAAGAAGATGTGGCACATATACACTATGGAATACTACTCAGCCATAAGAAATGATGACATCAGATCATTTACAGCAATATGGTGGGATCTTGATAACATTATAAGGAGTGAAATAAGTAAATCAGAAAAAAACAAGAACTACATGGTTCCATACATTGGTGGAACATAAAAATGAGACTAAGAGACATGGACAAGAATGTGGTGGTTACCAAGGGTGGGGGGAGGGAGGACATGGGAGGGAGGGAGGGAGAGAGTTAGGGGGAGGGGGAGGGGCACAGAGAACTAGATAGAGGGTGGCCGAGGACAGTCTGACTTTGGGCGAGGGGTTTGCAACATAATTTAATGACAAAATAACCTAGACATGTTTTCTTTGAATATATGTACCCTGATTTATTAATGTCATCCCATTACCATTAATAAAAATTTATTATAAAAAAAAATAAATAAAAAATAAAATTAAGAAGAAATAAAATGTGCTATTGCATAATTTTTAGTAGAGTCACAGATATGTATAACTACCACCACAGTCAATTTTGGTATATTTTTGTCTTGAAGAAAATAAACCTTCTGCCCTTCAGATATACAAGTGGGCAAAAGTAGGTTTACAGTTGTGTGTATCAGAAACACAGTCTTTATTTTTGTATTATTATCCATTAATTATTATTATTATTATTATTTTGTATTTTTCCGAAGTTGGAAACGGGGAGGCAGTCAGACAGACTCCCGCATGCGCTCGACCGGGATCCACCCAGCATGCCCACCAGGGGGCAATGCTCTGCCCATCTTGGGGTGTTGCTCTGCCACAATCACAGCCATTCTAGTGCCTGAGGCAGAGGCCACAGAGTCATCCTCAGTGCCCGGGCAAACTTTGCTCCAGTGGAGCCTTGGCTGCGAGAGGGGAAGAGAGAGACAGAGAGGAAGGAGGGGGGGGTGGAGAAGCAGATGGGCGCTTCTCCTGTGTGCCCTGGCCGGGAATCGAACTCGGGACTCCTGCACGCCAGGCCGACGCTCTACCACTGAGCCAACCGGCCAGGACCCCATTAATTATTATTTATTACTGTTATTAGCCTACTTTTGCCTACCCCTATATATCAACCTTACCTCCCATCTTGTCCAGCTTTAACCTATTACTAATCTACTTTCTGTGTCCATAGATTTCCCTCTTCTGGACATTTTATATCATTTGAGTCATACAAATTGGTGTCTTTTTTACTGGCTTCTTTCAGTTAGTATAATGTTTTCAGTGGTCTTTCATTTTTTTAAAATTTAATTTTATTTTTTTTAATGGGGCGACATCAATAAATCAGGATACATATATTCAAAGATAACATGTCCAGGTTATCTTGTCATTCAATTATGTTGCATACCCATCACCCAAAGTCAGATTGTCCTCTGTCACCTACTATCTAGTTTTCTTTGTGCCCCTCCCCCTCCCCCTTTCCCTCTCCCTCTCCCCCCTCCCCCCATAACCACCACACTCTTATCAATGTCTCTTAGTCTCACTTTTATGTCCCACCTATGTATGGAATAATGCAGTTCCTGTTTTTTTCTGATTTACTTATTTCACTTTGTATCATGTTATCAAGATCCCACCATTTTGCTGTAAATGACCCGATGTCATCATTTCTTATGGCTGAGTAGTATTCCATAGTGTGTATGTGCCACATCTTCTTTATCCAGTCATCTATTGATGGGCTTTTTGGTTGTTTCCATGTCCTGGCTACTGTGAACAATGCTGCAATGAACATGGGGCTGCATGTGTCTTTACGTATCAATGCTTTTGAGTTTTTGGGGTATATACCCAGTAGAGGGATTTCTGGGTCATAAGGTAGTTCTATTTTCAGTTTTTTGAGGAACCACCATACTTTCTTCCATAATGGTTGTACTACTTTACATTCCCACCAAGAGTGGAGGTCATCCATTTTTTAACATGTTCACTACTTCATCCCTTTTTATGGATAAGTGATATTCTACTGTATGGATATACCAAACTCAGTGTGGATTTGATTTGCATTTTCCTAATGATTAGTGATGTTGAGCATCTTTTCATGTGCTTACTGGTCATTTGTATATTTTCTTTAGAGAAATTCCTATTCAAGTTTTTTGTTCATGTTTTGACTTTTTTGTTGTTGTTGAGATAGAGCTCTGAATATTAATCCATTGTCAGATATATGATTTGTAAATATTTTTTCCATCCTGTAGGTTTATTTTTCACTTTTCTTAGTAATATCCTTTGGTACACAAAAGTTTTTAGTGTTGATGAAGTCCAAATTGTCTATATTTTCTTTGGTGTAATATTTAATAATTCTTTGCCAGATCCAAGGATATAATTTACCTGTATCTTCTAAGAATTTTATACTTTGGCTCTAACATTTGGTTTTTGATTCATTTTAGTTAGTTTTATTTAGTATGTGGTGTAAGTTGTTCAAATTCCTTCTTCTTCTTTTTTTTTTTTTTTTTTTGCATTTGGCTATCCAATTGTGCCAGTATCATTTGCTGAAGAGACTGTTTTTGTCTATTAAATGATCTTGGTACCCCTGTCGAAAATCCTTTGACCATAGAAATATGGCTCTATCTCTGGACCCTCAATTCTATTCCATTGATCTGCTACATATGTCTATTCTTGTGCAGGTACCACACTGTTTGATTACCATTGCTTTGTAGTAAATTTTGAAATTAGGAAGTATGAATCCGCTTTTGTTCTTTTTCAAGACTGTTGGCTATTCTGGATCCCTTGCAATTCCATATGAATTTTAGAATCATAAACAGTTTCTATAAGGAAGTCAGTTGAGATTCTGATTGGGATTAAGTTAAATTTGCATATTACTTTTGAGAACATTGCATCTTAACAAAACTAAGTCAATCAATTAACTTATTTAGACCTTATTAGATTTTTTCAGCAATGTTTTAGTTTTCAGAGTACAAGTTTTGCATTTCTTTTGTTAAATTTATTCCAAGGTATTTAATACTACTATTAATGGAAGTGTTTTCTTAAGTCTACTTTCATATTGTTTATGGCAATTCTATACAACTCATTTTTGTATATTGACCTTATATCCTGCAACCATAAAAACACATTTATTAATTTTAATAGTTTTTTTACTCAGTTCCTTAGGATTATCCTTTTTTTAAAAAAATAAATTTATTGTATTAACATGGATTCAAGCATCCGACTGAATACAAGACCCTCCCCCACTTCCTATGTCCTTATCTATACCCCCTTTGCCCCACTCCCCCCAACTCCGAACCCCTTCCCTCTGGGACCTGCTGTCCTCCTATCTGTATTTTGGTGTTATGTGTATATAATTTCACTAATCCCTTCACCTTCTGTGATCCTATTCCCTTATCCCCCTTCCCTCTGACTGCTGTCCCTCTGCTCTCTGTGACCCCGTATCCATATCTGCCTCTATTTTATTCCTCAGTTCATTTTGTTCCTTAGATTCTACATATAAGAGAGATTATATGATATTTGTCTTTCTCTGACTGGCTTATTTCACTTAGCATAATAGTCTCCAGGTCCATACATGCCATCATAAAAGGTAAGATTTCCTTCTTTTTCATGGCTGCATAGTATTCCATTTTGTGTATGTACCACAGCATTTTAATCCACTCGTTAACTGATGGACATTTGGGCTATTTCCAGATCTTGGCCACTGAAAACAATGCTGCAATAAACATGGGGGTGCATATCTTCTTTTGAACCAGTGATTTGGTATTCTTAGGATATATTCCTAATAGTGGGATTGCTAGGTCAAGAGGCAGTTCCATTTTTATTTTTTGAGGAAATTTCATAGTGTTTTCCACAGTGGCTGTACAAGTCTGTATTCCCACCAGCAGTGCAGGACAGTTCCCTTTTCTCCACACCCTTGCCAGCACTTATTGTGTTTGTTAATGAGCACCATTCTGAACAGGTGTGAGATGGTATGTCATTGTGGTTTTAATTTGCATTTCTCCAATGATTACTGATGTTGAACATATTTTCATATGCCTATAGGCCATCTGTATGTCCTCTTTGGAGAAGTGTCTGTTCAGTTCTTTTGTCCATTTTTTTTAATTGGATTGTTTACCATCCTCGTATTGAGATTTAGAAGTTTTTAATAAATTTTTGTTATTAACCCCTTATCAGATGTATTGGCGAATATATTCTCCCATTGTGTGGGTTGACTTTTTATTTTGTTAATAGTATCTTTGGCTGTTGCGAAGGATTTTAGGTACATATAGTCCCGTTTGTTCATCCTGTCCTTTATTTCACTTGCCCGTGGAGGTAAGTCAGTAAAAATATTGCAATGAGAGATATCGGAGAGTTTACTGCCTGTTTTCTTCCAAGATGTTAATGATTTCGTGACTTATACTTAAGTCTTTTATCCATTTTGAGTTTATTTTTCTGAATGGTGTGGGTTGGTGGTCTAGTTTCATTTTTTTGCATGTACCTGTCCAATTTTCCCAACACCATTTATTAAAGAGACTGTCTTTACTCCACTGTATGCTTTTGCCTCCTTTGTCAAGTATCAATTGACCATAAAGGTGTGGGTTTATTTCTGGGTTCTCTATTCTGTTCCATTGATCTGTATGCCTGTTCTTTTTTTTAATAATTTTATTTTTTAAATGGGTGACATCAATAAATCAGGATATATATATTCAAAGATCAACAAGTCCAGGTTATCTTGTCTTTCAGTTATGTTGCATACCCATCACCCAAAGTCAGATTGTCCTCTGTCATCTTCTATCTAGTTTTCTTTGTGCCCCTCCCCCTCCCCCTTCCCCTCTCCCTTTCCCCCCTTCCCCCGTAACCACCACACTTTTATCACTGTCTCTTAGTTTCACTTTTATGTCCCACCTACGTATGGAATCATACAGTTCTTAGTTTTTTTCTGATTTACTTATTTCACTCCGTATAATGTTATCAAGATCCCACCATTTTGCTGTAAATGATCCGATGTCATCATTTCTCATGGCTGTGTAGTATTCCATAGTGTATATGTGCCACATCTTCTTTATCCAGTCATCTATTGACGGGCTTTTTGGTTGTTTCCATGTCCTGGCCACTTTGAACAATGCTGCAATGAACATGGGGCTGCATGTGTCTTTATGTATCAATGTTTCTGAGTTTTTGCCTGTTCTTATGCCAGTACCAAGCTCTTTTGAGTACAATGACCTTGTAGTATAACTTGATATCAGGAAGTGTGATACTTCCCCCTTTATTCTTCATTTTCAAGATTGCTGAGGCTATTCATGTTTTTTTTTTAGTTCCATATAAATTTTTGGAATATTTTTTCTATATCTTTGAAGTATGCCATTGGTATTCAATAGGAATTCCATTGAGTTTATAGATTGCTTTGGGTAATATAGACATTTTAATGATGTTTATTCTTTCTATCCATGAACAAGGTATATGCTTTTACTTGTTTGTATCTTCCTTGATTTCTTTTATCAATGTTTTATAATTTTTTGAGTACAAGTCTTTTACCTCCTTGGTTAAATTTACTCCTGGGTACTTTAACCAAATTTACTCCTGTTGCAGTAGTGAAGGGGATTGTTTCCTTAATTTCTATTTCAGACAGTTAATGTTGGTGTATAAAAATCCCAGTGATTTCTGAATATTAATTTTATATCCTGCCACCTTGCCAAATTCATTTATCAGGTCTATCAGTTTTTTGACTGAGACTTTAGGGTTTTCTATGTACAGTATCATATCATCAGCAAATAATGACAGTTTTACTTCTTCTTTTCCAATTTGGATGCCTTCTATCCCTTCTTCTTGTCTGATTGCTGTGGCTAGGACTTCCAGAGCTATGTTGAATAAGAGTGGTGAAAGAGAGCACCCCTGCCTTGTTCCTGATCTTAAGGGGATTGCTTTTAACCTTTGCCCATTGAGTATGATGTTGGTTGTGGGCCTGTCATAAATGGCCTTTTTAATGTTGAGGTATGTTCCCTGTATTCCCACTTTGCTGAGAGTTTTGATCATAAATAGGATGGGTGCTGGATTTTATCAAATGCTTTTTCTGCATTTATTGATATTATTATTTGGTTTTTATCATTTCTTTTGTTTATGTAATAATTCACACTGATTGATTTGTGAATATTATACCAGCCTTGCCTCCCCAGAATAAATTCCACTTGATCATGATGTATGATTGTTTTCATGTATTGCAGGATTCGGTTTGCTAATATTTTGCTGAGAATTTTAGCATCTAAATTCATCAGGGATATTGGCCTATAGTTTTCTTGGAGTTTCTTTACATGGTTTTGGAATGAGAATTATGTTTACCTCATAAAAGGAGTTTGGGAGTCTTACCTCCTCTTGAATTTTTTGAAATAGCTTTAGAAGGATAGGTGTTAGTTCTTCTTTGAATATTTAGTAAAATTTGCCTGTGAAGCCATCTGGTACAGGACTTTTGTTTGCTGGGAGTTTTTTTTGTTTGTTTGTTTGTTTTTAATAACTGTTTTAATTTCACTAGTTGCAATTGGTCTGTTTAGGTTTTCTGATTCTTCTTGATTGAGTTTTGGAAGATTATATGTTTCTAGGAATTTATCCATTTCGCCTAGATTGTCCAATTTATGGCATACAGATCTTCATAGTATTTTCTTACAATTCTTTATATTTCTGCTTTGTCAGTTGTTACTTCTCCACTTTCATTTCTAATTTTATTTATTTGAGTCATTCTTTTCTTGATGAGTCTGGTTAAAAGTTCATCAATCTTGTTTACCTTTTCAAAGAACCAGCTCTTGGTTTCATTGATCTTCTGTATTTTTTTATGCTCTATGTCATTTATTTCTTTTCTAATTTTTATTATTTCCTTCCTTCTACTTCCTCCTGGCTTTGTTTTCTTTTTCTAGTTTTTTCAGATGCAGGGTTAAGTTGTTTATGTGAGCTTTTCCTTTATTCTTAAGCTATGCCTGTAATGGTATGACCTTCCCTCTCAGGACTGCTTTTGCTGTGTCCCATAAATTTTGAGTTGTTGTATGTTCATTTTTATTTGTTTTAAGGAAAATTTTCATTTCTGCCTTGATCTCATTGTTAACCCATTTGGTATTTAATAACATGCTACTTAGCCTCCAAGTATTTGAATGTTTTTCAGTTTTTCTACTATAGTTGATTTCTAGTTTCATGCCATTGTAATCAGAGAAGATGCTTGGTATGATTTCAATCTTCTTAAATTTATTGAGACTTGTTTTGTGTCCTAACATGTGGTCTATCCTGGAAAATGTACCAAGAGCACTTGAAAAGAATGTATATTCTGCAACTTTTGGATAAAAAGTTCTGAAGATATCTATTAAATGCAGTTGATGTAGTGTGTCATTTAAGGCTGCTGTTTCTATGTTAACTTTCTGTCTGGAGGATCTATTCCTTGATAGTGGTGGGGTATTAAAGTCTTCTACTATTATAGTATTGCTGTTGATCTTACCCTTTATGTCCATCAAAATGTGCTTTATATATTTAAGTGCTCCTTTATTAGGTGCATAGATATTTACAGTGGTTATATTCTCTGTTTGGATTGCTCCCTTTAACATTATATAGTGACCTTCTTTATCCTCTACTATAGTCTTTGTTTTAAAGTCTATTTTGTCAGATATAAGTATTGCTACCTCAGCTTTTTTTAAAATTTCTATTTGCATGAAATACATTTTTCCATTCCTTGACTTTTAGTCTATGTGTATCTCTTGTTCTCAGTTTGGTCTCTTGGAGACAGCATATGTACCTGTCCTGTTTTGTTTGTTTGTTTGTTTTTTATTCTATGAAAGTACCCTATGTCTTTTGATTGGAGTATTTAAACCATTTACATTTAAGGTTATTATTGATATGTTGTTGTTTATTGCCATTTTATTTTTTAAATCTACAATTGTCTTTTTCTAGATTTTTTTTTCTTTGCTCTTTTTACAGCAAGTCTCTTCACATTTCTTGAAGTATTGATTTGGTTGTAGTGAATTTCTTGAGTTTTTTTTTTTGTCTGGGAACCTTTTTATTTCTCCTTCTATTTTAAACAATAGCCTTGCTGGATAAAGAAGTCATGGTTGTAGGTTCTTGCTTTGCATCACTTAGAGTATTTCTTGCCAACCCCTTCTGGCCTCAAGTGTTTCTGTTGAGAAGTTGGATGTCATCCTTATAGGGGCTCCTCTGTAGGTAATTAACTGCTTTTCTCTTGCAGCTTCAAATATTCTTTCGTTTTCTCTTAGCTTTGGCGCTTTAACTATAATGTGTCTTTGTATAGACCTCCTTGGTTTCCTCTGCAATGGGACTTTCTGTGTTTCTTGAACCTATGTGACTTTTTCTTTCATCAATTTAGGGCAGTTTTCAGCTATGATTTTTTTTTTTTGGCTTTTTTTGGGTATTTTTCTGAAGTTGGAAATGGTGAGGCAGTCAAACAGACTCCCACATGCGCTCGACTGGGATCCATTCAGCATGCCCACCAGGGGACGATGCTCGGCCCATCTGGGGTGTTGCTTCTCTGCAACCAGAGCCACTCTAGCGCCTGAGGCAGAGGCCATGGAGTCATCCTCAGCGCCCGGGCAAACTTTGCTCCAATGGAGCCTTGGTTGTGGGAGGGGAAGAGAGAGACAGGAAGGAGAGGGGGAGGGGTGGAGAAGCAGGTGGGCACTTCTCCTGTGTGCCCTGGCTGGGAATTGAACCCAGGACTCCTGCACACCAGGCCAAGCTATGATTTCTTTTAGGAAAAGTTCTCTGTCCCTTGTTTGGTCTCTTCTCCTTCAGGAACCCCTATGATGTGGATGTTGTTTCTCTTCATGTTGTCACGGAGCTCTCTTAGAGTTTCCTCAAACTTTTTGAGCCTCTTTTCTTTTTGCTGCTCTGCTTCTGTGCTTTTGTTTATGTTGTCCTCTAAATCACTGATTCGATCCTCTGCTTCATTGAGCCTGTTGTTAATTTCTTTGAGTACAGTCTTAATTTCTGATATAGTATTTGTCATTTCTGACTGTTTTTTTTTATGATTTCAATGTGCTTTTTGATGCTTGCTCTCTCTTTATTTAGATGCTCATTATGTCCATCGATTTTTGCTCTATGATCCTTGAGCATCCTAAAAATCATTGTTTTAAACTCTGTATCTGGTAGTTTGGTAACTTCCATCTCATTCAGTTCTTTTTCTGGAGATTTCTCTTATTGTTTCATTTGGGTTGCATTTCTTTGTCTACCCATTTTGTCTGTGTATAGGCTCCTCCTTTGGGTGTGCTGCTTGTGTATCTAGCTGAGTCTACATTTGATGCTTTCTGCCACCAGCTAGCAGTTGTGTTGGTTCTCGATCTTCTAAGGTTGGTGTCAGCTGTTGTTTGTAACATGCTGTGGGCTACTTGTCTGCATCTACTGCCCTTTTGCTGTTTGCGGCTGTGTTTTCTGTGCCTGAGTAGTGTGGGAGGGGCCAACCTGTGTATAAGGATCATCTTCCTTCTGCTTAGAGCTGACAGCAGCTCTGTAAAAGCTCCAATCTCCCTAAAATTTGCCTCCACTTTTCAGCTGCTCTATTTCTCTTGCAGCTCTTCTCAGAGTCTTCTGCAGAAAGACTATAGTGTCTGGCTTCACCCAACCAATTCCTCTACAGGTTGTAAGCTTATTGGGTTAGGACAGCTGATTTTGGGAATACAACGGTAGTGGGACCCCCTACTTTATGGGTCTCTTGGGCAGTAGCACAGTACAAGGATTGTGGCCCCTAATCCAGAGCCTAACCCCTCAGCCCCTGTTGGGTACTCAATTTTTTTTTCTCCCCAAGGTGAACAGCATGTTCAGATTGAGTGGAACCTATAGTCCCCTCTGCAGAAATTCTTATAGTTGATGAGAACTTGGTCTCAGGGAGGAAGACTGAGAGAGTCTTCTCCTAGGTCTGACTGTGCCCCCCAAGAAAGTAGCTATGCCCCTCGACCAGATCCAGCATTAGGCTCACAGGGACTCACACTTTGAATGTCCATGCTCCAAGCCTCTTTTCCTTCCCCCTTTGGAGTCTATCCCAGCATGGTGGGATATCCAGCACCCAGGCCAGCTGACTGTGTAGCTCCACCCTATCCAATGCACATGAGCCACTGTGCAGGTGCTGGTCACAGAGAGCAGAACTCACCTCAGCTGGGCCAGGTGTGAGGAACCCTTCATTAGGATACAACTCTATCAAGGGTTGTTAGGTCCTGAACCGATGGTCACTGCAGCTTGCCACTGGTTGTGCCATCCCTGTGTCTCCCTGGCAGAAAACTGGGACAGACCAGTGGCAGACACTACCCGTGACTGGCCCTCAGCAACCTTCTTGTAGCTACAAGCAATCCAGAGTTTGTGGCTGCCTCTGCTGGGCCCAGGTGCACATGGAAATACCAGCCACAGACCTAGGCTGGCTTTTATCCACACTGGGCCAAGGGAAAGTCCACTTAAAAGTCTAAGGTTCCGCCTGACCAGGTGGTGGCACAGTGTATAGAGCATCAAACTGGGATGCAGAGGACCCAGGTTCGAGACCCCGAGGTCGCCAGCTTGAGTGCGGGCTCATTTGGTTTGAGCAAAGCTCACCAGCTTAGACCCAAGGTCACTGGCTTGAGCAAGGGGTTACTCGGTCTGCTGAATGTCCACTGTCAAAGCACATATGAGAAAGCAATCAATGAACAACTAAGGTGTTGCAACGAAAAACTGATGATTGATGCTTCTCATCTCTGTTCCTGTCTGTCTGTCTGTCCCTATCTATCCCTCTCTTTCTCTCTCCCCCTCTCTCTCTGTTCCTGTAAAAAAAAAAGACCAGGGTTCTCTGATTCCTTCCTTCTGAAGCCTCTGTCTGCTGGTTGCTTGTTGGTTTCTAGTTTCGAGCCTGCAGCAATTCAGGGATTAGGAATGGTGGTGGGTGTGGCTTCACTGCTGGGCCTCAGCTGTCAGTCTGTCCAGAGTTTTTTCATAGACCTCTGTAGGGTGAGGCCCCAGGAGTCTGGTGGGTGTGGCCTCTGAGACCCAGAGGTGTGGTCTGCCCATCCACAGTTTCAACTGAGTCTGCTGTGGGTTGGAAGCACCAGTCACAGGCTTGGGAGAGTGTGGGGGTGTAGCTCTGGCCTAAGCTTCAGAAAACTGAGTCATTGACATGCCCCCTGCTTCCTGGACTCTCAGAATGACCCTTTGCCCTGACTGGAGCAGGGGAGACTCCTGAGGGCAGAACAGTTGCTTTTCCCCAGGTTGATGCCACTCCAAGGGAATGCTCTGCCCAAGAAAGATGGAGACTGCAGTACTGGAGAATGACTCAGCACAAGGGTTCTGGGGACTGTCCCCCACAGTGTGTCTTCCTGGGCCTCCAACTTTATACTGTCCTCATGCAACTCCAGTCCTCTCAGTTCTCCTTTCCCTGGAGCCCTGGGTAAGTGGCAGTGAACAAGATTTTCTGCGTGGGCCCTTTAAGATGGAGTCTGAGTCTCAGGAAGCTGTCTCTTTCTCGCAGACAGAAACCTGGTTCTTTTCACCGCTAAACTCTGTCTGGGCACCTATTCTAGGTTCTGGGGCTCTAGGCTGAGGCTCTGGGTCCCGGGTTGAGCACCTACACCTCTTAGGGTGACCCTCCCGCAGTCAGAGTCCCTCAGACCAGGGATCGGGAACCTTTTTGGCTGAGAGAGCCATGAATGCCACATATTTTAAAATGTAATCCCGTGAGAGCCATACAATGACCCGTGTACATTAGGCATTATCCAATAAAAATTTGATATTGTCCCAGAGGACAGCTGTGATTGGCTCCAGCCACCCGCAACCATGAACAGGAGCAGTAGGAAATGAATGGATTGTAATACATGAGAATGTTTTATATTTTTAACATTATTCTTTTTTTTTATTAAAGATTTGTCTGTGAGACAGATGCAGCCATCAAGAGAGCTACATCTGGCTTGCAAGCCATAGGTTCCCGACCCCTGCTCTGGACCCTCTCCTTCCCCTCATTCCTGGGAGCAAGGCAGCCCTTTCCATGTCTCAGCCCTTCCTACCAGTCTTGGTGTGGCTTTTTCTGTGAACCTTGGTTATAGAGTCCTCTTCGTTTAGTCCAAAGTTGGTTTTTCAAGGTGATTGTTCTTAATTTAATTTGTAATCCAATTTGGTCCTGGGAGGTGGCAGTTAGAACATCTGCCTACTCAGTTGCCATCTTGGAATTTCCCCTTAGGATTTTCTATATGAAACTCATATTACCTGAGAATAGAGATAGTTTTATTGCTTCCTTTCTAATCTGGATGCCTTTTATTTCATTTCCTTGACTAATTATCCTGCCTACTACTTACAACACATTGTGGAATAGAAGTGGGGAGAGCAGGCACCTTGTCTTTTTCTGGATCTTAGGGGGCAAGACATCAATCTTTCATCATTATGTATAATGTAAGTTATGGGTTGCTTTTTTTCTTTAATGACATTAACATTTATTTTGAAAACTGAGCTTTGACACTGTTAAAATTTTGAGCTTGAAATTTCATTTGCTTCACATCAGTCTTGGCTTTACAATTTAAAAATAATTGGGGGAAATTGTAAACATGCTTAAGCATTCTGAATTCATATCAATGTACAAATGTCTTTATGTTCTCTTTCTGTTTTCAAGAATACATATATGTAAATTAGAGTTTATGCATTTATTCTGGTGGTGAGGTTAATTTATTAAATAAGGTGCTATGATACAACTAGTAGGCCTATGTACCAAAAAAAAACCCCAAAAAACAACAAACAACCCACAAACAAAACAAAAACAATAACAAAAAATTCCTGGATCTAGATCAAATAATAAGCCAAATCATAAATAATTTCTACTTGAACTTTTTTGATTTATTAATCACTATGGGCCTGAATATAACACATGACGCCTACTCTGGCTAGGAAAGATTATATAAAGGATAGAGCCACCTGCCCTGGCCTTTATAGCTTCTTTCATTTTGTTCATTTTCTTAAACTTATCTGATGAACCCAGAAAAATTACTATCTTTATCTGGGCCTCCATGCTGATCTCTCTTGAATCCCTTGCACAGTAAAAGTTGAGTAACCTAATTAGTAAAGTGAGGATTTATATTGGAAAGGTTTTTGTCTGGAATTTTACTTTCTATGGAGCTGTGATTAGTAAATTGTCAACAATTTTTGCCATATTTGAAAATCACTTCCTAAAAGAGGTAAAACTAAATGTGGTCAGAACAGGTTTTATGGCCTGACCTGTGGTGGCACAGTGGATAAAGTGTTGACTGAGAACGCTAAGTTCACTGGTTTGAAACATCTGGGCTTGCCTGGTCAAGGCACATATTGAAGTTGAGGCTTCATGCTCCTCCCCCCCTCCTCTCTCTCGCTCTCTCGTTCTCCTCTCTAAAATGAATAATAATAATAATAAATTAGGTTTTTGTTGTTTTTATTTAATTGACTCTTGTGAACTGTGACTGAGTGGGATGTTAAACAGTATTGTAACTTTTTAAAAATTAATTGCCTTTTAAATTTAATGTTGAATATGATAAACCTTTACAGAAGCATATTACAAGTAAATACATTTTTTTCTATAATAGTGTTATGTTAATTACAGTAAACCTTAATTAAAGATGTTTCTGCCCTGACCCAGTGGTAGCACAGTGGATAGAGCTTCAGCCTGGGACACTGAGGACCCAGGTTCAAATCCCTGAGGTTGCTGGCTTGAGCATGAGTCATCTGTCTTCAGCGTGGGTTTATCAGCTTGAGCATGGGGTCACTGATCATGGGATCATACACATGACCCCATGGTTGTTGGCTTGAGTACAAAGGTTGCTGGCTTAAAGGCCAAGGTTATTGGCTTGAGCTCAAGGTCTCTAGCTTGCACGAGGTGTCATTGGCTTGGCTGGAGTCCCCAGTTCTAGGCACATATGAGACAGCAATCAATGAACATCTAAAGTGCTGCATCTGTGAGTTGATGCTTCTCATCTCTCTCCCTTCCTGTTTGTCTATCCCTTTCGTTAAAAAAAAAAAAAAAAGAAAAAAAAGAATGTTTCTTAATTTATTAGCTGATCATGGGTGGAACTCAATACATTCTTTTTAGTCTGAATAACAAGTAATATACAGTATATATTATATTTTACACATACTTTAGAAATGTATGTTATACAGAAGTGAGTAGACTTTTAAAAAGTCTCACCAGTGTAAATTCTTCAAAATTTGCTCACAAAAATTTTATTAAAAATATAGTCAAAGATTTTAAATATCTTTTAGTCATATATATCTAAGTTATTTTGGGAAATTATTAACTTTTTCTTTTTAAAGAAACACCATAGTGAATTTATCACTGGGAAAAATAATTTATTTTTGCTATTGTTTGGCTGTTGCCTGGTATTTAAAGCATGGACTTCAGATTTCAGCCATAGGCTGATGCAAAAACTAAAACCCTTCAGCTAAATACATCTTGTGCAAAGATAATAAAATGATGCAATTTTTCCTTTTGCAACACTAGAAAAATATAATGCAATAAAAGCTCTGTATTCCTTCTAGATTTTTCAAGAATCACTTGGAAGTTGATAATTCCATTATATTAGAGATGTAGTTATTTTTACTTTAAGATAGCTTGTGAATCCCGTTTTGCTTGGATAAACAGCTTTGTGTTAAGATGATTACTATAATATAAAACCACTTAAGAATTTTACCCTTTGGAACATAGAGGAGAAATTGAATTATGGTGTAACTCATGGAGATGGGGATAAAAACAAAAGCCTTCACCTTGCTTAAGCTCACCCCAAATGGGAAGTTTTCATAGATGAGTCGAGTTAATTTCCTTCCCCAGTAAAATGTGCAATAATTTTTTAGTTTATTTTCCCTGAATTTCTAAGGAGATGTCATTTGAAATTTTTTGTAATATTTTTTTCTTTTTTCTCTTTCGTTTTCTTTTTCTTGTTTGTAATACTTTCATGGGAAATATAGGATCTTCCATGCTAAATAGGACCTAAGACAAGGGTCGGGAAACTATGGTTTGTGAGCCAGATGTGGCTCTTTTGTTGGCTGCATCTGGCTCGCAGACAAATCTTTAATTAAAAAAATAATAACGTTAAAAATATAAAACATTCTCAGTATTACAATCCATTCATTTCCTACCGCTCATGTTCATGGTTGCGGGTGGCTGGAGCCAATCATAGCTGTCCTCCGGGACAACACCAAATTTTCATTGGATAATGTGTAATGTACATAGATAGTTGTATGGCTCTCACGGAATTACATTTTAGAATAGGTGGCGTTCATGGCTCTATCAGCCAAAAAGGTCCCCGACCCCTGACCTAAGAGGTGTTGTATTATCTTTTGATGGTAAAAATGTGAAAAAGAACAGTAAGGGGATATGACTAATTTGTTTTTAACCTGGCTGTGGATTTTTTCTGTTTCAAACACACACACAGAATTGAGGTTGAACATCTTTAAGTAATTTTTTTTCAACTACGATATACATTCAAAATTATTTTGTATTAGTTTCAGGTATATAACATAGTAACTAGACAATCATATACTTTACAAAATGTTACCCCTGATATTTTCAATACCCACCCGGCACCTTACATAGTTATTACAACATTATTGTCTATATCCCCTATGCTGTACTTTACATCCCAGTGACTGTTCTGTAACTTCCAGTCTGTACTGCTCAGGCCCTTTATATTTTTCACCCAGTTCTCCCATTCCCCTCCCCTGTAGTAAGCGTCAGTCTGTTTTCTGTATCTCTGAGTCTGTTTTTGTTTTATTTTTTTGTTTATATTTTGTGTTAGATTCCACATATAAGTGAAATCATATGGTATTTGTTTTTCTGACTGTTTTCACTTACCATACACGCTCTAAATCCATCCATGCTGTCACAGATGGTAAGATTTTACTCTTTTTTATTGCTGAGTAATATTCTATTGTGTTGAGTTGTGTGAGTTTTTTATAAATTTTGGATATTAACCTTTTATGATGCATTCTTGGTGAATATGTTCTCCCATTCAGTAGGTTGCTTTTTCATTTTGTTGATTGTTTTCTTTGCTGTGCAAAAAAATTTCAGTTTGATGTAGTCAAATTGGTTTTTCTTTTGTTTCCTTTGCTCTATGAGGTATATCAGAAAAAATATTGCTAAGAGAAATGTCAAGAGATATTAATGCCTATATTTTGTTCTAGGATTTTTATGATTTTGAGTTTCATATTTGTCTTTTTTTTTGTTATTTTAAAATTAATTTTAATTTATTTTTTGACATGTATTCAAGTGTTCCCACTCAATATAACACCCTCACCACCACTCCCGTGTCCCTCATTACACTCCCTCTGTCCCCCTCCCCCTAAATCCCTCCCTCCTTCCCTCTGGGATTTGCTGTCCTGTTATCTGTATCTATCACATTTAAGTCTTTAATCTATTTTGAGTTTATTCTTGAATATGGTGCAAGAAGGTGGTCTAGTTTCGTTTTTTTGCATGTATCTGCCCAATTTGCCCAATACAGTTTTTGAATTGACTGTCTTTACCCCATTGTATGTTCTTGCCCCTTATATCAAATATTAATTGACCTTATAGGTGTGCGTTTATTTCTGGACTTTCTAATCTGTTTCATTGATCTATATGTCTGCGTTTTTTTTTTTTGTTTGTTTGTTTTGTTTTTATATTTTTCTGAAGTTGGAAATGGGGAGGCAGTCAGACAGACTCCTGCATGCACCCGACCGGGATCCACCCGGCACGCCACCAGGGGGCGATGCTCTGCCCATCTGGGGCCTTGCTCTGTCGCAACCATAGCCATTCTAGCGCCTGAGGCAGAGGCCACAAAGCCATCCTCAGCGCCCGGGCCAACTTTGCTCCAATGGAGCCTTGGCTGTGGAAGGGGAAGAGAGAGACAGAGAGGAAGGAGAGGGGGAGGGGTGGAGAAGCAGATGGGCGCTTCTCCTGTGTGCCCTGGCTGGGAATCGAACCTGGGACTCCTGCACGCCAGGCCGACGCTCTACCACTGAGCCAACCGGCCAGGGCTATATGTGTGTTTTTATGCCAGGATCATGCTATTTTGATTACTATACCCTTGTATTATAATTTGATAACAGGTTGCTTAATACCTCCTACTTTGTTCTCTTTTTTCAAGATTGCTGTGACTAGTCAGAGTCTTTGTAATTACATATAAATTGTTGAATTTTGTAGTTCTGTGGATATGCCAGTGGTATTTTGATGGAAGTTGTGTTAAATCTATAGATTTGTTTGGCTAGTATGGACATTTTCACGATGTTAATTCTTCCTATCCAGGAGAGTGCTGTATGTTTCTATTTATTTGTATCTTCCTAAATTTCTTCCTGTGTGGTGTCTCAAAATTTTCTGAGTACAGGTCTTTTCATCCTTGGTTAAATTTATTCCCAGGTATTTTATTTTTTGATGCAACTGTAAGTGGGATTTTTTATAGTTTTCCTTTCTGATATTTCATTATTGGTGTATAAAAATACAACTAATTTTTGGATATTTATTTTGTATCCTGATACTTTACTGAATTTATTTATCAGTTCTAGTAGTTTTTTGGTGGAATCTTTAGGGTTCTCTATATAAAATATCGTGTCATCTGAAAGTAATGATGGTTTTACTTCTATTTTTCCTATTTGGATGCCTTTTATTTCTTCTTATTGTCTAATTGCTGTGGCTAGTGCTTCCAGTAGTATGTTGAATTAGAGTAGTGACAGTGGACATTTCTGTCTTGTTCTTGATCTTAAAATAAATATTTTAGTTTTTTGGGGGGTTGAGTATGATGTTAACTCTGAGTTTGTTATATGTGGCCTATATTATATTGCAGTATATTCCCTCTATTTTCACTTTACTGAGAGTTTTGAACATAATTGGGTGCTGGATATTGTCAAATGCTTTTCTGCTTTTATTGATATGATCATATCATTCATTTATGTTTATATGGTGTATCATATTAATTGATTTGCAGGTATTGTACCAACCTTGCACCCCAGGAGTAAATCCCACTTGACCATATATATGATTTTTAATGTATTGCTGAATTTGCTTAGCTAATATTTTGTAGAGGATTTTAGCATCTATGTTCATCAGGAATATTAACCTATAATTTTCTTTCTTTGTAGTAGATTTATCTGATTTTGAGATCAGGATAATGCTGGCCTTGTAAAATGAACTCAAGAGTCTTATCTCCCCTTGAATTTTTTGGAATAGGTTGAGAAGGATAGGTATAAGGTTTTCTATTAATGGTTTTTAAAATTTACATGGTGAGCCATCTGGTCCAGGACTTTTGTTTGTTAGAAGGTTTTGATTACTTCTTCAATTTTGTTGTTTGCCATCAGTCTGTTCAGATGTTATGTTTCTTCTTGGTTCAGTTTTGGAAGAATGCATGTTTCTATGAATTTATCCATTTCATCTGTATTGTCTTATTTGTTGGTCTATAGTTTGCAATATTTTCTTAAAATTAATTTTATTGCCTGACCTCTGATGGCGCAGCGGATAAAGCGTCGACCTGGAATGCTGAGGTCACCGGTTCAAAACCCTGGGCTTGCCTGGTCAAGGCACATATGGGAGTTGAAGCTTTCTGCTCCTCCCCCTTTCTCTCTCTCTCTCCTCTAAAATGAATAAATAAATAAAAATAAAAAAAAATTAAAAAAAATTAATTTTATTTCTCTGGTCAGTTTTTCCCTCTTTCACTTCTGATTTTATTTATTTGGATGTTCTCTCTCTTCTAAGAGACTAGGTAAAGGTTTGTCAATCTTGTTTATCTTTTCAAACTCTTGGTTTCACTGATGTTTTGTATTATTATTATTTTTATCCCACTTTATTTTTGTTCTGATCTTTATTATTTCCTTCCTTTTACTCACTTTTGGCTTTTTTGCTGATCTTTCTCTGCTTTTTTTTTTTTTTTCTTTTTTCTTTTTTGGGAGAGAGATTGAGGGACAGACAGGAAGGGAGAGAGATGAGAAGCATCAACTCGTAGTTGCAGCACTTCAGTTGTTCATAGACTGCTTTCTCATATGTGCCTTGACGGGGGGCTCCAACCTAGTCAGTAAACCCTTGCTCAAGCCAGCAACCTTGGGCTCAAGCCAATGACCTTGGGATTCAAGCTAGTGACCTTTGGGCTCAAGCCAGCAACCATGGAGTTATGTCTATAATCCCATGCTCAAGCTGGTGACCCTGTGCTCAAGCCGGTGACCTTGGGGCTTTGAACCTGAGTCCTCAGCATCTCAGGTCAACACTCTATCCATTGCACCACCACCTGGTCAGGCCTTTTTCTGATTCTTTTAGGTGCAATGTTCAATTGTTTAGTTCAGAGTTTTCTTAAATCTTGAAGTAAGCCTGTAATGCTATGAATTTCCTTAGGACTACTTTTGCTGTGTCTCATAGATTTGTGTTGTTGTATTTTCATTTTCATTTGTCTTAAGTATCTTTTGATTTCTCCTTGATCTCATTGTTAACACTTTCATTGTTTAAGAGCATGCTATTTAGCCTTTATGTCTTTGTATGTTTTTTCCTTTTTTCTTTTTACTTATTTCTAGTTTTATGCCACTGTGGTTGATGATGCTTAATATGCTTTCAGTCTTCCTAAATGTATTGAGACTTACTTTGTGGCTTAAAATCTAGTGTATCCTGGAAAATGGACCACTTACACTTGAAAAGTATATACTTTTTGTCTTTGGGTTGAAATGCTCTGAAAATATCAATTATATCCATCTGATCTAGGGTGTTAGTTAAGGTTGCAGTGTTCTTGTTGATTTTCTCTGTGGATCAATCCTTTGATGTCAATGTAGTGTTAAAATTTCCTCCTATGACTGTTTTACTTTATATATTTAGATGTTCCTATGTTGTGTACATAAATGTTTACAAGGATTATATCCTCTTGTAAGGTTGATCCCTTAATCATTCTGTGATGTCTTTCTTTTTTTCTTATTATAGCCTTCTTTGTAATGTCTATTTTTCAGATATAAGTATTGCTACCCAAGCTTTTTCTCCTTTTCCATTTGCATGAAATATATTTTTCCATCCTTTTACTTTCAGTCTGTGTATATCTTTCATTCTGAGGTGGGTCTCTTGTAAACAGCATATATATGGGTCTAGTTTTCTTTTTTTTTTTTTTTTTTTATTATATAATTTTATTTTTTTAATGGGGTGACATCAATAAATCAGGATACATATATTCAAAGATAACAAGTCCAGGTTATCTTGTCGTTCAATTATGTTGCATACCCACCACCCAAAGTCAGATTGTCCTCTGTCACCTTCTATCTTGTTTTCTTTGTGCCCCTCCCCACCCCCTATCCCTCTCCCATTCCCCCCTCCCCCCCGTAACCACCACACTCTTATAAATGTCTCTTAGTTTCACTATTATGTCCCACCTACGTATGGAATAATACAGTTCCTGTTTTTTTCTGATTTACTTATTTCGCTTCGTATTATGTTATCAAGATCCCACCATTTTGCTGTAAATGTTCCGATGTCATCATTTCTTATGGCTGAGTAGTATTCCATAGTGTATATGTGCCACATCTTCTTTATCCAGTCATCTATTGATGGGCTTTTTGGTTGTTTCCATGTCCTGGCCACTGTGAACAATGCTGCAATAAACATGGGGCTGCATGTGTCTTTACGTATCAATGTTTCTGAGTTTTTGGGATATATACCCAGTAGAGGGATTGCTGGGTCATAAGGTAGTTCTATTTTCAGTTTTTTGAGGAACCACCATACTTTCTTCCATAATGGTTGTACTACTTTACATTCCCACCAACAGTGTATGAGGGTTCCTTTTTCTCCACAGCCTCTCCAACATTTGCTGTTACCTGACTTGCTAATAACAGCTAATCGAACAGGTGTGAGGTGGTATCTCATTGCCGTTTTGATTTGCATTTCTCTAATAGCTAAAGAAGATGAACATCTTTTCATATATCTGTTGGCCATTTGTATTTCTTCCTGGGAGAAGTGTCTATTCATATCCTCTTCCCATTTTTTTATTGGATTGTTTGTTTGTTTGTTGTTGAGTTTTATGAGTTCTTTGTATATTTTGGATATTAGGCCCTTATCTGAGCTGTCGTTTGAAAAAATCATTTCCCATTTAGTTGGCTTTCTGTTTATTTTGTTATCAGTTTCTCTTGCTGAGCAAAAACTTCTTAGTCTGATGTAGTCCCATTCATTAATTTTTGCCTTCACTTCTCTTGCCTGTGGAGTCAAATTCATAAAATGCTCTTTAAAACCCAGGTCCCTGAGTTGAGTACCTATGTCTTCTTCTATGTACTTAATTGTTTCAGGTCTTATGTTTAGATCTTTGATCCATTTTGAGTTAATTTTTGTACAGGGGGAGAGACTATAGTCCAGTTTCATTCTTTTGCATGTGGCTTTCCAGTTTTCCCAGCACCATTTATTGAAGAGGCTTTCTTTTCTCCATTGTGTGTTGTTGGCCCCTTTATCAAAAATTATTTGACTATATATATGTGGTTTTATTTCTGGACTTTCTATTCTGTTCCATTGGTCTGAGTGTCTATTTTTCTGCCAATACCATGCTGTTTTGATTGTCGTGGCCCTATAATAGAGTTTGAAGTCAGGTATTGAAATGCCCCCAGCTTCATTCTTTTTCTTTAGGATTGCTTTGGCTATTCGGGGTTTTTTATAGTTCCATATAAATCTGATGATTTTTTGCTCTATTTCTTTAAAAAATGTCATTGGAAGTTTGATGGGAATTGCATTAAATTTGTATATTGCTTTGGGTAATATAGCCATCTTGATTATATTTATTCTTCCTAGCCAAGAACAAGGTATATTCTTCCATCTCATTATATCTTTTTCGATTTCCCTTAACAATGGTTTATAGTTTTCATTATATAAGTCCTTTACATTCTTTGTTATGTTTATTCCTAAGTATTTTATTTTTTTTGTTGCAATCGTGAAGGGGATTGTTCTTTTGAGTTCCTTCTCAGTTGTTTCATTGTTGGCATATAGAAAGGCTATTGACTTCTGTATGTTAATTTTGTATCCTGCGACCTTACTGTATTGGCTTATTGTTTCTAGTAGTCTTTTTGTGGATTCTTTGGGGTTTTCGATGTATAGTATCATATCATCTGCAAAAAGTGATACCTTTACTTCTTCTTTTCCGATATGGATGCCTTTTATTTCTTTGTCTTGTCTGATTGCTCTGGCTAGAACCTCTAGTACCACATTAAATAAGAGTGGAGAGAGTGGACAACCCTGTCTTGTTCCTGATTTAAGGGGGAAAGCCTTCAGTTTAGTGCCATTTAATATGATGTTAGCTGATGGTTTATCATATATGGCCTTTATCATGTTGAGATATTTTCCTTCTATACCCATTTTGTTGAGAGTCTTAAACATAAAATTGTGTTGTATTTTATCGAAAGCCTTTTCTGCGTCTATTGATAAGATCATGTGGTTTTTGTTCTTTGTTTTGTTGATATGGTGTATTACGTTAACCGTTTTACGTATGTTGAACCATCCTTGAGATTCTGGGATGAATCCCACTTGATCATGATGTATTATTTTTTTAATATGTTGTTGTATTCGATTTGCTAGTATTTTGTTTAGTATTTTAGCATCTGTATTCATTAGAGATATTGGTCTGTAGTTTTCTTTTTTTGTGCCATCCTTGCCTGGTTTTGGTATGAGGGTTATGTTGGCTTCGTAAAATGTGTTTGGAAGTATTGCTTCTTCTTCAATTTTTTGGAAGACTTTGAGTAGAATAGGAACCAAGTCTTCTTTGAATGTTTGATAAAATTCGCTGGTATAGCCGTCAGGGCCTGGACTTTTATTTTTGGGGAGGTTTTTAATGGTTTTTTCTATTTCTTCTCTACTGATAGGTCTGTTTAGGCTTTCTGCTTCTTCTTGACTCAGTCTAGGAAGGTTGTATTTTTCTAGGAATTTATCCATTTCTTCTAGGTTGTTGAATTTAGTGGCATAAAGTTTTTCATAGTATTCTACAATAATTCTTTGTATATCTACGGTGTCCGTGGTGATTTCTCCTCTTTCATTTTGGATTTTGTTTATATGAGTTCTTTCTCTTTTTTCCTTGGTAAGTCTTGCCAAGGGTTTGTCAATTTTGTTGATCTTTTCAAAGAACCAGCTCCTTGTTCTATTAATTTTTTCTATAGTTTTTCTGTTCTCTAATTCATTTATTTCTGCTCTGATTTTTATTATCTCCTTTCTTCGGCTGGTTTTGGGTTGTCTTTGTTCTTCTTTTTCTAGTTCTTTAAGGTGGGAAGTTAAGTGGTTCACTTGGGCTCTCTCTTGTTTGTTCATATATGCCTGAAGTGATATGAACTTCCCTCTTATCACTGCTTTTGCTGCATCCCATAGATTCTGATATGTCGTATTGTCATTTTCATTAGTCTGTATATATCTTTTGATCTCTGCACTTATTTCTTCTTTGACCCATTCATTTTTTAAAAGTATGTTGTTTAGTTTCCACATTTTTGTGGGATTTTTTTCCTCTTTTTTGCAGTTGAATTCTAGTTTCAAGGCTTTATGATCAGAAAATATGCTTGGTACAACTTCAATTTTTCTGAATTTGCTGATGTTGTTTTTGTGGCCCAACATATGGTCAATTCTTGAGAATGATCCATGTACACTGGAGAAAAATGTATACTCAGTTACTTTGGGATGAAATGTCCTGTAGATGTCTATCATATCCAGGTGCTCTAGTGTTTTGTTTAAGGCCACTATGTCTTTGTTGATTCTCTGTTTGGATGACCGATCTAGAGCCATCAGCGGTGTATTGAGGTCTCCAAGTATGATTGTGTTTTTGTCAGTTTTTGTTTTAAGATCAATAAGTAGCTGTCTTATATATTTTGGTGCTCCTTGGTTTGGTGCATATATATTAAGAATTGTTATGTCTTCTTGATTCAGTGTCCCCTTAGCCATTATGAAATGGCCATTTTTGTCTCTGAGTACTTTTCCTGTCTTGTAGTCAGCATTATCCGATATGAGTATTGCTACACCTGCTTTTTTTTGGATGTTATTTGCTTGGAGTATTGTTTTCCAGCCTTTCACTTTGAATTTGTTTTTATCCTTGTTACTTAGATGAGTTTCCTGTAGGCAGCATACAGTTGGATTTTCTTTTTTAATCCATTCTGCTACTCTGTGCCTTTTTATTGGTGAGTTTAATCCGTTTACATTTAGTGTAATTATTGATACTTGTGGGTTCCCTATTGCCATTTTATATCTTGCTTTCTGTTAGTTTTGTGTCTTGTTTGATCCTTCTCTTTTGTTTTTCTATCTTTTGTTTTTATTTGGTTGTATTCCATACATCTTTCCACTGTTGCTCTCTTTTTTATCTCATGTGCTTCTGTGGTGGTTTTTTCAATGGTGGTTACCTTTGAATAATGAAAAGGGTCCCTACCCTGTTCATTGTAGCGAACTATTTTGTGAGTACTTTTGCACTCCATCGTCCTTTGCTACTGTTAATCTCCATCTTCTCCCCCTCTTTCTTTTTGTTGTTGTCACAGTTTAAATTTGGTTTTATTGTGTTCTTCTTGGAGCTTTTACTTGTGGCTCTGTTTTTTTTTGTTCTTTGTATCTGATTGGAGAACCCCCTTTAGTAATTCCTGGAGTGGGGGTTTTCTGATGATAAATTCCCTCATCTTTTCTGTATCTGTGAATGTTTTTATTTCTCCTTCATATTTGAAGGATAGCTTTGATGGGTATAGTATTCATGGCTGAAAGTTCCTCTCTTTCAGGGCTTTAAATATTGGGGTCCATTCTCTTCTAGCTTGTAGAGTTTCTGCTGAGAAATCTGATGATAATCTAATGGGCCTTCCTTTATATGTTGTATTCTTCTTTTCCCTGGCTGCCTTGAGAATTTTTTCTTTGCTGTTGGTTTGTGTCAATTTCATTATGATATGCCTTGGAGTAGGTTTGTTGGGGTTAAGAAAACTTGGAGTTCTGTTTGCTTCTTGAACTTGAGGCTTTAGTTCTTTCCACAGGCTTGGGAAGTTCTCATCTATTATTTGTTTGAGTATGTTCTCCATTCCATTTTCTCTCTCTTCTCCCTCTGATATACCTATTATTCTTATGTTATTCTTTTTGATGGAGTCAGATAATTCTTGTAGGGCTATCTCATTTTTTTTAATTTTTGAGTCTCTTTCTTCTTCTCTCTGTTGTGCCTCAAGTTGCTTGTCTTCTATTTCACTAATCCTCTCTTCTATCTGACCTGTTCTATTAGCTAAGCTTGTTACTTCGCTTTTCAGCTCGTGAATTGAGTTTTTCATCTCTGTTTGATTTGTTTTTATAGTTTCAATTTCCTTGGACATATATTCTTTGTGTTCATTGAGTTGTTTTCTGAGCTCCCTAAATTGCCTTTCTGTGTTTTCTTGTATATCTCGGAGGATTTTTAGGATTTCTATCTTGAATTCTCTGTCATTTAGCTCCAAGGTTTCCAATATATTAAATTTTTTCTCCATAGATTTTTCCTCATCTAGCTGTGTTACCTCTCTTTCTTTTGTATCCATGATATTCGATTTTCTCTTCCTTAATGGCATCTGAGGGTGGTTTTGTTGATAGTATTAATGAGATTTAATAAAGAATAAAAAGTTTAAAAAAATAATTAAAAAAAATCGAAAAAAGTTGTTTTTTTAAAAAAAATTAATAATGAAATAAAGAAAAATAAAATAAAATAAAAATTAAAAAAAAAAAAAAAAAAAGGAAATTATTCCCCCCCTCCTTTTTTCCTCTCCTCTCCTCTCCCCTCTTTCTTGATAAAATCTTGTGGTGGACTGTGAATTATAACAAACAATGCCTGTGATGGAGGGCCTGAATTGGGGAAAAGTAATAAAGGGGCAAACAAAAAAAAAAGAAGAAAAAAAAAAAAAAAAAGAGCGTATGGACCCACAAAAAGCAAATAAGGAAAAAATTTGGGTCAAGAATAAAATGATTTGCTTTTAGGTGTTGGTTGTCTAAGAGTTATGATGAGAGGATTAAGAGGAAAACGGAAATATGGGGGGACAAATTAAAAAATTACTATTGTATTTAGTGGAACAAGAACTAGATAATATGGAGAGCCAGGGATGGGAGCACTGCTAGTGAGTTAAAAAGGTGAAGTAAAAACCCCCCAGAATGCCACAAACATAAGTTTGAGTCCCAGATAAGATAATTTGTTTGTTATTGAGGTTTGAGTGAGAGGAGATGTAAAGGAGAAAGGAAGAAACTAATATAGAGGGAGAAAAGAAAGAGAGAGAGAGAAAAAAAAAAAGAGGGAACCACTAAAAGAAGAAAAAAGAAAGGAGAGAGAGAGAGAGAGTTAAGGGTTTTGGAGTGCAACCCTCATAGAGAGAAAGGAAGAGAAGAGAAAAGATAATGGGAGATGTAACACTTATGGGTAGTGTAGTTCAAGGAGAGGAGAGAGTAAGACCGGCAGAGAGTTAATCGGCCAAATTGGAGGAGGAAAAAAAAAAGTATCAAGAATGAAGATAAGAGAAACAAACGAACAAATATAATAAAATGGGATAGGTTATAAAGTCTGCAGATTATTCTTGATTTTGAGAGGTTATCTTCTTGCTTTTTCTTTTCTCTCCCTCTTCCTGGTCGGTGACTCTGTACCCCGGGTTTTGCCCCTTTGCCACGCTCAGGTGGAGGTTTGCAGTTGATAAGTCTCTATGGCAATGTCATGTATTGTGCTTTAGTCTCGTTGGCAGTCTAGGCTATTAGCATTTATAGGCTCCGACAGTGAGAGAGTCCGTGTTCCTAGAGCCTTTCTCCTAATCTTTCCTTCCTCAATTAGTAGCCTGATAATCCAGCTATGGGGTTGCTGCTGCCTCTGCCTGGATAGTAAGAGGCTCAAAGAGCTGGCAACTCCCCACTCTATTTCCACTCAGCACAGGGCTCTGGGTAAGGCTCAGTCAGTCAGAGCTGCTAGCATAATCAGGCGGACTTTCCGGCCATTCAAAGACCTCTGGCTCTGCCACTCTGTCCGGTAACACAAGCGGGTGCCCACTTCCGGGGCGCTTGGAGGAAACTCTCACTCACTGGCGGCGCGCGCAGACCAGGATATCCGGCCAGCAGTCTCACGCTCTGAGTGAAACCCCCAACCGCAGGGAAAAGTTGCAGCGTTGGAATTGAGTCTCGCTCCGTCCCCGTGTGCGGCTTTTGCAAGGCGCTGGGGCGGCCCGAGATTCCGCTTTGGCCCACACAAAGGCCCCTGACTCTGCTCCTCTATGCGATAACACGGGCGCGCACTGCCGAGGCACTCGGAGGAATCGCTCACTCTTTATCTGCGCGCGCAAACCAGGATATGAGGCCGGCCGCGATTCCCTCTGAGTGAAACACCCTCGGCAAGGAAAATCTCCACCGTTGGAATTAGTTCTCACTCCCTCCCGTGCGTGGCTTTCCCAGGGCGCTGGGGCTGCCCAGAGACTCTGCCCTCGGCCCACAGAAAGGCCTCTGACCCTGCCTCTCCGTGAGGCAACACGGGCACTGACTCCCGGGGCCCAGGAAGAAATCTCTCGCCCACTAACTGCGCACCAACCAGGAGACCGGGTAAAATGGCCGCGCCGCTTGTCTTTCTTTGTTTGGGTTTGGCGCGAGTGTTAGCTTGTATTGCCCGGGTTGCCACAAGATCAGATTTTCCTTGGCTTGGATCTCCGTGCCACAGCCTGGTTCGGCCGTTTGTATTCACCCCCTTTGCCCGCCTCAGTTTCTATATTCACAGTTACCAGAGAAAGCCGCCCTGTTTAGGTTAGTGAGGAAGGCGGAGCATTTCTTACTCCCTATTTCCTTCGGGGTTTGGTTATATATTTAGCCAATTTTTCACTCAATCATACCTTTGGGTGTATTGCGAAGCATCTGGAAGCTCCAATTATAGGTTTTTCTGTTTCTGGTTGAAGATCTTGTTGAGTTTTGGGGGAGATTTATCGGTATCGCTTCCTACCCCGCCATTACTCTCGGTCTAGTTTTCTTATTCGTTCAGCTATCCTATGCCTTTTGATTGAAATGTTTAATCCATTTATATTTAAATTGATTATTGATAGGTACATATTTATTGCCATTTTATTCTTTGTAGTCATGTTTTCTTCTACAAAAAGTTCCTTTAACTTTTTGTGTGTGTAATACTGGTTTGATGGTAACGAACTCCTTTAGCTTTTCTGGTCTGGGGAGCTCTTTACTTCTCATTCAAAGTTGAATGATAGACTTGCTGGGTAGCTTAGTCTTGGTCTTAGGTCCTTGTTTTTTATCACTTTTGTATTTTATGCCCAGTAGTCCTGGCCTGAAATATTTCTGTTGGTAAATCAACTGACAGTCTTATGGGAGCTCTCTTATAGGCTATTGTCTTTCTCTTACTGCTTTTAAGATTATCTCTTTGTCATTAACCTTTGCTATTTTAATTATTTCATATGAACCTCTTTGGGATTATCTTGTTTGGGACTCTCGGTGCTTCCTTGACTTGTGTGCCTTTTTTCTTCACCAGGTTAGAGAAGTTCAGTCAGTCATTATTTCTTCAAATAGTTTCTTGACCATTGCATTCTTTCTTCTTCTTCTAATACCTTTATAATGCAATTTTCCCAGAGGCCTCTTATACTATCCTCATTTTTAAAATTATTTTTCCTTTTACTGCTTTGATTGGATGTTCTCTGCTACGTTGTTTTCCAAATTGCTGATTTAATTCTGTGCTTCAAGTTTTCTGCTATTGATTTCTTCTAGTGCATTATTTATTTTATATATTATAGCCTTCATTTCTGACTTTTTCTTTGTTATGGTTTTTATGTTATTTTTTATGCTCACTATTTCTTTGTTGAGATTCTCACTGATTTTCTGCATTTTTCTTATAGTTTCTTAAGCATTCTTATAACCATTGTTTTGAAATTTGTATCCAGTTCTTTTCTTTTTTTTTTTTATTTATTCATTTTTAGAGAGGACAGAGAGAGGGAGAGAGAGAGACAGAGAGAGAGAGAGAAGGGGGGAGGAGCTGGAAGCATCAACTCCCATATGTGCCTTGACCAGGCAAGCCCAGGGTTTCGAACTGGTGACCTCAGCATTTCCAGGTCGACGTTTTATCCACTGCGCCACCACAGGTCAGGCCAAAATTTGTATCCAGTTGATTGCTTGCCTTCATTTTATTTTGTCATTTTTCTGGGTATTTCTCCTGTTCTTCATTTGGGGCACATTTTTTTTGTCTTCCTGTTTTGGTTGCCTTTCTGCATTTTTTTTCTGTGTTATTAGGTAGATCTGCTATGTCTTCCAGTCTTGTTATGTTGACCTTATATAGTAGGTGTCCTTTGGGGCTCAGTTGCATAGTCTTCCTGATCACCTGATCTAGGTGCTCCAAGAAAGTCCCTAGTGTGTGTTATGTATGTCCATTTGTTGTAAATGAGTCTTTGCTGCCATTGGCCCATCCATGGACGGTGTATCAGGTGGCTAAGTATGAAAACTGACTCTAGTTGCAGTGTATGAGCTGCCGTGTGAAGGCTTATCCCATAGAGCAGAGTTCACCCCAGCTTGGTTTGGTGCCTGCTGAGATCTCCATTTGGGTATGCTACTTGTGGAGCTAATTGGGTCACCTCTGATGTGGTATGAAACCCAATACCAGTTGGTTCTGGGGCTTCTTGTGTGTGTGGGGGGGACTCTCATACAGGTCAATGTCAGACACTGCCTGTAACTGGCTCTGGGCTATTTGTCTGTAGCCACAAAGTGATCTACAGGTTTTGGCTGCCTCTGATGGACCTGGGTGAGTCTGGTAGGGGCCCAGAGTGGGTTTGAGACCCCTCTCATCTCAGTGTGGACCTTTGAAGCTGAAATATGACTCTGGATTCTGAACTGCCTTTTGTGGGTGTTTGGCCCACTGTTTTTTGCATCTCTGCCCTTCCTGTCTAATCTCAATGTAAATTCTGTTAATCCTTGGTTATAGGAGTTCTGTTCAGCTAGTCTTCGGTTGATTATTCAAGTTGATTATTCTCTAATTTATTTGCAGTTCTGGTTTGGTCTTGGGAGGAGGTCAGTGTAAATAAAAACTTCCATCTACTCTTCCACCATCTTCGATCTCCTATCAGTTATATATTTCGTTTTGTTGTTATTCTTCTGTGAAAGGCCTATTAAATACATGCCCATTGGGTTGCTCACCTTTGTTATTAATTCTTGGGGGAATACTATATGTATTATGAATGGAAAATCTTTGCCTGTTGTATGTGTTGCAGGTTTCCTCTTCACCCTCACCTGCAATGACTTAAGTATGTTTATGTTGCATTGTACTGTATAGAATAGTAATTTTTTTTTACTAACAAACATAAACAATTTTCCTTTTCTTTATGGCTTCTGAATTTTGTGTCAGCCCTTAGAAATATTTTATTTATGCCTCATTAAAAATATATTCTCCTTTATCTTCTTCTACTACTTTTACAATATTTTTTCACATTTACATATTTAATTCATCTGGGATGTGTATGTATGATGTAGATAAGATTTTAGTTTGCCCCTCTAACATAGACAGTTTCCTCAAACCTATTTATTGAGTTCATCCTTTTCCTACTGATGGCAACTACCTGATTCTGATATTGGATTCCCCATATTTTAAATTCTGTTCTATGTATGACTTTGTCTATTTTTGCACTAGTACCACACTGTTATAGTTATTATACCTTTATAGTACATTTTAATATCATTTGGAAAAAAATTGCCTCCACCCTAACTTTCTTTTAAAAAATATTTGGACTTTTCTATGTTTACTTTTTCAAATGAACTATAGATTTAACATGTGAAATATTTATCCCCCTCCAGAAAAAAATTCTGGCCCTTTGTAATTTGATTAGAATTACATTAAATTTCTATATTAATTTTTGATGAAATTTATCTTTCTAGTTTTGAGTTTTTCTATTTTTCAATGCTATGTGTATATGTGTATATTCATTTATTCAGATCTTAATCATTTTATGAACTTCAGTAAAATTTTATTGTTTTACAAGAATTTCACATTTCTTTTCAAGTTTATTCCTAGGCATTTTACAGATTTTGTTGGAATATAAGAAATCTATGTGTTTGTGGAAGTGATATTTCTGTAGTGGACAACTTACTGTGTTAGTTTTCCATTAGATTCTTCTGGACTTTTCATAAAAATTATCATGTTATGTATAAAACATTAGTTCTTAAAGTGTCATCCATGATCTACACAAACTCATCCCACACCAAGTGAATGAGAAACTCTGCGGGTGGGGTTCAGAGGTCTAGGTTTACCTTGCTTTCCAGAGGATCCTGATGTATACTCAGGTTTGAGGACTACTGATATAAATAATTTTATTTTTTCTTACCCATATTTCCTTTCTCACCTCTTTTTACTTTGAAGATGAATGTAACAGAGCTCAATGGATTATAAAGAATGAACATTGACTGAAGAGACTGAGACAGATTGCTAACTTACAAAAATAAGACTGAAGAGGGGAATGATGAAAAATGTACTATTCCTTAACCAGATGAATGTGGGGAAAATTAACCTTAGAGAGAGGGAGATTAAAGTATTATATAATTTAAGTTAAGGATTTTGGTGGGTAGCAGAGGGAGGCATGATTCAAAGTGAGGCATACTACAGTGACATCCCTACAGATAAAGAGTTGTAACATGAATTTGCAATAAATGAAGACAACTAATCTTTGGAATGACAATAAATATTTGTTAGATGAAGTTTGGCCCTTCTTATGAGGGCAGCAACTATTTGAAAATCAGATATAATTGCATTAATACAAGGATAACAACTTGAACATTGGTAAAAGAGCCAATTGCAATGAGATGAATGGTGCCATTAGACAACAATGTCACTCCTAAAGCCTGTTATGAGTAACAACATGAAAAGAGATGACTATGGGATCATACTGAGAAGGAAGGGGTGATATTATTTCACAAAGCAGTGGAACTGCATGATGTATGGTGTATATCTGTGGTAATAAAGAGCAAGATGGTAGTGACTGCATAGTGGTGACATGGCCAGATTGCTTCAATGATTATAGGAAGAAAACTGAAAATGTTGAGGACAGTGCATCAGCTACCCTGGCATGTAGACAGGAAAAGAGAAATTTATGGGACTTGGGGAATCTAGTCTTTTTGTAGGTGTTTAGATGTAGAAGTGGCTGTTATCATACCTCTCTGGACACCCTAGTTGTAGCCCAGAGTGCTGATCAGCAGGAAAGCAGGGAGACTGATCACTTACATAAAAGATGTGTTTTGAAATCAACTGTAGCTGTAACCTTTAAGACAGTACAACCATTATCACTTATAGCATTGCCCATTTCATTAGTGGTGTGTATGTGGGAACATATCACATAGTCCTAGCCAGCTTTAGATTTACTCTAGCAAACAATCACCACTCTGCTCAGCACCTAGTACTGAAGTGTTTTAGGGTTGGACTTCTTTAGTGCCACAGGTGAGACGGGAATATGGTGTCTGTCCTATGTGAAAGCTGAATAATTTGATAGTCATTTTGTAACATTTTAAAATATTAACTTTTGTATAACAAACTATTTTCCAAACAATACAGTTCTGTTTCTTAGACTCCATGTTTTGCCATTTCAAGATGAATTTGAATTTTTAGTGATGCTGCTATATATAACTTCAGTTTTGGAATTGCAGTTATGTACAATTTTTCTACATTTTGCAGCTTTTTTATTTTGTAGTGCTTAGCACTTTTCACTGGTCTTTTCTGTCAGCTTTTGTGAAGACAGTACTTATCAAAGTTTTATTTAAAGATGGACTATTATACAAATGCTTAATTTCTTTCATATAACATTGGTTTAGTTCATAAGCAGGGCTTATATTACATGTTGTGAATTTGGTTAGGCATATCAGAACTCATTACTTTTAAAGCTATTGATTCTTTGACAGGGTTAGGAAAGAGTGAGATGTTGGATTTTAATTAAATGCTAAATCATAAACTGGAATCTTTCTTTGAAATATTATCTATATGATAGGTGCTTGAGAAATACAGGATTTGTGAATTACTTAAAATAAATGCTTAAGAATAAAATTGAAACTTTTATGCAAGATATCTCAACTGTCAGAAACAGTCTTGTTAGTTTTATTTATCATAAGCTAAGTTCAATTTTTTACGGACAATACCACAATTAAGTCTTTCTCAGTTGTGTGCTCTGAGCAATGATTTGTTCCCCTTTATTCATGAGAATATCATGGCCATGGAGAAGTGTGTTTTTCTAAATTACATTGTATATCTGGATATATTTTGATCCTAGTCTTTGAAAACATTCTTTTTTTTATGCTGACCTTTATAAGTTATGTCTTGTGTGCTTACCTACATAGTCCCTACTTTAGGGAAGAGAAAATATGTTTTTGTTTATTTTGTATTAAAGTATTTCAACATACAGAAACGTACAGAGACCAATATAACACTCATAGTACTACCACTTAGCTATGTTATACCTTAACACTTTGCCATTTTTGTGTCAGGTTCTTACTAAAGTATTAGATCCAGGTACAGCCTAGTGTATCCTTCCCCGATTGCGTTCCTTTCCCTTCCTTTTTTGAGGTAACTACTATCCCAAATTTGGTGTTTATCATTCACGTGAGTATCTATGCTTTCATTACATATATATACAGATACTTAATGTGTATGTATACATATACATATATGGTATAATCTTATGTGCTTTTTAAATTTATTACCTACTGTTGTACTTATTCAGTTTGCATTTTAGTTTAATGTCATGCTTTTCAGACTTTTCTGCTCTAGTATATCCCATTATAAAAACACAATAAAATAAAACATTATTTATTTCCACCCTATATCCTTCTCCAACTACCACCTATTTCTCTGCCATTTATTAAAGCACAAGTTTCTGTCACATGTACTCATTTCCCCTCATTCTGTCTTGAACCCACACTAATCAAACTTTTGCTCCACCATTCCCCAGAAACCACTCTTATCAAGGTGCCCAGTGACATCTGTGTTACTACACTGAGTTCTCACTTCTCAATTCTTCAGGGTAGGACTGCTTCAGTGTCACAGATGGAAGCATTTGACACACGTGGATTACTCTTTTCTTCATCCAATAACACTTGATTTCACATTCTAGATTACTACATCTTCCTGGTTTTCTCTATTTCAAGGCCATGCCTCCTTACACCTTTTGCTGGATCTTCCTCAATTTTTATTTTTTATTTTTTATTTATTTATTTATTTATTTATTTATTTATTTTTCCATTTTTCTGAAGCTGGAAACAGGGAGAGACAGTCAGACAGACTCCCGCATGCGCCCGACCGGGATCCACCCGGCACGCCCACCAGGGGCGGTGCTCTGCCCACCAGGGGGCGATGCTCTGCCCATCCTGGGCGTCGCCATATTGCGACCAGAGCCACTCTAGCGTCTGAGGCAGAGGCCACAGAGCCATGCCCAGCGCCCGGGCCATCTTTGCTCCAATGGAGCCTCGGCTGCGGGAGGGGAAGAGAGAGACAGAGAGGAAAGCGCGGCGGAGGGGTGGAGAAGCAAATGGGCGCTTCTCCTATGTGCCCTGGCCGGGAATCGAACCCGGGTCCTCCGCACGCTAGGCCGACGCTCTACCGCTGAGCCAACCGGCCAGGGCTCAATTTTTATTTTGAAATAAATTAAACACAAAAATTTAGAATGAAATTGAGCGTTTCCCTCAAATCCAAATTCCCTGTCATTAATAATGGATATGAACAGTTTGTTTATGTATATATCTGTGTGTGAATTTCATATACTAAAACAATGCATTTTAAATTGTATTTATTTTTATTAATGATTTGTATTTCTTTTTAAAGTTTTAAATCGATTTTTGGATGGTGGGAGGAGAGAGGGAGAGAATGAAAGGGAGAGAAAGGGGGGAGAAGCAGAAAGCATCTACTCGTTGTAGTTGTTTCCTGTGTGTCTTGACTGAGCAAGCCTAGGGATCTGAATTGAGGACCTAAGCATTCCAGATTGCCACTTTATCCACTGTGCTACCACAGGTCAAGCAATTTGTATTACTTTTATGTTTACTTCTTGTTTATATTATTTTCTCAGCTTTATAATAGTGTTTTATTGTTTATTTATTAATCGTGTGTGTGTGTGTGTAAGTTAAAATTATTAGCCCTCTGTTGTCTGCTGTGGTGACTATTTTGTCCTAGTTTATCATGTACCGTTTGAATTTGTGGTAATTTTGAAGTACACAGTTCTAATTTTTTGTACATTCAGACCTAACAGTTTTTTTTTATGGTTCCTAGATTTTAGGTACTGCTTACTTCTCCACTGAATGATTAGACATAATTTCACTTGTGTTTTTTTTGGTACTGTTTCAGTTTTATTTTTTACCTTTAACGCTTTGATCCTTCTGAAATTTATTTAGGTTACCCTTATGTAAAGTAGTGTACAACCGATTTATTTTTCTCAGTGGCTACTCAATTGTTCCACACTTACTTTCAACTATCTCTTTCCCTTTGTTTGAAGGCTGCCTTTACCATAGAGTCATTACCTGATGTATTTGAGTTCCTCATAAGTTCTTGAAGGAATTTATTTTTGTCTTATTTTTCAAATCTCTTATTTTGTCTTATTTTTCAAGTGTGGTTCTCCCCATGCATATTGCCTCATTGAAAACTATCATCGCTGACTTTGTAACTGTTAAATGAATTAGCTGTATCTTTCTTGGTCTGGGTAGAGCTTGAAACAGTTGAATCCCCTCTGACTCCTCTCTGTACCACACTTCCTCATTACTTGTTATCTCACAGTTCTCTTAGTTTTCCTCCTACCTATTCTCTCTTTTCTTTTATAGCTTGTCTTCCTGTTTCTTGTACAATAATGCTCTTTGGAATTCCACCTTCCCCATGGCAAATACACTCTTGAGTAATATTTCCCAATCTCATCACTCCAGCTGTTACTTAACTGGCTAAATATTCCTATATTTTCATTTCTAGTTTCAGTCTAAATCTAGGTCTATGTACCCAGTTTTCTATTAGTTACTATACAGTGTGTCCTATGGTACTTTAATACATCTATACCAAACCTTGCTTTCTATATTCTTCCTTCTTCCCTGTATCCTACCTCACTCAATATCATCACCATTTCCCCCACATACCTAAATAGATTTTGTCTTTGATGTCTCCTTTTCCCTTTGATATCTGTCAGTGACCTTTAGTCATAAGTCCTAGTTCTCTCTGGTTATCTCCATAGCCTTATCTGTCCCCTTTTTTCATGCCTTGTTTATGGAAATAGTTTCTTAACTGGTCTTCATACTTTTAGTCTCTCTCTCTCTCTCTCTTTGATCTTTACCCACATTTCAGGCAGTGTTAATTTTCTAATACATATAAAATAGTTGGTTTTAGTTAAACCTTGCTTAAATCTATCACCTATTTTTACTCCTCCATTAAAATGAGAGTAAAGAAATGGAAAAAATCAAAAGGTCAAAAAACCCCAAAAAACAATAACAAAACCCCAGAGTAGAAACATTGACAAATGTAAGATTGAAACTGATTTTTTTTACTTAGAGCAAAGGAAGCTACAACATCGAAATCTCCCCCTACATTGACATTTGAGAGAAACCAATTAATTCTTCCCATAGAACTCCTAATGTCTCAAGACTTGGAGTCACCCAATCTAGGAAAGGCAGGAATGAATTACGAGATTAAAAATACGGACTCTTTTTTGAAAATCTTCATAATAAGTGGCTAGCGTCCCATGTCTGGTCACCCATTCTCTGCTCCTTAGAAGACCAGAGGTTTCTTATCTGGAGAATTTGAATGGGAGCGCCCCAGACTCAGAGATCCAGATACAACAGGTGGATAGGTTGAAACAATGGAATTAAATGAAAGTTTGTATACTTAATTTTGGTACCTATATGTCCTAGTCTAGATGCAATTGGTTAAAAGGGACATGGTTTTGGGAGGGTAGGTCAGCTGGTTAAAGCATCCTCCTGATATGCCAAGGTTGTAGGTTCAATCCCCAGTCAGGGCACATACAGGAATCAACCACTGAACGCATAAATGAGTGGAACAAAAAAACTGATTTTCTCTGTCCCTCTCTCCTTTCCTCTCTCTCTAAAAATCAATAAAAGATATTTTAAAAATAAAAAAGGGATCATGAATTATTTTTTTCCACATTTCCCAGATTCTTGATAAGTAATCTTGATATGGTTGGGTTTTTTTTCTTGGTACATCTAAAAAACTGTAGCCTAAACAAAGTAAAAATTCTTTAAAATCTTAAAAGTCTTTCAACAATTAAACATTTTAGAAAAGATAAGTCTTGGTTGGTTGATTTTGAGATGCTTAAATTTATTTTATTTTATTTATGTTGCTCAATTTTTAATGCTGTGATGGGATTATAAACATAAAAAGAAGACCATGCAAACAGACATAATGTTATATTGCCATTTGATTTGTTTCATTTTTAGAATTATGAAGATCCAAGAAATAGAGTGCTCTATTCCTTTCTACTTTTGCTTTTGTCTCTAAATTAAGTGGTGGAAAGAGAGCAGGCAACAATGAAGAAAACCTTTTTCCTTTCTCTAGATAATGCTTTTGGGTCTTCATATAGTTTTATAACAAACATAATTATATGAACAAACTAAATTGCACCTTCCCAATGCAATAAGTTGACTTTATTAATAAGAAATATTTAATTAAAGACACAGTTTTGCTTCCCAATGTATTTGAAGTTAATAGAATACATTAAATATACTCAACATCTCCAACACAAAGCATTCACATTACTAAAAACCAGTATATTAGATAAACTTCAGTTTACTTCAAACTTACTTGCTGTTCCTTTCCCATAAAAAATAACAGGTAGAACCAAAACAAAAATTCAGTGCAGACCAAGAAAGCAACAATTTTATCTCAGGAACCTATTTTATGCCTTTAGATTTCAAAGTATTATACCTTTCAAGCCTTAATTTTGATCAACCACTTCTAAAGCTGTGGACCCTGCTTATGGGCTTCTCAGGCTTTTAGTCCCCCTGGTAGTGTGGGAATTAGTCCTGTCTGTATCTACTTGGCAAATATTTGCCTCAACTCTTTGCTTTAACTTCTCTTGTCTAACCCAATTACACAGACTCCTCAGTTCTTCTGATTCTCATTTAATCTACCTTGTGTATACTTGGTTGTTTGTCCATGGGTAACTGTTAGCTAATGATTTCACATGAAATTTAGTCAATACTATTTAATGATTCAGTTAGGCATTATGTAGATATTTTGACTCTTCTAGATTGAGTTTTTTTCTTTTTCCTTCCCTTCCCTTCCCTCTCTTCCCCTCCACCCCTTTTCTTTTCCTTTCTCCTTTCTCTTTTCCTTTTTCTTTTCTTTCTTTTATCTTTTCTTCTTCCCTTCCCTTCCCTTTCCTTCTCTTTTCTTTTCTTTATTTTTTCTTTTTTAGAGAGAGGCAGGAACATGGAACTGCTCCCATATATGCTGTGACTGGGAAATCCAACCAGCAACCGCCATCTCTGTGAAGACATGCCAACTGACCGAGCTATCTGGCCAGGGCTTAATTTATTTTCTATTTTCAGAGAAACAGAGAGAGGAAGGGAGAGAGAGGAGAGAGGGAAGGGAAGCATTTATTTGTTGTTCTACTCAGTCATGCACTCATTGATGCTTCCCATGTGTGCCCTGACTGGGGAATCAAACCCACAACCCTGTTGTTTAGGGACGATGCTTTTATTTTTTTTTTAAATATTTTATTTATTGATTTTTTAGAGAGAGAGGAGTGAGAGAGAGAGACAGAGAGAGAGAGAGAAGGGGGAGGAGCAGGAAGCATCAACTCCCATATGTGCCTTGACCAGGCAAGCCCAAGGTTTCAAACCGGCGACCTCAGTGTTCCAGGTCGACGCTTTATCCCACTGCGCCACCACAGGTCAGGCCAAGGGACGATGCTTTTAAGTGACTGAGCTAACCAGCCAGGACCCAGATTGAGTTGCTTCATTTTCTAGTTTTCTAAGTTATCATATGGACATTAGGTACATGGACATTTATTTTGAATTTCTATCACAAAATATAGAAAATGCTACAAAGGTTGCATAATTTGACAAAACTAGTATTGATTTTTATAGTAAATACTGACTTCTTTCCCTCCCGAACAGGTCCTTTTCCAACTTGTAGAGGTGATGGATCATCTGCATCTCGGCGAATCAGTTGCTGCAGTGCTCCGTAACAGGTATATTTATGGAATCAATTTACCTTATAAGTTACCCAGTGTCTCTCCTGCCTATTTTCATAGCTAACATAATTGCTACTCAATAAGTATTTGTTGACTCTCTGGCATAAAATAAGTGCATTTGCTATATGAATGAATGAATGACTGACAAAGAAATGGAATGAAGAGCACATTAGTGATTATGTATTCTGAGCTAATGCAAAAATAAAAATACATAATTAGAACCCATAATTAATATAAATTGTGAAGACATGGAATTCAGTCATTGGAGCTATTAATTGGGATTTTATTTTTAAGCATATCAATAAGAATACAGGTATCCATTGCTTAAGAACAGGTGTCTGAACAAGTATTTTTAAACAGTATGGCCTCTGTGATAGTGTGTACATTTCTGTTGCTTAACTATCCAATTAATCTAGCTAATGTGGTCAACACCTGATAATAACAAAATTATATTGAATGTCAACTATAATAAAAAAATAGAATTTACAAATATCTAATTAAAACTTTTCCAGAGAGTCATAAGAAATTTAGAAGTTCCTCTGACAATTTAGAATTTTAAATTCATGGTTTAAAGAAACATAGTCTTTGCTTTGAAGGTATGGAAGAGTACCCCTTATTCCCAATAGTTTAGTTGTATGGTTTGTGCAAAGCATTTGAATAATGTGCTGGATTGTTTATATCATGGCTCTGACACTTAATAGTGCATGAAATTGGGATAATAATAATACCTACATCTCAGAATTGTTTTGAGATTAAATAAGTGTCTGTGGTGTGTATGTGAAGAGAGATAGAAAATGTCAAATAGTACATGATATGTCATATATGGTATATGGTGCTAGTATTGAAATATAAATGTGGGATTTTAACTATTTTGACAATATAATAATTGGTTTTGCAATCTAAGGTACTTTAAAATATAAGTGTGTCTTAAAAGAATATGAAAAGAGGGAAAAGATTGAAGTATGAAGTGGACATATATAAAGTCATTGTTATTTGTTAGATACTATACCAGGAATTTTACACAATAATCTCATTAAGTAAATATTATATGAATGGTGACTGTTGGAATGTGTCATATCATCTGGGCAAGGGGCTGTAAGGTAGACTTGATCCAAGATACAGAAAGCAAGAGAATCATAGCAAGAATAATGTACGGGTATGTTGGGTGAAAATATAGAAGAGAATGATAATTGGGAGACGTTAAATTGCTAACGTGAAATCGAGCATGCAGAGTTGAAGCCTTGCTGAATAGGAGGGTCTATACCACACAGTTAGAAGAGGAAATGGATAACTGAAGTGACTATAGAATACTTGAATTTGTTTGTTTTTATTATTTTTATGAAGGTATAATTACATACAGTAAAAAAACCCCATTTAAATATACATCATGGGAGTGACGTCACGGAAATGGCGCCGTGAGCAGCGCGTCCGACAGATCTCCCCAAAATCACAACAAATTTATCAACTAGAAACAGGAAAATTTATCTTCGGAGCATTCCGGAGTTCCACACAAACTGAAAGCAAAGGGACTGTTATCACTTGGATCTGGGAGATGAGGGTGTGGAGGAAGCTACCGCAGGGTCGTTCATTCAAGCCGCGAGGAAGTGCGCCTGTGGTGGTGGTGAGTCAGCCCATACTCGGGAGCCGCGAGCCGCCGCCGCGAGCAGCGCCCGGCTCGGTTGCAGAGCGAGCACCGCTGCCGCAAGCAGCCGCCGCGAGCAGCCGCGGGCAGCGCCCGGTTCGGTTGCGGAGCGAGCGCCGCTGACGTTCCCAGCGGCTCGCGCACGGGGAGCGGGAGAGGCCCCAGGGCAGTATTCCCTACTTGGGAGATTCTCTCCGCGGGCGGGGCACCTCACCCAGCCATTCAAGCTAACAATCAAGCGTTGGGGGAGGGGCGCGCGCAGGCAGCCTGAAATACCTTCGGGAGCACAGCTGTGACCCAATTACTGAAATTAACTTAACCCGTGAAATCTCCGCACCCTCAGTTCTAATTGATAAGATCTCTCTCAGTTCACCGACCCAAGACAAGAGGCGTGATATTTTTTAGTGCCTCTCGCTAAAGGGGCGGGGGCAACTTCTGATTGATAGAGCCTCCATATTCAGGGATAAACACTGACAAGAAGGACTTGGCAGATAATAAGATCTATACTACACTAGTCGCAAGCAGAGACTAGTGCCTCTTCTTCCCAGCAAAAACAGGCTACAAAGTGTGGAAAGCCTGGGTTGAGAGGTCCAACGGAATGCTAGGCGCTGAACAGTCACCTTGACAACAATTGACTCCTACCCCCGCCTGATTACACTGGAGGCCCTGACTGCCATAGCCTTTCCCAAAGCCTTGCACTGAGTGGGGATAGAGTGGGGATTTCCCAGATCTTTGAGCCTCTTACTCCCCAGGCAGAAGCAGTGGCAGCCTTATAGCTGGATCACCAGGCTGCTAATTCAGGAAGGGGGGACTAGGAGAGAGAATCCAGGAAAGCAAACTCTCTCATCGTTGGACCCTGCAAACGCCAACAAGCCTTGACTACCAGCAAGACTAAAGCCAATTATATGACATTGCCATAGAATCCCATCAACTGCAAATCCCTACCTAAGTGTGACACAGGCGCAGAGCCTGGGGTACAGAGTCACCGACCAGGAAGAGGGAGAGAAAAGAAAAAGGAAGAAGTTAACATCTCAAAATCAAGAAAAATCCACAGACTTTACAACTTGTTCCACTAATTTTTTTTTTTTTTGTTGTTGTTTGTTTCTTCTATCTTATTGCCTTTATTTCCTCCACCTCGGTCCTTATATTCTCTGCCCTCCTTATGCTTCCCTTTTCTTGAACTACACTACCCATAAGTGTTACATTTTATTTCTCTTCTTCATCCTCACCCTCCTTTAAGATTATACTCCAAAACACTTAACTCTCACTTTCTCCTCTTTTGTTTTTTTTTTTTTGCTTTATTTTGTTTATTTCCCTTCCTTTTTTATTTCTTCCTTCGTTTTTCTCTTTTTCTTATTTTTTCCTATCTATTCGTTTTTTCTTTTTTTTTTCTCATTTTACTTTCCTCCCATTTAATCCTCAATCACGAATAAATTAGTTAATTTGGGACTCAAGGCTTTTTTTTGGCTTTATTTCTCTTTTTCGCTTTTGTTTTTGTTTTTTTCTTGTTTGTTTATTTTTGTGGCATTTTGGGTCCTCCCAACCCAAGGTCTCCATTGTATTTAGTCTCCGCTCCACTTAATACAACAGATTTTTACTTATTATTTTTAATTTTTTCTTTATTATTCCTTTTTTTGTCCTTTTTTCTGGTTCCCTCTTATCCCTCTCATTATATCTCTTAGTTGACCATCACCCACAAGCAAATCATCTTATGCTTGTCTAAGATTTTCTTCCTTTTTTTTTTTTTTTTTTTTTTTTTTTTGCATTTAGTAGGTCCCTACTCCCCTTTTTTTTTGCCCCTTGAACTCTTCACCGCAAATCAGACCCTCCATTATAGGCACGATATTTCCCTGAGGAGGGGAGAGGAGAGAAAGAGAAGAAAGAAAAAAAAAGGGGGAAATAATAAATTATTACTCCTTTTTTTTATGGGGTGTTTTACCTTTTTTTTTTTTTCTACTTTTTACTCTTTATTAATTCTAATTAGTGCTATCAACAAGACCACCCTCAGATGCCAATAAGAAAGAGGAAATCGAATATTATGGATACAAAAGAAAGAGAGGTAACACAAATAGATGTGGAAAAATCTATGGAGAAAAGACTTAACATATTGGAAGCCTTGGAGCTAAATGACAGAGAATTTAAAATAGAAATCTTAAAAATACTCAGAGATATACAAGAAAACACAGAAAGGCAATATAGGGAGATCAGAAAACAACTCAATGAACACAAAGAATATATTACCAAGGAAATTGAAACTATAAAAACAAATCAAACAGAAATGAAAAACTCAATTCACGAGCTGAAAAACGAGGTAACAAGCTTAGCTAGCAGAACAGCCCAGATTGAAGATAGGGTTAGCGAAATAGAAGACAAACAACTTGAGGCACAACAGAGAGAAGAAGAAAGAGACTCAAAAATAATAAAAAACGAGAAAGCCCTACAGGAATTATCTGACTCCATCAGAAAGAATAACATAAGAATAATAGGTATATCAGAGGGAGAAGAGAAAGAAAATAGAATGGAGAATATACTCAAACAAATAATAGACGAGAACTTCCCAAGCCTGTGGAAAGAATTAAAGCCTCAAATTCAAGAAGCAAACAGAACACCGAGTTTTCTTAACCCCAACAAACCCACTCCAAGGCACATCATAATAAAGATGACACAAACCAATGACAAAGAAAAAATTCTCAAGGCAGCCAGGGAAAAGAAGAGTACAACATATAAAGGAAGGCCTATTAGATTATCATCAGATTTCTCAGCAGAAACTCTACAAGCTAGAAGAGAGTGGACCCCAATATTTAAAGCCCTGAAAGAGAGGAACTTTCAGCCAAGAATACTATACCCATCAAAGCTATCCTTCAAATATGAAGGAGATATAAAAACATTCACTAATACAGAAAAGATGAGAGAATTTATCAACAGAAAGCCCCCACTCCAGGAAATACTAAAGGGGGTTTTCCAACCAGATTCAAAGAACAAAAGAAAACAACACCACAAGTAACAGGTCCACCAAGAACACAATAAAACCAAACTTAAACTGTGACAACAAAGGAAAAAAAGGGGGGAGAGGATGGAGATTAACAGTAGCAAAGGACGATGAAGTGCAGAAATACTTATAAGATAGGGTACTACAATGAATATGGTAGGTACCCTTTTCATTACTTAATGGTAACCACCCTAGAAAAAACCACCACAAAAACACATGACTTAAAAAAGGTAGCAACAGAGGAAAGAAGTATGGAACACAAACAAACAAAAACAAATGATAGAAAAACAAAAGAGAAGAATCAAACTAGATACAAAACTAACAGAAAGCAATTTATAAAATGGCAGTAGGGAACCCACAAGTGTCAATAATTACACTAAATGTAAATGGATTAAACTTACCAATAAAAAGACACAGAGTAGCAGAATGGATTAAAAAAGAAAATCCAACTATATGCTGCCTACAAGAAACACATCTAAGCAACAAGGATAAAAACAAATTCAAAGTGAAAGGCTGGAAAACAATACTCCAAGCAAACAACACCCAAAAAAAAGCAGGTGTAGCAATACTCATATCTGATAATGCTGACTACAAGACAGAAAAAGTACTCAGAGACAAAAATAGTCACTTCATAATGATTAAGGGGACACTGAATCAAGAAGACATAACAATCCTTAATATATATGCACCAAACCAAGGAGCACCAAAATATATAAGACAGCTACTTATTGACCTTAAAACAAAAACTAACAAAAATACAATCATACTTGGAGACCTCAATACTCCGCTGACGGCTCTAGATCGGTCATCCAAACAGAGAATCAATAAAGATATAGTGGCCTTAAACGAAATACTAGAACACCTGGATATGATAGACATCTACAGGACACTTCATCCCAAAGTGACAGAGTATACATTTTTCTCTAGTGTACATGGAACATTCTCAAGAATTGACCATATGTTGGGCCACAAAGACAATATCAGCAAATTTAGAAAAATTGAAATTGTACCAAGCATATTTTCTGATCATAAAGCCTTGAAACTAGAATTCAACTGCAAAAAAGAGGGGGAAAAACCCACAAAAATGTGGAAACTAAACAACATACTTCTAAAAAATGAATGGGTCAAAGAAGAAATAAGCGCAGAGATCAAAAGATACATACAGACAAATGAAAATGAAAATACGACATATCAGAATCTCTGGGATGCAGCAAAAGCAGTAATAAGAGGAAAGTTCATATCACTTCAGGCCTATATGAACAAACAAGAGAGAGCCGAAGTAAACCACTTAACTTCACACCTTAAGGAACTAGAAAAAGAAGAACAAAGACAACCCAAAACCAGCCGAAGAAAGGAGATAATAAAAATCAGAGCAGAAATAAATGAAATAGAGAACAGAAAAACTATAGAAAAAATCAATAAAACAAGGAGCTGGTTCTTTGAAAAGATCAACAAAATTGACAAACCCTTAGCAAGACTCACCAAGGAAAAAAGGCACAGGACTCAAATAAACAAAATCCAAAATGAAAGAGGAGAGATCACCACAGACATCATAGATATACAAAGAATTATTGTAGAATACTATGAAAAATTATATGCCACCAAATACAACAATCTAGAAGAAATGGATAAATTCCTAGAACAATACAACCTTCCTAGACTGAGTCATGAAGAAGCAGAAAGCCTAAACAGACCAATCAGCAGGGAGGAAATAGAAAAAACTATTAAAAACCTCCCCAAAAATAAAAGTCCAGGCCCAGACGGTTATACTAGTGAATTCTATCAAACATTCAAAGAAGACTTGGTTCCTATTCTACTCAAGTCTTCCAAAAAATTGAAGAAGAAGCAATACTTCCAAACACATTTTATGAGGCCAACATAACCCTCATACCAAAACCTGGCAAGGATGGCACAAAGAAAGAAAACTACAGACCAATACCTCTAATGAATACAGATGCTAAAATACTAAACAAAATACTGGCAAACCGAATACAACAACATATTAAAAAAATAATACATCATGATCAAGTGGGATTCATCCCAGAATCTCAAGGATGGTTCAACATACGCAAAACGGTCAACGTAATACACCATATCAACAAAACAAAGAACAAAAACCACATGATCTTATCAATAGATGCAGAAAAGGCTTTTGATAAAATACAACACAATTTTATGTTTAAGACTCTCAACAAAATGGGTATAGAAGGAAAATATCTCAACATGATAAAGGCCATATATGATAAACCATCAGCCAACATCATTTTAAACGGCATAAAACTGAGGACTTTCTACCTTAAATCAGGAACAAGACAGGGTTGTCCACTCTCTCCACTCTTATTTAACGTGGTGCTAGAAGTTCTGGCCAGAGCAATCAGACAAGACAAAGAAATAAAAGGCATTCATATCGGAAAAGAACAAGTAAAGGTATCACTTTTTGCTGATGATATGATCCTATACATCGAAAACACGAAGGACTCCACAAAAAGATTATTAGAAACAATAAACCAATACAGTAAGGTCGCAGGATACAAAATTAACATACAGAAGTCCATAGCCTTTCTCTATGCCAACAATGAAATATTAGAAAACGAACTCAAAAAAAAATAATCCCCTTCACGATTGCAACAAAAAAAATAAAATACCTAGGAATAAACATAACAAAGAATGTAAAAGACCTATATAATGAAAATTACAAAGCATTGTTAAGGGAAATCGAAAAAGATACAATGAGATGGAAAAATATTCCTTGTTCTTGGATAGGAAGAATAAATATAATCAAAATGGCCATATTACCCAAAGCAATATACAAATTTAATGCAATTCCCATCAAAATCCCTATGAGATTTTTTAAAAAAATGGAACAAAAAATCATCAGATTTATATGGAACTATAAAAAACCCCGAATAGCCAAAACAATCCTAAGGAAAAAGAATGAAGCTGGGGGCATTACAATACCTGACTTTAAACTATATTATAGGGCCACGATAATCAAAACAGCATGGTATTGGCAGAAAAATAGACACTCAGACCAATGGAACAGAATAGAAAGCCCTGAAATAAAACCACATATATATGGTCAAATAATCTTTGATAAAGGGGCCAACAACACACAATGGAGAAAAGAAAGCCTCTTCAACAAATGGTGTTGGGAAAACTGGAAAGCCACATGCAAAAGAATGAAACTGGACTACAGCGTGTCCCCGTGTACTAAAATTAATTCAAAATGGATCAAAGACCTAAATATAAGACCTGAAACAATAAAGTACATAGAAGAAGACATAGGTACTAAACTCATGGACCTGGGTTTTAAAGAACATTTTATGAACTTGACTCCAATGGCAAGAGAAGTGAAGGCAAAGATAAATGAATGGGACTACATCAGAATAAAAAGTTTTTGCTCAGCAAGAGAAACTGATATAAAAATAAACAGACAGCCAACTAAATGTGAAATGATATTTTCAAACAACAGCTCAGATAAGGGCCTAATTTCCAAAATTTACAAAGAACTCATAAAACTCAACAACAAACAAACAAACAATCCAATAAAAAAATGGGAAGAGGACATGAATAGACACTTCTCCCAGGAAGAGATATAAATGGCCAACAGATATATGAAAAGATTCTCAGCTTCATTAGTTATTAGGGAAATGCAAATCAAAACTACAATGAGATACCACCTCACCCCTGTTAGATTAGCTATTATCAACAAGACGGGTAATAGCAAATGTTGGAGAGGCTGTGGAGAAAAAGGAACCCTCATTCACTGTTGGTGGGAATGTAAAGTAGTACAACCATTATGGAGGAAAGTATGGTGGTTCCTCAAAAAACTGCAAATAGAACTACCTTATGACCCAGCAATCCCTCTACTGGGTATATACCCCAAAACCTCAGAAACATTGATACGTGAAGACACATGTAGCCCCATGTTCATTGCAGCACTGTTCACAGTGGCCAAGACATGGAAACAACCAAAAAGCCCTTCAATAGAAGACTGGATAAAGAAGATGTGGCACATATACACTATGGAATACTACTCAGCCATAAGAAATGATGACATCAGATCATTTACAGCAAAATGGTGGGATCTTGATAACATTATAAGGAGTGAAATAAGTAAATCAGAAAAAAACAAGAACTACATGATTCCATACATTGGTGGAACATAAAAATGAGACTAAGAGACATGGACAAGAGTGTGGTGGTTACCAGGGGTGGGGGGAGGGAGGACAGGGGGAGAGTTAGGGGGAGGGGGAGGGGCACAGAGAACTAGATAGAGGGTGGCGAAGGACAATCTGACTTTGGGCGAGGGGTATGCAACATAATTTAATGACAAAATAACCTAGACATGTTTTCTTTGAATATATGTACCCTGATTTATTAATGTCATCCCATTAGCATTAATAAAAATTTATTTAAAAAAAAATAAATAAATATACATCATGATAAATTGCGTATACATGCCTACGTCCAGTAACCACAATCCAGTTCAAGATATAAAACAATTCTATTCCACCAGAGAATTCCTTTGTGCCCCTTTCCAGTCCCTAGCCACTCCACTCCTGAGGGAACCACAATTCTGACTTACATATCTTGGATTAGTTTGCTTGTTTTTGATCTTCATGTAAATAGAATCAGGCACTGTGGATTCTTTGTACATGGCTTCTGTAATTCAAAATAATGTTTTTATTTTATTTTGTTTTGTTATATATTTATTTATTTTATTCAGTGAGAGGAGGGGCAACAGAGATAGATTCCTGTGTGTGTCCCCACCGGTATCCACCTGGCAAGCCCACTAGGGGGCGATGCTCTGCCCATCTGGGGCATTACTCTGTTGCTCAGGAACCAAGTACCCGGCCAACGCTCTACCATTGAGCCAACTGGCCAGGGCCCAAAATAATGTTTTTGAAATTATCATTTCTGTGGTATCACTAGATCCTTCTTTTTATTGCTACATAGTATTCCATTGTTTAAATGTACCATAATTTGTTTATCCATTTTTTTTTTGTTGGTAGTCATTTAAATTGTATCCATTTTTTGGCTATTATGAATAAAGCTTTTATTGATATTTTTAATAAATATTTTTGTGTCCATTTACACTCATTCTTTTTTATATATAACTGGCAATGGAATTTCTGGGTCATAGGAGATATATATTTAATTTATGTATCATTAATAGAAACTGTCAAATACTCCTCTGAAGCAGTTGTGCCATTGTCCACTCTGACTAGTAATAAGTGAAAATCTTCACTAATCTTGATATTGTGGGTCTTTTAATTTTAGCCATTCTCTTGGGTATCTAGTGATTTCTCATAATTGTTCTCACTTTGCATTTTAATTATGTGTAGTGGGGTATGTTTTCATGTGAGTATTAGCTATTGGTGTGTTTTCTAGTATCTGTTCAAGTCTTCAACAGTACGGTGATTCCTAGAGGTAAAAGGGGCTGAGGAGAGGTAAGAGGGGCGTAAAAAGGGGATAAATGGATGGAAGGAGACTTGACTTGGGGGGTCAACACACAATACAATATACAGATGATGTGTTACAGAAATATACCCCTGAAACCTATATCATTAACCAGTGTTACCCCATTAAATTCAACAAAAAAGGAAAAAAATATGCTGTTTTTTTTTTTTTTTGAGTTTTAGGAGTTTTAAAATTTATTGTGAATATTTAGATATATGTATTATGAATATTTTCTTCTAGTCTGTGGCTTTCCATCCATTGTCTTTTAATTTTTTATTTATTTACTTTTTAGATTTTATTTATTCATTTTTATTAGAGAGAGAGGGGAGAGAGAGAGAGGGGTAGGGATAGAGAGAGAACAGGGGGAGGAGCAGGAAGCATCAACTCCCATATGTGCCTTGACCAGGCAAGCCCAGGGTTTTGAACCGGCGGCCTCAGCATTCCAGGTCGATGCTTGATCCACTGCGCCACCACAGGTCAGGCCTCCATCCATTATCTTACTTGTGTTTTTTATGAGCAGAATTTTTTTTTTATGAAGGTCGGTTTATCCTATTTTTCTTTTATGCTCAGTGCTTTTTGTATCTTGTTCAGGTAATATTTGCCCTCCCAAATTTCAGGATTTCTCTTCAAAGTTTTATGGTTTTAACCTTCACATTATAAGTACATACTTTTTTTAAGAAAAAGAGAGAGGGGGAGAGAGAGAGAGACAGACAGACAGACAGGAACAGACAGGCAGGAAGAGGTGGGAGGCATCAACTCCTACTTATGGCACTTTAGTTGTTCACTGATTGCTTTCTCATATGTGCCTTGCCCCGGGACAGGGATGTGTGTCCCAGCCTAGCCAGTGACCCCTTGCTCAAGCCTTGGGCTTGAGCCAGCAACCTTCGGCTTCAAGCCAGAAACCTTGGGCTCAAGCCAGGGACCATGGGGTCATGTCTATTATTCACACTCAAGCCAGCGAACCCATGCTCAAGCTGGTGACTAAACTCAAACTGGGGACCTTGGGATTTCAAATCTGCAACCTCAGCGTCCCAGGTTGACGTTCTATCCACTGTGCTACCACCTGGTCAGGTTTGACCAGAAACGAAAGAAGTGAGCTATGACCTAGATTTTACATGGGCTCTAAATAATTAAAAAGAACACTTTAGAAAAGAGAAGTCTCTTTGTACTTTTAATTCTAACTTAATGCTGTTGTAAATGGAGTAGTGACTTAATTGTAACCTGAATGATACTTGATGAAACATGGGGAACTTAGTCTTATGACTCCTAGTTTGTAGCACAGTTTTATAACTTTGATTTCCTTGTTTTACTATATATGTTTCTTATTATAAATACGACTCCTTTGAAAGAAAGAGATAATTCTGATATTATATAAACTGATATACAGCATAGAAAATGATGGTAAACTCCCCAATTCATTTGTGATGCTGCCTAATTCAAATATCAAAACCTGAGAAAAATATTGCTTGTTTGCATACACAAATTATGGATCAATTTTTAATTCTAAATGAAATACAAATATAACACATTTAGGAATGTTTGAAAAGAATTAACCCTTTGTCAAAGGGAAAGTTTTATCCTAGAGTGTAAGTGCTCTCATCCTATGAAGTTACTTGTGATGTATCCTGTCAATAGTTCTCAGAAGGAAAAAAAAAATAAAGACCAAAAGTAAATGCTGGAGGTGTTTGCAAAAACTCAATGCCCATTTGAAGAATTACAAAGTTAGTGACAGAAGCTTTTTTTTTTTTTTTTTTTTTTTTTTGTATTTTTCTGAAGTTGGAAACGGGGAGGCAGTCAGACAGACTCTCGCATGTGCCCGACCAGGATCCACCCGGCATGCCCACCAGGGGGCGATGCTCTGCCCATCTGGGGCATCACTCTGTTGCAACCAGAGCCATTCTAGCACCTGAGGCAGAGGCCATAGAGCCATCCTCAGCGCCCGGGCCAACTTTGCTCCAATGGAGCTCTTGCTGTGGGAGGGGAAGAGAGAGACTGAGAGGGGGAGGGGTGGAGAAGCAGATGGGCACCTCTCCTGTGTGCCCTGGCCGGGAATCGAACCTGGGACTCCTGCACGCCAGGCCGATGCTCTACCACTGAGCCAACCAGCCAGGGCCTAGAAGCTTTCTTTCTTATTAAGAAAAATAAATATCTCTCTGAAATCAACAATCCAGCATCATATCTAATGGCAAAATAGAAGTTGTTCCTTAAGCAGCATCAAAACAAAAATGCCTACAACCACCATTGATTAATACAGATCTATAAATTCCAGTCAATGTCAATAAAGAGGCCTAGTTAATAAGAAGGGAAGACAAAAAGTGATCAAGTTTTACAATCATGTACAAATGGATGCTGAGACTTTAAAACAACTTCTTAGTTGATAGACTTTGAGTTCTGAAGAGTAACTGGATATAAGATAAAAATTAAAAACCAATACCTTTTATTTATATCAGACGTGTCCATTTAGAAGCTATAAAAACAGCCCATATACAAAAGCCATAAAAATGAATATGTAGTAATAATCCCAACAGAAACATGTCTAGTCCCGATGTGATGAAAATTAAAAACTTTGAGAGGCAGGAAAGAAGGTATTTTAAAAATGGAGAAACAGACCATGCCCTGAATTAAAAACTAAATTTGGGGAAGATGTAAGCTCTTCCCAAAGAATTATATAGATTTAACATGAATTTAATAGTGTATTTAAATTTTTTGACAAAATGATTATTTAATATGATAAAGACAGTATTAAAGAAATACATCTCAATTGCTTAACATAATGTCTGGCATGTGGTAATTGCTACTGAAAAATTCAATGGTTTGTTCTTTTTATTATTCAACAAATATTTATTGTATAATTGATAAGAGCTAAGCACTTTCATGTCCTCAAATGTGATGAAACTTTATTCTCATTGAGTTTATATTTTAGTGGAGGTGTTGGTAGGGTCAGATAAAAAGCAAATATATGTATAGGAGAAAATTGCTATGAAAAATTAATAAAGCAGGTAGAAATATAAAGAATTAAGGGGGGCAATGCAGAGTAGCATTAACTTCTTAGTATTCTTAGATGTTTTTCATCTTGTGATCTACCTTTCATCGTATTTATCCTATTTGAAGCTTTATTTTAGTGATTTATGAAATATAGAGAGAGTTCAGCCATATGTGGCTTGTTTTGCTGCCAAGAGCTGAGCATCACCCTTATGCACAAATTATGGTAATATCTGGAGGGGAACATTGTGGTAGAAGTCACGCATTTGGTGGTGTGGTGCTGGAGAATTTTGACTTTCCTAGCTCCAGTAAGGATTTCTGCAATGATGTATAAAGCTGTGACAGAGTTTCAGTTTTCTAAAAGTATTCTTTGATAAATTATCCATAGCATAAAGTGTTGTCTGGTATTTGTATTACATGAAAAGAGTGCCAAACACAGTATAATCAGATTTTCATCCCTTAACAAATATTATTTAGCACTTACTGTGCAAAGTGTTTGGCAAATAGCAGTGAATGGTAATGTATGGTTCCCTGCCCCTTAGGTGGCTATTGTAAAAGTCAAAATAAGAAACAAGGAGAGTCTGAGCAAAGGTGACAGCAATGGGAATGAAGCAGAAGGGAGGGGATGGATTAATGAAATATCTAAGGGTGAATTTGACAATACTTGGCATTCAACTAGATTCTTCACACTTAGTCAAAGTGATCTTTTAAAATTGCTAACCTAATAAGGTCGCCCAGATTGCCCAGATTGCTTTCTCTAATTATTGAAGTCTCACCTGTTCTTCAACACCTAGATTTAATTGTATTTCCTCCCTAAACCTTCCTTGCTCAATCCAAGCAGATGATCAGGAGGGTCTCCTTTGCCTCTGAGCTGTTTTACCCTGTGATGATTCTTATCACATTCGATTTCTCATTGAAGTAATCTGAACATGTCCTTGCTTACAACATAGTTAAGGGAGCTTTTTAGGGGACCTGTATCTAATGTGTATTTACTTTGTATCGTATATAGCACAGGATTTTGTGACTAATAGGCATTCATTAAAATTTTGTAGAAGGTATTACATTTATCAGCAGTTATTGATTACTGATCATCTTATTTAGTTAAATTGTTTAAGGTGGTTTTGTTTCCCGAAGTTAACTCTTACTTATGGTTAAATACTTGAAGATTAAGTGACCCTCATTAAAATTGTAAAATAGACTGTTGATATTTACTACAGATTATAGAAGTAAGCTCAGACATTTTTTTAAACCAATGTAATGTATAACCACTCCTTAATAGTGTATGATGTCAACAGAACACAGGGCTACGAATCAGGTCATTTGATATTTTATAATATTGAGCCTTTAGTATTTGTTAAACACTGTCATACTCTGTAAAATTTAGGGCTTGAATAGCCAAATCTTCCTTTTAGTTTTATATATCTGGACTTCTATTTTTAAACCTAAGCACATGATAGATGATAAATAAACGCATCTTAGATTAAACTTGATGATGGCCAGTCATTGAAAATAAGTCCTTTTATTACAGTTTTTATAATTTGGCTTAATAAACTTTTCTTTGAATGTTGAATTTTAAAAAAAGTTATTTTATTTATAGGGGCAATGGCTTTATAAACTTCAATGAAGATATGTTGATTTTGTGCTTTTTAAGGATTAAGAACTTATAAAGATCTAGTTTTACCTTTCCTGAAGTGATGCAATGATTATTATAAGGTCAAATCTGCCTGACCAGGCAGTGGTGCAATAGATGGAGTGTCGGACTGGGACATAGAGGACTCAGGTTTGAAACCCTGAGGTCACTGGCTTGAGCACAGACTCATCCAGCTTGAGTGGGAGCTCACCAGCTTGAGCTCAGGTTCTCTGGGTTGAGCGTGGAATCATAGACATGACCCTATGGTCACTGGCTTGAGCCCAAGGTTGCTGACTTGAGCAAGGAGTCACTCACTCTGCTGTAGCCCCCCCCCCTCCCATCAAGGCACATATGAAAAAGCAGTCAATGAACAACTAAGGCGCCACAATGAAAAATTGATTCTTCTCATCTCTCTCCTTCCTGCCTGTCTGTTCATATCTGTCCCTTTCTCTCTTTGTCTCTGTCACACACACAAAAAATAATAATAAGGTCAAATCTTAGGCTAGAAGATCCCTATAAAGACTGTAGTCTGTGAACAACACAGAAACTTCTGAGGCCAGTTAGACTTTATACAATAGAATTTTATTTTAGCTCAGAAATTCTGTAGGTTTTTGTTATCCATTATTATTGTCCTAATATATTGCAGTAAGGTACATGCTCAATTTATCAGCATATTTGTTCCTCTCACGAAAGAGTTGCATATTTTCATATAAAGGGCACAGACTTGTTAGTAATGGTATGGGTCTGATCTATTTAGAGAAATTTTCTAGGCCATAAGAAGTGTTTCTTTTCCTGGGGAGAGGAGTTACTACTCTGATTCCTTTTCCATTACCTGTGTCTTAAATTTTGCTGTTCATAATTCTGTACATATTCCACACGTTCCTTTTTATTTTTTTGTATATTTTTGAAGTGAGAAGTGAGGAGGCAGAGAGACATGTGCCCAACGGGGATCCACCCAGCAAGCCCACCAGGGGGTGATGCTCTGCCCATCTGGGGTGTTGCTCCATTGCAACTGGAGCCATTCTAGTGCTTGAGGTGGAGACCATGGAGCCATCCTCTGCGCTGGGCCAACTTTGCTCCTATGGAGCCTTGGCTGCAGGGGTGAGGGGCGAGAGAGAGAAAAAGGAGAGGGGGAAGGGTGGAGAAGCAGATGGGTGCTTCTCCTTTGTGCCCTGGTTAATAATTGAACCTGGGACATCCACACACCGGGCCGACGCTGTACCACTGAGCAAGCCGGCCAGGGCTTTTCCACACATTCATTCTGGGTAATCTTGTCTACAGTCATTACTTCTATCCCAAGCTATATGCTGAGGACCTTCACATTTATATCTTGCGTCTAAGTCTTCTTCATAAGCTCCAGACTAAAAGGTTCTTTATTTCTTCTCTCCACCAGTTTGTTTGTTTTGGCTCTACAAGTAATGCATATTTATTATAGAACACTTAAAAACAGAAAATTCAGAAAATTATATATATGCAGGGAAAATAACCACCTGAGGTAATCTCTATTAACCCCTTGGAACATTTTCACTCTACCCTTTAGGTGAATTTTAAAATGTGTCTGAGGTAGTAATTATTGGACATGATCTGGTTGTAGTGTTGTGCTTAAGAGCAGAAGCTTTGAAGTCTGTCAAATATAGGTTCAAATCAAGTTCTGCTACTTACTAGCCATGTGAATTTAACACAGTTTCTTAACCTCTCTGAGTTCGTTTCCTCACCTATAAAATAAAATAATATCGCTGCATAGAATTGTTCTGAGGATAACGTAAAATGTTTGTAAGATAGTCATTTCCTGGCACATGTTAAATGCTCAATAAATAGAGGCACCTACTGTTTTTATTGTACTGTATATCATGTCTGTATCATGCTGTTTTTCTTAGTTATATCATTAGAATTCCACATGTCAATAAAAACTTATAACACATATAATTGTTACAAAGTATAAACTATTCCATGGTGCAAATTATTTCTTAGTGTTAAATATTTAAGTTGAATCCACACTTGGGGTATTAATTATAATGCCTTCTATATCTATATTTTCTCTTCTTGCTTTAATATTGGTTATCTTTTATATTTTTCTTTAATGAATTTGTTTTATACTTGTCAAATTTCCTCTTTACTCTCTCTGATGTACATTTTGGTTGTTACTCTGACCTATTTTCTTGCAATTGACCAATATAATTATTAGCTTTCTTCATGTAATCTTGTTATCTTGGTTGGCTTCTTCTTCCTGCTTTATTGAAGCCATGTTTTCTTATTTTTTTAAATATGCCAAAGGATTTCAGCATTGTTTTCTGGCTCCTGTATGAAAGTGTTTGCAGAGTGTTCTACTCTTTCTCTGAGTATTTGTGATAACAAATCTCCTTTTTCTTGTTTATCAATACATTTCCATTTGCCCCATGCTAGTTCTCTTTCTATTTATTTATTCTCAAAGGAATAAGGGATCCAATATGGCCTTTCCTTTTGTCTGAACATTTCTTCCTCATGGTCTTTGTGTGGCTGGATCTTTTTCTTTTAAGATCTTCACTTATGTGTCTCCGTTTTGAGAGGTTGTCTTTGACCAGCCAGTCTAAAGTGGGCCATCTGTTGGTGTTACACCACCCTAGTTTATTTCTCTGCATAGGATTGATTAATCACTATCACTGTTAGATGTGTTCCTTCTTTTCTTATTTTTTCCATCCTTTTGATTTATTTATATATTATCTTTCCCTAAAATAGAAGCTCTAGGAGTATAGGGATCTTGTCTGTCTTGTTGACTGCTTTAATTTTAGCACCTACACCAATGTCCATATTAGTTGCTCAATATATGTTTGTTGAATGAACAAGTTAATCATCACCCCTCTCTCTGTGCTCTTGGGTACTAATCCAGTCCCATTCTCAGACTTTTACTGATGAGTCAATACTGATAGAAATAGATGGTTGAAAAAATAAATAAGTGGAGGAGAAGAGACAAATCTTTACAGAAGAATCCCAAATTTTATGCATGTATATGTGCATGTGTGTGTATGTATATATTTTCACCCTCCCAGAGATAGAACTCCATCTTCCTCTCCCCTTGTGCTTATTCTTTTTTTTTTTTTTTTTTTTGTATTTTTCCGAAGCTGGAAACAGGGAGAGACAGTCAGACAGACTCCCGCATGCGCCCGACCGGGATCCACCCGGCACGCCCACCAGGGGCTACGCTCTGCCCACCAGGGGGCGATGCTCTGCCCCTCCGGGGCGTCACTCTGCTGCGACCAGAGCCACTCGAGCACCTGGGGCAGAGGCCAAGGAGCCATCCCCAGCGCCCGGGACATCTTTGCTCCAATGGAGCCTCGGCTGCAGGAGGGGAAGAGAGAGACAGAGAGGAAGGGGGGTGTAGAGAAGCAAATGGGCGCTTCTCCTATGTGCCCTGGCCGGGAATCGAACCCGGGTCCCCCGCACGCCGGGCCGACACTCTACCGTTGAGCCAACCGGCCAGGGCCTCCCTTGTGCTTATTCTTAAACTTTTATTGAATTTATTGGGGTGACATTGGCTAATTAAATTATACAGGTTTTAAGTGTACAGTTCTACAACATATCTGTATATTGCATTGTGTGTCACCATGCCAAGTCAAGTTTCCCTCTATCACCATTTATCCCTACTCTACCCTTCTCCACCTCTCCCTACCCTTTTCCCTCCTACAATCCGCACACTGTTGTCTGTGTCTGGATTTTTATTTTCTATGCTTAATCCCTTCACCTTATCCACCCAGTCCCCCAACCCCCATCCCCTCTGATAGCTGTCAGTCTGTTCTTCATATCTATGGATATATTTCTGTTTTTTTTTGTTAGTTTATTTTGTTCATTAGATTCCACATATAAGTGAAATCACATGATACTTGTCTTTCTTTCACTGGTTTATTTCGATTAGCATAATAATCTCTAGGTCAGGGGTCCCCAAACTATGGCCCGCGGGCCACATGTGGCCCCCCGAGGCCATTTATCCGGCCCCTGCTGCACTTCTGGAAGGGCCACCTCTTTCATTGGTGGTCAGTGAGAGGAGCATAGTTCCCATTGAAATACTGGTCAGTTTGTTGATTTAAATTTACTTGTTCTTTATTTTAAATATTGTATTTGTTCCCGTTTTGTTTTTTTACTTTAAAATAAGATATGTGCAGTGTACGTAGGGATTTTTTCATAGTTTTTTTTATAGTCTGGCCCTCCAACGGTCTGAGGGACAGTGAACTGGCCCCCTGTGTAAAAAGTTTGGGAACCCCTGCTCTAGGTCGATCCAGTCTGTTGCCACAGGTAAGATTTTCTTCTTTTGTTTTGGCTGAGTAGTATTCCATTGTGTAAATGTACCACAGCATTTTTATCCATTTATCCACTGATAAGCACTTGGGCTGCTTCCACATCTTTGCTATTGTAAATAATGCTGCATTGAACATAGGGGCGTATATATTTTTTTGAATTGGTGTCTTGGGTTTCTTTGGATATATTTTTAGAAGTGAAATTACTGGGCCATAAAGCAGTTCTATGTTTATTTATTTATTTTTTTATTAACTCCATACTGTTTTCCACAGTGGCTGTACCAACCTTCATTTCTCCCCTTATGTTTAGACTTAATGATTCACTTCCAGGGAGAAGAGTGTGGAAATGGGAAAAAGTACCTTTACAGTGAGGAAATCTAGCAAATTCTACCTGTGGTAGGCAGAATAATAACCTCCTCTCCAAAATGTCTACATCCTGATCCCCAGAACCTGTGACTGATACTATATGCCGTGGACCAGCGCAGCTCCAAATAACGGTGCGGAATTAAGGAAACACACTTTGTCAGAACAAAACCGATGGGACCGGGAGGACTCCTCAAACTGCCTGGCAGCATCTGAGTGCCTCACAGCCCCAGTTCACTTTATTATATAGACCTATGCAAATCAAGGACCCTGATACAAAGTTGCACATCAAAGGCTAAGACAGGAACTCTCCCAAGGCAAAAACAGGATACATTAATGAAATTTACAAACATCTGAAACAAACAAAGAGTCAGAGGAAAGGCATGTATATTGCTTCCTGCAACCCAAGGAAGGAAGTGGAGTGGGTGCAAATACTCAGCATCAAAGCCAAATATGGAGATGGAGGGGGGAGAACTTAGCCCCCTGCCAAGCCTCGAATCTATAATGGCTTTTTGCCATTAACCGTCCACAACATATCCCCCTTTTCTTTTTAATTTGTGTGCTGAGATTTGCACTCATCTGATTTTCTAATTTGGAGGCAGATGGAAAAAATACAGAACAAACACAAAATTAGTATAGCCAATGCTAACAGATACCCAAAACAAGTATACCAATACATCACAGTGATCAAAGCCTTTAAGCAAACTCTTTAAGCTAATATAACAAGAATCTATACAAGAGTAATGTCCTTCAAGTGTTCACCAAGTCCAAGTTGGCATCAACACCATTCCAAATCTCTGCAAATGCAACCCAACCCCAATTCAGTCCATCAAAAACTGTCACAGGAGCAGGAGTCCAGGAAAAGTCCACATTCAGGAGAAGTCCACATGGCACTGGAATTGCCGTCACACTTCCACACTCTGCAGTTATCATCAAAGTCCCAATGACCGCTGCTCCCAGCTGGCAATGACCCAGGTAGACTGGAAAAACCATCTGCAGCATGCATGAAGACAGAGCTTCCGTTTTCTTTAAACTGGAAAGATGAACCCAGGGGTCCTATACTGGAGCTTTACAGCCATGGGGTGGTGAGGAGAACCTTGGGATACACTAAGCTGGGTGGCAGAGGTAAATTTGTAAGTTGGGAAAAAAGGAGCTCTGAATTAGGAGTAGGTCCTAGCCTAAAATATGAGTGGGGCATTGAGGCAGGAGGAATAAAGGAAAGACTATATATTAAAACAGGACCATCAATACCCACAACAGAGATCTTCGAGGGAAGAATAAAAAACCTGAATATTCAGGCAAGACATAGTTAAATGGCCCTTGTGTAAATGAGACCAGTCTACCGGCTACTTGGAAGAAATACCCCAGGCTCGTCCACAGTGTCGTAGATGGGGCCAACGGCCCTGGGCACCTTTTAGCCTTCAGTGGCAAATCCCAGTATTCTGGGCAAGGTTAGGTCACAGGTGGCTGGAGCAGGGCTGGAAGAGACTGAACCCTCCCTTAGAGGAGTGAGGGGGAAGCCTACCTTCCAGTGTGTCCCTTCTTCCTCACAGCAAAGGCATGTAAGCCTGGCAGGCTTTGGCTCAAGTGACCATCCTTTCCACTATTGAAGCAGGGCCCTGATGAAGTTCCAGTTGGAGCGTTGGAGCCTCTGAGGGCGTATGCCAAGAGCTAGTATTTTACCTGATCTCCTTTGGGCTTTTTTGGCCTCTTGGTGCCTTAAAAGCCATGCTCAGAAGATCTCGCTGAGGGGCTTGAGAGTCCTTATCTACCTATATATCTGGAGCTATTTGGGAAAGGACAAAACACTGTTATTAGCTGGAATCAAATAAAAATAAAAAAGGGGTAGTAGTTTGCAGGACAAAAATATTTGGCATCTCTTGTACATCAGCATTCAAAAGAAACTGTTTGAAGTAAAAAGCATGATAGGGTAGACCTGCAGGGGCTCCAGAACATGACCCCCCCCCTTTCTTTTTATATTATTTACAATTGATCTTCAAGCAAATGTTAAGCACACTTTACAATATTTTGACTTCAAAGATTGCAAGAAATTCTTGACTTTGTTAACTTTTAACAAAAATAGAGTAAATGCACCTTCAAGCAACATTCCCACGCTTATCAAAACACCCCCTTAATATTAATTAACAGGTACCTTAAAGAGTACATATCAAAACTGAAAAATCCCAGTGTGATCTTCATTATTCTCCTATAGTAAAAAAAATCTTTACACTTTTATTATGTAAATCTATGCTGCATCAAGCCTTTCACTTGCGGCCTGGAGCAGCCTGGCCAAACCAGCAAGTCTTTTGGATCCAAAATGAGCGCGCTTTACTTATTCCAAACAAAATTATATTTATATAGGGAAATGAAATTATCCCCATTTTGTTTTCAATACTAGAGCCGGCACTTCCAAAACTATTATCATTATTACTTTTCATGTAAGGACTTAATTCAGGCCTTATAAACAAAAACACTTAGACATTATACAAAGACTTCACATACAATCACACAAATCAAGAGTGAAACCCGGGGTTTTAGAGATTAAACTATGGCCTGCTTGATCTTAAGTAGGGCTAACTTAATAGGAATGTAATAAGGATATATACTAAACAGAGATCTCTCTCGAAAAATCTCAAGACGGCCGTATGAGATTTCTGTTCAGCAACACCCAAAACAGGCCCCCCTTTCTCCCTCTTTTCAAGCAATGGAGCAGAAAGGAAATAAAATGATCTAAAACATTAAAAAATTAGATAATAATAATTGAGAAAGGGAAGAGAGCATAGTAAAATAAGCCTCATACAATTGCTCTTGCGAAGTGAGTCTCTCATCTAGAATCATGGTGTCTCACCATTCAGGGATCCACTAAGGTGCTTCAGCAGACCTAGGAAAACACACACATATCCTCGGCCCCATAAGAGAACAGGGTCTGGCCCTTGCCAGATTCCTGTGAGTGGGTCCCTCCATCACACTTCAGGGAAGGCTTTCCTTGCAGGGTTCCAGAGTCTCTCTGCTGCTGAATGACCCTGTACATCAGTATTCAAAAAACTTAAAGTAAAAAAGAGCATGACAAAGAAGATTTGCAGGTGTTTCCTACTTAAGTTGCTATTTTGCTTCTAACTCTGAACATACCTCACAATGCACTAACCAAATCAGTAAGACTTAAGGATCTACATTCTATTATTTTTAAATTTAAATGAGTGCTCCTTAGAAGTTCTAAAAACACCCCATTTTTTCTAAATATTAGAGCTAGCATTTCCAATTTTTGCATGCAAAAACAAACTTAATTCAGGCCTTAAAAACAGACACATTTTGACAACATTAAACAAAGACTAAACAGAAACAAGAATTAGATGAACCAGACAAACCAGAGAGAAACCTGGGATTTCAGAGCACATCCAGATTAGAAGGATGCCTGCCTGATATTAGTCAGGGCATTTTCTGACAGAGAGACTGAAGGATGTGATTAAACAAAATCTCCCCGAGAAAATTTGCTCTCAGCAGCTGCTGGGATATTTTCCATAGTCAGATCCAACACAGGTCCCCTGCCTCAACCTCCAGGCAAAGAACAAGAAACAAAATGATAGTTCAGAAGATCATAGCCAAAACATTAAAGAAAATCAGATCAGGACAGGAAAAGCTGTAACTTTCCTAATACCTGAATCTCCTATTCATTCTCAAATTCTATATTTGCTGTAACTGGTGGCTCAGGTTGACTATGCTGAGATTTTTCTCCTACCTCAACAGCCCCTTCATGAAAGTCCAACTTCCACAGTAAATAATCACCCCCGGAGAGACAAACACAAGCAATCACCTTCCAGTCATTTGGGGGAAGGGCCTTTGCCCTAATAGTATCTAATAAACCAAGTGAAAAAGGGGCAGTAGGCCCATACTGAACACAAGCAAGTTTAAGCTCTTTCAGAGTTTTAAAAGGTACAGGTTCATGTTCTCGCACTAGTCTCCCTGTATCATCCTGTCTTTCTACAACAGGAAAATGGGTAAAGCCATCATTTATTGTTTCCCCTACATTTTGAGCCTGGTAATCAGCCTGATAAGGGAACGGAGGAGTAGAGGGTTGAATGTAGGAAGGAGCTGAGGGCAGCGGAGGCCCCGCGGCTAAGGCAGCCATAGCCACGGATTTTTCATCCCCCCTGTCATCCTCAGACTTCAAGTTATCCTTGTTTTCACATCCCTCTGTTTCCAGCTCACCCTGATACTCTTCAGACAACGATTTTTCTTCATACGGAAACATTTCTACATAAAGGTCCCTTATTTTTGACCCTATCTGTCCCATAATCTTTTACTCCCAACTACACTTTCCCCCAAAACTTTCTTTACTCACTGTGCGCACTTCACTTTGGGGAGTTCCGTCACCTTCCTTCAGTTTTAGTTTCCTCGTACTCATACTCAAATCCCTGTTCAGGCGCCACTTGCCGCGGACCAGCGCAGCTCCAAATAACGGTGCGGAATTAAGGAAACACACTTTGTCAGAACAAAACCGATGGGACCGGGAGGACTCCTCAAACTGCCTGGCAGCATCTGAGTGCCTCACAGCCCCAGTTCACTTTATTATATAGACCTATGCAAATCAAGGACCCTGATACAAAGTTGCACATCAAAGGCTAAGACAGGAACTCTCCCAAGGCAAAAACAGGATACATTAATGAAATTTACAAACATCTGAAACAAACAAAGAGTCAGAGGAAAGGCATGTATATTGCTTCCTGCAACCCAAGGAAGGAAGTGGAGTGGGTGCAAATACTCAGCATCAAAGCCAAATATGGAGATGGAGGGGGGAGAACTTAGCCCCCTGCCAAGCCTCGAATCTATAATGGCTTTTTGCCATTAACCGTCCACAACAACTGTACATGGCAAAAAGGACATTGGAGACGTGATCAAGAACCTGTTTTTAAAAATTAGATTTTATTGGGGTGACACTTACTAACATAATTATACAGGTTTCAGATGCCCAATTCTACTACACATCTCTGCACACCATATTGTGTTCATTGCTTTCAAGTCAAGTCTTTGTCCATTACCATTTATTCCCTCTATACCTCCTTCATGGGGTGATTATCCTGAATTTCCCAGAAGGGTCCAGTGTAATCATAAGGGATGTAAGGGAAGTCAGTCAGTAAAAGGAGATGTGATGATGGAAGCAGAGGGTGGAGCAATGCTTTTTGAAGATGTAGGAAAGTAGTACGAGCCATAGAATGCAGGCAGCCTCTAGAATCTGGAAAAGGTAAGGAAAGAAATCTCCCTTGAATAATTATAGACTTCTGACTGCCAGAAATGTAAGACAGAAAATTTGTGCTGTTTAAAGCCAATAAGTGTGTAGTAATTTATTATAGCAGAAAGGAAAAAGAAATGAATACACTATATTTCTAGGGTCTGTCACACAGATTTGCCCATATATTCCAGGAGTTGTCATTTCTGACTTAATGTAAACACCACAGGTATCAGCAGTGGCGACAGTGGTCTGAAGGGGGTGGACCATAGATGAGAACAGCCCCTTTGCTAAGTCTCCGTTTCCCAGTGGGAGCTGGTTTTCCTCACTTTTTGTCTACACAATATAGTGGGAAGGAGAGAGAGATATGCTATTTAAAATTAAACATATATGTATTTATCTTGAAGTTTTCCATATGTAATGTATGCTCACTGTGAAGTATTTCGACAGTACAATTCCACTGTTCTGAAAACACCATTAGTATTTTGAAGCTTGCAAATAGAAATGCTTATTCACCATGAACATTCCCCAGTATTGTAAACAGTGTATGCAAACCCATCCAGTCTTATTCCCTAGCACCTGCCTCCTTAGCTGTAGTGTTGGCCTTACTTAACGACACCACCATTCACTTGGTTGCCTGAGTCAGAAGCTTGGGCCTCATCCTGGACCATTCTTTCTTCCTCATCCCTCGTATTCATCAGTCACCAAGTCCTATTTCTCCTTTCTCATTATTTCTCTGATCTGCTCCCCCTGCCACTTTATTCTTTTCCTAAAAATGTATTTTTAAATGTATTGGTTTGACGCAGTTCATCAAACCATACAAATTTCAAGGATACAACTCAGTATAACACCATCTACACACTGCATTGTGCCCCCTCCAAGGAAAGTCTCTTTCCTTCCACCTTCCCCCCTTCTCTGCCCTCCTCCCCCTATCTCCACCCCCCGCTTTCCCTCTGGCTATCGCCACCCTGTTGTCTATATCTATGTATTGTGTTTACATGTTTTTTTGGCTAATCCCTTCACATTCTTTGATCCCATCCCCTCTTCCCCTTCCTTCTGACAGCTGTCCATCTGTTCCCCGTGTCCATGATTCAGTTTTTATTTTGTTCCTCAGTTTATTGTGTTCATTAGATTCCACATATAAGTGAGATTATCTAATATTTGTCATTCTCTGTCTGTCTTATTTCACTTAGTGTAATAGTTCCAGGTCCATCCATTGCTGTTGCAAAAGTTGATTTCCTTCTTTTTTATGGTCATTTAGTATTCCATTGTATAAATATACCAAGGTTTTTTTATTCATTCATCTACTGACAGATATTTGTGCTGTTCCAAATCTTGGCTATTGTAAATAGCGCTGCAATGACCATGGGGGTACATATCTGCTTTGTTTTTATTACCACATTCTTACTTCAGTCCTCCATAATTTGTCACCTAGGTCATTATAATATCCTTTTGACATAGGTTTTGGCAACTAGTCCTAGCCCTCATCCACCTCTTCCTTCCCTTCCAGTCATGCCTCCAATTGCAACCATAATGACCTTGCTGAAATGTAAATATGTTTATATCATTTTCTGGTTTAGATTTCTTCAGCGGCTCACAATGCAGCAAGTTTTTTCATGGGGCTCCTCTCTGTCTTACCTGTCTCATCTCCTGCCTAGAATATTTGTTGTTGTCCCCCTCACCCCCACAGTGGAAGGTGACTTGTTTCCTCATACTTCAGTTTCTCTTTCTCGTATGCCTTTTTTCTGATCCTTGGCCTCAGCAACTTCTGTTTATCTATGATGACCCAGTGCGAATATCAACTCCTCTGTGAACCTTTCACTGATGTGTACCACCTACCTCCGCCAAGCAGAAGTCGGTCTTCCTTCCTTATGGCTCTCATAGCATTGACTCATTTCTATGGTTGTAGTAGTGGTGATTGAAGTCCTAACAGTAGTAGCAGTTGTATTGGCAACAGTCATTATAAAAGGTAACTCTTAGATAGCATTTGCTTTCTTCCAGGTTCAAATCATATATGTATATACTTATTTTAGTCTCATAACAACCCCAGGAAGTAGCCTGACCAGGCAATGGCACAGTGAATAGAGCATTGGACTAGGATGCGGAGGACCCAGGTTCGAGACCCCGAGGTCACCAGCTTGAGCCTGGGCTCATCTGGTTTGAGCAAAGCTCACCAGCTTGGACCCAAGGTCACTGGCTCGAGCAAGGGGTCACTTGGTCTGCTGAAGGCCCATGGTCAAGGCACATATGAGAAAGCAATCAATGAACAACTAAGGTGTTGCAACGAAAAACTGATGATTGATGCTTCTCATCTCTCTCTGTTCCTGTCTCTCTGTCCCTATCTATCCCTCCCTCTGACTCTCTCTCTCTGTCTCTGTAAAAACAACAACAACAACAACCCCAGGAAGTAGGTATTATCATTATTCTCATTCTCCAAATGAGAAAATTGAGGCACAGAGAGTATAAGTATTTGTCTAAGGTCACACAGCTAATAATGAATGCAGGATTCAAACCCAAGCATATGCATTTACCTTATGCCTATTTTTCTCATTCCCTGGGGTGTGAGCTCCCCAAGGGTGGGAGTTTTGACTGTCTTGTGTCACCTGTCCTGTGTCCCATTCCCTAGATGCATTTCTGTTAACTGTTTCCCTAATCTCTGACAAATTAACTTATTGTAAGTAGTTAATGATTAGATAATTCCCATGATAATCTTTTAGAGAAAGCAGCAAATTAATGAAAAGGACTATCTACTACCCATGGTTTTGACCTAAGGCCAAGCCAGTTCTGCTATATTTTGGCTGTGCAACATTTTAACTGATAGACCTGACCTGTAGTGGTGCAGTGCATAGAGTGTCAACCTGCGACACTGAGGTGTCTGGTTCCAAACCCTGGGATTGCTGTCTTGAGTGTGAGGTCGCTGACTTGAGCCCCAAACTGGCTGGAATCCCAAGGTCATTGGCTTGAGGAAAGGGTCACTGGCTTGGTTATAGATCACCAGCCAAGGCACATATGAGAAGCAATCAATGAACAACTAAAATCACATAAATATGAGTTGATGCTTCTCATCTCTCTCCCTTCCTGTCTGTCTCTCTCTCTTAAAAAACATTTTTTTTTCAACTGATAGGTTAACAGCTATAAATGAATTGGAAGCCTGGAAGTTGGTAAAAGTAATTTTTTCTTTAAAAAGTTTTGATTTCTCTCTTTTTCCCATCTTTAACCCCTCCCTTCCTTAATCTTCCTCAGAGATAAAGTTGCATGCATAGTGTTAAAAGACTATATAAAATTTCCACAGGTTTCTAAACCACAGTTGGGTCATGTTCTTTTCAGGGTCACATGTGACAAGAAATATGGGCCCATGAAATATTTCACAGCCTTAATTAATATAGATGCTACAAAAATATATAGAGCTAGAGGACAAAGTGTTTGTTTTTTTTTGGTTATCCATGCTGTGTGATATTTCAACTCTCAATCTCCCAATCATTTTTTTCCTTTCTACTATTATTTCACAATGAACAGAGAAAGAGTAATACATTTTCTTTGTTTTGGAAGGTCTACTCTACTAGTTTCTGTGCTTGTCTTTGGGCTTTAGCTATGGCAATTTCAAACTTTGTGTTCCTCCTACAACCCTACTATGGGTCTCCTCTGAGCACCAAAAACCTTAATCTGCCATCAAAGGACATGAAATATATTTTCTTCTCCTTTCCTGGGGGTCTACTTACCTGTGGTATGTGATGATATGAATTTTCCTGAAGGTGAAGACATTTTCCTGTGTTAGCATAGCATGGCATAGCTGACATAGATACAGGCTATAGATAGCTAAAAAGAAATCCTCTGGTGATTTTAGCAATATGTTATCTGGGAAACAAAATTGCAGAGGCAGCAGAGTGAATTCAAATTAAACCTGATGTTTTTGACAGGAGTTATGCCTAGATTATAGAGAGCGTCATTTATTTTTCCCTGATACATGATTGAAAATACTATTATATAACTTTGTCCAAACTTGTCTGAGATCAGCCATTGTCCAGAGTTGGCAGGTCCATCAAGCTTGGCTTAGCTTTCACTTTTGTCTTCTCAAGCTTGAGTGACTATTTGAGGCAGTGGGAGGCCACCTAGAACATACAATATTTCCCCATGTATAAGACGCACCCTTCCCCCCAAAATTTGGAATCTAAACTAGATGTGTCTTATACAGTGATTGTAGATTTTTTTTTACTTGCATTTCCTGCTTTTTCACGCTTATTGTCTTTGTGCTCGTTGTTTCGCACTTGTTACTGGTATATATGGTAAGTTATGTTTTACCATATTCTGTCCAGAAATGGCTCTGAAAAGGTTTTCGTACGGTGCTGAATTCAAGTTAAAAATGATCCAGTTTGCAAACATAAATGGAAATCGTACTGCTGACGTAAGTTTCGCCCCCTCCGACTGAAAAGTCAATCCGAGACTGGCTACGAGATGAAGAAACCCTTCTGAAAACACCACAGCAGAAAAAGGCCACAAGAGGTAAGCCAGCAAAATGGCCTGATTTAGAGAGGGAATGGAAGATCTGCATTGAATAGCGAAGGGCAATTGGAATTCCTGTGTCCACAAAGATGGTTCAGCATGAGGCAAGAAGAATTGCTAATGAAAAAGAAGTTACTGATTTCAAAGGAGGACACAATTGGTGCTTCAGGTTCATGAAACAGAATGGACTAAGCATGCGTACACACACCAGACTTGCCCAAAAGATGCCTGAAATTTATGAGCAGAAGGCCTTGAAGTTCATTGTTTTGTCATTCAATGTTGGAAGACACATCAGTTTGAGTTTGAACAGACTGCAAATATGGCCGAAGTCCCCCTTCAATTGATGTCCCAAGTAACAGAACTGTTTATAAGAAGGGAGTGAAAACTGAAACTATGAAGACAAATAGACATGAAAAGAGCCATTATACTTTTGTTATAGCTTGTGCTGATGGAACTAAGCTGCCTCCTATGGTGATTTTCAAATGCAAAACCATACCAAAAGAAGACATTCCTCGAGCAGTGATTGTCCACATTCATGACAAGGGTTGGATGAATCAGAATGGGATGAAGATCTGGTTTGAGAAAGTTTGGATTATAGAGCCACGATAATCAAAACAGCATGGCATTGGCAGGAAAATAGACACTCAGACCAATGGAACAGAATAGAAAGCCCAGAAATAAAACCACATAAATATGGTCAAATAATCTTTGACAAAGGGGCCAACAACACACAATGGAGAAAAGAAAGCCTCTTCAACAAATGGTGTTGGGAAAACTGGAAAGCCACATGCAAAAGAATGAAACTGGACTACAGCTTGTCCCCGTGTACTAAAATTAATTCAAAATGGATCAAAACCTAAATATAAGACCTGAAACAATAAAGTACATAGAAGAAGACATAGGTACTAAACTCATGGACCTGGGTTTTAAAGAACATTTTATGAACTTGACTCCAATGGCAAGAGAAGTGAAGGCAAAGATAAATGAATGGGACTACATCAGACTAAAAAGTTTTTGCTCAGCAAGAGAAACTGATATCAAAATAAACAGACAGCCAATTAAATGGGAAATGATATTTTCAAACAACAGCTCAGATAAGGGCCTAATATCCAAAATTTACAAAGAACTCATAAAACTCAACAACAAACAAACAAACAATCCAATAAAAAAATGGGAAGAGGACATGAACAGACACTTCTCCCAGGAAGAAATACAAATGGCCAACAGATATATGAAAAGATGCTCAGCTTCATTAGTTATTAGAGAAATGCAAATCAAAACTACAATGAGATACCACCTCACCCCTGTTAGATTAGCTATTATCAACAAGACGGGTAATAGCAAATGTTGGAGAGGCTGCGGAGAAAAGGGAACTCTCATCCACTGTTGGTGGGACTGTAAAGTAGTACAACCATTATGGAGGAAAGTATGGTGGTTCCTCAAAAAACTGCAAATAGAACTACCTTATGACCCAGCAATCCCTCTACTGGGAATATACCCCAAAACCTCAGAAACATTGATACGTAAAGACACATGTAGCCCCATGTTCATTGCAGCACTGTTCACAGTGGCCAAGACATGGAAACAACCAAAAAGCCCTTCAATAGAAGACTGGATAAAGAAGATGTGGCACATATACACTATGGAATACTACTCAGCCATAAGAAATGATGACATCAGATCATTTACAGCAAAATGGTGGGATCTTGATAACATTATAAGGAGTGAAATAAGTAAATCAGAAAAAAACAAGAACTACATGATTCCATACATTGGTGGAACATAAAAACGAGACTAAGAGACATGGATAAGAGTGTAGTGGTTACCAGGGGTGGAGGGGAGGGAGGACATAGGAGGGAGGGAGGGAGAGAGTTAGGGGGAGGGGGAGGGGCACAGAGAACTAGATAGAGGGTGACGGAGGACAATCTGACTATGGGCGAGGGGTATGCAACATAATTTAATGACAAGATAACCTAGACATGTTTTCTTTGAATATATGTACCCTGATTTATTAATGTCATCCCATTAACATTAATAAAAATTTATTAAAAAAATAAATAAATAAAGAAAGAAAGAAAGAAAGTTTGGAGAAGGAGACCAGGTAGGCTTTTATGCAAACCTGCCCTATTGGTGCTTGATCAGTTCAGGGCACACATAACAGAAAACACAAAGAAGATTGCTGCAGAGCAAAAAACAAAACTTGCCATCATATCTTGAGGCTTGACACCCTAGCTCCAACTACTTGATGTCAGCATTAACAAACCCTTCAAAGCTGCCATGAGAGATGGATAAACCCAATGGATGAAATCTTCTGGGGACAATTTGACACCAGCAGGAAGAGTGAAAAAACCAACTATCGGAGAAGTTTGTTCCTGGGGAAAAGATCCTGGGATAATATCAAGATTTAGATTGTTGTCAAGTCATTTAAGAAGTGTGGCATTTCAAATACCAGAGATGGAACTGAGGATGAGACAATATATGAAGACAGTGATTCGTCATCAGACACAGATGAGGACAAGCTTATGGATGGGAGTTTTGACAGTGATGAGGAGTTGTATGAATTTTATGATGAGTGAAACTTGAGTTCAATAACTTTATGTAATACATTTATTTTTCCAAATTTTGGGCCCCAAAATTAAGGTGTGTGTTATACATGGGGAAATACGCTACTTTTCTCCCTTGGTTCCCAAGGCAGTGCTAACAAGGATAAGGCCTATAGGAAGAGAATAGCGATTTGATCTCCAGACCCTACAGTCTGCCCCTCCATGTTACATTTATCCTTTGACCATGTGACATGAAGGAAAAGGGACATCAGTATTACTTTCTGCTTCCATATTTATACCCATTACCCTTGATGGGAGTTCACTGACCCGATTGCCACTTCTGTTGAAAAGGCAGAATGCAATACTGAGTTTGGAGTTTGAAAAACCCTGTTTTTTGGACCTGAGTCTGCCAATATAACAGTGTCAACTTATTTAATCTGCTACTAGTTTCTTTCCTTTTCTTCTTTTTTTCCCCCTGAACATAAATACCTTCTCTTGTCTTGAAAATTAATGAGATGATATGCTTGAGTTAGTTTGTTCTCTCTGGAAGGGAGACCTGAATCAATTCAAGTTGATTTTTTGAAAGGAGTTGAAAGCAGAGATTAGGCTGTTTGTTTTGCTAAGAATAGTTGTGGCTCCACAAATAACAGACTACATTTCTTTTAAGATAAAAAAAAGATTGTAGAGATAGTGTTCAACTCTCTTAGATGTGTAAAGAGAAAAAAAAGACAATATCAAAGGGGAGAGAACTTCTCTGAGTTCACATAGCAAAGGAAAGAGCCAAGATGTACTTATGTTTTCTGATATAAAGTATTGTTTTTATCTCAGAAACCTATATTTTATATATTTAAAACCTTTATGAAAAAATGTATTCCAGTAAACTGTGTAGTGCTTGTGATAAATTTAATATTTACAGTCAAATTGGTATGGTCTATCATTATTTCTATGTGTAAAATACTTTTTTCTTTTGGCTAAATAGTTCGAGTAGTTTATTTTCTTTGGGTTGGATAAGTATCAGTTGGAATTAATACTTATATTAATTATAATGGAATCAAGTATTAATCTAATAATCAGTGGGGAATAGGAATGTGGATAAAAATAGAGTAGAAATTTAGCTCAGTCTGTGTCCTAAACTTTGCTGTGCTATTTTAGTGTATTATTTGGCCTTAAACATATATTTAATGACACATCTACATCCAGACACAGCTCTTGTTGCTAACATTATTAATTTGATTCCATTTTACTCTTCTGACTCAGTTATTTTGTTTCCCCTAAAACAGATTGCAAAACTATCAGATAACTTTCCATTTATCTATAGCCCTGTGTATTAGTTTTATCTTGCTGCTGTAACAAATAATCATTAACTCAATGCTTAAAACAACACAGATTTATTATCTCACAGTTCTGGAGTTCACTGAGCTAAAATCAAGGTACTGGCAGGGCTGTGGTCCTTCCTGGAGACTCTAAGAGATAATCCATTTCCTTCTCTTTCCTACTTTCCAAACACAGCCTCCATTCCTTTGCTCTTATTTTGCTTCCTTCTTCTAATTTTAAGGACGTTTATGATTCATTGAGCTCACCCGAATAATGCAGGATAATCCCCCATCTCAGATTCTTAATTTAATCACATCTTCAAAGTCTCTTCTGCCTTGTATGTTGACATATTTACAGGTCTCAGGTATTAAGAAGTGGACACCTTTGGGGAGTGGGAAGCATCATTCTGGTTGCCACATCGAAAACCTACCATGCTGTATGTTAAGACAATGGTTCTCTTCTTTTTCTCCACCAAACTTTTTTTTATCTTATTTTTATTAATTTTAATGCAGTGACATTGATAAATCAGGGTACATATGTTCAGAGAAAACATCTCCAGGTTATTTTGACATTTGATTATGTTGTATACCCCTCACCCAAAGTCAAATTATCTTCCATCACCTTCTATCTGGTTCCACCAAACTTTAAAAACAGTATCTTTCAATTACAGTTTACATTCAGTATTTGTTTTAGTTTCAAGTGTACAGCGTAGTGATTGGATGGTCATATACTTTACAGTGTCCCCCGATATTTCCAGTACCCACCTGGCACCATACATAGTATCACGATATTATTAACTATGTTCCTTATGCTGTACTTTATGTTATCCCCATGACTATTTTGTACCAATTTGTAGTTCTTAATTCCTTCACCTTTTCCACCCAGTCCCCTAAACCCTGTTTCTTCTCTCAACCATCCATCTGTTCTCTGTATCTATGAGTTTGTTTCTATTTTATTTGCTTATTTTGTTCTTAGGATTCCACATATAAGTGAAATCATATGGTACTTGTCTTTCTATGACTTATTTCTCTTAGTTTAACACTGTCTGGGTCTATCCATGCCATTGCAAATGTAAGATTTTATTATTTTTTATGGCCGTGTAATATTCCAATGTATTTATGTGCCACAACTTTCTTATCTACTTGTCTGTTGATGGACACTTGTGTTACTTCTATATCTTGGCTATATTAAATAATTCAGCAATGAGCATGAAGGTTCATAATTTTTATTTGAATTAGTGTTTTGGGTTTCCTTGTATATATACCCAGAAGTGGAATCGCTGGGTCATAAGGCAGTTCCAGAAAATGGCGCTTTTTCAAATTTAAAAATTAGTTTCTAAAACACTCATCACAAATTCTTATTTTAATGTCTCTCATGTACTTTCCTTTTCTTTTTTTTTTTTTTTTTTTTTTTTTTTCTTTTTTTTTTTTTTTTTCATTTTTCTGAAGCTGGAAGCGGGGATAGACAGTCAGACAGACTCCCGCATGCGCCCGACCGGGATCCACCCTGCACGCCCACCAGGGGCGGTGCTCTGCCCCCCAGGGGGCGATGCTCTGCCCATCCTGGGCGTCGCCATATTGCGACCAGAGCCACTCTAGCGCCTGAGGCAGAGGCCACAGAGCCATGCCCAGCGCCCGGGCCATCTTTGCTCCAATGGAGCCTTGGCTGCGGGAGGGGAAGAGAGAGACAGAGAGGAAAGCGCGGCGGAGGGGTGGAGAAGCAAATGGGCGCTTCTCCTATGTGCCCTGGCCGGGAATCGAACCCGGGTCCTCCGCACGCTAGGCCGACGCTCTACCGCTGAGCCAACCGGCCAGGGCCTTTCCTTTTCTTATTAAGAGAATTTCTAACCATTACTGATGAAATGTATAAGTATACATATAGTATATAATATGGAAATTATAGACATTTATGGAAATGCTGAAAAGAAAATAAATTACACATTATTCTACCTTATCTAAGGTAAACAAGTTTTTATGGTGGTATTCTTTCAACTGTTTTTGCCTACATAGATTTTACAAGGTTATAATATATATACAATTTTATATTTTGTTTTTCTTATACAAGGAATTAATACTTTCCATGTTGTTAATAGTCTTAATCAACAAATTAATACTTTCCATGTTGTTAATAGTCTTAATAATCAATTAAAGAAATAAAAACCTTTTTATTATAAAATTTATCTATACTAATAGTGAAGAATTTAGAAAATACAGGAAAGTATAAATAAAAATATTTAATACCACTATTCCAATTTAACTACCCTTTAACATGTAGATGTATTTTATTCAGTTCTTTTTTTCTTTCTCTTTTTTTTAAATGAAAGGATAGGAGATAGAGAGATAGACTCCTGTATGCACCCTGACTGGGATCCACCTGGTCACCCCCATCTAGGGCTGATGCTTGGACCAACCGAGCTATCCTCAGCATCCAGGCTTGATGCTCAAACCAATTGAGCCACTGGCTTCGAGAAGGGAAGAGAGAGTGAATGGGGAGAGGGAGGGGAAGAGAGGTAGATGGTCGCTTCTCATGTGTGCCCTGACTGGGCATTGAAACAGGGACATCTGCACACTAAGCCAATGCTTTATCCACTGAGCCAACCAGCTAGAGGTCTTTCTCTTTTTTACAAAGCAAAATTGTACTCATACCTTTCAAGTAGTTTATTTCCATATATTTCTCTAATATTAATGCAATGTTAACCTTTTTTCATGTTACTATTATATATTGTTCTAAACAGTAATTTTTAAAATAAAGTGTATTGAAAAATTAACACATGCTCATTATTTTTAAAACTTAAAATGTACTTATATGGAGAAAGAAAATTTATATCATTTATAATCCAACTACTTAGTTAAGATATTAGTTTATATTCATAGAAAATGTATGTGTATATAATTATTTTTGCAAAATAGGCTTAGTTTAGGTATTATGTTTGCATTTTTCACTATGTCATAGGTATCTATCTGTATCTCTTATTTTCCTTCAGCATCATTCTATGTGATATGCTTCTAAAATGCTTTAATCTGTGGAACATAACGAGCTCTCAAATGTAGTTGTTATCAGCCTCAGCCTCATCGTAAGAATTATTTTATTGTATGCATGTTTCAAAGTTTGTATTAGCATTTTCCTATTTGTAATACTTTTATATTTTGAAACTATTTTCAATTTACAGAAAACTACAAGGTCAGTAAAGCCAAATTTTCAATTTTTTGGACTAGTTAAAGAGTAACTTGCTGACAGAATGCCCATCAGCCTCAAATTCTCCAGTGTATATAATTCCTGTAAATGAGAACATTCTCCTATATAACCTCAATTCAACCATCAAAATCAGGAAATAACATTAATACATTACTACATTCTAATCAAAGCCCATATTTTTCCAATTATTTCAGAAGTGTTGTTTTTTTTTTTTTTTCATTTTTCTGAAGCTGGAAACAGGGAGAGACAGTCAGACAGACTCCCGCATGCGCCCGACCGGGATCCACCCGGCACGCCCACCATGGGGCGACGCTCTGCCCACCAGGGGGCGATAATCTGCCCATCCTGGGCGTCGCCATGTTGCGACCAGAGCCACTCTAGCGCCTGAGGCAGAGGCCACAGAGCCATCCCCAGCGCCCGGGCCATCTTTGCTCCAATGGAGCCTTGGCTGCGGGAGGGGAAGAGAGAGACAGAGAGGAAAGCGCGGCGGAGGGGTGGAGAAGCAAATGGGCTCTTCTCCTGTGTGCCCTGGCCGGGAATCGAACCCGGGTCCTCCGCACGCTAGGCCGACGCTCTACCGCTGAGCCAACTGGCCAGGGCCTCAGAAGTGTTTTTGATAGCACAAAGTTCCAGTTCAGAATCATGCATTGAATTTTATTGTAGGGTCTCTTCAGTTTTCTTCCATCTGGTCCACTTCCTCAGTCTTTTCTTGATGTTCATGACTTTGGCACTTTTGAAGACTGCAGGCCAGTGATTTTGTAGAACGTCCTTCAGTTTGGGTGAGTTTTAATGGTTTGTCATGATTATTATATTCACGGTTTTCTTCCTCAGCAGGGATCTCATAGAAACTTATACTGTATTCTCATTTTCTCCTATTAGGTGACACATGATTTTAATTTGTCCCATATCCATAATGTTACCTTGATTAATATGATATCTGTCAGGCTTCTCCACTGCAAAATGACTTTTTCTACCCTTTCTAATTAATGACATTTCTGGGCAGGAGGTGGGGTGTATATTGAGACTATGAATATCTGTTTCTCATCAAACTTTTAATATTTTATTTATCATTATGAAGTCAGAGCTCTTTATTTTATTCAAAGCATTATAATCCATTATTTATTTTGATGCCAAATAGTTCCAGATTTGGCCAGAAGGAGCCCATTCCAATTGGTTTCTGTTTTCTTTTGACAAGTCTCCATCTTTCTTTATTATGTTTTGAGTTCATCTTTGACTTTTTGTCTGCTTCCTTATATTCTAGTTCATTTTATATTTTCTCTGCCTTAGCTCTGGAATCAGTTATCCTGGATCCTTTCAGTGGAGAATAGTGTTTAGAACCAAAATGTGTGTGTGATGAGTGTTCATTGCTATTGGGATATTGTTGCTTCCACGCCTTTTCAGTGGACAGAACAAGGAAACATGTATATGTGTATAAGTAGCTATAAATACACATATAAGCTTACATACATTTGCATTCTTATTTTAATATCTTTATATATTGAAAACCATGAGTTCCTACCAATACTTCAAATTTTAAACTGATACTAGAGATCTCATTCTAGTTTTCTCCCTTTCCATGTTTTCACCCCTCAATTTCTAACATTAAGAACTGTGTCGCCCTGGCCGATACTCAGTTGGTTAAAGCATTGTCCCAAAGCTCAACGGTTGCTGGTTGTATTTCTGGTCAGGGCACATACAGGAACACATTGAAATTCTGTCTCTGTCTCTGTCTCTCTTTCCCACCCGCCCTCCCTCCCTCCATCTCTCTCTAAAATCAATAAAATAAACTTTAATAAATTAAAAAAGAACTGTGCCTCCCATTGTTTGTCCAGTGTCCCTGTATGTATCCAACACTTTGTTGATACACCTTTGCCCTCTCCCAATCAAGGTGTTGGCCTCCAATAATTCTTGCCATCCTGTGGCTGCTGTCCCCCTGCACGAAAATCCTCCTCATTTTGTTTGGGCTTCAACTGACCATGCCAGACCTCCATGATACTGCCTTCTTGCAGCAACACCTTCCTCATCCAATGAAACCCGATACATGGCCACCAGCATACCCTCCGTCTCCTGCCCCTACCAAAGGATGCCTATTTTACTTGGCCCAAGAAATGGATTTAAGACTAAACTGTTCAGAAAGAGGAAGGAAATGAACTTTCTCTATATTTTGACTTGAGTTTCCTTACACACATGATTTAGTAATGATTACTATCCTTCTATTGGATCAGGGGTCCCCAAACTTTTTACACAGAGGGCCAGTTCACTGTCCCTCAGACTGTTGGAGGGCTGAACTATAAAAAAAAAAAACTATGAACAAATCCCTATGCACACTGCACATATCTTATTTTAAAGTAAAAAAACAAAACGGGAACAAATACAATATTTAAAATAAAGAACAAGTAAATTTAAATCAACAAACTGACCAGTATTTCAATGGGAACTATGGGTCTGCTTTTGGCTAATGAGATGGTCAATGTCCGGTTCCATATTTGTCACTGATAGCCGTTACACGTGATATGATGTGCTTCCAGAGCCGTGACACGTGCGTCCCGTGTCACTGGAAGTAGTACTGTACGTGAGTGATGCCGCACTTTGTGACGCCACCACATACAGTGCTCCTCTCACTGACCACCAATGAAAGAGGTGCCCCTTCTGGAAGTGCAGCAGGGCCGGATAAATGGCCTCAGGTGGCCGCATGCAGCCCGTGGGCCATAGTTTGGGGACTCCTGTATTGGATGTTTAGTTATCTCATGTATCTTTGTTGTTGTTATTCTTATAAATAAATCGGGTTCTCAGGTAGTTAACATATACATTTCTTTCATTATATTTTATGGCATATTTGCTTGTCAAGTTGAATACTTTTCTTCAGATTAATATTAATTAGCTTAGTGGTTTACTATTACTGCTGATTTGATTCTTAATTATATTATAAAAACAAGCTGTCAGAAAATGAGGCAGTTGGGAATAAGATGATTTTTCAGATAATTATAGTATAATTTGTAGAATCACTACTTTCTCATGATAATTTTGAATGCAGATCATTTTAATACCTCTTACACAGTAACCTCTTCCTAGTTATTTAAGGTTAGGAGCATAAGTTCAAAAAGTCTGATTTCCTTAGCCTGGATAGAAAGCCTTTCACATTGGGCTCCCAGACTACCCTTCCAGCTCCACTCTGCCTCTTCTTATTTTGGTACCCTATGCTGTTGCTGTAACCACATTATTTGTCCTTCCCCAAATAGGCCACATTCTTTTGAATTTCCATGATAATGTTGGATCACCCAATAGGTAGATTCAGCACATGCTGGGAGCACCACCCAGTCATGGGCAACAAAAAAGAAGGGGAAAAAAGAGTATTTGGTATTTCCTGAGCATCAGATTGGTTCTTGTCAGAGAATTTCAATCTTTATTAGATTTTCTTCCCCTGATTTATAGTGGAGTGTTATTTATATTTTGAAATAGTATATAAGGATGAATATAAAGAGGCAACATGCGAGAGGAAATACAATAGTTTTTTTTCTGTGATTGGCCTTTCAAGGTTTATTCAGACCCTCTGTGCCTTTGCTCCCGCTAATTCTGTGAACTCTGCCCCCTTGCCACCAACTGAGTTAAATGATATTTCATCCACAGCATTGGACTGTACACCTGTTCTATCATATAGCACATTGTGTAATAATTATTTTTAATAGTCTTCCTCATGTAGTCTAGGAGGAAAATGACATTTCTATCTCACCATCTATTTCCTGCGTTTAACCTAGTGACTTATGATGCAAAGTAGAAACTGTTGTTGAACTAATTGTCCTGTTTGTAGATGCAGATAGTGGCCCTTGTAGGAGGGATTAAATGATCTCTTAAACTGTCAGACATCTGATTCAATAGCATGTACCAGGATAGCATTTGACATATCCTTGTAGTCCCATTTGCATAATCCATACATCAGATTGTTAAGGGCATATGCTGTGCTCAGAAATAAGGATTCTGAAGAGGCCTAAAATTGTTATGCCACAAGATGGTTTACTGGTGGGATTTCCTCCTAGCCTGCCCAGTATTCTACAACCAGGATACATCTTTATATTTTCTAGATTTATTCTTATATATATATGTTCATGCACTTGCATTAGTTCTTTAAAATGCAAATAACCTTTTCACTTAAACCAGAGATACAAGCACTTTCTGATCTGTTCACTAGTGGTAGTTTTAGTTGGAAAATAATTTTAAAATTCTGTTATTGGATGGATTCCACATGATCATTGGCTCTTTCGCTGCATAAATATCATTTATCTAATGCCTGTTGCAGTCATAGAATGACTTAATTTTTACCGTGCTAGACTGACAGTCTTGCCCCAGACTATAAAATGATTCCAAAGATCATCTTTTGAGCATGGACCCATCTGAGTAGAATGTCTTCCAACTGGTAGTGGTTTCCAGATGCCAATTAGCACATGAAAGCTGGTTTGTTATGGCTATTGTCACACGTTTGAAAATAAATAAAAACAACAATTTAATGATTTTCTTTTCTAGAAGTCTATTGATTATAAAGAACCATCTTTTATTCTGACTTTGTCTTTTACTTTTTGGTTGTTAAAATGTTCTAATACCTTGTTGTTAATGAAATGATGGTGATAAGGGATTGTATACCTTATCTGAAAATTTAAAGGCAAGATGTATTTCAGAATTTATGTTTTTTTTTTTTTTTTTTTATATTAGACCAGGTAGTAAAGTGCCTGTAACGGACATTATATAACAGCCTCAGCACGGGGCTGAGTTGATACCCTGTAATCAGTTACAGTAATATTTCCGCAATAAAATGTAGGAATAGTCATACTAGATGAGATAGAATAAGCCTGTAAATAGCCTTGCGTTTGTTCACATTGGGCATTCCTGCCAGAGGAGTTCAGGTCAGTTCAGATTTTGCTGCCAAATGAGTTATAGAGAAGAAAAAAAAAGGGCCATTTGATTTCCAATTATTTGTATTTTGAAATTGTGGATAAAGGGTCATGGGCTTATAATTCCCTTTTAAAAGATTTTTTCTTTGCAAAATAAAGTTGGTTACCCTTTGTAGGACACCAAGATATTTTTGAAATGTCACTGATCCACAAAATCCAAAACCATAGGGAAAACACTCCCTTTGGAAGCTATTGAAGTGATTATATAACTTAACGCATCCCTAGCAATTGACCATGTAATCTTTGAATGTTAATAAATTTCTCAAATATACTTTTTTTTAGCGAGAGAGAGGGAAGAAGAGAGAGAGAGATGAGAAACATTAGCTCGTAACTGCGGCACTTTAGTTGTTCATTGACTGCTCTCTCATATGTGCCTTGACTGGGGATCTACAGTGGACTGAGTGACCCCTTGCTCAAGCCAGCGACCTTGGGCTTCAAGCAAGTGACCTTGGCCTTTAAGCCAGTGACCATGGGGTTTTGAACCTAGGACTTCAGCAGTGATCTATCTACTATGCCACCACCAGCCAAGCTCCTCAAATATACTTTTTTTGTGTGTGGGGGGGGGAGAGACAGAGAGAGTCAGAGAGAGGGACAGATAGGGACAGACAGACAGGGAGGGAGAGAGATGAAAAACATCAATTCTTTGTTGCGGTTCCTTAGTTGTTCATTGATTGCTCTCTCATGTGTACTTTGGGGGGCTACAGCAGACCGATTGACCCCTTGCTCGAGCCAGCGACCTTGGGCTCAAGGTGGTGAGCCTTGCTCAAACCGGATTAGCTCGCACTCAAGCTGGCGACCTTAGGGTCTCGAACCTGGGGCCTCTGCATCCCAGTCTGACGCCCTATCCACTGTGCCACCGCCTGGTCAGGCCTCAAATATACTTTTAATCAAAGTAATTTGAAATTAAGTTTACCTTGTAGATATTTTAGGAAATTAGAGCAGGAGTGAAAGTTGCAGCAGAAAAGCAGCCACAATTTCCAGTGATAGGTTGGGATTCTCTGATAGGGATTGGCTTTAACCGAAAAGAGCCTCTGGGGTATATTCATTTGGCCAAATAGGTAAGTGAATTTTAGATCCTGGAGATAGGTCCCTGTTGTGGAGGGCAACAGAAAATAACTATGTGAACCTCCACTAACTGATGAATTTCTGGCATTTGTAGGTCATGTTCCTATCCATCAGATGGGACTAACGCTTTCCATCTCACAAGTTGAAAATTAGTTAGCAGCTGTGGAACCACTTTCATAATATTGGCCACCTAAGCATATATAATTGTTATTTTGACAAGTAATTCCATATCACATATTCATTGTGTATCATTGCCCAATTTGGCCTCCTATTGGAGAGGTGATTTGTTCTCTCTATTCTGCATGGTCTTTTAAGGTTCTCTTCTCCAGCATCCTAGCAGGATATACTAAGTAAGAAGTCTATCATTGCCTTTAAAATTTTGTGAAGGGCCTGACCAGGTGGTGGCGCAGTGGATAGAGTGTCGGACTGGGATGTGGAAAGACCCAGGTTCAAGACCCTGAGGTCACCAGTTTGAGCGCGGGCCCATCTGGTTTGAGCAAAAGCTCACCAGCGTGGACCCAAGGTCACTGGCTTGAGCAAGGGGTTACTTGGTCTGCTGACGGCCCATGGTCAAGGCACATATGAGAAAGCAATCAATGAACAACTAAGGTGTCGCAACGAAAAACTGATGATTGATGCTTCTCATCTTTCTCTCTGTTCCTGTCTGTCTATCCCTCTCTCTGACTCTCTGTCTTTGTAAAAAAAAAAAAAAAAAAGATTTTGTGAAGGCCTATTTGCCTAATTATAACCTCGTGTGTGGATGTATGTTGGTGGAATACATGTACGTGTCTTTTATATGGTATAAAGTAATAGAATCAAATCAACACAGTTACATAATTTTCATCCTAAGAAGTTTTATCCAGAATGTGAACTTGGTAAGGCAAGTATTGTAACTAACTATGCTATAATTTGGCTCTTGCTTGCTTACAAAAATATTTCTCTGTTAAAAATGTGCCAGTTGTTGATTTATTGACCCTCAGCTTCAAATTCACCTTTTTTGCCTGCTCTATCAACCTGAACCTGAGCCCCTTAAATATTTGATTCCTTGACAACCTGGTATGGAAGTTTTTACCAGTAAGAAGGTGCTGGAAAGGCAGATCAGGAGCAGAGGGTTTTGCTTCTTGGTTCCTGCCACCTGTGCATCTTCTCAAGTACGTGGCTTCTTCACCCAATTGTCAATAGCTTTTCCTGTTGCCCCCGAAGATAGTTTTGTGGCTTACCAGGGCTTCTGGTAAGACACTTTCCAAAGGATGTGTTTCAGTATTTTCCAAATAGTAGGCTCATCTTTAGACTTTCTGGGAAATATCCCAAAGATGAGCACCACAGGAAATTCCCTGTGCTTCAGTGAGTGACCCTCTCCAAATAAGGTCTGAGTCTCGGCCCTGGGGAAGCAGGGCCCACTTCCTTGAATCCTTAAACACTGTATCTCAGCCCTGGAAGAGAGATCCTCTTTCTAAGGTGCTCTTCCTCAGCCCTAGGAGTAGTTGTTGTTTTTGATACCTGTGATTCCTCTAACTTTTATAATTCCCTTTACTTATTACTAGCCCATTGCCTATCTCTCCAATTCCCTGTCATTCCAGTCTTCTGTTATAGTTAATAATTACTTATATGAAACTCTCTCAGTTCACATTGCTGTTTGGTTTCTCTCCTGATTGACCCAGACAGAGGCAACCAGTTAAAGGTCTCTATGATACCAGTGTGCTCGGTAGGTAAAAATATTAAGACAAAACATTTCAAATATCCTTTAGGGAAATGTTCTAAAATGCCATACAGTTTAAATGTTTTTCCCATGGAATCTCTGTGCACTTGTTGTGTATTTGTCTCTCCTCTCCTTCTGTGTCCCCACTATTGCTGTTAGATGTTACTCTTCTCCTCCTGTTTTCTTCTTATTTGCCTTGATAAACGTTGTCTGTAATCCCAGCTTTGCCTTTAACAAGCTATCCCTTGTCCTCTCCGAGTCTCAATTTCATTCTTGGTGAAGCAGAGATAATAAAAGATCATAAATTAATGAAATCAATGACATGAATGTGCTTTGTAATTAGTAAAGCATCAAACAAAAGTAAGGTGATATTACTTATATTTATCAAATTGTTTTCCATGTTTTTAATTTTTAAATTGCATTTTATTTTAAAAGCTTTAAGGAGACTTTAGAGGTGTTTACAACCTAATTAAACAGGTACATAAATATACAGGGTGTGACAAAAATGATTTTATAATTGTGAGTACATGAAACACAGAATTTATTCTTGTATTATTATTTATTAATTTTTGTATTATTTTCCATACGAACAATGTAAACCTACTTTTGCGGTACTACCCTGTATATACTTTTTAGATGAAATAAAATGTGCTGGGTGCTAAAAAGGGGAGCAAATAGGATATGGGAGCCCCGACAACTCTAATTGAATTGTGGCCCAAGGAATTGTGGTCTAGTTCCAAGGAGTGCTACCCGATCTTGAAGGATTTAAGCTGCCATTTGTTAAATTGCTGTGACATAAATGGAACTTGTGCTAGCACTTTACATATATTATCATATTTAATCTTTACATTTATTCTTATATTATTCAATTATTTTATTATGATTTGGACTTATTTTCAAAATATTTTCTTTCGGGACAGAGTTACAAAGTTTTGTTCATTTATTTTGTTTCATTGAAACCTCCTGTGTTTTAATTAAATGTGTGAGTATTCAGTGGCAGCAAAAGTCTTCAAGAGAGAAAATATTAATATTTATGTAGCTTTTCAAGTCTATTCTGGTTTTGTATCTACCCCTGGATACATGCATTTCAACAATTGGTTAAATGCTTTCATCTTAGAACAGGAATAGACAGAAAGGTTCTCTATGATAATCTCATAGGTTCTCTATATTGAAAATGGAAATTATTTGTTTAAAAATTATTCTCTCTATTGTGCCAGGAGATAGTTAGTGTGCATAGAACATTCTAGGGGGCGACGTGGTTGAATATAGGAAGAAATGCAGCATACTGTTTATATTAGAGATAGGTGTTCTTTGAATACAAAGTATTTGGTCAAATTACAGGATGAGTGCATCTCCCAGTGGAAGATGTTGCAAAGTGCAAGTGACTCAGTCCCGAAAGCACTCATCTTCATAGGTTGGATTGTGTGAGATGTCCCCAAAAGACAATTCACTTTTCTCCTAGCAGTCAAGAGGCATACATTTTCAGGTTTATTAGAAACCCCTTCCTCAGATTTGAATTCCTTTGTGATGAGTTGTGCACTCTTTCTTTGTCAGTCTGCAGGTGAGATGGGAACTTACTGTTTGTCAAACAAAATATGTGAGCATAGCATGTGCAGCTTTAAAAAACTGCTCCTATTAGAGTGGTATTTTTTTGAAGTATGAAATTCATGTTACTGACAGTATGCAGACTACTGGCAGTACACAGGTCTATACTTTAGATTTGAATTGTTTTGTTATTTTAAGTCTTAATGCTTATTAGAAGAAAAAAGCCTGGTGTATGACATTTGTGATTTCATGGACATTATTGCTGAAGTCAAGACTAGAACAGGTAGCAACACTTTGTTCAAACAATTGAGTTACTTATGTAGTGCTCAGATATGCTTGAGAATGCATGGCTGCAATCTTTTAAACAATAGAGCAAAGTTTCACATCCAGAAAATGGTAATTTTTAAATATACAATGTATTTATAGTATATATAATTGTGAATTGTCATCAGACTTTTGCTCTTTTTTTGTGTGACAGAGACAGAGAGGAGGACAGATAGGGACAGAGAGACAGGAAGGGAGAGAGACCAGAAGCATTAATTCTTCCTTGCGGCACCTTTAGTTGTTCATTGATTGCTTTCTCATATGTGCCTTGACCGCGGGCCTTCAGCAGACTGAGTAACCCCTTGCTCAAGCCAGCGACCTTGGGTCCAAGCTGGTGAGCCTTGCTCAAACCAGATGAGCCCGCACTCAAGCCGGCGACCTCGGAGTTTCGATCCTGGGTCCAGTCTGAAGCTCTATCCACTGCGCCACCTCCTGGTCAGGCACTTTTGCTCTTTTTTTTCTATTTTGTTGATGAACTATCATGGGTCAGTGGATAAAATGGAATTTTTACAATGTAAAGGTGCCAAATTATGATGGAAATGCTAATACTAAGGTATGATTTTGATAAAAACATTCATGTTTCTTCAGATATAAGACCTAATTTACAGATATAAGACCTAATTTAGTAATTGCCCAAACCATCTGCTATTCATGTAAAAGTAACAGCTGCAAAGGACACTATCACATAAATAAGATGAAAATTATTCAAAATTTGTGTTTTCCTAAGCATGATAATAGTGAATATTTTTCTAAAAAATCATGTTTGGATAAATATTCTGGTGTGAAACCTTCCAACCACCCATGTTATCTTGAAATATACAAAAAGTACTGTACAAAACCTACACCAGAAATTCCTTGAAAACTTTAACATAGAGTTACTATGTAACTCAGAAATCCTCCTCTTAGGCATATGCCCAAAATAATTGAAAACAGTCAAATGAATACATGTGTATACATCTTCACAGTAGTACTATTCACAAGAGCCAAGAGGTGGACATATCTCAAATGTACATCAAAGGATGAATATAGGTAAACAAGTCATGGTATATACATACACTGTTACATGTTAAGCAGGGATGAAGTACTGATAACGCAATACATGCTCAGTGAAAGAAGCCTGGCACAAAGGATCACATAGTGTATGATTCCATTTATGTGAAATAGCAAAAGAGGTAAATCCATAGAGACAGATGCATAGTTATGGTTGCCAGCAGCTGTGGGGAGAGGAGAATAAAGAGTGACTATTTAATAGATGTGAATTTTTATTTTGGGGTGATGACAGCATTTTGGGCAATATAGAGGTAGTGGTTGCCCAACATTCAGGATGTACTATATGTCACTGAATTGTTCAATTATATATTATTGATTTTATGTTATATGAATTTCACTTCAAAAACACCCTGAAAGACAAAACAACAACAACAACACTACTCCATAGTGTGGTGAGTGGAGCACTATATGGGTAATAGGATGTTAGGTTGTATACAAACTTTTATTATTTTAAGAGTTATGTATTGTGAGGTATAAAAAAATTGACTTTCCTTCCACCTTGTGAGTTCTTCCATCTGGGCTAATCAAATGAACAGTGACAGATTAACATGAGAAAATGTACAAGGTTTATTATATGAATGTATATTCGGAGGGCCATAAGATAGGAGACCGCCAAAGAGGCATTGGGCAGTTGAGGTTTATATGCTGTGCTGGACAAAGGAGAAGGGGGAAGGTGTCTGGGATTCCAGAGGGGAAGTAGGAAATTCATAGGTAGAAGGGAAAGGGGGAATAAGTGGCAAACAAATTCCTGTTAGTCCATCTAGAAACAGTGGGGCACGGGGATCCTAGTTAACACGCCCTTGTGTGGATCCTTCCTATCTACCATACTTAGTTAGGCTAAGGTGGAAATCCTTATGCTAAGGATTTTCTTAGCATATAAAGTCTTTTATGCTAAGATTCCCTTCCTGAAGCAGGCCTTTCCATCTGAATTACCTTAGGCAGGAAAGGAGTGGGGTGTATTTCAAAGGTTCTTTCTGAGTCTTTTGTTTATTAATAATCAGCTTAACAGCAATATAACAAAGCCACATTTGGCGTGGCACAACTTTGATGCCCCTCAGTATCTATTTTCATAGTTGCCTTCTCATGGAAGTATATTACAGCAGTTTTCCATTTGTAGCAATAAGCAGAAGTTTTACACTTTAGATAAAAGTAAATTTGAAAGAGTTGACTTCTTTACAGAAAAAAATACATAATAAAGATAGTACTGAGATATGACAAATGAAGGCAATTCACAAATGACTAAAGAATAGGAGACCTTAGGAAATATTATATGCTATGCTTAAGACGATTAATTTTTATTGAGTATGAATTGAGTTCTGGATGCTGTCCATCAAAGATGAATAAGATGTGTTTCTTGCTTTAGATACTTTCAACTTAATAGAAGAGATAAGCCATGTCTATAAATAATTCTAGGAAAAGACTGAATGTGCCAAGTGCTAAAACAGACCAAACAGACTGAGGTTAAGACTAGGTACCTTTTGGATTACTAGTACCATTGAAGAAAATGTTAGAATATAGAGAGAGATAATGAACTAAGAAATTTGCTTTTTGCCTGACCAGGCGGTGGTGCACTGGATAGAGCATTGGACTGGGATGTGGAGGACCCAGGTTCAAAGCCCCAAGGTGGCCGGCTTGAGCACGGGCTCACCAGCTTGACCTCAAGGTCACTGGCTTGAGCGTGGGATCATAGACATGACCCCATGGTCACTGGCTTGAACCCAAAGGTCACTGGCTTGAACCCCAAGATTGCTGACTTGAGCCCAATGTTACTGGCTTGAGCAAGGGGTCACTTGCTCTGCTGCAACCCCCCCGAACAAGGCACATATGAGACAGCAATCAATGAACAACTAAGGCGACTAAGGAGCTGCAGTGAAGAATTAATGCTTCTCATCTCTCTCCCTTCCTGCCTGTGTGTCTCTATCTGTCCTCTCTGTCTCTCTCTCTGTCTCTGTCTCTGTCACACACAACAAAACAAATTTGCTTTTGACATTAGGAACAGAAATAATTAATGAATGAAACAATGTATCAAGTTCCATATGCTGTGGCCCTTTCTGCCTCTACCTTTTGCTCTCTTAGTAACTCGGTAGTCACCTGGGCTCCCACTTTCCCTAACAACCTCACATTTAAAGATAGTGTAATGGAGGACTTAAGTAGTAGACTGTTGAGATACACTGCCCAGGTTCAATGAGTGCCAGTATTTATTCATTATCTAACATTTGTCCTGCCACTTGATTTTCCTATGCCTTAGAATTCTCATCTATAAAACAGGGATACTCATAGTACCTACATTATAAGGTCTTGGTAAAGATGAAATATGTTAAATGATTAAATGGGTAAAACATTTATAGCACTGCTTGGTTCATGGTAAGTGATCAACAAATATTCACTATTATCACCATCACCAGTCAGTAAGTTCTGTCCATTTTGGCCCCCCAAATCTTTCTGAATGTCCCCCACTTGTACTACTTTAGTTTAAGACTTTGTTGTGGTCACAGTTGCATTTGTGCCTTAACTAGTTTTGCCTCTCCCTTTCCCCTCCATTCCCTGTCACACTAGACTGCTTGATACGTTCCTGCTTATTCCTAAGCACCCAGCTCAGGTGCAATGTCTGTGAAACTTGCCCTGGTTCCCTGTCCTAGCCCAGTTAAGGCTCTGCATGTGTATTAATACCACATTTAGTATACCTCTTCTATAGTGGATCTCACATGGTATTGTGACTATACTGGATAATTACCTGGGCTGTGACCACCTTGAGGGGTGGGGACTGGGCTTACTTAAGTTTCAACTTCCAGCCTAAACACAATTTTTATTACAGAGTAGATGCTTATTAATTGTTTGCATGGATGAATGAATGGCTTCTTCCTGTAGAAAGTTAGCTTATAGTCTTCATTTTGGAAGTTGAGGTGAGCACACATAAGGCTTAATAAGAACAATGTGTGGTAAGTGATGTAAAGGTTTAGAAAAGAGGGCATTTAGTGTTAGAGAAATCAAATTAAGTTTCAAAAAGGTAGAGCTTGATTTGGAATTTAAGAACAGGCAGAACTCATGTGAGCAGAGGAGTGTTTGCAATCTAGGCAAGGGTAGTGGTTTTTGAATTGAACATGAATAACAGAAGAAAAGCATCTAACATCTCCAAAACAGAGAAGAGACCAGCTTAACTAGGGTGTGTTTGGTAGGGGGAGGTTGAGAGGTGGAGTGGAGTCAGGGGTGAGGAAGAGGTATATGTTGAAAAGTATAGGTAGTTCCCAACCTAATGGTGAGTGTTCTAAAGGTTTATTTATGAGTTGTTACTCAGACATGACACATCATATACAGGATGGTGAGGTTTATGGCCATTCCCCAAATATTCTATTTAACCTACTTAAGGAGCTGATATATCCATGGGCAGTACTAGCTTGAGCTCCAGGGAGCAAGGGGTCAGGAGAGACATGGTGGATTCTGGGCTTGAAGACATTGAGTGATAGAGGAAGTTGAACTTTGTTCTCTTCTGACCCTTTCTGCACCCTTTTCTATATCTCAGTTTCCTTTCTGTATCTCTAGATGTAGTTTCTTTATCCCCCAAGCTTCCCCCAACTTTCTTCAGATAGCACCGCACCCAAGGTGGCAAGGATTCCAAAATACAGGCTCTTACACCCGCCTTCCCCATTCCCTGAGGGAAACAGCTCTTTGCTTTTTGCCAATGTGAGAACAAACTGATAGTCAACTCTTCCTGGAGTCTGTACTTAAAATTTTAGCTGGCTTTTTTTTTTTTTTTTTAGCTCAAATGAACCTGTAATTGCAGGAATTTCTGGCAGTAGTACAGAGCAAACAATGAGAGGGGGGAGAGAGGGAGGGAAAGGAAGGATAAGGAGGGTGGGATTAGATAGGTAGATAGATAGATAGGGAGGGAGGGAGGGAGGGAGAAGAGGGAGAGAAAGTTTATTGTGAGGAGAGGGTTTGCTAATTTGCCTTTCTACTCTACCTCCCTCTCCCCAAATTGTTTCTGTATATTCCTCTCTTGCATCCACAGAAATAATAAACTGCATTTAAAAATTACAGGCCCCATGGCAATTCTGGATAAAGGGGTTCTGTGGTTTCCAGTTGTGTGCAAATCCGAGATAGCCTGTAATGGGAAATAGGGTTGAATAAATAAAGGCCGGGGTCAAGGGGACCTTGAGTGTGAAGTCTATAAATATATACACACAAACAAGAAGCCATAGAAGGGTTTTGAATAGAAGATTGAGATGATGAGAGCAATAAGGAAGGCATAATTAATTCTAAATTTTGGATTAGAAATGATATGGTATTAAATTCACTCTTGGCTTGGTTCATACACACAGAATCTTGTTTTTTGCTACTGGTTTTTTCATCGTACTGGGACTTGTGCCTTTAACTGTTAGTGTATGCCTCCCTGGCTGTGTAACTGTTTTCTGTGGCTTCTGATCGATCTTTCCTTTAGGATCCAGACTACCAGAGGCTTTTTGTGTGTGTGTTTCCAACTAGCCCAAGGGACTTACACACTATGTGTCTGTGTCCCAATAGGAAACTTCAAGTCCAGTGTTAGCAAAACACAGCTCCCTTTTATAAGGCCACATTACTTTCATTTATATATCACCTCCAGCCTTTCTAACCAAAACCCTGAACACACCTGAAGACAGTGGTTACTGATCTGCATCTGTTAGCTTTCACAGCTGCAGAAGCCTCCACCCCCTGTGCATATGTGAAACCATGTGGTGAATAGGCTCTTCCCTACTCACCTTTTATTCTTTTTTATTTGGCCTTTTATTCTTTATATTGTTTATTATGTTAATATCCTGGATTTTTTTCCCCTGCAATTTGCATAAAGGATGAAGCCAGGAAATTGGATGAGATAAGAATTTGAGGTATTTCCTTAAGCCTAAATTATAATTCTCACATTGAATCAGAAGATTCACAGGTCTTTAATCAATATGTATGTTTTTCTCTATTTTGAATGTTACAGAGGCTTGTTGGCATTGAGGCTCCTGTGTTCATCTGTGTATTTTCCTCTTGACTGCTCACCGTATGATTAGTTACTAGGTCTTGGTGATGTGCAGTGGCTTGCTTGGTTCAATTCACTATTTTATTTTATTTTTTTATTGTTCAATCTAGTGGAGCTGTTATTGTTAAAAATGAATTTTATGGTTTACTCTTTCATCATCACTAGTTACAATAACTCAATAGGATCTAACAGCCCAAAATATATGCTTTTCTTTTTTCCAATTAGCATTTCCAATTGGTTTTAGGAAATGCTGTTTCATATTTCAGTATTAACTGGTCTTGGTGATGACAAACTATTGAGATGCAGTTCTTTAGTTTCTAGCTTTACCAGCTCTACTATCGTGACTTAGACAAATGATGACTGGCATTGCCCTTTCTTATTGTAGCCAAGTGTTTCCTTTGCACAGCTTAGCTTAGCAGTCAGTTCAGCCCTCAGTGTTATACCTACTGTTCTGGGCACCCTTCTAGGAACTCACAGGGTCTATCACATAAACATAAAAAAGAGTCATTTAGATATACTGTTCCTAATTGTAATCTTTACTTTTTGCCATTCATATCTTAGTTTAAGAAGGATAAGACCCTTTAATGATTTCTTGTTTAATTATGATCTGAAGACTGTTCTTAGTCTTTTTTTTTGTGAGAAAGAAACAAAGAGAAACAGAGAAGGACAGACAGAGACAGACAGACAGGAAGAGAGAGAGATGAAAAGCATCAATTCTTTGTTGCTTCACCTTAGTAGTTCCTTGTTTAACTTTCCCGTATGTGCCTTGACCAGGGGTTAGGGGTTTCCAGCTGAGCCAGTGACTCCTTGTCTTCAAGCCAATGACCTTGGGCTCAAGCTAGCAACCATGAGGTTATGTCTATGATCCCATGCTCAAGCCAGCAGTCCCACGCTCTAGCCAGTGAGCTGTGCTCAAGCCGGTAACCTTAAGGTTTTTTTTGTTTGTTTGTTTGTTTTACAGATACAGAGCGAGAGTCAGAGGGAGGGATAGATAGGGACAGACAGACAGGAACAGAGAGAGATGAGAAGCATCAATCATCAGTTTTTCGTTGTGGCACTTTAGTTGTTCATTGATTGCTCTCTTATATGTGCCTTGACCATGGGGCTATAGCAAACCGAGTAACCCCTTGCTCAAGCCAGTGACCTTGGGTCCAAGCTGGTGAGCTTTGCTCAACCAGATGAGCCCATGATCAAGCTGGTGACCTCGGGGTCTCGAGCCTGGGTCCTCTGCATCACAGTCCGACGCTCTATCCACTGCACCACCGCCCGGTCAGGCAACCTTAAGGTTTTGAACCTGGGTCCTCTGCGTCCAAGGCCAACATTCTATCCACTGCACTACTGTCTGGTCAGGTGACTGATCTTAGACTTGGAGGAGAGAACCAATGTCTGCTGACTTGATTTCATCAAATGTGACAGGTGCTGAGTTAGGTATAATAAAAACAAGGGAGACCTAACCACATGTCTCGTAGAAGTTTATAGTCTAGGGTATAGTTATAGAAAGAGTTATGATCCAATGTGACAGGAGCTATAATATTCAAAGTGCCATGCGAATTTGAAAAACCTAGCACCAGAGTCTGCTAAGGGATATGAGAGAACTTTTTATGAAAGGAGTGTGCTTGGACACTTCAGTATGATTAGAAATTTGCTTGGTAGATCTGGAGGACAGGGAATTCCAAGTGGAGAGAATATTATATATGAAACCACCGAGGCATGAGAGAGTATGGTATAGGCTGATCATTCTGATATTTTAATCATGTAGGAGTCTACAACTCTCATAACCTATTCTCTCATTCTTTTGGCTTTTTACTTCCTAAGGATCAGTGTGAAAAGACCATTTTTTTCCTTTTTGATCATATTTGGAAGTTATGTTTGTGTTTTTCCCCTAAAATAAACATTAATACAATATAGAGGTGACCAATGAACACTGAATTAGGTGTCAGGGGACCTGAATTTTTGTTTTCCAGTTCACTCAGCAGCTATGTCACTTGAACCAAATTTTAATCAACTCTGTCTTTTCACTAGTAAAATGGGAATATTAACACCTGCCTTACCTCTCTCAGGGTTGGGTGGAAATGGAAATGAGAGCCTTAAAAATTAAAAGGTATAATAAACTTTTTTACTCAGAATCCTGCTGGCTGAGGATATCAGCTGACATTTAAAACAAGAAAAGTACTTGGTGGAGTAGCTGGATAGGGAAATTAGGATTGGAAAGTAATTGACAAGTAGAAATATTCTGATTTTCTCCTTAATTCCATACACTTGCCCTTCTGTCTGCAGAATGTTATGTAGCTTATTTCTATGTTTTCAAATTTACATGATAAAATTTCCTTCTTCCAAGTGGACTGTCATGTGTACCTTGGGTCCTTTCAGAGTCTTACTATATCTATTAAATAGTAATGGATTGAAGACTTAGGTATGTAAAATATGAGTTGATATGTTTTATAGTCAACCTCAAATAATTGATATCTATTAGGGAGTTTGAATTACTCATGAATTACCCTCAATCATTTGTGTTACTTTTACTGGTATGACCTGAGTTTTGTTGCATTTTAGGGATATATCAGAAGGTTATGGTAAAGCTTCTTGTCCTAGATTAATCTCCCAACTAACATTATTATCTTTTTTTTTTTTAACATATCCTCTTCTTACACTTGAATTTTCTCCCTTAATATTCATTCAAGTAGGAATGGGAGGTTATGTAACTGTGGCCTTCTACTTCTTTTGCTATTTCTCCTAATCCAATGACAGCACAGACCGAGTTATTAGTGACAGCAAAAGGTACTTTGATTTGTGTTCTTCCTTTTGACCCCATCTTTCCCATTACACTGAGTGGTAATACTACTAGAATCTGATAATTCACCTGAAATATGAACTTCTGGGATGTAGGGACATGAGCAACTCCTCCAAATATAAATACCCCCCTGGCCCTGGCCAGTTGGCTCAGTGGTAGAGCGTCGGCCTGGCGTGCAGGAGTCCCGGGTTCGATTCCTGGCCAGGGCACACAGGAGAAGCGCCCATCTGCTTCTCCACCCCTCCCCCTCTTCTTCCTCTCTGTCTCTCTCTTCCCCTCCTGCAGCCGAGGCTCCACTGGAGCAAAGATGGCCCGGGCGCTGGGGATGGCTCTGTGGCCTCTGCCTCAGGCTCTGGAGTGGCTCTGGATGCAACAGAGCGACGCCCCAGAGGGGCAGAGCATCGTCCCCTGGTGAGCATGCTGGGTGGATCCTGGTCGGGCGCATGCGGGAGTCTGTCTGACTGCCTCCCAATTTCCAGCTTCGGAAAAATAAAAAAAACAAAAAATAAAAATTAAAAAATAAATAAATAAATACCCCCCTGACCAACCATTCTTTTTTTTTAGATATTTTTATTCATTTTAGACGGGGGGGGGGGAGAGAGAGAGAGAGAGAGAGAGAGAGAGAGAGAAACTAGAAAGCGTGAAGTTCCATGTGTACCTTGACCAGGCAAGCCCAGGGTTTCGAACCAGTGACCTCAGCATTCCAGGTCGACTCTTTACCTACTGGACCACCACAGGTCAGGCTGACCAACCATTCTTTAGATCAGTGTTTCTCAAAATCTATCACTCAAGAATATTTCCTCTTTATAAAGAGCTCTACAAAACACTTAACTCATCATGCTCTGAGCCATCCTATATACACCAGAAGAAAGGAGAGAGAACTGCTATGGATGAGATAACATGACGATGGTATTTCACATGGAATGTAAGTGCATTATTACACTAGATTAATATAGACCTTGCAACTGAAATCACTAAGAATATGAAATATACTGTGGACTACCAGGAGGTAGTTATTCCCATCTTTTCTCCTTTTACAACTCTTAGATGAACTAGTTGGATAAAATACTTATTCTAGTTCAAAGTATAATACAAAATGAGTACTGTTTTTTCTTTTTTTCTACCACTCCTCAGGGAAGTACTCTGGCAATTTTTCTGTTTTCCACAAATCTAAATGAGGAAATATTCTGGTTTATGTTCTCTTTGTTCTAAAATCTATGGCACCATTGATACATAGCTTAGCAACATTCTTCTGAAGACTCAGCAGATTAAATTATTTTTATGTTCCCTAAGTACTGCCCTTTTCTGAAGATTTCTTGAGGAAAGTGTGGCACATATCCAAAATTACATTCTTCATCTTTTTCTGTATTTGAATATTTTCCTTACAAGCAAGTAGAGAGGAAAGCGGTCAGTTTCTGCACTCAATAAATAAGAAGGAAGGTGTAGACAGCTTTTATCTGGGATATTTTTAAGTCATTGAGAGCATATTTTCTAGTATCAACTGATTTTTTAAATTATTGGCAGAATCCTCTTAACCCATTTTAACGTTAAGTGGTTGAATAGATGAAAAGATTTTTTTATTGTCTACATAAAAGAAAACACCATGGCTTTTGCACCATTGCATAAATCTAAGAGATTATGCATGCATAAAAAGAATGAGGCAAAGCTAAATGCTAGATGCCAACAACAGGGAAAGCTTGTCTGGGTATTTGACACGGAGCATAATGGGGTGTGGTTCCACAGGGAGGGAACTCTAAAGATTATACCCCAGGACCTGTTTCTCTGGTAAAGCTTCTTGTCCTAGATTAATCTCCCAGCTAATGCTATTATCCCTTTTTAACATATCCTCTTCTTACACTTGGATTTTCTCTCAATATTGTGAGGGAGGAATAAAATTTCTTCTACTCCCCTGCCAAGGTTCTTCTGGCTGGTTCAATCAAATAGACATGAGACAGATGAGCAAGAGAAAATCACCAAATTTAATACATACATATGTATGGGAACCCCACATACATAAGAAAGTCAGAGACCCCACATGCAGGAGAGGTCCAGAGACAGAAAGGGAACACCAGTATATAAGACATCCTGAGCTAGGGATAAGGTAATGCCCCTTGGGACTTCAGAAGGTCACTGCAGGGAGAGCACATGCTCAGTCACTGTTGGTTTGCCCTGACATGAGATAGGTAAAAAGTCATTTCTGGTCATAACTCTTACCAAGGGACAGGCTCCTAATTTAAATTCTTCTGGATCCGTGATGGCAAACCTTTTTATAAAAACTGCCCACTTTTGCAGTGCTGGTCAACCTGGTCCCTCCTGCCCACTAGTGGGTGTTCCAGCTTGCATGGTGGGCCAATCACGGCACCATTTGCTTGCTCTGCTCCCGCCCGCCACTAGTGGGCAGGAGGGACCAGGTTGACCAGCACTGCAAAAGTGGGCGGTTTTTATAAAAAGGTTCACTATAAGGGTTCTAGATAGTCAAGAGGGAAGCAGAAGTTTCTTTTGAGCCAGCAGGACCTTGGTTGCCTTTAGCTCAAAATAACCCACGTACCACTAAGGTACATCTTGGGGTGGCCCGTTCTGAACCTGCACAGTTCTTTATGAGGTTCTAAACCTTCTGCATCCAATCTCCTGTCCTCACTGTCCCATCTCTTTCTGTGGTCTTCATGAATTCCTTGTGTTTATTGTATGGACTTTCAAATGAATTCTCTTGGTTTACTGCAAGTGGTAAAACACAATCACAGTCTCCCACCCCCATAGCTTTTGCCTCCAAAGGCCATAACTCCATCATTCTAATATTTTCTTGGCATCCCTTTCTCATCATTTCTCTGGAATTTTCAAACAAGAGCTGAGATGTATACAGCCAGCAATGTTGCATAGTAATACAGAGTTGCTGCCTAATATGGAACCAGTTCCTTTCACAATCCGTATCCTTTATTTTTCAGACTTGAGAGTGGTGAAGGAAGTTGCTGAGATTAGCATGTACTGTGAAATCTGAGGAGGTGTGCTTTCTTAGGCCACTTGCCCTCAGGTTCTGACTTTTGCCTTAGTATCATCTGTTCACCATCTTGCTTCACCTTATAGTCAAAGGTCCAAAAAGCTTTCTAGAGTATTGTATGCTAAACATTAGGAAAAATGCATGGCTTAATGAAGAAACATTGAAAAACTATAATGCAGAGTTGCATCAAATCGTAATGGAGTACATCACAGAAAAGAATGAAATTTGAGCTGAATCTGGAGGGATGAGTTTAGAAAAGTGAAGAGATTTCATGCAGGAGGAACTCTAGAACAGAGGTGGGAAAGAACAAAGCAAAGCAAGTGTTGAGATATAGAATAGGAAATTGGTGTTAGGGGATATTAGACAGTAAATTAATTGGAGAGTACCATCTTGTAGGGAGTTCTTAGTGCTGTGCATAGTTACTTGATTAATTCCATGAGTGATCCACTTATTCAACAAATGGCTTCTCACAACACATAGGATAAAATCCAGACCTCTTCACAGGCACACAAGATCTCTCTGTATACCTTAAAAGTCACCATCTCAGTGCTATATACCCGAAACTCCCTCTGGTCATATTGAAAACTTTCCTAATCCTCCCAGCATGTTGTACTCCCTCAAATCTCCACTGAAGCTTCTATACCACAGTGTGTGCTGTGCATGTCTGTTTTCTCATTCAGCTAGGGGCTTCCTGAAAGCAAGGGCTTGTGTCTTATTCTCCCTCACATCCATATCAACAAGCAGGGTACCCACCTAATATGTAGCACAGGCTTAACAAATATGCATTGAATAAAATATTTATTGAACACTGAATTACATCATGTACAGTTGTATTTTAAGAAAGCCATCTAGAAACAATGTTATTGATAGATTGAAGATGCAGAGAGACCAGTTACAGGTATTTTTTGAAGTAGCTCATTTTTTTTTTAAAGCCCCGGCTGGATAGCTTGGAACATCATCCTGAAGTGCAGAGGTTGCCAGTTTGGTCCCTGGTCAGGGCATATACAGGAACAGATTGGTGTTCCTGTCTCTCTCTCTTCTTTCCTCCCTCTCAAATCAATTAAAATATTAAAAAAGAAACAGTAGGGGGTAGAGTCTTAGAAAATTGATAAAGAATAAAAGAGAGGACTTAATAACTAGCTGCTAGGGGCACTAGAGCAGGAAGAGTTAAAGATCTAAGATTACTTTTAGGTAAACGTTTTTTTCTTAGTCAGATCTCCTGGTATATTAGTATTTGCCTTACCCTACCTCTGCTCTGAAGATGAACACTGGTCCCGTTCAGCATTGTGGAGCTCAGCTAAGATTCGTGTGATTCTGATCCTCGTATCTGAGCAGGAGTTAGGATTTGAAATATAAATAGTTCAGCCACGCTGACTACGATTTCCTATCAAGGGAAGGTGTACAGTGCATAGGTTTTGAATTTTAAAGCCTGTTTCTGCTTTTGGGAACTACAACCGGTGTTATACCAGGCAGATGCACTGGGGTGCGCTACTATGTAGCAGAGCCTAGCTGTGCATCACAGCTCTCAACTTTAAAACTCCAGAGAATTTGATGAGAGAGGGATCCACAAGAACATGACAAATGATGAGAGTTCAAACCTTAAGAGAAAAATGGGCTTATTGGTAAGAGACCTTTCTTTTTCTTTATTTGCTGTTGTTACTTATTCATTAAAATAACAAGCCTGTTGTTTTCATGTGTAGCTGTGAAGCGGTGTACAAAAAATCAATTTTATATGTATTGTAGAATTCAGGAGACATATTGGTAACCATGCAAAAATCTTAGGAAGCATATATACAGCTTGAAATTTAAAAACATCATGAAGGAAATTTTACTGTATTTCAGACTGTGGTATAGATTTATTTATGTAGCTTAAATATAATACAGATTTAGAAATATAGATATGTATTTTAAAAGTTAAAATAAAGGATAGTGACTTGTGTAGATATATAATTTCACTCAGTTACCAGAAGGTGGCACACCAGATTCTTCTTAAATACACAAAGGAAAGGAATAATATTAATACAAATATAAAATAAGCTGTATTTAAAGATATTTTAATGTATTTTTAAGCAAAAAATATATAATTGGTATTTGTTTGGTGCAATTTAGTGCTAAAACATGACAAATATGAATTTAACCCATTGTAGCTTTTTATGATTTGAATATAATATTTTTTTTGTGTATAGCATTTTAAAAGTAGACTCTGAAATAGTATTGTCATTAAAGAGATGCTGTTTTGAATTTATGATTTAAAAAAATAAATAAAATAGTTTCTTCCTACCTTTTGCATAAGAAGTCATTAGATTTAGGATAGCATTTTGCATAAGTTCTCTGCCAAGGTCTTTCTTAAGATACTATGATGCTATATGACTTTGATTTAGTTGTGACTTTAATAATGCAAAACTGCTTTGTGACATGACCCAGAAAAAAAGCCAAAACTGTTTATTTATAAGACAAAGTTAGATAAGGGGAATGCTTAGTAATGTCACCTTCTATAAGCTAAAAACAACAGAAATGAAATAAATGTAAATAAATTCAATTTTGCGTTAGAGCTCCTCAAACACCTGCCAGATTACTTTAAATTTTTAAGCGAGTCGACTGCATAGACTGCAACGCTTCCATAGTATTCTCTATTTTGAAAGCTGCATTCCCGAGGCAGCATCGGAGTATGCTTGCTGTAGCCTTTTGTATTAGAAGTGTAACAGAACTTCACCGAAATGAAGTCCTTCATTTGGAGACAGTACATCTATTTATGTTTTTATTAATTACAAGCAGTACGAAAATAGAAAATTGGTAGTAAATGAAGATAGAAGAACATTAGCCATCTGTTTTCTGAAAGCTTGTAATGTGTTCAGGTTTTTATGGAAATACAGTATATGAACAAAGAATTGAACTTTAGGCTTACAAAGCTAGAAAATGACAAAGCATTCCAAGGCTGAATATATATTTACTGGAAAAGTGTTTTCTTGTGTCCAAATTTGGCTAGTTTAGTCTTTTAGATCAGCTGCCAATAAATGTTGTATTTAATGTCAATCCTTATTCCAGACTTTCTAAAACATTAAGAGAGCTTCTAAAAACAAATAGAATCTTATGGCTTTCTAGTGAAGTTTTTTAAAATGTTAATTTAGATAGTTTTTAATGGTTCTGTGTGGTCTTAACTGTTCAGGATTCATAAACATGGCTTATTAATTTACAGCTAAAGTATTTGCAGAGCATGCTTTGAAAAATGTAAACAAAATACAATAAAGCCACAATTAACCAGATTTTTTTTGCACTCCACTTTCAGGAGACGGAGACAATTGTCTTTAAAACAAGCCGATTTCAAGGATTTATTCAAAAAATCAACTTCAGGGTATGTCCAAGGGTCTGCATTTTCCTTTACCTTTTTGTCAATGAGAATTTATTTTCATAAAAAAGACCCTGAGATACTAAAAGACAGTCATCAAGAAAACTTTCAATAATGTCTAGGATACTGTGTTTATTAAGACAAAAAAAATGACAAGTTATTCTGTTAAAAAGCACAATGTGCTTGCTGTTGTATTGGGATTTGTGTTTTCCAATGTGTTTTCACAGATACAAGTTCAGTTGGTTTTCATAACATTGATGAAAGTCTGGCAAGGAAAGTTGCAGCTTCCCTATTTGGGGATGAGGGAAGGTAACACCGGCATTACTAAAGCTAGTTAGTGGCAGAGCTGTAGTTAGAGTGACTACAAGTGCCTAGTCATGTCCTCTTCTGCATCCTTCCTAATCAAAAGAGTTTGAAACAAGTTTTTAATTTCTCAACCTATATCCTAATTGTCACAGTTTCCCACCTTGCACCTGTCTGTCTTCCTCTGTGCCTATCTGTCAGCCAGATGGAGACCTTAGTTTCAGACTCTCCCAGACGTGGAAGGATCTGGAGTGTAAGAGGGCAAGATAATGGCTGTGGACAGTGTGGGGTGACAGCTAGTGGCGAATGGCCAGTGCTGATGTGCTTAGGAAGGCCAGGGACTGAGAGAGAAAACAGAATCTCACTCCTGCTGAGGCTATCCTGGGTGGGGGTTAATGACCTTGACTTTAGAGCAGTGCTCCCCCAAGTTTGGTAGACTGGGCATGAAAATCAGTAGGAGTACTTGTTTAAAATGCAGTCTACTGGGCCCCACTTCCAGACTTCTATGTTTTAAATATTCACCCAACATCGTTTTATGCATACTTTAGTGTGGGTGCATCTGCCTTCAAGGCATAGGACGTTTCCCTTGGTCCATGTATTGAAGTATATAGAAAAGAGCCACTTTTCTCTCGGTAGCATCTGAATTCCTTGTCAAAGCATACGGGGGCAGGAGTCAGGCAAGGGTGGGGAATGACAGATGTTACTTGCACATTGCTGTAGCTACATCTGAGACAGCACAGTAGCTCTATTTTTTAAAGGCTTGTGTTCATTTTAGACTTAAAGAAGTTAAAGGGAAAAAAAGGGGTTCTACCAGGAAGTGACAAATTGAATGGGTTCTGATATTTTAAGGGTTAACCTATCTTAGTTTTAAATTTAGATTGATATTTAAAAATTGGCTAGAAAATTATGCTCTCCAGGATTCTGGGTAGTTAAGGCTTATTGTAGTAATGTATGTATGCTCGTGTTTCATACATGAATATGTAGTCTGCCTGATTAGATTGTAAGGGTTTTGCGGCCAGGAAACATTGTATGCTTGCAACATCTAACTTACTGATAATTGAACTAATTCAGTATGCATGTCTTATCTATACATTTTGAGCTAGGCATAATGAGTTGATTGATTTTGGTGTTTGTCAACTTCATGGAGTCTATCTTAAACTGTCAGTAAAAGCTAATATACTGTAGGTCTCAGGGTAAACAAATGAGTTTTAGTTGACAAATACAAAAACATGATCCTAATTAATCAAATTTGCTAATGCTTGTTCCTTGTTTGGAATATCAGTTTAAGCTTGATTCTGCTGCCTCTTTGCCCTTTTTGCAATACTGTTGATCTTGTTCTGTGCCTTATCAATCTGAATCTCAAAAACTGGTAATTCTGGAAATCCTCAAACGTAGTTAGTTTCATTTACTGAATGAGCAGTATCATAGGAATTTAAACAAAATGGCCAGATACTGTAGTGGAAGACTCATAAAAATGCTCAACAGGGTCTCTGATTTAGATCAAGTTGAATGAGGAATGAATGAATAAATATATGTTAGCTAAAGAGAAGGTATGTTATGAAGCTTCAGAATTCCATGAGAAATAACTGATTATTTAAAACATATATTTGATGTTGAAGATATAAAGTGGTTGGTTCTAAAATATTCATTGAAATAGATTTATTTTTAAAAGATACTATTTATTCATTTTAAAGAAAAGAGAAAGAGAGGGAAAAAGGGAGAGAGAGAAGGTGGGAGGAGCAGGAAGCATCAAACTCCCATATGTGCCTTGACCAGGCAAGTCCATAGTTTCAAACCGGTGACGTCAGCATTCCAGGTAGACACTTTATCCACTGTGCCACCAAAGGCCAGGCTGAAGTAGACGGAAAAAGGCAGCCAAGAAACCCAAATTTAAATTGCATCTAGCTTAAACCTATGGTCAACCTAGAAGATGAGTTGGATTTTATTCCCTTAAATCAAAATCTCTTGAACTTTAGTTAGTAATAGAACATGAAATAAGGAAAAAGAAATGATTTCCCACTGTTGGACACCATTGCATTTAAGTAAGGAAGTTAGACATAACTCTGAAATAATGCTTTTGTAGGTTGTAACACGTGAACACTTTATATAACATGACTTAATGATGGCTTAGAATATAGATTATCATTGAATTGATAAATATATTTTTAGGCATAGCAATTTGAAATTATACACCTTTCAGTTAGCTTCTATAATTTTGACTCACCAACATATTTTTGACATGTTTCAGTATAACTGTTTCTACACCCCCTCTTTTTTTAAGAAAAAAAACTTTATAACTTAAAATCACTCAAGAGAATTCTAAATGAGAAGGATCTCAAAATAGTCATGAAAATAGATGTATTTAACTGGTTTCTAATTCTCTTAGATATCACCATAGTAAGCAAATACCATGATTATAAACTGCACCTTTATGAAAACTATTGAGCCCCATGTTATGACATTGGGTCATGAGGTTCAGTTTTAAAGTTGAGTCTTCTTTGAAGTTTAAGATTTTCTTTTCATTCCCTGTATACTTGAAACTTTCTTTTGTGTGTGTATATTTCCAAAGTTAGAAGCAGGGAGGCAGTCCTGCATGCGCGGATCGGGATCTTCCCTGCATACCCACCAGGGGGTGATGCTCTGCCCATCTGGGGCGTTGCTCTATTGCAGCTGGAGCCATTCTAGTGCTTGAGGCGGAGGCCATGGAGCCATCCTCAGTGCCAGGGCCAACCTTGCTCCAATGGAGCCTCGGCTGCGGGAGGGGAAGAGAGAAATAGGAAGGAGAGAGGAAGGGTGGGGAAGCAGATGGGTGCTTCTCCTGTGTGCCCTGACGGGAATCAAACCTGGGACTTCCACACACCGGGCTGGCGCTCTACCACTGAGCCAACCAGCCAGGACTACTTGAACCTTTTTTTTTTTTTGTTAACAATAATAATTTAAAGTTTTCATGGTTAGGCTTGAAAATTGGTAAAAACAAAATTAAAATTAAATCAACTGAATATAAAGGGCCTTTTTCATGGAAACTATAAATAGTGTTGTATAATCTTAATGATCCATTAGAATTAGCTTTCCATGAAACTGTTTACTCTGTTTAGCAAAAACATTATTGTGATTGCTCTATAAGTATTTGAAACCAAGATTTACAAATACTCAAGGGGAGAAAGAGATGGGAAGACTAGGTAATCTTCTAGATTTCATTTTCAGCTATAATATGTATGGTGCAAATGTGAATGTTATAACTCCTATTTGGATGAAAGGATAGAAATATAATTTTGAAAATATAATAGCATTATTTAATTTGATTGGCATGTGGAGGAAAATGTCATATATTATTCTAAAGGTCTTTGTAACTCAGGTTTTTATACAAGTATAGATGTTTCTGAAGAAATGAAGAATATAGCAAATGATGAATTCTTTAACAGGCATGTGTTTTGAAATGGGGTATGTGATGTACTAATTATTGAAAAATTTGTCAACCATCATAAGTGAACATGATTAGAAATTGTTTACTCATATCAAAACAGTGCAGGATTTTCAAAAATTAAGACTATTATATTGCTTACTACATTGTCTTCATGCAACTTATGTAATTTTGCTTCTGTATCTGATCGGACCAAAATTAAAACAAAGTCATGAATGTCGTTTTTAGTTAGTAGAGCCATATTCTTAGGTTTTCTTTTAGTAAAATGGTACATCATAAATGGCTTTTTATTTTGATAAATTTGTAGGTTTAATGTATAAACACTTCAGAAAATCTAACAATGGTTAGATATTTTATTTATGCAAGGTAATTTAAGCAGATACTTAGGAAGTTGCTGAGAGATGACTAAACAGATATATTATCATTATTTGATATGAGAGCAGAGATTTTTTTATTGGAAAAATTTATCACTATAGTGATGCATTTAGTTCATTTAAGAAAACATGTATTCTGGGTGATTTTTGTCAACACATACTTATTTTTAACAAGATAATATGTATATTTTTTCATTTTAAGGATTTATAGCCTAAAATTATTACATTAACGAATGAATATTTATTTTACCCAATCCCTGCTTTTAGTAATATAGGAATCAATAACATTTTAAAAACCTTCTTTTTTAAAAAAATTATTTATAAAAATTAAATATAACATGGTAACATTGATCAATAAAAGTTCATAGGTTTCAGGTAAACATCTCTATAGCATTTGAACTGTTGATTATGTTGTACACCCATCACCCAAAGTCAAATCATTTTCTGTTTCCTTATATTTGGCCCTCTTTACACCCTTCCTCAATATGTCCTATCTTCAACACAATTCTTAATCATTCCTCTGCTTATAAACTTCTTTTTCAGTTTACTCAACAAGTTTTTAATAAGTGCTTTCCCTTGTGCCAGGAATAGTGTTCAATAAGGAACATAGAAAGTTTCAGGGATTCCTTCTTAAAAGAGGAGCAGGAATGCTGCGAGGATGGCATCTCAAGCAGATGAAGTAGAGTGGCCGGAGCACAGGGTGTGGTAAAAGTATGACCTGTTATTGAATACTGGACACATTCTCCCCATTTGATCATGATAAACTCTAAATTGCATTTTTCAATTTAAAAATGGTCATGCAATGTCAGGTATGTAAAAAGTTTACATTTAAAAATCATTGGTTTCCATCACTGCTACTCCTAATACAGACACTTTGGTTTGGAGCTTAAGGCATTTAAAAAAATAATAAATGGCAATACTTAAGAATAAATTTCATTTATGCATGTCAAAGATGCATAAAGGCTTACTTGTGGATTTGGAAACCATATGCGAATGAAGCACTCAAGGGTAGTCCCCCCCCCCAAATTGCCATAAAGAATGTAGATACTGCAGAAAACAAAAGGAAGAAGGAAGGACAAAAACTTCTGAATTTCCCATTCATTGCTAATCCTTTTTTCAGCTGTTGTGAGACTAAGGGCAGGCAGAATCTGTAGGTCATTGAGTCCTCAGAAACTGGGTCTTTCCTTGTTATCTGCTTAGCCCTTCTGTATCTTCGTCCTCCCACCCCAAGTTTTATCTTAGTCCCATAACATTATTTATGTGACCCCAAATTATAAAAGGTGCTACATAAATATCAGGAACCACTACCATTCTGGATTTTCATTCTCTTTCCAGTCAGTACCCTTTTCACCTTCGTTCCCACACCTATTGTTTGTTTCCTGGGTTATCAGGTTACCAGCTTTTCTTATTGTGTTCTTTCCCCCCTGACCTCCCCCATCTTAGTATGCTTCTTCTTTTTTTTGGAAATGTTAAAGATGGGAGAGTATACTGTTTATGCCATCATGGCATGAAGGACTCTCCATACATATATGATACATATACATGTCTGTGAATGAAGGAGATAGGCACTACATTAATCCAAGGCATAGCCACAGTTATACTAGTCTATATAAATCCTTTGTGGAACTATAAGAATTCACACAGTTCTGTTAAGGAAATTGACATGTGAGAAGATGCTTATAAAAATGGAATGATAACTTTCCAATGTGGTTTTTTTGGGGAGACATCTGGGATTTTCCATTTTGGTTTAAGCAAGACTACATATCTGTATCTAGTAAGAAATTTTAATGTATTTGATACTCAATTTCCTGAAACAAATAAAAGAGATACAAACACACACATGAGTATATATAACCATTCATGTGAACAGTTTTATTTCCTGGTAATAAAGAGCCCTGAGTGTATTCAGAATTTTGCTCTGTTGTCCAGAAGTTAATTTTTATGTTCTTTAAAGTGTTTAACATTCTTAGTTGGTTGCATCCAAAGACTTTTACTGAGTGGTAGAACATACAATAGAATAGAGCATATAATTTGGCATAATCTATAGTCTTGTTTGAGCAATACGAATAGCACGGATATCCCAGATTAGTCTGAGGAGATATATATTTTCAGGACTGAAGAGATTACACAGTACCTGCTCACTCTAACTGTGGTTAGTGCTACTAGTCTTTAGTTGTACCCACCACATGAATAACCAAAACTTGCAAGAAAAGGTAGGTCAGTTCTTAAAGATCAGGAGACTATGGAAAGAGAGGTCAGATACATGACATATTAGTCAACTCCTTTAGTGATGAGGTAGTCCTGGAGAGGAAGTGTAGCAGTCCATCAGCAAGTTAAATTTTCCTATAAAGTTATTTAGAAACATTTTCATTGAGGAAAGAATAGACTATTAAATATATATTTTACCTTTTTCCCATACTATGATTGGTTTAATTTTTTACTTACCCTTTTCTCCCTGGTCCTTCCTAAACACCTTCTGGAATTATGATGTTGGAAATGTATTTTGGGGGTTTCTCTCCCACTTCTATCTTTTAGTATACCTATAATTGTAGGAGTCAGTAGCTCTTTGTAGTTCTTGATTCTTTAGAATACATGGAGATATTTATAGAATGTGGGTCACTTCATATAAAAACACACATCATATGGCGTGGTCTCATCAAGAAGGAGGAACAGTAGGAATTCTAGAGTGGGATTCTTGGACTAGGAGATGCAAACTTGGTATCTAGTTTCAGTTGTGCAACTAGCCAGCAGTGTGACATCAGCAAGTTCACTTCTCTGGGTTTTAGGCTTTTTTATCTATACCGTGAGAGTACTGAGCAGATTTATTTGTAAGAGTTCTAAAATTTATAAAAATCTTTCTACATTGAGAGCCAGGAAATTCTATGTTGTAAGATTTGGCCAACTCTTTTTGTGGCCTTGGCCAAATCCCAGCATTGTCCTTTGTTTATTACATCTCTGAAATATGCATTTCTCAGGTATTTTTAAGTGATTAGTTAATGTTCATAAAATGCTTTGAGGAAATTTTGTGTATGTTGTCTTTCTATCCTGTTTTATGCAGTTGTCCATAATAGAAACCAAGTGTTCTGTAAATAAAATCAGTTTTTCCTATAATATGGACAAGGGTTTTTGACATTTCTTAGTCTAAATATTAAAGTAGTAGGACACTGAGCCTGCATAAAATTACATTAAAATACATATTTAAATATTTTCTTTTTTTTCACTCTGAGGAGAAAACAATTTTAGTTCCGGAATGTAATAGTGATTACACGCCATAGTTGCTACTGAAGTCTGGGTAGTGAAGTCTGATTAGTTTGAACTCTGCTAATTTGTAATTCCAGTGATTTTACTTGGCTGAAGTTTATTTTTAAGCGGTGTGGAATGATGTTGTTAAATTAATAGCATAATGTATATTTCATGGACTCTATTTCTACTTAAAGGAGTAATTTTAAGGCCTTTGGCATATTAGTTGTTTGCTCATGAGAGATAATTACAGATGACTCCTAGTAACTTACTAAAGCAAAAGACCTAAGTCTAAGTAAATGTCCATCATCACACATAATACTTTTAGGGTCTGAGGGTCTTTAAGAGTACTGTTGGTAGATAGTGGAAAGCAGTCTGATTTTCCTTTCACTTTGAACAAATATTACAGTTGTTGTTGTGCCACAAAAACAGGTTCTAAAACATTAAGTCTAAAAAAAAAACCTCTCATTAAGTGTACGAGAAATCTAGATTGAAAATTGGCATAGATAATTTGATGGTATTAGTTTATTTCTTTGGAGTCTAATAGAGATTAGACAAAGGATATGTTGCCGTTTTTAATTAGTTGATTGTTCACAGAAGAATAATAACTTGAGAACCTTTGCAATAAAATGATCTTTACCTGTTTGTGAAGGTTACCCTCTTGGAAATTTGGAAAACTCTAGGTTCACCCTATTTCCCACTCATAAATGTTGAGTAGTCTTTATAGATAAACTGCTCAAACCTTTTACTACCATGTTTTTACATAAGTTTTGGGTTGTTTGTTCTCAGAAGTTATGTTTTGCAATCACTGCTTTGTCTTAAGCTGGAATGTGGTTGAATTTCCTTTCTAAAACACTGCCTTCTTGCTACAGACACCTAATTTGTATCTGTTTTATGTTTATATTTTTAAGTGTTTGAGAATGCTTTAGGTTTTTGGAGTAAGACATTCCAAATTTGCTTGATGAGTACATGTGTGTACTTGTGTTTACATGTGTGTTTCCTTCTTGGAGTTTCGAACAAATTGCTATTGCTTATGGTACCTGGAACCTCTTTGCTCCATAACTATTAAGAATTATTACACAAAGTCTTCTAATGTAAAATATGAGTATGGTTTATTTGTATTCGTGCTGGTTTATTTTTAATCTTTTAAATATATTTTGAACACCAAAGTATGGAATACTCCTTTCTGTGATTTCTTTGAAAATGTCTCTGAGAAAGTTTTGTGTGTGGGTACTAAAACGAGTTAGAAATACAATTTAACCCTTTAAGATATCTGACTGTTTTTTTTTTTTTTGGAGGGGGAAGGTAATTTGTATATGATAAACTGAATAACATTATTTGTGAGGTAGTGATGGCTGGCATCTATTTAATGTTTAATCAAGGTCATGCATTACTGGTCGATGTTTAAAAATAATTTTTCGGTCTCTTCATATATGTGAGTGTGTTTATGTATATACTATATGGTGGGACACTAGTAGGTTTACAGTTGTTTGTGTGGAAAATAACACGATAATTAGTAAATAATAATACAAAAATCAACTCTGTGTTTCAAATACTCACAGCCGTAAACCTACTTTTGCCCCATCCTGTATATGTTTGGGTTTCATAGGAAAACACTTTTTGCCTGAATACTGATGTGTATCATAAAGGAAGGTATTTGTGATTTACCTTAGCTGATTTCAGTCTATATTTCTGGTATATTAAATTATATATTTTGGAATTTTTGAAAGTAGTATGTTTCTATAGAAACATCGATCTGTGATTGTTTGAATACAAATGAGAAAGCTTCTTAAGGACTAAATTTCCATGTTTTAGAAACTAATAATATTTTGGAAAGAGTATCTGAAAGCCAACTACTGAAGTTCAAAGCACAAGTTTATTGTTTTGATACAAACTTGAAAGTGAATATGAGCTCTTTGTCACTACAGTAATTGTTGTATTTTAAAGGCTGTGGCTTTAGTGTCAATGGCAGTCCGCCTTTATTGAGCTTTCACTGATGAAGAAAAATAATTCTGTTTTTAGGTAGAAGTGGAAGGGTGTACAAACCTAGATATTTAGTGACGGTGACTTGCCTCCCTTGGAAGTAAAATTTTTCAGCCTGAAAATAAAGAATTCAGGATAATACCACTTGTCCTATTTTCCTGTGTTAAAATTGTGTAGAACATTTGTGAGTCTGGTGCTTTAAGTAAACATTTGGAACAGTCACTTTCAAGGCACTCCGGATGCTGTTTTCTGGAATTCTTTTCAAATAATGTAGACGAACCCTGTCTTTTCCATTGCTTTCATAAAATACCTCAAGCTGCCTTTGCCAGCAGCTTTAATTTTTGAACCTTCTTGTCAGTCAGTAACCCCTTGAGGTTACCGGACCACTGCCGAGCCTTGGAATGGTCCCTGCTGGACACCTGCTCGGCCAGTAGCATTGATCTCTCCTCTAGGCAATTTGTGAGCTGTTTGGGGGCGGGGAAGGAGTGCTGGGGTGAACGGGAAGGGAAAGGAGGAGAGAAAAAGGGGAGGGCAGCATTGAATTAGATCGTTGATAGCGTCCTTCAGAGGACTGCTATTAAGAGCACGCTACTCTGTGCTTCTCTGCTGCAGAAGACAGAGTGATGATATTCGTGTTACCACAGCATGTTGTCAATGTGTGAGATTTTGCTCATCTCGGCTTGGAAATAAGAATAGGGAGAGGAGAGCAACTTGAATCAGAAGCTACTCGAAGAACGTGCAGAGTTCTGCAGCAGTTTATATTTGTTCTTACATTTTGCCTTCTTCTAACTGGAAAACTGACTGGCATTTTTAAACGGGCTTTTCCCATAATGGCATTCTTGTATTGTGTGGCCAGAGCTTGCACAGGAGGAAAGCAGGCTGCCGAATTTAGTCACTGATCTCTGTTAGCTGTGGCCTAAGGCTATGCTGAGGTTTATATCCCATTTGTATTGTTGCAGCTCAAAAGAAGAATGTTCAGAGGATGACAAGTGTATTCTGAGTAGGTATGTTGTTTCATTTTCATATGAAACCCATCCATTTTTTTTTCCTGCTACTATTGGTCAGAAATCAGGTTAATAGATGCAGAACATAGTACCTCGCTGCAGTATCCCTGTTAAGGTAGAACAATGGTAATGCCAGCTTAAAGCAATACAATAAAAACAAAACCCTAGCTGCTTTTATTAAATAAAGCTGCATTGTGCGCTATGCACAGTGCAATCCTAAAAAAAAATATACTGCAGTCAACGCTTTCCTAACGAGGTGGCACTATTGTTGAGTTAGAACGATAGAATGATCATATTGCTTTAGGGGACAGGAGGATTTAAAGGAGGTACTTTGCAGCCCTATTTTACAGATTGGAAGCATCGGTTTAAGGGCACTGGCAGAATCGTTTGCTTGTTCTCTGCGGCAGCCACTGCTGTGTCAGTTCAGTGTGGAATGGAAGTCCTAGTTGGTAGTCTGTTATGGAAACGCTGTTTACTGTTATTGTAGTACCGTGGTGACAACATGCCATTGAAATGGAAAACGAGCTCTCCTGCTATCTGGAAATTCCCAGTTCCTGTGCTTAAAACATCCAGGTCAACTCCACTTTCTCCAGCATACATGTAAGTGAGAGAAAATAGGATATTAAAGTGGGATCTCATTCATGAATCAACCTTATGGCAAAAGGGGGTAAAAATCCCAAACAGCAACATCCAAAATATGCACAAGATTAAAAACCTCAAGCTTGCTTACATTAAATATATTGGCATGGCCACATTTTACCTTTGTTTTGTTTTCTTAGGAGTTTGTTTATTTTTATTTAAAGTGCCTGATAGTAATCTAATTACTAATATGAAAGTCTAGAGGTGTACCTAAGGAATTGCATAAGGATAAACTTGAATCTTTTACACTGGTTGATGTTTTTTATTTTTTATTTTTGTATATCTGAAGTACTTAAGATGACTTCTTTTGTGCAACGGCACAAAAAAACTGCTGATGCTTGCTGTTATGTTGTGTGAAATATGAAAATGCTTTCTATAAGTCTTTGATGAGTTTGAAACATTCGGAGTTAACACATCAATAAGAAAATGAATCTTTTAAATAAGACTTTTGTACTTGAGTTGTGTATGAATATTAATATGTTTGATATATCTTTCCTAGTTTTATAATGGTTCTGAAGTGCAAGTTTGAATTAGTGCAAATAATAGCCATATGAATAGTTATTTATACACATGGAGTTGAAAAGTGCATTATAGAAATGCCTATTTTAGAAATTTATTTTAAATCAATATATACTGAAATGTATTGGGAAGTCTTTCTAGAATTTTTGAACATCTTATTTTTTAAAGTGTTGCTTTAAAAACAAAATCCAGGAGATATAATAAAATATGTTTTTAAAGAATTATCTGCGATTTTTTTGTGTGTGACAGAAAGAGTGAGGAAAAGCAGGACTTTAAAAAAATAAATATTAGCATGAGAAAACCTTTTGAGTATAAGTTGGTCTTAACTGTGAGGGTTCTCTTTAAATATTTTTCTGTAGGAGAGATGTGGGAAATTCTTCTTGCTTTAGGTTGTGTGACTAGAAATCTAGTGAGGTACCGTTTTATTACCTAGTTTTTATTTTATATGAGGTTCAGAGGCACAATAGTGACTGTCTAGTTCTTTGAACGGCACTCAGCTGTTGAGGAAGTAAGTATGCTTGTGATCTCAGTCCCGAAGAAGTGATTTCCTGGAAAGCGCTGGAAAACGAGGACATTTTACAGTTAAATCCTGTCATCATTGCATTTTCCAATTTTCAGATACCCCTTCTTAAACATGCTTCAAGTGAGTTTATCTGTGTGGAAGCGAAACTCTTTTTCCTATAAAGTTAAAATTTTAATTTATGTTTGCAAAGAAAAGAAATAAATCAGCTATATTTGTTTCTCAAAAGCTGTAGTCCAAAGCATAAATTAATGGAAGTGACGAGTTAATGGAACTCCTTCAATAATTTTGAGAAAATGGGATGTGCCTGTTGACTTTAGGAATCTTAGCTGGTGAGAAATGGCTAAAGGTTTACTAAAAGCAAGTTTGTCATCAAAACAAAGCACACGTCCCCAACTAACATCAGTCGGTTATAATTAATGATGTTTTCTAATGATTCTAGTATTTCAACAATATGTTACTGTCCAAAAGATCCAAATTACAGCTCCTATTGCAACTGCTTTGCAAATTTCCGAGATGGTTAAAATATGCATATATTTGATTAATTCATACTAGCCACAAACTCATAAAGCTTGATGCAACATCTTTAATGAACCACTTTCTTCCTTTTAAGTTCTCACTTCTTTAACCTGAGGATGTGAATGAATTGGCTGAGATGATAGAAGCTAGAAAATATCACAGCCCTTGCATGTTGGCAGTAATAATTAGTAGTACAAATATGCAGAATGGAAAATTTTATTCTAAGAGCCAGTGTTAGCCTAGATTCTTTTGATATTGTGATGGTCTATGTTATTAAATTGGCCTTAATTTATTTTTCTTTATAAATTAATGCAAGGTTTGAAATAGTATGTAAATATACAGAGACACAATCTGTTAAATATAGGAAAAGACTAGCTCGAGGAGTTTAAATCAGGTTTTAAAATACATTTAGAGTTCCTTGCCTTACTTGGCCAGAAATGAAAATATCATCATGTGTAACACATGTTGTTCTCGTCAGTGCTTCTTTATATTTCACAACTTCTACATACAAAATGATACTTAAGTTTGGTATTATTTTCACTCTCAAAAATTATCAAGACTAAGTTAGAACAGTGGGTCAAGTAGCATCATATTTGCTCTCACAATCTTGCTGCTAGCAAACATAGGTTAAATGGTTATTTGTGTCTTTTGGGTCTAAAGTCTTTGCATTGAAGTGGAATACATTCAGGCACTTTGATAAAATGTGGATGTTTTAGAATATACTTATGAAATTATGCAGACACATTTAAAACTGTATCTTGGATATAGAATTCTTCGCAGTTAATAAAGCATCATTTTGTATGTTTGCTTGTGTAGCAGCAGCAGTGGTGTCTAATGTGTTGTCATTACTTACTATGATCTGTCAAATACACAGTATGTGGTGTTCATTAAAGACAGGTACTTTTTAAAGGACTGAAATTTCAGTATAAAATATTTTTGATTGTAGTAATTGAGCAAGTACAGAAAGAATGTAAAGGCTCTTTATACACTCAGTGTAGGTGCTGCTTAGCTAGATAGAGTGCTTCCATTAGTGAAAGCTACAATGTGGAATGTTTTACTTAGTGCAAACATTGAACAGAAAGATTATTTTTCCTTGTGGGTTTAAGCTACAAATTTTTTCTTTCTGCTTCTTTAGAACTTGAATGACAGTTGAAACTTCTCCGTATCTTCAAGACTTGATGATAAAGACAATGTTTTTGACAATATTAAGGGAAATAGTTTTTTATATAAAGCACTTTTCACATCGTGTTCTCATATGATTTGGGAAGAATGGAGTATCTTAAAAACGAAAGATTTAGGAAAAGAATCCTTTGGCCTCCAGATAGCTCGATTACCCAAAACTTACTGGGTAGTCAGTCTTATTTCAGCTTCAGTTTTGACAACTGTCAGGGTCGTGTGCCATCCATGTGGGATTCTGAAGGGACTATCTTGATAGAAATCTGAGTGACATGTTTGTGTTCATTCTGTTCAACAGTAGGTTGAAGTTCATCCTTAGCCTGACGGAGGATCTCCTGGTCAGTGTAACTGAATTAGTAAAGACTCTGCTCCTTACCGCTGTAAACCATAGAAATCAACCTGTCATTTTGCCTAAATTAATAAAACTAAAAGGACACTCTCATCTAAATGGTTTTCTGGTGCTTGGGGTATACATTTTTTTTAAAACAGCAAATGGTTTCTTCTTGCTAATGTTATAGGATAAATGTATTGTTTGATTCTAAGGACACATGGAAATAAAATGGGATTAACACAGTGATCCTTTTATCTTTTCTTTACTAGCAGTAAGTTTTGATAATAATGGTGTGGCAATACGGAGTAAGACAATAGGTCAGAATTAACTAGCTAATTGTAACAGGGAATTCTAGCAAGACAGACACTGTGAGATATTTTCTTAGAATTTTACCCTTCTCAGTCTGAAAGACCATGACTGTAGAATGAGTGTTAGTAATTAGACTTTTTCCTTTTGGCCAATGTACTTGCATTCCGTTAGCTTCCTCTTTGCAATGATTTTGTTTAATATACAAAATCAATTTATAGTAAATATCAAGAGCACAGTATTTTATAGCAATTGTTTTCTGTCATTTCATCATTAAAATTTAGTATCTAGATTTCCTGAGAAAAGATTATTCATAATATATAAACGTTCCTTGTTTTTGGGTGATTCAAAGGATAGACCAAATAAAAATATATATGCATTTGCATGATTTTTTTTTGCTTAATCCCTGCACCTTTTTCATCCTAAGAACTTTAATTAAAAAATAACTATGCATTTGCCAAATTTGACATTTCTATCCCTTAAGATTGTCTTTTTTTAAAATTAGTGAATGAAACAAAACCTGTGGTTTTATATATATATATATATATATATATATATATATATATATATATATATCTTTTTTGTTTAGCAAAATGCTTCTTAAATTGATCATCTCAATTTCAAAAAGAATATATTTACTTTCACAATTATCATACACATAAACTTTTGTTTTGCATCTGCTTAATTTGTTTTCAACACCTATGATTACTTTAACAAAATTATGTGTATCACTAACAGAAAGAACACCTAAGAGCAATTTCGTGTTAGTTTGTAACTTTTGTGGCATGTTCTCTGGGAATTTCCATTGTCTGAGCTTCCAAAAGGGCTAGCTTAACACTTATTCATAGAAAACCATAGAGATAAAAGTGACCTTAAAGGTCATTTAGAGAATCCAATCTCCTCTTTAAAACAAGAATACTTCCTCTGACACCTCTGAAAGATGGTGATATATCTTCTCTTTGATCACTGGCAGTGACAAAGAGCTTACTACCTCACCAGGGCAGCACCTTTCATTCGTGGACAGCTCTTTCGTGCATTGAGCAAAATAAATTCTTCACATCTTTTATTTCCTGGTCCCAGTGTTGCCTTATCAAGCTACATAGAAAAAAATATCTATTTTCTCCAATATGCACAAGTCTAGAAATCTTCTTTTAACCATTACTCATGTGATGTGTTTTCCAGACCCTTCACTCTGCCGGTTGTCCTCACCCGGGTATTTTTTATGTTAACCTTTATATGAGATACTATATCTGAATGCAATACTCCCTATGTGGTCCAACTAGAAGAAGACACCTCTGTTCTTTTATACAGATGTTCTTGTCTTACCGAGTCGGGGTCTGTATTATTTTTTAATTGTAGGATTCACACTGGACCATGATGAATTTAGAGTTTGCAAACTTCCTTTTCAGAGGTTTGCAGTTGGATAGCTTACTCCTCATAGTCAGTGTTTAATCTTTTAGCTAATTCAGATCTTCTAGTCTGAGGAAGTGTGGTATTTGAAAGTGAAGTTAAAATTGTTTTAAAGCCTGTTGTGTCTGTCTTTTAAAAGAGCTCATAACTATTTACTCTAACTGAAGAATACTGACTGCACACAAGAAACTTGCAAGACAGAAAGGCAGTATTTTTGATGCTTTCAGAAATTTCCAAAAATTTTTCTTGTTAAATAATTTATCTAGATTCATTTTTTTATCCTTCAATGAGGGTTGCTGCCAAGTATCCCTCAAAAAACAGTTGCCCCAGAGGGAAAAGAGACAGAAATGGAAATCTTATACCATCATGGGAAGTCTGGAGTTACTAAGAATTCTAAGGATTCCAGACATTCTCCGTGTAACTTAGAATATTTAGAAGAGACCTAAGTAGGGCCAAGTAAGGAGGAGGGAAAAGAAGGAAGTAAGAGATAGGCAAGCATTTGTGTTAACGACTTTCTTACTTGTGATTAAAGAGTCAAGAACTATAAGCATTGTGTATGGTACTTTAAATTGAAATGGCAGTCACAGTGTATATTGCTTTATTTCCTTAAGATTCTGAGAAAGAGGTGTTGTCAAGTGAGATTCTTGGGGAATTGGGACATAAAGAAGTTACTGAGCAATCTATATAGTTCTTAGTTCTTTTACCATTACATTATATAATGAGTTTATAATATTTACAAGTTACACACTTCCTGTTTTGTACCAACCATCGGTCTCCTGAGTGTTAGGGGTACAGCTCTTGCAGTCATTCAAAAAGACTATTCTTTGTCTTCTATCCTGTCTTTATTAACAAATAATTTAATTGATTAATTAATTTTATTGTTGTGAAAATTCTGATGTAAGATAATCAGGTTAAATAACATGCTTGTTTACTGTACCTTCAGTATTGATAGTGGGTTTAATGGCAGTGAAAACACTACAGAAGAGAAATGTGTCTGGGCTAGATGAGCAGACGGGAATTAGGGAGAGATACTAGATTTTAAAATGCATATTACATAGGACAGAAAATTATGCAATTTATGTTCAACTTGATAGTAACCTTTTTAAGCAAGAAGAACAGACTGCCATCCTTTAAGTTGGACAGGGTTGAAATGCTTTATAGTGCGCAAGGGTACATATTGTTCCTTCTAAATAGCAATAATTTGATCCTCAACCATAAAGTGTAAACTTAGTGAAAAGTAAAATTATATTGTGTTTCTAATTTTAGTAAAATATTTTCACAGGCATGAATTACTACAGGTATATGTTGTTGTTTTTTTTACCCAATTTTGCCATATTTATAGTATGGTAGGACAAAAGCATGCTCAACTTGTTGAAGAGTACTTCTTATGATACAGTTCAATGGGAAATGAAGTGTTATCCTTCTATAAGAAAAATGTAATTAAAAACAACATTGAGAACTCTAGGAACATAAATCTTGAATCTAGCCTATATAACAGATGTAAATTTCATATGGAACTTATTTATTTGCAATTAAAAAATTGTCCTGATTTAGAATAGTTAAATATAATATAGTTTATTGAATGATACTATAAAAGTACCAGGCACTCTTCAGGCTGCCTCCCTAACATGGTACAGGGGTAAGTCTTCTCTCTCTGTTTCACACACAAGGGCACAGTGTTCAGGGAGCTTAATTAAGTTGCTCAATGTTCCACTTCAAGTAAGAGCTGACGTGACAATTAAAATTCAGTCCTGTTTCATTTCAAAGCTCTTAACTTCTCTAATGCCTTTTTTGTTTTTACAAACTTTTGCTACTTGCATGCTATCTATTAAATAGATAACACTGACTAGAATTACATGAACAAAGAAGTATGACACATGAGAAGACTTTTTGAATTGGGTGATGATATAGAGAGACATTAGCTTTACAATATTTGACAATACTGTCAAGTGTTGATGTGGTAGAAAATACCGGGGCAGTTATCCTTACTTACTAATATGATATCAGGATTAAACTCAGTGTTTCCTATTTCTCTCTCTCTCTCTCTCTCTCTCTCTCCCCCCCCCCCTCTCTCTCTCCTCTTTTATTTCTCTTGAAACACTATTCTACCTTCACTGGCTACCCATCTTTCTCCCATGCTTATTTTCCACCATGGACATTGCTGGAGCTGGTGTGCTCCTTTTAGCACTGTCCAAGGGTATTGCCCAGTGAGGATGTTCAGAATTTTTTTGTGGACATTACTGTCCCATTACTTAATAGTATGCAAGGACTCAAAAAATGACAATCTCGGAAAACTCCATGTATTAATTTTCTATTGCTGCCATAACCAGCTACTGCAAATAATGACTTAAAACATCACAAATTTATCATCTTACAGTTATTTAGGTTGTAAGTCTGGTCTGGGTCTCACTGGGCTGAAATCAAGGTGTGTCAGTAGGGCTACATTCACTTCTGAAGCTCTGGGGGAGAATCTGATTCTTGCTCATTTGAGTCATTGGTAGAATTCAGTACTTTGCAGTTGTAGGACCACCACGGTTCCCATTTTCTTGCTGGCTGTAGGCTGAAGGTCAATTTCAGATTCTAGAAGATGGCTGCATTCCCTGGCCTGGTGTTCCCTTTCTCCAACTTGTTCTGGTGTTTCTCCTGGTGTTCCCTTTCTCAATGTCAGCAATGGTAGTGGTTTTTTGTTTTTGTTTTTGTTTTGTTTTGTTTTCACAATAATTTCTCTCTGACCCACTCTTCTGCCTTCCTCTACCACTTTTAAGGACTCATGTGATTAGATTGAACCCATCTGGATAATACAGGGTAATCGTTCCACATCAAGATCCTTAACCTTAATCATATCTACAAGGTCTCCTTTGTCATGTAACTGCATATTCACAGGTTCCAGGGATTAGAACATGGACATCTTTCAGAGACCATTATTTTGTCTACCATGTTCTAGTTGAAAAGAGTTCTGTTAGGTTTATGCATGGAGTGTAAGAAATTGTCCCAATTAATCCAGTGGTTATACAAATTTTGCATTCTTGTTATTAAGCTATATTTATTAATCACTGTGCAAATTGTTTTGTTTTTGAAAATTACAATACTTTAAACACAGCACTACCAGTTCTCAAACTTTACAATAATGATTAATGATTTACTGGAAATCTTATTAAAAAATAGAATTATCCAGTGACAAGGTTATAATCTGAGGTTGTGTTAAAATTATCATGAAAACAAAGTCTACTATTAGAATTTTTATTATGCTCTAAAGCCTATAGAATATGCACCAATGAATTGCACATGTCGAATTTACAATTATGCACAAACACATAAAATGCAGATATGATTTCAAACTAAGGTACTAGTCATTTAAATACTTTATTATTTACTTGTGTTTTTAAAAATCAGGATTTTTTTGAGATGGTTTGCATGGTCCAAGTCTCCTTTTAACAGCAAATAAACATTAGTGCCACCTTTTGAATAAAATTGTGGAATTCATTTTCTTAATCAAGTTTTATATAACAAGCAGAAGCTTTCCAGATTACTCCATTGATATCAGAGCTGTCTAAAAAGTACTACAGTGAGTGTATAATACAAGTTGATTGATGTCAATTGCCTTCTATTGTATTGATGAATTGAAGAAAAAAATTCAAAGAACTCTGCATTGCTTCCCACATTCTCAAAACATTTTCAGTTTATGCACAAGGCTGTTCAGAATAACACATAAAGGCTATAAGAAAATAATAGTTAACAACTAGCAGGTCCTCACATGTCTCTGAAAAGTCATACATATGCTACAAGTTGTTGAGAGAGAAACTTAAAAATGTTCAATACATATTACAGAATCAGTGACATGATTATGTGGTTGTTGCTTTGCTAATGTGTTTCAGTGCTTGGTGCAAGAGGAAAATGCTGAAATTCGGGTATTAGTTAGCATCTATTGAGTGAATAAAATAATAGATGAGGACTGTTTATGCCACTCAGTATTGATCATAAAACCTTCAAGTTACTGTGGCCTGAAAAGTGACATTTCTAAACTTGGAGGTGAGTGGAGGAATGTTCCGAACTCAGAACAAGTTATTTAACTCTCTAGACACTGCTTCCTATTATGGAAGGTGCAGGGACTTAATTTTTTTTTACATTATTATTATTTAAAAGTTTTAGATTACTGTATTTTAGAGCACTAAAAATTTGAGAATGAAACATGAGAATGATAGATTGGAGTGGCAAGTTCAGTTGAGTGTTCGCCAGCAACTGGGCTAACCTAGTGGCTATGCCATCCCTTGCCCCTCCCCTCTCTCTCCCTTCTTTCCTCCTTCATTAAAGTCTCTCACTGCAGGCCTTTCTAAAGATTCTTAATGACCTTTGCTCTTCATTTACAACTTGTCCTGTAACATCTTCTATTTTTACTTTTTGTTTTCCTGATTTCAAAAGTAAAGTGCTTTTCACTGGTCAACCATGGCAGCTCATAAAAAGCATGATTATTGTACCCAAGGTTCTTTGAAACCAAGAGCTGGAAGGAACCTTAGAAATCACTCTTTGTCATACCATTGCACCTTGAAAAAGAATGTGGTATTTATTTTGAATGACTTTTTTTCCATCTGTGTATGTTTGTTTGTTTTGGTTGTTTGTTTTTTACAGAGACAGTCAGAGGGATAGATAGGGACAGACAGACAGGAACAGAGAGAGATGAGAAGCATCAATCATCAGTTCTTCTTTGGAACATCTTAGTTGATCATTTATTGCTTTCTCACATGTGCCTTAACTGTGGGGCTACAGCAGACAGAGTGACTCCTTGCTCAAGCTGGCGACCTCAGGGTCTCAAACCTAGATCATCCGTATCTCAGTCTGACGCTCTATCCACTGCGATACTGCCTGGTCAGGCTGTGTATGTTTGTTTTTGATGATTTAACCCATTCCTATTTTTCCCCCTACTAGGCCTTTATTCCTTTACACAGGGGATTGTTACATCTTGGCACAACCTAAACTGAATGCTAAACTTTCATTTGTATTCCATCCATAGAATGGGCTAATGAAAAATAGATCACTGCTGTCAAAGTGTTAAGTAGCCTCTTTATTATTTTATTCTATTCCATCAACTATATTACAAATTAATGTTTAAAATCAATTTACTAAAAAACTTCAACTAGGTTTTTCTTTATACATGTGATTACATCACAACTCTTCTCTTGTCCTACAGTGAACCATGTTCCTAATTAATTCAGTTTGGTCTAGCTTTCATTTGTGTGGACCCCTAATATTTGAAATAGAATTTTGATAAGTATTTGGAAGTTCTTGGTTGTGAATAGATCATCCCATCCCTTAGAATCCGCAAATTGAAGTGATTGTCATTCATTATGTGCACTTTCCTACAAGGGTTGTGTGCATGTAATCATTTCTGAATGATTCACGCTAAACAAAAGTTTATGGAACTGCAAGCAAAATTTTGATCTTAAGTAGACTGGAAACCTGAACTCTTTAGAATATTTTTTATAAACAGATTGATGAAATATATAGATAGATGCAATTAGAAATTGCCTTTTTTCAAATGATGAGATGCACCATCACATCATCATAAATCTTGGCTTTCTTTCATATAATTATAATTGCAGATTATAATTTTGAACAATGGATATTGTTTGATTGATGATTCAGCCTTGCAGATAGGCAGATCTGGGATGAGTAATCCTTTAAGATAAAATAATAGTAAAGAAAGTTGATGTTATTAATTTTTTTTCATTTGATGCTTGTATGCCAAACATGAACTCATATACTTGTGTATTAGGGATCAAAGTTTACAGTTACTTTTGTTACTGTGGTTCACATGAATTATAAAATATGGTATTTGTTAGTAGACGGTGTTAATAATTTCTTATTCTTTATATCATTTAGTCCTTTGGAAAATAATTATTTTTTTTACTGTAATTTTTTTTTTTGCAAGCAAATATCCTTCCTGCTCTTTGTTTACCTGTCTCCTCCTGAGATGGCTGGAACATAGTAGGTACTCAATAAATGTTGAATAGATGAATAAATTTAGAGAGTATAGTTTTGAGGTTTGTAGCCCTATGAAAATCACTTCACTTAACAGTGTCAAATTTCTTCATTTGTTATATGCAGTAGTCTAATATATTATATACTTGTTAGAGAGCAAGTTTATGAAAAGAACTAATCCAAAATTCTGATTCAGTTCCTTGCTTGCTGATAAATACCACGGTGCTGTTACAGACTGAATGTAATTTTAGTAGAAACAATTAACCAGTGACCAGACTACTTTACTCATGGTTCATCAAATTATACTTTGATAAAGAAGATAAGATTATAATCTGTCCCAAGACAGCAACTACTCTTAAATAAGTTTTAAATTTTTTAAAAAATTTTTGTATTTTCACGTCCTTTTCCATAATGGAGAAAACTAGATAAATTTATGTTTTAAAGAAAATATGTTTGCACTTATATGATAAAAAGAATGACTCACTATGAAAAAAATAAATCTGACTTAGGGTTTAGGATAAATAAGTTTTCATACCTAAAATAGCTTCAATCTAATTGCAAAGGTTTAGCAGATATTTAATTTAAATTAAGTACATTTTTCATTTATAAAAATATTTAAGTAAAGTGGCTTTTATACATTACTTGGTTAACAATAGAAAAATTGCATGGCTATTAATAAAAAAGAAAATGACATGTTCTAAAGCAAAACAATTGATAGTTTTATTCTCTAATCATTAAAGATATATTTATTTTGAACTATTTGCTGGAATAAGTGATTAGTTAGGAGAGTTAATTCAAGAAGCTATTGAATTCAAGATTGTGGCATTTAGGTTTTTTTTTCATTTTTGTGCTGAATTATCCTCTCTTTAAAATAATTTTATTTGGAAAATTAAATTTAACGGAATGACATTGATCAATAAGAGTACATAGGTTTCAGGTAAACATTTCTATAACATTTGTACTCTTCATTGTGTTGTGTGCCCATCACCCAAAGTCAAATCAATTTCCATCACTGTATATTTGTCCTTCTTTAGCATTTAGGTTTTGTTCAGCATGAAGTGAGGAATCATTGAATCCTTAACAAGGAAGTGACATCTAGAGCTATAAATACAATCACAGTATGGGAAGAAGATACACTGTAACAAATATGTAATTTATATTAATGACCAAATCCAAATGAGAAGTATTAGATACCAGAAATTGTAAGGGCAGTGAGAGTGGAGAGGTGGTGAAAGACAGGAGCACAGTAGAGAGATAATCAGTAGAACTTTGACAGTTGAGTGGCATGGAATATGGGGGAGAAACAAGAGTCAGAGTTGACTGAAGTAATTTAATGATAATAATTTTCATTTTGGAATCCAAAATATCCTTTCTATGGCTCCCTTGAATACATACCATCTAGATACAGTTGAGATGCCTGAACTTTATTTTGACTGACCAAGCTTCCAGGAATGATCAAGAACTGTGTCATCAAATTCATTTCCGGAGAGAGTGCCTTTAAATAAACCAATTTTCTCATTAAAGCATGAGCTATGAAAAGACTGGATTGTGGAGATTTGGAAATGACTTATTGCTTTGTAGGTGGTAGTGAGGATAGTAACATTTAGAGGAACATTTTCCAACTAGCCGGGCAAACTTTTAAAACTTGGATTCCGCTGTTCTCACCCATGCGGTGATGCCTCACGGTCTCCTTCTCACTTGCACTCTGAGAGTCAGAAATTATAAATTGTTTTTTAAGGACTGTGTGGTAGGAAGGAAAGGAATGCACCTCTACTTCTTGCTTAATATCCATTTCTGATCTTTATCTCAAACTGATCAAGTCAGTACTTCATTACTACTTCACAATTCATAGCTTCAGCAAAAACACATACACATACAGTCTGAAAAGGCTCCAATTATCTTCTATTTAAAATTCCTGCTTAAATGACTGAGAAGTGTGCTTGGTGCCTACTCTGTCATAGTGTTTAAATGGTATGGTTTGCCTCTATCCTTTTTTGAGTTCTAACCAAGCATACATACATACATACATACATACATACATACTCTTTAAAGCAGAGGTCTTAATGTTCCTAAAAATGAACACTTTATCCCAAAGTAACAAACTCCCCAATGAATTGCAATTTGCATCTACCCCCTCAAAAACAAAAACAAAAAACAGTCTACCTTCTAGGAAATAATCATCAATTTAATTAAGAGTATTTAATATTTTGGGAAAACACATATAATCCTGGTACATAAAAAACTTTGCCCAAAGGACTCCCTCCTTATTGTTACTGCATGATGGACAAATTACTTTTAAATCAATTTTTGTTACATTAGCAGAGCTGTCTGTGTCTAGATCAGGGGTCCCCAAATTTTTTACACGGGGGGCCAGTTCACTGTCCCTCAGACCGTTGGAGGGCCGGACTATAAAAAAAAGTATGAACAAATCCCTATGCACACTGCACATATTTTATTTTAAAGTAAAAAAAAAAAAAAACAAAATGGGAAGAAATACAATATTTAAAATAAAGAACAAGTAAACTTAAATCAACAAACTGACCAGTATTTCAATGGGAACTATGCTCCTCTCACCGACCACCAATGAAAGAGGTGCCCCTTCTGGAAGTGTGGCAGGGGCCTGATAAATGGCCTTAGGGGGCCGCATTTGGCGTGTGGGCGGTAGTTTGGGGACCCCTGGTCTAGATCATAAAATTGTGTTGTGATATGGAACTGAGCAGTATAGTTATGTAGTTAAAATAGTTGTCTAGGAATGTAATAACATGATGGATCCTGGTGGCATTTTTAGGAGAAAAATAAGAAACCACTTCTGGGGTTCAAGACTGCATTTCTACTCTTAGAATATGCTACTTGAACATGGAGATAGGTGAGTGGCTATAGGTGGTAGTAAAGATTTTTTCCATTTCGTAACAACCTGGGAACTTAAGATCAGCAATGGTTATGTTTCTTTATGGTAAGTATAGTACAAGAAGGATAACTCCAAGTATTATAACAAAAAGAGAGAGAAATAACAACAAAAAAGTTTTATGACAAAAAAACCTTGATGGTGAGGCAGTTAGTTATGTACAAAATAAAAATAATTTTAATATGAAAAATTTGCTTAAGTCAGACTCTTTGCTTCCATAAGCTCCATATATGAGATTAGCTTGAGAGAACTATCCTAAGTGTGATTCCCAGACTATTTGAGTTATGATTCTGTCTTCCAATTTTTCTTTTTGTATTACTTTCCCCTGTCTAAAAATATGCTCATCCTATTTAAGTACTGATTTGATTAAATAATATCAAATATTCTATTAAAACATGACTGATTTGACAATGACTTTTTTTTCACCTCATTCATTGAAATACTTAGAGATGCCTCTTGGTCATTGCAAAATCAAGGTTGAGATTTGTTATATATATACAATATATATATATGTATATATATTAAAGGAATATTTATTTTTTATTTATTCATTTTGAGAGAGAGAGAGAGAGAGAGAGAGAAGTTTGGAAGGAGCAGGAAGCATCAACTCCCATATGTGCCTTGACCAGGCAAGCCCAGGGTTTTGAACCAACGACCTCAGCGCGTTCCAGGTCAACGCTTTATCCACTGCGCCACCACAGGCCAGGCTTTATATTTATATTTATCAGAGGCTTTAAAGACATAGAGTCAGTGGTACTCTTAGAGCTTCCAGGTATAATTCTTAGAACGTGGAATGCAGTTGGCTATTTATAAGTTTGAAAGTCTTGCTCTGTTTTTTCCATATTTCATTTTTAAAGATAAATAAATATTTCTTTAAGACCTGGTCATGAATTTCTGACTTTGTGAAGTTGAATATAACTGGGAAATTTAGAAAAGATGTAAAAGGATAGGCGTTTTACTACTTGATTAGTGATTCTCCTGTTCCCAAAGAGATTTGTCTCAGTGATTTCTAATTGGTTTTGAGTTTGTGTAATCTGCCTTTATAATCAGCTCAAATTAGATAAATTGGAGGTTTACATATTTAATGAACTGAAATTTTAGACAGGTAATACCTGAATTCTTTAATAACATGCTTTTTCATTGAAATGCACCATAACACAGTAGTCAAATTTCAAAGTTGGTGAGCTACAGGTAGTAGGAGTAACAAGCTCCTTTAAAGAAAGTTTGCTTGGGTGTTGGAACTCCCATTCCAGTTTTTTCATTTGGAGTTTGAAAAATGTGAAGAAGTGTTCCCTTGTCAGGTATAGCTAGACTTCTCAATGGGTAGGGCTGGGACTATTAACAGTGATGGGAGCACATGCTGTTTTCCCTAACCTACAAGTACATATTGTCATCTCCCTCGCACCACTACCACTTGCCTACTCTCACCTAATATGACTTCTTAAAACCAGGGAACTTTCCCACTTTCCCTCTCTCTCTCTCTCTCTCTCTCTCTCTCTCTCTCTCTCTCTCTCTCTCTCTCTCTGTGTGTGTGTGTGTGTGTGTGAGACAGAGACAGAGAGAGGGACAGATAGGGACAGACAGACAGGAAAGGAGAGAGATGAGAAGCATCAATTCTTCGTTGCGGTTCCTTAGTTGTTCATTGATTGCTTTCTCATATGTGCCTTGGCTGTGGGCCTTCAGCAGACTGAATGACCCCATGCTCAAGCCAGCGACCTTGGGCTCAAGCTGGTAAGCTGTGCTCAAACCAGATGAGCCCGTGCTCAAGCTAGCGACCTCAGGGTTTTGAACCTTCTTCCTCAGTGTCCCAGTCCGACGCTCTATCCACTGCGCCACCATCTGGTCAGGCCAGAAAGCTTTGACTTAGATTTTTTATATGGTAGATGTGGAATCAGCATTTAAAAATTTATTGTTTTGGTTACTCTTTTATTTCTACTTCAAGTATCTACCTACCTACCTAATCTTTCATCAAAAGAAATGGGAAAAATAAGAAACAGTTGATAAACTGAGTTTCTAAGCAGAAGAATTTTTTTTGGTTTAGATGCATGAGACTTGATGTAATTTAATTGGTATATGGAGTTTAAAAGATGAAGACAGAAGTTTTGAAATATAGCAGATATAAGGAGCAAACATTAATTTTAAAGGTTTTTCAGAGACAGAATTGAGATATTCAGTGTAAATGCTTTATGATTTGGATAATTAACTTTCATCCTGTTATAGTTATCTAGTGGAGTGTCATTTGTCATTCCATTTGTTTAGCTCCATTTCCTCATCTGTGTCATAGTGCTATTTCTTCTTTTTAATTTTAATGGGTTGACATGAATAAATCAGGGTATATATGTAAGGAGAAAACATCTCCAGGTTATTTTGACATTTACTTATGTTGCATACCCATCACCCAAAGTCAAATTGTCTTCCATCACCTTCTATCTGGTTTTCTTTGTGCCCCTCTCCTCCTCCCACTCCCTCCCCCTCTTCCTCCCCACTCCGGTAACTACCACACTCTTGTGCATGTCTCTTAGTCTCATTTTTATGTCCCACCTATGTATGGAATCATACAGTTCTTAGATTTTTTCTGATTTACTTGTTTCACTCAGTATAATGTTATCAAGGTCCATCCATGTTGTTGTAAATGATCCAATGTCATCATTTCTTATGGCTGAGTAGTATTCCATAGTGTATATGCACCACATCTTCTTTATCCAGTCATCTATTGAAGGGCTTTTTGGTTGTTTTCATGTGTTGGCCACTGTGAACAATGCTGCAATGAACATGGGGCTGCATGTGTCTTTACATATCAATGTTTTTGAGCTTTTGGGGTATATACCCAGTAGAGGGATTGCTGGGCCATAAGGTACTTCTATTTTTAGTTTTTTGAGAAACTACCATACTTTCTTCCATAATGGTTGTACTAATTTGCATTCCCACTAACAGTGGATGAGGGTTCCTTTTTCTCCACAGCCTCTCCAACACTTGTTATTACCTATCTTGTTGATAATAGCTAATCTAACAGGCGTGATGTGGTATCTCATTGTAGTTTTGATTTGCATTTCTCTAATAGCTAATGAAGATGAGCATCTTTTCATATAGTGCTATTTCTGTGATTGTGATGAGTGGCTTTGGAACTCAGAATCTGTTCTTTTAGATGTGGATAGTAGTAATGTAAAGTTCTCCCTAAATATGACTTGAATTACATCCTTGGATATGTTATCTCCTTACCCCATATGCATTGGGAGAATAGCATGAGATTTTTAATATTGATACTATTTTTATGGAAATAGTGGTAAAAGTGAGTAATTTTAAACTGAATTAATTCAAACAGAAAATGTCTTGCCTATAACAGAATGTGACACTGTGAGATCCAATTTGTATTTATAAATTAAGCACTGGAATGTCCATTGCTTTATGGTCTCTCCTCTGCTATTTTTCATTTTTAGGCTTCTTGTAATGGGAACAATGTGAGCTCTGGAATCAGACTGGAGTTCAAATCTTAGTTAGCAGACTCATGGTGAGGCCTTCAACTCATTTCAGTTTCCTGTCTGTAAAATGGAATTGTTGTGAGGATTAAGTAGTATGGAGACCATGTATGGCAAAATGCCTAGTGCACAGCAGGTACTGGCTAAACAATTTTATTTCTGTGTTAAAACTTACATCAGCTATTTGTTAATGTGATCTTAGTTTAAATGTGACAGATATATGCATCTAAGGAAGCTTCTTAACTTTGGAAAATCATTTGAACTTTTTTTTCTTTTCTGTGGGCTCTGGTATTGCTGCAGCAGAAAAGAAAGCCTTGGAAAGATTAGCAGCTATTTTATATCATCCATGGAGAGACCTCCATTAGTGAATTCATTACAAGTGGACAATAACATATAGTTGGCCCTCTGTATCCCCAGGTTTTGCATCCTCAGATTCAACCAACCATATTGTCAATCTAAATCTGTATTTTGATTTGAAGTTGGGGATATGGGGGGGGGCAATGGTTGTGCATTGTTCTATGCCATTTTATATGAAAGATGGAAGCATCTTTGGATTTTGGTGTCTGGGTGGAGGGATCCTGGAACCAGTCCCCTGCAGATACTGAGGGATGACTGTACTTATGTCATTAAAAAAGACAAATAACTGGCCTGACCTGTGGTGGCGCAGTGGATAAAGCGTCGACCTGGAACGCTGAGGTTGCTAATTCAAAACCTTGGGCTTGCCTGATCAAGACACATATGGGAGTTGATGCTTCCTGCTCTTTATCTATCTATCTATCTATCTATCTATCTATCTATCTATCTATCTATCTATCATCTATCATCTCAAAATCTCTCTTCTCTCTAAAATGAATAAAGTCTTAAAAATTTTTAAAAATACAAATAACCAAAGCTTAATCTTTCTTTTTCTTAAAATTTTTTTTGATTGATTTTGGTGAGAGAGGCAGAGAGAGAAAGAGAGACAGGAACATTGATCTGTTCCTGTATGTGCCCTGACCGGGGATTGAACTGGCAACTTCTGTGCATTGGGATGACACTCTTAACCAACTGAACTATCTGGCCAAGGAAGCTTTATCTTTCTTAATTCCTTTTAGGCAATTCCTTCATTAAGTAGATATGGTCTTCATAGTCTCTTAAACAGCAATTAATTTATATCTTATTAACAGAACTTGCTGTGCTATTTTAGTTGTAAATGATGTTTTAGTTAGGATCTATCTTTCAATATTTTAAGTTTTAACTTTTTAATCTTTCTTTTAATGAAACTACCAAGCTTATTTTATACCTGTCAATTTCAAGAATTGGAAATTTTCTTTCTGATTTTTAAAAAACTTTCCTTTTTTTTTTCTGCCTCAGTGGAATTTGATTGAGAGAGAGAGAGAAAGAGAGAGAGAGAATCATTTAGTTTTGGGGGGGAGTTGTGAAAAGGATAGTTAAGATTCCAAATTTGGTGGTGTAAGAAGGTTATTAATATCTTTAGAATTCAATGTAGTATGCATACTTTGAATCTATAGGAAAATCAATGGAAAATGACTTCTACCATCTGAAGTTTTTAAGTTATTTCTCAAGAGTGGAAGGAAATACCTCGACAGATTTAGCACTCAAATTCAAATGAGTATGAGAACAGGTGGCTAAATTTCTTCTCCACCTGCTATGCCACTTTGTCGCAAGAAATGTTTCATTTAGCAAATGCTGCTGCTAGCAGCCACTTCCCTGTTTCAGAGCAGATAAACAAATGGAAGGGGAGTACTTCTTTGAAGAAAATTATTTTCTTGACTTTCTTTTTAAATTGTAAGTGTGAGAAATATGTATTTTATTTTCTGGGGGATGGGTGGCAGACAGCATGCGTCAGTGCCTTGACTAAGCAACCCAATTTGTTATATATAATTTGTTGTATACCATTCATGGTTTCTTTCTTTCTTTCTTTCTTTCTTTCTTTCTTTCTTTCTTTCTTTCTTTCTTTCTTTCTTTCTTTCTTTCTTTCTTTCTCTCTCTCTCTCTCTCTCTCTCTCTCTCTCTCTCTCTCTCTCTCTCTCCCCCCCTCTCTTTCTCTTTCTTTCTTTTTTCTTTCTTTCATTTTATTTTGTTAATATTGCTGTTCTTGCATACCAACCTACTGGCACTGACTTTCAATTATGATAACATTGTTACTCTGGGAAATAATATTTGTAAAATACTTTTGACACTACTAAAGCCTCTGTTCTTTTATTACAGTGGAATTATGTTATAAGAATATATTTTTAGATTTAACCATTTTGTAATGTAATGGTTGCAAGCAAAAAGAAGTGCTATGAAACTGATTAGCAACTAACTAGAGAAAAATTAAAGAGGTTGTTCATGTGCTTTTGACTTCTTAGCTTTTCTCTGATTCACTTTTTTTTCCCTTCAAAAATCAACATAAATACAGGACAGTAGGAGAACAAGTTGAGAACTACTTTGATAGTCTTAATCTGTGCTTTTTTCTGCGAGTACATAGATCCTACTAGCATCTTTTGTTCACAGTACTGTTAATGTGCTGCTTTCCATTGGGTGTAAAAAGTTAACTTATCAGAGCATGTGTTGGAAGTTACAGCTTCTCCACCAAGAAAAGGCAAGTATTTCATGTGTTTCCATGCTAAAAATTTCAAAAAGCACTAAAATGTCCCCTTTTTGTTGACGATGAAATTTGACCACACCTGACTTTCTGTATAACATTAAACTGCTGCTTGCTATGATAGGAACTAAGAAATTGAAATGCACAGTTTATGTTTTATGAGTGGGTACATCATTTTTTTAAAACACAAAAGTATTCATTGCAGTGGATTTTATGGAAATATATATATATTGACATTGAGAGTGATGAGTTGTTGGATTTGAGGCTTTGGAGCCAAATGATACAATTGAGAGATATTCTTCTGTTCTCCACATAGCATGCCACCAAACGTGATTGCTGTAGTGAATTCAAAGAGTTTATAGTTCTTTATAGAATACCTGCCAAATTACGACCTTTACAAAACTACTCATTCTAGAAAACATTTGAACCATTGAAGTTGACAGAGCTTACTTGGTGCAGCCCACCTACCAAATTGTACACACAATACACAATCCTTTATTGTCATGGTGTTCAGTATAAAAAGTAAAAGATTACGGCCCTGGCCGGTTAGCTCAGCGGTAGAGCGTCGGCCTGGTGTGCAGAAGTCCCGGGTTCGATTCCCGGCCAGGGCACACAGGAGAAGCGCCCGTCTGCTTCTCCACCCCTCCCCCTCTCCTTCCTCTCTGTCTCTCTCTTCCCCTCCCTCAACGAGGCTCCATTGGAGCAAAGATGGCCCGGGCGCTGGGGATGGCTCCTTGGCCTCTGCCCCAGGCCCTAGAGTGGCTCTGGTCACGACAGAGCGATGCCCTGGAGGGGCAGAGCATCGCCCCCTGGTGGGCGTGCTGGGTGGATCCCGGTCGGGCGCATGCGGGAGTCTGTCTGACTGTCTCTCCCCGTTTCCAGCTTCAGAAAAATTTTTAAAAAAAAGAAAAAAAGAAAAAAAAAAGTAAAAGATTATACAATTGATGATTTAAAATTTTTCATTAAAAAATCCATTTGGATGAACAGTACCGTACAGATTTAATACATGGCTTGCACTATCAATGTTGAGAGTAAATCTACCACTTTACTTTTTGATACGTTCATATGTTTAAAGATGAAATCTTTGCTTTAATTTGCATATTCTGGAATACTAATATGGTTGAACATTTTTTCTGTTAACCATTTGTATTTTTTTCTTTATGAATTGTCGGCTCATATCATTTACATATTTTCCTTGGGGGTAATTTTTAAAATATGGAGGTTTTTGAGGTATGATTACAATGTTAGCATCACTCTATTGGTGTATGTCAATTGCTTAGACTTTCTATTTCTTTTGTTTTTAAATAGTGGTAGAAAGAAATACCATAGTGTGTGTATGCTCAGTTTGACCACCTTTGCAATTATTTCAGTAAAATGGTCAGACGATGTGCTTCAAAAAAGTAGTTGTTCTCTTTGAGCAAGCACAGTTGACTTTCGTGCTCTGTGGTTGGTCATTGTTTAGAAAATAAAAGGTGTTGAGTCTTAGAGGGTTGGGAGAGTGTTACCTGGTAGCTATATACAGATGTTGTAGGGAAAATACTTGATTTTTAGAAAAAAAAACTGATGAACGCAATCTATGGCTAATTTTATAGTGTTGATGAAATGGAACTTTTGGGGCAGGATTAGCTTGATTCTAAATTAGCATGTAAAAGTGAGTTCACATAACAATAAGTTTAAGCAGAGTTCAATTATTATTCTTAAGTGAGTTTAAGTAGAACAAAAGGTTTCCTGAATAACTGTCTTATAAACCTCAAAGCCATTATCTACTTATCTTCTATAAACACTTGCCTTTTTAAATTGATGGCCCATTAATTAATAATATGAAAGCCAGCCATATTATTTTGCCAAGAAACAAGATAGTTATTTTATTGTTAAGTCGCCTTGGAAATATTAGTTATTATTAATAATCTTATTATGTTTCTTACTGCCAGCACTGCCTCATGGATTCAACTCTCAACTGGGAAGTTATTTAGAACATGAAATTGCTTTAGAAAAAATTTCCTGAAGAGATTAATCCCTCTGTGTCAGGATTGTTCATGCTTGGCACTCTTGACATTTTTGCCAGAGTGCGTTTTTAACGTGGAGATATTTAGTAGCGTCCCATTAGATAGTAGCACACAACCCCTCCCCTTTACAACAATGAAAAATGTCTTTAGACATTGCCAAGCATGGGGGATGGGAGGCAAACATCCGCTCGGTTCCCTTTCCCCTACTGAGCACCACTAGTCTTTATATTGCTTTTTACTATATGACTTGAATAAAAAAGGTTAAAAAAGTTATTTGTTTTTGGAATTACTCAGGTAATAATTCCTTTAAGATGATTTGATAGAATTGTGGCCTGGGGCTTGCAGAGAGGTTTCACATCCTTGCAGTGTTAAAGAACAATTCTCTTCACATCCAGTCAGTAAACTTAATGAAAAAGAGATAGGAGAGAATACTGGATCTGCTGAGAAGGTTGACATGACATGTACTGTTACTGATGCAGAAATAATAGGGAGTGTTCTGAATGTTAAAAAGTTAAACAATGTTGATAAAAAGTCACAAAGAAGACAATTTTAGTGAAGTCTTCTTCAGCTTTTGAAGTAATTAATTAGAAAGCCAGTCATCTTTTCTTGCCAAGAATGGGCTGCATTTTCACGTTCTGATTTTCAACTTTAAGAGCAAGTAATAAATGGCAGGTAAACAAGTTGTTATCTGTAGTTTATTTTTATAAAAAACAATTTCCAGAATATGTCATAGGGGCAGTGTGGTTTCAGTTGTACCAGTTATATCTGTGGTCCTATAAAAATGGTAATTGGTGGTCATTGAAAGCACTGCATGATAAAGAAATGTCTTTGGAATGATCTATAGAAATGAAATTCTGTATTCATTCCTATGACATATATTAAACCTCTCCTGTGTCAGGTTCTGTGTCCAGAATATAGGAAATAATAAAATATTCTGCTTGACTATCCCATTAAAATGATTCAGGTTGAATGGAAAATTTCAAGTTAGGGATACCAATTGCCATCACGCGGTTACCCATTTTTCCAGTTCATTCTGTAATGTTAAATGTCTGTCTGCAAAAACTGTTTAAAATTGTGTGTGAGTGTGTGTATAGTATATATCATGCATATAATTTAATTCTTTTAAAGCTGTTTCTGAAACTACTAGAAAGCTATATTCATTTTCTTATATGCTTGTTAAAATCTTATTTAAATTATTCTCTTTATTAAATATCCATGAGAGTTGAATAAAACATGGTCCTATATTATTAATTTATTTTTTATTATACTGTGGTGCTAATACCATTAAGAAAAAATTATGTCACCCTGAAGGCCAGAATTTTTGTTAATTATTGCCATTTTGTGTCAGAATTTAAAAGCAGCATCTTTATTAAAAGTCTGGAATAGTCATAAAACTTTTTTTTTTGGTGTTAAAACTGATCAACTTAGATTATAGATGTGAAAGGGCAAAATGAAGACTTTAGGATATTGGATATACTGGAATTAGAAAAACAAATAATTGAACATTTAGGCAGTTACAGATAAGTAGAAAAAATACAGAGTTCTAGAACTTAAAAGTCCATCCTTCCTCCTTATTTTCTGATGTCGATTTTAGCAGTCCACGTCATGAATGCACAGACCCTTCAGAGCCATGAGCTCTCTGCTCTTAGGCAGGTGATTCAGATAATTTTAGAAATGAATACCTAAGGGAATATAAGCCACCCTGGTCTAAGGAATAATGAAAGGTTGTACCATCATGGTCACTTTTTGGTGTAACCTGCATGGGGCCCATAATTAAATATCTTTATATATTCTCTATGGAACTAACTGATCTGTTGACTATTGTTTTAAAATACTTTTAATGGCCCCTAAAAATTACTGTGGTAATATATATGGGTATAACTTGTATTTATTATTTTTATTATTTGTGTGTTTGAAAAGATAGAAATGCCACTGGACTGTAGCTATTTATCTAAATAATCCCAAATTTATAAGTGAAAAATACTGCTAGAAAACAAAATTATTTAACATGTGAAAAATTTTATTCATTTAGGGTTTTATGGAACTAGAACTAATAACACAAGAAGAAATAATATTGTAATATATCACAATTAATCTTTGACTTTTATTAATGGGGCCTTTAGAGTTTGGAATTAGATTAAATTTAGATTCAAATCCTGGCCCAACCACTTAAAAAAATTTGTGACCTTAAGTAAGTTATTTTTAACACTTCTGTAGCTCATTTTTTCTATCCTTAATAAAAAAGGACATAATCATTGTACCTATTGCAATGGATTGTTTTAAAAATTATATGAAATTATGTGTGTAAATTTTTTAGAAAGTTATTTATAAATTAAGTTTAATGGGGTGACATTGATCAATAAGAGTACATATGTTTCAGGTGAATATTTCTATAGCGTTTGAACTGTTGATTGTGTTGTATAGTATATCCATCACCCAAAGTAAAATCATTTTCTGTAACCATATATTTCTCCCCCCTTGCTCACCTACCCTATACCCCCTCCCCCTGGTAACCACTTCACTGTTATCTATGTCCATGAGTCTCAGTGCTATATCCCACCTATGTGTGAAATCATACAGTTCTTAGCTTTTTCTGATTTACTTAATATGTGTAAATTTCTTGACAAGTACTGGGTATGTAGTGACTGTTCAGTAAATGAATAGATATCATTTTTATCTTTCCAAAAGTAGATATTCCAAATTAATTTTAACTGTGAATAATACAGTTTGATTTTATTACTTCCAGTGAAATAAATACCAAAAACATTTACTTTGGTACTAAAAAAAGAACCCCTTTTTGATTATGGTTTTAAACCAGCTTTTAGGTTGATTTCTCAGGTCTCAGTTATCTTTACTGACCTTGGGAAGCTTTCTGTAAATATATATATTTCTTCTATAATGTACAATGGTTTGAGCCTAAAATGAGGTGAAACAACATTCAGTACATCCCACAGTCAGATGATTGGTATTAGTAACGGACTATTTCTTGAAATAATCTCATTACCTTGAATTTGTATGACAACTTTTAATTTGCTTTTTTTTCTGATTTAAAAATAATTTCAGATCTCTCGTGGAAGAGGAAGATCAGCACATGAAACTGTCCCTTGGAAGCAGCGAAATGGGGCTCTCATCCCATTTGCAGTCTTCCAAGGCAGGAGCTACGCGCATCTTTACCAGCAACACCCATAGTTCAGTGGTGTTACAGGTACTCTAAACTGTCTTTTCCACAGTATTTTCATGGCGTCAGAAATTACCCAGGGTTTGTGTGGTGTGGCATGTTGAGAGTGGGGGAGGTTGTGCATGTTTGCAGATGGGGGTTATAGGGACACTCTCTTAATTTCTGCTCAAGTTTATTGTGAACCAAAAACCTCTCTAAAAATAATAAGTTTATTAATAAAAAAAAGAAGAAGAAGCAAACAGAGGAGAAACCTTGAGTGGAAAACTGCATACCTTCCTGGTGTTAAAAAAAAAAATCCCCAGAGTTCATTCTTTGTTTTGTGGGCCATATGCATTGCATAATCTCATCAATTTGTAGAAAAAGATATACATTCTGCATACAAAGACATAAATGTAAATACATAACAAAGAGTCTGGGAACATTAGAGAGGCTGGTGAATGATGTCTTATACTCTGTGCTCTGTATAACTCTGCACTGTTTGTTTTACAATGGAAATAATTTTACGTATTACCTTTGTAATTTAAAAAGCTATATAATAGTTGACAAAACAAGTGTAGCTTGGTCTTATAACCCTTAACACTGGCATGTTTTAGCTCAGCCTTTGGTGGTTTAGGGGCTAATAATGATAGGAAGAGGGATGTGAAAGTAATTTGAGAGTTTGTATTAAGTGAAGATAATCCTTCCTAAACTTTCTTTTTATGTCCTAATATTTTCTGTGATGGTGTAGAGTTACCACTCTATATTGCTTTTGAAAAACTTTGTATACTCTCTTTAAAAGTCTACTAACAATTATGTTCTCACAAATGGAGATTATTAAGTCTAAGCGCTAACAAGGACCTTTTTTTTCAGGGGGGGTACCTAATCTTAAGTGTGTGATTGTCAAGGTAACAAGCTAGAGAAGTGTTTAATGTGTAAATGCCATCATTGTTTTAAAATTAGCAATCATACCAACTCAAGCTTCAAAAGGCTTTGAAAGTAGCTGTCAAGGGAATGGGTCCATGGAGAGAAGACTGTTTTAAGAAGTCCCACTCTGCAGGATTACCCACTGCATAACTGTGGGAAGAAAGTGCGTTTAGGCCATAACTGGAATCCTACTTTCACCACTTACCAGCTAGTTTTGTGACTTTGGGAAAGTCATTTACTCTCCTTAGGCCAACTTCCTTATCTGTTACATGGGTAGGAGATATGAGGATTAAATGTGACAATTTATGGGAAAGTAAAGTGCATAATTTATTTTCCCTTCTTTTGTGCCAAACAAGGACAGTGTCAGAGAAAATGTAGCTGATCAGAAGTAATAGGTTTGCCAAATAAAGTGTCCACCTGGTGGGCTTGATCTGCTCTAATATTAGTAATCCCCATTAAACAAGCTTTGGCAAACTAGGCTGTCAAACCTTGTGCCTGGCAAGAATTTTGATACCTAATATGCTTGGTTTCCTAGAACTTTGAACAAATCTCAGGAGAATTCATGATGAAATTACCAGTACCAATGACTTTTATTCAAGTAAGGAAGATTAAGTAGGGTTTGCTTAAGTAGTAATTGGTAAAAGAAAAACAAGGATTATTTCATTTTCCTCACTCCGGCTGTGGGCACTTATGGAAAACTTCCATCCTTTGACTTTGTTCTCTTATTTCAGGTTGTCAACATCTTTCTTTTGCTACCCCATCCTATGGTGATTCATTGAATCAAACCCTTCCTAGCACCTTTATTGCTTAAAAATAACAGCTTTATGGAGATGTAATTTATATACCATATATACATTTGCCCATTTCAAGTATACAAGTCACTGGTTCTAAATATATTCACAGGGTTTTGCAGATATCATCGTCTGTTGTAGAACATTATCATCCCCTCAAAAATAAACCTTGTATTCATTAGCAGTCACCCCTACTTACTCCTAACTCCTTCCTAACCCTAGGCAACCATTCATCTATTCACTGTTTCTAAAGATATGCTTATTTTGAATATTTCATATAAATGGAATTGTACAATATGTGATCTTTTGTAACTGGTTTCTTTTGCTTAGCATAATAGTTTCAATATTCATCTACATTGTAGCATGCATCAGTAGTTGTGTCCTTTTTATTACCTAATAATATTCCATCGTCTGGATATGCCACTTTTTAAAATCCATTTATCCGTTGATGGACATTTAGAATATTTCAGCTTTTTGTCTATTATCAATAATGCTACTGTGAACATTCTCATGCAAGTGTCCCAGGAGTGGAATTGGGAGGTCATATAGTAATTCTATTTGTAACTTTTGAAGAACTTCCAGAGTGTTTTTGAAAGTGGCTGCACCATTTCACGTTCCAATGGGCTGAATGGTAGCTAGAATGTAGAGAAATGAGTATATTACCTTTCTTGGGGATACCTCTTTGTGTACTCAGGTTAAGAAATAATAGATTATTTTAATACTTCTGTAAGTGAATCTTAAAGGTATAAATTGGAAGAGTTTGCCAGCCTTCCTCTTAGACCACTTTAGGCTGTTATTGCTCTGATCACTCAAATGAGTTTTGTTGTTGTTATTTAGTTTTGAAGTGATAAAGAGGACTAGCACATACCAACTGAGAGTCGAGTATGCTGTGTAATACGGAATTACACTTTCTGATAATTTGTTGCTAGTATATAGTAATAGTTTGTTATTGAATATTGATCTTGCCTCTTGCAACCTTGATAAACTGACTTAGTACTTCTGAGAGCTTTTTGTTTTGTTTTGTAGATTCTGTAGGCTTTTCTATATAGAAAATAATGTTGCCTATAAATATAATTTTATTTCTTCTTTTTCAGTGTGATACCTTTTATTTCCTTAGCTTACTATACTGAGTAGGAACTCCAGAAAAAAAAAAGTTGAAAAGAAGTGGTTTGAATACATTCTTGCTTTGTTCCTGCAATTGGGGTTGGGGGAACATGAAATTTTTTTCACCATTATGATAGTAATAGGTTTGAGGAAATAGCTTTCTCTTCCTAGATTGCTGGAAAAAAATATTTCTTTTACTTAGAAATGGATGTTGGATTTTGTCAGATGCTTTTTTTGTTCCTATTAAGATGATCTTATCACTTTTTTAAGGCTCTTTTTTAAATATATATATATATATTTTTTATTTATTTTTTTTGTATTTTTCTGAAGTTGGAAATGGAGAGGCAGTCAGACAGACTCCTGCATGTGCCCTACCAGGATCCACCCGGCATGCCCACCAGGGGGTGATGCTCTGCGCATCTGGGGCGTCGCTCTGTTGCAACCAGAGCCATTCTAGTGCCTGAGGCAGAGGCCACAGAGCCATCCTCAGCACCTGGGCCAACTTTGCTTCAGTGGAGCCTTGGCTGTGGGAGGGGAAGAGAGAGACAGAGAAGAAGGAGAGGGGGAGGGGTGGAGAAGCAGATGGGTGCTTCTGCTGTGTGCCCTGGCCGAGAATCGAACCTGGGACTCCTGCATGCCAGGCCGACGCTCAACCACTGAGCCAACTGGCCAGGGCTAAGGCTCTTAATATTGCAAATTCTATTGACCAATTTTTGAATGCTATATCAACTATGTATTGTAGGAATAAAACCCACTTGGCCATAATGTATCATCCTTTTTATATGTTATTTGATTTAATAAAACTATGACTTTTTGCATCTATACTTATGAGGGATTTTGGTCTTAGTTTTGTCTGGTTTTGGTAACAGGATAAAGTTGGCCTTGTAAAATGAGTTGGGACTTGTTCCCACCTCTTAATTTTCTCGATATATTTGTGTAGAATTGGTGTTATTTCTTCCTTAAATGTTTAGTAGAATACACCAGTGAAAATTCAGTTTTACAGAACACATATGGTTATTCAGGTTATTTGTTTTAGAGTAATCTTTGGTAGCTTGTGTCTTTCAAGGAGTTTGTTCATTTCAACTGAGTTGTCAAATTTGTTGACATACAGGTGTTTGTATTTATTACCCTTTATTTTTGAGAGAGAGAGAAAGGGAGAAAAACAGAGAGAGAGAGAAAGGGAGAGAGATAAGAAGCATCAACTTGCAGTTGTGGCACTTTAGTTGTTCATTGATTGCTTCTCATATGTGCCTTGACTGGGGGGCTCCAGGAGAGCCAGTGACCCCTTGTGAAGTCAACGAAGTTGGGCTCAAGCCAGCGACCTTGGGCTTCAAGCCAGTGACCATGGGGTCATGTCCATGATCCCACACTCAAGCCAACGACCCCACACCCAAGCGGTGAGCCCCCACTCAAGCCAGATGAGCCCTTGCCAAAGCCAGCAACCTTGAGGTTTTGAACCTGGAACCTTAGTGTCTCAGGTTGACACTCTATCCACTGTGCCACCACCAGTCAGGCTTCTTATTATCCTTTTAATATCTATACAATCTCTAGTGATATCACCTCTCTATCCCAGTATTGGTAATTTGTGTTTTCTCTCTTTTTCCCCCTAATCAGTCTGGCTAGAGTTTTATCAGATTTATAGGTCTTCTCAAATAACCAACTTTTGGTTTTATTGCTTTTTGCTTTATTTTTATGTGTTGTACCTCACTAATTTCCACTCTGACCTTTATTATTTTCTTTCTCCTGCTTAATTTGGGGGTAATTTGCTCTTCTATTTTTATTTTATTAAGGAGGAATCTGAAATCTTTTACTAGACTGATAATAAGTATTATTTGATCTGAAATCTATTTTGACTCATATTATAGTCATTACCAGGTTACTTTTAAGTAGTGATAGCTTTACATATCTGTTGCCATCTTTTTACTTTTACTTTTTAATTTTTAAAATTAACGTACAGTAAAATAAATTTTTATTGATCTATATATTTATGAGTTTTAAAAAATACATTATTTCATGTAATAATCATCATCACAATAATGATACTGGACTGTTTCATTACTCTAACATACTCTCTTGTTTCCCTTGGTAGCCAGATTCATCCCCCACCTCTAAACTCTAGAAACTACTGATCTGTTTTCTATCACTGTATCTTTGTCTTTTTGAGAATAATAGTGGCATTATACAGTCTTTAAGTTTTTGAGATTGGCTTCTATCTTTGAGATCCATTTCCTTTGTTATGTGTACAATAGTTCTTTCCTTTTTACAGTTGAGCAGTGTTCTGTTGTATGGAACTTTGTGGGGTCTCTTTTCCACACTCCTCCATCATCACCATCTCTGAGTTCATTCTAGTTCTCTAGGGCCCTCTTTTTGATCCTCTGGCCTGAAAGCTGGGGCTTTATTTATCCTGCTGTGCTTTACACTTACCATAACTGAACCTACATCCTGGTCCGAATACAGTGAGATATTGAGGAACTATTGCAACTTCTTTAACCAAAGAAGATGCCTCTTCTTCAGAATTGTAGGCATTTGCCATCCACACTGTTACCACTGCCACTGTTGCCACAATGACTGCTTTGGAATCTTCTGGGGATTTAGGGGTTAAAAGATACGAAAAAAGTAAAATGTATTTTCTTCACTCCTGTGAACTTTAATAATCCTCTTTCCTGCTCTTCAAGCCAGAAAGAGAGCCTTCTCTGCTCCCAGATGACTACCTCCAGGTTACGTGATACCTTAAATCCAGCCTGGAGTTATAATATATACAGTGGTACAAGAGAGAGGAATTACAGTATTGGGACAACAAAGTAAGAGGGAGGGAGGAAGACTCACCTTCAGTTTGCTGATACTTTGCATTCTGATCTCTTCCACAATCTTTTGCTATTATTAACATATTTTACATTTAAGCTTTATGAAGTAGAACCAGAGCAGCATTTTTTTCTAGGGAAAACTTTTCCCTAGAGAAAAGTACTGAGGCATATCCTTTTGAGTACTCTACCTAAAGCCCCAGAAGTAGTAGTTTTCCACTCTTGTGGTTTGAATAGGACCCATTCCTAGCCCTTTGTGAACCTTATAGTGTTCCTCGTGCTCCTTGTGTATGGTTCTTTCCCCAGACAAATGTGCTTATCAGAACTCTCCTGAATAACTGGAGGAAGACTGTTTTTAGATTTCTCTCGCTCCACGCAGATCTCACTTCTTGTATTTGCCCTACAAACCTAGCTGCCTTAACCTCCCCAGATCTCAATCCTGGGAAGATGCCAGGCTTCGCCCAGTTTCCTATTGCCTATAACTGAAAACTCCAGGCAATAAGCAATCATGGGGTTTGTCTAATTCATTTCTCATATTGTGTACATCCTTCTCCTTCACCCAGTCAAACTTTTTTTTATACATCTTTTCTGGTTTTAAGTTGTTTCAAGAGGTAAAGTAAATCCAGTGCCCTGTAACTTCCATATTCACTGGGCATGGAAATCTATAGGATGTATGTAATTAAATGAGAACTTGTGAGACCCAAACTATAGGTGCCTAGTTATTCTAGAGTTTTTGTTAGAGATATAGCTTTACAAAGGAGCTCAATTTAAAAAAAATTGTTTTCCAATTACAGATGACATATAATATTATAGTGGTTTCATGTGTACAACATAGCAATTAGACATTTATATACTGTATAAATAGATCACCCCAAAAAGTCTGGTAACCTTACATCTGACACCATACATAGTCATTATGATATTATTGACTCTATTTTCTATGCTATACTTTACATCCCCGTGACTATTTTTATGACTGGCACTTTGTACTTTTAAATCCCTTTCACCTTGTCGCCTATTTCCCCAACCCTTCTCCCAGTGTTTCCTGTTATCTATGAGTATGTTTCTGTCTTGTTTGCTCATTTGTTTTGTTTTTTAGATTCTACATATAAGTGAAATCATATAGTATTTGTTGTCTGACTTGTATCACTTAGCGTAATTTTCCAAAGAAGGTAAAATATATATATATATACACACACACACACACACACACACTATATGGTCTACCAGAAAGTTCTGTCTGTTTTTGGAATAAAACAAAATACAAATTTTTCTTACCATCAATAAACTTTATTAAATAATATAATTGCCATTATTATTAATGATTTCTTGCCAGCGCGAGGGCAATTTGTATATCCCATTTTTGAAAAATGTTTTATCTTTTAATGCGAAAAATTGAACCAGTGTTTGTTTGATATCTTCTTCATTTTTGAATTTTTTGCCCTTCAAAAAATTTTGTAAGGACAAAAACAAGTGATAGTCGGAGGGTGCTAAGTCCGGGGAATATGGTGGATGTGACAGACATACTTCTGTAGCATTTCTTCCTTGTTGAAATTCGTAAAAATTACAGTGGCGTAAATAAACTTTATCAGTAGCCATGGGTACACTATCGCTTCAAACATAAGACTAACATGAATTAACTTTGTTTTAATTAATTTGCTACCTCAGTATGTATACATTAAGTGATAAAAAATAGAGAGGCACACATGCGCCAAATAAACATGTGCTTACGTGTCAAAACTTGTTGTGATAGAAACGGGCAGAACTTTCCAGTAGACCTTATATATCTAGTGAAAGGAGAGGAGATAGAGAGACAGACTCCTGCATGTACCCTGACTGGGATCCACCCGGGAACCCCCTTCTGAGTCAGTGCTCAAATCTACTGAGCTATCCTCAACACCGAGGGTCTGATGCTCGAACCAATCAAGCTACTGGCTGTGAGAGGGGAAGAGAGAGACCAAAGGGAGAGAAAAGGAAAAAGAAACATATGATCACTTCTCATTTGTGCCCTGACTGGACACACTGGGTTGATACTCTATCCACTGACCCAACCTGCCAGGGCTAGGAAGTCAAATTTTAACTAGGCTTTGAGCATATTCTACATGAAAAATATAGCAAAGATCTGGAAACAGCCCAAGTGTCCGTCAGTGGACGAGTGGATTAAAAAGATGTGGTACATATACACAATGAAATACTATGGGGCCATGAGAAAGAAGGAAATACTACCTTTTGTAACAATAGAGGAAAAGAGAACAGAGGGAAAGGGGATGATAGGATGGGATAAACCTGAAGGGAGGGGGGAGGGTGCTGTAGGGAGGAGGACAATGGAGATGTTGGGGGGAATATGGGGGGGATGCATTCGGGGTGACCCTAGAATCTATGTAAACACATTTAAGTAATATATATGTATATGTATATGTATATGTATATATATATATATAAAGAAAAAATATACTAGGAAAGGAATAATTCAAGATTTTTAGCTATGAGATAGTCTGGGGAACAATCTGATAAGGTGAGTCAGAGTACTAAGGGAAATAATGAAAAATAAATGTGAACAGTTAAGTTGGAGATAAATTAGAAAATATAATGTCTTATATTATGATATAATGCAATGATAGAAAGCAATTAGAAAATTTTAAACTTCAAATAGTGTTATATAATGAGGGAAGCAATTAATTAATATTAATATAAACTTATTTTATATCTAGATATCTATTTATCTTAGATGTACATCTGTTTCTTTTCTGTCCCATGAATAATAGTAAATGAAGAACAGTCTAATAAAATATAGCTATTATATTGTCTTGATCAAATACATCACATTTACTTAAAGATTAAAGTAAACCCATTCCTTAACTTTCTCTTTTTTTCCTTAATCTTTTTTCATAAAACATATTTTTCATTAATAGTTTTTATTGCTTTTCTCAAGATGCACTTTCTTTTTACTCTATTTCTTTCTTGAAATTTTACTGATCAAAACTAGATATAATGCATTAATAAGTTATTTCCAATGCAGAATTTAGTGGAAAGATTTGTTTATCATATTGCTATGTTAATACCTGAGAGTATCAATCTAGTTTTATTTTTTAACAGTGGCATTATATTATATTTGAAAGTTAGTGACCTCCAACCAATTTTTGGTGTGAATTATTTGTAGCTTATCTGGTTTCTATATTATTTCTGTGTAATGCCAATGTATATCCTTTTCTGTTTTAGTGTAACCATTTTAAAACTTACCAAACTCTTTTAAAATGTTTGGTCCTTCAGGGTATTACATATGTACCTACCTCTATTCAATAGTATTTAAGCTTTGGTACATTGGATAAGTTAAAGCTGTAAAAAAATGCACAGATTTTCTCTCCCCCTCAAAAGGATGTGAAGAAAAAGTAAAAACAGAAGATATGGGGAAATTTATAGAAGAAGAAAAGGAAAGCATTAGACTAAAGAAATTGAGAACAGATAATACCCTCATAAATGAAACCCAATATGCAAAATAAATAGAGAAATAAAGAACTAAGATAAGAATTGGGGCAGAAAGAAGTTGAATTTAAAGCAGTAGAAACAGTTTTAAAGAGACTCTAAAAGATTAATTGGACATGTTAAGCGAGTTCACGTAAAACAGAACTTGTGTATAGTGAGCTACCATATAGAAATAGACAGAAATGTTTCTAGAATTTGACAAGAGGAATGAGTACAAATTTGGTGGAAGAAAATTGTTTTATAATAAAAGGAGACATTTTAAGTGTTCAGGGTATCTTTAAGTATCTTTATAGAATTAAATGGGGAAATATTTGAGTGAATAAAATAGTCCGCATTATCCACGGGGATATATTCCAAAAGCCTGGTGGATGCCTGAAACTGCAGATAGTATTGAACCCAGTATAACCTATATTTTTTCCTATACGTACATACCTATGATAAAGTCTAATTTCTAAATTGAGTACAAGAAGAGATTAACAACAGCTAATAATAGAATAAACAATATTCTATAAAAAAAATTCTGTGAATGTGGTCTCTCTGTCTTTTTCTCTCACTCTCACTCTCTGATGATAACTGATCTGATAATGGAGATACCTCCTAGTTAGTAATGCGGTGGAGCTCATATACAGCATAGAGACTAGACAAAAAAGGACGATTCACATCCCTCCCAGGCAGGACAAAGCAAAACAGCTTGAGATTTCATCACACTACTTAGGCATGCAACTTAAATTTTATGAATTGTTTATTTCTGGAATTTTCCACTTAATATTTTCAGGCTGTGGTCGACTATGAGTAACTCAAACTAAAGAAAGCAAAATTGGGAATAACAGGAGACTACTATACAGAGGGCAGATGAAAATTGTGGAGAAAAATGTCCCCCCCTTTTTTTTAATGTGTGTGTTTGACAAGATTAGAGCACAGCAGATTCTGCAATAACATTGTTTCATTCAACATCTTCAATATTGTTTCATTACCATGTTGATGAGATGCCATAGGAACTTAATTCTTATTTCTATCAATTAACTTGTGGTAAAATTGGTTTCATTACATGTTGTTTCACTTTCATAGAACCTATTAATGACGTTAAGTGAGAACTTAGTATATAAAAGTTGTTTAGAGGAATGACTGCCTTCTTCTGTACAACAAATTATGTTGTAGACAGAATTTTAGAGGTTTTGTTTCTCTTCAGACAGAGCTGGGATATGCAGATAACATGTAAACAAGATATTTAGAATATGTGTGAAAAAAATCTGAATTGACAGATCTTATTTGGATAAAGATAGCAATACTCAGGAGTAAAATTGGCAAATATGGAATTGGAGAGTGAGATTATTCATTTATGCATATGAAAATAAAGGTTGTGGAATGGATAGAAAGGGAAACTGTACGCACTGAAAATAAATGCAAAATGTCACAAAAAGAAACAGTTTGCAAAAGATAGATAAATTAAGCTTAGAATAGAAGATACTCAGAATGTGCTAAAAGTTGTCTGGGAGCTTCAGCTTCCATTTTTGGAAGGACTCCAGATTATTCTGGGAAAGATCAAAGGATTTTTTTAAAGATCATGTAAATAGAAGCAAAATGATCAAATTTGTAAAGAGAGTAAAAGCTGTTGGTGTCTTAGCTGAGCTTTTCAGAATTTGAAGATTGAATACATACCTCAACAAGTAGTTGTAATGGAATATGGACCAAATGAGAAATGGCATAGATCATGGAACAGAAAGCATTGGTCATACCTTTTTACAAAGAGAAAAAGAGGGAATAATAAATTCCTTCTGACACTACTAAATTCCTAGTAGAAAATTATTTGTCGGAATATTTGAAGCACAGGAGGCCTTGCATATGAGCCAAAATGTTTTTGTTGTTGTTTTAATGGAAAAAATAAATCATTACTTTAGATTGAATAAAAACCATGGTTACCTTTCAATATATCTACATATACCTCAGAGAAGATTCAAAAATTATTTGGTGCGTAAAAATAAAACCAAGTAGCATTCAGAACTTATCTCATCTCATTGTTATCTTGACATCTCTCTTTTTAGCCGACCCAAGTTATAATAAATATCACTAGATAAGCCATATGCTCTAATTTGCCAGTGGCTACTAAGTCTTTAAAAGTACATATTCTCCAAGCCAACAATTCTACTTATAAGACTATCTACCACAGATTTTCTCACACAAGTATTTGTACAAGGAGGTTCATTGCAGCATTTCTTGTAATGGAAAAAGTTGAGAAAACCTAAGTGTCCAACCAGAGAGGAATGGATGAATAATTTATGGTATGCTGCATTATGAAATACTATGCATTTACCCAAAAGAATGAAGTGATTTATGTATACTGAGACAGACGGTAGGTTGTTATGTGCTCAAGTATATTTTTAAAATGTACAAAAGTATGTCTAGTATTCTACTTTAAAAATCCTATATACATACAAACCAAAATAGATTACTTATACAGGGGGTCCTTGGGTTATGACAGTCTTAACATATGATGTTTCGAGTTTATGATGCTCACTCCCATAAAATCTTAAAAATATGGAGACGTGAGTGTTTCGGCTTACACTGTTAGCATCGTACTTATGGTCTATGTGGGCGAACTAAGTTTGGTTATGCGCAGTGGAAGAATAAGCAGTTCAGTGTACAGCACAGTATATTTATGTCCTTTTCCTTTTTCTGTGGTTTTTATGTTCTAGATTATAATTTTACAACTGTGTTAGGAGAGGTAAGTGACTTAGGCTAGGGTGTGTTTCGGCTTACACCAAAATTCGGGTTTCATCACTGTTGTAGGAATGGAATTGTGTCATAACTTGAGGACCCCCTGTATGTATACAAAGATGCCTAGAAGCACAGTTGACCCTTGAACGACACGAGGGTGAGGGCTGCTGACACCCCAATCTCCCCTGCTCAGTTGCAAATCCACATATAATTTTTGACTCCCTCAAAAACTTAACTAATAGCCTACTGCTAACCGGCAGACTTGCTGATAGCAAATAATTGATTAACAGGTATTTTGCATGTTATGTGTATTATTACAATAAAATAAGTTAGAAAATGTTATTAAGGAAATCATAAGAAAGTGAAAACACATTTATAGTATTTATTGAAAGTATCCAGGTATAAGTGGAGCCATGCAGTTCAAACCCATGTTGTCTAAAGGTCAACTATATATATACTAAACTGTTAACGGTAGTTTTGGTACTTAGAGAGTGAATTCTTTTCTTTTTCCTTAAGTGAGAGGAGGAGAGATTGAAAGACAAAACTCCCACATGTGTCCTGACCAGGATCCACCCAGCAACCCCATCTATGACCAATGCTTAAACAAACTGAGCTATTTTTAGTGCCTGAGGCTGACACTCTAGAACCAACTGAGCTGTCCTCAGTGCCCAGGCCAACACTCAAACCAACTGAACCACTGGCTGTGAGACAGGAAGAGGTAGAAAAGGGGGAGAGGAAGAGGAAGAGAAGCAGATGGTCACTTCTCATGTATGCCCTGCCTGGGGATTGAACCAGGACATCCGCACATTGGACCGATGCTCTATCCATTGAGCAAACCAGCCACGGATGACTATTAGGTTTTTTTATTTATATTCTTTCATATTTTTACAACAAGCTTATATTTAGTTTGTTTTTTTTTTTTTAACCTGAAATTTGTCTGAGGAAGAAAAAAAGGCAAGCTCTTGGGAGCCAACCCTTTCCTCCTAAACCTCAGTTCAATTCCTCTTCACTCATCTTGGCTTTTACAGTGTACCACAAATAAGCACTATAGGTACAATTTATTTTATTATTGGGAGAAGTTTTATAAATGAAGTTCCTGGTTCCTAATTAGCTTGTCAGAAATTATAGTTCTGCCCATTTTAGCTGCATGGTTTCACAATACCAAGTGCTGGCTTCTGGGGAAACTTTGGTTTGTTTCTTAATTTATTAACTGAACATTTATTAAGTGCCATCCAAGTGCCAAGCACTGGAGAATTCAAACATACCAGACCTTCAACTCTTCTATCAGCTGGTTCCTTCTCTGACCATCCTCTCACTCTCCCCACTGGTTGCATTCAGTACTTCCCAATTCTCATCAACATTTAAAAGGCAATCCCCTTCCACTTGTTGCAATTCAGAGTCCATATATGAATGTTCAAAAAACCACTTCTTGAGCCTGACCAGGCGGCGGAGCAGTGGATAGAGCGTCAGACTGGGATGCGGAAGACCCAGGTTCGAGACCCCGAGGTCACCAGCTTGAGCGCGGGCTCATCTGGTTTGAGCAAAAGCTCACCAGCTTGGACCCAAGGTCGCTGGCTCAAGGAAGGCGTTACTCAATCTGCTGTAGCCCCCTGGTCAAGGCACATATGAGAAAGCAATCAATGAACAACTAAGCTGTCGCAACGCGCAAGGAAAAACTAATGATTGATGCTTCTTACCTCTCTGTTTCTGTCTGTTAATGTCTGTCCCTCTTTCTGACTCTCTCTCTGTCCTGAAAAAAAAGCCACTTCTTGCCTTCTTAAAACTGACATTTCCTTTTACATCTACTTTTATAAATAACAGGGATGGGAGATGATTTAGCAATGGAAAATAGTGAACTTGGGGTATATAATGTTTGTGTTTATAAAGGAAAGGAGCATTTCTGAAAGATTTGATATTTGTGAACAAAAACATATGTCAATCACTGTTGGAGAAAAAAATATGATACATAATCCTGTTCTAAAGTATATACATATTGTATAAATATTTTTGGAATAAAAATATACCTCTCTCCAGAGAGAAAGTGGCTGGATCACATTATCTCTTTGAAGTTCCCGTTCTGTAGATCTAAGCATTTTTTTAAAAACGCAATTTAAAAATTATGATGAGAAAATGTTTAGGCTGAGATTTATATTATATACATATGTGTAGGATCAATATTTCTAAAACTGCATTTTTCAGTACTTCATGCCTTTTGCTTCGTAAATCCGTGAAACACAACTTTAAATGAAAGTTTTATTTGAGATCATTAAAATATGAAGGGGACAGAGTAATCCTTGCTATTAGTTCTTATTGTATTGCATTATGTATTATATTACATTATGTTATTAGAAAGTAATTTGTATGAGTATCTTCATGATTTTTATAACAATACATTTCCATTTTTGAAACTGCAGATGCAATATTGCCAATTCTGCATCTTGAGCCTCATTATTAAGTTGTTATCTCTTTTTTTGTGTTTTACTAGCCTATTACAAATGTAACATGTTTCATTCTCCCCAGAGTAAACCAAGGGGACCACACTGCCTGTTTGTTCTGTGGTCACTAGCCTATTATTTCTCCACTAGACTTTAGGCATTTGGGGACAATTACGCCTCATGTTGGGGTTCCCTGGGCTCCTTTTTCCAAACATAATTGAATCCCAATCTTGAAACTTGAAATATAATTAATCAAGCAGCAGCAATATAAAAATTACAAGGATACCTAAGGCAAAATCCCTAATTCTCTAAGAGATGGGACACTCTAGTGGGCAGAAAAGAACTCCTGTCTTGGAGCCAACACAGATGCTCTGTACCCTTATTCCCCCCAAAAAAACAAAGACCCAAAACAAGATGTCTCAGTAAAATTCTGTAAAAGGGCTATTAATAAGTATATATTATAATGGAAAGAATGTTGATCTTACATTCTAATACTGCACATGGGAAAATGAAAGTATACATGGTAATTGTTTTTCAAAATAAGGTAAAAGCCAATAGTTGTGTAAAAAATGAAGGTATATACCTCTCTCCTTATTTCTTTTTTATGTAAATTAGTCATAATTTAACCTTTTTCCTGCACTGAATTAGATCAAGTTTGTCAAATATCAAGGAAGCTGTTTAGTTTTTTCTTCTGAGGAATTACTCTATTGTGTTTATTTTCTTAATAGTGGCCCACACAGTGATATGTGAACAGAATGTTAGCACATGGAGATTTGTATACCCATTTTACCTTGATTAGTGGTGTAACTCATGTTCTTGTTGTAGGGCTTTGATCAGCTTCGCCTTGAAGGCTTGCTTTGCGATGTGACCCTGATGCCAGGTGACACAGATGATGCCTTCCCTGTGCACAGAGTCATGATGGCCTCTGCTAGTGATTACTTCAAGGCTATGTTCACAGGTACACTGCCTTTTTCAAATCTACATCCACGTTCAAACAATATGAAAACTATGTGTTTAAATCTTTTTTATCTTTAAAGTGCATTCATTTCTTTTGGTCTGTGTTTTGATAAGAAGAAACAGTTTCAAACAGAATATACACCCAGAAAGTGTGGTTGTGGGTGGTGCTTTTTTTAACTTGGGAAATGGTTGTGCCTTTTTCCAACTTCCACCCTCCTTTATTTCACAGCTTTTCTTTTCCAGACACATGTATGATTAGGCTTCAGAGCCTGGGTCCCACTCCTACAATCTTTAATTCATCTAAAGATCTGAAGTTATAGGAGAACATTTTGGAAGCACTTGCATCCTATAAACCTCCATTAATGTATATATATATATATATATATATATATATATATATATATATATATATATATATTCATTCATTATTAAGTACTCTCTTTAATGATAAAATATGCAGAAATCTGATTGACATGAATGCTTACACAGAATAAAACTTTTCCTTGATTTCATTGTGTCTAATTAGCAGCAGAAGTGAGTTTGACCTTAATTAAATTATATGCCTTCATTTAACTGAATCTTTTTACTTAAGGTGGAATGAAAGAACAAGATTTAATGTGCATTAAGCTTCATGGCGTGAGCAAAGTCGGTCTGAGGAAAATTATTGATTTCATTTATACTGCCAAACTTTCTCTTAATATGGACAACCTTCAAGACACACTGGAAGCTGCCAGTTTCCTACAGATTCTGCCGGTTTTGGACTTCTGCAAAGTATTTCTCATTTCCGGGGTAAGACATTTTCAAATCTTCAAATCTTTTTCTGCAATATACTGTGATATCCCCTGTTTAGAGTAGGCTAATGAATCTGTTGTGTAGACACGTGAAACTTTGGCCATTAGAGACAGGTTCACATAATGTGCAGTCTGGAAGCAAGTTGAGAGGAAACAGTGCAGGCACACACTTACGAAAGAGAACCACTTATGAAAAGCTTTCTGTGTAATCAAATGACACCAAGCACTAATAGGGTTTGATAACAGTATATACCACAACCTTCTTGACAATGTTATATATTTTAATTCGGTTAAATTCACCTTAATGATTTTAAACAAGTAGCCTTTAAATGGAATTCTGCGGAAACATAATTTGAATTTCTAAAAGTCTTTTCAAATAAGCTTAGCAATCCCATTTCTTCCTTTAAATATGGGAGCTAGGTCTTGAAAAGAACTAACATCTATATGGAAACCTTTAAGAATATAAATTTTGAGTCTATCATAGGAGATCACCCACTGGTTCATTTTTAGCCTTCTTTCATAGATAAAGAAAGAACACATACAACTACCAGCCAATGAACTACTTAACAGTCATCTGGTTCCTGAAGACAGTGGCTTATTTTAGTTAAGACCCTTAAATTTTTTTCTGCAAAACACAATATTTTGGTTGCAAAGAAATATTGCCAAGAAGATTTCCAGACTTCTGGAGCTTGCTTTTGTGGTTGAAAATTATGACAATAGTAAATTTTGATATGTTCTATAATTTATTATATTGATGGATAGTATACTTTCCTATAATTGGTTTTAACTCATACAAATTTTAATATTGGTAAATACTTGGTGTTGGGCCTTTAAAATTGCATTTACTAAACATGAAGCCTTGTCTTTATTTTATTTACGTTTTAATATTTATTTTATTGATTTTAGAGAAAGGAAGGGAGAGAATGAGAGAGAGAGAGGAACATCGATCTGTTCCTGTATGTGCCCTGACCGGGGATCGAACCGGCAACCTCTGTGCTTCGGAAAAATGCTCTAACCAACCGAGCTATCCGGCCAGGGCTGGAGCCTTGTCTAAAACTCTAAGTTTCAAGAGAACGTGTCCTTAATGATTTTTATTAACAAGCTGCTCCTTATCTTACAAAGTCAGCCAACAGATAATTTAACCGGGCTATTGAAAGTGTGTTTTGTTTGCTTAAGGGCATTGTAACGTGCTCAGGCTGCTGTCTCATAATTACATTTAATCTTTTAAACTAACTGCTATTTTGAAGGTTTTTTTATGGCAGCATGGTGTTATAGTGTTGACTCTATTGTTTTCTCCATTGCACAAAGAGCCGAAGTGAAGTTTATTTCCCAGGATGCTGCTTGTTGTCATTACCGAATCTGGGAACTAAATTAACTTTTAATTTAATCATGCAAGGCCATTCCCCTCAAGAGCTATAATTATCTTTCCTCTAGTTTTGTGCCATTGACATTGTATAACAACGTCATTTCAAGAAAAAGTGAATTGTATTGAATATGTTTTTTTAAAAAATTTATCAGTCTAATAATTAATCTAATAACACAGCTTACATTTATAGACTCTTAACATTGCTTTACACTGATCCTAGCTACAGGTAGTCATCCTGAACCAAACTAGACACAGTGTCGTGATTATTTTGGAACTAATCATTAGCAAGCAACATTCTTGACCTATTCCTTCTCAAATACCAAAGTTTATTCCTTATAATTTTAGATATTAATTGTGATCGGTTCCTTTACCTGAAAGAAAAATACCAAACTGGATAAAGTCCCACTTATGAAAGAGTAAAAAAATATACAAATTTCAAAATAACAGTATTGGAAAATAATTTTGTTCTACATAGCTCTATTTAAAGCAAGTTTATTTAAAGATGATATCACAGCAATTTTGCAATATTGACGAATTTTCTGTAATTGGAATGTTGCTTCCTTAACCTGTTTGAAGGATTTATTATAACTGTATGTTTTACCCCCTTGGAAATATCTTTTTTTCTTTTCATAACAGTTAATATCGTCTTAAAGCTTATATTCTTCATTCTTAGCATCCTCTGCAGGCATACTAAAACCTGTTTCTAATGGAGAAGAGGCCTGTCCCTGACGGAGCTTACTTGTGGTGTAGTTCAGTCGTATCTACAATGGTTTTAGAACTTTCTTAACTGTGAGCTTTGAGGAAACACCTCTTTTCTGTGCACCATTCTATTTACTCATCTTTCATCCTGAACTATGTCTGGTGATTTTACTGTGGAAATCTTCCCTTTCACAATCCATGATAAGTTTTGAGAAAAATCGGTAGATTATTACTGTAAGGGTTGTATAAAATCCAATTTTTCCATTATCCCTCTTTCACACATTCCGTTTCTTGTTAAACATTTAGCTTCACTCTATTGTCCCTTTCCATCTCAGCAATCAAGTGAATCAGAAAAGTACAGTAGCCCTCGGTGCCTTTTCTACTTATATGAACTGAAAGTTTCAAGATCATATATTTTTCAAAGGTAGATTTGTTTTTAGTTCTCCCACAAACTGGGTTATTATAGATCAGTTTAAGCATAACAATCTCATGTTTTAAGGATCACATGCTTAAACTAAACATTTTAAGGAAATAGGATATTTTTAATGATATAGTGTGATTATAGGTCACATAAACAAAACAATACTTGGATTTGAGCTCTTAGAAAGAAAAATCAGCTCTAATACAATTCTGTCCAATTCTTAATCACTTGTGTGGATGATGAGGGGTACTGGTCCATTAAATATGACTCAGCAAATAACACTATTCTATAACAGAATATCAGGCTCCGTGGAACAATAACCACTTTCCTCGTAACTTTGCTGTCTTTTTGCAGTAGTTCTTTGCTCTTAGGGTGGTAATTATTATTATAGTTTATAGGATCTGGTGCTTTTGTTCGTACTATGTTATATTCTTGGTAATTATAGAAAAGGAGACTATGAAATGAATCCGAAAGGTTAACAGTGAGCGATACAAAACTGAGTAGGTAAAATTTCTGTGAAACTAAAAATGTTTATTTTATATATCATGGAGGTAATGGAAAATTACCTTTGTTTTGTCCCTGTGACATTGCATAACTACACTGTGCTAAATACCATGCAGCCATTCCCTGATTGATGAACAGGTTGTAGTTAAGGGTTTTTGTGTGTTTGTTTGTTTTTTATATTTGTTTACAAGTTAGAATTTGTAATATATAGCATTTACCCCACAGAATTACTGTTATAGAAGATTACAGGTTAGCCCATAAAACCCAATTTAATGTGAGGTTGCTGAAATGGGACATTTGTAATTGAATTGGAAATATTACAATGTAAATATACAATTATACAGAATAAACAATACTGAATGAAGGTGAGCAAGAAACCACTTTTTTATATATAAAAGCACATTTAATCAGAGAATAAGATGGCATTGTGCTTTTGACTTGGTGATACTCTTCCTTTAAACACATTTTTTAAAAGTTGTGTTTATTTTTTTCCCTTGCTACAGGGATATCATTGGTTCTGTCAATGATTTATTATTGAGTTGGGAGCTCACAATGGAATGCAGAGAAGTGTTATGGAGGTGACTGGGGCAATGGAGACTTGGAGATGATGGGAAACAATGGAGGTGTATAATGTGGGAGAGGGTAAAGGCAGGGAAAAGCGGTTTTCTCCAGGGAGGAATGAAGGAAGTCAGTAGTTTTTAGAAAAGACTCCTTCTTTTGCTGTTTGGTGATGATATCAGCAGCAAGCTTTGGGAATATTTTCTTGATGTAAGTATTTCCTGTATCATATATATATTTCCCATTTCTTATTTAATCCAACTTGGAGTATTCATAACAAATAACAAACATGTTGCTTTCTTTTTCTTTTTCTTTTTTCTTCTTCTTTTTTCTTTGCAGAGGTTCAATGAAAATTAGAGAAAAACGTTGCATTGATAATTTTACCATAAATCAGTTTTTTCCCCCACCAAACCAAGCATGACTTCTTTGTTTCTAAGGCTGATATTCAGCAAGTAGTACTCAGACTCCAACTGTTTACAGCCAGCATCTATTCTGATTAATTGGTACCCAGACTGTGCTGTGCTAGTCATTAAGTATCACCTCTGTCTATCACTTTCATCACCCTATTCTTGCCCATCTGCCATATGGGACTCTGTAGGGTAAGAACAGGTCCAGCCTGGGTCCAAAACAATTTATCCCCCCAAAGACCATTATAATAGCTAATATTGTATCCAATAAAGGAAGTTCATTCAAAGTGCAAAGGAATAAGAGAATTAGATTCTCTAAGATGGAGACACTATCAGTATCCACCTCAAATGACATTTAGAATCTGAAGTGAGACAAAGACTGAGAGAAAGTTCTTTGTTTTTTTATTTAACTTTTTGTTCTCTTTAACAAAAGTTCCCTATTTTATGTGAAATCCTCACCTATGGGAGGAGGCCCAGGAGAAGATATTCTTTGACCTCCAAACTAGCTTGTTTGATTTCTTCCCAATCTTTTTCTATGAACATGCTTTCTCACTCTACATTGGAGGTACTTGATATCAAATTATCCTTTCATTTTTTAATATTTTTAAATTGATTTTTAGAGAGGGTGGGGTAGAGAAAAAGAGAATCACTGATGTGCCATTCCACCAATCCCTGTACTCATTGATTGACTCTTGTATGTACCCTGACTGGGAATCGAACCTGCAACTTTGGCATGTTGGGATGACTAAACAACTGAGTTACCCAACTAGGACCAGGATGTCGTTTTAATCAGCTATTCAGCACCAAGGAATATTTAGTGCACTGAATGAGGAGTCCTCCAAAATTGTCAGCTAAACTTCTTAATCTTTTTATTTCCCTTAAGAGGACAAAAGCAGATACTTGTTTACTTTTGCTCTGTGGTTTTGTTTTGTTTTGTTTTCTAAATGAGAATTTATTTGAATAAGATACTGGTCTTCAACAAAATATTTAACAACACAAATTTCTGATGAAACCTGTCATTAAAATATCAAATTATGATGAGAGTGTTTGGGTGTATCAAGTATGATTTTAATTTTAACTTGAGTAGGGCATTTAAATTTAATATAAGGTATATTAAATTTATTTAATTTGAATTTAATATAGCAAAGCGAGTACCAGTGTGTTAATGAAACTCCACTTTGAAAATTATGATGTTTGGAACTGCCTTTAGGATGACCATGAAGGTTGTTTGATTACAATAGAATAATTTATGTCAAGGAAACTTAAATGTGCACTTGATTATTTTAAAGTCAGTTTTATTTGTTCTCATAAATGGTTGAGAAATTTCCTTCTTTTCTGCTTCTCTGCCCTTTCAAATGCTAATGTAAATATTTGAATTAACTTCTATAATGACTCTTTAGAATTTTGGCCAGGTTATATATTCAGACAAAATTTGAGTTCTTTCTTGCATATGAATTCTTAAAAATAAGCTTTAAACTTTATATTTTTATATTTTGAAAAGGTAATGCATTCTAATATATGCATTAATTACATTATATGTTTGTTACTGGATATGTCTATCATTTTAAGTCAACCTAGCCTGAATGTTTGGGGGTATTCTAGCTGATGAACTTTCAACAATCATGACTAAGAAGTGGATTGAAATGAACCATCATTGAATAATCCTGTATTTTTCCAAAAATTGTTTACCATCATTTTTATATATTTATATTAACTAGTATTTAATTGTTCTTTTAGACTTTGCTTCTATAATCTTTATAGTCTACAATTAGTTTTTCATCTTTGATTATATGCATTTTATAATTAATGTCCTATTACATGTTTTTCTTATCTGAGCCTTTTTTAAAATTCATAAGATTCTAGTAATTTACTATGTTAATTCAACAGTATTCTATTTTTAGTTGTATCTATCATCACATCTTTAATTTTTATATTGCTTATAATTGTAGTATTTAACCTTTCTTATATACCCACAGTGTGGTAGCTGTTGTACATGAGCTATTGAAACTGCTTAGTCCATCTGTCAAGAAGTATAACAATTGGGAGGCTATGAAATTCCATTCTCTGGTGATTTTTAAAAGAGTAGGCAGCTATCTGTATTGACTAGGTGGTCTATCAGAGTATTTTCCAGTTCTGTGTGTCTGTATCTGAACATACTGATATTTTCCAAACGCCCCTAAATAAAAGGTAGGTTTTGTGTCCTGGTATTTTAGTAACTGTTTTCTTACAGCATAAAATTGAAGAGGGAAAAGGGTCAGGAACCAAATACCTTGATTAGTTTGGTTTCTAATCTTTCAACTTGGCTTATTTTATATGCTTTAAATTTGATGACTAACAACCGATGGTATCCTTTTGTCCATGTGAAGTACCCATTTTTGTTGTTTATATTTTTCAGTCATATCAATAATGCTGAGAATCTGCACAGTTGGGAATTATTTTTGTGTTGTTATCAACTTTTGCTTACCCATACTAGTAAATGTGTATAAAAATGCAAATTACCCAAAACAGGAATATCTTCTACTTAAGGTGGCTTGGCCAATCAGGTAGTGAGTGTAACTTCATTTACATAATTTATAACTTTATTGAGACACCAACCTGTCACATCTAAAATTAGCTTAAAATATACTTTTTATTAACCACATTAGAAATCCAAGGTATTGAACAGTGTTGAACTAACTGTACTTCAAAAGATCCATAAAGAGTTAATTAATTAATTTATTTTTTGGGTTCTTTTGTGTTACAACTTTAGGTATTTTTAAAAATACATTGCTGTTAAGTGTCGCAAGCAATTAAAACTTTTTGGTTATTTCTGCAAAGCAAATCAGCTGCTTAAAAGAGTTCAAAGTCTTGACCAATAGATCTTTGTCTTGTGTGTGTGCATTAACCTTAGGGCTTTCAGTAGTGTTATATCTTAATTAGGCTATTATTTTATGCAAGGAGTAATGACTTTCAGCTTTTAAATAATAGGGCAATAGAAGGATTAGCCAATTTTTTCTTAACTGTCTGCCAGTCTTTAACTATATAGTTACATTAATTAGTTTTACATCACATTTATGAACACACACCCTGACTAAATTAAAATACATTTGAGTACTTTGCCATTGAGTTGTCTCTGTGTTTGTATACATATACACACCCAGACGTTTGTATGGTAGGCGTGTGTCCTGAGTTCTTCCGTGGATAACATTTGCTGATATGCTTATTCTCTTTTCACTTTTGACCAATCAGTTGTTAGAGTATTGAAAAGAGGTCCTGCAGAAGAGGAGCTTTTCCATAGCTTCTTTCCTTTTCCTGCTTTTCATTCTTGGCATAGCTTGCTCTGTGCTGGGGAAATTTTTCTGGGCTTATTTTGACTTGAGACAGAGCTAGAATAATACTGAGAGTAAGACAGTGGCTAAGAAAAACTACATGGCATACAATAGAAACCAAAAACTAACTAACCCCTTGGGGTAATTTAATACATACACACCTATTCCAACCCTCCTTAAAGTGATTCCCTTGCTTATACTTCCAGAACAACAATGTGGAAAATTACTCTAGTAATAATTATCCTATTTTACTATAAGCAATAACGTTTTAATTTTTTTTTTTTGTATTTTTCTGAAGTTGGAAATGGGAAGGCAGTCAGACAGACTTCCGCTTGTGCCCGACCTGGATCCACCCGGCATGCCCACCAGGGGGCAATGCTCTGCCCATCTGAGGCGTTGCCTTGTTGCAACCAGAGTCGTTCTAGCACCTGAGGCAGAGGCCATAGAGCCATCCTCAGTGCCCTGGCCAACTTTGCTCCAACGGAGCCTTGGCTGTGGGAGGGGAAGAGAGTCAGAGAGGAAGGAGAGGGGGAGGGGTGGAGAAGCAGATGGGTGCTTCTCCTGTGTGCCCTGGCGGGGAATCGAACCCAGGACTCCTGCATGCCAGGCCGACGCTCTACCACTGAGCCAACCGGCCAGGGCCTTTTTAAATTTTTTAAAAAAATGTAATTTGGAAATAAAACTGAATAGTAATGAATGAAAGAATAGTATTGAATGAAACCCATTTACATGAAAGAGAAATCTTAGAATCAGGTATTAGAGCTTTTCTAATAATTGATCTGGTAGCTGAATTAAATTTAAGAACCATGACTGAGAAGAGGATTGAGATGAACCACAATAGAATAATTTTCTACTTTTTTCAAAAAATTTCATCTGGCCAGAATTTTATTAGTATTTCTGTGTGTGTGTGTGGGGGGGGGGTGAATACACACTTTTAAGGATAGAAAAATACAGCAGGAGGTCCTTCAATAACATTATTTCATTATAACATTGATGAAAAGCAATAACAGTTGAACACTTGTTTATATCAATTAGCCTATGGTAAAATTCGTTTCATTATATTTCTTCACAGTTCCAAGAATCTATTAAGAGCATTGAGAACTTACTGTAATTATTTTGGCCATAGTCAAGTAATAACATTGTTTCCTATAGTAACTTCTGACCTACTGACTTTGAATAATATTTACTTTTATTCACTCTTCTGCTGGATTAGGTAAAGGTGGTTTGTGAATTCTCTTTAGATCATTAATGTATTTAGATAAGAATCTTTATTTGCATCTATATGGACAGGAAAAAACATACTTTACTCTTCTTTTAGAACAGGTATTTATGTTATCCAGATGTGATTGTCATAAAAGGAGTGTGTTTTAATTTTTTTTATTGGCTTAATAGGTCACTTTGGACAATTGTGTTGAAGTTGGGCGGATTGCCAACACCTACAATCTGACAGAAGTGGATAAATACGTTAACAGCTTCGTCCTGAAAAATTTTCCTGCATTGCTGAGCACTGGGGAGTTCTTGAAACTCCCTTTTGAGCGTCTTGCCTTTGTGCTTTCCAGCAATAGCCTTAAGCATTGCACTGAACTTGAGCTCTTTAAGGCTACCTGTCGCTGGCTACGCCTGGAAGAGCCTCGGATGGACTTGGCTGCCAAATTAATGAAGAACATACGATTCCCACTGATGACACCACAAGAGCTTATTAATTATGTGCAAACCGTGGATTTCATGAGAACTGACAATACCTGTGTGAATCTCCTTTTGGAAGCTAGCAATTACCAAATGATGCCATACATGCAGCCAGTTATGCAGTCAGACAGGACTGCCATTCGGTCTGACACCACTCATTTGGTTACACTAGGAGGAGTGCTGAGGCAGCAGCTGGTTGTTAGCAAGGAATTGCGCATGTATGATGAAAAGTCCCATGAGTGGAAATCCTTAGCCCCCATGGATGCCCCAAGGTATCAGCATGGCATTGCCGTCATTGGAAATTTCCTCTATGTCGTTGGTGGACAGAGTAATTATGACACAAAAGGAAAAACCGCTGTTGATACAGTCTTCAGATTTGATCCTCGATACAATAAGTGGATGCAAGTTGCATCTTTAAATGAAAAGCGTACCTTCTTCCACCTAAGTGCCCTCAAAGGATATCTATATGCAGTTGGAGGGCGAAATGCAGCTGGTGAACTTCGTAAGTCTCTTTACTTCGAAATTCTTATCAAATCATAGAATAAATAGTTCTATAAAACGAAAGATAAAAAATGTAGTTAGGGTTTCATTTTAAACTGTTTTTCTTAGAAAATATCAGAGACAAACAGTATGCCTGATCTGGGCATATATTGTTGGCCACGGTACAAATTATCTTATAAATACATCAATATGTTGCAGAATACTTGATTTTCACAGTATATATGGTTTTCATCTTGAAGGTTCGTTCAACTACAAAGTGTATTCTGCTAATTTAAATTCTAATAGAATCTTGGACAGAAGTTTGGAATGTTTCCTCATTTTTCATTTTTAAAAGCCCATATTATATTTTACTGAACAGATTAAAATTCTTCCTTCCAGAGCATGGATTTTTATTTTCTTTTTTTTTTACATAATCTGTTACCTATCAGAGGCCACATAGTAAGATAATTTTCTTTAGTGAGTAAATGTACCAAGTTCAATATTATCCAACATATATTTACTGTGGATATTATAATCTTGGACTATCAGTTTTAAAAATCATCCTTTCAGTGAAATACCAGTTTTCTTCACTGTAAACTGATGTGGTGATCCTTAGCCGATGGTCACTTTTTTGTCCTTCTAATCTTATATTGGTCACATGTACAATTAACATAGCAATACTTTGGCTATATATAATTAGAACTAGAAGATGTATTTCTGTTATTTGAAATGTATATTTTAAAGATTTTATTTTATTGAGTTTAGAGAGGAGAGAGAGAGAGAGAGAGAGAGAGAGAGAGAGAGAGAGAGAGAGAGAGAGAGAAGGTGTGGGGAAGTGGGAAGCATCAACTCGTAGTGGTTGCTTCCTGTATGTGCCTTGACCAGGCAAGCCCGGGATTTCGAACTGGTGACTTCAGTGTTCAAGGTCGATACTTTCTCCACTGTGCCACCACAGGTCAGGCTATTTCTTTTATTTTAGATAAAAATTGGAATAAAATAGATGTCCAAAAGGGAAGTCATGAAGACCACATTTTATGTTATGCCATACAATCTGTCATTACCATCATTTTTGTTTTTTTTCCCCCTACCCCTCTCTTTCTATTCTCTGTTTTAGTGTCCTCATAGTTGTTCAGCATTTAGTCTCCAGAATGCTGGGGAAGTTTAAAGTATGGGTATGCAACATAATCAAATGTCAAAATAAGCTGGAGATGTTTTCTCTGAACCTATGTACCCTGATTGATTAATGTCACCCCCATTAAAATTAATTTTAAAAAAAGTGCAACTAAAAAAATATTGGCTCTGGATAAATTCAGAGTAATTATCAGAACATTTCTTTTCAGTATTCTAAGAAATAAAAATAGTTTAATGAAATTTAGAGTAAGCTGTTTTTTGGAGACAAAAATAACTGTTCTCGGCTCTTATGCTTCTCAGCTTATCAAGCCCTTTCTTGTTACTGATCTTTCCCACCTACAAATTTTTTCCTTTGTTATCACAATGATATATTTTTTAAGACCAAACTTTCCAGATTGTTGAATCATGATCATGAGCCACACAGGTTTCTCAATAATATATGTGTGTGTGTGTGTGTGTGTGTGTGTGTGTGTGTGTGTGTATTTGGGACAGAGAGAGACAGAGAGAGGCACAGAGAGGGGACAGATAGGGACAGACAGACAGGAAAGGAGAGATGAGAAACATCAATTCTTCCTTGTGACACCTTCACTGTTCATTGATTGCTTTCTCATATGTGCTTTGACCAGGGGCTACAGCACAGCGAGTGACCTTTTGCTCAAGCCAGCAACCTTGGGCTCAAGCCAGTGACCATGGAGTCATGTCTATGATCTCACGCTCAAGCCAGTGAGCCCACACTCAAGCTAGCGACCTTGGAGTTTCTTTTGTGTGTGTGTGTGTGACAGGGACAGCAGAGAGAGACAGAGAGAGTGACAGACAGACAGGACTGGAGAGAGATTAGAAGCATGAATTCTTCCTTGTGGCACCTTAGTTGTTCATTGATTGCTTTCTCATATGTGCCTTGACCAGGGGGCTACAGCAGACTGAGTGACCCCTTGCTCAAGCTGGCGACCTCAGGATTTTGAACCTGGGTCCTCTGCCTCCCAGTATGATGCTCTATCTACTGTGCCATTGCCTGGTCAGGCCCAGTCTCTTTTTAATTATCAGACTTGTAAAAGCATTTGAGATATTGGTACCCTTACTGCAAAATTATCATTTTGAGTCTCAGTCAATGCATGCACATTATTTTTTATGTTATTATACTCTTAAATTTACAGTGTCTGGAAATATCTATAAGATACAGGCAATGACTTGGTGCTTTCTCAGAAAAACCATTCATCTAAACTAACCTTTATGAGTTTACAAATTATATAGGCCATCAACCTTGACAGTCAGTGGTCATTTTGAATTTTTTTTTTCATGAAGGAAATAGCTCCATTTTTCAGTGGTGCTTGTTGATATTATCTCTCCTGTTAATATGTAGCTATTAAATGTTCAATATGTGTTCCTCATATTAATTAGAGGCCTATTCTCCTGAGAATTTATAATCTTCAGGACAAGGAGAATCATTACCTACAATCAAGAAGGTATTCTTTTTCCGACTTGACCCCCCCATCCCCCGTTTGAGCTCTTCCCATGATATACTTAGCAGAGAACAAAGTAGACTACCCCATTGGGCAAGTATCTCACTGCCTTGCTCATGACCTTCAGAAATCACTGCTATCTCTCATTTAAAATAGTCTTCTGTGTTTCAGTATGAAAGTGAAAGGAAACATTTACAGGCCAATTATTTGATATTCTTTCCCTTTGATATCATCTCCTACAATCTAAAATAACTAAACTTTTATAGAAAATGATTGCTTTGCTTAAAATCAGCACACCCACCAAATCAGTCTATATTAAGTATTTTAAGATTAAATATATTGGAAATTGTTTTTAATAATTATGTGATTGACTATTAAGTGCACTCAAAGTAAAAATCTTGATTACAGGAGGACTTTCATGCCAAAAGAAGGCATTATATAAAACCAAGAAGCAAGAGGCTTCATTTTTTTCCATACCCACTCCACCCCCTTAGAGTTTCTCCTATGCTAAATGCAAGATGTCAACTGTCTCATCTAGAAACATTCTTTATTGTTGAGATAACCAAGCCTGATATAACCTGCCCTGATTACCTCCCAAAAGAACAGTATCAATGAGTTCTTGTGAATTCTGTTAATAATTTTTCTCTTTGCAGAAATAAAAAAAAGTATGTGTCAGTTGCCTTTTCCAGTTTTCTTAGGCCCATTGTTTTTACATAATAGCAGATGTTGGCTCTAAGGAAACTCTTGCTTTTATTAATGAATGTTCCAGAAGCTGGGGTGTTAACTTTTTTCCTGCTCCATAAGTATTTTTTTATGAAACTCCACTTCTACTGACACACACACACACACACACACACACACTTGTTGTAATAACTTAACGTTCCCATTTTAACTGATTATGCTGACATGTTAATATGCCTTTATAAATAGAGAAGGGGAAGCCCTGGCCGGTTGGCTCAGTGGTAGAGCGTCGGCCTGGCGTGCGGAGATCCCAGGTTCGATTCCTGGCCAGGGCACACAGGAGAGGCGCCCATCTGCTTCTCCACCCCTCCCCCTCTCCTTCTTCTCTGTCTCTTTCTTCCCCTCCCGCAGCTGAGGCTCCATTGGAGCAAAGATGGCCCGGGCGCTGGGGATGGCTCCTTGGCCTCTGCCCCAGGCGCTGGAGTGGCTCTGGTCGCAACAGAGCGACACCCCCTGGTGGGCAGAGCGTCGCCCCCTGGTGGGCGTGCCGGTTGGATCCCAGTCGGACGCATGCGGGAGTCTGTCTCACTGTCTCTCCCCGTTTCCAGCTTCAGAAAAAAAAATAGAGAAGGGGATAGAATGGGTGTCAAGAAAAGGAGATTGGTGAGAGAGTCTTTTAACAATTTAACAGGTTCATTAGTACTAGTATATCATTTATTCTTCATACATTTAATAGCCATTGCCTATCTATAACTATGAAAAGAAAAGTGACAACATTTACATGGCACTTTAGATCATTTTAAAAATACTTATTGATTGATGAGAGAGTTAGAGAGAGGGAGAAAAACATCAGTTTGTTAAACTTATATATAAATTCATTGATTGACTCATGTATGTGCCTTGACTGGAGATCAAACTCACAACCTTGGTACATCAGGATGGTGCTCTAACCAACTGAACTAGCTACCCAACCAGAGCAAGGCATTTTAGATCATTTTAATGCATTTGGCCTTATAAAATCCTTTCATGGACTGTATGGGCCCAAGGCCACAGTACATCAAAACAATACTACTAGGGTGTGTATGAGCCTGGAATATTGCTGAAATATAATTTCTTAGACACACTGACTTACTTTGACTTTGGGTACAATGGGAAATGAGAATAAGCTTAAGAGTAGCTGTCACTTAAGTGAAAAAACAGTCCGTTATTTCAGGTATCTTTCAAAATTATGTCATATAAGCAATAGATCTTCCATTGAGGTTTTCTATATTGAAGAGAAATATGACAGATCTGATATCTTTTACTTCGGTTAAATATTGATAAATCAAGCTTTCAAATAAAAATGACTTACAGAAAAAAATGCTAGACTTTTTTCAAATAAATGTACAATAAACTTACTGAAATTGATCAAATACCTCCATATACCTTAATGGATATGGTGTTTTCTTCATTAAGCAACAAATCACCATCTACACTTTAAGATTCTAGAGCCCATCCCCACTCTGTGGGTGCCATTGTTATTCATATGGTTTTCTTCAGGCCTAATCTCATTCCCAATCTCAAAGAACAAGTAAATTCCACATCATCCCTTGGGACCAATTCTGGACTCCAGTATAATCACCTGAAAAAATAAGATTCCTAGTAATATATGTGAAAAAACCAGCTTAATTGAGTGTAATTCTTAAGTTGAAGATCGTCTGTTATTTAAATACCAGGCCCCCAGACTACTGAAGATGATAAAGTTCAGCAAACTTCTGTAAAGAACCAGAACAAATATTTTCAGCTTTGCAGTCTGTAGGAACTCTTCACAACTAATCAACTCTGCTGTAATATTGCAAAAGCAACTATAGATAATTTATAAACAAATAGGTGAGGAACTTTATTTTTATATATGAACACTAAAGTTTGAAATACATATAATGTTCATATATTCTTCCTTTGATCTTCCCACAACTCTTTAAAAATGTAAAAACCATTCATATTTTTATCTTGTAGGTCATACTAAAGCAGATGGCATACTGGATTTGAATTCCTAGCTGTAGTTTACCTGACCCCTTGATTTTCCCAGTTAACCTCATTATCAAATTCCTCTCTAACACAGTGACAAAACCACTGCTTGGTGGCTCCAGGTCCTTGCCTTACATCATCCCTTGTTTCTCCCCCTATCAAAGTTATGGCACTAACCATGTAAATATGGACAACATAAATAAGGGCAAATATATACACTTTTTTTTTTTTTTACAGAGAGAGCAAGTCAGAGAGAGGGATAGATAGGGACAGACAGACAGGAATGGAGTGAGATGAGAAGCATCAATCATCAGTTTTTCGTTGCAACACCTTAGTTGTTCATTGATTGCTTTCTCATATGTATCTTGACTGTGGGCCTTCAGCAGACTAAGTGACCCCTTGCTCGAGCCAGCGACCGTGGGTCCAAGCTGGTGAGCTTTGCTCAAACCAGATGAGCCCGCACTCAAGCTGGCGACCTCGGGGTCTCGAACCTGGGTCCTCCACATCCCAGTCTGACGCTCCATCCACTGTGCCACCACCTGGTCAGGCCAGTTAGGGACCAGTCTGAGAAATTATACATATGTGTAGATGTATGGGTTCTTATAACCTCTATTAGGGAAAAAATTCAGTTGGCTCACTGATAGAAATCCAGCATTATCTTTCTACATAGATAAATTTTAATGATCATAAAGAGTGAATATTTATTCAACTTCTAGTTCATTATAAAAGGAATAAGAGGAAACTGCATCAAAATAGACTGAATTAAACATAGGGAAAGACTATAACACTCTTGAAATTTTAAAGTTAAAAGCAGAATTATTCATTAAGAAAAACAGAACTATAATAAAACCTGTCTTTGACCTCGAATATATTGGAAAGATGATCTTGGAAGTCTTTTAAAACCCTTTTACTGATAGGATGTGTGATTAGTCTACATTTTTATCAGCTAAAACCCTATCATTAATTACTTTTCTGATGCCAACTACCAATCAATATACTAGATTCTCTATAAGTGGAGAGAGAGAGACAGACAGAGAGAGAGAGAGAGAGCATAATGTCCATTCAGTAGGATTTTGCTTGTCAAGTAGGTAAAAGTCATGCTAAAAACAAATGGAGTAAAATAAGTAAATCAGAAAAAACTAAGAACTGTATGAATCTATACATAGATGGGACATAAAAATGAGACTCAGAGACATGGACAAGAATGTGATGGCAACGGGGTGGGGGCAAGGAAGGAGAGAGAGGGGTGGGGGGGGAGGGGAGGGGCACAAAGAAAACCAGATAGAAGGTGACTGAAGACAATTTGACTTTGGGTGAGAGGTATGCAATATAATCAAATGTCAAAATAATCTGGAGATGTTTTCTCTGAACATATGTACCCTGATTTATCAATATCACTGCATTAAAATTAATAAAAATAAGATAAAAAACAAATGGAAATGTACATTTAAAAAGACATCAGTGATTGGACATAGAAAGAGTACTGAGTATGTGGTAGTTTTAGCTCATCATTAATTGTGGAAAAACTCCTACCTTATTTGGGGGAAAAGATTTTGCAGGATCATGCTACTTGATGGAAGGGTTTAGAAGAGATAGAGTTGGTAAGGGTTCAAGCCTGAATCAAAGAACAAAACTATCAACAGAATAGATTAGAATGAGAATAGTAAAAGCCTTTGAAGAAGACTGAAAACTCAAATGTAAAAAGTAAGTGGAAAAGGAAATTAGTAAAAGGTTATGAAGTGGTATAAAATAGGTGTTTTTAGAAGAGAATTAAGTACTTTACGTAGTGAATTTGATGAAGAAATGGAATTATTGAAGAGTAGAAAATTAAGCTCTTTCAATTTCTGTCTCTAGTTTTGTCTGTTCTCATGTTATCTTTTTAATTAGAAATCTTGTTCATAGGATGATTTACCAGTTAGAATTTCATTTGGCTGCAAGTAGCAAAATCTTATTCTAGTGGCTTGATCAAATAGCCCACTCAGTAGAATTCTGCTTCCATTTTATTGTCTACGACTGTATTATATGATCACTCCAACTTCAAAGGGACCTGATAATTAGAATTTTATTTTAAATTTGGCACAGCTCTTTCCAAAGAGTGTTATGGTTCTGTCAGTAGGAAAAATGCAGGGTTAGGGGAGACAAGAAATTGGGTTAGCAACTGGCAGTGTCTGCAATAAATCGTATAAACTTTTCAAGTCAATCTAGACTTCATGCTTTTAAAAAAAGGTTTACAATTTTGATTTGTCTGGACTGTCATTGTTCTATTTTTGAAGTTATAACAAATTGATGTTTAAACAAGTTGATTTATGCCCTGGCTGGGTGGCTTGGTTGATTAAAGTATTGTCCTGACATACCAAGATTATGGATTCGATCCCCAGTTAGGGCACATACAAGAATCAACCAATGGTGGCGTGGATGGAACAACAAGTTGGTGTTTCTGTTTCTGTCCTTTTTCTTTCCCCTACCTCTAAAAATCAATAGTAAATAAAAAATAAATAAGAAATAAATAAGTTGAAGTCACTTTTCCAAAATACTGTATGTTAAAGTTGATAAATTTATTACTGAAAGGAAGTACTCCTAATAAAAATTCTTAATGTCATATTATTCTACCAATCATTTTCAAGGTATGAGCAGTACTGGTTGCAACAGCATTGGATATATACAAACTACTGGCTTTAATGTGTAGATATGGAAGAATTATTGTCAGTGTCCATTTTGTAGTCTGGATATGAAATAAAGCAATAAACATGAGACCATACACCAGGCAGCATGCATACTTTTATTCTCAATTTAAAATTTTGCTTTATATCTATTAATCTTTTTTTCCTATGTGGTGTATCAACATGGGCCCCAGAATTGAAATGTTTTTCTTCCTAGAAAAATGCCAAATTATAAAGATACAAGTAGAAAAGTCATTGTAGTGATTTCTGCAGTGACAGAAATGTGTTAGACTATTATGCTAAGTATCTAGTCTGATGTAACATATATTAATGGTTCAAGTTATTAATACAATCACAATAATTAGAGACCTCCTAAAGTGTGTCTCATACCTATAATACATATGTTTCAGTTATTTATAAATAATTATTGTTCCACCTTAAAAAAAATAATTTGCTAAATTTGAAATTATAAATCCTTTTCTCTTTCTTTTTTTTCTTTTTTTAACAATAGCTACAGTAGAATGTTACAATCCAAGAACAAATGAATGGACCTACGTTGCCAAAATGAGTGAGCCCCACTATGGCCATGCTGGAACTGTGTATGGAGGAGTAATGTATATTTCAGGTAAACAATTATGATTCAGATACAATTAATACAATACATAATTTTTTAACTGTCACCATCTTTCTATATAGTGTTAATAAAAATAATCCAGAAAATGGATAATCATAATATAATTTGTGGTGATTTTAGAAGAGATATGGTGGTGGGCAAAAGTAGGTTTACAGCTGTTTAAATGGAAAATAATACAATAATTAATAATAAAAGAATAAACTGTGTTTTGCATAGTCACAACTGTAAACCTACTTCTGCCCACTCCTGTATTTTGGCCACATGCACATATATTTTTTCTAATAAAAAATTCTGAACCAGCTATTGTTTGCTTATACTGTCCCAGTAACAACTTCCATTCTCAAACTGTTGGTATTAAATCATTCTTTTGTAGAATTTAGAGAAGAGTCTTATTCTAATGTAATGTTCAACTCTGATATATATATTTATTTTTCTGAAGTGAGAAGTAGGGAGGCAGAGAGACAGACTCCTGCATGCACCTGACTGACCGGGATCCACCAGGCATGTCCACTGGGAGGTGATGCTCTGCCCATCTAGGGTGTTTCTCTGTTGCAGCCAGAGCCATTCTAGCACCTGAGGCAGAGGTCATGGAGCCATCCTCAGTGCCGGGGCCAACTTTGTTCCAGTGGAGCCTTGGCTGCGGGAGGGGAAGAGAGAGATAGAGCAGTGGTTGTCAACCTGGTCCCTATACCGCCCACCAGTGGGCGTTCCAGCTTTCATGGTGGGTGGTAGCGGAGCAACCAATGAATAAATAAAAAGATAGATTTAACTACAGTAAGTTGTTTTATAAAGATTTATTCTGCCAAACATAACGAAAATCTGACATAAAGTACTTGGTAAGTAATTATTATTATATGCTTTAACTTGCTGTAACTATGCTTTATAAATTTTATAAAGTTACTTCCCTAATTTATAAATCACCATAACCATGGAACCAGTGGGCAGTTAGAAGAAAATTTTACTACTAACAGAGATATGAAAGTGGGCGGTAGGTATAAAAAGGTTGACTACCCCTGAGATAGAGAGAAAGGAGAGGAGGAAGGGTGGAGAAGCAGATGGGCACCTCTCCTGTGTGCCCTGGCCGGGAATTGAACCCAGGACTTCCACATGCTGTGCCATCGCTCTACCACTGAGCCAACCTGCCAGGGCTCAACTCTGATATTGAAATTTTCTTTTGTTAGGCAGGTTCTTATCATTTGACCTTGACACAGACTACCTCAGACAGTGTGTCCCTCTTTTGGGGGTCTGCCAATGCCATGTCAGCAGTTATATTATTTGAGAATAAAGGTGTTTAGGTGATGTTTGTGCTCTGAGTCTCTGAACACTGCCTTAGGACATCTGCAATGAAGAAGGATCAGTAAAAGGCCTGGAGTATGTGATTGGCAGGGTTTTGGTGTTAAGTTTATGAGCAGATATAGGATGTCTTATTCTGAAAGAGTCATCCAGAAAATCATATGCTCTACTAATCAATGACTTCTATCATCTACCAATTTACTGTGTGTAGATCCTATGACATTATAATGAGAGCTCCAAATCCTCTGGAGTGAAAATGACATCTGAATTGTTCTAGTGGTGATTTGGTATTCTCTGGTTTCTCTTCAAATTGCATAAGTCATTCACCTCTTACTAGTGGTGATTTGGCATAACTAGCACATACTGCATACATGACCTTCACAATCAAAGTTAGGATAGGAGCCATGGCTAGTTTTTCAAGCCAAAGAACACTATTTTCTTTCTGACAATTTTGTAAAATACAGAAGAAAAATAATACAAAGCAGAAGAAAAAACAGTGATTTCCATCTGGCCACCAGATAGTAGAGCAAGGGTCCCCAAACTACTGCCCGCGGGCTGCATGCGGCCCTCTGAAGCCATTTATCCAGCCCCCACCACACTTCCAGAAGGGGCACCTCTTTTATTGGTGGTCAGTGAGAGGAGCACATTGACCATCTCATTAGCCAAAAGCAGGCCCATAGTTCCCATTGAAATACTGGTCAGGACCCTGGCCGGTTGGCTCAGTGGTAGAGCGTCGGCCTGGCGTGCGGAAGTCCCGGGTTCGATTCCCGGCCAGGGCACACAGGAGAGGTGCCCATCTGCTTCTCCACCCCCTCCCTCCTTCCTCTCTGTCTCTCTCTTCCCCTCCCGCAGTCGAGGCTCCATTGGAGCAATGGATGGCCCGGGCGCTGGGGATGGCTCCTTGGCCTCTGCCCCAGGCGCTAGAGTGGCTCTGGTGGCGACAGAGCGACGCCCCGGATGGGCAGAGCATCGCCCCCTGGTGGGCGTGCCGGGTGGATCCCGGTTGGACGCATGCAGGAGTCTGTCTGACTGCCTCTCCGTTTCCAGCTTCAGAAAAATACAAAAAAAAAAAAAAAAAAAAGAAATACTGGTCAGTTTGTTGATTTAAATTTACTTGTTCTTTATTTTAAATATTGTATTTGTTCCCTTTTTTTTTTTACTTTAAAATAAGATATGTGCAGTATGCATAGGGATTTGTTCATAGTTTTTTTTTTTTTTTTTTTTTTTTTTATAGTCCGGCCCTCCAATGGTCTGAGGGACAGTGAACTGTCCCCCTGTGTAAAAAGTTTGGGGACCCCTGTAGTAGAGCTTTGACAGATGTAAATGAAAATTAGTTTAGTTCTTCCCTAATCTGAAGAACATATAGTCTGATTTTTTTATTGTAGAGACTGATTTATTTGTTATTTAAAAATACACTTTGTAGATGATAGCAACTCAATAGATCAACCAATTGTACAAACAAAATTACATACATATTCAGCATTCCAATATTTAATTTTGTAAATGTCCATGCTGATAGGATATGACATTACTCACCCTCACCCCACCCACCAAAAAGTCTACAGAAACAAACAATTCTAAATACTCTTCTAAGCTTGTCCATTTATACAACTTTCAATCTTTCCAAAGCATTTTGATTTATTTCAGTTCATAGTCATAGTCACAGTCCTATAATTTGAGTACTTTCATTTAGCAAGTGAGGAAATGGGCACCTAGAATTACAATACCTGAGCCCTATGTTCAGGACCCAGAGGGTGCTTGCTGAAAAGCATTAGGAGTGAATGATGCTTTGTACTTGGAATTTACTGCAGACTCAACTCTAAAAGTGCCCAAACTATATTTTCATTTAGTAATGCCTCTTAAGTCCCATGGGTCTCTATTGGAAAAACTCATTGCAATAATATAAACTGTATTCTTGTTAAGAAGATGAAAGTGTTATTTTCTTTCTTTTTAATTCAAGGAAAGGATATAGAGAGGGCAGATATTTATAAGAATACTATTGAGAAGCTATAAAATGTCATAATTGTGGCTAGAAGTTAATGATCTATGACAGAGAGTTTTCTATTTGCTTTGGCATATTTTTTTTTTTTTGCTTTGGCATTTTTATAACAATCTCTTTACCTCATGCTGATCATTTTCATTCTTTAGGAGGAATTACTCATGACACTTTCCAAAAGGAGCTCATGTGCTTTGACCCTGATACTGACAAATGGATCCAAAAGGCACCAATGACCACTGTCCGAGGTCTGCATTGCATGTGCACAGTGGGAGAAAGGCTCTATGTCATTGGTGGCAATCACTTCAGAGGCACAAGTGATTATGATGATGTCCTAAGCTGTGAATACTACTCACCTATCCTTGACCAGTGGACCCCAATTGCTGCCATGTTAAGAGGGCAGAGTGATGTTGGGGTCGCTGTCTTTGAAAATAAAATCTACGTGGTTGGTGGGTACTCCTGGAATAATCGTTGTATGGTAGAGATAGTGCAGAAATATGATCCAGATAAAGATGAATGGCATAAGGTGTTTGATCTCCCAGAGTCCCTTGGTGGCATTCGAGCTTGCACACTCACAGTTTTTCCACCTGAAGAAAGTACACCATCACCTTCTAGAGAATCCCCTCTTTCTGCACCTTAAGATTATCTCTACAAGTAAGATACTGTAGTCCTATCTTTGCAATGTGTCATGGATTCTCTTCTTTTGCTGCCCCCTCCCTTTAAATAGTGTATGTTAGGATTAGCCTCCTGTAATTGATACAGATATTGAAAAAAAAGACAACATTGATGTTATTTGTGCTGTTTGTTTGGCTTAGAGTGTTTATAAAGTGGTAACAAAATAATTCTGGAAATGTATCCCATAGAAGCTGATGTTTAACACACCAAAAGAAAAAAAAGAAAAAAAAAAGAGAAAAACAATCAAGTTATTGTGTTTAAAATGTTTCTTCAGTACTTTTTGATGCTGTGTGCTGGGTATGAAGTATTTGTCATCTTACATTATAAAACCCAATAAACCAAGTCAAGGTGGGTTATAGTAAATGTACAGCTGTGCTAACTAGGCTTCAAAGCAGATGTATTTCTTTCATCTTGACTGTAAGGTGTCAAAGGAGGCAGCCGGCCCCAACAGAAAACAATAGACAAAAGGTTGCCAACTTGCATGAGCTGCCTCCCTCTTTTCATAAAGTATTTTTGACATAACTGTCAACCTACCTGTCTGTGTGGGTGCATTGAAAACATATAAAGTTCCTTAAACGCACAGGAGAAAGAATAACTGGAATTCACTCATATTTTAAAACAAGCAGCATGATCTCACTACTTATAAACAAGAGTTGGAGTTTTAAAAGTGTGTATCAAAACATTCACACACATAGAAATACCAAATGCAGAACTTTAAAAATATGAGTGGCATGTCAAATAAATGTAAAAGCAGAATTAAAATTTTCTTCCAAAAAAACCAGCAGGAATTCAGTATGTACAATATGAATGCATATATGTAGAATCATGCTGATTTCAGTGGATAAAGGCTGGAAATTTTGAGCAACTAAATTTGTTACTTTACCAAATTTTACCTTCCAAAACGGTAAACTACATCTTCTCCTTTGCTGTTGAGGTAACTTCCATATTATGTATTCTGTATACTCTCAGTTTGTGAGGTTATTTAGCACAAAGTATAGCAGCTTCACCTGGCAAGCTGCTTCCGTTCAGTGAATTCAACTTTCATGTTTTATCTTTTTGTTCAATAAAAAACATTTAATGTCATTTTGGTCTGAAGCATCTCATTATTGTGTGATTTGACTTCCTTTTGTTAAGTACCATATTGTTTATTTATTTAGTTATTTCGTATAGCAAGATTCAAGTGAGCAGAACTTAGACCACTGAACTGCTTGGATTAATTCATATTAATGGTTTTCATTAAGGAAAGAAATAATTTAACCAGGTATAATTTTATTGATCAAAACTCATTGCTGGTTGTCTTTGAGGAATTGGTTTATGGCAGATGCTAACTGACTCTTCTTCTTTCCCACAGAAGTAATGCCAGACATGTCTAAACAATAAGGTCACTTTTCTCGATCTTCGAGAAGATCTATCTTGCCTAATGAGAAGGGATTGTGTAAAATGACCTAAGACGTTTGTTCTTGAGCTAGAATCACAAACGAAAAACATACAATACATATTTAAAATGAGGTGCTTTCTTTTTTAAAAAAAAATATTTATTTTACTTTATTTTATTGGTGAGAGAGAGAGAGAGAGGAATATTAATCCATTCCTATATGTGCCCTGACTGGGGTTCAAACCAGCAACCTTTGTGCTTTGGGACAATGTTCTAACCAACTGAGCTATCTAGCCAGGGTTCAAAAAATGTTTTGGTAAAAGATTGTTTAAAACTTACATTACGGCAATCGGCATTATTTTTTCTAGTTAATCTGCAAATAACCACATGAACTCTGAACCAAAAATTCCAAACTATAGCAAAACAACTGGAATGTCACTAGATTTCTTCGCCAGTGGGTAATTATCAGTGCAGATGTCACTACCTCTGTCTTGAGATAAACATAATGAAGAAAGCAATTTTCCCATCAGTAATACTTTTGAATGTTGGTAGAAGCCTGATATGAATTTGAAAGACCTCCATGGGCAAGATAGTGACTTCAGTTCTCTGTTTACAGGCAGAGCAGATTTAGCTATTTGCACACAATTAGCACTTGCCTAAAACTGGAAGACTATACAGGAGAGAATGATAGTCCAGCCACAGTCCAGTGTGGGTGTTCTTGGTCAGGCAGTTGTCTTTCAAGTAGCAATGGTTCTTTCCATCTTGTGGCCTCTTCTGTCTCTTAGGTCCTCAACATTCTCTCCATTTGGTCAGCAGGAAGAAAAATGGAGTGCCGTAAGTATGAGAGCTGTAGAGGTCAGGCTCAAAAGGGGCATATATCACTTCTAACTACATCCCACTGGCCAGTAGTCAGTCCGTGTCACAAATAAACACAAAGGGGACAGGAAAATAGCAGGTAGCTGTGTGCCCAGAAAGAAGAGGAAATAGGGTTGGTGATCTGTTAGCAGTTTGCCACAGGGAATAACAGAGCACACACAATTGTCTTTGACAGCTTACCTTTTCTGCCTCCATGCCATATGTTATTTAGAATAGCAATTAATGTCACACAAGTGCTATTATTAAAGAATTTCAACAGCTGGTAAATTGTTAGGGATTTTCCTTCACAGTGAATTAACTTTTTCTTTATTAAAAAAGATGTCTGCCAGTCACTGCTTGGCTTTACAAGCATTTCTCACATTTACCTTTCTTAGGTTCTTGATCTGTTTGAAAAAAGAGCTATGTGATACATTAAGTATCGAAAGGTTCATGATTGCCTTTCTTGGTCAAGCTTGGTAGGGTGGGAAACATGAAGAAAAACATCTACTTTGCCTATTTCTAGAATTATAAAATATTCATCTGACAATCAGGTTTTTCTAGAATTATAAAATATTCATCTGACAATCAGGTTTTGCTCTGAAAAGTGAAATTATAACCTGAAACTATTTCCTCTCTAATATTACTTGAGAGACTCTAGTGTGTGTGTGTGTGTGTGTGTGTGTGTGTGTGTGTGTGTGTCTGTGTGTGTGTAATTTGGGGGGGGAGTTGCTAAAATTATTCCCTCACTGTAGCCCTTGAGAGAGTGTTCTACTGGGCAGTTAAGTAGTGTTTGATTTGTTCAATCATGTTACTTTATTTTTCATTTCATTGAGCCTTTGTGTATTTCTCCCTTCTACCCAAAAACAGTAAGCAGACCTTCCTGTATGGAAAGTTGGTTCTGCCTCTAATTTTATTCTTGGCTTTTGTGCCTTTCCTTTTGTATTTGATTTTTAAGCCACTAACCCTCAGGTTTAGTACTTTCCACAACAGCTCTTTGGGTATGTGGGGAGCATGGTCAATGTGTAGCAACATCACAAGGAATAAGGGAAGTTTGTTTTAAATTGTTCAGATGATACAGTATTTAAAAATTCTTGGTCATTATAAAATGCAAAATATAGAAAATTGAAAAAGACAAAAAAGAAAAGCATTTATCTCCCCCATGTCAAGATAATTATTGCTAAATATGAGTATATTATTTTTTCACAATCATCTAAAATCTGTGTAATTTTGTGTACATCATATAAAATATTTTTGATTTGTCAATATACCATTTTCTGATAAAGTACATCTGATACATCACTGCATTAATTTCTGATAAAAATATATCAATGCAATATTTAGAATAAGATTTTTAAATCTATATTAAGTGAGGTTTAACTACTAAATGTCAGTATAAAATATTAAAATGTTAATGTGATCAAATTGGATATCTGCAAGATTACATAAGAGTGATGCTAGGCTTTTGAAATATTTATTTCAACAGTGAATCTAAGTGATATAATTCAGATCTCTCAGTAGATATTTTATTCTCTTTAAATTTAGCATTTCTTGCTCTCTGCCAATTATGTCTTACGAAATAATGCTCCAGTGCTTCTTCACTTTGCATGTCTTGGCAATGTGACTAAGATAAACAAACTTTGAATTTTAAAAATGAGAATAGAGGCCATATCTCTGTGCAAACAAACAGAAAATATTACAACAGGGGTTGGCAAGCTTTTTCTATAAAAATAACAGTAAATATTTTAATCTTTGTGTGCCATATGGTCTGTCACAGCGACTCAACTCTGCTGTCGTAGTGCTAAAGTGTAGGTGATATGTAAATGAATGAGTGTGGGTGTGTTCCAATAAAACTTTTGTTTTACACTGCAATTTGAATTTCACAATTTTTGTGTATTACAAAACAAACACTTTGAAATTCTAGCTAATATTTCTGGCACATTTTGTTATTTTGCATTTGCTTCACTACGTGGGTCATAGAGGAATCGAGAGGACTGCAAGAAAGGTGTGGATGCATTTGGAAGGCTTCTGGATGCACTCACATAGGCTGTACATCTCCACCAATCCAGACCAGGTCTAGACTAGCAGGTTTGGGACAACTGATTCAGGAGTGGGAGGTTTCCAAGGACCTGGCAACATCAGGTGGTGTGGCTGTCGGCAGTCAACAAACTGGCCCTATGTGATGGGCAGGAGAGGTCACACAGGAGATCTGTTCATCAGGTACCTGAAATCAATGAGTTGGTCAGAAGAGGTGCTTCTTGCACACGTGTTGTTAGGGAACACACCATCTGCTGCCTTCTTCCTCATGCTAAGCATTCAGGACATGAGTCCTACACAGTCCACATAGGTCTGAATGAATTTGGGAAGGGCAAGTTCAGAATCACCAAGGGTCAGTAGGAAAGAGAGACTAGATTGCTGTGTCCTTCTATTTGTTTGAATAACCTGTACCTCTTATGCTTGGATGAGGCCAAAGCAAAATGACCATAATCAAATGCTGAACATGCTATTTTTCTTTTTTTTTTCTTTTTTTTAAAATTATAATTTTATTTTTTAACGGGGCGACATCAATAAATCAGGTTACATATATTGAAAGATCAACAAGTCCAGGTTATCTTGTCCTTCAATTATGTTGCATACCCATCACCCAAAGTCAGATTGTCCTGTCACCTTCTATCTAGTTTTCTTTGTGCCCCTCCCTCTCCCCCTTTCCCTCTCCCTTCCCCCCTCCCCCCGTAACCACCACACTCTTATCAATGTCTCTTAGTTTCACTTTTATGTCCCACCTACGTATGGAATAATGCAGTTCCTGTTTTTTTTCTGATTTACTTATTTCACCTCGTATAATGTTATCAAGATCCCACCATTTTGCTGTAAATGATCCGATGTCATCATTTCTTATGGCTGAATAGTATTCCACAGTGTATATGTGCCACATCTTCTTTATCCAGTCATCTATTGATGGGCTTTTTGGTTGTTTCCATGTCCTGTCCACTGTGAACAATGCTGCAATGAACATGGGGTTGCATGTGTCTTTACGTATCAATGTTTCTGAGTTTTGGGGGTATATACCCAGAAGAGGGATTGCTGGGTCATAAGGTAGTTCTATTTTCAGTTTTTTGAGGAACCACCATACTTTCTTCCATAATGGTTGTACTACTTTACATTCCCACCAACAGTGGATGAGGGTTCCTTTTTCTCCACAACCTCTCCAACATTTGCTATTACCTGTCTTGTTAATAATAGCTAATCGAACAGGTGTGAGGTGGTATCTCATTGCAGTTTTGATTTGCATTTTTCTAATAACTAAAGAAGATGAGCATCTTTTCATATATCTGTTGGCCATTTGTACTTCCTCCTGGGAGAAGTGTCTGTTCATGTCCTCTTCCCATTTTTTTATTGGATTGTTTGTTTGTTTGTTGTTGAGTTTTATGAGTTCTTTGTATATTTTGGATATTAGGCCCTTATCTGAGCTGTTGTTTGAAAATATCATTTCCCATTTAGTTGGCTTTCTGTTTATTTTGTTATCAGTTTCTCTTGCTGAGCAAAAACTTCTTAGTCTGATGTAGTCCCATTCATTAATTTTTGCCTTCACTTCTCTTGCCATTGGAGTCAAATTCATAAAATGCTCTTTAAAACCCAGGTCCATGAGTTGAGTACCTATGTCTTCTTCTATGTACTTCATTGTTTCAGGTCTTATGTTTAGATCTTTGATCCATTTTGAGTTAATTTTAGTACAGGGGGACAAACTGTAGTCCAGTTTCATTCTTTTGCATGTGGCTTTCCAGTTTTCCCAGCACCATTTATTGAAGAGGCTTTCTTTTCTCCATTGTGTGTTCTTGGCCCCTTTATCAAAAATTATTTGACTATATATATGTGGTTTTATTTATGGGCTTTCTATTCTGTTCCATTGGTCTGAGTGTCTATTTTTCTGCCAATACCATGCTGTTTTGATTGTCTTGGCCCTATAATAGAATTTGAAGTCAGGTATTGTAATGCCCCCAGCTTCATTCTTTTTCTTTAGGATTGCTTTGGCTATTCGGGGTTTTTTATAGTTCCATATAAATCTGATGATTTTTTGCTCTATTTCTTTAAAAAATGTCATTGGAAGTTTGATGGGAATTGCATTAAATTTGTATATTGCTTTGGGTAATATAGCCATCTTGATTATATTTATTCTTCCTAACCAAGAACAAGGTATATTCTTCCATCTCATTATATCTTTCTCAATTTCTCTTAACAATGGTTTATAGTTTTTATTATATAAGTCCTTTACATTCTTTGTTATGTTTATTCCTAAGTATTTTATTTTTTTTGTTGCAATCGTGAAGGGGATTATTCTTTTGAGTTCGTTCTCAGTTGTTTCATTGTTGGCATATAGAAAGGCTATTGACTTCTGTATGTTAATTTTGTATCCTGCGACCTTACTGTATTGGCTTATTATTTCTAGTAGTCTTTTTGTGGATTCTTTGGGGTTTTCGATGTATAGGATCATATCATCTGCAAAAAGTGATACCTTTACTTCTTCTTTTCCGTTATGAATGCCTTTTATTTCTTTGTCTTGTCTGAGTGCTCTGGCTAGAACCTCTAGCACCACATTAAATAAGAGTGGAGAGAGTGGACAACCCTGTCTTGTTCCTGATTTAAGGGGGAAAGCCTTCAGTTTAGTGCCATTTAATATGATGTTAGCTGATGGTTTATCATATATGGCCTTTATCATGTTGAGATATTTTCCTTCTATACCCATTTTGTTGAGAGTCTTAAACATAAAATTGTGTTGTATTTTATCGAAAGCCTTTTCTGCGTCTATTGATAAGATCATGTGGTTTTTGTTCTTTGTTTTGTTGATATGGTGTATTACGTTAACCGTTTTACTTATGTTGAACCATCCTTGAGATTCTGGGATGAATCCCACTTGATCATGATGTATTATTTTTTTAATATGTTGTTGTATTCGATTTGCTAGTATTTTGTTTAGTATTTTAGCATCTGTATTCATTAGAGATATTGGTCTGTAGTTTTCTTTTTTTGTGCCATCCTTGCCTGGTTTTGGTATGAGGGTTATGTTGGCCTCATAAAATGTGTTTGGAAGTATTGCTTCTTCTTCCATTTTTTGGAAGACTTTGAGTAGAATACGAACCAAGTCTTCTTTGAATGTTTGATAAAATTCGCTGGTATAGCCGTAAGGGCCTGGACTTTTATTTTTGGTGAGGTTTTTAATGTTTTTTTCTATTTCTTCTCTACTAATAGGTCTGTTTAGGCTTTCTGCTTCTTCTTGACTCAGTCTAGGAAGGTTGTATTTTTCTAGGAATTTATCCATTTCTTCTAGGTTGTTGAATTTAGTGGCATAAAGTTGTTCATAGTATTCTACAATAATTCTTTGTATATCTACGGTGTCCGTGGTGATTTCTCCTCTTTCATTTTGGATTTTGTTTATATGAGTTCTTTCTCTTTTTTCCTTGGTAAGTCTTTAGATCAATTTTATTGATCTTTTCAAAGAACCAGCTCTTTGTTCTATTAATTTTTTCTATACTTTTTCTGTTCTCTATTTCATTTATTTCTGCTCTGATTTTTATTATCTCCTTTCTTCGGCTGGTTTTGGGTTTTCTTTGTTCTTCTTTTTCTAGTTCCTTGAGGTGTGAAGTTAAGTGGTTCACTTGAGCTCTCTCTTGTTTGTTCATATATGCCTGAAGTGATATGACCTTCCCTCTTATCACTGCTTTTGCTGCATCCCATAGATTCTGATATGTCGTATTGTCATTTTCATTAGTCTGTATATATCTTTTGATCTCTGCATTTATTTCTTCTTTGACCCATTCATTTTTTAAAAGTATGTTGTTTAGTTTCCATGTTTTTGTGGGATTTTTTTCCTCCTTTTTGCAGTTGAATTCTAGTTTCAAGGCTTTATGATCAGAAAATATGCTTGGTACAACTTTGATTTTTCTGAATTTGCTGATGTTGTTTTTGTGGCCCAACATATGGTCAATTCTTGAGAATGATCCATGTACACTGGAGAAAAATGTATACTCTGGCACTTTGGAATGAAATGTCCTGTAGATGTCTATCATATACAGGTGCTCCTAGTGTTTTGTTTAAGGCCACTATATCTTTGTTGATTCTCTGTTTGGATGACTGATCTAGAGCCGTCAGCGGTGTATTGAGGTCTCCAAGTATGATTGTATTTTTGTCAGTTTTTGTTTTAAGGTCAATAAGTAGCTGTCCTATATATTTTGGTGCTCCTTGGTTTGGTGCATATATATTAAGAATTGTTATGTCTTCTTGATTCAGTGTCCCCTTAGCCATTGTGAAATGTCCATTTTTGTCTCTGAGTACTTTTCCTGTCTTGTAGTCAGCATTATCAGATATGAGTATTGCTACACCTGCTTTTTTTTTTATGTCATTTGCTTGGAGTATTGTTTTCCAGCCTTTCACTTTGAATTTGTTTTTATCCTTGTTACTTAGATGAGTTTCCTGTAGGCAGCATACAGTTGGATTTTCTTTTTTAATCCATTCTGCTACTCTGTGTCTTTTTATTGGTGAGTTTAATCCGTTTACATTTAGTGTAATTATTGACACTTGTGAGTTCCCTATTGCCATTTTATAGATTGCTTTCTGTTAGTTTTGTGCTTGTTTGATCCTTCTCTTTCGTTTTTTTATCTTTTATTTTTATTTGGTTGTATTCCATACATCTTTCCACTGTTGCTATCTTTTTTATCTCATGTGCTTCTGTGGTGGTTTTTTCAATGGTGGTTACCTTTAGGTAATGAAAAGGGTTTGTACCCTGTTCATTGTAGCGCACTATTTTGTGAGTACTTTTGCACTCCATCGTCCTTTGCTACTGTTAATCTCCATCCTCTCCCCCCTTTCTTTTTGTTGTTGTCACAGTTTAAATTTGGTTTTATTGTGTTCTTCTTGGAGCTTTTACTTGTGGCTTTATTTATTTTTTTGTTCTTTGTATCTGATTGGAGAACCCCCTTTAGTAATTCCTGGAGTGGGGGTTTTCTGATGATAAATTCCCTCATCTTTTCTGTATCTGTGAATGTTTTTATTTCTCCTTCATATTTGAAGGATAGCTTTGATGGATATAGTATTTGTGGCTGAAAGTTCCTCTCTTTCAGGACTTTAAATATTGGGGTCCACTCTCTTCTAGCTTGTAGAGTTTCTGCTGAGAAATCTGATGATAATCTAATGGGCCTTCCTTTATATGTTGTATTCTTCTTTTTCCTGGCTGCCTTGAGAATGTTTTCTTTGCCATTGGTTTGTGCCAATTTCATTATGATGTGCCTTCGAGTAGGTTTGTTGGGGTTAAGAAAACTTGGAGTTCTGTTTGCTTCTTGAATTTTAGGCTTTAGTTCTTTCCACAGGCTTGGGAAGTTCTCATCTATTATTTGTTTGAGTATGTTCTCCATTCCATTTTCTCTCTCTTCTCCCTCTGATATACCTATTATTCTTATGTTATTCTTTCTGATGGAGTCAGATAATTCTTGTAGGGCTATCTCATTTTTTTTAATTTTTCAGTCTCTTTCTTCTTCTCTCTGTTGTGCCTCAAGTTGCTTATCTTCTATTTCACTAATCCTCTCTTCTATCTGGCCTGTTCTATTAGCCAAGCTTGTTACCTCGGTTTTCAGCTCGTGAATTGAATTTTTCATCTCTGTTTGATTTGTTTTTATAGTTTCAATTTCCTTGGACAGATATTCTTTGTGTTCATTGAGTTGTTTTCTGAGCTCCCTAAATTGCCTTTCTGTGTTTTCTTGTATATCTCTGAGTATTTTTAGGATTTCTATCTTGAATTCTCTGTCATTTAACTCCAAGGTTTCCAATATATTAAATTTTTTCTCCATAGATTTTTCCTCATCTATCTGTGTTACCTCTCTTTCTTTTGTATCCATGATATTTGATTTTCTCTTCCTTAATGGTATCTGAGGGTGGTTTTGTTGATAGTATTAATGAGAATTAATAAAAAATAAAAAGTTAAAAAAATCAAAAATCAAAAAAAGTTGTGTTTTTTTTAAAAATTAATAATGAAATCGAGAAAAATAAAATAAAATTAAAATTAAAAAAAGATTCCCCCCCTCTTTTCTCTCCTCTCCTCTCCTCTCTTTCTTGAGAAAATCTTGTGGTAAACTGTGAATTATATTGTATTTAATAGAACAAACAATGCCTGTAATGGAGGGCCTGAATCAGGGAAAAGTAATAAAGTGGCAAGAAAAAAAGTAATAATAAAAAAATAAAGGGGGGGGTATGGACCCACAAAAAGCAAATAATGAAAAAATTTGGATCAAGAATAAAATGATTTGCATTTAGGTGTTGGTTGACTAAGAGTTATGATGAGAGGAATAAGAGAGAAACAGGAAAATGGGGGGACAAATTAAAAAATTACTATTGTATTTAGTGGAACAAGAGCTTGATAAAATGGAGAGCCAGGGATGGGAGCACTGCTAGTGAGTTAAAAAGGTGAAGTAAAAACCCCCCAAAATGCCACAAACATAAGTTTGTGTCCCAGATAAAATAATTTGTTTGTTACTGAAGTTTGAATGAGAGGAGACATAAAGGAGAAAGGAAGAAACTAATATAGAGGGAGAAAAGAAAGAGAGAGAGAGAGAGAAAAAAGAGGGAACCACTAAAAGAAGAAAAAAGAAAAAAGAGGAGAGAGAAAGAGAGAGAGAGAGTTAAGGGTTTTGGAGTGCAACCCTCATAGAGAGAAAGGAAGAGGAAAGAAAAGATAATGGGAGATGTAACACTTATGGGTAGTGTTCAAGGAGAGGAGAGAGTAAGACCAGTAGTGAGTTAAACGACCAAATTGGAGGAGGAAATAAAAGAAAAAAAAATCAAGGATGAAGATAAGAGAAACAAACGAACAAATATAATAAAATGGGATAGGTTATAAAGTCTGCGGATTATTCTGATTTTGAGAGGTTATCTTCTTGCTTTTTCTTTTCTCTCCCTCTTCCTGGTCGGTGACTCTGTACCCCGGGTTCTGCCCCTTTGGCACGCTCAGGTAGAGGTTTGCAGTTGATAAGTCTCTATGGCGATGTCATGTATTGTGCTTCAGTCTCGTTGGCAGTCGAGGCTCATTAGCATTTATAGGCTCCGACAGTGAGAGAGTCCGTGTTCCTGGAGCCTCTCTCCTAGTCTTTCCTTCCTCAATTAGTAGCCTGAGAATCCAGTTATGGGGTTGCTGCTGCCTCTGCCTGGATAGTAAGAGGCTCAAAGAGCTGGCAACTCCCCACTCTATTTCCACTCAGCACAGGGCTCTGGGTAAGGCTCAGTCAGTCAGAGCCGCTAGCATAATCAGCCGGGGCTTCCGCCTACTCAAAGACCTCTGGCTCTGCCACTCTGTCCGGTAACATGGGCGGGCACCCACTCCCGGGGCGCTTGGAGCAAACTCTCATTCACTATCTGCGCGTGCAGACCAGGATGTTAGACCGGAAGTCTCGCCCTCTGAGTGAAACTCCCCGCCCGCACTGAAAAGTTCCAGTGTTGGAATTGGCTCTCGCTCCGTCCCCATGTGCGGCTTTTTCAAGGTTCTGGGCAGCCTGTGACTCAGCTCTCGGCCCACACAAAGGCCCCCGACTCTGCTTCTCTGTGGAGTAACACGGGCGCACCCTCTGGGGGCTTTGGAAGGAATCTCTCGCCCACTATGCGCCGACCAGTGGATCAGGTAATCAGGTAAAATGGCTGCCCCGCTTGTCTTTCTTTGTTTGGGTTTGGCGTGAGTGTTAGCTTGTATTGCCCGGGTTGCCACAGGATCAGTTTTTCCTCGGCTTGGATCTCCGTGCCACAGCCTGGTTTGGCCGTTTGTGCCGCGGCCTGGATCTATTCACTCCCTTTGCCCGCCTTAGTTTCTATATTCTCAGTTTCCAGTGAAAATCGCCCTGTTTAGGTTAGTGAGAAAGGCGGAGCATTTCTTACTCCCTATTTCCTTCGGGGTTTGGTTATATATTTAGCCAATTTTTCGCTTGATCATACCTTTGGGTGTATTGCGAAACATCTGGAGGCTCCAAGGATAGGTTTTTCTGTTTCTGGTTGAAGATCTTGTTGAGGTTTGGGGGAGATTTATCGGTATCGCTTCCTACCCCGCCATTACTCTGACCACTATTTTTCTTTTAAAGTTGATTGTCCAAGGAAGTCTTCAACTTGAGAGCTGTTTAAAAGGAATGAAGATTTTCATTTCATATTTAAATATTAAATTTCACACTTTCACAGAGAGAATAGTATAATGAACACCTGCATGCCCATTACTTATGCATACCAATTTTAAACATTTTGTCACATTTGCATTATCTAATATTTTGTTAAAATATTTTAAAGTAAATTATGGGCATTATGATGTTTCTCTTCTAACTATGTCAGTACATATATTTAAAGCTAAGGTCTCTCCCCTTTTAACACCAGTACCATTATCCTAACAAAATTCATAATCCTTACTCAGTATTCATTTAAATACCAACTAGATATTTAAATTTCCAAGTTGTTCCCCAACTCTGACTCCTTCATTAAAGCAAGGATGGAAGAGTGCTTTGTGGCCCAAGAACACCTTTAGAATGCATGCCAGTTAGACAGTAAAAAAGGTAAGCAACACCTATGCATGAATTCCCAGCCCAGTCCATGGATGTGCTGGACCTATGGCAGAGGGAGGGGGTGCACTGGCCTCTGGACCCCAATGGGCTAATGATCACCATCAGTGAAAATTTTCCCAAGAACAAAACTTTTCATCAGGGATTCAAGAGGGTAACATTGTTCCCAGAGCTCTCAAGAGCAGGGTCAGAAGCCTGAGACATCTTTGGCTACAGAACTTATCAAAGGTAAACTGTCAAAAATTAATTCTTATCATAGGCTAAACCATTGTGACAAATAGACCCCAAAAATGAAAATGGCTCAAGCAAAATATTTACCTCTTATCCATATAAGCGTCAAGCATGGTATTTAGGTCTGACGGTAGCTCTCCGCCATGAGTCACTCAGGAGCCAGATCTTCCATACATAGCCTTCCAAATAGCTACAATCATCTCCATCCCAGTGACAAGAATGGGGAGGAGGGAATAATTTAAGAGCAAGTGAGAGGACTTGGAGGCCAAATCTGGATGTGATACACAGAAATTCTGACACTTCTTTCAAGGACACTAGGAAATGCAGCCTACAGTTTGACTTGGAAGATAAAGAGAATAATTGTGGTAAAGCCCCAGCAGATTCCACCACAGTGAGAGTCTCAGCTCTTTGATGTAAGAAGCAGTGTGCTTCCATGGCAGAATCTCATACAGGATTATCAGTTGAAAAGATCTCATGGGGTGTGAGATTTTGTGGGCAGAGAAGGGACAAGAATTGGGTCCTTTTGCAGGTACCAATGAGGAAGTCCCACCTGCTATGACTTCAAACTGTGAGATCAGGGTAATAGGTGTGTTGGGCAGATAAAATGTATTATGCTCACTTTGTTAAAGTGGCACTGCCCACGTGGAGGCCGTCGCCCCAGGTGATATTAATGTGTGTTGGGGGGCAGGCAGAATCCTTGTAGCCTTGGTTTTGGGATTAAGCCTGTCCCACCCTTTTTGATGTGGGGTGGTACAATCCAATCATGCCTCAGAAAGTGACTTTGTATTAGAGACTTCCCTATTTTGTATATTGGATTAAGTGTTTGGATTTCTACACTATAAAATAGGGACGGAGTGGGAGTTTGGGCTCTTGGTTCCTGAGATTATCATTAGAAGGGAGAGCAGAGGAGAGCAGAGAAAGGCCACATGGAGGAGGCCAGGAAAAGCAGCCAAGATGGCGGAGTGCTGAGTGAGATGCCAGTTTGTGCAGTTTGACGCTGGAGAAGGAAGGAGATGGGGAACTGAGGAGAATAAGGCTGGTGAGCTAGAAACCTTTGATTCTAGGAAACTCGGATAAATCAGTAGCTTTGTGAGCACTGAATGTGACTGGGTTTTGGAGCCCAGTGTGTAGTTTTTTACTTGCCCGCCGGGTGCAAGCTAGGATTAAAGACTATGGCCCACCAGTTTGTGGCTCCGTTGTTTCTTTACTGACTGTCCGAATCCAATGCGAACCTGTATGGGCCAGGCTGCTTTGATGGTGGCCCTGGCCGTGCCTCCTGGCTTTACATTTGGCGTAGTCTGTGGCAGGATTTGATACAGATCGGCAAGGAGCCTTTGAGTGGTGGAGTAGAGGACTGGCTAGTGTTAGGGTTCCCCATGGCTGTCCTTTTGGGGATTGTAGGCCGGCTGACTTTTACAGCCATGCATGGGGAAACTGAGAGCTCTGTGGAAGAGGCTGCCTGGGACCTGCAAACCGAGCAGCGGAAGGAGCCAGAGCAAACGTGGGAAAAACCAATGCTGACCCTGGAGCTGAAGGAAGCGCTGGAGGAGGAGGCCGACCAGGTTTGCGAGATTCGCCTGGAAATGGAGCAAACACTGGAGGAGGATTCAGAGGTTCGTGAGTTGCAGATTGCCCTGGATGTTGCGGAGAGCCAGCAGCGGCAGGAGGCCGGGGCTGAAGCTGAGGCTGGGTCCAGAGCTGCAAGGTCTGCGGAGCAGAAGGCGGCAATGGCCCAGGTCTCGAGACCGGCAGCCGGAGCTGGTGTTTTCAGTTCCTCTTTGGAAGATGAGGATAATCGGGCTGGAGTTGCAATCCGCAGTCTCCAGAAAGTGAAAGCCCAGCTGGAAGGAGCACCTACTACAGCCCTGGTAGGTCTGCGATTTTGGGACATAGGGCTGGCCGCCACGTGCCCCTCTTTGGGACAGTGTAAGACCTGCCAGGACGGCAGGAATGAAGGGGGTGGCTGACGCCCCATGTGCGTGGACTGATTTCCTGGACTACGACCGGAGTGGGCATTGGCTCCTTTGTTGGATGGACTTATGGATTACGGATTTTGGACAATGTAAAATACCCTGATGGGGGTGGGGGGTGGCTTTGCTGGAAGCACTCCCCTGCCCCGGGAAGCTTTTCCCGTGGCTAGAAAGAAGGCCGAGGACATTTTGCACTTTTGGCAAAGTGCTCAGATATTGGTGAAATGTACCTTTGTAATTGTTGAAACTGTATGATTTTTGCTGTTGTAATTTGTGTAATGTTCTAATTTCCTTGCACAGGGATGCCGGTGGTATAGATTGTGGGTAGTAAAGTGAGCATAGGGGTGGATTGTTGGGCAGATAATATGTATTATGCTCACTTTGTTAAAGTGGCACTGCCCATGTGGAGGCCGTCGCCCCAGGTGATATTAATGTGTGTTGGGGGGCAGGCAGAATCCTTGTAGCCTTGGTTTTGGGATTAAGCCTGTCCCACCCTTTTTGATGTGGGGTGGTACAATCCAATCATGCCTCAGAAAGTGACTTTGTATTAGAGACTTCCCTATTTTGTATATTGGATTAAGTGTTTGGATTTCTACACTATAAAATAGGGACAGAGCGGGAGTTTGGGCTCTTGGTTCCTGAGATTATCATTAGAAGGGAGAGCAGAGGAGAGCAGAGAAAGGCCACATGGAGGAGGCCAGGAAAAGCAGCCAAGATGGCGGAGTGCTGAGTGAGATGCCAGTTTGTGCAGTTTGACGCTAGAGAAGGAGGAGATGGGGAACTGAGGAGAATAAGGCTGGTGAGCTAGAAACCTTTGATTCTAGGAAACTCGGATAAATCAGTAGCTTTGTGAGCACTGAATGTGACTGGGTTTTGGAGCCCAGTGTGTAGTTTTTTACTTGCCCGCCGGGTGCAAGCTAGGATTAAAGACTATGGCCCACCAGTTTGTGGCTCCGTTGTTTCTTTACCGACTGTCCGAATCCAATGCGAACCTGTATGGGCCAGGCTGCTGTGATAGTGGCCCTGGCCGTGGCTTCTGGCTTTACAAGGTGCAAAAATAATCTCATGAATTCTTTTCCTGCTAATCGATCTTGGGTGTGAGTTCCTAAAACACAACAATGCAATAGCATCAACATCAGGAAATTATGGGCTCTGCCCATTCAGCCTGAGCTGTGGACCTCTTTTGTCAAGTGAAGAATCAAGAACAAAATACAAGGAGAAACTGATTACTTCTGAAGTACAGTTTTCTTTTTTTTGTAATGAGAGCATGATGAAAGGCTGGCCATTAGAGAAAAAAGAGCAGTGGTGAGAGGAATAGTCAAGAGTGGATGACCTCTGACATAGCACAAAGGATTGAAGGTCTGTTGGGAACAGTGAATAACTGAAAACTGGGGTCCTTCCCACTCCCAAAGTGGGGGGAAAAGACAGTGAAATAGTGCTTGTTCTAACTATTGCTTTTAGGCTTGTCTAAGGTAAAATCTATGTGGTCCCATGAGTTTGGGTAGAGGCAAAAGAACAGTGAAATCCTACTATTATTTCTGTAAGATAGCATGTGTGTAGTCCTTGCTCAAAGGAATAGAAAGTCAAGTGAGTCCTGAAGCCTGCCAAGGTGGCAACACATAACAAGGAATCTATCAACCCTGTACCTTTCTGTCTTAAGAGCAATCAAGGATGTAGTAAATTTAGGCTATTGAATAAATGAAGTGAAAGATGTTTCAAGAGGGAACTAGGCAGCCTGGGGCTGGACCATCTTGAGTTCAGGAGGTCAGGATCATTCAGAGAAGTTTAGCAGGAATGCCTGGAAGTAGAGATAAGTATCTTGGTCCTTGTACTTTGGAAAGCAGAGAGCACGTACCAATCAGTCATAATTAACATCTACTCCACCTCCACTGTCTCCCCCCACCCCCACACTCCTCTATCTGAGAAATACAGTTTGCTCAAGCCTATGAGCAAGAATGAGGAAACGTCATGTCTTGTGTGGCTGAGGAGATCTCAGGATGCCTGTGCCCTTCAGGATTCTTGATCAGGGTTTCCACTTCATTATATATGTAAGAGATATACACAGAAACTTTCCTTCTAAACTAGGATCAATGTTGGCTCTTTGGTTCACTGGGAGCCAGCTGTATGGTCTGATGTTTGTGTTACCCCAAAACTCAAATATTGAAATTCTAATTTCCAAGGCGATAGTCTTTGAAGGTGGGGTCTTTAACAGGTGATTTGGCCATGAAGGCAGAGACCTCCTAGTTGGGATTGGAATCTTATATAAAAAGGCCCTGAAGAGCTAGTTTGTCCTTTCTGCCATGAGAGGACACAGAGAAAAGATGAACATCTGGAATCCGGGAAGTAGGTTCTAATCAGATGCCAAATCAGCCAGTGCTTTAATCTTGGACTTCCCAGCCTCTAGAACTGTAAGAAATAAATGTCTGTTGTTTATAAGTCATCTAGTTCATGGTATTTTTACTAAGATGTCAGTTATCTCCAATGGCCTGTTTCTGTCCCCGCACCACTGGGATCAGTAGCTCTGACTGGCCCTTTAGGCTTCCTCAACCATTTAAGCCATAAAATCTGTTTAACATCCTGACACTACAAAAAAGGAATGGTGGACTTCAGGAGGCACCACCCCTCCAAGATAGTGCCTGCTGGCCCTCAAGTAATGTAATAAGAATGTAAAAGACACCTGTGATTTCATTGTGCTTTCATAGAACTACAAGAAATACATTTTCATGTCTTCTTTATAGTTTTTCTTTTATTTTTACAATATTTTTGTTTCTGTTTGAGTTTTTCTTTACAAGTAAAACTATCTCTATTTGCAGATAATCTGATTGTTAATATAGAAAATTTCTGAGACTCCACAATACAACTACTAGAATTAGCTAATGAATGTAGCAAATCACAGGATCCGAGCTTAATACAGAGAAATCTAACATATTCTTATATACAAACAGGAGAGAATTGAAAAGTGATATTTTAAAAATCTCATTTATAGCAGTACCAAGAAATAGAAAAGAACTGGTAATAAGTTTATCAAAAGACTATCAAGACCGCTATAATAAAAACCACAAAACAGTGCTGAGAGAAATTAAAATAGATAAGACGGCAATAATTGAAAAGATATGCTATGTTCACAAATTGGAAGACTCAAAATTGTTAAGATAGTTATTCTCTCCAAATTGAGTTGTAGATTCAAAGCCAATCCCAGTGAACATCCCCACAGTGCAAGTGAGTGCACTGAGATACATGGAGTCCCGAAGAGCCAGGGCCACAGCTTCTTGGGGGAACAGCTAAGAGGAGACGAGCCTGGGGCTAGGGCTGCACTAAGATCACAGCCGAGATGGCAGAGTTCATCTGTTGTCCCTAGAGTGCAGTTCTGCCCGATAGAAATATGTAATCCACAAGTAAAATTTCTAGCAATCACATCAAAAAAGGTGAAATTATTATTATTATTATTATTATTATTATTATTATTATTGAGAGAGAGAGAGGAACATTGAGCTGCTCCTGCATGTGCCCTGACTGGGGATCGAACCAGCAATCTCCACGCTCCAGGATGATGCTCCAATCAACTGAGCTATCTGGCCAGGGTAAAGTGAAATTATTTTTAATACTACACTTTATCTAATCCTGCCCTGGTCAGATAGCTCAGTTGGTTAGAGCATCTTCCCAATGCACAAAGGTTGTCACTTTGATCCCTGATCAGGACACATACAGAAAGAGATAGATGTTTTTGTCTCTCTCTTCCTCTCTCTGTTACTAACAAACAAAAACAAAAGAAAGAAAAAGAAAACAAAAACAAAAACGGTGTCTGGCACAAACATCAAACATACAACACATTAAAAAGATAATAACACACTTTATTTTTTTTTAATTTTTTTAATAATTTTATTTTTTTAATGGGGCAACATCAATAAATCAGGATACAAAGATAACATGTCCAGGTTATCTTGTCGTTCAATTGTGTTGCATACCCATCACCCAGAGTCAGATTGTCCTCTGTCACCTTCTATCTAGTTTTCTTTGTGCCCCTCCCCCTCCCCTTTTCCTTCTCCCTTTCCCCCCTCCCCCCGTAACCACCACACTCTTATCAATGTCTCTTAGTCTCACTTTTATGTTCCACCTACGTATGGAATAATGCAGTTCCTGTTTTTTTCTGATTTACTTATTTCACTTCGTATAATGTTATCAAGATCCCACCATTTTGCTGTAAATGATCTGATGTCATCATTTCTTATGGCTGAGTAATATTCCATAGTGTATATGTACCACATCTTCTTTATCCAGTCATCTATCGATGGGCTTTTTGGTTGTTTCCATGTCCTGGCCACAACACACTTTATTTAAACCAACATTTCCACACGTGATCAATATTTAAAATTACTAATGAGATATACTTCTACATTATTTGAGGTCTGGTATGTACTCTACATTTATGGTGTACCTCAATTCAGAAAAGTCACATTTCAGGTGCTCAATAGTCACATATCACTAGCAACTGTAGCATTAGACAGCCCAGTTTTAAGTGATATCATTTGTAGTTCTCTAGTTTTTATAGCTATTTTAAAAATCTACTTTATTGTGGTATGGTTGATCAACAAAAAAGCTATACATATTTAAAGCATACAACCTGATGAGTTTGGAGGTAAGTATATGCCCGTGAAACCATCCCCACAATCTATGCCATAAATGTATCTGGCACCTCCCAACATTTCCTCCCACCCTCCTCTTTCTTTCTTTCTTTCTTTCTTTCTTTCTTTCTTTCTTTCTTTCTTTCTTTCTTTCTTTCTTTCTTTCTTTCTTTCTTTCTTTCTATCATATTTGTTTCTTTGGTGTAGACAATAACACAGGTTATGGGGTCAGCCAAGGTTACCCCCTGTGGGCCCTAAAAAGTCAGACTTTCTCATACATGTTTGTTTGTTCTGCTAACTTCTGATTTGACCTAGATGATCCTCTTTAGTGTAGCCTTTGCCCTCCTGGGTGTCTGAGCAGGAAGATCTTAGCGGCTTTCCCTAAGCCACTTAAGATACACAGTCTTATGTTATGTGTCCTAGATTCACACATAGGAACATATGCCTTCCTGTGTTATCATTGCTGAAAGGGATATTTGAAATAATTTCTTCTTTTTCAATGCAGATTGTAGGAGTATGTTTTGTTTAGGGTGTCAACCTTCAGAAAGAATATACCTACCTGGAAGGGTCCTAGTGGCTAATTGAGCTCAAATTAAACACAGAGCTTAGCAGCCATTGCTGAATTGGGGCCCCTCACACAAGCTTCATTTCAGGGAGAAGCCTGCACTAAACTGCCTGCCTGAAATCATTGTGTTCCTGTCATTTGAGCTGACCCTTATAAACGTGTTCCTGGACTTGTATTTCAATGAGTAGGACTGAGACTTTCCCTGTCCAATTAGAATTGCAAAACTATACACTCATTAGCATCTTCATCCACTAATCAGAGCAGCTCTATTCTGACCCATCAGAGATGTGCTTTTGGACCAAACTGGAGGATTTGGAGTGCTCCTTTGTGTGAGAATGGACCAATCAGGAGTTGGAGGCAGAGGCTTTTCTCTTTATAAGTCAGCTCCCTTCTGGCTCAGAGAGTGTACTTCCCTTTTCCATCAAACACTATGGTACTCTGAAGACTTCCTGGGAGAGCAGAGTGGAGTTCACTTCATACTAACAAAGGAAAAGAGCTAATAAACAAAGGAAAATCTGCTTTTCTCAGTAAAGGGCAAGGGAGCAGGGAAAACTGCACCTCACGGTGATGGGAGAGCCATCTAGGGTAACCGCCACCCAGGGAAAGCCTTACACAGACCACACACAGGTGGCGCTGCCATGCACCCACGCACCAATCAGGCAAAGGGCTAGCAGCCAGAAAACCAGCGAGCGAGCCTAACATAGCTGTTTTTCCCACATTCCACCCCTTTAGGGTTGCTTATCTCATAATCTACATGACAGGTATCATCTGTAATGGGCCCTGTGCGAGGAGTGATGTATGTTACACAAACAGAAACAGTACAGACTCCAGGATTACAAAAACACAAGCTAAAATGAGACAAAATGGGTGAAATGAGAGTGGACAGTGGCATAAAGAGAGACAAATCTTTCCCCTCTGGCACAATACAGGCCAGAGTTCTCTCTGAAGACAGCACAGTAGCTGGTAGCAGAGGCCACCCCAGACAGGCATACCAAACCTCACTGGCCTGCACACTGGGATCTGCTGGTTCCATGTGCAACAAAATGGGAGAGCTCATTAGTGGCCATAAAGAAATTACAAAGGTGCCTTTCATAATGCTGTTCCCCTGAACACTCAAGGGATAATACAATTCTACCTTAGGTGGCCAGGTGTGGGTTGCCCAAGGAGTTAAGTGAAGGTCCCTTTCTAACCCCTTTCCCCACGGTGCAAACAAGGCCACCCATCTCAGATAGGGGGCCTGAATGGTCCAGGGCCATGTCCATTGAAGCCGTTGGCCTTTAAGGAGGGCTACTGGGGCAGGCAAGAGCATGGTGCCCTGCTGTCCAAGGCCGAGCTTGAGCAAAGCATCCTTGGTGCATATCTGCAACTGAATGGAAGCAGCTGCCCGGTGCAGGAGGGCCTCCACCGCAGCTGGGCTCCCCCATCGAGGTCTCTCATTCAAAATCCGGAGTGCTGTCCACAAGCAGCGTGTCCATCCAGTAAGGGAGCCAGTGCCCCCCTCCTGTCACTGCCCCTGCTTTAGGAGTCCATTATACCGCTCAGTGATACCAGCAGCCTGGGGGTGCTAGGGAACATGGTACTTCCAGTCCACCCCCAGCTCTTGAGCCCATTGCCTCACCACTGAACTAGTGAAATGGGTACCATTGTCACTTTCAAGGACCAGCGGTTGCCCATATGCAGCACTCAGGTGGTCCAGGGTTAAGGGTGGGGTAAGCAGCAAGCAGACCAGTGGCAGTATCTACACAGGTGACTGCATACTGGTACCTGTCGACTTTGATAAGGGGCCAATGATGTCTATCTGCCACCGTGTCAGAGGAACACAACCTCTCTGGATCTGTCCAGGTGACACCAGTGGTCTCCGAGGGTGCTCCTTGGAACAGACTGCACATTGATCGCAAGCCACAAGTACCCCTGCACAGGACACAGGCAAGTTCCATGCCTTACCTGTAGCCCACATAGTTTTCTGTCCTGCATGCAGCAGACACTGGTGGAGCCACTGTGCCATGTTACTTGTGAGTATAGTCTCCAACCAGTGCACCCTTGCCAAGGTATCTGCCTCATCATTCCCAGGATAGGCTAGAGGGGCATGCCCTGTGACATGATATACTGTCATCTGTTTCTGGTGTCCTATTTCCCATAAGTCCTGCCACATGGCCTGACCCCATAGTGGATGGTGCATTATCACCCACTGGTTAATGTGCCAAGTAGCAATCCAAAGGGTCAGTCCACAATACACAGCCCAGCTGTTGGTACAAATCACAAGAGGTGAAAGTTTATTATGGGCAACCAGCCGTATGGCTCTTAATTTCACCCATTGGCTGCTTTGGCCTGTACCTGTGTCCATCCAAACAGTCTCAGTGGCAGGACGGAAGGCTATGGCTTCCCACTGGCCTGTTGGCCCCTGCTAGAACCATCAATATACCAGGCATCCTCAGGGATGGGTACCCGCCCCTCCTGGTAGGGACTGACTTCAAGATCTGCCTCCTGAGCCCCAGCTGCACCTGACTCTAAGGTCGCATAGGTCAGTGGGCCCCAACCCCGGGCCGCGGGCTGGTACCGGTCCGTGGGCCATTTGGCACCGGTCCACAGAGAAAGAATAAATAACTTACATTATTTCCATTTTATTTATATTTAAGTCTGAACGATGTTTTATTTAAAAAAAAAATGACCAGATTCCCTCTGTTACATCTGTCTAAGAGTCACTCATGACGCTTGTCTTGGTCACGTGATACATTTATCCGTCCCACCCTAACGGCCGGTCCGTGAAAATATTTTCTGAAATTAAACCAGTCCGTGGCCCAAAAAAGGTTGGGGACCACTGGCATAAGTGACTGGATCCAAGACTTCCTGCAGTTCTGCCCTCAATGGGCTGGTGCTAAGAGCACAGCGTTGTTGCAGGTAGGCACCCTACTTGGCCATGGTGGAGGTTTGGGCCATACCACTATGTGGTTTGGTCACCCAGTCTCTCACTCATCCTGCAATAGGGTATGTTGTCTTGACTGTAACTGGTGCTGTGGTTGTAATACTCTCAGTGGCCAGGAGGGCAGCATACACAGCTACCAACTGCTTCTCCACTAATGAGTAACGGACTTCAGCACCTTTCCATAATTGGGACCAAAACCCAATAGGTTGCTGTAGATGCTCTGTTGGTTACCATCCAAACCCCTCAAGGGTTACATGGACATCAAGCTCACAGAGCCTGGCAGGTTCAAACACATTCAAGGCCTATGCCACCTCGACAGCTCTCTTAGCTGCTGCAAATACACCTTGCATCTGCTCAGTTCAATCCAAGTGAACCCTTTTCTGAATAAGATGATATAAGGGGCACAGTAACTGAACTAAATGGGGTATAAATACTCACCAATACCCTAACAGACATAGGAATTCCAGTAACTGCTTTACCGTAGTGGGCACAAGGTATGCTTGGATCTTATCTATAATTGTGTCGGGGATAACCTTTGTCTCACCTGACCAGACAACTCCTAAGAACTTAACAGATAACCCAGGTCCTTATAATTTGCCCTTGTTGACTTCCCAGCCACAGGCTTTCATGTGAGATAGCTGGGTAGGGACTGCTTGCTCCAATTCTGGAAGAGAGGCATTAATTACCATAATGTCATTGATATAATGATACATATGAACTGCCTCTGGCTGTTTCCATTTAGCCAGATCAGCAGCCACCAGCCCATGACAGAAGGTGGGCTATGCAAGTAGCCCTGGGGTAACACTGTAAAGGTCCACTGTCTCCCTTCCCAACTGAAGGCAAATTGGTCTTGACTCTCTGCAGCTATATCAATAATAAAAAAGGCACTATCTAAATCTGCCACAAAGTGGTATATCCCCAACTCATGGCTTAGCTGATCCATCATGTTAGCTATTGAGGGAACAGCAGCGTGCAAAGAGGGAACAACTTTATTAAGTTCTCTGTAATCTACTGTCATTCTCCAGGTTCCGTCTGGTTTGCACACAGGCCACACTGGGGAGTTGTAAGGGCTGTGCGCTAACTAAATGATCTCCACCTTTTCTAGTTTGAGCATTGTCCCTGTGACTTCTTCATAACCACCTGGAAGGCTAGTTACATGCTGGGGAATGGGTAATTGCAAAGGGGAATTGCTGCATGTTCCCGCAACACTGCCTTCACACCCCAACTCGCAGCTGGAACTCCCTGGGTGTAGTTTCCAATCACAGTCCTTGTAAGACATATACCCCCAAAATATATTCAGGAATAGGAGATTTATTTTCCTCTGGAGACTTTTTCTTCCCCTAGCACCACCTGCAGTGATGTGGTCACTCAGGATAAACACTCTCTAACCAATATCTACCTGTGCTGCAATCCTTTAATGACAATGCCCTGCAGGCGTGGGCCCTGTTGACGGACCTTACTCTGGACACCCTCCTCATTTTTTGAAACAAAGCCAGAGGAGCAAAATCCTAGGGATTCAAAGAAGACTTTTGAGCACCACTTAACTAGAAACACCCATACAAGGGCTGTCTCCAAGTGTCATACATGTGCTAATGGTCATGATCAAGTCCTTAGGTGATTCTGTGAACGGGAACAGAACCTGGAGTCTTTCTGTGCCTTTAATATATGTCTCTGCTCTTGCTTGTATTCCCCAAACTTCTAGAAATGCAAGAGGATTAAAGGGTGAGCAGATCAAAACCTTTCCATAACCAGATATGAGATAAGTGCCTGTGCATGGGGAAGTTATCATTCAGAAGGCAGCAACACTTCCATTCCGTCTTAAAGAAGGCCTGTCAGGTTTGGAGAGCAACTTAGAAAGTGACTGGCTCCTGCCCACCAGAACACACATTCCCAAGAGTATGGCAGAGTTTGCATAAGCATAGATCTATCAAAAGGATCAATTCCTACAGGAAGGAGAGCCCAGGGCATTGCTGGAATAAGGCCCTCAGTCACCTGGGATACCCACCCCTTTGGCAAAGGAAATCCCCCTGTCCAATGGATCTGGCAGGATCTGGTGGGAGAATGAGAGGGAACTGATGCCCAGTAGGTGTAGAAAAAAATGGTCCTCAGAGTGAAGACACACCTGGGCCATGAGAAGGGCCAAAATAATCATGCTAGGAGATCCTATCTGCTCCATGCCTATATGGGGACAAAGTGATGCCAGAGGTGAGGGAAAACCACAAATGCATCAGACACTGCTCTCCCCAGGCCAACTACCTACATGTCTCCTTTTCAAGGCGTAACACCCTTGCTTGAATTCTCTTTCTTTGGTGTTGGGTCTGCATGAACCCAGCCTCTCTTTTTTTTGTTTGTTTGTTTTTAATGACAACACAGTCTCCTTTTGCTACATCATTATACATTATACACCACTGTACATTGTATACCATTAGACACTACACAATACCTACACAGTAGACCATTATAGAGTACACAACATTATACACTGTATACAACTATATACAATTATATACTACACATCACTATATACTGTATATCACTATACATGGTATACCATTGTATACTACACACCATTATACACTATAAACCATTATATACTAAGTACCACTATACTGTGCCCTATACATTGAGTTAGATTGTATTTGCCCAGCTTCTCAGGCAGAAAGTGTGAGGCCCTGGCCAGTTGGCTCAGTGGTATAGCGTCGGCCTGGCGTGCAGGAGTCCCAGGTTCTATTCCTGGCCAGAGCACACAGGAGAAGTGCCCATCTGCTTCTCCACCCCTCCCCCTCTCCTTCCTCTCTGTCTCTCTCTTCCCCTCCCACAGCCAAGGCTCCATTGGAGCAAAAAGTTGGCCCGGGCACTGAGGATGGCTCTGTGGCCTCTGCCTCAGGCACTAGAATGGCTCTGGTTGCAACAGAGCGACGCCCTAGATGGGCAGAGCATCGCCCCCTGGTGGGCATGCCTGGTGGATCCCGGTCGGGCGCATGCGGGAATCTGTATGACTGCCTCCCCATTTCCAACTTCAGAAAAATAGAAAAAAAAAAAAAAAGAAAGAAAGTGTGTGGTCCACCAGTTCTATACAGGGAGAGGCAACAGTGAATCTGATCTGCCCTCCTAGTGTCACCTGGTGTGTCCAAGGTAGAAGGTGCAGCCTCATTATGCAGACCTTCCTTCAAGAGAAAAAAATAGAGAATTAAATAAAATGTCAGTCACATGAAGATATAAATGAAAGCGAGGCTTCCCTATGGTAGCCTGATTTTCCTGCCTTCCTTTTGTGGTGAGGAGGGGAAACCCTACTTTTAATGAAGACTAGTGCTTTGTAGTTGGCTAAAGAAAACACTTGACATGACTTAAGGAGTTTTAGAGATTTCCTCATTGATGGTTGCATATTCTATAAGCTTAAAGTTTAAACTCTGAGCTCAGTGCTTACTTTGCCTTCCATTCTTGCCATTGGACCTTCTAAACTCTCCAAATAAATGCTCTACCCATTAGCACTCACTCCCCATTCCCCTCCCCCCAACCCCTGACAATCATTAATCTGTTTTCTTTCTCCATTGTTTTTCCTATCTTGGATATTTCATATACATTAACAAACAATATGTGACTTTTTGTGTGTGCCTTCTATCACTTGGCATAATGCTCCACAGGTTTATCAATGTTGTATGCAGGATGTATTGTTATTTCATTCCTTTTTATTAAGAATAGTATTTCATTATCTAGACATAAACCACAATTTGTTTATCCATTTATTAGTTGATGGACATTTCTGTTGTTTCCACCTCTTAGTTACTGTAAATAATGCTGCTATAAACATTTGTGTAGAAGGTTTTTTGTGGACATTTGTTTTCATTTCTCTTGGGTATTTGCCTAGAAGTGGAATGACTGGGTAATATGGGGACTCTATGTTTACCTTTTTGAGGTACTGTCAAACATTTTTTAGTGAAATTGATTTTTATGGTGGCAGTTTTCTTTTTGTTTCAGATAAATATTTACTTATATGGATTAGACAATGCATTAACTAATTGAGAAACAAACATCACTGGATCACTGGATACAGTTGGAAGGGTTTGGTTAGAGAAGTAAATTTCCAAAGTGAGTTTTTTTTAAATGTATTTTAATTTTTTTTTTACTGTGTCTACAAGTTTTACAACATGATACTCACCACTATTCATGGGTGAGGGATTCTGATATTCTCTGCTCTATTATTTTCCATTATTCAAATTGCCTCTTTTGGTCCCAGAAACTGATTTTATGACCCAGTGAGGAAAGACAACTGGTACTTTAAAGAGAACTGGACTGGAGAGACTTCAAGATATTTTTCTGCTTAATGTTCTTTAAAAATTAAAGGGGCTAAATTGGAAATCAGGCAAAACAAAATAACATCCATTCATAGCCTTCAGCTTGCTCATTTTGACTTTCCTCAGCTTGTTAGTAGTTATAAAAAAAAAGTCAGATAATCTGTGTCTCCAGGTGACAAGGTCGGAGATAATTGCTCAGGTTTGAACCACACAGTAGGGGATAGCTGGGGCATTTAGCATTTCTAACCCCTAGGGTCCTCATCTGTGAAAGGGGGATAGGAATGCAGACCTTACAAGTTGTGAAGAAGATGAATGAGAGCCTAGATGTCCACAGGAGCCATGATCTGTAGGTCCCTCAGGCTGAACTTTAACTGAAGGCATGATTTGTCACCTTCTTATCACTTTTATTGCTGACATCCTCTGCACACATTTAGGCGACTTGCTGGACCTTTAAAATCATCTGAGTTTGCCACTCTTCGCTACACATAAGACATGTGACACATTCGCCATTTAATTCAGTCATTCTCTTTATTTTCTCTGGTCCTAGCATTGTGAAAATCACTTAAGTCATGCAACCTCAGGCAGTTTGTTTAAACTGTCTCATTTTCCTCATTGAAATGGAAATAATACCTGTCCTGCTTGCCTTTCTGACTTAGTGGGAGGATCAAAGAAGATAAAGTTTTTCATTGACTCATCATTCATTAATTCATTTGATCAACATTTGTTGATCACTTTATGTCCCAAATAGCAGCTTTGCCCATTGTTTCGAAGAAGCTCCCAGTGTCATGAGGAAGACAGACTTGAAACAGGTGCTGTCTCTGAGACCATGTCAAGAGGAAAGAGGGCAAGTAGTCCAATGACAGGTACTAGAATTCACTGCCAGCAATTTGGGGCTTCTTTTGGGAGAGAGAGGCTTTATCAGAAGAGCAACATCTTGGTGCCAGAGATAATGCTATCAAATTGACCCCATGTAACTCTGCCACAGTAACTCTTTATGATGTTTAATACATTTTCCTTTATATTCTCTTTTGTCCTCCCTTCTCTTCCCCCACTGCTGTTATTTCAGAGACATTAAGGGATATATGTCCAAGGTGACTTAACTAGGCAGGCCTCTTCCCAGCTGCCTATCTTTGACATATCCTCTATTTTATGGTGAATACTTTATTTTATAATGGAAACATGATATATCAGAGGATGGGGTACAGTATGGACTATTTATTGCTCTACACCCTGCTCACATCCCCCAGAACTTGAAGCTTTTGATGCTTTGGGCTATGACTGTTGTGTTAACATTGCTTGGCCCTTGTATGGTTTGTACTTCAGAGCTTTTCAGGTAACACACACATCATCTCTTCATGGCTTTTGCAGGTACCACTGTGCCCACTTGTTACCTTCTCTGCAGTCTTCTGTCATAATTGAGCCTGGAAAGAGAACAACCTGGACTCATGATTAACACATTAATCAACTTCACATCATCTGTCCTGACAGGGTTTCTGATTAGTCATGATGCCTCACAGCCTGATTGTCCAGAGAAGTCCAAAGAATAATAAGTCTAATTTTGGCAAATAAGTGATGACAAATTTGACTTCATCTAGGGAGTGATCATAAGTGGGAAAAAAACAACAGGTACTCCCTAATAAGTAGAGGTGACCAAGATGTAACTTGAAGGTTTCGCATTTATTAAACCATGAGATTTGGACATCTTGGAAATGATCTGAAATAACAGACATTCCACAAAATAACAGACTGGTACTCATCAAAAGTGTAAAGATGAAAGAAAGAAAAGCTAAAGGAGTATCACAAACTAGAAGAAGATGAAGATATACAACTATTATGATATGGGACCTGGATTGGATCCTAGAACAGGAAAAGGGACATCAAGTGCTGGAAACCCAGTAGAATTCAAATAAGGTCTGTAGTTTAGTGAATAGTATTTTATCAATGTAATTTCTTGGTGTTGATCATTTTACTCAGGTTAAGGAAAGTGTTTTACATTAAAGGAAACAGGGTAAAGGGCATATGTGAACTCCCAAGACTATGGTTGCAACTTTTTTTCTAAGTGTAAAATTATTTTTAAATAAGAAGTTAAAAAAGGATCTGAAATATATGAGCATAATATTACTGGAAAACATGAAATGCCTAAACTGGTTATACTGAAGCTAAACTTCGCATTTGCTACTGAAAATGAGCCTGACCCATGTTTGTACTTTGGCCTTAGGAATCAGTCAGATTTGTGCAGGTTTTTACACATATGGGCAGGGTGGAACTTAGATCAGGCCAAGGAATGATTCTGATTCAGTTCTCTGACTCTAACATCTTTGTATCCCAGTTTTCTGATTTCGAAAAGGTAGGATTGAATTTTGTTTGTAAGAACCCTTTAAAATTTTGAAATTTTATGCCATGACTTCTAACAATTGTCAAGACTGAGGAAATTCATCCTTGAGAAAAGCTGAAACACGGACGTCTATGAATGGACAGCTTCTTTGGAGCTGCACTTTGGAGCTTCTTTGGACTTTTTTTGTAGCAGGACTTGGCAAACATTGTGGAGATACTGGTGTGTTGTGAAAGCCCTTTGCAAAAGAGCCAGAGCTAGTCCTTGTTGGATGTTGGAGATGAGGGATGCTGGCAGCATATTATGAGCACATCAGTTTACACCGTTGGAAATGACCATCAAAGATCCCTCCTTTGTCTGGATGTCATTCACTCATGTGGTACCTATAAGACTTTTTTCTTTTTTTTGTCTTTATTATTATTTTAAATTTTTATTGATTTTAATTATTGTGTTTACATAGATTCAAGTGTCCCACTGAATATATTTCCCCCACACCCCCTTGTTCCCCTCAACACTCCTCTTGCCCCCTCCCCCAAACGCCCTCCATCCAAGATTTGCTGTCCTGCTCTCTATAATGCTGTTATGTATATATAATTTTTTTTTCTTGTTTTTTTCTTTTCTTTTTTCTTTCTGAAGCTGGAAATGGGGAGAGACAGTCAGACAGACTCCTGCATGCGCCCGACCGGGATCCACCCGGCATGCCCACCAGGGGCAACGCTCTGCCCATCAGGGGGCGGCGATGCTCTGCCCCTCCGGGGCATCGCTCTGCCGCGACCAGAGCCACTCTAGCGCCTGGGGCAGAGGCCAAGGAGCCATCCCCAGTGCCCGGGCCATCTTTGCTCCAATGGAGCCTTGGCTGCGGGAGGGGAAGAGAGAGTCAGAGAGGAAGGGGGGGTGGAGAAGCAAATGGGCGCTTCTCCTATGTGCCCTGGCCGGGAACTGAACCCGGGTCCCCCGCACGCCAGGCCGACGCTCTACCGCTGAGCCAACCGGCCAGGGCCATGTATATATAATTTAATTAATCTCTTTCCCTTCTCTGATCTCGTCTTCTCTTCTACTTTCCCTCTGGTCTCCTTGATCCCGCCTCTGCCTCTGTTCCATTGCTCAGTTCACGTTATTCATTGGATTCCTCAAATGAATGAGGTCATATGATATTTTTCTTTCCTTGCCTAGCTTATTTCACTTAACATAATAGCTTCCAGGTCCATCCATATTGTAACAAAAGGTAAGATTTTATTCTTTTTCACAGTTGCGTAGTATTCCATTGTGTATATGTACCACCACTTTTTAATCCACTCATCCACTGATGAACACTTCGTCTGTTTCCTGATCTTGGCTATTGTAGACAAAGCTGCAATAAACATGGGGGTGAATTTCTTCTTTTGGATCAGTGATTTAATATTCTCAGTATATATTCCTAAAAGTGGGATAGCTGGGTCAAAAGGCAGTTCCATTTTTAATTTTTTGAGGAATCTCCATACTGTTTTCCACAGTGGCTGCACCAGTCTGCAATCCCACCAGCAGTGCAGAAGGGTTCCCTTTTCTCCACATCCTCGCCAGCACTTATTCTGTGTTGTTTTGTTAATGAGCATCATTCTAACAGGTGTGAGGTGGTATCTCATTGTGGTTTTAATTTGCATTTCTCTAATGATTAGTGATGTTGAGCATTTTTTCATATGCCTATTGGCAATCTGTATGTCCCCTTTGGAGAAGTGTCTATTTTTTTTTGCCCATTTTTGGTTGGATTATTTACTTCCCTGGTGTTGAGTTTTACAAGTTTTTTTTTTTATAAATTTTGGTTATTAACCCCTTATCAGATGTATTGTCGAATATGTTTTCCCATTGTGTGGTTTGTCTTTTTATTTTGTTTATATTATCTTTAGCTGTGCAAAACTTTTTATTTTCATATAGTCCCATTTGTTCATCCTGTCCTGTATTTCACTTGCCTGTGGTGAAAAATCAGCAAATATATTGCGGCAAGAGATGTTGGAGAGCTTACTGCCTATGTTTTCTTCCAAGATGATTATGGTTTTACAACTTACATTTAAGTCTTTTACCCATTTTGAGTTTATTTTCTGACTGGTATAAGTTGGTGGTCTAGTTTAATTTGTTCACAAATACCTGTCCAATTTTCCCAACACCATTTGTTAAAGAGACTGTCTTTACTCCATTGTATGCTCTTATCTCCTTTGTCAAATATCAATTGTCAGTAAAGGTATGGGTTTATTTCTGGGTTCTCTGTTCTGTTCCATTAATCTGTATGCTTGTTCTTATGCCAGTACCAAGCTGTTTAGTATAACTTGATATCAGAAAGTGTGATACCACCAACTTTATTCTTCTTTTTTCAAGATCGCTGAGGCTATTTGTGTTCTTTTTTGGTTCCATACAAATTTTTGGAATATTTGTTCTATATCTTTGAAGTATGTCATTGGTACTTTAATAAAAATTGTATTGAATATATAAATTGCTTTGGGTAATATAGACATTTTAATGATGTTTATTCTTCCTATCCATGAACACGGTATAGACTACTACTTGTTTGTATCTTCCTTGATTTCTTTTATCAATGTTTTATAATTTTTCAAGTACAAGTCTGTTACCTTCTTGGTTAAATTTACTCCTAGGTACTTTTTTTTTTTTTTTTTTTGCAATAGTGAAGGGAATTGTTTTCTTAATTTCTCTTTCAGAGAGTTCATTATTGGTTTATAAAAATGCCTCTGATTTCTGAATATTAATTTTATATCCTGCCATGTTGCTGAATTCATTTATCAGGTCCAGTAATTTTTTGACTGAGACTTTAGGGTTTTCTATGTACAGTATCATATCATCAGCAAATAATGATAATTTTACTTCTTCTTTTCCAATTTGGATGCCTTTTATTTCTTCTGGTTGATTGCTGTGCCCAGGACTTCCAGAACTATGTTCAATAAGAGTGCTGAAAGGGGGCACCCCTGCCTTGTTCCTGATCTTAAGGGGATTGCTTTTACCTTTTGCCCATTGATTAAGATGTTGGCTTTGGGTTTGTAATACATGACCTTTATCATGTTGAGGTATGTTCTCTGTATTCCCACTTTGCTGAGAGTTTTGTTCATAAATGGTTGCTAGATTTTATCTAATGGTTTTTCTGCATCTATTGATATTATTATGTGATTTTTCTCCTTCTTGTTGTTTATGTGATGAATCACATTTATTGATTTGTGAATATTGTACCAGCCTTGCCTCCCCAGAATAAATTTCACTTGATCATGATGTATAATTTTTTTTCATGTATTGCTGGATCCAGTTTTCTAATATTTTGTTGAGAATCATAGCATCATCAGGGATATTGGCCTATAGTTTTCTTTCTTTTTAGTGTTTTGGCCTAGTTATGGAATGAATATTATGCTGGCCTCATAAAAGGAGCTTGGAAGTCTTCCCTCCTCTTCAATTTTTTGAAATAGCGTGTGAAAGGTAGGAGATACTTCTTTAAATATTTGGTAGAATTCGCCTGTGAAGCAATCTGTCCCAGGACTTTTGTTTGTTGGGAGATTTTGATAACTGTTTTGATCTCATTTGTTGTAAATGGTCTGTTTAGGTTTTCTGATTCTTGCAGAATGATTTTTGAAAGATTATATGTTTCAAGAAATTTGTCCATTTCATCTAGGTTGTCTAATTTTTTGGCATACAGTTCTTCATAGTATTTTCTTACAATCCTTTGTATTCCTGCTGTGTCAGTTGTTACTTCTCCACTCTTATTTTTAATTATTCATTTGAGTACTCTCTCTTTTTTTCTTGTTGAGTCTGGATAAAGGTTCATCAATCTTGTTTACCTTTTCAAAGAACCAGCTCTTGGTTTCATTGATCTTCTGTATTATTTTTTTAGCCTGTATGTCACTTATTTTCACTCTGATCTTTATTCTTTCCTTCTTTCTACTTCCTCTGGGTTTTACTTGCTGTTCTTTTTCTAGTTCTTTTAGATGCAGGGTTAAATTTTTTATTTGAGCTTTTTCTAGCTTCTTAATCTTAAGGTATGCCTGTAGTGCTATGAACTTCCCTCTCAGAACTGCTTGTTCTGTGTCCCATAGATTCTCAGTTGTTCTATGCTCTTTTTCATTTGATTCAAGGAAATTGTTTATTTCTTCCTTGACCTCATTGTTAACCCATTCATTATTTAATAACATGCTATTTAGCCTCCAAGTGTTTGAATGTTTTTCAGTTTTTCTATTGTAGTTGATTTCTAGTTTCATGCCATTGTGATCAGAGAAGATGTTTGATATGATTTCAATCTTATTAAATTTATTGAAACTTGTTTTGTGTCCTAATATGTGGTCTATCCTAGAAAATGTATCATGAGCACTTGAAAAGAATGTATATTCTGCTGCTTTGGATGGGCACCAGTCCATGGACAGGCAGATGAAAGTGACTAAATGGTGTTTTCCAATTTTGAGATTCTAGGTTCTGAAAAGCAGAAATAGTTTTACTGAGCTTCTCTATGTGTTATCAGGAAATTAATTTCAAAATCTTCTCTCTCTCTCATATGAGAGAGAGGAAAAATGCAGGAAAAACATTTTAATCTTTTCTGGGTGTAAGATGTTTCCCATAAATGAAAATAACATCTTAATTTTATTTTGTGATAGCTTGTTTTTTTTTATTTGCTGATTTTTGTTTGCATTTACTGTGTGACTGATTCGTTCAGATTGATTTTGTATTCTGCAACTTTGATGAATTTGTTTATTATAACATTTTACAGTTTTTTTGGTGGGGTATTTCGTTTTTTTATGTATCTGATCATGTCATTTGCAAACATAGATAATATTTTCTTCTTTTCTAATTCTTTTTTTAAAATAATTTTATTTTTTTAATGGGGCGACATCAATAAATCAGGATACATATATTCAAAGATAGCAAGTCCAGGTTATCTTGTCATTCAATTATGTTGCATACCCATCACCCAAAGTCAGATTGTCCTCTGTCACCTTCTACCTAGTTTTCTTTGTGCCCGTCCCCCTCCCCCTTTCCCTCTCCCTTTCCCCCCTCCCTCCCATAACCACCACACTCTTATCAATGTCTCTTAGTTTCACTTTTATGTCCCACCTACGTATGGAATAATGCAGTTCTTTTTTTCTGATTTACTTATTTCGCTTCGTATCATGTTATCAAGATCCCACCATTTTGCTGTAAATGATCCGATGTCATCATTTCTTATGGCTGAGTAGTATTCCATAGTGTATATGTGCCACATCTTCTTTATCCAGTCATCTATTGATGGGCTTTTTGGTTGTTTCCATGTCCTGGCCAGTGTGAACAATGCTGCAATAAACATGGGGCTGCATGTGTCTTTACGTATCAATGTTTCTGAGTTTTTGGGGTATATACCCAGTAGAGGGATTGCTGGGTCATAAGGTAGTTCTATTTTCAGATTTTGAGGAACCACCATACTTTCTTCCATAATGGTTGTACTACTTTACATTCCCACCAACAGTGTATGAGGGTTCCTTTTTCTCCAAAGCCTCTCCAACATTTGCTATTACCTGTCGTGCTAATAATAGCTAATTGAACAGGTGTGAGGTGGTATCTCATTGCAGTTTTGATTTGCATTTCTCTAATAGCTAAAGAAGATGAGCATCTTTTCATATATCTGTTGGCCATTTGTATTTCTTCCTGGGAGAAGTGTCTGTTCATATCCTCTTCCCATTTTTTTATTGGATTGTTTGTTTGTTTGTTGTTGAGTTTTATGAGTTCTTTGTATATTTTGGATATTAGGCCCTTATCTGAGCTGTTGTTTGAAAATATCATTTCCCATTTAGTTGGCTTTCTGCTTATTTTGTTATCAGTTTCTCTTGCTGAGCAAAAACTTCTTAGTCTGATGTAGTCCCATTCATTAATTTTTGCCTTCACTTCTCTTGCCATTGGAGTCAAATTCATAAAATGCTCTTTAAAACCCAGGTCCATGAGTTGAGTACCTATGTCTTCTTCTATGTACTTAATTGTTTCAGGTCTTATGTTTAGATCTTTGATCCATTTTGAGTTAATTTTTGTACAGGGGGAGAGACTGTAGTCCAGTTTCATTCTTTTGCATGTAGCTTTCCAGTTTTCCCAGCACCATTTATTGAAGAGGCTTTCTTTTCTCCATTGTGTGTTCTTGGCCCCTTTATCAAAAATTATTTGACTATATATATGTGGTTTTATTTCTGGACTTTCTATTCTGTTCCATTGGTCTGAGTGTCTATTTTTATGCCAATACCATGCTGTTTTGATTGTCATGGCCCTATAATATAGTTTGAAGTCAGGTATTGTAATGCCCCCAGCTTCATTCTTTTTCTTTAGGATTGCTTTGGCTATTTGGGGTTTTTTATAGTTCCATATAAATCTGATGATTTTTTGCTCTATTTCTTTAAAAAATGTCATTGGAAGTTTGATGGGAATTGCATTAAATTTGTATATTGCTTTGGGTAATATAGCCATCTTGATTATATTTATTCTTCCTAACCAAGAACAAGGTATATTCTTCCATCTCATTATATCTTTTTCGATTTCGCTTAACAATGGTTTATAGTTTTCATTATATAAGTCCTTTACACTCTTTGTTATGTTTATTCCTAAGTATTTTATTTTTTTTGTTGCAATCGTGAAAGGGATTATTCTTTTGAGTTCGTTCTCAATTGTTTCATTGTTGGCATATACGAAGGCTATTGACTTCTGTATGTTTATTTCGTATCCTGCGACCTTACTGTATTGGCTTATTGTTTCTAGTAGTCTTTTTGTGGATTCTTTGGGGTTTTCGATGTATAGGATCATATCATCTGCAAAAAGTGATACCTTTACTTCTTCTTTTCCGATATGGATGCCTTTTATTTCTTTGTCTTGTCTGATTGCTCTGGCTAGAACCTCTAGTACCACATTAAATTAGAGTGGAGAGAGTGGACAACCCTGTCTTGTTCCTGATTTAAGGGGGAAAGCCTTCAGTTTTGTGCCATTTAATATGATGTTAGCTGATGGTTTATCATATATGGCCTTTATCATGTTGAGATATTTTCCTTCTATACCCATTTTGTTGAGAGTCTTAAACATAAAATTGTGTTGTATTTTATCAAAAGCCTTTTCTGCATCTATTGATAAGATCATGTGGTTTTTGTTCTTTGTTTTGATGATATGGTGTATTACGTTAACCGTTTTACGTATGTTGAAACATCCTTGAGATTCTGGGATGAATCCCACTTGATCATGATGTATTATTTTTTTAATATGTTGTTGTATTTGATTTGCTAGTATTTTATTTAGTATTTTAGCATCTGTATTCATTAGAGATATTGGTCTGTAGTTTTCTTTTTTGTGCCATCCTTGCCTGGTTTTGGTATGAGGGTTATGTTGGCCTCACAAAATGTGTTTGGAAGTATTGCTTCTTCTTCAATTTTTTGGAAGACTTTGAGTAGAATAGGAACCAAGTCTTCTTTGAATGTTTGATAAAATTCGCTGGTATAGCCGTCAGGGCCTGGACTTTTATTTTTGGGGAGGTTTTTAATGTTTTTTTTCTATTTCTTCTCTACTAATAGGTCTGTTTAGGCTTTCTGCTTCTTCTTGACTCAGTCTAGGAAGGTTGTATTGTTCTAGGAATTTATCCATTTCTTCTAGGTTGTTGAATTTAGTGGCATAAAGTTTTTCATAGTATTCTACAATAATTCTTTGTATATCTACGGTGTCCGTGGTGATTTCTCCTCTTTCATTTTGGATTTTGTTTATATGAGTTCTTTCTCTTTTTTCCTTGGTAAGTCTTGCCAAGGGTTTGTCAATTTTGTTGATCTTTTCAAAGAACCAGCTCCTTGTTCTATTAATTTTTTCTATAGTTTTTCTGTTCTCTAATTCATTTATTTCTGCTCTGATTTTTATTATCTCCTTTCTTCGGCTGGTTTTGGGTTTTCTTTGTTCTTCTTTTTCTAGTTCCTTAAGGTGTGAAGTTAAGTGGTTCACTTGGGCTCTCTCTTGTTTGTTCATATAGGCCTGAAGTGATATGAACTTCCCTCTTATCACTGCTTTTGCTGCATTCCATAGATTCTGATATGTCATATTGTCATTTTCATTAGTCTGTATATATCTTTTGATCTCTGCGCTTATTTCTTCCTTGACCCATTCATTTTTTAAAAGTATGTTGTTTAGTTTCCACATTTTTGTGGGATTTTTTTTCTCTTTTTTGCAGTTGAATTCTAGTTTCAAAGCTTTATGATCAGAAAATATGCTTGGTACAACTTCGATTTTTCTGAATTTGCTAATGTTGTTTTTGTGGCCCAACATATGGTCAATTCTTGAGAATGATCCATGTACACTGGAGAAAAATGTATACTCATTCACTTTGGGATTAAATGTCCTGTAGATATCTATATTGTGAGTACTTTTGCACTCCATCATCCTTTGCTACTGTTAATCTCCATCTTCTCCCCCCCTTTCTTTTTGTTGTTGTCACTGTTTAAATTTGGTTTTATTGTGTTCTTCTTGGAGCTTTTACTTGTGGCTCTGTTTTTTTTTGTTGTTGTTCTTTATATCTGATTGGAGAACCCCCTTTAGTAATTCCTGGAGTGGGGGTTTTCTGATGTTAAATTCCCTCATCTTTTCTGTATCTGTGAATGTTTTTATTTCTCCTTCATATTTGAAGGATAGCTTTGATGGGTATAGTATTCGTGGCTGAAAGTTCCTCTATTTCAGGACTTTAAATATTGGGGTCCACTCTCTTCTAGCTTGTAGAGTTTCTGCTGAGAAATCTGATGATAATCTAATGGGCCTTCCTTTATATATAGTATTCTTCTTTTCCCTGGCTGCCTTGAGAATTTTTTCTTTGCTGTTGGTTTGTGCCAATTTCATTATGATATGCCTTGGAGTAGGTTTGTTGGGGTTAAGAAAACTCGGAGTTCTGTTTGCTTCTTGAATTTTAGGCTTTAGTTCTTTCCACAGGCTTGGGAAGTTCTTATCTATTATTTGTTTGAGTATGTTCTCCATTCCATTTTCTCTCTCTTCTCCCTCTGATATACCTATTATTCTTATGTTATTCTTTTTGATGGAGTCAGATAATTCTTGTAGGGCTATCTCATTTTTTTTTAATTTTTGAGTCTCTTTCTTCTTCTCTCTGTTGTGCCTCAAGTTGCTTGTCTTCTATTTCACTAATCCTCTCTTCTATCTGACCTGTTCTATTAGCTAAGCTTGTTACTTCATTTTTCAGCTCGTGAATTGAGTTTTTCATCTCTGTTTGATTTGTTTTTATAGTTTCAATTTCCTTTGACATATATTCTTTGTGTTCATTGAGTTGTTTTCTGAGCTCCCTAAATTGCCTTTCTGTGTTTTCTTGTATATCTCAGAGGATTTTTAGGATTTCTATCTTGAATTCTCTGTCATTTAACTCCAAGGTTTCCAATATGTTAAATTTTTTCTCCATATATTTTTCCTCATCTAGCTGTGTTACCTCTCTTTCTTTTGTATCCATGATATTCAATTTTCTCTTCCTTAATGGCATCTGAGGGTGGTTTTGTTGATAGTATTAATGAGATTTAATAAAGAATAAAAAGTTAAAAAAATAAAAAATCGAAGAGTTTTTTTTTTAAATTAATAATGAAATAAAGAAAAATAAAATAAAAATTTTTAAAAAAGGAAATTATTCCCCCCCTCCTTTTTTCCTCTCCTCTCCTCTCCCCTCTTTCTTGAGAAAATCTTTTGGTGAACTGAGAATTATAACAAACAATGCCTGTGATGGAGGGCCTGAATTGGGGAAAAGTAATAAAGGGGCAAAAAAAAAAAAAAAAAAAAGAGAGAAAAAAGAAATAGAAAAGAAAAGGAAAAAGAAGGGGGTATGAACCTACAAAAAGCAAATAAGGAAAAAATTTGGGTCAAGAATAAAATGATTTGCTTTTAGGTGTTGGTTGTCTAAGAGTTATGATGAGAGGAATAAGAGGGAAACAGAAAAATGCGGGGACAAATTAAAAAATTACTATTGTATTTAGTGGAACAAGAACTAGATAAAATGGAGAGCCAGGGATGGGAGCACTGCTAGTGAGTTAAAAAGGTGAAGTAAAAACCCCCCAAAATGCCACAAACATAAGTTTGAGTCCCAGATAAGATAATTTGTTTGTTATTGAGGTTTGAATGAGAGGAGATGTAAAGGAGAAAGGAAGAAACTAATATAGAGGGAGAAAGAAAGAGAGAGAGAGAAAAAAAGAGGGAACCACTAAAAGAAGAAAAAAGAAAAAAGAGGAGAGAGAGAGAGAGAGTTAAGGGTTTTGGAGTGCAACCCTCATAGAGAGAAAGGAAGAGGAAAGAAAAGATAATGGGAGATGTAACACTTATGGGTAGTGTAGTTCAAGGAGAGGAGAGAGTAAGACCGGCAGAGAGTTAATCGGCCAAATTGGAGGAGGAAAAAAAATATCAAGAATGAAGATAAGAGAAATAAATGAACAAATATAATAAAATGGGATAGGTTATAAAGTCTGCAGATTATTCTTGATTTTGAGAAGTTATCTTCTTGCTTTTTCTTTTCTCTCCCTCTTCCTGATTGGTGAGTCTGTACCCTGGGTTCTGCCCCTTAGGCATGCTCAGGTAGAGGTTTGCAGTTGATAAGTCTCTATGGCGATTGTGCTTTAGTCTCGTTTGCAGTCGAGGCTCATTAGCATTTATAGGCTCTGACAGTGAGAGAGTCCGTGTTCCTGGAGCCTTTCTCCTAGTCTTTCCTTCCTCAATTAGTAGCCTGAGAATCCAGTTATGGGGTTGCTGCTGCCTCTGCCTGGATAGTAAGAGGCTCAAAGAGCTGGCAACTCCCCACTCTATTTTCACTCAGCACAGGGCTCTGGGTAAGGCTCAGTCAGTCAGAGCTGCTAGCATAATCAGGCATGGTTTCCACCCACTCAAAGACCTCTGGCTATGCCACTCTGTCCGGTAACATAGGCGGGCGCCCACTCCTGGGGCGCTTGGAGGAAACTCTTGCTCACTATCTGTGTGTGCAGACCAGGATATCCGGTTGGCAGTCTCATGCTCTGAGTGAAACCCCCAACCGCATGGAAAAGTTCCAGTGTTGGAATTGGCTCTCGCTCCGTCCCCGTGCGCGGCTTTTGCAAGGCACTGGGGCAGCCCGATATTCTGCTTTGGCCCACACAAAGGCCCCTGACTCTGCCCCTCTGTGCGATAACACGGGCGCGCGCTGCCGAGGCACTCGGAGGAATCTCTCGCTATCTGCGCGCGCAGACCAGGATATCAGGCCGGCTGCGTTTCCCTCTGAGTGAAACCCCTACCAGCACGGAAAAGTTCCACCATTGGAATTAGTTCTCGCTCCCTCCCGTGTGTGGCTTTCCCAGGGCGCTGGGGCTGCCCAGAGATTCTACTTTTGGCCCACACAAAGGCCTCTGACTCTGCCTCTCTGTGGGGTAACACGGGCACTCACTCCCGGGGCTTTGCAAGAAATCTCTCGCCCACTATCTGTGCGTGCCGACCAGGAGATCAGGTAAAATGGCTGCCCCGCTTGTCTGTCTTTGTCTGGGTTTGGCGCGAGTGTTAGCTTGTATTGCCCGGGTTGCCACAGGAACAGTTTTTCCTTGGCTTGGATCTCCGTGCCACAGCCTGGTTTGGCCGTTTTTGCCGCAGCCTGGATCTATTCACCCCCTTTGCCCTCCTCAGTTTCTATATTCACAGTTTCCAGAGAAAGCCGCCCTGTTTAGGTTAGTGATGAAGGCGGAGCATTTCTTACACTCTATTTCCTTTGGGGTTTGGTTATATATTTAGCCAATTTTTCGCTCGACCATACCTTCGGGTGTATTGCGAAACATCTGGAGGCTCCAAGGGTAGGTTTTTCTGTTTCTGGTTGAAGATCTTGTTGAGTTTTGGGGGAGATTTATCAGTATCGCTTCCTACCCCACCATTACTCTGATGTCATCTCCCCTTCTTTTCTAATTCAAATAAGTTTTATTTATTTATTTTTGACAAAGTTATGTGTGTAGGATTACCAGTACTATGTTGAAAAAAAGTAGTGATAGTGGGCATCCGTGCCTTGTAGCAGATTGTACAGTGAAAGCTTTTAGTTTTTTCTCATTGATTGTGATGTTAGATGTAGGCTTTCCATTTATGGTTTTTATTTTGCTGAGGTACATTCCTTACAGACCTATTTTGTTTGATGTTTTAAACATGAATGAATGTTCAAGTTTATTAAATAGTTGGTTTTTCTGCATCTATTGAGATGATTATATGGGTTTTTTTCTTCCTTTTAGTTATTGTGGTGTGTCACATTGATTGATTCACATATGTTGAAACATCCATTCATCCCAGGGATAAATCCTGCTTGGTCATGGTGTATGGTCCTATTAATATAATGCTGAATTTAGTTTACTAATATTTTATTGAGAATTTTTACATCTATATTCATTAGTGATATTGGCCTATAGTTTTCTTATAGTGTTTCTAATGTCAGGGTAATATTGGCCTCATAAAATGATATAGAACTATTCCCTATTGTTCTAATTTTTTGGAACAGTTTAAGAAGAATTGATATTAATGCTTTTTTGAATGATTGGTAGAATTCATTCATGAAGCCATCTGGTCCGGAACTTTTTTATCTGTTGGGAGATATAAAAAATATTTTAAACAACAATTTTACTGTTTCACTGGTTTTTAAAATTCTTTCTTATATATTATATTATTTTCAGGTTTACAAAATAATGATTAGATATTTATACACCTTATGCAGTGGTCACTCCATTAAATTTAGTACCCATCTTGCACCATACAGTGTTATTACAATATTATTGACTCTATTCCCTGTGCTGTACTTTACATCCCTGTGAGTATTTTTATTATTCGTAATTGTGCTTCTTAATCCCTTTCACCTCTTCCACCCATCTCCTCAATCCACCTCCTATCTGGTGACTATCAATTTGTTCTTTGTATCTATGAGTTTGTTTCTGTTTTGTTTGTTTATTTTATTGTTTAGATTCTACACGTAAGTGAAATCATAATGATATTTGTCTTTCTCTGTCTGACTTATTTCACTTAGCATAATCCACTCTAAGTCTATCCATGCTGTTGCAATTAGCAGGATTTCATTCTTTTTATGGCTGAGTCATATACCATTGTATATATGTGTCACATCTTCTTTACCCATTCATCTATCAATAGAAACTTAGGTTTCTCCTATATCTTGAGTATTGTAAAGAATACAGTGAACACAGAGGTGCATATATCTTTTCAAATTACTGTTTTGGATTTCCTCAGAAAATACTTAGAAGTAGAATTATTATGTCATAAGGTGAGTTCTATTTTTAATTTTTTAAAGAATCTTCATACTGTTTTCCACAGTGTCTGCACCAGTTTACAATCCCACCAATGGTGCATGAGGTTCCCGTTTCTGTTGGAAGATTATTTTATTAAATTTTTAAACTTATTGTGTTAACATGGATTCAAGGGTCCCAATCAATATAAAACCCTCACCTCCCACCTCCGTGTACTCCATTACACCCCCTTGTCCTCTCTCCTCCTAACTCCTTCCCCCCTTCCCTCTGGGTTTTGCTGTCCTGTTATCTGTATCTTTGAGCTATGCATATATAGTTTCACTAATCCCTTCACCTTCTCTGATCCCATCTTCTCATCCCCCCTCCCTCTGACAGCTGTCCCTCTGCTCCCTGTGACTCCACCTCTGCCTCAATTTTGTTCCTCAGTTCACTTTGCTCATTAGATTCCACATATAAGTGAGATCATATGATATTTGTCTTTTTCTACCTGGCTTATTTCACTCATCATAATAATCTTCAGGTCCATCCACGCCATCACAAAAGGTAAGATTTTCTTCTTTTTCACAGCTTTGTAGTATTCCATTGTGTATATGCACCACAGCTTTTTAATCTACTTATTCACTGATGGGCACTTGGGCTGTTTCTAGATCTTGGCTATTGTAAACAATGCTGCGATGAATATGGGTGTGTATATCTTCTTTTGAATTGGTGTTTTGGGACTCTTAAGATATATTCCTAAAAGTGGGATAGCTGGGTCAAAAGGCAGTTCTATTTTTATTTTTTGAGGAATCTCCATACTGTTTTCCACAGTGGCTGCACCAGTCTGCATTCCCACCAGCAATGCAGGAGGGTTTGCTTTACTCCACACCCTCGCCAGCACTTGTGTGTTGATTTTTTAATTAGTGCCATTCTGACAAGTGTGAGGTGATATCTCACTGTGGTTTTAATTTGCACTTCTCTGATAATTAGTGACATTGAAACTTTTTTTTCATATGCCTTTTGGCCATCTGTATGTCTGCTTTGGAGAAGTGTCAATTCAGGTCTTTTGTCCATTTTTAAAGTGGATTGTTTACCTTCCTGGTGTTGAGTTTTACAAGTTCTTTATAAATTTTGGTTATTAACCCTTTGTCGAATATGTACTACCATTGTGTGGGTTTTCTTTTTATTTTGTTCATGGTGTCTTTTGCTGTTCAAATCTTTTAAGTTCTATATAGTCCTATTTGTTTATTTGGCCTTTTATTTCACTTGTCTGTGTAGATAAATTGGCAAAAATTTTGCTACACGAGATATTAGAAAGTTTACTGTCTATGTTTTCCTCCAAGATGTTTATGGTTCCACAACTTGCATATATAAATCTTTTATCCATTTTGAGTTTATTTTTGTGAATGGTGTTAGTAAGTTGGTGGTCTAGTTTCATTTTTTTTTTTTTTTGCATGTACCTGCCCAATTTTCCCAACACCATTTATTAAAGAGACTGTCTTTACTACATTGTATACTCTTACTGCCTTTGTCAAATATCAATTGACTGTAAAGGTGTGGGTTTATTTCTGGTTTTTCTGTTTTGTTCCATTGATCTGTATGCCTGTTCTTATGTCAGCACCAAGCTGTTTTGAGTACAATGGTCTCAAAACCTTGATATCAGGAAGTTATACTACAAGATAACTTGTAATATAACTACTTAAAATGGGAAACTCATGCACCATTGATACCACCCACTTTATTCTTCATTTTCTTGATTACTGAGGCTATTTAGGTTCTTTTTGTTCCATATAAGTTTTTGGAATATCTGTTTTATATCTTTGAACTATGCCATTGGTATTTTAATAGGAATTGCATTGAATTTATAGATTGCTTTGGATAATATAGACATTTTAATGATGTTTATTTTTCTTATCCATAAACATGGTATATGCTTCCACTTGTTTGTATCTTCCTTGATTTCTTTTTTCAATGTCTTATTATTTTCCGAGTACAAATCTTTTGCCTCTTTGGTTAAATTTATTTCTAGGTACTTTATTTTGTTGTTGTTGTTGCAATAGTGAAGGGGATTTTTCTCTTAATTTCTCTTTCTGACAGTTTATTGTTGTTTAAAAAATGCCACTGATTTCTAAATATTAATTTTATATCCTGCCATGTTGCTGAATTCATTTATCAGGTCAGTAGTTTTTTTTCCTGAGACTTTAGGGTTTTCTATGTACAGTATCATGTAATCAGCAAATAATGACAGTTTTACTTCTTTTCCTGTTTGGATGCCTTTTATTTCTTCTTGTCTGATTGCTGTGCCTAGGACTTCAAGAACTATGTTGAATAATAGTGCTGAAAGGGAACATCCCTGCCTTGTTTCTGATCTTAAGGAGATTGCTTTTAATTTTTGCCTATTGCGTATGATGTTGGCTGTGGGTTTGTCATAGATGGCCTTTATCATGTTGAGGCATGTTCCCTGTATTCCCACTTTGCTGAGAGTTTTGTTTGTAAATGGGTGTTGGATTTTATCAAATGCTTTTTCTGTATCTATTGTTACAGTCATGTGATTGTTATCTTTCATTTTGTTTTTGTAATGAATCACATTTATTGATTTGTGAATATCATGCCATCCTTGCCTCCCAGGAATAAATTCTCTTGGAAGAATTTTGATTACTTATTCAATCTCCTTATTTCCTATTGACCTATTCTGGCTTTCTATTTCTTCTTGATTTAGTTTTTTTTTTTTTTTTAATGAATTTTTATTAATGGTAATGGGATGACATTAATAAATCAGGGTAAATATATTCAAAGAAAACATGTCTAGGTTATTTTGTCATTAGATTATGTTGCATACCCCTCGCCCAAAGTCAGATTGTCCTTCACCATCCTCTATCTAGTTCTCTGTGCCCCTCCCCCTCCCCCTAACTCTCCCCCTGTCCTCCCTCCCCCCACCCCTGGTAACCACCACACTCTTGTCCATGTCTCTTAGTCTCATTTTTATGTTCCACCAATGTATGGAATCATGTAGTTCTTGTTTTTTTCTGATTTACTTATTTCACTCCTTATAATGTTATCAAGATCCCACCATTTTGCTGTAAATGATCTGATGTCATCATTTCTTATGGCTGAGTAGTATTCCATAGTGTATATGTGCCACATCTTCTTTATCCAGTCTTCTATTGAAGGGCTTTTTGGTTGTTTCCATGTCTTGGCCACTGTGAACAGTGCTGCAATGAACATGGGGCTACATGTGTCTTCACGTATCAATGTTTCTGAGGTTTTGGGGTATATACCCAGTAGAGGGATTGCTGGGTCATAAGGTAGTTCTATTTGCAGTTTTTTGAGGAACCACCATACTTTCCTCCATAATGGTTGTACTACTTTACAGTCCCACCAACAGTGAATGAGGGTTCCTTTTTCTCCACAGCCTCTCCAACATTTGCTATTACCCGTCTTGTTGATAATAGCTAATCTAACAGGTGTGAGGTGGTATCTCATTGTAGTTTTGATTTGCATTTCCCTAATAACTTATGAAGCTGAGCATCTTTTCATATATCTGTTGGCCATTTGTATCTCTTCCTGGGAGAAGTGTCTATTCATGTCCTCTTCCCATTTTTTTTATTGGATTGTTTGTTTGTTTGTTGTTGAGTTTTATGAGTTCTTTGTAAATTTTGGATATTAGGCCCTTATCTGAGCTGTTGTTTGAAAATATCATTTCCCATTTAGTTGGCTATTTGTTTATTTTGTTATCAGTTTCTCTTGCTGAGCAAAAACTTCTTAGTCTGATGTAGTCCCATTCATTTATCTTTGCCTTCACTTCTCTTGCCATTGGAGTCAAGTTCATAAAATGTTCTTTAAAACCCAGGTCCATGAGTTTAGTACCTATGTCTTCTTCTATGTACTTTATTGTTTCAGGTCTTATATTTAGGTCTTTGATCCATTTTGAATTAATTTTAGTACACGGGGACAGGCTGTAGTCGAGTTTCATTCTTTTGCATGTGGCTTTCCAGTTTTCCCAACACCATTTGTTGAAGAGGCTTTCTTTTCTCCATTGTGTGTTCTTGGCCCCTTTATCAAAGATTATTTGACCATATATATGTGGTTTTATTTCTGGGCTTTCTATTCTGTTCCATTGGTCTGAGTGACTATTTTTCTGCCAATACCATGCTGTTTTGATTATCGTGGCCCTATAATATAGTTTAAAGTCAGGTATTGTAATGCCCCCAGCTTCATTCTTTTTCCTTAGGATTGTTTTGGCTATTCGAGGTTTTTTATAGTTCCATATAAATCTGATGATTTTTTGTTCCATTTCTTTAAAAAATCTCATAGGGATTTTGATGGGAATTGCATTAAATTTGTATATTGCTTTGGGTAATATGGCCATTTTGATTATATTTATTCTTCCTATCCAAGAACAAGGAATATTTTTCCATCTCATTGTATCTTTTTCGATTTCCCTTAACAATGCTTTGTAATTTTCATTATATAGGTCCTTTACATTCTTTGTTATGTTTATTCCTAGGTATTTTATTTTTTTGTTGCAATCGTGAAGGGGATTATTTTTTTGAGTTCGTTTTCTAATATTTCATTGTTGGCATAGAGAAAGGCTATGGACTTCTGTATGTTAATTTTGTATCCTGCGACCTTACTGTATTGGTTTATTGTTTCTAATAATCTTTTTGTAGAGTCCTTCGGGTTTTCGATGTATAGGATCATATCATCAGCAAAAAGTGATACCTTTACTTCTTCTTTTCCGATATGGATGCCTTTTATTTCTTTGTCTTGTCTGATTGCTCTGGCCAGAACTTCTAGCACCACGTTAAATAAGAGTGGAGAGAGTGGACAACCCTGTCTTGTTCCTGATTTAAGGTAGAAAGTCCTCAGTTTTATGCCGTTTAAAATGATGTTGGCTGATGGTTTATCATATATGGCCTTTATCATGTTGAGATATTTTCCTTCTATACCCATTTTGTTGAGAGTCTTAAACATAAAATTGTGTTGTATTTTATCAAAAGCCTTTTCTGCATCTATTGATAAGATCATGTGGTTTTTGTTCTTTGTTTTGTTGATATGGTGTATTACGTTAACCGTTTTGCGTATGTTGAACCATCCTTGAAATTCTGGGATGAATCCTACTTGATCATGATGTATTATTTTTTTAATATGTTGTTGTATTCGGTTTGCCAGTATTTTGTTTAGAATTTTAGCATCTGTATTCATTAGAGATACTGGTCTGTAGTTTTCTTTCTTTGTGCCATCCTTGCCAGGTTTTGGTATGAGGGTTATGTTGGCCTCATAAAATGTGTTTGAAAGTATTGCTTCTTCTTCAATTTTTTGGAAGACTTTGAGTAGAATAGGAACCAAGTCTTCTTTGAATGTTTGATAGAATTCACTAGTATAACCGTCTGGGCCTGGACTTTTATTTTTGGGGAGGTTTTTAATAGTTTTTTCTATTTCCTCCCTGCTGATTGGTCTGTTTAGGCTTTCTACTTCTTCATGACTCAGTCTAGGAAGGTTGTATTGTTCTAGGAATTTGTCCATTTCTTCTAGATTGTTGTATTTGGTGGCATATAATTTTTCATAGTATTCTACAATAATTCTTTGTATATCTATGATGTCTGTGGTGATCTCTCCTCTTTCATTTTGGATTTTATTTATTTGAGTCCTGTGCCTTTTTTCCTTGGTGAGTCTTGCCAAGGGTTTGTCAATTTTGTTGATCTTTTCAAAGAACCAGCTCCTTGTTTTATTGATTTTTTCTATAGTTTTTCTGTTCTCTATTTCATTTATTTCTGCTCTGATTTTTATTATCTCCTTTCTTCGGCTGTTTTTGGGTTGTCTTTGTTCTTCTTTATCTAGTTCCTTAAGGTGTGAAGTTAAGTGGTTTACTTCGGCTCTCTCTTGTTTGTTCATAGAGGCCTGAAGTGATATGAACTTTCCTCTTATTACTGCTTTTGCTGCATCCCAGAGATTCTGATATGTCTTATTTTCATTTTCATTTGTCTGTATATATCTTTTGATCTCTGCGCTTATTTCTTCTTTGACCCATTCATTTTTTAGAAGTATGTTGTTTAGTTTCCACATTTTTGTGGGTTTTTCCCCTCTTTTTTGCAGTTGAATTCTAGTTTCAAGGCTTTATGATCAGAAAATATGCTTGGTACAATTTCAATTTTTCTAAATTTGCTGATATTGTCTTTGTGGCCCACCATATGGTCAATTCTTGAGAATGTTCCATGTACACTAGAGAAAAATGTATACTCTGTCGCTTTGGGATGAAGTGTCCTGTAGATGTCTATCATATCCAGGTGTTCTAGTATTTTGTTTAAGGCCACTATCTCTTTATTGATTCTCTGTTTGGATGACCAATCTAGAGCTGTCAGCGGAGTATTGAGGTCTCCAAGTATGATTGTATTTTTGTTAGTTTTTGTTTTAAGGTCAATAAGTAGCTGTCTTATATATTGTGGTGCTCCTTGGTTTGGTGCATATATATTAAGGATTGTTATGTCTTCTTGATTCAGTGTCCCCTTAATCATTATGAAATGACCATTTTTGTCTCTGAGTACTTTTTCTGTCTTGTAGTCAGCATTATCAGATATGAGTATTGCTACACCTGCTTTTTTTTGGGTGTTGTTTGCTTGGAGTATTGTTTTCCAGCCTTTCACTTTGAATTTGTTTTTATCCTTGTTGCTTAGATGTGTTTCTTGTAGGCAGCATATAGTTGGATTTTCTTTTTTAATCCATTCTGCTACTCTGTGTCTTTTTAGTGGTAAGTTTAATCCATTTACATTTAGTGTAATTATTGACACTTGTGGGTTCCCTACTGCCATTTTATAAATTGCTTTCTGTTAGTTTTGTATCTAGTTTGATTCTTCTCTTTTGTTTTTCTATCATTTGTTTTTGTTTGTTTGTGTTCCATACTTCTTTCCTCTGTTGCTACCTTTTTTAAGTCAAATGTTTTTGTGGTGGTTTTTTCTAGGGTCGTTACCATTAAGTAATGAAAATGGTACCTACCATATTCATTGTAGTACCCTATCTTATAAGTATTTCTGCACTTCATCGTCCTTTGCTACAGTTAATCTCCATCCTCTCCCCCCTTTTTTTCCTTTGTTGTCACAGTTTAAGTTTGGTTTTATTGTGTTCTTGGTGGAGCTGTTACTTGTGGTGTTGTTTTCTTTTGTTCTTTGAATCTGGTTGGAAAACCCCCTTTAGTATTTCCTGGAGTGGGGGCTTTCTGTTGATAAATTCTCTCATCTTTTCTGAATTTGTGAATGTTTTTATATCTCCTTCATATTTGAAGGATAGCTTTGATGGGTATAGTATTCGTGGCTGAAAGTTCCTCTCTTTCAGGGCTTTAAATATTGGGGTCCACTCTCTTCTAGCTTGTAGAGTTTCTGTTGAGAAATCTGATGATAATCTAATAGGCCTTCCTTTATATGTTGTACTCTTCTTTTCCCTGGCTGCCTTGAGAATTTTTTCTTTGTCATTGGTTTGTGTCATCTTTATTATGATGTGCCTTGGAGTGGGTTTGTTGGGGTTAAGAAAACTCGGTGTTCTGTTTGCTTCTTGAATTTGAGGCTTTAGTTCTTTCCTCAGGCTTGGGAAGTTCTCGTCTATTATTTGTTTGAGTATATTCTCCATTCCATTTTCTTTCTCTTCTCCCTCTGATATACCTATTATTCTTATGTTATTCTTTCTGATGGAGTCAGACAATTCCTGTAGAGCTTTCTCGTTTTTTATTATTTTTGAGTCTCTTTCTTCTTCTCTCTGTTGTGCCTCAAGTTGTTTGTCTTCTATTTCACTAATCCTATCTTCAATCTGGGCTGTTCTGCTAGCTAAGCTTGTTACCTCGTTTTTCAGCTCGTGAATTGAGTTTTTCATTTCTGTTTGATTTGTTTTTATAGTTTCAATTTCCTTGGTAATATATTCTTTGTGTTCATTGAGTTGTTTTCTGATCTCCCTATATTGCCTTTCTGTGTTTTCTTGTATATCTCTGAGTATTTTTAAGATTTCTATTTTAAATTCTCTGTCATTTAGCTCCAAGGCTTCCAATATGTTAAATCTTTTCTCCATAGATTTTTTCACATCTATTTGTGTTACCTCTCTTTCTTTTGTATCCATAATATTCGATTTCCTCTTTCTTATTGGCATCTGAGGGTGGTCTTGTTAATAGCACTAATTAGAATTAATAAAGAGTAAAAAGTAAAAAAAAAAAAAAAAAGGTAAAACACCCCACAAAAAAAAAACAGTAATAATTTATTATTTCCCCCTTTTTTTCTTTCTTCTCTTTCCCTCCTCTCCCCTCCTCAGGGAAATATCGTGCCTATAATGGAGGGCCTGATTTGGGGTGAAGAGTTCAAGGGGCAAAAAAAGGGGAGTAGGGACCTATACTAAATGCAAAAAAAAAAAGAAAAAAAAAAGGAAGGAAATCTTAGACAAGCATAAGATGATTTGCTTGTTGAGTGATGGTCAACTAAGAGATATAATGAGAGGGATAAGAGGGAACCAGAAAAAAGGACAAAAAAAAGAATAATAAAGAAGAAAAAAATAAAAATGATAAGTAAAAATCTGTTGTATTAAGTGGAGCGAAGACTAAATACAATGGAGACCTTGGGTTGGGAGGACCCAAAATGCCACAAAAATAAACAAACAAGAAAAAAACAAAAACAAAAGAGACAAAGAAAAATAAAGCCAAAAAAAGCCTTGAGTCCCAAATTAACTAATTTGTTCGTGATTGAGGATTAAATGGGATGAAAGTAAAACAAGAAAAGAAAAAACAAATAGAAAGGAAAAAATAAGAAAAAGAGAAATACGAAGGAAGAAATAAAAAAGGAAGAGAAAAAAACAAGATAAAGCAAAACAAAATAAAACAAAAGAGGAGAGAGTGAGAGTTAAGTGTTTTGGAGTATAATCTTAAAGGAGGGTGAGGATGAAGAAGAGAAATAAAATGTAACACTTATGGGTAGTGTAGTTCAAGAAAAGGGAAACATAAGATGGGCAGAGAATAGAAGGACCGAGGTGGAGGAAATAAAGGCAATAAGATAGAAGAAACAAACAACAACAAAAGAAAAAAAAATTAGTGGAACAAGTTGTAAAGTCTGTGGATTTTTCTTGATTTTGAGATGTTAACTTCTTCCTTTTTCTTTTCTCTCCCTCTTCCTGGTCGGTGACTCTACCCCAGGCTCTGCCCCTGTGTCACACTTAGGTAGGGATTTGCAGTTGATGGGATTCTATGGTAATGTCATATAATTGGCTTTAGTCTTGCTGGTAGTCAAGGCTTGTTGGCGTTTGCAGGGTCCAACGATGAGAGAGTTTGCTTTCCTGGATTCTCTCTCCTAGTCCCCCCTTCCTGAATTAGCAGCCTGGTGATCCAGCTATAAGGCTGCAACTGCTTCTGCCTGGGGAGTAAGAGGCTCAAAGAGCTGGGAAACCCCCACTCTATCCCCACTCAGTGCAAGGCTTTGGGAAAGGCTCTGGCAGTCAGGGCCTCCAGTGTAATCAGGCGGGGGTGGGAGTCAATTGTTGTCAAGGTGACTGTTCAGCGCCTAGCATTCAGTTGGACCTCTCAACCCAGGTTTTCCACACTTTGTAGCCTGTTTCGGCTGGGAAGAAGAGGCACTAGTCTCTGCTTGCGACTAGTGTAGTATAGATCTTACTATCTGCCAAGTCCTTCTTGTTAGCGTTTATCCCTGAATATGGAGGCTCTATCAATCAGAAGTTGCCCCCGCCCCTTTAGCGAGAGGCACTAAAAAATATCACGCCTCTTGTCTTGGGTTGCTGAACTGAGAGAGATCTTATCAATTAGAACCGAGGGTGCGCAGATTTCACGGGTTAAGTTAATTTCAGTAATTGGGTTGCAGCTGTGCTCCCGAAGGTATTTCAGGCTGCCTGCGTGCGCCCCTCCCCCAACGCTTGATTGTTAGCTTGAATGGCTGGGTGAGGTGCCCTGCCCGCGGAGAGAATCTCCCAAGTAGGGAATACTGCACTGGGGCCTCTCCCGCTCCCCCCCGCTGCTGGCGGCTGGGGCACACCGGGCGCAGGATGATGGGACACCCTGGGTGTGCGGGCCAGCAGGGTGCTCTGGGTGCGTGGAATGCCCAGGGTACACGCGCGAATGGGGTGCTCTGGGCACCGGTGGCTGGCGACTCTCACTCGCAGTGCGCGGGCCGCTGGGAACGTTAGCGGTGCTCGCTCTGCAACCGGACCGGGCACGCCAGCGGCTGCTCGCCGCTCCGGAGTGTGGGCGGTACTCGCTCTGCAACCGAACCAGGAGCGCGCCTGCGGCTGCTCGCGGCGGCTGCTCGCGGCTGCTCGCGGCGGCTGCTCGCGGCTCCCGAGTTGGGCTGACTCACCACAGGCGCACTTCCTCGCAGCTTGAATGAACGTCCCTGCGGTAGCTTCCTCCACACCTTCGTCTCTCAGATTCAAATGATAACAGTCCTTTCGCTTTCAGTTTTTGTGGAACTCCGGAATGCTCCGAGGATAAATTTTCCTGTTTCTAGTTGATAAATTTGTTGTGATTTTGGGGAGATCTGTCGGACGCGCTGCTCACGGCGCCATTTCCGTGACGTCACTCTTGATTTAGTTTTGATAGCTTGCATGTTTCTAGGAATTCATCCAATGATATTATTTACAGGAATAAAAAAAAATCTTAAAATTTATGTAAAATTATGAAAGATCCCATATACCCCAGGTAATATCAGACAAGAAGAACAAAGCTGAAGTTATCATACTTCCTAATTTCAAAATATATTACAAAGCTATAGTAAACAAAATAGTATGTCACTAGCTTAAAAATAGACATATAGAACTATGAGACAGAAGAGAGAACCTAGAGATAAATTCATACATTTTCAGTCAACTGATTTTCAACAAGAGTGCCAAGAATACTCAATAGGGAAAGGATTGTCTCAATAGTAAAATGGTATTGGGAAACTAGACGACGACATGCAGAAGAATAAAAATTAACACTAATCTCACATAACATTAAAAAATCAACACAAATTGGATTAAAAACTTAAATATAATACATGAAACTCAATGAAAATACATGAAAAAGCTTTTTGACATAGTCTGGACAATGATTTTTGTATGTGACAACAAAAGCACATGCAACAAAAAGAAAAACAGACAATACTGCTATTGTTCACAGTGGCCAAGACATGGAAACAACCAAAATACCCTTCAATAAAGGATTGGATAAAGAAGATGTGGTACATATATACAATAGAATACTATTCAGCCATAAGAAATGATGACATAGTATCATTTATGACAACATGGATGGATCTTGATAACATTATGCTAAGTGAAATAAGTATATATATATATAAAAAAGCTAAGAACTGTATGATTCCATACATAAGTGGGACACAAAGTTGAGACTCATGGACATAGATAAGAGTGAAGTGGTTACCAGGAGTAGGGGAAGAGAAGAGAGGGAGGGGTAGGGAGGGGGAAGGGAAATAAAGAGAAACAAATACAAGGTGACAGAGTATGATTTGACTTCGGGTGATGGGTATGCAACATGATTGATTGTCTTAATGATGTGGAGATGTTTTCTTTAAATCTATGTACTCTGGTTGACCAATGTCACCCTGTTGAAATTAATTGTTTAAATAAAAATAAATAAATAATGGCCCTGACCAGTTGGCTCAGCAGTAGAGTGTCGGGCCAGCATTTGGAAGTCCTGTGTTTGATTCCCAGCCATGGCACACAGGAGAAGCGCCCTTCTGCTTCTCCACCCTTCCCTCTTTACTTTCTTTCTACCTCTTTCTTCCCCTCCTGAAGCCAAGGCTCTATTGAAGCAAAAGTTGGCTCAGATGGTGAGGATGGCTCCATGGCCTCCTCCTCAGGCATTAGAATAACTCCAGTTGCAACAGAGCAACGCCCCAGATGGGCAGAGCATTGGCACCTAGTGGGCGTGCCAGATGGATTCCAGTCAGTCAAATGTGGGAGTCTGTCTATCTGCCTTCCAGCTTCTCACTTCAGAAAAATACTACACACACACACACACACACACACACACACACATACACACAATTGTATCAAATTAAAAATCTGCTCAAAACAAAGGAAACAAAAAACAGAGTAGAGGCAGCTTATGGAATGGAAGAAAGTACTTGCAAGTCATATATCTGATAAGGAGTTTATATAAAAATGTATAAGAAATTCATACAACTTAATGGCAAAACCTGATTAAAAATGGGAAAAATATCTCAATAAACTATTCTCCAAAAAAGGCATATGAATGGCCAAAAGTATATGAAAAGGTATGCAATATAACTAATCATCAGGAAAATGTAGATCAAAACCATAATGGGACATCACCTTACACCTGTGAGAATGGCTATTATCAGCAAGACAATGGCCAGGATGTTGAGAAAAAGAAACCCTTGTATATTCTTGGTGAGAATGTAAATTATTACAGCCTTTGTGGAAACAGTATGCAGATCCCTTAAAAAGCTAAAATCACCGTATTATTGATTATGTTCCCTATGTTGTACTTTTCATCTCTGTAACTCTTTTTATAACATAATTTGTACTTCTTAATCCTTTAATGCCATATGATCCAGCAACCCTACTTTTGGGTATCTATCCAAAGGAAATGAAATCAAGATCTCAAAGAAATACCTGTACTTCCATGTTCATTGCACCATTATTCACAATAGCCAATATATGGAAACAACCTAAATGTGTGTTAATAGATGGGTAGAGAAAATAAGGTATATCAATGGAATATCATTCAATCATGACAGAGAAGGAAGTCCTGCAGTTTGTGAAAAGATGGATGAAGCTGGAGGACATATGGTAAGCAAAATAACAGATGCAGAAAGACAAATATTGCATGATCTTAGATGTGGATTCTTAAATAGTCAAACTCATATAAATAGTACAACAGTGGTTACCAGGATCTGGGGGTAGGGAGAGAGGGAAATGGGTGATGTTGTTTAAGGGGCACAATTTTTCTCTGTGAAGTAAGATGAATAAGTTCTTAAGAACCAGTATACAGCAATGTAACCATAGCTGACAATGCCATATTTTGTATTTGAAATTTGCTAAGAGGGTAGGTCTTGTGTATTCTCACCACAAAAAAAGTGGGGGGAGGAAAATGGTAAGTGTGCAAGGTGTTTTTTGGTGACTATTTCACACTGCATATGTATGTATATTAGGTCATTTAAGATTGTATGCCATAAATATGCACAATTTTTTTTTTGTCAGTTGTGCCCAGAGAAAGTTGGGAAAATACTGCAATATTATTTCTCAAATACAAGTGTTACTTTTTTTAAAATATGAGATGCTCCTTTTTTTCTTTTTTTTTAATTTTATTTATTCATTTTAGAGAGGAGAGAGAAATGGAGAGAGAGAGACAGAGAGGGAGAGAGAGAGGAGAGAGAGACAGAGAGAGAAGGTGGGGAGGAGCTGGAAGCATCAACTCCCATATGTGCCTTGACCAGGCAAGCCCAGGGTTTCGAACCGGCGACCTCAGCATTTCCAGGTCAACGCTTTATCCACTGCGCCACCACAGGTCAGGCTACAAGTGTTACTTTTATTGAGACAAAATCCAAATAAGAAAATCAACTATTTTAAAATGTGTACAATTTAGTGTCATTTAGTACATTCACAATGTTGGGTAACTCTCTCTCTATATATATCTATATATGTAGATACACATTTTTAAAAATATTTATGTTAGATATATATGTGTGTGTGTGTGTGTGTGATAATCTGTTCAAAGAGATACATTATTGTCAAGAAGACAACGTGAGGAGTCTTATCAGCAATTTGTGTTTTATGTCCTTGCTTCTAAACTTGAGTTATCACCTTGTTTTAGGTTATAACCTCTAACTTTTAACCTCTAATTTGAAAAATGAATAAAAAAAGTAGGCTCTGCAGTCATATTAGCTAGGACCTAGTCCCCATTCATTGCTCACTAGTCCTGTAACCTCAGGCAGTTGCTATATCTCTTTGAGCTTGTTTCATTACTTGTAAAAATAAGATGTAATAGTATTTATCTCATAGAATGCCATAAGGATTAAATGAGCTGATAGGAGTTAACTTTCATAGAGTAAAGTGTTCAATAATCATGATGTAGTATCACTGTGATGCACATTATTATAACATTCAGCACCAGCATCTGAAATGACATGTGAATTTTTTGTTGTTGTTGTTTCCATTTTCTTTGAATCACACATAAGGCCTGTTGAGCAGTGACATGGACTATATGACCTGGGGTCATTTTTTTTTTTTTTTTTGGTTTTACGAAAAGAGGTGCTGCCAAAGCAGGAAACATTTCTAAAATTTAATTTAGTTGGATCGCTGAATATTTTCAGTCTCTTAAACAATTTTGCGAGTCCTGAATTTGGAGGAAAGAAAAAAAATTGTTTCTGCGAGAGTTTCTACTAGTGTCTTGTTGTAGAGCACTTCACTGACCTCTTCACCTTTGCCATGGCTTTTAGATGATATCACTGGAACTTCAGAAGCGGTTGAAACTAGGCTCCATTGAGTGTGTTGTGCTGCAAACCCCTCAGAGACCATTTGAGGAAGCCTTGTTCATTATTTCTGCTCAGCATGATGTCATTATGAAAAACCATATCTGTGATGGAAGTGTTTCCAGGGCTTTGAAAGAAAGTGTCAAGTAAGATGACAAGTCTTTCTGTACGGTGCTTCCCATCATTCTCCTTAAGAATTGTTTTATTTGGCCAGATACTATGCTTTGTAGTTTCTGGGTGTGCTAGAATTTCTCTGGCAATTTAACCCATTTGTGGGTTTTAATGGCCCTTGGTTTACAAGGCCACCTGTTCCTTTTGTTTTCTTTTATTCAAATACAATTTTTATAAGGGTAAGAGGAATTTTATTATAGTTCATTTAAATGGCCCCAGAGAAATAAATGTATAATTGAACACAGTCTAACTCTTGGTCCCATTTCAACTACCAACGTGAAATATTACGAGGAATTTGAAATAGGCCACTTTCATCTGTGCATGTGGCTATAATCAGATAAGTAAACAGATATTTTGTTTATGAAAAATACCTAAGTAGTGCATTTTGTGAACAAAGATCCTTTTCAAAATGCAATAAAATAGGTAGAACTGAGGCTTAGAAGCAGACTGAAACATGAAGAGCACTGGAAGCAGTTGGGACCTGATTTTACTTCTGTAGCCCTCACTAACTCACTGTGTGCCTTTGCCAAGGCTCTCTGCCTTTCTGGGCCTCAATTTCATTATTTATACAAAGACAGGGTTGGACCAGATGAACTCTAAAATCCATCTAGTTATAAATGTCTGTGCTCCAATAACTCCATATAGGAAAAAAAAATAGAAGACACAATTTTGTTAGATTAGGGTGACTAGAAAAGTTAAGGATGAATGCTCAAGAGAAACTGAATTGCCTCTGTTTGTGATTTTGTATAAATTAGCTTAGAATGACTATTTGTGTTGGCAAGTATCAATAAATACATGAGCTTGTGCCTTCAGCTAATACAAGTTCTCAAATCACATCTTATTCTTTACTTTCATACTGTTTCATCTAATTGAAAAAAAAAATCCCCAAATACTTAAGCTGTATTGTATAATTTTTAATTTTTAAAAAAATATAGCAACCCTCAGGGTCAAGCATGAATTATTCTTCCCACTTCTATACCTGAGATGAGAAATGTGGGGCTCTGGAAAGTTAAGCGACTTGTTCACAACTGCATGTCTAAGTGATGCAGCTGGAACTGCATCCCAAGTCTCCTGTCTCAAGGACCAGTTCCTCTTCTACGCCATGTATTAAACTTTATGTAAAAATGATTTTATTGAGTAATTGCTTTGTACCTGGTATTGAAAAAAGCCTTTATTTGTTAGCTCACCACTCTCTTTATTCTCCAGACAGGGTAAATGTCAAGATCAAATACCTCTTAGAAGGTAGAGCTGAGATCAAATGCCATGTTTATCTAACTAACTCTGTTCTGTTAACCAATATGCCTTTAATTATTACTATGTTTGTTAATCTGGTTGTTTTGCTAAGGAACCTCTTTCAAAGGTTGCTTTAACGAGTACATGATAGTGAAGGCACTGGAGGTAGGAGCTAAGAAGGCCAGGTCTTGCTAAGGCGAAATATTCTTATCTCCAAACTGCACAGCTGTAGTCTTTGCTGTTGCCATCTCTTACCCATGAGGTGTCCTCTGAAGTCATGCAGTGAAGCTTTAGAAAAAAATGTTCTGTTCTATCTGCCTGCAATATTCTTATATCAGATGGCCTTGTCTTTTCTCTTTACTCAAGCCTCTGTTCAACCATCCCTGCCTCAGAGGGACCTTATCCAATATAGCATCTCCATCTTTCTAATTCCATATTTCACCCTTTCTTTCTCCTTAGCACTAGTCACCACTAAAGAGACTAAATATCTACTTATTTATTTGTCATCTATCTTCCTACATTAGACTGTAAGGCCCATGTGGGCAGAAATTTTGTCTAGATTTGTTCAATGATATATGCATAGCTCCCAGAACAGTGTTAGGGCCATGGTATCTACTCTGCAAATATGTGTTTAGTGAATGAAAAGAAGGATAGAGAGGGTAGTAGTGGCTATTATACATAAAGAATAAGGATTTAAGCATGAACATGGACAAAGGCCACTAGAAATTCTGGCCAGCATCAAGAAACCAAAGGTTGGACTGGTTTGTCTAGCTAGGAAAATCAAAATGTGTTGAAAGAAATTAGCTATAATTATATGACCAGTAAAATCATCTAGCTTTAGGTTTTTAAGTAAATAGATCTTCCTATTTTAATTTCAGCCATCAATCCTGGGATCTTATAGCTTGCTTAGATCTTTAGAGCTCATCCAGTCTACTTTATCATCAGAAGAATGAGGCTTGGATCTTGGACAGGGGGAGTAACTTGTCTAAGATCAAGCATGGCTACTTACCTGACAAGATCAAATGGAAGCCTGAAAACCTGAAAAATTTTGCCCTAGGAGGGAATTTTTATGAAATGATGATGGACTGGATAGTTATTAGTCAGCAAATGGCAATCTAGTAATATGCCAATATCTTTTGATTTTTATGACTGTTTTACTATAACTAACCTATATTGGAAGACCAGGGATAGAATGCAATACTGTGTTTTTTAAAATATATATATACATTTTGTCATTCAGATGACCAAAGCAATTTTTTAAGTGATAGAAACAATAAAGGTGTTTTATGTTAATGAGGTGACTTTTTTTTTTATTAAATGAGAGGCATAAAGGCAGGGACAGACTCCCACATGCACCCTGAATAGAATCCACATGGCAAGACCCTACCAGGTGTTGCTCTGCCCATCTGTGCTGCTGCTCCATTGCTTGGCAACTGAGCTATTTTAGCTCCTGAGGCAGAGGCCATGGAGCCACCCTCAGTGCTCAAGACCAACTTTGCTCAAACCATTTGAGCTATGGCTGTGGGAGGAGAAAAGAGAGATTGAGAGAGCAAGAGAGGGAAGGGGGTGGAAAAGCAGATAGTCATTGATACCCTGACTGGGTATAGAATCTGGACCTTCCACATATCAGGCTGAAGCTCTACCACTGAGCAAACTGACCAGGAGCAATGAGGTGACTTTTTTGTGACAGAGACAGAGAGGGTCAGAGAGAGAGAGACAGATAGAGACAGACAGACAGGAAGAGAGAGATGAGAAGTATCAATTCTTCATGGTGGTGGCACCTTAGTTGTTCATTGATTGCTTTCTCATATGTGCCTTGACAGGGGGGCTACAGAAGACTGAGTGACCCCTTGCTCAAGCCAGTGACCTTTGGCTCAAGCTGGTGAGCCTTGCTCAAACCAGATGAGCCTGCGTTCAAGCTGGTGACCTCAGGGTCTCGAACCTGGGTCCTCTGCATCCCAGTTTGATGCTCTATCCACTGCGTCACTTCCTGGTCAGGCACGAGGTGACTTTTGAAAAGCACCTAAGTATGGAGACTGGTTGCCATGGGAACCAACTATGTGATTAGATCTCTTCCTTTGACATCTAGGGAAGGGAGAGGATCTGAAGGTTGAGTCTGTCTACCAATGGCCAATGATTTAATCAATCATGCATATGTGATGAAGCCTCCATAAAAGACCTAAAGGGATGGGATTTGGAGAGCTTTCAGGTAGGTGAACGAGTAGAGATTTGAAGAGATTGGTGCCCCTAGAGAGGTTATGGAAGCTCTGTGCCCTTTGCATCTCTTCCATTTGGACGTATCTTTATAACATCCTTCAATAAACTGTTAAATGTAAGAAAATGTTTCTCTGAGTTCTGTGAGCCACTCTAGCAAAGGGACTGACCCCTTAACCTGTGGGATCTGCACTGTCTCTAGGTAGATAGTATCAGAATTGAGTGAAATTCTAGAACACTCAGCTAATGTCGTAGAGAATTGTTTGGTGTGGGAAAAAACCTTCACACATTTAGTGACCAGAAGTGTTTTGTGTGAATAGCAAAGAGTCTGGTTGAAAACTAAATCTTAACATAGCAACCTACAAATTGTGCCACAAATATTTTCAAGAATAAAATTTCAGTAAAACTTTAGGAATTTTCTGGTTCTATGGAACACCTGGAGTCTTTTAAAAATTACTGATGCCTGGGTCCCACTTCTAGAGATACAACTTTAATTGTGATGTTAGTGTGCAGACTGGGTCAAGAATCAGGAGCTTGGAGGTCAGGAGTATGGATTTAGGAAGAAGACAAAGTAGTCTCTCACAAATTATCTCTCTCTCACTTATTAGCAGGTATGACTTTGGGTAAGTTCATCTTTCTGAGTCTCAACTTCCCCATTTGTAAAAGGAAGGTAATTGATCTGATAGGAGTTTGGCAGAGGTTAAATGAGATAAGGTCCATAAAGCATATAGCATGTAGCCTAACCCACATAAGCATTCCATTAATGATAACCTCTATTATCATTGTTATTATATTACTATCATATTAAATAATAGTTCATTATTATGCTGAATAGTTATTCCCCCCCTCTATACTTAAAAATGGTGACTTTAAGAATGTAGCCTGACCAGGCAGTGGCACAGTGGATAGAGCGTTGGACTGGGATGCCAAGGACCTAGGTTCGAGACCCCGAGGTCGCCAGCTTGAGCACGAGCTCATCTGGCTTGAGCAAAATAAAAAAAATGCTCACCAGCTTGGACCTAAGGTCGCTGGCTCAAGCAAGGGGTTACTTGGTCTGCTGAAGGCCCGCGGTCAAGGCACATATGAGAAAGCAATCAATGAACAACTAAGGTGTCGCAACGAAAAACTGATGATTGATGCTTCTCATCTCTCTCCATTCCTGTCTGTCTGTCCCTATCTATCCCTCTCTCTGACTCTCTCTCTCTCTGTCCCTGTAAAGAAAAAAAAATTTAAAAAAAGAATGTATAAGGCCTGACCAGGCAGTGGTGCAGTGGATAGAGCATTGGACTGGGATGTGGAGGACCCAGGTTCGAGACGCCGAGGTCACCAGCTTGAGTGCGGGTTCATCTGGTTTGAGCAAAGCTCATCAGCTTGGACCCTAGGTCACTGGCTCGAGCAAGGGGTTACTTGGCCTGCTGTAGCCCCACGATCAAGGCACATATAAGAAAGCAATCAATGAACAACTAAGGTGTTGCAACGAAAAATTAATGACTGATGCTTCTAATCTCTCTGCATTTCTGTCTGTCTGTCCCTGTCTATCCCTCTCTCTGACTCTCTCTCTGTCTCTGTAAAAAAAAAAAGAATGTATAAGGATTAATTGAATGGTATAAATTGAAGCTATGGGACTATCTTGATGGTGACCTGTATAAAATGGATGAAGACTGACTGCAAAGTGAGATATTTGAAACAGGCCTGCCAGGCATGTTCAGTGCAGACCTGGTATCTATTTTGTGACGTGGTAGCTGAGGAAGTCTGGAACTCACCATGGCCCACCCAAAACCCAAAGAAGGAATCAAGACTGAGAACAATGATCATATTAATTTGAAGATCACGTTAATTTGAAGGTTGTGGCACAGGAGGATTCTGTGGTGCAGTTTAAGATTAAGAGGCATATACCACTTAGTACACTAATAAAAAAGACTGTTGTGAACTACAGGTTGGTCAATGAGGCAGATAGATTCCAATTTGACTGACAGCCAAACAATGAAACAGACACACCTGTACAACTGAAACTAGAGGTTGAAGGTACAATTAATGGGTTCCAGCAGCAACAGGAGGTGTCTACTAAACAGGGAACCTGCTACTTTATTCTAAAACACTTCCTCCACACCAACAAGACATTGTCAATTAAAAAACTATAGTTTGGTCCCACGATATCCTACTGCAGTATAATTTTCTCTATTCTTTCATTTTCCCCTTCCCCATTCCTTTATTGTACACAAAGTAACTGATATATGTGTGGAAGCATTTGCATTTTTTAAAAATTAAATGGCCAATGGTTTACCCTCTTTCTCCATTTATGGCATTCTCATTCAGTTCTTTATATTCCAAGAAGTTATTCTGTTCTCACTGTTTAACAACAACAAAAAAAGAGCAATATAAAAAATCTTTGCATACCTTGTTTGATTGAAAATTTTTAATGTTTTTCATTTATTATTATAAAAGCTACGACAATTTTATAAGTATTTTGTATGTAGCTGTTACATGTATGGCAATCTGTCTTATTATTATTATTATTAATTATTATTATTTTTTATTTTTCTGAAGTGAGAAGCGGGAAGGCAAAGAGACAGACTCCCACATGTGCCCAATTGGAATCCACCTAGCATGCCCACAAGGGGGCTATGCTCTTCCCATCTGGGTTGTTGCTCTGTTGCATCTGGCGCCATTCTAGCGCCTGAGGCAGAGGCCACAGAGCCATCCTCAGCGCCTGGGCCAACTTTGCTCCAGTGGAGCCTTGGCTGCAGGAGGGGAAGAGAGAGATAAAGAGGAAGGAGAGGAGGAAGGGTGGAGAAGCAAGTGGGTGCTTCTCCTGTGTGCCCTGGCTGGGAATCAAACCCAAGACTTGTACACACTGAGTCGATGCTCTCCTGCTGAGCCAACTGGCCAAGGCCGGCAATCTGTCTTTCAGTAGGGATAAATTACCGTAAATGAAATGAATCCTAGATAGTTTTTTCTTCAAGTCAAGCATCTTGTTGTCTAAATAAACTTCTTGTTAAAAAATTTTTAAAAACAAGCCTTCTATTTAGTAATGTTATAGAAATCAGAACTCTAAATTCTTTAGGGAGGACATTCGTACATTGCTTCCTGTGTTACATTCCACACTGATTTAAAGTGAGGCAGTGATGAATGTTCAGATTGCCTCTGGCCAGAGTTGGGGCAGCTCCACAGTCAGAACCAGGCTACTGAGAAGCAGCTGGGCACTGGCAGCCTGGAGCATGGAGTAAAGGAGCAGTTGCATCATTGTGGGGTAGGTAGGTTAAAGTCAGACATAATGTGAGGAGGGATTTTGACAAATTCCTCTGTTTTCTCCTTTCTCTCTTGTGGATGCTTTTAGAATATGAAAAAGGGAACAACAGCAGAACCACTTTCTGCATGATAAAAAGCAGTCATTTGACCATCAGCAACCCAAATATTCTACCGATGAGAAGCCTGTTTTGCTTTGGAGCAAGAGGACATTTAGATAATTGACCTCCTTTTTTATTATGGTAGCTTCAGACTCAAGAGCCCTGTAAAATGTGGAGAAAAGCATTTTAGAATGTGCAATGACACACTTTAAAATGTGCATTTTAACTGGAGGTAATAATCTTAAATGTGAAAAGAAAGCAATGCCATACTTATTTGTGTTTGGTAAAGAAAGCACTCACCTAGATATCAAAAAGTTGGAGTTGGCTAATGAAGAGTGAGAAGCAATACAGGATGTCTGTATATACCTTTGTTTAGGGCATATATATATATATATATATATATATATATATATATATATATAATACCTGTATTTTAAAAATAAATTTTACTTAACTTCTGCTTGTGTTTTTCTTAAAGAACACAATGGAGCAGAATAAAATTCTAAATGAGAGAGTATATCATCCTAGTTTAGAAAAACAGATCCTTTATATATATATATATATATATATATATATATATATATATATATATATATGTCAAATACGTGTATTTTAAAAATAAATTTCACTTAACTTCTGCTTGTGTTTTTTTTAAAGAACACAATGGAGCAGAATCAAATTGTAAATGAGAGAGTGTATCATTCTAGTTTAGAAAATAGTTTCCATTAAAATGACTTGAAATTCATTGAGCAAATCATGCTTATTATGATATTAGATTTCTGCCTGCAGAAATATTGGAAGAATAGTCCTTCCTCGTCTGATGAAACCAATTTTCCTAACAGCATCTCCCATAATTTTTCATAATTATTATTCAAAATGTACAAACATACACACATTGCTGGCAGTAAGTCTTAAGCAGAATGGAAATGAGCTTATACATCTTCCATGTGGGTGATCACATAGTTTTCAAATGCCTTTGTGGAACTGAGACAGAAAATTTTGTGGTACTCTTTTACCAGAGATAAGAACGAAAGTTAATTAAGACCTTACACACTACTTTGGGGAATATTATAAAGCACAAGAAGCCTTTAATTGAATTTTGCTTCTTTTTTTACAAATAGTCATTTCCACTTCCATATTCAGGTGATCATTTCTTCAGTTTCTTTCAAAGCATTGCTTGTTTGATCTTAGTTAAAAATGACAAATGGCAAACAGTCTTTATGTGTCAAATAAAATAAAAATGCTCGGAGAAGTTGACAGACTTTTTTTTTTTTTTTTTTTTTTTTTTTTTTTTTTTAGTAAACTCTTCTAATTTTGCATTAGTCATTTATATTAAACACAGCTACCAATGGCTGCACCGTAAATTGTTAGCAATATCCCATGGGACATTTAACCCATCTGTTGGTTTGAACATTTTCAATTATAAACCACTTAATGCCCACATCCCTCTGCCTCTATCTCCCTCAGTTCAGCTGCAGGATAAATATCTTCCCTTATATGGTATTGATGGAACTCTGCAAGTTTGAGTTAATTTCAGCATGTTCAGTACTATAACTAACTCCTGTCATTTTCCAACACCCAGAAGACTACCTTACTTAGGCACAATCACTCTGCAGCCCACTCAGTAACATGAGTAATGATCTTTAAGTGAACCATATCACGACTGTAAGGTGTTTGGGTAATTTAGACAAGAAAATTGGAACAAATGTACATTTCTCTAAAAACAATGTCACTCTGATTTTCTGCTTAGTGGGACTACACAATCTGTTAATGCAAAAATCATCTCAGAGGGCTAGAAACTATTTTTATTTCCCACCGAGCCAGGTAGGGTGCATGCCCGTGTGATAATGTGGTGTGTGTCTCTCCAGAGATTAGAATGGTAGACCAGCAGTTTGTTTTTAGACTCATGAATAAGAAATACTGGACAGAGGAGCAAACATGATGTCTTTATACTGTTTCTTAGTGCCACAACACATTTCTGAGATGACTGTTTCTAGCCCCAAATGACTTCTGGAATTAAAAAAAAAAAAAACATTTAGAAAGAAGGATATTTGTCCTGCTATATTGATTGACAGCCTACTCAGCACCTCTGTGATAAAAGGAGGGAAACCAGGGTTGGATTTTTCCCCCTTTACACTGAGTCATTCTAAAATAAAAAACTCAACTCCCAAATAAAGACCCAGTAACAGAGGTAGAAGATCTTAATTAGTGTGGCAGGGGCGGAGAGCAAACATTAGATATTTTCTAATTGCACTTATATCTCAAAGATTTAAATTTTTCTAGTCAGAAGCTAGAAAGACTATTGGGTGACATCTTAGGGAAAGAAGCCAATGTAGGTTTTGGGGGGCTGTTACAGAGTCCCTATAATATATATGAGCTGGAGAAATTGCTAGAAACCATCCCTGTTAGGATTTGAAAACTATTACCATTTTCTGTATCTACTATCTCCTTCATTCCTCATAAGAATCTTAGGAAGTGAACTGCACCAGTGGCAGTGACTCCATTTTATATAGGACAAAACTGAGGCCCAGAGAATTTACTCAAAGTCATACAGCTAGTTTGTGGTCATAGCAGGACTGCTCTCATTTTCACTTCTTCTATGGGTTATATCTATTAACACAAAATAACTTGTGTGTACCTCCATTTGTTTTTAAATTTTTGACCAAGAAGAATGAAGAAATTTAGTTCACTTGTATTATCTCATTCCTCTCCCCCCTCACTCCAATCTTTATTTCTTTATCAGTGTGTAGTAAGCAGTAATATTTTCAGACTTGCCTGTCTGAGCTCCAGTTTTCTCATCTGTAAGGAGACAATTGGGTCAGATGCTTTCAAAGTTTCCTTTCAGCTCTTACTTGTATGATTCATTAAGAGTCAATGGGCATAGTCTCTGAATCATTAATACACTATCTAGTTGCTTTTTCTATATAGTTATTGCAGTGGAAATACTACTGCTGTCTGAATATGAATCAGTAAAGAGTTAATACTTAAACTTGGACCTCATGGTAGCAATTGTGACCTGTGCAAGGAAGAATTTTAAGGTTTCTTTGCCTAATGACCTGCATAAACACAAGTGATCTAGAAAACCGCTGCTCATGCTGCATTTTTTTTTTTTTTTGCTTAGTCTTTTTTTTTTTTTTTTTGTATTTTTCTGAAGCTGGAAACGGGGAGAGACAGTCAGACAGACTCCCGCATGCGCCCGACCGGGATTCACCCGGCATGCCCATCAGGGGCGACACTCTGCCCACCAGGGGGCGATGCTCTGCCCCTCCGGGGCGTCGCTCTGCCGCGACCAGAGTCACTCTAGCGCCTGGGGCAGAGGCTAAGGAGCCATCCCCAGTGCCCGGGCCATCTCTGCTCCAATGGAGCCTCGGCTGCGGGAGAGGAAGAGAGAGACAGAGAGGAAGGGGGGGGTGGAGAAGCAAATGGGCGCTTCTCCTATGTGCCCTGGCCGGGAATCGAACCCGGGTCCCCCGCACGCCAGGCCGACGCTCTACCGCTGAGCCAACTGGCCAGGGCATCATGCTGCATTTTGACTGGAATGCCCCATCTCCAGTGATGCTAAGTGATCGTGATAATCCCTGAAGGAAAAATGAAAGCAGATTTTTCCCTTCGATCCATAATTGGCCTGTCACTGAATCTCAGAGACTATGCACATCAAGTTTCTCTCTACTGGTAATAAACACTGCATATGTCATTTTATCAGGCCATGATTAGGCTGATGTGCCCTTTTTTTTTCTAGTATTATTTTAGTCATCTTCACTTTCAAACTTCTGTTTCAGGGGACAATTCAGACAGATTGCATTGTGCCTGGGCTGAGTTAACAAAGATTTGTTGTCCTTTTCAGAAGCTGGACAGGAAAAAACTACATTTATTAGCCATTTGTATGCTTGATAGAGAACAGAAAAGCCTTTGGCTAATAGCTACATCACACATGGATACTGTGGCAGGGTAGAAAAAGGACAAGTTTAGTCAGACTGTCCTGGATGAAAATCCCAGCTCTGCAATTTACAAGGTTTGTGACCTTGGGCAAGCTATTCAACCTCTCTTAGCTGTAATTATCTCAAATGTAAAATCAGCTATTTTCAACTGATGTATTGCAAAAATTTTAAAAATATGCAATACCTAACTATTTAGTTAGGAGCTCTGAGCTCTATCCTCTTAAATTGTCAATTAAAAAAATGACAACCACCAACACAACAATAGCCATCTAGTATGAATGCATCAAAATTACACCTTTTTTGTCATATCAGCAAAAAATATAATTTTTTGGTGTGCTGCAGAATTTACTAATTCATTTGTGTGCCATGAGATGAAAAAGGTGGAAAATCGCTGTGTAAAATGAATATGCTTATACCAATTTAAGGAAATTTATGAAGAGTTACTAACACAGTAGTACCTGCTATGAAATAGTGCTCAATAAGAGGGAGATATTTTTTAATTTTTTTCATTGATTTGAGAGAGAAAGAGAGAGAGAGAGAGAGAGAGAGAGAGAGAGAAGCATCAACTCATTATTTTACTTAACTATTTTGTTGTGTACTCAATTATTGTTTCTCATATGTGCTCTAACTAGGGGTCAAACCCGTGACCTTTGGTGTGCTGGGTTGATGCTTTCTTATTGATTTTATAGGAAGGGAGAAAGAGAGAGGAAAACATAGATTTGTTGTTCCACTTATTTATGCATTTATTGGTTGATTCTTGTGCTCTGATCTTGGATTGAACCTGCAACCTTGGCATGTCAGGATGATGCTCTAACCAACTGAACTACCACATGGCCTCACCAACATCTTCTAATTACAGGGCCAGTGCTTGTTAGCAGTATCTATCTACCTTATTATTCATAACTTTTATTTTTCCAGGATTAAGAAAATTTGTGAGTTTCTAAAGACTTGTCTGAGTAGTATTCCAACACACAATACAATATACAGATGATATATTATAGAATTGTACACCTGAAACCTATATAACTTTATTAATGTCACCCCAATAAATTCAATTTTAAAAAGACTTGTTAATGACTCCTTTGCTCTATTAGATTCCTTTTGTAAGTAGCCAAGTAGGATGATATTATTTGTTCATTCATCCAATAATTTTGAGTAGAAGAGTGGAGATTTTACAGAAAAGCATGGGTTGGAGGGGCTCTGCAATGCCATAGCCTCTGTTAAGAGCCTTTATTCCATATTTGTCATGAGAGTCTATAGATACTTCTAGGATAGTCCACTGTATTATATACCATACTGAGGCATCTGCCATCTATTTTTTGCTAAGTTCACTCTCACCAAAGAGGAAAAATAACATACTTTTTCTCTTTCTAACCTGCTATCCAATATTCATGTTCTTCATTAACCAAGCACACTTTTCTTGCCACTAGGAGTAAGGAAAGGGTTCTTTTGAAGTACATGGGGAGGTCCCCAACTTTGGGCTTCACATTGGCTCATTTTTACTAGTTGTTCTGTTTCCTGGGAGCATGAAAACAGGCGGTTCTTACCTACTGATTCTACATCTGTTCTGACCATCGCTAACACTGGCATACTCTGCAGCATGGACCTTACACTACTTTCCACGGTCATTTGGTGAGTCAGCTACAAGCTCCACATTAGAACTCAGAATTCCTGAGAATTGATCTTGCACTCACTTCATTACTATAAGTGATGGCAGCTGGGAATAACAAGATTCATTGGAAGACTCTTGACGCTGAGCTTCCAGACCCTGTAGGTTAAAAAACAACAACACACACACACACAAAAAGACCATTGGATTAACTAGATTTACTAAGATACAAAGTGGTAGTTATTTTTCTGCGTTGAACTCAGAAATACTTTATTTGGTATCAATACCTCCTAAAGTCCAATGCTTCTAAAAGCCTGCCTCCCAGAATATCTAGGCATTCTGAATTATTTTTAACCAGTTGGACAAATTACTGTTCAAAGAGGTTTATTCCAGTTTTTTTTTCTATATTTCAAGTGCTGTGGTCATCAAAAATATAAAGACCACACCATCTCCCTCTGTCTCTGTCTCTGTCTCTGTCTCTCTCTCTCTCTCACACACACACACACACACACACACACACACACACACACACACGTCATAAACACGTCTCTTATTTTTTGGAGTCCCTGCTCCATTTGTCCTGGGAAGTGAGGGAATTTTGTCTGTACAAACATGGGACAGGTTTATTAGGTCAGAATTTATGAGGCTGTAAAAGGCAACATGACGCTTCTTGATTAGAGGCAAAGAAAATGCCTTGATTCCCAGGTCTGTATAAAAACCTTTTCAAGATTTCTTGAGGGTAGAATTGAATGTGTCCTGATGGCTTAGTGCCACTCCTGGTTAAAACAGGAATGAAAAGAAGTATTTGTCGGATGAAGACAAGATACTACTATATTTTCACATGCAGTGGCTAGAAATTTCTTAGGCAGAAACTATATAAAGACAGGAGTTAAAAATGTCATCCTATCTCTTCTAGTTAATGATCATTTGTGAAGGAAGAGGTGGGTGGGGATGGACAGCGAGGGATCAGTATGAGAATTACAAAGAATGTGTAGCTTAGAGGTAGAGAAAATTGGATTTGAGGAGAGCAGGAAACACAGCTGTGTGGTATTTCTGCAGCACCATTGTTATAATCTATAAACAATCTTAATAGTAATCACTTCATAGTATTGATGTGAGAATTTAATATAACATATGTAAAACACCCCGGCATAATCTCTGTCACACAATAGAAGCTGAATAAATGGTATCTGGTATTACGATCTGGGCTCCATTATGACTTTTCCCCACCCCACACTACAATGGAGCAGTGTGAATGAATGGCAAAGGGACTGGAGAAGAGCCTGGCACAGAGCCCTCAAGATCAGGGGTCTCGTGGGTTCTGACGTCAAACTGACTATGACTCAAAACTGACCTAGTTTTTGAGTCATAGCTATGCCACTTTTTATCCGCTTCATTTTGGACGAATTTATCTAACTTTCTGTGCTTCAACTTACTCAGCTGTATAATGAGGCTATCAGGATCCAACTCAGAGGGTTGTTTGAGGATTTAAAAAGTCAGTACATATTCTTAGAAAAGTATAGGGCACTAAACATTCAAAAAGTATTAAGTATTATTTTATTGTTATAGAATCTAAATAATCATTCATTATTTGTATCTCAAATATCATTTTTACATACATATAAAGCATTTAAAAGTGTCTGGTATGTAGTGGGCACTTGATAAATATTATTTGCTTTTTTTCTTACATATGTATCTCTTTTTTGGTGCAAAAAGAATAAGTTGTACTTTTATCTTTTTTAATTGAAATGTTAACTGGTTTTACTTATTGAGGGCTTATTGTACAACAGGCACTGAGTTAAATGAGCACAACTCTTTGAAGCAGTTATTATCATTCTCAGTTTAGATGAAGAAATCATGCATATGTGTGCCCATGGTCTTTATTTGGTTTCAATATCACAGCTTGTCCTTTTCCTCCTAGTTGGTTTGTGACATCTGGTATGTGGCAGAGTTAGGACTAAAACCTGAGTTTGTTGGACTTCAAACCTCATATTCATTATAATGCATTACTTAGTACCTGTTCATTGAATGGGACAACATATAGGATTAGCCAAGGTTGGATCATACTTTTAAGTGGAATGGAATTATTCTCTGAATGTCAAGAATTGCCTTTCATGTTCTGTCAGTTGACAATAATCAAAAGAGTAAAATAAGCAATCTCCAGGTTGAGTCCCTGGCATGGTGGCACAATGCTTCTTACCAAGGATCCTTGATACACACCTGGGTAAAGAGTAGGTTTGTAAGGTTTTTACAGTTGTTATTTGTTTTGAAGATTTCTGGGTTTGTATCATTTTAGCTCCTCTATATTTTATGCAGAGGACTGAAGAGAGCTACTAATTCTGTTATTAATTACCAAAAAACCCCAGACAAACCCAGTTTGAATTTATGGACTTGACCATGTACACTGCACATATGATTGTAAAAACTCCACCCCGTTACTTTACTGTAATGAAACTAGTTTATCCCTGAATGTGTCTCAATGGCTTGACTACAGTTGGATAAAATTAAGAAAGTCCTTCAGGATTTTGTTTGCAAAGATCATGGAACTGTCAGGATTAAAGGAGATTGTACAAGTGTTAGTTCCTTGGAAGATACTGAACTTCTGATGTTTATAATGATGGAGGGGTTGTTGAAGGAAACTAGATTCATGTTTCTAGGTGTGGCAGGTGATAGGAAGAGGGGCTTTAATCTTCATAATACAACAAACTATGTTAAGTCAAAATAATCCAACTAATTCAAAAAATAGCATGTAATCTCAGCTTCAAATCAATATATCTCACCTGCCCCTTCCAACCAGAATGTTACCTGTGAGCCTATAAGTATAAATTCTGGAGTGGCCACTGGTTCTGATGATGTACCCGGGTAGTGCCATGTGTTTTACATAATTATACCCATTTGTTACTCTTAAAACCATATAATATGGCTTTTATCTTCATAATCTTTATTTTGAGAAAATTTGAGACTCAGAGAGGTTGACTGACTTGACCTGATTACATGGATAAGATGTCACAGAGGTGGGATTTGAACCTGTACCCATATGACTTTCAAGAACATGCTTGTTCTACTTACTATGCCATGTTGGTGAGGGCTATTCAGGATGCTAGGAGTCACAGAGCTACTTTGAATGATCACTTTCTTTGCTGTGTCCTTGAAATGTCCATTATTGATTATAGACTACAGTTTAGTGGTCTATAAAATATCACACATGATCCTTTTTAACTGATGGATGTAAATGTGGAAAACAAAATAGTTTGTGTGATTGACCCCATTTTAGCATCCTGGATCACAAAGGATTACAGGTACTCAAACCCTCTTGAATGTATATTTAGCCTATAGGTGATCACTAAAAAACAAAATAGCTCTAATGACATGACAAATGGAAGACTCTAGAACATTAAGATTGCTATGGCTACTATTTGGTCTGTGAGGTGGAGTGTCTTTCTTAACTCAAGAATCAAAAGCCTTAGAGATCTTCAGGTCCTGGTAAACTAAATTTCTATCACCAAACTGAAACATTTCGTTGAAGTATGAGATGTATAAATAAGATATTTTGTTTGTTGTAGACTGGAGTAATTTGTTCAAAATGGTCACCATTGGAGATAACTTCATTAGTCCTACAGAATCCATGGACTGGAGTGGATACTTCAGATTTAGTAAACAAGTTCAAATGGAAAGCATTCTAAACAAGTTCGAATGAAGCAAAGCATAACAGTAATTGCTAATATCACCTCTTTCAGCTATCTTATGGATCCTTCCAGAAAAATCCAAGGTATATCTTGAATATGTCATGCTTGAGAACACAGTGTGGCCACATTTCTGGGGCACAGTGGCAGGATGCAGAATCTGAGCTAGGTCCCATGGGTAGGCTGGAGATAGTTTCTTTGGTGCACTAAGAAAGGAAATGGAATTAACAGTGGGAAGGTAGACAGATTGTCATGAAAGTCACTGTCTTGTTTACATTTGTTAAAAGCTCCTTTGCAGGGCTTATTTTTTTTTTATCTGTACTTGATCACTTGGATTTCAAAGTAGAATAAGGTTTTTGGTTATAGTCAGCAATCCTCTGAAATTTTGATTTGTGTTTATTATTTAAGTTTACATAATTTTCTTTTTGTCTATGACTCTTATTTATTTTTTTAAAAAATACTTTATTTATTAATTTGTAGAGAGGAGAGAGAGAGAAGGGGAGGAGCAGGAAGCATCAACTCCCATATGTGCCTTGACCAGGGAAGCCCAGGTTTTCAAACCGGCAACCTCAGCATTTCAGGTCAACACTTTATCCACTGCGCCACCACAGGTCAGGCTATTTATTTTTTGACTCTTCTTATTTCTATTGTGTTTTTCTCCTTGTATTATAGGTAATGTTTGTTTGGTTTTGCTTTCAGTACACAGTCACTGCACTATATACCTCAGATTTTGCCATTTCCTTTAGGTCTGTGAAAAATTCACTGATATGAAATCATATTTCATCATTTGATGAAAAAGGAACCTTGTTTGTTGTACAGATGTTTTATATGAAGCAATGGCTAAGCTCTGCTTTGCATCAACATCATGGATTTCCAAATGATTTGTCTTTCTCTTTGAATGCTGAGGTATCTCTGTCTTGTAAACCTTGTGCCAGAGCCACACTAAAGCAGAATTAGGGGCTTGACAAAGGAGAACAAAATTCCTATGGTCATAGAACCCGAAATAGATTGACACACACTCCCTTCCTTTGGAGTGGGGCGAATACCATCTTTTTTTTGTTAAGGGTTGGTTTACACAGAGAAACTGCAACTAAAGTCTCACTGAGCTGAAAGCATGGTTTGCATATTTGCCGACATGGGGAAAAACCCAGTCCCTTTTGCATTTATCAGCTCCTAAGTGGCAAATTTGTGATATGTTTTAATTCTGCTCTCATCTTTCTTTAGAGCTTGTGTAACAGCTATCTAGCATAGTTCAAACTCTCCATCAATGCATTGACCATATTTTCCAATTACAAGTCAGGACACATGGTCTGCAAAGTTCCAGTACTTAAAGAGACAATAGAATAACACATTTCAAGTGTAAACTGTTGCAGAATACAGACACCATTCTTAGGAAAACAAGCACGTTCAAATTTTGTCAACATGAAAACGTTACAGCTCCCGTTTGCGACAGAGAATGCTGTACTTGACCTATTGATTTCTTTTTTCTTTTGCTCCTTTTGAGATCCTGTAGTTGTCCTTGCTGAGATTCCAGGTAAGATTAGAACAATTTTAACTCCAATAAAGCCTTGCTGAGTTCTGGTTTTTCATTGTTTCTGGTATTGTAACCACTTTGCTACAGGAACCACACACTGTAGAAATAATGTGTTTGTGTGAAGATAATACGAATGAGGCAGCTTATTGAATTACTATTCATATAAGCATGAAGATCCTGGCATGTGGCTTCTGTAATCAGTGTCTTTGCTTAATGCTCTTACTTTATATATGAAAATCTGGGAGGCATGTCGCTTTTAAGTTTTAGAAACTCCTCCTAGGCTGAGAGAAAACAAAGTGGCCAAAATTCATGAGAGTGTGGAATAAGCAGCTTTCTTATCTGCAAATCCAGGGAAAATGCTTCATTAGGGCAAAGCCATTAATATAATGGAAAGAGCTCTTTCAGCCTCAGGGCTGAGGTCATTCAGACCCTTAGGGGAGAGCCCTGAGTGTATAAGAGGTTTAAGTGCCCAGCTGGACCTTTTATATAAGTGTTGTGGATGTGTTCTTGGAAAACAGCATGATTATTTTAAAATTTTAATATGGTCTGAACATATTTATAGAATATAAAACAATTTTCTTTTCTATTTGACAAAGTAAACTCTCTTTATTCTCCCTCCTAGGAACATTTCTTTCTTTCTTTTAGAACCAGGAACTGAAGTTCAAATTGGCATTTGCTCCCCTTTCCTGGCTCTGGGATCTGAGATTACTATTACTCCCCTAAATTCGTAGTTGTCATTGTGCTGACTTTGGGTGAAAATGACCTATTTTCTTCTACAAAGGAAGAGAGATGGAAGGGAATGGAAGTGGCTTTACAGTTCTGGCTTAGTTGGTGATCCTGATCAACCAGAATCTACTCTTTTCTCCTTATAGTTACCTCAGAAATTAGGTTAGGAGGGTAACTTTCATTGCTGAGATCTAGAGAGAAATGCCTGTTGCAAACTCTAACTTGACTTTCTAAAATTAGTCCTTGGAGATTAAGAAGGCTCTCCTATTGTCCCCAAAGAGAGGCGTGATGATTCTACTCATAAATTCTGTAACACCTCTGAGCACTCTCCAGTTTGTGACTTAGCAAGCTAAGCGTGCATGGCATTTTTATCAAGGAAATTTCATCATGTTTGCCCCACCCCCATTTTTGGCTAAAGCCAATACAAGCTCTCAGAACCTTGCCTGTAGAATCTAGATTCACAGTATTGTACGCTCTATATCCTTTATTTTCTCTGAAAGAATGTGGCTTTTTGCCCAGATTGTAAAGTACATGAATGAAATTTAGTGTCCTCTCATTTTCCCACTCTTCGTTCTTTTCTCTCAATCATTCTTTTCTTCATTCATTTAAGACATACTTATTGAGCTTTTAGTATTTGTCAGGCATTTGTATTAGTCATTGAGAATACAAGCAGTGAACACTGCAAGATCTCAGTTTTCACAAACCAGCTGCATAAAGTAGCAGTTTGCAATTAGAATTACCACTTTGCAACTAGACTGCCTATGTTGGAATCCTGGCACTACTACTGTTTGATAGTAGACAAGTCACTTAACCACTCAGTGTCCTAGTTTCTGCATCTATAAACTATGAACAATAACAGTATATTCCTTATAGTATTGTTATGAGAATTAGGTGAGTTCCTGGTTCACATCAAATATTATATTTTTATTAAATAATATAAAGCTTACATTGTAGTGGAGAAGATGGATAATTATAGTCCTGATAAGTGAAAGGAACAAGTTGATGAGCCCAGTATCCTGATACTGTTTATATCTGGGCATAACTTTTTTCCTGGAGAAGGATCTTATGAAATCATTCATACTATGAATTGAACAGTCTTGATGTATTTATATTTCTACAAGGAGAAAAACACACATTATATATAAACCAGTTGTTGTTAAACTTAATTGCAATTTGGAATCATCTTGGAAGCCCCACGTCCAGAGTCCAAGTTGGCTGCTAGAGCTCTATCATATCTCTTTTACAGGAAGCAGAATGGATGAAGAAAGGGGAAGGAGTATGTTCTCTCTCTTAAGGAGGCTTACCAGAAGTTGCACGTAACATTTTTGCTTGCATCTCATTCTCTTGAACTTAGGTACATGGCTTTACCTAGCAGCAAGGGAGGCTAGGCAATGTAGTATTTTCATTGTTGAATATGCTTAGGTAAAATTTGATGTTCTCTTTACTAAAGAAGAAGGGGAAAATGGATGTAGGGAAGTGATGAACAATCTTTGTTCTTAATCAGTTCTCTAACTTCATATCTAAATTTGAAGCTTTGCCTTTTCTAACTTTGGTACTATCATTATGACTCTCTTATTCTCATTAGTTTTAACTAGGTTGGATTTTTGGCTCAGATGAAATCATTTATTGAATACTTACTTTATACATAGCTGTGCAATGCTATGATGTAGACCATCTTATTATTCCCATTTTATAGATGAGGACATTGAGGTACACAGAGGCTAAATAACTTCCTCGGTACTGGCAGAGTCAGGATTTAAATGAAAGTACAGTAGTTTGATGTTAGAGCCTGCTTATTAACACAGTACTGCCAGATTTACTTTAGATGGGTTAAGGAAATGAGAAAAAGTAGGAAGGGAGAAGAGAGGGGCATAGTAAAAGCAGTATGTCTCTCATATGAAATGTTTAGAAGTTTCATTTTCATAACTTACAGAACCTGTGTATAGCATAACATGTTTAAATGTTTCCTCTGATTTGATACAAGTAAGTTTTTCATTGAACTAATTGGCTTGCCATTCAAGGTCCTTCACAATCTGGCCTCACTTTTTCCTCATCTACCTTAGCTCATACCACTCAGTGCTAGAGAATGGAAAGAAGTTTTAGAATTAAGGCAAGTTTTGGTTTGTTACCACCCACCTCTACCACTCTTACCTGCATGGCTTTGGAAAACTTACCTACCTCTTTGTATCTGAGTTTCTTTTTCTTTAAATCAAGATAATACCTTCTTTTAAAGACAGTTATAGAGAGTATGGGAGACAATGTAAGTGATATTCCTACTATTGAAATGAATGTTATTTTCTTCTGTCTTCCTTTTTCCCTTCCTCCCTTCCCTCTCTGTACCCCCACCCATTTCCCCCTTTCCAATGAGTTTTAGTCAAATTTATTTATTTACTTTTCTTTTTTATTTAGAAAATTAATTTTAACAGGGTGACATTGATCAATAAGTGTACATAGATTTTAGGAAAACATCACTCCATCATTTGAATAGTCAGTTATGTTGTATATCCATCACCTAAAGCCAAATAATTTTCTGTCACCTTATATTTGTCCCTCTATACACCCTTCCCCAATGCAACCTTTCTCTTCCCTACATCTCCCTCCCCCTAATGACTACTTCACTCTTATCTATGTCCATGAGTCTCAGTCTTGTATCCCAACTATGTGTGAAATCACAGTTTTTAGCTTTTTCTAATTTACTTCTTTCACTCAGTATAATTTTATCAAGGTCCATTCATGACATTGTAAATGACACTATGTCATCATTTCTTATGTCTGAGTAGTATTCCATTGTATATATGTACCACATCTTCTTTATCCAATCCTCTATCGAGGGGCAATTTGGTTGTTTCCAGATCTTGGCCACTGTGAATAATGCTGCAATGAACATGGGGCTGCATGTGTCTTTACGTACCAGTGTTTTCAAGTTTTGGGGGTAAATACTCAGGAGAAGGATTAGGGAATACTGGATTATAAGGTAGTTCTATTAATTTTTTGAGAAACCACCATACTTTCTTCCATAATGCTTATACTAATTTACATTCCCACCAGCAATGTATGCAGGTTCCTCTTTTTCACAGCCTCTCCAACACTTGTTATTACCTGTCTTGGTGGTAATAGCCAGTGTAACAGGTGTGAGGTGGTATCTTATTGTAGTTTTGATCTGCATTTCTTGAATAGCTAGTGATGATGAGCATTTTCTCATATATCTGTTGGCCACTTGTATGTCCTCTTCGGAGAAGAGTCTATCCATGTTCTCTCCCCCATTTTTTATTTATTTTTAATTTATTTTATTTTTTTCTACAGAGACAGAGAGAGAGAGAGTCAGAGAAAGGGATAGATAGGGACAGACAGACAGGAACGGAGAGAGATGAGAAGCATCAATCATCAGTTTTTTGTTGGGACACCTTCGTTGTTCATTGATTGCTTTCTCACATGTGCCTTGACCATGGGCCTTCAGCAGACCGAGTAACCCCTTGCTTGAGCCAGCGACCTTGGGTCCAAGCTGGTGAGCTCTGCCCAAACCAGATGAGCCTGCATTCTAGCCAGCGACCTCAGGGTCTCGAACCTGGGTCCTCCGCATCCCAGTCCAGTGCTCCATCCACCGCACCACCACCTGGCCAGACCTCTCCCCCATTTTTTAACTGGACCACTTGCTTGTTTGTTGCTGAGCTTTGTGAGTTCCTTATATATTTCGGATATTAAACCCTCATCGGAGCTGTTGTTTGCAAATATTAACTCCCATTTTGTTGGCTGATGATTTGTTTTGTTGTCATTTTTTTCTTCTTTATTATTTTTTATTTTTGCTGTGCAGAAGCTTTTTAGTTTGATATAGTCCCATTCATTTATTTTTGCCTTTACTTCCTTTGCCTTTGGAGTCAAATTCATAAATTGTTCTCTACGGCCAAGGTCCATGAGCTTAGTACCTATGTTTTCTTCTATGTGATTTATTGATTCAGATCTTATATGTAGGTCTTTGATCCAATTTGAATTAATTTTTGAGCAAAATTCATTCTTTTGTATGTGGCTTTCCAATTTTCCCAGCACCATGTACTGAAGATGCTTTCTTTTCTCCGTTGTGTATTTTCGGCTCCTTTCTCAAAGATGATTTGGCCATTATATGTGATTTTATTTCTGGGCTCTCAATTATGTTCCATTGGTCTGTGTGTTGTTGTTTTTTTCCCCCCAATACCGTCCTGTTTTGATTACTGTGGCTCTGTAGTGTAATTTGAAGTTAGGTATGGTAATACCTTCAACTTTCTGCTTTTTTTCTCAGTAGTGCTTTGGCTATTCAAAGCTTTTTACGGATCCATACAAACCTGGAGATATTTTGTTCTATTTCTTTAGAAAAGGATATTAGAATTTTGATGGAAATTGCATTAAATTGGTATATTGGTTTGAGTAAAATGATAATTTTTATTATGTTGATTCTTCCAATCCATGAACATAAAATATTTTTCTATTTCATTGTGTTTTTTAAAATTTTCTTTAATAATGCTTTGTAGTTTTCAGTATATAGATCCCTACATTTTTTGTTAATTTTATCCCCTGTTATTTTATTTTTTTGTTGCAATTGTAAAAGGAATTATTTTCTTGAGATCATTTTTCGAAATTTTATTGTTTGCATATGTGAAAGCAATAGACTTCTGTATATTGATTTTGTATCCTGTGACCTTACTGTACTGATTTATTGTTTCTGTTACTCTTTTTGTGGAATCTCTGGGGTTTTCTATATACAGAATTATGTCATCTGAAAAAAGTGAAACCTTTATTTCTTCTTTTCCTATCTGAATGCCTTTTGTTTCTTTCTCTTGTCCGATTGCTCTGGCTAAAACTTCCCGCACTATGTTGAATAGGAATAGAGTGGACAGCCTTGTCTTGTTCCTGATTTTAGAGGAAAAGTTTTCAGTTTTTCAACATTTAGCTGATGGTTTGTCACATGTGGCCTTTATCATGTTGAGGTATTTTATTTCTACATCCATTTTATTTAGTGTTTCAAACATAAAGGGATATTGTATTGTTGTACCTTATTGACTACCTTCTCTGTGTCTATTGATAGGATCATATGTTTTTTGTTTTTTATTTTATTGATACAGTTTATAACATTAATCATTTTACATATGCTGAACCATTCTTTTGCTCCTGGAATGGATCCCACTTGATCATAATGTATTAATTTTTAATGTGTTGATGTATTCGATTTGTTAGTGTTTTATTTAGGATTTTTGCATCTGTATTTATGTAGAGACTGTCTGTAGTTTTTTTTTAAATTAATTTTAATGGGGTGACATTGATAAATCAGGGTCTGTAGTTTTTATATAATGTAGTTTTCTTTTTTATAATGTACTTGCCAGGTTTGGTATGAGGATTATATTGGCCTCATAAAATTTGTTAGAGAGTATTGCTTCTTCTATTTTTTGGAAGCCTTTGAGAAGGACAGGTACCAAATTTTCTTTAAATGTTTGGTAGAATTCACTAGTGTAGCCATCTGGTCCTGGACTTTTATTTTGGGGGAAGTTTTTGGTAGTTGTTTCTATTTCCTCCCGGCTTATGAGTCTATTTAGGCTTTTCACTTCTTTGTGACTCAGTCTAGGAAGATTGTATAGTTCTAAGAATTTATCCATTTCTTCTAGATTGTTGAATTTGTTGGCATATAGTTTTTCATAGTATTCTACAATGATCCTTTTTATATCTATGATATCTGTGGAAATTTCTCCTCTTTCATTTTAGATTTTGTTTATATAAATCCTTTCTGTTTTTTTCTTTGGTAACTCTAGCTAGGGATTCATCAATCTTATATATCTTTTCAAAGAACCAGCTCTTTGTTGTAGTAATAATTTCTATAGTTTTTTCTGTTCTCTATTTCATTTATTTCTACTCTAATTTTTACTTTCTTCTGCTGATTTTAGGTTGCCTTTATTCTTCTTTTTCTAGGTCCTTAACGTGTCCTGTTAGGTTTTTTACTTGGGCTCTCTCTTGTTTCTTGATATAAACCTGTAATGATATAGTCTTCCCTCTTATTACTGCTTTTGCTGCATTCAGAAATTTTGATATGTCATTTTCTTTAGTCTGTTTATATTTCTTGATTTTTGCTTTTATTTCTTCTTTGACCCAGTTATTTTTTAGAAGTATATTGTTTAATTTCTACATTTTTATGGGTTTCTTTACTCTTTTTTTGCAGTTGAATTTTAACTTTAAAGCCTTATGGTCGGAGAATATGCTTGGTATAATCTCAATCTTCCTGAATTTGTTGATGTTAGTTTTGTAACCCAACATATGGTCTATTCTTGAGAATGTTCCATGTGCACTGGAGAAAAAATGTGTAGTCTGATGTCCTGGGATGAAATTCCCAGTAAATGTCTACTATGTCCATTTGGTGTAGTGTGACATTTAAGGCCAATATTTCTTTGTTGATTTTCTGTTTGCATGATCAATCTAGAGCCATCAATGATGTATTGTGATCTCCAAGTATAAATCTATTTTTGTCTGTTTCTATTTTTAGATCATTTATTAGGTGTTTTATATATTTTACTGCTTCCTGATTTGGTGTGGATATATTAAGAAGTGGTATGTCTTCTTGATACAATGTCACCTTTATCATTATGAAATGACCATCTTTGTCTCTGGTTACTTTTATTGTCTTGAAGTCAGCATTGTCAGATATGAGTATGGCTACACCTGCTTTTCTTTGAGTATTATTTGCTTTGAGAATTGTTTTCCACTTTTTACTTTGAGCCTACTTTTGTCCTTGGAGCTTAGACTTGTCTCTTGAAGGCAGCATATGGTTGGGTTTTGCTCTTTCATACAATCTTCTACTCTGTGTTTATTATTGGTGAGTTTGGTCCATTTATATTTCAGGTAATTATTTTTTGTGACAGAGACAGAGAGACAGAGAGAGGGATAGATAGAGACAGACAGACAGGAAGGGAGAGAGATAAGAAGCATCAATTCTTTGTTGCAGCACCTTAGTTGTTCATTGATTGCTTTCACATATGTGCCTTGACTGGGGGGGGGGGGCTACAGCAGACTGAGTGACCCCTTGCTCAAGCCAGTGACCTTGGGTTCAAGCTGGTGAGCCTTGCTCAAACCAGATAAGCCTGTGCTCAAGCCAGCAACCTCGGGGTTTCGAACCTGGGCCCTCTGAGTCCCAGTCTGATACTCTATTCACTACGCCACCTCATGGTCAGGCTAGGGTAATTATTAACACTTGAGAATTTCCTGTAGCCATTTTACGTATTGTTTTCTGATAGGTCTGTGTCTCATTTGGTTCTTCGTTTTTGTTTTCCTGTCAGTTGTTTTTGTTTGATGATATTTCATATTCCTCCCCCCTTATTCTTTTTTAAGCTGCACATTTTAGTAGTGACATTTTTGTGAGTGGTTACCTTTAGGTTATTAAAAGAAAAACTGTCATATTTATAAGAGTCCATTATCATATGAGTGCTTCTGCACTCCATCCTCCTTTGCTGCTTGTTTATCTTTATCCTCTCCCCATTTATGTTATTGTTGTTGCAGATTATCCTTTTTTTTATTGTGATCTAATTAGAGCTTTTACTTGTAGTTTTGTTCTCTGTATTTGGTCAAATAACTCCCTTTAGTATTTACTGCAGTTGGGTTTTTTTTTAATAATAAATTTTGTCAGCTTCTGTATGTCTGTAAAAGTTTTTTATTTCTCGTTCATATTTGAAGAATAGTTTTGATGGGTATAGTATTCTTGGCTGGTAATTCCTCTCTTTCATGCTTTGAATGTTTGGGTCCACTCTTTTCTGGCTTGTAGAATTTCTTCTAAGAAATCTGATGATAACCTAATGGGCTTCCTCTTATATGTTATATTCTTCTTTCTTCTAGCTGCCCTGAGGATTCTTTTTTGCCATTGATTTGTGACAATTTCATTATGATGTGCCTTGGAGAAGGTCTGTTTAAGTTGAGGTAACTTAGTGTTTTGTTTGCTTTTTTTTTTGTATTTTTCTGAAGTTGGAAATGGAGAGGCAGTCAGACAGACTCCCGCATGCGCCCCACCGGGATCCACCCAGCATGCCCGCCAGGGGGCAATGCTCTGCCCATCTGGGGCATTGCTCTGTTGCAACCAGGGCCATTCTAGCTGGCGCCTGAGGCAGAGGCCATGGAGCCATCCTCAGCGCCTTTGCTCCAATGGAGCCTTGGCTGCAGGAGGGGAAGAGAGAGATAGAGAGGAAGGAGAGGGGGAAGGGTGGAGAAGCAGATGGGTGCTTCACCTATGTCCCCTGGCTGGAAATTGAACCCGGGACTCCTGCATGCCAGGCCGACGCTCTACCACTGAGCCAACCGGCCAGGGCCCTCTTTGCTTTTTTAGGCTCTAACTCTTTCCACAAGTTTGGGAAGTTCTCAATTATTTGTTTAAAAAGGTTTTCCATTCCCTTTTCCCTTTCTTCTTATAATATGCCTATTATTCTTATATTGTTCTTACTGATGGAGTCAGGCAGTTCTTGTAGAGCTCTCTCATTGTTTTTAAATTCATGAGTTTCTCTCTTCTCTCTGTAGTATCTCTAGCTGCCTGTCTTTGATGTCACTGGTTCTCTCCTCTATCTGGCCTGTTCTATTAGCTAAACTTGTTACCTCATTTTTACAGTTCATGTATTGAGTTCTTCATCTCTGTTTGCTTCTCTTTTAAAGTTTCAGTCTCCTTGGTGAAGTACTTTTTTTGTCCATTAATTTGTTTTTTTGAGCTCATTAAATTGCCTATCAGTGTTTTTTCACAACTCATTTAGTTTTTTTTAGAACTTTAATTTTGAATTCTTTATCATTTAACTCCTAGCTTTCCATGTAATTGAGATATTTTTCTGGATATTTTTTATTATCTATTTGAACTATGTCTCTGTCTTGTTTTTCTATGATGTATGATTTCTACTTTCTTGATTTCATTTGAGAGTGGTATTGTTAAGAATCCTAAAAAGAAGCCATTTTTTTCAGTAGCTGTTGCTATACTACAAGTTTTGGCTCTGTGAAATTCTTGGGCAGACCTCCACTGTCCTAGTAATGTAGGTTGGGCCACAGTCATATTGGTAGGTGGGATATGTTGTGGGGGCTTCTTGATGGCTGCGTTTACAGCTTTCGCAGTGACAGTTTCAGGTGTCCCGTCATTCTTCCCCACATCTCAGCAGATCAGGGGGATCATATGCAGAGCACTTTTACCTCTCAGGGAAGAGAGTAGCCCCCAAGATTCAGCTGTGGGAGGCCTGCTACCACCATTCTTCATACCACTTGGTGAACGAGGTGTGATCTGGGAGGCTGGGGGAGAACATTTTTGTTTTTCCTGATGCTGAACAGAGTGTGGGCAGCTGGCAGAGCACTGGCACTGACTATGGCAAGTGCACAGCTCCACATGAGCTGATCTTCATGTGTTAAGCACCCACTGATGGAGTGCAAACCTTGCTTCAAGAGTGGGACACTACCCAGCATGCACTGATGGGGCTTGCACCTCCCCAAAAATGTGCCTGCAGATGGAGTGAGCACTGCAAACTGACCTTGGGCCCACACAGGTTGATTGCAAGCCAAGCGACATGGGCAGTCCTCTGTAACCCTGTGTCTGATTATGCCTGCCTTAGTTCAGCTCCTTCACTCCCTGCCCCCCAGTCTCTCTGCCTCTCTTGGCTCAGAATAAAACTCTCTTCCTGAGTCCAGCAAGGAGAGAGAAAAGTTCTGTTCTCTGCTTTCTCTCCTCTCTAGAGCTGACCAAAGATGTGTTTTATCTTCTGCTCCCCTTTTCAACCAGTCCCACCTTCAGTCCATTCATTGCGTGGATCTTTTAGATGTGGTTGCGAGCCCAGCTGGGGTTCCTCTACTGTGTTATAGTTATTAAATTTGTTGAAATTTTAAGAGAAAAAATCAGGAGTATCTCTTGCCACCATTTCTCTGACGTCCTACTTTTATTTAATAATAATCTACTCATTCTAACCTTCCTGTCTTTGATTGGACCTTGCCTCTTCCTGCAATGCCCCATTCTCTTCTCCTTTTGCTGCAGAATGGCATCTATTGAAGGCTGATGTCTGCCCACCAGTATTGTGTTTGGTCTGTACAGTGTTTATTACATTCTTCATTTATTTTTTAAAAACATTTTTTTCAATTACAGTTGACTTTCAATGTTATATTAGTTTCAGCTATCAGTTTGTCCTCTGTTTCTATTGGGATTTTTTTGTTCCAAATATTCCACATATATATGAAATCATATGGTATTTGTCTTTCTCTGACTTATTTAACTTAGCACAATACCCTCTAAGTCCATCCATGCTGTTGCAAATGGTAAGATTTCATTTTTTAATGGCTGAGTAATATTTGGTTGTATGTATGTATCACATCTTTTTTATCTACTTGTCTATTGATGGGCACTTGGGTTGTTTTCAGATCTTGGCTATTGTAAATAACACTGTAATGAACATAAGAGTGCATATGTCTTTTTGAATTAGTGTTTTGGGTTTCTTTGGATAAATACCCAGAAGTGAAATTGCTGGGTCATAAGGTAGGTCTGTTTATAATTTTTTGAGGAATCTCCATACTGTTTTTACATGGGGGCATATTCTGATTCATTCAGCATATGTTCTACCACTTGTTTTTTTTCCTATACCTAGAGAGCTTTATGGTCTCTGCTGGGCTCCTGAAAACATTTTAGATTGAGACAATCCCTACCCCAGTTTTAATCATGCTCATTGTGTCAAAGGTATCTCAAATACCTTGTCTCCTATGAAATTCTTCCTTGATCTGATCATAACCTAAAATTTCTCCCCTTCTTTTTCTCCTAAAGTGATAAAATATACTTCTTCAGCTTTATGATAATGGCATTTACAATTCTTACTTATGCATTTATTAAAGTCTAAGCTCCCTGAGGACAAGGATTCTGTAGTTTTTTTTTATTTTTTAATCTTTGCAGCCCTGTTAGTGTTTAATAGCTGTGTTACTCATGTTAGGCACTTAGATTCTTATTGATTGGTCAGTGAATTCACCCTTGCTGCAAAGCTGAACTATAGAAGTTCACTGGAAAAATGTATTCTGTAGAAATGTATTTTAGAAATGAGAAATACCACATTTTGGTAAGAATTCAAGAAGTGTTCAACCCTATCATTCATTGGGAAAGACAGAAAGTAGATTTTTCACTCAATCTGCAATGTTGGCACAAGATCTATATTTCTTTAGTTTTGCTTCCAAATTAGTATTGACATCAGTCACTGAGAAGTCTTGGCTTGTGCTAAATTTAATATTTAACAGGATGGGCTTTAAAAAGTAAATGAAATAAAAACCCATAAACTGGGAAGCTCTAAAATGGATGTGCATGGTTAATATAATGAGTGAATAATTAAGGTGAGTTTTATGGTTGTTTTACTCTTTCACTCTGAAGAAATTTCAAGACCAGTTATGCACCACTTCCTATTGATGAGTGAGAGGTCAAAAGGTCAGAAAGTCAACGTCACTGAGAGGTCTAGTTCTGTCAAAGGTAGGTTGATAGATGGGTTTGAGACTTGAAGAATAATTATTTTCAGCAGGTCATTTGATTTCCTTTGGTGATCAAGAAAGGCTGGAATGGACTCCATATAGGCAATACAAACTTTTGAAATTAGCTAGAAAAGATTGCTGAGTTTCTAAGCAGTTTACTTATAAAAATTGTCCAATGTGAGTGACTGCATGGAAATGGTGCCATGAGCAGTGCATCCGACAGATCTCCCCAAAATCTCAACAAATTTATCAACTAGAAACAGAAAAATCTATCCTCAGAGCATTCCGGAGTTCCACAAACACTGAAGGCAAAAGGGCTGCTATCACTTGGAGCTAAGAGTCCGGAGGGAGCTGAGGGTGTGGAGGAAGCTAACTGCCGCAGGGACGTTCGCTCAAGCTGAGGAGGAGGAGGAGGAGGAGGAGGAGGAGGAGGAGGAGGAAGTGCGCCAGTGGTGAGTCAACCCACATGAGCAACTGCCCGCCCACACATGGGGAGCAACAGCCTGCGCACTGCGAGCAGCCGCTGGCGTGCTGTGAGAAACCATGCATGCGCACGTGCCCCGCGCTGCGGTCCGGGTGCACAGTGAGCTCCCGTGCACCATGAGCGTCCCCAGCACCCGCACACTATGAGCGAGCATCCCTAGCCGCCGGCATGCCCAGAACACACCATTCGCCCACCTGCCCAGAGCACCCCACTCACCCGCACACCCAGAGCACCCTATTCTCCCACGCGCCCAGTGCACCCCAGCCGCCAGCGACAAGCGGGAAGGGCGCCAATGCGATCTTCCCTATGCTGGAGCTTCTCTCCATGGGAGGGGCACCTCACCCAGCCATTCAAGCTAACAATCAAGCATTGGGGGAGGGGCACGCGGGCAGATTGCAGGCCTTTCTGGAGCACATCTGCGGATCCAATCACTGAAATCAGCTTAACAAAGAGTCTGCGCATCTCTCAACTGACCCATGGGGCTGTAATTGATAAGATCTCTCTCAGTCCAGCGATCCAAGACAAGAGGTGTGATATTTTTTAGTGCCTCTTGCTAAAGGGGTGGGGGCAACTTCTGATTGACAGAGCTTTCATACTCAGGGATATAAGCTAACAAGAGGGTCTTGGCAGATGTTAAGATCTGTACTGCAAGCAGTGACTAGTGCCCCTTCTTCCCAGCCAGAACAGGCTACAAAGTGCGGAAAGCCTGGGAAGAGTGGCCCCACTGAGTGCTAGGTACCGAACAGGCTTAGAAGCTTATTGAAAGTCACCTTGGGAACAGTTGGCTCCCAGCCCTGCCTGATTACGCTGGCGGCTCTGACTGCCAGAGCCTTACTCAGAGCCCTGCGCTGAGTGGGGATAGAGTGATTTCCAGCTCTTTGAGCCTCCTACTCCCCAGGCAGAGGCAGTGGCAGCCTCATAGCTGGATCACCAGGCTGCTAACTCAGGAAGGGGAGACTAGGAGAGAGGCTCCGGGAAAGCAAACTCTCTAATTGTTGGATCCTACAAATGCTAACAAGCCTTGACTACCAATGAGACTGAAGCCAACTATATGATATTGCCGTAGAATCTCATCAACTGCAAATCCCTACCTAAGTGTGACACAGGGGCAGAGCCTGGGGTACAGAGTCACCGACCAGGAAGATGGAGAGAAAAGAAAAAGGAAGAAGTTAACCTCTCAAAATCAAGAAAAATCCACAGACTTTATAACTTGTTCCACTATGTTTTTGTTTGTTTCTTTTATCTTCTTGCCTTTATTATTATTATTTCTATTTCCTCCACCTCGGTCATTTTATTCTCTGCCCATCTTATTCTTCCCTTTTATTCAACTATACTACCCATGAGTGTTACATTTTATCTCTTTTCTTACTCCTTACTCTCTTTTAGGGTTACACTCCAAAACCCTTAACTATCACTCTCTCCCCTTTTGTTTTTTTCTTTTCCTTTTTTTCTTCCTTCATTTTTCCCTTTTTCTTATTTCTCCCTTTCTATTCTATTCTATTCGTTTCTTCTTTTCTCCTTTTACTTTTCCTCCCATTCAATCCTCAATCACGAACAAATTATTTAATTTGGGATTCAAGTATTTTTTGGGTTTTTGTTTTAGTTTTTGTGGCATTTTGGGTGCTTTTTACTTTGCTTTTTAACTCATTAGCATTCCTTCCAACCCAGGGTCTCCATTGTAGTTAGTCTTTGCTCCACTTAATACAACAGGTTTTTATTTTTTTATTATTATTTTTCTCCTTTTTTCTATTTCCCTCTTATCCCTCTCATTATATCACTTAGTCAACCATCACTTACAAGCAAATAATTTTATATTTGACCAATATTTTCTCCTTTTTTTGCATTTTGTAGGTCCCTACTAACTTTTTTGCCCCTTGAACACTTCACCCCAACTCAGGCCCTCCGTTATAGGTATTTTTTGTTCCATTTAGCATAATATAATTCACACATCATCATGATATTTCCCTAAGGAGCAGGGGAAAGGAGGGGAAGAGAAGAAAGAAAAGAGGAGGAAATAATAAATTATTACTTTTTTTGTGGGGTGTTTTTCTTTTTTCCTTTTTTTTTACTTTTTATTCTTTATCAATTCTCATTAGGGCTATCAACAAGACCACCCTCAGATGCCAATAAGAAAAAGGAAATAGAATATTATGGATACAAAAGATAGAGAGGTAACACAAATAGATGTGGAAAAATCTATGGAGAAAAAATTTAACATATTAGAAACCTTAGAGCTAAATGACAGAGAATTTAAAATAGAAATCCTAAAAATACTCAGAGATATACAAGAAAACACAGAAAGGTAATTTAGGGAGCTCAGAAAATAACTCAACTATCACAAAGAATATATTACTAAGGAAATTGAAACTATAAAAACAAATCAAACAGAAATGAAAAACTCAATTCACAAGCTGGAAAACGAGGCAACAAGCTTAGCTAATAGAACAGCCCAGATAGAAGGTAGGATTAGTGAAATAGAAGACAAGCAACTTGAGGCACAACAGAGAGAAGAAGAAAGAGACTCAAAAATAATAAAAAACAAAAAAGCCCTACAGGAATTGTCTGATTCCATCAAAAAGAATAACATAAGAATAATAGGTATATCAGAGGGAGAAGAGAAAGAAAATGGAATGGAGAATATACTCAAACAAATAATAGACAAGAACTTCCAAAGCCTGTGGAAATAACTAAAGCCTCAAATTCAAGAAGCAAACAGAACACCGAGTTTTCTTAACCCCAACAAACCTACTCCAAGGCACATCATAATGTAGATGGCACAAACCAATGACAAAGAAAACATTCTCAAGGCAGCCAGGGAAAAGAAGAGTACAACATTTAAAGGAAGGCCTATTAGATTATCATCAGATTTCTCAGCAGAAACTCTACAAGCTAGAAGAGAGTGGACCCCAATATTTAAAGCCCTGAAAGAGAGGAACTTTCAGCCAAGAATATTATACCCATCAAAACTATCCTTCAAGTATGAAGGAGATATAAAAACATTCACAAATACAGAAAAGATGAGGGAATGTATCATCAGAAAGCCCCCACTCCAGGAAATACTAAAGGAGGTTTTCCAACCAGATACAAAGAACAAAACAAAACAAAACCACAAGTAACAGCTCCATCAAGAACACAATAAAAACAAATTTATACTGTGACATCAAAAGAAAAAAAACGGGGGGAGAGGATGGAGATTAACAGTAGCAAAGGACGATGAAGCGCAGAAACATACATAAGATAGGGTACTACAATGAATATGGTAGGTACCCTTTTCATTACTTAATGGTAACTACCCTTGAAAAAACCACCACAAAAACACATGACTTAAAAAAAAGTAACAACAGAGGAAAGAAGTATGGAATATAAACAAAAAAAAACAAATGATAGAAAAACAAAAAAGGAGAATCAAACAAGATACAAAACTAACAGAAAGCAATGTATAAAATGGCAATAGGGAACCCACAATTGTCAATAATTACACTAAATGTAAATGGATTAAATTTACCAATAAAAAGACACAGAGTAGCAGAATGGATTAAAAAAGAAAATCCAACTCTATGCTGCCTACAAGAAACACATCTAAGCAACAAGGATAACAACAAATTCTAAGTGAAAGGCTGGAAAACAATACTCCAAGCAAATAACACCCCAAAAAAAGCAGGAATAGCAATACTCATATTTACTAATGCTGACTACAAGACAGAAAAAGTACTCAGAGACAAAAATAGTCATTTCATAATGATTAAGGGGACACTGAATCAAGAAGACATAACAATCCTTAATATATATGCACCAAACCAAGGAACACCAAAATATATAAGACAGCTACTTATTGACCTAAAAACAAAAATGGACAAAAATACAATCATACTTGGAGACCTCAATACACCGCTGACAGCTCTAGATTGGTTATCCAAACAGAGAATCAATAAAGAGATAGTGGCCTTAAACGAAACACTAGAACACCTGGATATGATAGACATCTACAGGACACTTCATCCCAAAGTGACAGAGTATACATTTTTCTCTAGTGTACATGGAACATTCTCAAGAATTGACCATATGTTGGGCCACAAAGACAATATCAGCAAATTCAGAAAAATTGAAATTGTACCAAGCATATTTTCTGATCATAAAGACTTGAAACTAGAATTCAACTGCAAAAAAGAGGGGGAAAAACCCACAAAAATGTAGAAACTAAACAACATACTTTTAAAAAATGAATGGGTCAAAGAAGAAATAAGCGCAGAGATCAAAAGATATATACAGACAAATGAAAATGACAAAACGACATATCAGAATCTCTGGGATGCAGCAAAAGCAGTAATAAGAGGAAAGTTCATATCACTTCAGGCCTATATGAACAAATAAGAGAGAGCCCAAGTAAACCACTTAACTGCACACCTTAAGGAACTAGAAAAAGAAGAACAAAGACAACCCAAAACCAGCTGAAGAAAGGAGATAATAAAAATCAGAGCAGAAATAAACAAAATAGAGAAGAGAAAAACTATAGAAAAAATCAATAAAACAAGGGGCTGGTTCTTTGAAAATATCAACAAAATTGACAAACCCTTGGCAAGACTCACCAAGAAAAAAGGCACCGGACTAAAATAAATAAAATCCAAAATGAAAGAGGAGAAATCACCACAGACATCATAGATATACAAAGAATCATTGTAGAATACTATGAAAAACTATATGTCACCAAATTCAACAATCTAGAAAAATTGAATAAATTTGTAGAACAATACAACCTTCCTAGACTGAGTCAAGAAGAAGCAGAAAGCCTAAACAGACCATTAGAAGGGAGGAAATAGAAAAAAACTATTAATAACCTCCCCCAAAATAAAAGTCCAGGCCCAGACAGTTATACTAGTGAACTCTATCAAACATTCAAAGAAGAATTGGTTCCTATTCTACTCAAAGTCTTCCAAAAAAATTGAAGAAGAAGCAATACTTCCAAACACATTTTATGAGGCCAACATAACCCTCATACCAAAACCAGGCAAGGACAGCAAAAATAAAGAAAACTACAGACCAATATCTCTAATGAATACAGATGCTAAAATACTAAACAAAATATTGGCAAATCGAATACAACAACATATTAAAAAAATAATACATCATGATCAAGTGGGATTCATCTCAGAATCTCAAGGATGGTTCAACATATGTAAAACGGTTAACGTAATACACATCAACAAAACAAAGAATAAAAACCACATGATCTTATCAATAGACGCAGAAAAGGCTCTTGATAAAATACAACACAATTTTATGTTTAAGACTCTCAACAAAATGGGTATAGTAGGAAAATATCTCAACATGATAAAGGCCATATATGATAAACCATCAGCCAACATCATATTAAATGGCATAAAACTGAGGACTTTCCACCTTAAATCAGGAACAAGACAGGGTTGTCCACTCTCTCCACTCTTATTTAACGTGGTGCTAGAAGTTCTGGCCAGAGCAATCAGACAAGACAAAGAAATAAAAGGCATCCATATCGGAAAAGAAGAAGTAAAGGTATCACTTTTTGCAGATGATATGATCCTATACATCGAAAACCCGAAGGACTCCACAAAAAGATTACTAGAAACAATAAACCAATACAGTAAGGTCGCAGGATACAAAATTAACATACAAAAGTCCATAGCCTTTCTATATGCCAACAATGAAATATTAGAAAACAAACTCAAAAAAATAATCCCCTTCACGATTGCAACAAAAAAAATAAAATACCTAGGAATAAACAAAATAAATAATGTAAAGGACTTATATAACAAAAACTACAAAACATTGTTAAGAGAAATAGAAAAAGACACAATGAGATGGAAAAATATTCCTTGTTCTTGGATAGGAAGAATAAATATAATTAAAATGGCCATATTACCCAAAGCAATTTATAAATTTAATGCAATTCCCATCAAAATTCCTATGACATTTTTTAAAGAAATGGAACAAAATATCATCAGATTTATATGGAACTATAAAAAACCCCAAATAGCCAAAGCAATCCTAAGGAAAAAGAATGAAGCTGGGGGCATTACAATACCTGACTTCAAACTATATTATAGGGCCACGACAATCAAAACAGCATGGTATTGGCAGAAAAATAGACACTCAGACCAATGGAACAGAATAGAAAGCCCAGAAATAAAACCACATATATATAGTCAAATAATTTTTGATAAAGGGGCCAACAACACACAATGGAGAAAAGAAAGTCTCTTCAACAAATGGTGTTGGGAAAACTGGAAAGCCACATGCAAAAGAATGAAACTGGACTACAGCTTGTCCCCGTGTACTAAAATTAATTCAAAATGGATCAAAGACCTAAATATAAGACCTGAAACAATAAAGTACATAGAAGAAGACATAGCTACTAAACTCATGGACCTGGGTTTTAAAGAACATTTTATGAACTTGACTCCACAGGCAAGAGAAGTGAAGGCAAAGATAAATGAATGGGACTACATCAGACTAAGAAGTTTTTGCTCAGCAAGAGAAACTGACATAAAAATAAACAGACAGCCAACTAAATGGGAAATGATATTTTCAAACAACAGCTCAGATAAGGGCCTAATATCCAAAATTTACAAAGAACTCCTAAAACTCAACAACAAACAAACAATCCAATAAAAAAATGGGAAGAGGACATGAACAGACACTTCTCCCAGGAAGAAATACAAATGGCCAACAGATATATGAAAAGATGCTCAGCTTCATTAGTTATTAGAGAAATGCAAATCAAAACTACAATGAGATACCACCTCACCCCTGTTAGATTAGCTATTATCAACAAGACAGGTAATAGCAAATGTTGGAGAGGCTGCGGAGAAAAGGGAACTCTCATCCACTGTTGGTGGGACTGTAAAGTAGTACAACCATTATGGAGGAAAGTATGGTGGTTCCTCAAAAAACTGAAAATAGAACTACCTTATGACCCAGCAATCCCTCTACTGGGCATATACCCCAAAACCTCAGAAACATGGATACATAAAGACACATGTAGCCCCATGTTCATTGCAGCACTGTTCACAGTGGTCAAGACATGGAAACAACCAAGAAGCCCTTCAATAGTAGACTGGATAAAGAAAATGTGGAACATATACACTATGGAATACTACTCGGCCATAAGAAATGTTGACATTGGATCATTTACAACAAAATGGTGGGATCTTGATAACATTATACGGAGTGAAATAAGTTAATCAGAAAAAAACAAGAACTACATGATTCCATACATTGGTGGAACATAAAAACGAGACTAAGAGACATGGACAAGAGTGTGGTGGTTACCAGGGGTGGGGGGAGGGAGGATGCGGGAGGGAAGGAGGGAGAGGGTTAGGGGGAGGGGGACGGGCATAAAGAAAACTAGATAGAAGGTGACGGAGGACAATCTGACTTTGGGTGATGGGTATGCAACATAATTAAATGACAAGATAACCTAGACATGTTTTCTTTGAATATATGTACCCTGATTTATTAATGTCACCCCATTAACATTAATAAAAATTTATTTTTAAAAAAAATTGTCCAATGCTTTTGCAGGGATAAAAATAATCAGAGACTTTAACCACAAGGGAAAACAGGGAAAGGCTGAACTTCAGTGTCCCAGCCTCCTGTCTTTTGTGGCTGTAGTGCCAATGATTATTCTTGTCACCAGGAAACAGGGCCCTCGTGTTCTCCACTCCCACTGTCAATCAAGAGATAGATTGAAAAGGTCTACATTTCAGCACTGTTTAGAATAGCAAAGTAGACACACCTAAAGGCTCATTAGTAAGGAATCAGAAAATTTATATAAGCTGCAACCAGAAGCTAAGCAACTCTGTAAAAAGAAGATAAGTCTGTTTGTATAACTTTCACAGTATATCACTGAATGATAAGAGCAAATTATAGAATATACTTCTGTAGAAAAAAAAGTTTGTGTGCAAACACACAGTCATGTGTATGTCTGTGTATTTACAGATGTCTGGAAGGATGTTTAGGGACGGTCATCAGTTAATAATCTGGTGGCAGTGTGGGTGGGGTTTGAAAGGGGAAATTCTTTTTCTATTTTATATTTTTTCTTGCTTATATTTGTATAACAAGCATGCATAACTTTTGTGATGGATAAATACAATAGGTAGATATTCTTTTCTTAAAAAGGAAACAGAAAAAGTTATTTTTGATATCCCCTATTTATATGGAAATGTGTTACTGACAAGAGCTCTGAATACCACCCTTTTGAGGGAGGTGTAGCGTAGGATTTTCTTCAGGTATTAACGCTCTAACCTAGTGAGATAGGCTTTTATTGTTTATTTACTTTTATTTAGAAAATTAAATCTAACAGGTGACATTGGTCAATAAGAGAACATAGGTTTTAGGTAAACATTTCTAAAGCATTTGAACTGTTGATTGTGTTGTGTGCCCAACACCCAAAGTCAAGTCATTTTCTGTCACTGTATATTTGTCCTTCTTTATTCCCCTCTCACTTCACATTTATCTATATCCATCAGTCTTAGTTTTATATCCCACTTATATTGAAGTCATATAGTTCTTAGCTTTTTATAATTTAATTATTTTGCTTAGTATAATGTTCTCAAGGTCCGTCCATGTTGTCATAAATGGCAACATGTCATCATTTCCTATGAGATATGGCTTTAGTGATGGCATTTCAGCTAATTGGTAAACTGAAACTAGAGATTCCATTTCCTTTCTCTTTCTTTGCCATATATTCTTTCTGATAGGTCAAGTGATTTTCAACCTACTTTCTACCAGGCCTGTTAGGGGAAATAGGGCCCAGTAGGTGTGATCTTGGGTGCTCTAAGGCTGCGTTGACCATAGCAGTTTCATGTCTGCCTGCTGTTCTGGTATCAGTGATTCAAATAGGATTTCATTTGGAGGAGAAAATAAGATTCTGCTGCTTAATGAAAGTTTGAGAACCCCTTTTATACTACATTTAACTATAAAATAGGTAGAAAAAAAATCCTCTTTTATAGATGAGACATTGAGGGCCAGAGAATTAAGTGAGTTGCTTCAGGGCAGACACAAAGAAAGTAGTAAAGCTGAGACTTAAATCTAAGTCTTAGTTTGGTGATCTTTCCAGTAAGTTGTATTGCTTCAATTACTGGTCTGGAGGAGTTGTTTTTTGTGAGCTCAGGGATACAACTGAATTAAGAAACATTGTGAAATACCCAGGTAATTTTGAAGGCATAGTCTATTTATTACCTCACTCACTGTCTTGGTTTGCCACTTCCTCACAAGCCTGGCCTGGAAGTAGACATGGTCCAGGTGCCTAGCAGAGAACACTTGTTTGAATTCTAATTACTAAGGAGAACTAACAGGAAGTTCTTGTTTGGCTTGATCACCTAAACTGGGATGTAATTCTTTTTCCTTTACTCTACAGCACTGGGCCTCTTTTGCCTGGGGTACATGAAAATGCAGTGTGTCTCATGGCTGCAGATATAGATACCCTGTTTCCTGGGTGGTTAATTTCTTTATCCCAAATACCTCAACCAGCACCTAAAATTCTATATGTCTTGAATCATTGCTAAGGCATAAAAGCAAAGATATGGGTGGATGACGTCAGAGTAATGGCGGGGTAGGAAGCGATACCGATAAATCTCCCCCAAAACTCAACAAGATCTTCAACCAGAAACAGAAAAACCTATACTTGGAGCTTCCAGATGCTTCGCAATACACCCAAAGGTATGATTGAGTGAGAAATTGGCTAAATATATAACCAAACCCCGAAGGAAATAGGGAGTAAGAAATGCTCTGCCTTCCTCACTAACCTAAACAGGGCGGCTTTCTCTGGTAACTGTGAATATAGAAACTGAGGCAGGCAAAGGGGGTGAATACATCCAGGCCGCGACACAAACGGCCGAACCAGGCTGTGGCACGGAGATCCAAGCCGAGGAAAATCTGATCCTGTGGCAACCCGGGCAATACAAGCTAACACTCGCGCCAAACCCAAACAAAGAAAGACAAGCGGCGTGGCCATTTTACCCGGTCTCCTGGTCGGTGCGCAGTTAGTGGGCGAGAATTTCTTCCTAAACCCCGAGAGTGGGTGCCCGTGTTGCCCCACGGAGAGGCAGGGTCAGAGGCCTTTCTGTGGGCCGAGGGCAGAGTCTCTGGGCAGCCCCAGCACCCTGGGAAAGCCACGCACGGGAGGGAGTGAGAACTAATTCCAACGGTGGAAATTTTCCATGCTGGGGGGTTTTTCACTCAGAGGGAAACGCGGCCGGCCTCATATCCTGGTCTGCGCGCGCAGATAAGGAGTGAGCGATTCCTCCGAGTGCCTCGGCAGTGCGCGCCCGTGGTATCGCTCAGAGGGGCAGAGTCAGGGGCCTTTGTGTGGGCCAAAGCAGAATCTTGGGCCGCCCCAGCGCCTTGCAAAAGCCGTGCACGGGGACGGAGTGAGACTCAATTCCAACGCTAAAACTTTTCCCTGCGGTTGGGGGTTTCACTCAGAGCGTGAGACTGCTGGCCAGATATCCTGGTCGCAGACAGTGAGTGAGAATTTCCTCCAAGCGCCCCAGAAGTGGGCGCCCGCTTGTGTTACCGGACAGAGTGGCAGAGCCAGAGGTCTTTGAGTGGGCGGAAAGCCCGCCTGATTATGCTAGCAGCTCTGACTGACTGAGCCTTACCCAGAGCCCTGTGCTGAGTGGAAATAGAGTGGGGAGTTGCCAGCTCTTTGAGCCTCTTACTATCCAGGCAGAGGCAGCAGCAACCCCATAGCTAGATTATCAGGCTACTAATTGAGGAAGGAAAGACTAGGAGAAAGGCTCCAGGAACACGGACTCTCTCACTGTCGGAGCCTATAAATGCTAATGAGCTTCGACTGCCAACGAGACTAAAGCACAATACATGACATTGCCATAAAGACTTATCAACTGCAAACCTCCACCTGAGCGTGCCAAAGGGGCAAAACCCGGGGTACAGAGTCACCGACCAGGAAGAGGGAGAGAAAAGAAAAAGCAAGAAGATAACCTCTCAAAATCAAGAATAATCTGCAGACTTTATAACCTATCCCATTTTATTATATTTGTTCGTTTGTTTCTCTTATCTTCATTCTTGATACTTTTATTTTCCTCCTCCAATTTGGCCGATTAACTCTCTACCGGTCTTACTCTCTCCTCTCCTTGAACTACACTACCCATAAGTTTTACATCTCCCACTATCTTTTCTCTTCTCTTCCTTTCCCTCTATGAGGGTTGCACTCCAAAACCCTTAACTCTCTCTCTCTCCTTTCTTTTTTCTTCTTTTAGTGGTTCCGTCTTTTTTTCTCTCTCTCTCTTTCTTTTCTCCCTCTATATTAGTTTCTTCCTTTCTCCTTTACATATCCTCTCATTCAAACCTCAATAACAAATTATCTTATCTGGGACTCAAACTTATGTTTGTGGCATTTTGGGGGGTTTTTACTTCACCTTTTTAACTCACTAGCAGTGCTCCCATCCCTGACTCTCCATATTATCTAGTTCTTGTTCCACTAAATACAATAGTAATTTTTAAATTTGTCCCCCCATTTTTCCGTTTTCCTCTTAATCCTCTCATCATAACTCTTAGACAACCAACACCTAAAAGCAAATCATTTTATTCTTGACCCAAATTTTTTCCTTATTTGCTTTTTGTGGGTCCATACGCTCTTTTTTTTTCCTTTTTCTTTTTTTTTTCTTTTTCTTTTTTTTTTTTTTTTTTTTTTGCCCCATTATTAATTTTCCCCAATTCAGGCCCTCCATCACAGGCATTGTTTGTTATAATTCACAGTCCACCACAAGATCTTCTCAAGAAAGAGGGGAGAGGAGAGGAGAGGAAAAAAGGAGGGGGGGAATAATTTCCTTTTTTTTTAATTTTAATTTTATTTTATTTTTCTTTATTTCATTATTAATTTTTTTTATAAAACAACTCTTTTCGATTTTTTATTTTTTATTATTTTTTTAAACTTTTTATTCTTTATTAAATCTCATTAATACTATCAACAAAACCACTCTCAGATGCCATTAAGGAAGAGAAAATCGAATATCATGGATACAAAAGAAAGAGAGGTAACACAGCTAGATGAGGAAAAATCTATGGAGAAAAAATTTAATATATTGGAAACCTTGGAGCTAAATGACAGAGAATTCAAGATAGAAATCCTAAAAATCCTCCGAGATATACAAGAAAACACAGAAAAGCAATTTAGGGAGCTCAGAAAACAACTCAATGAACACGAAGAATATATGTCCAAGGAAATTGAAACTATAAAAACAAATCAAACAGAGATGAAAAAGTCAATTCACGAGCTGAAAAACGAAGTAACAAGCTTAGCTAAAAGAACAGGTCAGATAGAAGAGAGGATTAGTGAAATAGAAGACAAGCAACTTGAGGCACAACAGAGAGAAGAAGAAAGAGACTCAAAAATTAAAAAAAATGAGATAGCCCTACAAGAATTATCTGACTCCATCAAAAAGAATAACATAAGAATAATAGGTATATCAGAGGGAGAAGAGAGAGAAAATGGAATGGAGAACATACTCAAATAATAGATGAGAACTTCCCAAGCCTGTGGAAAGAACTAAAGCCTCAAGTTCAAGAAGCAAACAGAACTCCAAGTTTTCTTAACCCCAACAAACCTACTCCAAGGCATATCATAATGAAATTGACACAAACCAACAGCAAAGAAAAAATTCTCAAGGCAGCCAGGGAAAAGAAGAATACAACATATAAAGGAAGGCCCATGAGATTATCATCAGATTTCTCAGCAGAAACTCTACAAGCTAGAAGAGAGTGGACCCCAATATTTAAAGTCCTGAAAGAGAGGAACTTTCAGCCACGAATACTATACCCATCAAAGCTATCCTTCAAATATGAAGGAGAAATAAAAACATTCACAGATACAGAAAAGATGAAGGAATTTATCATCAGAAAACCCCCACTCCAGGAATTACTAAAGGGGGTTCTCCAATCAGATACAAAGAACAAAAAAAAAAAACAGAGCCACAAGTAAAAGCTACAAGAAGAACACAAAAAAACCAAATTTAAACTGTGACAACAACAAAAAGAAAGAGGGGGAGAAGATGGAGATTAACAGTAGCAAAGGACGATGGAGTGCAAAAGTACTCACAAAATAGTTTGCTACAATGAACAGGGTAGGGACCCTTTTCATTACTCAAAGGTAACCACCATTGAAAAAACCACCACAGAAGCACATGAGATAAAAAAAAATAGCAACAGAGGAAAGATGTATGGAATACAACCAAATAAAAACAAAAGATAGAAAAACAAAAGAGAAGGATCAAACAAGACACAAAACTAACAGAAAGCAAGATATAAAATGGCAATAGGGAACTCACAAGTATCAATAATTACACTAAATGTAAACGGATTTAACTCACCAATAAAAAGGCACAGAGTAGCAGAATGGATTAAAAAAGAAAATCCAACTGTATGCTGCCTACAGGAAACTCATCTAAGTAACAAGGATAAAAACAAATTCAAAGTGAAAGGCTGGAAAACAATACTCCAAGCAAATAACATCCAAAAAAAAGCAGGTGTAGCAATACTCATATCGGATAATGCTGACTACAAGACAGGAAAAGTACTCAGAGACAAAAATGGCCATTTCATAATGGCTAAGGGGACACTGAATCAAGAAGACATAACAATTCTTAATATATATGCACCAAACCAAGGAGCACCAAAATATATAAGACAGCTACTTATTGATGTTAAAACAAAAACTGACAAAAATACAATCATACTTGGAGACCTCAATACACCGCTGACAGCTCTAGATTGGTTATCCAAAAAGAGAATCAATAAAGATATATTGGCCTTAAACGAAACACTAGAACACCTGGATATGATAGACATCTACAGGACACTTCATCCCAAAGTGACAGAGTATACATTTTTCTCTAGTGTACATGGAACATTCTCAAGAATTGACCATATGTTGGGCCACAAAGACAATATCAGCAAATTCAGAAAAATTGAAATTGTACCAAGCATATTTTCTGATCATAAAGACTTGAAACTAGAATTCAACTGCAAAAAAGAGGGGGAAAAACCCACAAAAATGTAGAAACTAAACAACATACTTTTAAAAAATGAATGGGTCAAAGAAGAAATAAGTGCAGAGATCAAAAGATATATACAGACTAATGAAAATGACAATACGACATATCAGAATCTATGGGATGCAGCAAAAGCAGTGATAAGAGGGAAGTTCATATCACTTCAGGCATATATGAACAAACAATAGAGAGCCCAAGTGAACCACTTAACTTCACACCTTAAGGAACTAGAAAAAGAAGAACAAAGACAACCCAAAACCAGCCGAAGAAAGGAGATAATAAAAATCAGAGCAGAAATAAATGAATTAGAGAACAGAAAAATTATAGAAAAAATTAATAGAACAAGGAGCTGGTTCTTTGAAAAGATCAACAAAATTGACAAACCCTTGGCAAGACTTACCAAGGAAAAAAGAGAAAGAACTCATATAAACAAAATCCAAAATGAAAGAGGAGAAATCACCACGGACACCGTAGATATACAAAGAATTATTGTAGAATACTATGAACAACTTTATGCCACTAAATTCAACAACCTAGAAGAAATGGATAAATTCCTAGAACAATACAACCTTCCCAGACTGAGTCAAGAAGAAGCAGAAAGCCTAAACAGACCTATCAGTAGAGAAGAAATAGAAAAAACCATTAAAAACCTCCCCAAAAATAAAAGTCCAGGCCCTGACGGCTATACCAGCGAATTTTATCAAACATTCAAAGAAGACTTGGTTCCTATTCTACTCAAAGTCTTCCAAAAAATGGAAGAAGAAGCAATACTTCCAAACACATTTTATGAGGCCAATATAACCCTCATACCAAAACCAGGCAAGTATGGCACAAAAAAAGAAAACTACAGACCAGTATCTCTAATGAATACAGATGCTAAAATACTAAACAAAATACTAGCAAATCGAATACAACAACATATTAAAAAAATAATACATCATGATCAAGTGGGATTCATCCCAGAATCTCAAGGATGGTTCAACATACGTAAAACGGTTAACGTAATACACCATATCAACAAAAAAAAAAACACAAAAACCACATGATCTTATCAATAGATGCAGAAAAGGCTTTCGATAAAATACAACACAATTTTATGTTTAAGACTCTCAACAAAATGGGTATAGAAGGAAAATTTCTCAACATGATAAAGGCCATATATGATAAACCATCAGCTAACATCATATTAAATGGCACTAAACTGAAGGCTTTCCCCCTTAAATCAAGAACAAGACAGGGTTGTCCACTCTCTCCACTCTTATTTAATGTGGTACTAGAGGTTCTAGCCAGAGCACTCAGACAAGACAAAGAAATAAAAGGCATCCATATCGGAAAAGAAGAAGTAAAGGTATCACTTTTTGCAGATGATATGATACTATACATCGAAAACCCCAAAGAATCCACAAAAAGACTACTAGAAACAATAAGCCAATAGAGTAAGGTTGCAGGATACAAAATTAACATACAGAAGTCAATAGCCTTTCTATATGCCAACAATGAAACAACTGAGAAGGAACTCAAAAGAATAATCCCCTTCACGATTGCAACAAAAAAAATAAAATACTTAGGAATAAACATAACAAAGAATGTAAAGGACTTATATAATGAAAAGTATAAACCATTGCTAAGGGAAATCGAAAAAGATATAATGAGATGGAAGAATATACCTTGTTCTTGGCTAGGAAGAATAAATATAATCAAGATGGCTATATTACCCAAAGCAATATACAAATTTAATGCAATTCCCATCAAACTTCCAATGACATTTTTTAATGAAATAGAGCAAAAAATCATCAGATTTATATGGAACTATAAAAAACCCCGAATAGCCAAAGCAATCCTAAAGAAAAAGAATGAAGCTGGGGGCATTTCAATACCTGACTTCAAACTCTATTATAGGGCCACGACAATCAAAACAGCATGGTATTGGCAGAAAAATAGACACTCAGACCAATGGAACAGAATAGAAAGTCCAGAAATAAAACCACATATATATAGTCAAATAATTTTTGATAAAGTGGCCAACAACACACAATGGAGAAAAGAAAGCCTCTTCAATAAATGGTGCTGGGAAAACTGGAAAGCCACATGCAAAAGAATGAAACTGGACTACAGTCTCTCCCCCTGTACAAAAATTAACTCAAAATGGATCAAAGATCTAAACATAAGACCTGAAACAATGAAGTACATAGAAGAAGACATAGGTACTCAACTCAGGGACCTGGGTTTTAAAGAGCATTTTATGAATTTGACTCCAATGGCAAGAGAAGTGAAGGCAAAAATTAATGAATGGGACTACATCAGACTAAGAAGTTTTTGCTCAGCAAGAGAAACTGATAACAAAATAAACAGAAAGCCAACTAAATGGGAAATGATTTTTTCAAACAACAGCTCAGATAAGGGCCTAATATCCAAAATATACAAAGAACTCATAAAACTCAACAACAAACAAACAAACAATCCAATAAAAAAATGGGAAGAGGATATGAATAGACACTTCTCCCAGGAAGAAATACAAATGGCCAACAGATATATGAAAAGATGCTCATCTTCTTTAGCTATTAGAGAAATGCAAATCAAAACGGCAATGAGATACCACCTCACACCTGTTCGATTAGCTGTTATTAGCAAGACAGGTAATAGCAAATGTTGGAGAGGCTGTGGAGAAAAAGGAACCCTCATACACTGTTGGTGGGAATGTAAAGTAATACAACCATTATGGAAGAAAGTATGGTGGTTCCTCAAAAAACTGAAAATAGAACTACCTTATGACCCAGCAATCCCTCTACTGGGTATATATCCCAAAAACTCAGAAACATTGATACGTAAAGACACATGCAGCCCCATGTTTATTGCAGCATTGTTCACAGTGGCCAGGACATGGAAACAACCAAAAAGGCCATCAATAGATGACTGGATAAAGAAGATGTGGCACATATACACTATGGAATACTACTCAGCCATAAGAAATGATGACATCGGAACATTTACAGCAAAATGGTGGGATCTTGATAACTTGATACGAAGCGAAATAAGTAAATCAGAAAAAACCAGGAACTGTATTATTCCATACGTAGGTGGGACATAATAGTGAAACTAAGAGACATTGATAAGAGTGTGGTGGTTACTGGGGGGAGGGGGGAATGGGAGAGGGATAGGGGGTGGGGAGGGGCACAAAGAAAACAAGATAGAAGGAGACAGAGGACAATCTGACTTTGGGTGGTGGGTATGCAACATAATTGAACGACAAAATAACCTGGACTTGTTATCTTTGAATATATGTATCCTGATTTATTGATGTCACCCCATTAAAAAAATAAAATTATTAAAAAAAAAAAAAGCAAAGATATGAATAGTTTTTGTTTATAAGGGCAGAGTTATGAATAGTACAGAACTGAGTGGCTCCTTTGAGACATTAGGGGTCAAAAGCTTACTGTTAAAAAAAGCTTACTCTTTGTAGGAGGATTTTTAAAAGCAGTGAATTAATGGCCTCATCCATAAGACATGTTGATGTGCCTTCATTCTTGACTGAACTATGTGGTTTTCAGTCTCAGTTTCCTTCCTGCAATATGACCTTCAGAACATCCTCAAAGGTCTCTTGGTACATTTTTGAGAGCTCTTCTACCAGCCTTTGCTACAGCCCTTTATCTTGCCCTTATCTGGGGACTGTTGCTGTCTTCTGCTTGGAGCTGATCTTATAGGTTCCTCTGTATTTGTTTATACATGTTTTCAGGGCCAGGCTGTGTTTTGCAGTGAGTCACAACATTGTTTTTCAATGGGAAGCAATTTTAATAGCCCCAGATGGAATTATTTTAAGTTTTCATTTTATTTCTAGCAGAAATACTCAGAATCAATAGTTAACATAAGAGGTACGGTTTGTTCTAATATTAGTACTGGCTTCTCTTACTATATTGTCCCGGCGGCCACTCCTTTGTGGGGATGCTAAGTGAATGATGCCCTTCCCTTGGTATATTTCATCCAGAAAGTAGTATGGCTCAGGTGAGATTAAAGTGCTACAGGAAATGGATCTCTTTAAGCTGGAGCTATTTTTAAGATAAGGAACTACCTAATGAAAGTTAGTTAGTCTGTCATGAGCAATTTATAGTCAGCAAAAAAAGCATTTTTTTTTTAACAAGAAAGATCATTTACCACGGCAAAAAGAAGTTTCCTTATTGGCAGTAGGTTTTACAAAGCCTGTAGTAGAAGTGTAGGAATGCAGGTGTAAAGGAAAAGTTTGCCAGGAGGCCTGGGTACCTGCCCTGGCCCTGTGACTGATTTTATGTAATTGATAGCAATCTCTCACAAGTTGAAATGTCTGGTTGCATTTCCTTATCTAGAAAATGGAGAAGAAAATACCTGTCTTACCTACTTCATGGGGCTGTTACAAGGGTCAAGGAATGTTGGACACACACACACACACACACACACACACACACACACACACACACACCAGCAGTCACCAAGTCCCACCTCTAGGATAATTATGAAATTCTGTCCCTTTTCTAGTTGTATTTCTTCTGCCACAACCAGTTTATTTATACTTTTTTTTGTGGGCCACTGCACATGCCTCCTAACCCATCTTTCTTCTTCCAGTCTCCTCTTCTACAGTCTATTCTGCACTTCTTCACTGTACTGCCAGGTTAGTCTATCTAAATTCACTTTTAATCATGTTTTCCCTTGCTCTGAAAACTTCGGCAGCTCCCCTTTACCTACTGAATCAAGTCCAGTCTCTCTAATTAGACAATTCAAAAGTCTCTCTAATTAGACTATTACCAAGATTTCCATCCTCATTCTCCACTCCTCCCCTGTGTTCTTTATTACGCCATCCAGCCCATAACAGTTATCCTCTGCAAGTGCCTTAGAGTTTCTTACAGGCTTTAGGATTTTGTCATTTCCTTACTTTTTGTTTTCAAGCATCAAAATTCAGTGTTCTGAGGATAAAACTTAAATGACATTTTTAAATAAAGCTTTTTGATATCTCCCTTGGGGGCATCTGTTTGGTAAGGATATTTTAAAGGGAACTCAAGCATTACATGGTGGCTGAGTGAGATGATTTCTCAGATCCCTTCCAATTCTGTTCATTTTTCTCAGCAGTGCTTCTTGGATAAAGAGTAAAGTCTGAATACTCTTATTATGATGAATTAAATAATGTTTCCCACCTCCTGTTTTCTTTACCATTTCCTCCTTCCTCCCACCTCTAATTCCTGTTCTCACTTCATACTGGCAGAGTACCTTATTGTTTACACCAAATAGATAGTCAAGCTTGGGACTTTTATTAAAACAGACATGATGTGTTTCAATATTGCTCTGAAAAAAATGGTGCCAGTCTGTTGGCCTGGCACACTGTTACAAAACAATTATTATTCACTGTAATTGTTCTATCCTTTTTTTCCAGTATTTTGTGCCACTCTTCAACCACTGTCTTGCCTTCCTCTAGACTTTAAGTTTGTCAAGGGCAGTGGCCCTTTCTTGTTAATCATTTTGTCCCCCAGAGTACTTATGGGTGCTCAGTCAATGTCTGGTGACTTGAGTTGACAGTGGGTGAAGAAGGAGACTTTGAGGGTATTTCTATTTTTCCTATTACAAGGCAGAAGTTACAAAAAAAGGTCTCCTTGACCCCTACCCATCCTTTGTGACATCAGCCTTTGTGAAGTTTTCTTTTGTGACTGGGAAATAACCAGTCTCCCACTGTGACAGAAGCATTTCCATTTCTGGCAGAGCAGCTCTTGGCTTTGTGCAGCAATTCCACTGAGTTCCTAAAGTATGATTCATTTGTTTGTTTTCCATTCCAATCAGGGAAAACAAATAGCAGTAAAGCAGAGCATAGTGATGGCCATTTCACTGGGAATCCTATTGCCATATGAAACACAACTTTAACAAAATCCCTTGAGCATGGATGGGGTGCAACCAGCAGCAACCACAGAGATCCAAGAGAACAGCCAACTTGACAGTCTGGAAAACCAGGGTGGGGGTTGGGAGCGCATCAGAACCAGCAAGAAGGATGTGATGGAGCCTGCTTCAGAAAACAAACTTTGCAGGATGGTCTGAGATGGAGTAGCTAAAAGAGTAGCTACACAAAGTATGGAGACAAAGGGCTGTTTCTACGAAGAATCTGGAAGCCAGTTCATTGGGTAACCTAGGGGGTTTTATTTCACCTGTAGCTCTGATCACAGGTACAGGTCTCTTTCCCCCTACCCCCAGCCCCATACCTCCTTTTTTATCCCTCTTTCTTTCTCTGGATTCTACAGTATAAGAAATATGTCCAAGAGATCAAGTACTAAGATCTAAGTACTCTTTCTCATATGTATGTGTGTGTACACACAGAGAAACAAACTATAGAAATGATCCCTAAAAGTATAGTCTTGACACACAGAGAAACATACCTTACTTTATTGTACTTTGCTTTATTGCATTTCTCAGATGCTGCATTTTTAAAAAAATAAAGGCAAGACCCTCTACCAGCAAAAAGATTATGACTTGTTTTATTATAGTGGTCTGAAACCTGAACCTGCAATATCTCTGAGGTGTGTGTGTGTGTGTGTGTGTGTGTGTGTGTGTATGTGTGCGTGTACAAACACCAATTTGAAATGCTGAGTTTTTAAAGTGGGTTGAAGTTCACATGTGAAGGTGATAGTAAACCTCAGATTGTGAAGATACTGACTCATATAACCTGCACATAATAGAGACAGAATAGTAGAGGTAAGACTAGAAGCAGTGAAGAGAGACTTGGCTCTAATAGAACCAATGAGATGAAGGGAAGGAAAGACTAGGCCAACAGGAAAAGGATAGTCAGCATGGAAGCCTGGAGTGGTCAGTGCCAGAGGAACTCAGAGAGATTCCTGGAAGCATACACATTCTAGACATGAGGGGGCTGTTTTCTCAGTTGAGGGATTGGCCTTACTATGGTTGGTTTGAGATCTCCTTGAGAAACAGCATCTTAGTCTTCTGACCTTTGAATTCATGTGCATCCCGCAGTCCTCAGATAATGAATTTGTATCTGTGGTACCTTAATTCAGGAAATGGTTTGGGTAGAACATTCGTATTCATACCCCACTTCTTTCTCTGTAAAGGAATGTCCCCTAAATGAATACATGGGGATTCTGGTTCACACAGCAGTCTCTTATGATATAAAATTGGAAGCTTGGGTCAGTATTCCTGAATCTGACCCATTTGGAAGTACACATGAGACTGAGTTTCTGGACATGCAAGTGTAAGGAACAAGCTCTGAACTATGGTGTATTTGCTTCCTAAAATACCTTTTGGCTTGCTGGCTTGTCATTTTGTCCCTCAGACACTCCCCATCTCATTGCCTCCCTTCTTGAAGCACAGAAAGGGGAATTGATTAGCTTTGCACAACTTAATGGCAGACTGTAGTGTCTTCAGATTCCAGCAAATGTCTCCTTGCTGCTCTCCACCCCCATCCACTGCTGTTGGGGGTGTTCATCTTGTTTGCCCATTTCCTCTTGCGTTTGCAAATGTCGCAGCTGTGTTTGTGTCTTTTCCTCCTTTCAGCTCATAGCAATCTGTTCATTTTGAAGAGCCAGCAGCTTCCACAATGTGCAAGAAAACAGGGTCTGAGTAACTAGAGACTAGGTTTTTCTCCTGCTGCCAATATCTCGGGGAGGGTGGAGGGTTGGGAAAATCTGTTCACTTTAATCCAATGTGTTTTGTTCTGCTAAACTGTCATTGTCTTCTCTTTATCCTTCTAATCTATTGTTACAATAAGTAAAACACTACTTTGCATTCACATTCTGTGCCTTTTTTTTACCATTCTATAGCAATCAGTTTTTCTTTAATTATACCATTTGAAAATGTATCTAATATAATTTGTATTATCTATTGAATTAAAAGTTATACCTAAATAAACCTATTTAGAATATTTTTGGGAAAGTCAGTGGAGAAACAAAAAATTTCTATTTAGATATTTGATGTTATGTGTTGAATTGCGTCTGTAATGCCAGTGGCCAAGGCCAGGTACATTCACATTGGATTTGGGCAAATGGTAGAGAAACTGTGAAGCCAGAAAGCATAGGGTCATTCCCATTTGAGAGAGTTTTGCAATGGCAGATGAGCAAACTGGCAGGGAAAAGCCACTTCCCACGGCAGCAGGTGAACAGCAAAACGGCCCCTCTCAGTGGCGGGCAAACAATTCACAATCTTTCCTGTGGCAAGTATACAGAGCCTTACATGGGCTATACACACGTGGGGCTGCCACGTACTCACACACTAATCAGGCAAAGTACAAGCGAGAAAGCCTAATACAGCTGTCTACCCAATAGTGTCCTTCCAAAATTCAAGTCTTAACCTTCAGAACCTCAGAAGATGGGCATGTAATTCGTTAAGATGAGGACATATTGGGGTACGAACACTGTTGGGAAAACAGCTGTGTTGGGCTTGCTCACTTGCACTTTGCATAATTAGTGCATGAGCATGTGGCAAAGCCATGTGTGCATAACCTATGTAAGGCTACAGGTATTTTGACTCAGGCAGGGCAGGTTGTGGATTGCGGATTGTCTGCCCACCATTGTGAGGGTCTGTTTGTTGCTCATTTGCCTGCTTCTCTGAGAAGCAGTTTTCCCTTGCCTGTTTGCTAGTCTGCCGTTGCAAGACTCTTATTACACAGGAATGGCTCTATGTTTTCTGGCTCAGCAGTTCCTCTACCATCTGCCTGAATCCAATGTGAACCTGCCTAGCCTCAGCCACCAGCATTATAGACACATACAGGGAGAATGCCATGTAAGATGGAGAGATCAGGGTGCTGTTTCTATAAGGCAAGAAACACCAAAGCTTGACAGCAAACCATCATAAGCTAGAGCAGCATGGAACAGACTCTTTCCCATGACTCTCAGAAGGAACCAACTCTGATGACAACTTGATTTCAGACTTCCAGCCTCCAGAACTGAGAGACAGTTCATGGCAGTCATTTAAGCATCCCTGTCTGTGGTACTTTGTTACAGCCATCCCTAACAAGCTCATAGACTTGATCTGATGAAGATTCCAGCTAAGCATGTGTTCTGTAGAGTGAAGAACCAATGGATTGTAAACTCTAAAATGTTATCCATTTTGGAAGAATACTGATAGCCTGAATGTTACTGAAGAAATGAAATTGTGTATCTTAAGAGCAAGGCCCAACCAGTCAAATCAATGGGCTGGCTGAGAAAGTAGTAATGGTGAGGAGACCTTGGAGCACCCACTAAAGACAGGTGAAACTGTACACATTTTTTTGCATATTTTTAAAGTCAAATCACAGATACTCACTTCTCCCCTTATTCACAAGGAGGGTGTGTGTGTGTGTGTGTGTGTGTGTGTGTGTGTGTGTGTGTGTGTTTGGAGGTGTATGGTTAATAAATGGACTAAAGAACACATCCCTGCACAGTTCTATAGATCAGAAGTTACTGAGACTTTCAATATGGGGCCTGAAAGTTTAACTTCCCATTTGCCCAGCTGTATCAAATGAGTCATCTTGCAAAAGGCCTCCCCAGATATATTCAATTTGTTAATATTAGAATTCTGCCTACAGGGCCCTGCCAGGTGCTTTAGGATAAAAGAACTCAGCAGAGCTCTATTAAGGGTTAGCAAGACCTTCCCAAGAGCCACTGCTTGTGCCAAGAACCTCCTCTTTGGCAGGAATGTGAGAGCAAGCCAATCTTTCTCCCTGCCACTCCTGCCTCAGGTGGCATACTGCTTCCAGGGATCTGATATTCTGCCCTTTACTTTCTACCCAAACTTGAGTATCGATGGCAGCGGCTGGCAAAACAGAAACAAAGCACGGGAACCTTTCTTAGTTCAGCCTGGTCTTTCTAGGAGCCAGCCAGGGAGGGCAAGCCCTGGGTTCTCAGCTTGCCCAGCTTCTAGCCAGAACACCAGAGCTGCTCCAGTTGGAAAACTTTCAAGAGACTAGAAACTGTATCTGGCTTGCATGCTTTTAAGCAGCTTGTTTTTTCAAAGCTAATTCTTGGCTTATTGGTCAAAATTCAGTGGATGTGTGTTTTAAGTTTTATAACTATGTTTATTAAGCAAAACTTATCCAGATGGTCTAACCACAGGTTTTGGAGAACAGGAATTTATGTATGTGCAAAGCTTTACAAAGGATAAGAGTGAAGTAACACGTAGTTAACAAATTAGACAAATCACCTTTATTGAAAAGAATAGCTTGCCTGACCTATAGTGGCACAGTGGATAAAATGTTGACCTGGAGTGCTAAGGTCACTGGTTCAAAACCTCAGGCTTGCCTGGGGTAATGCTGGTGGTTGAGGCCAGGTAGGTTCACATTGGACTCAGGAAGATGGTAGAAAAACTGCGGAGCCGGAAAGGGTCGGGCCATACCCGTTTAATAAAGTCTCATAATGGCAGACAAGCACACAGGCAGAGGAAACCACCTCTCAGGCAAACAAACAGCAATATGGCCCCTCACAGTGGCGGGCAGGCAATCTACACATCCGCAGTCCCCAATCTTTCTTGAGCACAAGCACCCATAGCCTTATATAGGCCATACACACCACACGTGGCGCAGCTACACACTCACGTACCAATCAGGCCAAGGGCTTGCAGCTGGTAACCCCGTGAGCAAGCCTAACACAGCTGCCCCACACCCGGTCAAAGCACATACGAGAAGCAACTACTACAAGTTGATGCTTCCTCTTCCTTCCCATCTCCCACTTTCTCTCTCCCCCTCTCACCCCCTTCGCCTCTTTCTAAAGAAATCTTTTAAAAAAGAAATTAATAGATATATGAGGTTATATGAAATTAGAACAAGCCGGAATGATTCACAAAAAAGTATTGAGCATCAATTGTACACCAGGTACTGTTCTTGATCCTTGACATATATAAGGGTACAAAATAAAAACCAGTATCTCTGTCCCTGTGGAGGTAACCTCTAGAGTCAGTGCGGCATATCACCAAACTTTCAAAGGGACTTCCTGGGATGTATTTAAAATGCCTTTTCAGGTGTCAGCCTTTTCGTGAATAAACTTTGAAGTAAAATCAACTGTTCTGGCAGTATTTATCTATGCATGTATATTACTTGGGAGATGTTGGAAAAACCTTTGATTCTGGCTGTTAATTGGCTGGGGAATACAGACTTGAATTGTAGTCCTTGGGTGATTTTATCTCATGCTCCAGGGACAGCTGTGTTAGGACCCAGTTATTAAAAGAGCAGTGCGTTCTGGTTGTATATAATACTTTTTAGAAGGTTCCATTGCTTGAGCCCTTTCAACTAATAAAGGTATTGCTTGTATAGGGTTATAGCCTTTGAATTGGTCAGTGCACCCACCACATCTCAAAGTCCAGTCCTGTGTGCTGTGTGATTTTCTGCATATGTTTGTCATTATGTTATTAAAAACCTGAGGAATGAGTGAATGAAGGAATGAGTAAATGAGCTAATGGAGGCCTAGATGATAGTTTCAGTTATCAGTAAGGGGAGAGTTATCAGTTCTTATTGCACGTGTGGAAAAGGTCTCCTTTAAAATAAGAAAAGGTGGGAAAATGGGCTATGAGGTTATAATTCTCCTGTCAGGAGCTGTGCAGACAAGAGTTGATCAATTGAATCAGTTTCTAAGCCTCATACAGTTCCATAGCCAGTTCTCTAATTCAGTATTTCTCAAACTTCAGTGTGCATGAGAAGCACCTGAATGGCTTGTTAAAACACAAAGGCCCCACCCCAAAATTTTGATTCATTACCTTGGGGGTGGGGCCTAAGGATTGGAATTTCTGTCTCAGCCCTCTGAGCTCTTACCCTGAGACAGCATCCTGACCCCAGGCATGTGATATTCTGCCCTTTACTTTCTACTCAACTTGAGTATCCATGGCAGTAGCTGTCAAAAAAGAAATAAGTGCCAGAGTTTTTCTTAGGTCAGACTAGGGACCACTTTTTGAGAACTACTAATCTGTAACTAGTGCTGATAGAATTGACAGTGGAGTGATTAAATAAGTGTGGTCTGATCAGTCGTCAAATCCCAGTTCTACCCTTTACTTCTGGCTCTGGACATGTTTCTTCACCTTTCTGGTCTGTACATGGGAATAATAGTGCTCACTTCCTAGGATTGTTGTGAGACAAGATAAGGCATATAGAGAGCCTAGCACAGAGCTCAAAACTGGATAAACGTTAAGTGCTATTATCATTGCATTGTATCTCAATAGCTTGATGATAAAGCGAGTGTTAGTTGGGGGCCTAGAAAAGAATAGAGTGTTCTGAGTTTAAAAATATTCAAGAAAGTTTGACTTTCAATATTTAACTTGAGGTCGAGGTCGATGCCTGGGTTCTGCTGCAGGTGACATGTTGATGCTAAAATGGCAGAAATCATTTGCTGTATTTTTCTGACCCCAGATATGTCTTGACAGGCATACAGTGGATTAGAATTTGCAAAAAGAACAAAGGCCAATAGTTGATGGGGTTGTTGTAGTTTGTGCATGAGGCCCACAAACCCAGTGTTAAATGTTCGTAGTTTAACATTGTGTGCCGTCCCTGGGCCAGTGAACAAGCCAAATCCAGTGTTTAGAATATTTCTGTGGTTTTGATTAAAATGCACATTCTGCTGAAAGACTCAATGGGTTTGTTTGAAATGAGAAATTTTTCTTTTTCTCTCCTTTTTCTCCCTTTCTCCCTCTCTTTCTCTTCATGTATACATATGGAGAAACAGTTGTGTTAGGCTCACTTGCTGGTTTCTTGGCTGCAAGCACCTTGTATAGTGCATGAGCCCATGGCAAAAGCCACATGAGTGTCTCTATGAAAAGCTATGGGTGCTTTCCATTAGTGGCAATTCTCCCAGATCGTTCTCCCACCACTGCGAGGTGTGCTTCCCTGATTCCCTCGGCTGCCACCATGAGGGTTGGTTTTCCTGATCCCTTGCTCTCCACTGCGAAAGGCAGTTTTCCTTTGTTTATTTGTTCACCCATCTCTGCGAACCTCCAATAAACGGGAATGGCTCAATGCTTTCTGGCTCCACAGTTCCTTTACCAACTGCCCAAATTTAACGTGACCTGCCTGGCCTTGACCACCATCATTAAAATACACATTCCAGTATTTTCCAAAATGTGGTCCCTAGATCAATTGCATCAATCAGGGCATTTGGTGAAATTGGAGATTCCTGATCCAGACCTGATAAATGAGAATCCCTAGATGTGGGGGTCAGAAAATCTACATTGTAAAAGGAATCCTGCTATTCCAGTATACATTAAAGCTTAGAAAATTCCCCCTCAAAAGTCTATTCATCCTCCATATTACCCAAAGCAATATACAAATTCAATGCAATTCCCATCAAAATTCCAATGACATTTTTTAAAGAAATAGAGCAAAAAATCATCAGATTTATATGGAACTATAAAAAACCCTGAATAGCCAAAGCAATCCTAAAGAAAAAGAATGAAGCTGGGGGCATTACAATACCTGACTTCAAACTATATTATAGGGCCATGACAATCAAAACAGTATGGTATTGGCAGAAAAGTAGACACTCAGACCAATGGAACAGAATAGAAAGTCCAGAAATAAAACCACATATATATAGTCAAATAATTTTTGATAAAGGGGCCAAGAACACACAATGGAGAAAAGAAACCCTCTTCAATAAATGGTGCTGGGAAAACTGGAAAGCCACATGCAGAAGAATGAAACTGGACTACAGTTTGTCCCCCTGTACTAAAATTAACTCAAAATGGATCAAAGATCTAAACATAAGACCTGAAACAATAAAGTACATAGAAGAAGACATAGGTACTCAACTCATGGACCTGGGTTTTAAAGAGCATTTTATGAATTTGACTCCAATGGCAAGAGAAGTGAAGGCAAAAATTAATGAATGGGACTACATCAGACTAAGAAGTTTTTGCTCAGCAAGAGAAACTGATAACAAAATAAACAGAAAGCCACCTAAATGGGAAATGATATTTTCAAACAACAGCTCAGATAAGGGCTTAATATCCAAAATATACAAAGAACTCATAAAACTCAACAACAAACAAACAAATAATCCAATAAAAAAATGGGAAGAGGACATGAACAGACACTTCTCCCAGGAGGAAGTACAAATGGCCAACAGATATATGAAAAGATGCTCATCTTCTTTAGTTATTAGAGAAATGCAAATCAAAACTGCAATGAGATACCACCTCACACCTGTTAGATTATCTATTATTAACAAGACAGGTAATAGCAAATGTTGGAGAGGCTGTGGAGAAAAAGGAACCCTCATACACTGTTGGTGGGAATGTAAAGTAGTACAACCATTATGGAAGAAAGTATGGTGGTTCCTCAAAAAACTGAAAATAGAACTACCTTATGACGCAGCAATCCCTCTACTGGGTATATACCCCAAAAACTCAGAAACATTGATACGTAAAGACACATGCAGCCCCATGTTCATTGCAGCATTGTTCACAGTGGCCAGGACATGGAAACAACCAAAAAGCCCATCAATAGATGACTGGATAAAGAAGATGTGGCACATATACACTATGGAATACTACTCAGCCATAAGAAATGATGACATCAGATCATTTACAGCAAAATGGTGGGATCTTGATAACATGATACGAAGTGAAATAAGTAAATCAGAAAAAAACAGGAACTGCATTATTCCATACATAGGTGGGACATAAAAGTGAAACTAAGAGACATTGATAAGAGTGTGGTGGTTACGGGGGGAAAGGGGAAAGGGAGAGGGAAAGGGGGAGGGGGAGGGGCACAAAGAAAACTAGATAGAAGGTGACAGAGGACAATCTGACTTTGGGTGATGGGTATGCAACATAATTGAAAGACAATATAACCTGGGCTTGTTGATCTCTGAATATATGTATCCTGATGTATTGATGTTGCCCCATTAAAAAAATAAAATTATTAAAAAAAAAAGTCTATTCATCCTATATGACAGCAACAATGTTTATATTTCTCAATTGAAATTAATCATTAGAGGAGTTCATCATATTGACTACATTGTCTCCATAAAGCTCAACCCAAGGTCACATGTATTTTGGAGCCTGGCTTGTGCCACCCAACCCCAATATTCAGGCTGAGTATAATAAAGAATAGCTAGAAATAAAATTCAATTTAACAATGGTTTATTAGTAATCATCACTGTAATTGTTTGGATGTGAACAGAACTGAATGTTTTGAGGTTATAAATTGGAAACAAAAATTTCTAATTCCAGGTGACTCCCACTGTGTTTAATCAGATCAACTAAGCCTCAGTCCTGTGTGTCTTTTGGCAAAATTAAATGAGTACTGCTGGTATCTATTCTAGGGTTTAAAGAAAATCATTGTGTTCCACCTGTTGTTTTCTCATTGATTCAAAACCCATACCTGCTAATCCCAGATGTACTTCATTAATTGAAAGAGATAGGAGTTAAATATTTTATTTTTTAAGCTTTATTCAGTTTTGAGAGAGAGAGAGAGAGAGAGAGAGAAGGGAGAGGAGCAGAAACCATCAACTCTCATATGTGCCTTGGCCAGGCAAGCCCAGGGTTTTGAACCAGTGACCTCAGCGTTCCCAGGTCGACACTTTATCCACTGTGCCACCACAGGTCAGGCAAGAGATAGGGATTAATAGAATTCAAATAAGCCAGGATAGGTGCCCAACCTATGGAACGGCATCAATGACAGGGAGCAGTTAAGATTCTATACTAGGAGTCTATGTGGCTGTTCAGTGTTAGCCAAGTCAGTGGGGCCAACCTTACTCTGCCTGTCTCTGACTTGGTCTAGCCAAATAACCATTGTTTCTATTTTTTACTTTCCTTTGGCACCTTACTCTTGCCATTTTTTGTTTCTGATCCTTACCTGGTAACCTATGCTCATCCAGAATCCCTTACTGAATTTATCACCTTCTTGCCTACTCTGCTTATAGACAAAGGATAAATGAGTTTAAGGACTACTTTAGGGACTACATAAAGAAAGAGCTCTCTCTTTGTCTCATAAATCTATAAATAGCACACCCATTGTACCCATCGATACAGTAATAATAGTTTGCTATTGAAATCCTACAAGCATTCGTTACCTGTCTGTTCAACCATTTAGTCCAACTCTTTGAGGAGCATGTAAACACTAATATCTGCATCATGAAGAGAAATAAGCAAATCCTTCAAAGAGAACTTCATCTATAACTTTACGGAGGATAGTAAATAAAACTAGCTGATCTGATTTTTGGTGTCAGAACACTAAAATTTTGCCCTATTGTGAATGGGAATAAAGAAAGCTAAAATTTATTGAGCCCCTACAATCTACAACTTACATAGGTTGTAAGAAGTCCAGATGGAATTTGAACTGAAGTCCATCAGATGTTATGCTGGATTTTAGTAATTCAAATATTTTCATTTTTCTCCTGGCCATAAATGGGCTTCCCCAAAGAAAACCCTCTTATTTTAACAATTAATTATCTAGGGCAATTATCTACATGGAGTATCATCTAATACAGTGGTTCCCAACCCCTGGGCCATGGACCGGTACCGGTCCGTGGGCCATTTGGTAGTGGTCCACAGAGAAAGAATAAATAACTTACATTATTTCCGTTTTATTTATATTTAAGTCTGAATGATGTTTTATTTTTAAAAAATGACCAGATTCCCTCTGTTACATCCATCTAAGACTCACTCTTGACGCTTGTCTCGTAAGTTCGACAATTATATTTAAAAATACCACAGTTCTTACACCAGTTACATAACTTTATTTTGTGCATTTATCCACCCCACCATAAAGGCTGGTCTGTGAAAATATTTTCTGACATTAAACTGGACCGTGGCCCAAAAAGGGGTGGGGACCACTATCTAATACACATGTTGTCCTTGATTGTGTCTGTAAGTCGTGTTTGTGCTTTAACTCTGATAATCTGTTTATGCACTTTGGTTTTTATCACATTTTTTCTGCCTACCAGTTTCTAAAACAAGCAAGTCTTAGTTTTGATTAAAGTAAACAATGGGGGATGACGTCAGAGAAATGGTGCTGTAAGGAGTGATAATGATAAATCTTCCCCCAAAATTCAACAAGATCTTCAACCAGAGACAGAAAAATCTATCCTTGGAACCTCCAGAAGTTCCATACTAAACGCAAAGGCAAAGGCAGCAGCAACCCCATAGCTGGGTCATCAGGCTACTAATTCAGGAAGGAAAGAATAGGAGAGAGGCTCCGGGAATACAGACTCTCTCATTGGTGGAGCCTGCAAATGCTAATGAGCCTCGACTGCCAATGAGACTGAAGCCCAATATATGACATCACCATAGAGACTTATCAACTGCAAACCTCTACCTAAGTGTGCCACAGGGGCAGAACCTGGGGTACAGAGTCACCGACCAGGAAGAGGGAGAGAAAAGAAAAAGCAAGAAGATAACCTCTCAAAATCAAGAATAATCCACAGACTTTATAACCTATCCCATGTTATAATATTTGTTCATTTGTTTCTCTAATCTTCTTGTCTTGATTATTTTCTTCCTCTTCCAATTTGGTCGTTTAATTCTCTGCTGGTCTTACTCTCTCCTCTCCTTGAACTATACTACCCATAAGTGTTACAGCTCCCATTATCTTTTCTTTCTTCTTCCTTTCTCTCTATGAGGGTTGCCCTCAAAAGCACTTAACTCTCTCTGTCTCTCTCCTTTTATTCTTTTTTCTTCTTTTTGTGTTTTCCTCTTCCTTTTTTTTCTCCCTCTATATTAGTTTCTTCTTTTCTTTTCCTCTCATTCCATCCTCAATCACAAACAAATTACTTTATCTGGGACTCAAATTTTTCTTTGTGGCACTTTGAGGGTTTTTTACTTTGCTGTTTTAACTCACTAGCAGTTCTCTCAACCCTGGCTCTCCATTTTATCTAGTTCTTGCTCCACTAAATACAATAGGAATTTTTAAATTTTCCCCCTTTTTCCTGTTTTCCTCTTATTCCTCTCATCATATCTCTTAGTCAACCATCACCTAAAAGCAAATCATTTTATTCTTGACCCAAATTTTTTCCTTTTTTGCATTTTGTGGGTCCATATCCCGTTTTTTGCCCCTTTATCACTTCTCCCCAACACAGGCCCTCCATTATAGGTAGTTTTTGTTCTATTTAACACAATATAATTCACAGTTCACCACAAGATTTTCTCAAAAAGGAGGGGAGAGAAGAGGAGGGAAAAAAAGGGGGGGATAATAATTTTTTTTATTTATTCTTTTTTATTTTTTTAACTTTTTATTCTTTATTAATTCTCATTAATACATTAGAAAAACCACCCTCAGATACCATTAGGGAAAAAGAAGTTGAATATCATGGATACAAAAGACAGAGAGGTAGCACAGATAGATGAAGGAAAATTTATGGAGAAAAAATTTGATATATTGGAAACCTTGGAGCTAAATGACAGAGAATTTAAAATAGAAATCCAAAAAATACTCAAAGATATACAAGAAAACACAGAAAGGCAATTTAGGGAGCTCAGAAAACAACTCAGTGAAAACAAAGAATATATTACCAAGAAAATTGAAACTATAAAAACAAATCAAACAGAGATGAAAAACTCAATTCATGAGCTGAAAAACGAGGTAACAAGCTTAGCTAATAGAACAGGCCAGATAGAAGGTAGGATTAGTGAAATAGAAGACAAGCAACTTGAGGCACAACAGAGAGAAGAATGAGACTAAAAATTTAAAAAAAAATGACAAAGCCATACAGGAATTGTCTGACTCCAACAAAAAGAATAATATAAAAATAATAGCTATATCAGAGGGAGAAGAGAGAAAATGGAATAGAGAACATATTCAAACAAATAATAGATGAGAACTTCCCAAGCCCGTGGAAAGAACTAAAGCCTCAAATTCAAGAAGCAAACAGAACTCCAAGTTTTCTTAACCCCAACAAACGTACTCCAAGGCACATCATAATGAAATTGGCACAAACCAACAACAAAGGAAAAATTCTCAAGGCAGCCAGGGAAAAGAAGAATACAACGTATAAAGGAAGGCCCATTAGATTATCATCAGATTTCTCAACAGAAACTCTACAAGCTAGAAGAGAGTGGACCTCATTATTTAAAGTCCTGAAAGAGAGGAACTTTCAGCCAAGAATACTATACCCGTCAAAGCTATCCTTTAAATATGAAGGAGAAATAAAAACATTCAAAGATACAGAAAAGATGAGGGAATTTATCATCAGAAAACCCCCACTCCAAGAATTACTAAAGGGGGTTTGCCAACCAGATACAAAGAACAAAACAAAACAAAACGACAAGTAAAAGCTCCAAGAAGAACACAATAAAACCAAATTCAAACTGTGACAACAACAACAAAAAAGGGGGGGGGGGCGAGGATGGAGATTAACAGTAGTAAAGGATGATGGAGTGCAAAAGTACTCACAAGATAGTGCACTACAATGAACAGGGTAGGAACCCTTTTCATTACTCAAAGGTAACCACCATTGAAAAAACCACCACAGAAGCACATAATATAAAAAGGATAGCAACAGAGGAAAGATGTATGAAATACAACCAAACAAAAACAAAAGATAGAAAAACGAAAGAGAAGAATCAAACAAGACACAAAACTAACAGAAAGCAATGTATAAAATGGCAATAGGGAACTCACAAGTATCAATAATTACACTAAATGTAAACGAATTAAACTCACCAATAAAAAGGCACAGAGTAGCAGAATAGATTAAAAAGGAAAATCCAACTCTATGCTGCCTACAAGAAACTCATCTAAGCAACAAGGATAAAAACAAATTCAAAGTGAAAGGTTGGAAAACAATACTCCAAGCAAATAATATAAAAAAAAGCAGGCGTAGCAATACTCATATCTGATAATGCTGACTACAAGACAGCAAATGTACTTAGAGACAAAAATGGTCATTTCATAATGATTAAGAGGACGCTAAATCAAGAAGACATAACAATTCTTAATATTTATGCACCAAACCAAGGAGCACCAAAATATATAAGACAGCTACTTATTGACCTTAAAACCAAAACTGACAAAAATACAATCATACTTGGAGACCTCAATACACCGTTGATGGCTACATATCGGTCATCCAAACAGGGAATCAATAAAGATATATTGGCTTTAAACAAAACACTAGAGCACCTGGATATGATAGACATCTACAGGACATTTCATCCCAAAGTGACAGAGTATACATTTTTCTCCAGTGTACGTGGATCATTCTCAAGAATTGACCATATGTTGGGCCAGAAAAACAACATCAGCAAATTCAGAAAAATCAAAGTTGTACCAAGCATATTTTCTGATCATAAAGCCTTGAAACTAGAATTCAACGGCAAAAAAGAGTAAAAAAAAAAAAAAAACCCACAAAAACATGGAAACTAAACAACATAAATTTAAAAAATGAATGGGTCAAAGAAGAAATAAGCGCAGAGATCAAATATATATACAGACAAATGAAAATAACAATACGACATATCAGAATCTATGGGATGCAGCAAAAGCAGTGATAAGAGGGAAGTTCATATCACTTCAGGCCTATATGAACAAACAAGAGAGAGCCCAAGTGAACCACTTAACTTCACATCATAAGGAACTGGAAAAAGAAGAACAAAGACAACCCAAAACCAGCCGAAGAAAGGAGATAATAAAAATCAAAGCAGAAATAAATGAAATAGACAACAGAAAAACTATAGAAAAAATTAATAGAATAAGGAGCTGGTTTTTCGAAAAGATCAACAAAATTGACAAACCCTTGGCAAGCCTTACGAAGGAAAAAAGAGAAAGAACTCATATATACAAAATCCAAAATGAAAGAGGAGAAATCACCACGGACATCATAGATATACAAAAAATTATTGTAGAATACTATGAAAAACTTTATGCCACTAAATTCAACAATCTAGAAGAAATGGATAGATTCCTAGAACAATATAACCTTCCTAGACTGAGTCAAGAAGAAGCAGAAAGCCTAAACAGACCAATTAGTAGGGAAGGAATAGAAAAATACTATTTAAAACCTCCTCAAAAATAAAAGTCCAGGCCCAGATGGTTATACCAGCGAATTTTATCAAACATTCAAAGAAGACTTGGTTCCTATTCTATTCAAAGTCTTCCAAAAAAATTGAAGAAGAAGCAATAATTCCAAACACATTTTATGAGGCCAACATAACCCTCATACCAAAACCAGGCAAGGACAGCACAAATAAAGAAAACTACAGACCAATATCTCTAAAGAATACAGATGCTAAAATACTAAACAAAATACTAGCAAATCGAATACAACAACATATTAAAAAAAATACATCACGATCAAGTGGGATTCATCCTAGAATCTCAAGGATGGTTCAACATATATAAAATGATTAACATAATACACCATATCAACAAAACAAAGAACAAAAACCACATGATCTTATCAATAGATGCAGAAAAGGCTTTCGATAAAATACAACACAATTTTATGTTTAAGACTCTCAACAAATTGGGTATAAAAGGAAAATATCTCAACATGATAAAGGCCATATATGATAAACCATCAGCTAACATCATATTAAATGGCACAAAACTGAAGGCTTTCCTCCTTAAATCAGGAACAAGACAGGGTTGTCCACTCTCTCCTCTCTTATTTTTTTTAATTTATTCATTTTTAGAGAGGAGAGAGAGAGAGAGAGAGAGAGAGGGAGAGAGAGAGGAGAGGCCGAGAGAGAGAAGGGGGAGAAGCTGGAGGCATCAACTCCCATATGTGCCTTGACCAGGCAAGCCCAGGGTTTCGAACCGGCGACCTCAGCATTTCCAGGTCGGCACTTGATCCACTGCGCCACCACAGGTCAGACTCCTCTCTTATTTAATGTGGTGGCAGAGGTTCTAGCCAGAGCAATCAGACAAGACAAAGAAATAAAAGGCATCCATATCAGAAAAGAAGAAGTAAAAGTATCATTTTTGCCGATGATATGATCCTATACATCGAAAACCCCAAAGAATCCACAAAAAGACTACTAGAAACAATAAGCCAATATAGTAAGGTTGCAGGATACAAAATTAACATACAAAAGTCCATAGCCTTTAGATATGCCAACAATGAAACATTAGAGAAGGAACTCAAAAAAATAATCCTCTTCACAATTGCAACAACAAGAACAAAAAAATACCTAGTAATAAACAAAACAAAGAATGTAAAAGACTTATCTAATGAAAACTACAAACCATTGTTAAGCAAAATAAAAAAAGATACAATGAGATGGAAGAATATTCCTTGTTCTTGGATAGGAAGAATAAATATATTCAAGATGGCCATATTACCCAAAGCAATATACAAATTTAAAGCAATTCCCATCAAAATTCCAATGACACTTTTTAAAGAAATGGAACAAAAAATCATCAGATTTATATGGAACTATAAAAAACCCTGAATAGCCAAAGCAATCCTAAAGAAAAAGAACAAAACTGGGGGCATTACAATACCTGACTTCAAACTATATTATAGAGCCATGACAATCAAAACAGCATGGTATTGGCAGAAAAATAGACACTCAGACCAATGGAACAGAATAGAAAGCCCAGAAATAAAATGACATATATATGATCAAATAATTTTTGATAAAGGGGCCAACAACACACAATGGAGAAAAGAAAGCCTCTTCAACAAATGGTGTTGGGAAAACTGGAAAACCACATGCAAAAGAATGAAACTTGACTACAACTAGTCCCCTTGTACTAAAATTAATTGAAAATGGATCAAAGACGTAAATATAAGACCTGAAACTATAATGTACACAGAAGAAGACATAGGTTCTAAACTCATGGACCTTGGTTTTAAAGAGCATTTTATGAATTTGACTTCAAAGGCAAGGGAAGTGAAGGCAAAGATAAATGAATGGGACTACATCAGACTAAGAAGTTTTTGCTTAGCAAGAGAAACTGACAACAAAATAAACAGACAGCCAACTAAATGGGAAATGATATTTTCAAACAACAGCTCAGATAAGGGCCTAATATCCAAAATATACAAAGAACTCATAAAACTGAACAACTAACAAACAAACAATCCAATAAAAGAAATAGGAAGAGCCCTGGCCGGTTCGCTCAGTGGTAGAGCGTCGGCCTGGCGTGCAGAATTCCCGGGTTCGATTCCCGGCCAGGGCACACAGGAGAAGCACCCATCTGCTTTTCCACCCCTCCCCCTCTCCTTCCTCTCTGTCTCTCTCTTCCCCTCCCGCAGCCAAGGCTCCATTGGAGCAAAGATGGCCTGGGCACTGGGGATGGCTCCTTAGCCTCTGCCCCAGGTACTGGAGTGGCTCTGGTCGCAACAGAGCGACGCCCCCGGAGGGGCAGAGCATCGACCCTGGTGGGCAGAGCATCACCCCCTGGTGGGCGTGCCGGTTGGATCCCGGTCGGGCGCATGCGGTAGTCTGTCTGACTGTCTCTCCCGGTTTCCAGCTTCAGAAAAATACAAAAAAAAAAAAATGGGAAGAGGATATGAACAGACATTTCTCTCAGGAAGAAATACAAATGGTCTACAGATATATGAAAAGACGGAGGACAATCTGACTATGGGCGAGGGGTATGCAACATAATTTAATGACAAGATAACCTAGACATGTTTTCTTTGAATATGTGTACCCTGATTTATTAATGTCATCCCATTAACATTAATAAAAATTTATTAAAAAAAAAAAAGAAAAGATGTTCATTATCATTAGTTATTAGAGCAATGAAAATCCAACCTGCAATGAGATACCACTTCACACCTGTTAGATTATCTATTATTAACAAGATAGGTAATAGCAAATGGTGGAGAGGCTGTGGAGAAAAAGAAACCCTCATTCACTGTTGGTGGGAATGTAAAGTAGTACAACCATTATGGAAGAAAGTATGGTGGTTCCTCAAAAAAACTGAAAATAGAACTACCTTATGACCCAGCAATCCCTCTCCTGGGTATATACCTTCAAAACTCAGAAACATTGATACGTAAAGACACATGCAGCCCCGTGTTCATTGCAGCATGGTTCACAGTGGCCAAGACATGGGAACAACCAAAAAGCCCTTCAGTAGAAGACTGGATAAAGAAGACATGGCACATATACACTATGGAATACTACTTAGCCATAAGAAATGATGACATTGGATCATTTACAACAAAATGGTGGGATCTTGATAACATTATACAAAGTAAAATAAGTAAATCAGAAAAAACCAAGAACGGTATTATTCCATACGTAGGTGGGACATAAAAATGAGACTAAGAGACACTGATAAGAGTGTGGTGGTTACGGGGGGTGGGGAGGGAGAGGAAAAAGGGGAGGGCGAGGGGCACAAAGAAAACTAGATAGAAGGTGACGGAGGACAATCTGACTTTGGGTGATGGGTATGCAACATAATTGGTTGACAAGATAACCTGGACATGTATCTTTGAACATATGTACCCTGATTTATTGATATCACCTAGTAAAATTAAAAAAAAAAAGAAAACAATGGGGAAGTCAGAGAAATGGCAGTGTGAGGGATACTCCTGATCTCTCCCCTTGAAATTTCAACAAATTCAACAACTGAATACAGAGAAAATAAATCACAAGAGCACCTGATATATACACACACCAGATAAAGGTATGATTGGCTGAAAAGGAGGTTGAAGATAAATGCTGCTCAGAAGAAAAAAAAATGGAGGACAGGGTATTTCACTTTCTTCACTTATCTGAGGAAGGGGCACTTTTGTTTGCAGCCAGGTGAAGTGGAGAGACTGAGATGGAGGGGAAGGAGCTGAGTTAGGGTGGGTGCCCAAACAAAAGAAAGAGTGTACCCAATCTGCTTGAGATCGTGGTGCTGGGCGCACACATGGGCGGCAGTCTTAGCCTGAGATTGCTGGTGCTGGGCGCCCGTGCAGGCCGGTGTGGGTGTCTGCCTGCATTGCTGGACTTGTGGGAGCTTGGCACACACGTGGCCTACTACAGGCTCTCAAACAGTGCGCGAGAAGCCCTTGGAGATTGGACTGGTGGTTTGCTGAGGTGTGCTAGAGCTGCCTGCCAGTTTATAGAGTTTTGCCTGTGTGTAGCAGAAAGGCACTTCATCTACAATCTGCACCGTACCCTTCCCTGCTCGTGGCTCCAGGCTTCACACAGCTACTGCACTGCCCAGAACCGTGCTTTGAGCGGTACTGGAGGTAGGACTTGGCTGCACATTGCTTCCCTTGCTGTGCAAACAGTGGCTGTGGTGGACCCCACAGCTAAGTCTCCAGGTCGCTAGCTCCAGTGAGAAGTAGAGGGACATGGGGAGAGGTGCCTGGAGAACTGAGACTGCCATTGCGAGAGCCATAAAATTGCAAAGCCCAAACAAACCCCACCTACCAATGCAACTGTAGCCCAGCCTACATCCTTACCACAGCAATGCATTAGCAGAACTCAGCCCAAGAGCTCCACAGAGGCAAACTTGAAGTACAGTGCCACCTGCTGAAAAAAAGGAAAAAGTTACCTCTCAAAACCAGAAAAAAATTACAATTTCTTAAATTTTTTTTGTCATTTTTTTTCTTTCCTATATCTCTTTTATCTTTTTTTTTTGAACTTCATTATTCATAGTTGTTATATTTTTCATTCTTATTTTTTGTGAGGGTTTCATTTCTGAAACATTTCTTTTTTTGTTATTCTTTTCTTCTTTCATTTTCTTTTTCTCTCTTCCTTTTTATTCTCCATTCTTTCTTTTTCTTTTCTTTTTTTTTTTCTCTGATCCAAATGTCATTTTTCATCCAATTATTATATTTTGGACTCATATTTTTCTTTATGGCATTTTTCTTGCTTTTGACTTCAATTTTCTCTTTTTCATAATTTCTCAGTTCCTGCTCCTCATTCTCTGTAGTTTTTGTTCCACTTATCATTATAGAATTTTCATTTTCTCAGTGTTTTTTCAATTTTTATTTTTATTTTATATTTCAAATTATCTCTTGTTAGTGTTATTAACAATGCCACTCTCAAATACCATAGAGGAAAAAGAAATAAAATATCATGGATACAAAAGAGAGACATAGCTCAGATACATGATGAAAAATCTCTAGAAAAAAATCTCAATTACTTGGAAACCTTGGAGATAAATGACAGAGAATTCAAAATTGAAGATCTAAAAATACTCAGTGAGATACAAGAAAACACTGAAAAGCAATTTAGTGAGCTCAAAAAACAACTTATTGAACAAAAAGAATACTTCACCAAGGAAACTGAAACTATAAAGAGGAACCAAACAGACATGAAAAACTCAATACATAAACTGAAAAATGAGATTATAAGCTTAGCTAATAGAACAGGACAGATAGATGAGACAATTAGTGACATAGAGACAGGCAACTAGAGATACTACTGAGAGAAGAAGAGAGAAACTCATGAATTAAAAAAAAGAGAAATCTCTCCAAGAATTGTCTGACTCCATCAAAAAGAGCAATATAAGAATAATGAGTATCTAAGAAGGAGAGGAGAGAAAAAAAGGAATGGAGAACATACTCAAACAAATAATTAGTGAGAACTTTCCAAGCCTGTGGAAAGACTTAGAGCCTCGAATCCAAGAAGAAAACAGAACACCAAGTTACCTTAACCCAAACAGACTTACTCCAAGGAACATTGTAATGAAATGATCACAAATCAATGAAAAAAAATTCTCAAGGCACCTAGGAAAAAGAATAATACAACATATAAAGGAAGGCCCATTAGGCTATCACCAGATTTCTTTTTTTTATTATTAAATTTAATGTAGTGACATTGATAAATCAGGGTACGTATGATGAGAGAAAACATCTCCAGATTATTCTGACATTTGGTTATGCTGTATACCCCTCACCCAAAGTCAAATTGCCTTCCGTCACCTTCTATCTGGTTTTCTTTGTGCCCTTCCCCTCCACCCACCCCCTCTCTCTCCTTCCCGCCGCATCCCTCCCACCCACCCACCCCCATTACCGTCACATTCTTGTCCATGTCTCTGAGTCTCATTTTTATGTCCCATTTTTGTATAGATTCATATAGTTCTTAGTTTTTTCTGATTTACTTATTTCACTCTGTATAATGTTATCAAGGTCCATTCATGTTATTGTAAATGATCTGATGTCATCATTTCTTATGGCTGAATAGTATTTCATAGTATATATGTACCAAAGCTTTTTAATTCACTTGTCCTCTGACAGACACTTGGGCTGTTTCCAGATCTTCGCTATAGTGAACAATGCTGCCACAAACAAGGGGGTGCATTTCTCCTTTTGGAGTAGGTCTTTGGTGTTCTTGGGGTATATTCCTAACAGTGGTATAGCTGGGTCAAAAAGCAGTTCGATTTTCTATCTTTTGAGGAATCTCCATACTGTTTTCCATAGAGACCGCACCAGTCTGCATTCCCACCAGCAGTGCAGGAGGGTTCCCTGCCTTTCTCCACATCCTTGCCAGCACTTATTCTGTGTTGTTTTGTTAATGAGCGCAATTCTCACTGGTGTGAGGTGGTATCTCATTGAGGCTTTAATTTGCATTTCTCTGATGATTTGTGATGTTAAACATTTTTTCATATGCCTATTGGCCATCTGTATGTCCTCTTTGGAGAAGTGTTTATTCATTTCTTTTTCCCATTTTTTTTTTTTTTTCATTTAAATAAATTTTTATTAATGGTAATGGGATGACATTAATAAATCAGGGTACATATATTCAAAGAAAACATGTCCAGGTTATCTTGTCATTAAACTATGTTGCATACCCCTCGCCCAAAGTCAGATTGTCCTTCGCCACCCTCCATCTAGTTCTCTGTGCCCCTCCCCCTCCCCCCAACCCTCCCCCTGTCCCCCCTCCCCCCACCCCTGGTAACCACCACACTCTTGTCCATGTCTCTTAGTCTCATTTTTATGTTCCACCAATGTATGGAATCATGTAGTTCTTGTTTTTTTCTGATTTACTTATTTCACTCCTTATAATGTTATCAAGATCCCACCATTTTGCTGTAAATGATCTGATGTCATCGTTTCTTATGGCTGAGTAGTATTCCATAGTGTATATGTGCCACATCTTCTTTATCCAGTCTTCTATTGAAGGGCTTTTTGGTTGTTTCCATGTCTTGGCCACTGTGAACAGTGCTGCAATGAACATGGGGCTACATGTGTCTTCACATATCAATGTTTCTGAGGTTTTGGGGTATATACCCAGTAGAGGGATTGCTGGGTCATAAGGTAGTTCTATTTGCAGTTTTTTGAGGAACCACCATACTTTCCTCCATAATGGTTGTACTACTTTACAGTCCCACCAACAGTGAATGAGGGTTCCTTTTTCTCCACAGCCTCTCCAACATTTGCTATTACCCGTCTTGTTGATCATAGCTAATCTAACAGGGGTGAGGTGGTATCTCATTGTAGTTTTGATTTGCATTTCCCTAATAACTAATGAAGCTGAGCATTTTTTCATATATCTGTTGGCCATTTGTATCTCTTCCTGGGAGAAGTGTCTATTCATGTCTTCTTCCCATTTTTTTATTGGATTGTTTGTTTGTTTGTTGTTGAGTTTTATGAGTTCTTTGTAAATTTTGGAAATTAGGCCCTTATCTGAGCTGTTGTTTGAAAATATCATTTCCCATTTAGTTGGCTGTCTGTTTATTTTGATATCAGTTTCTCTTGCTGAGCAAAAACTTCTTAGTCTGATGTAGTCCCATTCATTTATCTTTGCCTTCACTTCTCTTGCCATTGGAGTCAAGTTCATAAAATGTTCTTTAAAACCCAGGTCCATGAGTTTAGTACCTATGTCTTCTTCTATGTACTTTATTGTTTCAGGTCTTATATTTAGGTCTTTGATCCATTTTGAATTAATTTTAGTACACGGGGACAGGCTGTAGTCGAGTTTCATTCTTTTGCATGTGGCTTTCCAGTTTTCCCAACACCATTTGTTGAAGAGGCTTTCTTTTCTCCATTGTGTGTTGTTGGCCCCTTTATCAAAGATTATTTGCCCATATATATGTGGTTTTATTTCTGGGCTTTCTATTCTGTTCCATTGGTCTGAGTGTCTATTTTTCTGCCAATACCATGCTGTTTTGATTATTGTGGCCCTATAATATAGTTTAAAGTCAGGTATTGTAATGCCCCCAGCTTCATTCTTTTTCCTTAGGATTGTTTTGGCTATTCGGGGTTTTTTATAGTTCCATATAAATCTGATGATTTTTTGTTCCATTTCTTTAAAAAATCTCATAGGGATTTTGATGGGAATTGCATTAAATTTGTATATTGCTTTGGGTAATATGGCCATTTTGATTATATTTATTCTTCCTATCCAAGAACAAGGAATATTTTTCCATCTCATTGTATCTTTTTCGATTTCCCTTAACAATGCTTTGTAATTTTCATTATATAGGTCCTTTACATTTTTTGTTATGTTTATTCCTAGGTATTTTATTTTTTTTGTTGCAATCGTGAAGGGGATTATTTTTTTGAGTTCGTTTTCTAATATTTCATTGTTGGCATAGAGAAAGGCTATGGACTTCTGTATGTTAATTTTGTATCCTGCGACCTTACTGTATTGGTTTATTGTTTCTAATAATCTTTTTGTGGAGTCCTTCGGGTTTTCGATGTATAGGATCATATCATCAGCAAAAAGTGATACCTTTACTTCTTCTTTTCCAATATGGATGCCTTTTATTTCTTTGTCTTGTCTGATTGCTCTGGCCAGAACTTCTAGCACCACGTTAAATAAGAGTGGAGAGAGTGGACAACCCTGTCTTGTTCCTGATTTAAGGTAGAAAGTCCTCAGTTTTTTGCCGTTTAAAATGATGTTGGCTGATGGTTTATCATATATGGCCTTTATCATGTTGAGATATTTTCCTTCTATACCCATTTTGTTGAGAGTCTTTTTTTTTTTTTTTTTTTTTTTTTTTTTTTTTTTTTTTTTATTTTCTTTTTTTTTTTTTTTTTTTTTTTTTTTTTTTTTTTTTAAATAAATTTTTATTAATGGTAATGGGATGACATTAATAAATCAGGGTACATATATTCAAAGAAAACATGTCTAGGTTATTTTGTCATTAAATATGTTGCATACCCCTCGCCCAAAGTCAGATTGTCCTTCGCCACCCTCTGTCCAGTTCTCTGTGCCCCTCCCCCTCCCCCTAACTCTCCCCCTGCCCTCCCTCCCCCCACCCCTGGTAACCACCACACTCTTGTCCATGTCTCTTAGTCTCATTTTTATGTTCCACCAATGTATGGAATCATGTAGTTCTTGTTTTTTTCTGATTTACTTATTTCACTCCTTATAATGTTATCAAGATCCCACCATTTTGCTGTAAATGATCTGATGTCATCGTTTCTTATGGCTGAGTAGTATTCCATAGTGTATATGTGCCACATCTTCTTTATCCAGTCTTCTATTGAAGGGCTTTTTGGTTGTTTCCATGTCTTGGCCACTGTGAACAGTGCTGCAATGAACATGGGGCTACATGTGTCTTCACGTATCAATGTTTCTGAGTTTTGGGGGTATATACCCAGTAGAGGGATTGCTGGGTCATAAGGTAGTTCTATTTGCAGTTTTTTGAGGAACCACCATACTTTCCTCCATAATGGTTGTACTACCTTACAGTCCCACCAACAGTGAATGAGGGTTCCTTTTTCTCCACAGCCTCTCCAACATTTGCTATTACCCGTCTTGTTGATCATAGCTAATCTAACAGGTGTGAGGTGGTATCTCATTGTAGTTTTGATTTGCATTTCCCTAATAACTAATGAAGCTGAGCATTTTTTCATATATCTGTTGGCCATTTGTATCTCTTCCTGGGAGAAGTGTCTATTCATGTCTTCTTCCCATTTTTTTATTGGATTGTTTGTTTGTTTGTTGTTGAGTTTTATGAGTTCTTTGTAAATTTTGGAAATTAGGCCCTTATCGGAGCTGTTGTTTGAAAATATCATTTCCCATTTAGTTGGCTGTCTGTTTATTTTTATATCAGTTTCTCTTGCTGAGCAAAAACTTTTTATTCTGATGTAGTCCCATTCATTTATCTTTGCCTTCACTTCTCTTGCCATTGGAGTCAAGTTCATAAAATGTTCTTTAAAACCTAGGTCCATGAGTTTAGTACCTATGTCTTCTTCTATGTACTTTATTGTTTCAGGTCTTATATTTAGGTCTTTGATCCATTTTGAATTAATTTTAGTACACGGGGACAGGCTGTAGTCGAGTTTCATTCTTTTGCATGTGGCTTTCCAGTTTTCCCAACACCATTTGTTGAAGAGGCTTTCTTTTCTCCATTGTGTGTTGTTGGCCCCTTTATCAAAGATTATTTGCCCATATATATGTGGTTTTATTTCTGGGCTTTCTATTCTGTTCCATTGGTCTGAGTGTCTATTTTTCTGCCAATACCATGCTGTTTTGATTATTGTGGCCCTATAATATAGTTTAAAGTCAGGTATTGTAATGCCCCCAGCTTCATTCTTTTTCCTTAGGATTGTTTTGGCTATTCGGGGTTTTTTATAGTTCCATATAAATCTGATGATTTTTTGTTCCATTTCTTTAAAAAATCTCATAGGAATTTTGATGGGAATTGCATTAAATTTGTATATTGCTTTGGGTAATATGGCCATTTTGATTATATTTATTCTTCCTATCCAAGAGCAAGGAATATTTTTCCATCTCATTGTATCTTTTTCGATTTCCCTTAACAATGCTTTGTAATTTTCATTATATAGGTCCTTTACATTCTTTGTTATGTTTATTCCTAGGTATTTTATTTTTTTTGTTGCAATCGTGAAGGGGATTATTTTTTTGAGTTCGTTTTCTAATATTTCATTGTTGGCATAGAGAAAGGCTATGGACTTCTGTATGTTAATTTTGTATCCTGCGACCTTACTGTATTGGTTTATTGTTTCTAATAATCTTTTTGTGGAGTCCTTCGGGTTTTCGATGTATAGGATCATATCATCAGCAAAAAGTGATACCTTTACTTCTTCTTTTCCAATATGGATGCCTTTTATTTCTTTGTCTTGTCTGATTGCTCTGGCCAGAACTTCTAGCACCACGTTAAATAAGAGTGGAGAGAGTGGACAACCCTGTCTTGTTCCTGATTTAAGGGGGAAAGCCTTCAGTTTAGTGCCATTTAATATGATGTTAGCTGATGGTTTATCATATATGGCCTTTATCATGTTGAGATATTTTCCTTCTATACCCATTTTGTTGAGAGTCTTAAACATAAAATTGTGTTGTATTTTATCAAAAGCCTTTTCTGCATCTATTGATAAGATCATGTGGTTTTTGTTCTTTGTTTTGTTGATATGGTGTATTACGTTAACCGTTTTGCGTATGTTGAACCATCCTTGAGATTCTGGGATGAATCCCACTTGATCATGATGTATTATTTTTTTAATATGTTGTTGTATTCGGTTTGCCAGTATTTTGTTTAGAATTTTAGCATCTGTATTCATTAGAGATATTGGTCTGTAGTTTTCTTTCTTTGTGCCATCCTTGCCAGGTTTTGGTATGAGGGTTATGTTGGCCTCATAAAATGTGTTCGGAAGTATTGCTTCTTCTTCAATTTTTTGGAAGACTTTGAGTAGAATAGGAACCAAGTCTTCTTTGAATGTTTGATAGAATTCACTAGTATAACCGTCTGGGCCTGGACTTTTATTTTTGGGGAGGTTTTTAATAGTTTTTTCTATTTCCTCCCTGCTGATTGGTCTGTTTAGGCTTTCTGCTTCTTCATGACTCAGTCTAGGAAGGTTGTATTGTTCTAGGAATTTATCCATTTCTTCTAGATTGTTGTATTTGGTGGCATATAATTTTTCATAGTATTCTACAATAATTCTTTGTATATCTATGATGTCTGTGGTGATCTCTCCTCTTTCATTTTGGATTTTATTTATTTGAGTCCTGTGCCTTTTTTCTTTGGTGAGTCTTGCTAAGGGTTTGTCAATTTTGTTGATCTTTTCAAAGAACCAGCTCCTTGTTTTATTGATTTTTTCTATAGTTTTTCTGTTCTCTATTTCATTTATTTCTGCTCTGATTTTTATTATCTCCTTTCTTCGGCTGGTTTTGGGTTGTCTTTGTTCTTCTTTTTCTAGTTCCTTAAAGTGTGAAGTTAAGTGGTTTATTTCGGCTCTCTCTTGTTTGTTCATATAGGCCTGAAGTGATATGAACTTTCCTCTTATTACTGCTTTTGCTGCATCCCAGAGATTCTGATATGTCGTATTTTCATTTTCATTTGTCTGTATGTATCTTTTGATCTCTGCGCTTATTTCTTCTTTGACCCATTCATTTTTTAGAAGTATGTTGTTTAGTTTCCACATTTTTGTGGGTTTTTCCCCCTCTTTTTTACAGTTGAATTCTAGTTTCAAGGCTTTATGATCAGAAAATATGCTTGGTACAATTTCAATTTTTCTAAATTTGCTGATATTATCTTTGTGGCCCAACATATGGTCAATTCTTGAGAATGTTCCATGTACACTAGAGAAAAATGTATACTCTGTCGCTTTGGGATGAAGTGTCCTGTAGATGTCTATCATATCCAGGTGTTCTAGTATTTCGTTCAAGGCCACTATATCTTTATTGATTCTCTGTTTGGATGACCGATCTAGAGCCGTCAGCGGAGTATTGAGGTCTCCAAGTATGATTGTATTTTTGTTAGTTTTTGTTTTAAGGTCAATAAGTAGCTGTCTTATATATTTTGGTGCTCCTTGGTTTGGTGCATATATATTAAGGATTGTTATGTCTTCTTGATTCAGTGTCCCCTTAATCATTATGAAGTGACCATTTTTGTCTTTGAGTACTTTTTCTGTCTTGTAGTCAGCATTATCAGATATGAGTATTGCTACACCTGCTTTTTTTTGGGTGTTGTTTGCTTGGAGTATTGTTTTCCAGCCTTTCACTTTGAATTTGTTTTTATCCTTGTTGCTTAGATGTGTTTCTTGTAGGCAGCATATAGTTGGATTTTCTTTTTTAATCCATTCTGCTACTCTGTGTCTTTTTATTGGTAAGTTTAATCCATTTACATTTAGTGTAATTATTGACACTTGTGGGTTCCCTACTGCCATTTTATAAATTGCTTTCTGTTAGTTTTGTATCTAGTTTGATTCTTCTCTTTTGTTTTTCTATCATTTGTTTCTGTTTGTTTGTGTTCCATACTTCTTTCCTCTGTTGCTACCTTTTTTAAGTCATGTGTTTTTGTGGTGGTTTTTTCTAGGGTGGTTACCATTAAGTAATGAAAAGGGTACCTACCATATTCATTGTAGTACCCTATCTTATAAGTATTTCTGCACTTCATCGTCCTTTGCTACTGTTAATCTCCATTCTCTCCCCCCTTTTTTTTCCTTTGTTGTCACAGTTTAAGTTTGGTTTTATTGTGTTCTTGGTGGAGCTGTTACTTGTGGTGTTGTTTTCTTTTGTTCTTTGAATCTGGTTGGAAAACCCCCTTTAGTATTTCCTGGAGTGGGGGCTTTCTGGTGATAAATTCTCTCATCTTTTCTGTATTTGTGAATGTTTTTATATCTCCTTCATACTTGAAGGATAGCTTTGATGGGTATAGTATTCTTGGCTGAAAGTTCCTCTCTTTCAGGGCTTTAAATATTGGGGTCCACTCTCTTCTAGCTTGTAGAGTTTCTGCTGAGAAATCTGATGATAATCTAATAGGCCTTCCTTTATATGTTGTACTCTTCTTTTCCCTGGCTGCCTTGAGAATTTTTTCTTTGTCATTGGTTTGTGTCATCTTTATTATGATGTGCCTTGGAGTGGGTTTGTTGGGGTTAAGAAAACTCGGTGTTCTGTTTGCTTCTTGAATTTGAGGCTTTAGTTCTTTCCACAGGCTTGGGAAGTTCTCGTCTATTATTTGTTTGAGTATATTCTCCATTCCATTTTCTTTCTCTTCTCCCTCTGATATACCTATTATTCTTATGTTATTCTTTCTGATGGAGTCAGATAATTCCTGTAGGGCTTTCTCGTTTTTTATTATTTTTGAGTCTCTTTCTTCTTCTCTCTGTTGTGCCTCAAGTTGTTTGTCTTCTATTTCACTAATCCTATCTTCAATCTGGGTTGTTCTGCTAGCTAAGCTTGTTACCTCGTTTTTCAGCTCGTGAATTGAGTTTTCCATTTCTGTTTGATTTGTTTTTATAGTTTCAATTTCCTTGGTAATATATTCTTTGTGTTCATTGAGTTGTTTTCTGATCTCCCTATATTGCCTTTCCGTGTTTTCTTGTATATCTCTGAGTATTTTTAAGATTTCTATTTTAAATTCTCTGTCATTTAGCTCCAAGGCTTCCAATATGTTAAGTCTTTTCTCCATAGATTTTTCCACATCTATTTGTGTTACCTCTCTTTCTTTTGTATCCATAATATTCGATTTCCTCTTTCTTATTGGCATCTGAGGGTGGTCTTGTTGATAGCACTAATTAGAATTAATAAAGAGTAAAAAGTAAAAAACAAAAAAACAAAAAAACAAAAAAAAACAAAAACAAAAACAAAAAAAACCCCAAAAAACAAAGGGTAAAACACCCCACAAAAAAAAAGCAGTAATAATTTATTATTTCCCCCTTTTTTTTTCTTTGTTCTCCTTCCCTCCTCTCCCCTCCTCAGGGAAATATCGTGCCTATAATGGAGGGCCTGGTTTGCGGTGTAGAGTTCAAGGGGGCAAAAAAAAAAAAATAAATAAAAAAAAAAAAAAAAAAAAAAAAAAAAAAGGAAATCTTAGACAAGCATAAGTTGATCTGCCTGCGGGTGACGGTCAACCAAGAGATATAATGAGAGGGACAAGAGGGAACCAGAAAAAAGGACAAAAAAAGGAATAATCAAGAAGAAAAAATAAAAATAATAAGTAAAAATATGTTGTATTAAGTGGAGCAAAGACCAAATACAATGGAGACCTTGGGTTGGGAGGACCCAAAATGCCACAAAAACAAACCAACCAGAAAAAAACAAAAACAAAACCGAAAAAGAAAAACAAAGCCAAAAAAAACCTTGAGTCCCAAATTAACTAATTTGTTCGTGATTGAGGATTAAATGGGAGGAAAGTAAAACGAGAAAAGAAAAAACGAATAGAAAGGAAAAAATAAGAAAAAGAGAAAAACGAAGGAAGAAATAAAAAAGGAAGAGAAAAAAACAAAATAAGGCAAAAAAAAAAAAAACAAAAGAGGAGAGAGTGAGAATTAAGTGTCCTGGAGTATAACCCCAAAGGAGGGTGAGGATGAAGAAGAGAAATAAAATGTAACACTTATGGGTAGTGTAGTTCAAGAAAAGGGAAGCATAAGATGGGCAGAGAATAGAAGGACTGAGGTGGAGGAAATAAAGGCAATAAGATAGAAGGAGCAAATAACAACAACAACAAAAAAAAAACAAAAAAACAAAACAAAAAAAAAACAAAAAAACAAAAAAAAACAAACAGTGGAACAAGCTGCAAAGTCTGTGGATTTTTCCTGATTTTGAGATGTCAACCTCTTCCTCCTTCTCCTCTCTCCCTCTTCCCGGTCGGCGACTCTGCACCCCAGGCCCTGCCCCTGCGCCACACCCAGGCAGGGACTTGCAATTGATGGGGTTCAACGGCAATGTCACACAATTGGCTTTAGTCTTGCTGGTAGTCAAGGCCTGCCGGCGTCTGCAGGGTCTACCGACGAGAGAGTTCGCCTTCGTGGATTCTCTCTCCCCGTCCCCCCTTCCCGAACCAGCAGCCTGGCGATCCAGCCACAAGGCTGCCACTGCTTCTGTCTGGGGAATAAGAGGCTCAAAGAGCTGGGAAATCCCCACTCTATCCCCACTCAGTGCAAGGCTCTGGGAAGGGCTCTGACAGTCAGGGCCTCCAGTGTAATCAGGCGGGGGTGGGAGTCAATTGTTGTCAAGGTGATTGTTCAGCGCCTAGCATTCCGTTGGACCTCTCAACCCAGGCTTTCCACACTTTGTAGCCTGTTTTGGCCGGTAAGAAAAGGCACTAGTCTCTGCTTGCGACTAGTGTGCTATAGATCTTATTATCTGCCAAGTCCTTCTTGTTAGCGTTTATCCCTGAATATGGAGGCTCTATCAATCAGAAGTTGCCCCCGCCCCTTTAGCGAGAGGCACCAAAAAATATCAAGCCTCTTGTCTTGGGTCGGTGAACTGAGAGAGATCTTATCAATTAGAACCGAGGGTGCGCAGATTTCACGGGTTAAGTTAATTTTAGTAATTGGGTCGCAGCTGTGCTCCCGAAGGTATTTCAGGCTGCCTGCGCGCGCCCCTCCCCCAACGCTTGATTGTTAGCTTGAATGGCTGGGTGAGGTGCCCCGCCCGCGGAGAGAATCTCCCAAGTAGGGAATACCGCCCTGGGGCCTCTCCCGCTCCCCGTGCGCGGGCCGCTGGGAACGTTAGCGGTGCTCGGTCTGCAATGCTGGGTCTGCAACCAGACCGGGAGCGCGCCAGCAGCTGCTCGCCGCTCGTTCTGCAACCGACCCGGGCTGGCGGCGGCAGCGGCGGCGGCAGCGGCGGCTTCCGAGTGCGGGATGACTTACCCCAGGCGCACTTTTTCGCGGCTTGAGTGAACGTCCCTGGGGTAGCTTCCTCCACACCCTCGTCTTTCAGATTCGAGTGATAACAGTCCTATTGCTTTCAGTTTGCTCCGAAGATAAATTTTCCTGTTTCTAGTTGATAAATTTGTTGTGATTTTGGGGAGATCTGTCGGACGCGCTGTTCACGGCGCCATTTCCGTGACGTCACCTCTTTTTCCCATTTTTTGATTGGATTGTTTGACTTCCTGGTGTTAAGATTTACCAGTTCTTTATAAATTTTGGTTATTAACCCCTTATCAGACATATTGTCAAATATGTTCTCCCATTGTGTAGTTTGTCTTTTTATTCTGTTCTTATTGTCTTTAGCTGTGCAAAACTTTTTAGTTTGATATAGTCCCATTTGTTTATTCTGTCTTTTATTTCACTTGCCTGTGGAGATAAATCAGCAAATATATTGCTGCAAGAGATGTTGGAGAGCTTACTGCCTATATTTTCTTCTAAGATGCTTATGGTTTCATGGCTTCCATTTAAGTCTTTTATCCATTTTGAATTTATTTTTGTGAATGGTGTAAGTTGGTGGTCTTGTTTCATTTTTTTGCAGGTAGCTGTCCAATTTTCCCAACACCATTTATTGAAGAGGCTGTCTTTACTCCATTGTATTTCCTTACCTCCTTTGTCAAATATCAGTTGTCCATAGAGCTGTGGGTTTATTTCTGGGTTCTCTATTCTGTTCCACTGATCTATATGCCTGTTCTTATGCCAGTACCAGGCTGTTTTGAGTACAATGGCTTTGTAGTATAATTTGATATCAGGAAGTTTGATACCTCCCACTTTATTTTTCTTTTTTAAGATTGCTGAGGTTATTCGTGTTCTTTTTTGGTTCCAAATTAATTTTTGGAATATGCATCACCAGATTTCTTAGCAGAAACTTTACAAGCCAGAAGATAGTGGACCCTAATATTTAAAGTATTAAAAGAGAGGAATTACCATCCATCAAAGAATACTATATCCATCAAAGCTATCCTTCAAATATGAAGGGGAAATAAAAACATTCACAGATATAGAGAAGATGAGGAAATTTATCACCAGAAAACCCCCACTTCAGAAAATACTAAAGGGGATTATCCAACCAGATACAAAGAACAAAACAAAACAAAAATATAAGTAAAAGCTTCAACAAGATCACAATAAAAACAAGGATAATCTGTGACAACAAAAATAAAAAAAGAGAAAGGACAAAGATTATCAGTGGCAAAGGAGGATGGAGTGCAGAAGCACTCATGAGATAATGGACTACAGTGAATATGATATATATACTTTTAATTACCTAATGGTAACCACCCTTGAAAATACCACTACTAAAACTCATAGCTTAAAAAAAGAAGAAACAGAGGAAGGAAGTATGAAATACCACCAAACAAAAGCAAATGACAGAAAAACAAAAGAAAAGAACCAAATAATAAACACAGCTATTAGAAAGTAATATATAAAATGGCAGTAGGAAACCTTCAACTGTCAATAATTAAAGTAAATGTAAATGGATTGAATTCACCAATAAAAAAGCACAGAATAGCAGAGTGCATCAAAAAAGAAAATCCAACTGTATGCTGTCTTCAAAAAACACATCGAACCTACAAAGATAAAAACAGATTCAAAGTGAAAGGTTGGAAAATGATTCTCCAAGCAAATAATATCCAAAGAAAAGCAGGTATAGCCATACTCATATCTAACAATGCTGACTACAAGACAACAAAGATAACCAGAGAGAAAGGTGGTCACTTGATAATGATAAAAGGACATTGAATTAAGAAGAAATAACACTTCTTAATATGTATGCACCAAACCAAGGAGCGCCAAAATCTACTAATTGATGTCAAAATAAAAACCGACAAAAATACAATCGCTCTGGTAGAACTCAATACACCACTGACAGTTCTAGATTGTTCTTCCAAACAGAAGATCAGTAAAGAATTATTTACCTTAAACGAAACACTAGAACAATTGGATATGATCGACATCTACAGGACATTCCATCCCAAAATGTCAGAGTATTCATTTTTATCCAGTGTACATAAAACATTTTCAAGAATAGACCATATGTTGGGCCACAAAACTAACATCAACAAATTCAGAAAGACTGAAATTATACCAAACATATTCTCTGACCATAAGCCTTTGAAACTGGAATTCAACTTCAAAAAGAAGAAAAAAACCCCACAAAAATGTGGAAATTAAACAACATACTTCTAAAAAATGACTGGGTCAAAAAAGAAATAAAAACAGAGATCAAAAGATATTTACAGACAAAGGAAAATGACAACACCACATATCAGAATCTCTGGGATGCAGTGAAAACAGTAATAAGAGGGAAGTTCATATCATTACAGCATATATGAACAATGAAGAGAGAGCCCAAGTAAACAACTGAACATCATATCTTAAGGAAATAGAAAGAGAAGAACAAAGACAACCCAAAACCAGCCAAAGAAAGAAAATAATAAAAATTAGACCAGAAAGAAATGAAATAGAGAACAGAAAAACTATAGAAAAAATCAATAAAACAAGGAGCTGGTTCTTTGAAAAGATAAAAAAAAAATGACAAACTTCTGGCAAGACTCACTAGGGAAAAAAGAGAAAGGACTCATGTAAACAAATCCAAAATGAAAAAAGATAAATTACCACAGATATCATAGATATACAAAAGATTATTGTAGAATACTCTGAAAAACTATATGCCACCAAATTTAACATTCTAGAAGAAGTAGACAAATTCCTAGAGCAATGCAATCTTTCTAGACTGAATCATGAAGAAGTAGAAAGCCTAAACAGACCCATAAGCAGGAAATAGAAACAACTATCAAAAACCTCCCCAAAATAAAAGTCTGAGGCCCTAGGGCTATACTAGTGAATTATACCAAACATTCAAAGAAGATTTGGTTCCTATCCTTCTCAAAGTCTTCCAAAAAATTAAAGAAGAAGCAGTACTTTCAAATATATTTTATGAGGCCAACATAACGCTCATACCAAAACCTGGCAAGGACAACACAAAAAAAGAAAACTGCAGACCAATACAATATCTCTAATGAATACAGGTGCAATAATTCTAAACAAATACTAGCAAATCAAATACAATAACACATTAAAAAAATAATTCACCACGATCAAGTGGGATTCATCCCAGAAATACAAGCATGGTTTACCACACATAAAATAACATAATACAGTATATCAGGGGTCAGGAAACTTTTTGGCTGAGAGAGCCATGAACGCAACATATTTTAAAATGTGATTCCATGAGAGCCATACAAGGACCCGTGTATGTTAGGCATTATCCAATAAAAATTTGGTGTTGTCCCGGAGGACAGCTGTGATTGGCTCCAGCCACCTGCAACCATGAACATGAGTGGTAGGAAATGAATGGATTGTAATACATGAGAATGTTTTATATTTGTAACATTATTTTCTTTTATTAAAGATGTGTCTGTGAGTCAGATGCAGCCATCAAAAGAGCCACATCTGGCTCGTGAGCCATTTGTTCCCGACCCCTGCACTATATCAATAAAACAAAGAATGAAAACCATATAACTATCAACAGATGCAGAAAAGGCATTCGATAAAATACAACATCATTTTATGTTTAAAACATCAACAAAATGGGTATAGAAGGAAAATACCTCAACATAATAAAGGTCATTTATGACAAACCATCAGCTAACATCATACTAAATGGTAAAAAACTGAAAGCTTTTCCTCTAAATTCAAGAACAAGACAAGGTTGCCCACTCTCTCCACTCCTATTCAACATAGTGCTGGAAGTTCTAGCCAGAGCAATCAGACAAGAGAAAGAAATAAAAGGCATTCATATGGGGAATGAAGAAATGAAGCTTTCACTATTTGCAGATGATACAATCCTGTATATAGAAAACCCCAAAGACTCCACAGAAAGGCTATTAGAAACAATAAACCAATACAGTAAGGTTGCAGGATACTACATTAATATACAGAATTCTATTGCTTTCTTATAAGCCAACAATGAAACTTCAGAAAATGATTAAAAAATATATAATCCCCTGTACAGGTCCAACAACAACAATAGCAAAAGAAAACCCACCTAGGAATAAGTATAACAAAGAATGTAAAGGACCTATATGATGAAAACTACAAAGCATTATTAAAGGAAATTGAAACAAACACAATGAAATGGAAAAATATTCCTTTTTCTTAGATAAGAAGAATAAATATAGTTAAAATGGCCATATTACCCAAAGCAATATACAAATTTAATACAATTCCCATCAAAATTCCAATGTCATTTTTTAAAGAAATGGAACAAAAAATCATCAGGTTTATATGGAACCACAAAAACCCCGAATAGCTAAAGTAATCCTAAGGAAAAACAATGAAGCTGGAGGCATTACAATACCTGATTTTGAATTATACTACACAGCCACGATAATTAAAGCAGCCTGGCATTGGCAGACAAACAGACACACAGACCGATAGAATAGAATAGAGAGCCCAGAAATAAAACCACATATGTATGGTCAAATCATCTTTGATAAAGGAGCCAAAAATGCACAATGGAGAAAAGAAAGCCTCAATAAATGGTGCTGGGAAAACTGGAAAGCCACATGCAAAAGAATGAAACTTGACTACAGTTTGTGTTCTTGCACAAAAATTAATTCAAATTGGATCAAAGACCTAAATATAAAATCTGAAACAATAAATTACATAGAAGAAAACATAGGTACTAAACTCATGGACCTTGGCTGAAGAGAACATTTTATGAATTTGACTCCAAAGGCAAGGGAAGTTAAGGTAAAGATTAATGAATGGGACTACATCAGACTAAGAAGCTATTGCACAGCAAAAGAAACTGACAACAATACAAACAGACAGCCAACTAAATGGGAGATGATATTTTCAAGCAACAGCTCAGATAAGGACCTAATATCCAAAATATACCAAGAACTCACAAAACTCAACAACAAACAAACAAACAATCCAATAAAAAAATGGGAAGAGGACATGAACAGACACTTCTCCCAGGAAGAAATGCAAATGGACAATAGATATATGAAAAGATGCTTATCTTCACTAGCTATTAGAGAAATGCAAATCAAAACTACAATGAGATACCACCTCACACCTGTTAGATTAGCTATTATCAACAAGACAGGTAATAATAAGTGTTGGAGAGGCTGTGGAGAAAAAGGGACCTTCATTCAATGTTGCTGGGAATGTAAAGTAGTACAACCATTATGGAAGAAAGTATGTGGTTCCTCAAAAAATTAAGAGTAGAACTACTGTATGACCCAGCAATCCCTCTAATGGGTATATACCCCCAAAAGTCGAAAACATTTGTACGTAAAGACACATGCAGCCCCATGTTCATTGCAGCATGGCTCACAGTGGCCAAGACATGGAAACAACCAAAAAGCCCTTCAATAGAGGATTGGATAAAGTAGAACTGTTATGTATATACAATGAAATACTACTCAGCCATAAGAAATGATGACATAGGATCATTTATGACAACGTGGATGGACCTTGATAACATTATACTGAGTGAAATAAGTAAATCAGAGAAAACTAAGAACTATATGATTCCATACATAAGTGGAACACAAAATTGAGACTCATGGACATAGATAATAGTGCAGTGATTATAAGGGGGAGGAGAAGTGAGGAGAGGGACTGGGTGGTGCAGAGGAGGGGCATAAAGAGAAACAAATAAAAGGTGACGAAAGATGATTTGACTTTGGGTGATGGGTACACAACATAATTGAATGTCAAAATGATGTGGAGATGTTTTCTCTAAATTTATGTACTCTAGTTGACCAATGTCACCCCATTAAAATTAATTGTCTAAATAAATTAAAAATATAACAAAAAGAAAACAATGGCAAATCAGTCTTGTCTGATTTTTTTATTGTAAATGTTTGAATTACATTTATTACATGTCTATCACTTTATACTGTTGGTTAACATGAAGTCAAATAGTTTCTTTGCAGATGTGCTGGAGTAGGATGCATCACCTTCATGGGAGGTCCAGTCTGATTCTGATTGTGGTGAGAAAGAGAGACTCTGATCAAGGATTTGGAGAGAAATGTACCTCTGCAGTGAGAGTGAGCAGAACTCTGACTTGAACATGCAGATCTTAATTTTGAGAGATGAACTTCTGAAAAGAAGCAGTTAAAGTTGGAAATTAGTGCTCACTTCAGCAGCACATATACTAAAATTGGAACAACACAATAGATTAGCATGGCTCCTGTGCAAGAATGACATGTAAATTCGTGAAGCATTCTGTATTGTATTTTGGAACCTACTTCTGCTTTTTGTGTGTACAGATTTTGATCTGTTATATTTGGCAGCAGTATTAAAATGGTGAGTAAAGAAAAAGAAATAAAATTGGGAATTAACTGAGGGATTCCTTTCTCATGTAAGTGAGTGCATTTAAAACTTTAAGAAACTGGCCTGACTTGTGGTGGCGCAGTGGATAAAGTGTCAACCTGGAAACGCTGAGGTTGCCGGTTCAAGGTCCTGGGCTTGCCTGGTCAAGGCACATATGGGAGTTGATGCTTCCTGCTCCTCCCCCCTTCTCTCTCTCCCCTCTCTATAATGAATAAATAAAATCTTTAAAAAAAACTAAAACTTTAGGAAACTTTCTGTAGGACATAGAGACAGAGCTGTTTAAAATGAGCTTGGACAGGAGGTAAAGGAACTTCAAACAAAGCAAGGAGGTATCTGAGCTTTAAAGGCTCAATTTTAACTGAAAATAAGCCTCTCTTGTTTGGTTAAGCCAATATAACTAACTTGGATAAAGATAAATCAGAATCTAGGCAAACATGTGAATTAAAGGTACTAAAACAAATATACTTCTGTGGGTGACATTTTGATGCTTCCCCTCAGTTATTGAAGGCTCCCCAAGTGACAGTCAGTGTACATACCTTCTGCTGATTTTCACACCAGCAGCACTAAAGCATATTCTTATCCCCATTTTACAAATGGGGAAACTGAGACTCAGAAATGTGTGGTGACTTGTCTAGCACTGTACAGATAACAAGTGGTAGGCTTTGAATCCAGCTTGGCCTAACTCTATAACATGTCTTAGTTGGCTTGGGCTGCCATAACAAATGACCACGGACTTGGGTGGCTTAAATCAAAATTATTTTTCTCATAGTTCTGGAGGCTGGACCCTGAGACCCTGCCCAACCTAACTAATGTTCCCACCTGATCAAGGTGCTTGCTGGTTTGGTTTCTCCTGAGGGCACTTTGACTTGCGTTGGTTGCCTTCTCACTATGACTTCACATGACTCTTCTTCATACACACACCTTCCTGATATCACCTTTTTCTAAGGATAGCAGTCAAATTGAACTAGAGCTATGCCCATATGACTCTTTAGTTACCTCTTTAAAGGCCCCATCTCCAAATATAGTCATGTTGGGAGTTAGGGCTTCAGCCTATGAATTGGGGGACATCACAAATTATGAATCAGTCTGTAAGACCACCCTGGCCTACTATTCCTTAGCTGCAGTCTCAAGGGGATCTTGGACAGGACTTAAAATAAAATAAGATCATATGGGGCCTACTCTGGTCAGATGGCTGGGTATAACTGAAAGGATTGTTTACTCTGATGAAATTTAAGAACTCTTAAATGTGTTGGAAAGCAAAACCACAGTGCCTGCCAAGGCTGGGGTTTGAAAATAAATCTGTCTTTGAGAGGATATAAGTTACAGCAAAAATTATTAACAGATAAGAGATTTTATATTTTTGGATGTGCTATAATAGGGATTTGTTCACTTCAATTTAAATTACTCATTATAGTTTTTTCTTATAAACAAATAGCTCAGATTTTTATTTATCCTCTGACTGAAACCATGTCTATTTTACACTCGCTCCTTGGTTGACAGGCAGTTAGCTCGGTTACAGCTGGCAAATATTGGTTCCTTCCAGTACTCACTGGCACTGAAAGTTTAAAGCTGAGGTAAAATTTCCATGCAAGACCTTCAAAGCCTATGTAAGAATTCTCTTAAATCCTGAACAATAGTAACAGAACTCAAATGACAAATGCCATTTGTAGTAAGCCTTAATTGACCACACAATTGCAACCTGTGCTTGGGGTCTGGCTCTGACTCAGTTCTGGGGTCCCACTGTTGGCAAGCTGTTTCAAGATCTTGCTTCCCCACGATGGAAGCAGAATATAAAGGCCCATTAAATGTATATCACATTTGTTACTTTCCTCAAAGGACTGCACTTGTCACTCCGTCATAAGAGGAAGTTGGGTTTGTCTGATATCCTATTCTTCATTGTCAGATTGATAGAGTGCCCTGTGTACCTTAAAATCTTTGTCAACTGATTATTTTCCTTTTTTATTTCAGGATTTTTCTAGGTTTAAAAATAAACAAGTCTCTAATTTCTGACCATAGTTACTCCTATTTTAAGTGCTACTTTATGCTCACTTTCTCATTTATCAGTCTTCTAATAATTTTCCATGAGCAGGATTCATATGCAGCAAATCTAGAAATCAGCCATGCCAATACAGACACCTTCCCACCATTCTCTCTACTGGAGGAATACTTCTTACCTCCATTGGGAATTTAAATTATGCTCCCATCCCATGGTGGGCTTATATTCTTGCCTGGAAAGCAACTAATTTTGCTTCCCACACACCTTAAAGTTTAAGGTATTATATATGGTCTACCGGAAAGTTCTGTCCGTTTCTATCACAACAAGTTTCGACACATAAGCACATGTTTATTTGGCGCATGTGTGCCTCTCTATTTTTATCACTTAATGTATACATCTGACGTAGCAAATTAACTAAAACAAAGTTGATTCACATTAGTCTTATGTGTGAAGCGATAGTGTACCCATTGCTACTGATAAAGTTCATTTACGCCCTGGCCGGTTGGCTCAGTGGTAGAGCAGTGGCCTGGCATGCAGGAGTCACGGGTTCGATTCCCGGCCAGGGCACACAGGAGAAGTGCCCATCTGCTTCTCCCCCCCTCTCCCTCTCCTTCCTCTCTGTCTCTCTCTTCCCCTCCCACAGCCAAGGATCCATTGGAGCAAAGTTGGCCCAGGCACTGAGGATGGTTCTGTGGCCTCTGCCTCAGGTGCCGCTCTGATTGCGGCAGAGCGATGCCCCAAGATGGGCAGAGCATCGCCCCCTGGTGGGCATGCCAGGGGGGATCCGGTCCGGCGCATGCGGGAGTCTGTCTGACTGCCTCCCTGTTTCCAACTTCAGAGAAATACAAAAAATAATAATAAATAAATAAATAAATAAATAAATAAATAAAGTTCATTTACGCCACTGTAATTTTTAAAAATTTCAACAAGGAACAAATGCTACAGAAGCATGTCTGTCACATCCACCATATTCCCTGGACTTAGCACCCTCTGACTATCACTTGTTTTTGTCCTCACAAATTTTTTGAAGGGCAAAAAATTCAAAAATGAAGAAGATATCAAACAAGCACTGGTTCAAATTTTCACATCAAAAGATAAAACATTTTTCAAAAATGGGATATACAAATTGCCCTCAGGCTGGCAAGAAATCATTATTAATAATGGCAATTATATTATTTAATAAGGTTTATTGACGGTAAGAAAAATTTGTATTTTGTTTTATTCCAAAAACGGACAGAACTTTCCGGTAGACCTTATATATCCATAGATTTTACCACTTTAATAGGGATTTCTTTAAAAAAACCAAAATCTTCAAAGGCCAAAAGTCTGAATCTTTATTGGTAGAATGTCATAGAAAAGTGTGCATGCAGGTTGGGAGCTTCCTTTGATCTCAGCACCTCTCCACTCTGAGGCAGCCACATACTTCAGCAGTTTCCAATGGGAGGAAAAGGAACTTGTAATGATGATAGCCTCAGTTCCCAGGAGTTTAAATTCTTCTCTCAAACCAGGAATCTGTTTCAAAACAGGTGCTTCACCTATTTTCTAATTCAATGAAAGGCCTAAGGTTTAGAAAGATACAAAAGTGTTTGAGCTCATCTTGCTAAGAATTAATTGTTTAAGTTCCTCTTTTAAAAAATTAAATTTCAGCCTGACCTGTGGTGGCGCAGTGGATAAAGCGTCGACCTGGAAATGCTGAGGTCGCCGGTTTGAAACCCTGGGCTTGCCTGGTCAAGGCACATATGGGAGTTGATACTTCCTGCTCCTCTCCCCTTCTCTCTCTGTCTCTCCTCTCTCTCTCCCTCTCTGTCTCTCTCTCTCCTCTCTAAAATGAATAAAAATAAAAATTAAAAAAAAATTAAATTTCTATCTGGTTTTCTTTGTGCCCCTCCCCTCCCCACTCTCCCTACCTCTCCTCCCTCTCTTCCCCTCCCCCTGTAACCACCACACTCTTATCCATGTCTCTTAGTCTCGTTTTTATGTTCCACCTATGTATGGAATCATGCAGTTCTTAATTTTTTTCTGATTTACTTATTTCACTCCGTATAATGTTATCAAGATCCATCCATTTTGTTGTAAATGATCTGATGTCATCATTTCTTATGGCTGAGTAGTATTCCATTAAAATTAATAAAAAATTAAATTTAATTTCTTGTGTTAACATGGATTCAAGAGTTCCACTGAATAGAACACCCTCCTCCTCCATGTCCCTAACTATACCTCCTTTTCCCCCCTCCCTCCAACTCCTGCACCCTTCCCTCTGGGACCTGCCTGCTTGTCATCTGTATCTCTGTGTTATGTGTTATGTGTATATAGATTCACTAACCCCTTCACCTTCTCTAATCCTGTCCCTTCATCCCCTTCCCTCTGACAGCTGTCCCTCTGCTCCCTGTGACCCTGTCTCTGCCTCTATTTTCTTCCTCAGTTCATTTTGTTGCTTAGATTCCACATATAAGTGAGGTCATATGATATTTGTCTTTCTCTGCCTGGCTTATTTCACTTAGTATAATAGTCTCCAGGTCCATCCATGCCATTGCAAAAGGTAAGATTTCCTTCTTTTTCACAGCTGCATACTATTCCATTGTGTATGTGTACCACTGCTTTTTAATCCACTGGTCCACTGATAGACACTAGGGCTACTTCCAGATCTTGGCTATTGTAAACAATGCTGCAGTAAACATGAGGGTGCATACATTCTTTCAAATCACTGATTTGGTATTCTTAATATATATATTCCTAATAGTGGGATAGCTGGGTCAAAAGGCAGTTCCATTTTTAATTTTTTGAGGAAACACCATACTGTTTTCCACAGTGGCTGCACCAGTCTGCATTCCCACCAGCAGTGCAGGAGGGTTTCCTTTTCTCCACATCCTCGCCAGCACTTATTCTGTGTTGATTTGTTAATGAGCACCATTCTGACAAGTGTGAGGTGGTACCTCATTCTGGTTTTAATTTGCATTTCTCTGATGATTAGTGATGTTGAACATTTTTTCATATGCCTAATGGCCATCTGTATGTCCTCTTTGGAGAAGTGTGTGTTCAGTTTTTTTGCCCATTTTTTAATTGGATTATTTAATTTCCTGGTGTTGAGTTTTAGAAGTTCTTTATAAATTTTGATTATTAACCCCTTATTAGACGTATTGGTGAATATATTCTCCCATTGTGTGGGTTGTTTTTTTATTTTGTTCATGGTGTCTTTTGCTGTGCAAAAACTTTTCAGTTTCACATAGTCTTATTTGTTCATCCTGTCCTTTATTTCACTTGCCCATGGAGATAAATCAGCAAAAAAATATTTCTATGAGAGATATCAGAGAGTTTACTGCTTATGTTTTCTTCCAAGATGTATATGGTTTCATGACTTACATTTAAGTTTTTTATCCATTTTGAGTTTAATTTTGTGAATGGTGTAAATTGGTGGTCTAGTTTCATTTTTTTTGCATGTACCTGTCCAATTTTCCCAACAACATTTATTAAAGATACTGTCTTTACTCCATTGTAAGGTCTTGCTTCCTTTGTCAAATATCAATTGACAATAAAGGCGTAGGTTTATTTCTGGGTTCTCTGTTCTGTTTCATTGATCTGTATGCCTGTTGTTATGCTAGTACAAAGCTGTTCTGAGTATAATGGCCTTGAGGTATAACTTGATATCAGTAAGTTTGATTCCTCCCACTTTATTCTTCATTTTCAAGATTGCTGAGGCTATTCGTGTTCTTTTTTGGTTCCATATAAATTTTTGGAATATTTGTTCTATATCTTTGAGGTATGGCATTGGTATTTATAATATTTGTGTTGAATTTATAGATTGCTTTGGGTAATATAGATATTTTAATGATATTTATTCTTCCTATCCATGAACAGGGTATATGCTTCCACTTGTTTGTATCTTTTTGATTTATTTTATTAATGTTTTATAATTTTCTGAGTACAAGTCTTTTACCTCAGTTAAATTTACTCCTAGGTATTTTACTTTTTTTGTTGCAATAGTGAAGGAGATTGTTTCCTTAATTTCTCTTTCTGACAGTTCATTGTTGGTATATATAAATACCACTAGGCGTCTACGCATAACACCCTGAACGCGCCCGATCTCGTCTGATCTCAGAAGCTAAGCAGGGTCGGGTCTGGTTTGTACTTGGATGGGAGAAATGCCACTGATTTCTGAATATTAATGTTATATTCTGCCACCTTAGCGAATTCATTTATTAGGTCTAGTAGTTTTTTGACTGAGACTTTAGGGTTTTCTATGTACAGTATCATATCATCAGCAAATAATGATAATTTTACTTCTTCTTTTCCAATTTGGGTGGCTTTTATTTCTTTTTCTTGTCTGATTGCCATAGCTAAGACTTCCAGAACTATGTTGAATAAGAGTGGTGAAAGAGGGCACCCCTGCCTTGTTCCTGATCTTAAGGGGAATTGCTTTTAATTTTTGCCTATTGATTATGATGTTGGCTTTGTGTTTGTCATAGATGGCCTTTATCATGTTGAAGTATGTTTCCTGTATTCCCACTTTGCTGAGACTTTTGATCATAAATGGGTGCTGGACTTTATCAAATGCTTTTTCTTTATCTATTGATATTATCATGTGATTTTTCTCCTTCCTTTTTTTTATGTGATGAATCACATTGATTGATTTGCAAATATTATACCAGCCCTGCCTCTCCAGATAAAATTTCACTTGATCATTATGTATGATTTTTTTCATGTATTGCTGGATCTATTTTGCTAATATTTTGTTGAGAATTTTAGCATCTTACTTTATTATGTATATTGGCCTATTATAGTTTTCTTTCTTTGTAGTGTCTTTACCTGGTTTTGGAATGATGATTATGCTGGCCTCATAAAAGGAGTTTGGGAATCTTCCTTCTTCTTGAATTTTTTTGAAATAGCTTAAGAAGGATAGGAGTTAGTTCTTCTTTGAATATTTGGTAAAGTTTGCCTGTGAAGGCATCTGGTCCAGGACTTTTGTTTGCTGGGAGTTTTTTGATAACTGTTTCAATTTCATTTGTTTTATCAGTATGTTTAGGTTTTCTGAGTCTTCCAGATTGAGTTTTAAAAGGTTATATATTTCTAGGAATTAATCCTTTTTGCCTAGGTTGTCCAGTTTATTGGCATACAGATCTTCATAGTATTTTCTTACAATCCTTTGTATTTCTGTGGTGTCAGCTGTTACTTCTCCACTTTCATTTCTAATTTTACTTATTTGAGTCCTCTCTCTTTTTTTCATGATGGGTCTGGTTACAAGTTCAATCTTGTTTACCTTTTTAAAGAACCAGCTCTTGGTTACCTTGATCTTTTGTATTGTATTTTAGCCTCTATGTCATTTATTTCTGCTGTGATCTTAATTATTTCTTTCCTTCTACTTCCTCTGGGCTTTGCTGTTTTCTTTCTAGTTCTTTTAGATGCAGGGTTAAGTTGTTTTTGGAGCTTTTTCTTGTTTCTTTCTTTTTTATATAAATAAATTTTTATTAATGTTAATGGGGTGACATCAATAAATCAGGGTACATATATTCAAAGAAAACATGTCCAGGTTATGTTGTCATTCAATTATGTTGCATACCTATCACCCAAAGTCAGATTTTCCTCCGTCACCTTCTATCTAGTTTTCTTTGTGCCCATCCCCTTCCCCCTTCCCCTCTTCCTCCTTCCCTCCCCACCCATAACCACCACTCTCTTGTCCATGTCTCTTAGTCTAATTTTTATGTCCCACCAATGTATGGAATCATGTAGTTGTTGTTTTTTTTGATTTACTTATTTCATTCCATATAATGTTATCAAGATGCCACCATTTTGTTGTAAATGATCTGATGTCATCATTTCTTATGGCTGAGTAGTATTCCATAGTATATATGTGCCACATCTTCTTTAACCAGTCTTCTATTGAAGGGCTTTTTGATTGTTTCCATGTCTTGGCCACTGTGAACAATGCCTCAATGAACATGGGGCTGCATGTGTCTTTACATATCAATGTTTCTGAGTTTTTTGGGTATATACCCAGTAAAGGGATTGCTGGGTCATAAGGTAGTTCTATTTTCAGTTTTTTGAGGAACCACCATACTTTCTTCCATAATGGTTGTACTACTTTATATTCCCACCAAGAGTGAATGAGAGTTCTTTTTTCTCCACAGCCTCTCCACCATTTGCTATTACCTGTCTTGTTAATAATAGCTAATCTAACAGGTATGAGGTGGTGTCTCATTGTAGTTTTGATTTGCATTTCTCTAATAACTAATTAAGATGAGCATGTTTTCATATATCTGTTGGCCATTTGTATTTCTTCCTGAGAGAAGTGTCTGTTCATGGGCTCTTCCCATTTTTTAAAAAATTGATTTTTGTATTTTTCTGAAGTTGGAAACTGGGAGGCAGTCAGACAGACACCCACATGCGCCTGACCGGGATCCACTCAGCATGCCCACCAGGGGGCAATGCTCTGCCCATCTGGGGCGTCGATCTGTTGCAACCAGAGCCATTCTAGCGCCTGAGGCAGAGGCCACAGAGCCATCCTCAGTGCCCAGGCCAACTTTGCTCCAATGGAGCCTTGGCTGCGGGAGGGGAAGAGAGAGACAGAGAGGAAGGAGTAGGGGAGGGATGGAGAAGCAGATGGGCACTTCTCCTGTGTGCCCTGGCCAGGAATCGAACCCGGGACTACTGCATGCCAGGCTGATGCTCTACCACTGAACCAACCGGCCAGGGCCTTCCTCTTCCCATTTTTTATTGGATTGTTTGCTTGTTTGTTGTTGAGTTTTATAAGTTCTTTATATATTTTAGATATTAGGCCATTATCTGAGGTGTAATTTGAAAATATCATTTCCCATTTAGTTGGTTGTCTGTTTATTTTGTTGTCAGTTCCCTTGATGAGCAAAAACTTCTTAGTCTGATGTAGTCCCATTCATTTATCTTTGCCTTCACTTCTCTTAGCCTTTACTTCTCTTGCCTTTATAAAATGCTCTTTAAAACTCAGGTTCATGAGTTTAGTACCTATGTCTTCTTCTATGTACCTTATTGTTTCAGATCTTATATTTAGGTCTTTGATCCATTTTGAATTAATTTCAGTACAAGGGGACAAGCTATAGTCCAGTTTCATTCTTTTGAATGTGGCTTTCCAGTTTTCCCAGCACTATTTGTTGAAGAGGCTTTCTTTTTTCCACTGTGTGTTGTTACCCCTTTATCAAAAATTATTTGACCAAATATATGAGGTTTTATTTCTGGACTTTCTATTCTGTTCCATTGGTCTGAGTGTCTATTTTTCTGCCAATACCATACTGTTTTGATTGTCGTGGCCCTATAATATAATATGAAGTCAGGTATTATAATGCCCTCAGCTTCATTCTTTTTCCTTAGGATTGCTTTGGTATTTGGGGTTTTTTATAGTTCCATATAAATCTGATGATTTTTTTGTTCCATTTCTTTAAAAAATGTCATCGGAATTTTGATGGGAATTGCATGAAATTTATAAATTGCTTTGGGTAATATGGCCATTTTGATTATATTTATTCTTCCTATCCAAGAACAAGGAATATTTTTTCATCTCATTGTATCTTTTTCGATTTCCCTTAACAATACTTTGTAGTTTTCGTTATATAGGTCCTTTACATTCTTTGTTATGTTTATTCCTAGGTATTTTATTTTTTTTGTTGCAACTGTGAAGGGGATTATTTTTTAGAGTTCGTTTTCTAATATTTCATTGTTGGCATATAGAAAGGCTATGGACTTTTGTATGTTAATTTTGTATCCTGCGACCTTACTGTATTGGTTTATTGTTTCTAGTAATCTTTTTGTGGAGTCTTTGGAGTTTTCGATGTATAGGATCATATAATCTGCAAAAAGTGATACCTTTCCTTCCTCTTTTCCGATATGGATGCCTTTTATTCTTTCTCTTGTCTGATGCTCTGGCCAGAACTTCTAGCACCATGTAAAATAAGAGTGGAGGGAGTGGACAACCCTGTATTGTTCCTGATTTAAAGTAGAAAGTCCTCAGTTTTATGCCATTTAATATGATGTTGGCTGATGATTTATCATATATGGCTTTTATCATGTTGAGATATTTTCCTTTTATACCCATTTTGTTGAGTGTCTTAAACATAAAGTTGTGTTGTATTTTATCGAATGCCTTTTCTGCATCTATTGATAAGGTCATGTGGTTTTTGTTCTTTGTTTTGTTGATATGGTGTATTATGTTAACTGTTTTATGTATGTTGAACCATCCTTAAGATTCTGGGATGAATCCCACTTGATCATGATGTATTATTTTTTTAATATGTTGTTGAATTCAATTTGCTAGTATTTTGTTTAGTATTTTAGCATCTGTATTCATTAGAGATATTGGTCTGTAGTTTCCTTTTTTTGTGCCATCCTTGCCAGGTTTTGGTATGAGGGTTATGTTGGCCTCATAAAATGTGTTTGGAAGTATTGCTTCTTCTTCAATTTTTTGGAAGACTTTGAGTAAAATAGGAACCAAATCTTCTTTGAATGTTTGATAGAATTCACTAGTATAACCATCTGGGCCTAGACTTTTATTTTTGGGGAGCTTTTTAATAGTTTTTTTTTTAATTCCTCCCTGCTAATTGGTCTGTTTAGGCTCTCCGCTTCTTCATGATTCAGTCTAGGAAGGTTGTATTGTTCTAGGAATTTATCCATTTCTTCTAGATTGTTGAATTTGGTGGCATATAGTTTTTCGTATATTCTACAATAATTCTTTGTATACCTATGATGTCTGTGGTGATTTCTCCTCTTTCATTTTGGATTTTGTTTATATTAGTCCTTTCTCTTTTTTCCTTGGGGAGTCTTGCCAAGGGTTTGTCAATTTTGTTGATCTTCTCAAAGAACCAGTTCCTTGTTTTATTAATTTTTTCTATAGATTTTCTGTTCTCTATTTCATTTATTTCTGCTTGATTTTTATTATTTTCTTTCTTCAGCTGGTTTTGGGTTGTCTTTGTTCTTTTTTTTCCAGTTCCTTAAGGTGTGAATTTAAGTGGTTTTCTTGGACTCTCTCTTGTTTGTTCATATAGGCCTGAAGTGATATGAAATTTCCTCTTATTACTTCTTTTCCGGCATCCCAGAGATTCTGATATGTCGTACTGTCATTTTCATTTGTCTGTATACATCTTTTGATCTCTACACTTATTTTTTCTTTGACCCATTCATTTTTTAAATGTATGTTGTTTAGTTTAAACATTTTTGTGGTTTTTTTTCCTCTCTTTTTTGCAGTTGAATTCTAGTTTCAAGGCTTTTTGATCAGAAAATATGCTTGGAACAATTTTGATTTTTCTGAATTTGCTGATGTTATTTTTGTGGCCCAACCTATGGTCAATTCTTGAGACTGTTCCATGTACACTAGAGAAAAATATATACTCTGTCGCTTTGGGATGAAGTGTCCTGTAGATGACTATCATATCCAGGTGCTCTAGTGTTTCATTTAAGGCCGATATATCTTTATTAATTTTCTGTTTGGATGACCGATCGAGAGCCATTAGTGGTGTATTGACGTCTCCAAGTATAATTGTATTTTTGTCAGTTTTTGTTTTTAGGTCAATAAGTAGCTGTCTTATATATTTTGGTGCTCCTTGGTTTGGTGCATATATATTAAGGATTGTTAAGTCTTCTTGATTCAGTGTCCCCTTAATCATTATGATATGAGCATTTTTGTCTCTTGTACTCTTGCTGTCTTGTATTCAGCATTTTTAGATATGAGTATTATAACACCTGCTTTTGTTTTGGATGTTATTTGCTTGGAGTATTGTTTTCCAGCCTTTCACTTTAAATTTGTGTTTATCTTTGTTGCTTAGATATGTTCTTGTAGGCAGCATACAGTTTGATTTTCTTTTTTAATCCATTCTGCTACTCTGTGTCTTTTTATTGGTAAGTTTAATCCATTTACATTTAGTGTAATTATTGACACTTGTGGTTTCCCTATTGCCATTTTATACATTGCTTTCTGTTAGTTTTGTATCTTGTTTGATTCTCCTTTTTTGTTTTTCTATCATTTGTTTTTGTTTGTTTGTATTCCATACTTCTTTCCTCTGTTGTTACTTTTTTTAAGTCATGTGTTTTTGTGGTGGTTTTTTCAAGGGTGGTTACCATTAAGTAATGAAAAGGGTACCTACCATATTCATTGTAGTACCCTATCTTATGAATGTTTCTGCGCTTCATCGTCCTTTGCTACTGTTAATCTCCATCCTCTCCCTCCTTTTTTTTTCTTTTGATGTCACAGTATAATTTTGATTTTATTGTTTTCTTGGTGGAGCTGTTACTCATGGTTTTGTTGTTTTTTTTTGTTCTTTGAATCTGGTTGAAAAACCCCCTTTAGTATTTCCTGGAGTGGGGGCTTTCTGATGATAAATTCCCTCATCTTTTCTGTATTTGTGAATGTTTTTATATTTCCTTCATACTTGAAGGATAGCTTTGATGGGTATAGTATTTTTGGCTGAAAGTTCCTCTCTTTTAGGGCTTTAAATATTGGGGTCCACTCTCTTCTAGCTTGTAGAGTTTCTGCTTAGAAATCCGATGATAATCTAATGGGCCTTCTTTTATATGTTGTATTCTTCTTTTCCCTGGCTGCCTTGACAATGTTTTCTTTGTCATTGGTTTGTGCCAATTTCATTATGATGTGCCTTGGAGTACATTTGTTGTAGTTAAGAAAACTCGGTGTTCTGTTTGCTTCTTGAAATTGAGGCTTAAGTTCTTTCCACAGGCTTGGGAATTTCTCGTCTATTATTTGTTTGAATATATTCTCTATTCCATTTTCTCTCTCTTCTCCCGCTGATATACCTATTATTCTTATGTTATTCTTTTTGATGGAGTCAGATAATTCCTGTAGGGATTTCTCATTGTTAAAAATTTTTTAGTCTCTCTCTTCTTCTCTCTGTTGTACCTTAAGTTGCATATATTCTATGTCACTAATCCTACCTTTTATCTAGCCTGTTCTATTAGCTAAGCTTTTTACCTCATTTTTCAGTTTATGAATTGAGTTTTTCATCTCTGTTTGATTTGTTTTCATAGTTTCAATTTCCTTGGTAATATATTCTTTGTGTTCGTTGAGATGTTTTCTGAGCTCCCTAAATTGCCTTTTGTGTTTTCTTGTATTTCTCTGAGTATTTTTAGGATTTCTATTTTAAATTCTCTGTCATTTAGCTCTAAGGTTTCCAATTTATTAAATTTTTTCTCCATAGATTTTTCCACATCTATCTGTGCTACTTCTCTATCTTTTGTATCCTTGATATTCAATTTCCTTATTCTTAATGGCATCGGAGGGTTGTCTTGTTGATAATACTAATGAGAATTAATAAAGAATAAAAAGTAAAAAAAATGAAAAATAATTTTTTTTTAAATGAATTTTTATTAATGGTAATGGGATGACATTAATAAATCAGGGTACATATATTCAAAGAAAACATGTCTAGGTTATTTTGTCATTAGATTATGTTGCATACCCCTCGCCCATAGTCAGATTGTCCTTCGCCATCCTCTATCTAGTTCTCTATGCCCCTCCCCCTCCCCCTAACTCTCCCCCTGTCCTCCCTCCCCCCACCCCTGGTAACCACCACACTCTTGTCCATGTCTCTTAGTCTCATTTTTATGTTCCAACAATGTATGGAATCAAGTAGTTCTTGTTTTTTCTGATTTACTTATTTCACTCCTTATAATGTTATCAAGATCCCACCATTTTGCTGTAAATGATCTGATGTCATCATTTCTTATGGCTGAATAGTATTCCATAGTGTATATGTGCCACATCTTCTTTATCCAGTCTTCTATTGAAGGGCTTTTTGGTTGTTTCCATGTCTTGGCCACTGTGAACAGTGCTGCAATGAACATGGGGCTACATGTGTCTTCACGTATCAATGTTTCTGAGGTTTTGGGGTATATACCCAGTAGAGGGATTGCTGGGTCATAAGGTAGTTCTATTTGCAGTTTTTTGAGGAACCACCATACTTTCCTCCATAACGGTTGTACTACTTTACAGTCCCACCAACAGTGAATGAGGGTTCCTTTTTCTCCACAGCCTCTCCAACATTTGCTATTTCCCGTCTTGTTGATAGTGGCTAATCTAACAGGGGTGAGGTGGTATCTCATTGTAGTTTTGATTTGCATTTCCCTAATAACTAATGAAGCTGAGCATCTTTTCATATATCTGTTGGCCATTTGTATCTCTTCCGGGAGAAGTGTCTATTCATGTCCTCTTCCCATTTTTTTATTGGATTGTTTGTTTGTTTGTTGTTGAGTTTTATGAGTTCTTTGTAAATTTTGGATACTAGGCCCTTATCTGAGCTGTTGTTTGAAAATATCATTTCCCATTTAGTTGGCTGTCTGTTTATTTTTATATCAGTTTCTCTTGCTGAGCAAAAACTTTTTATTCTGATGTAGTCCCATTCATTTATCTTTGCCTTCACTTCTCTTGCCATTGGAGTCAAGTTCATAAAATGTTCTTTAAAACCCAGGTCCATGAGTTTAGTACCTATGTCTTCTTCTATGTACTTTATTGTTTCAGGTCTTATATTTAGGTCTTTGATCCATTTTGAATTAATTTTAGTACACGGGGACAGGCTGTAGTCGAGTTTCATTCTTTTGCATGTGGCTTTCCAGTTTTCCCAACACCATTTGTTGAAGAGGCTTTCTTTTCTCCATTGTGTGTTGTTGGCCCCTTTATCAAAGATTATTTGACCATATATATGTGGTTTTATTTCTGGGCTTTCTATTCTGTTCCATTGGTCTGAGTGTCTATTTTTCTGCCAATACCATGCTGTTTTGATTATCGTGGCCCTATAATAGAGTTTAAAGTCAGGTATTGTAATGCCCCCAGATTCATTCTTTTTCCTTAGGATTGTTTTGGCTATTCGGGTTTTTTTATAGTTCCATATAAATCTGATGATTTTTTGTTCCATTTCTTTAAAAAATCTCATAGGGATTTTGATGGGAATTGCATTAAATTTGTATATTGCTTTGGGTAATATGGCCATTTTGATTATATTTATTCTTCCTATCCAAGAACAAGGAATATTTTTTCATCTCATTGTATCTTTTTCGATTTCCCTTAATAATGCTTTCTAATTTTCATTATATAGGTCCTTTACATTCTTTGTTATGTTTATTCCTAGGTATTTTATTTTTTTTGTTGCAATCGTGAAGGGGATTATTTTTTTGAGTTCGTTTTCTAATATTTCATTGTTGGCATAGAGAAAGGCTATGGACTTCTGTATGTTAATTTTATATCCTGCGACCTTACTGTATTGGTTTATTGTTTCTAATAATCTTTTTGTGGAGTCTTTCGGGTTTTCGATGTATAGGATCATATCATCAGCAAAAAGTGATACCTTTACTTCTTCTTTTCCGATATGGATGCCTTTTATTTCTTTGTCTTGTCTGATTGCTCTGGCCAGAACTTCTAGCACCACGTTAAATAAGAGTGGAGAGAGTGGACAACCCTGTCTTGTTCCTGATTTAAGGTAGAAAGTCCTCAGTTTTATGCCATTTAAAATGATGTTGGCTGATGGTTTATCATATATGGCCTTTATCATGTTGAGATATTTTCCTTCTATACCCATTTTGTTGAGAGTCTTAAACATAAAATTGTGTTGTATTTTATCAAAAGCCTTTTCTGCATCTATTGATAAGATCATGTGGTTTTTGTTCTTTGTTTTGTTGATATGGTGTATTACGTTAACCGTTTTGCGTATGTTGAACCATCTTTGAGATTCTGGGATGAATCCCACTTGATTATGATGTATTATTTTTTTAATATGTTGTTGTATTCAGTTTGCCAGTATTTTGTTTAGAATTTTAGCATCTGTATTCATTAGAGATATTGGTCTGTAGTTTTCTTTCTTTGTGCCATCCTTGCCAGGTTTTCGTATGACGGTTATGTTGACCTCATAAAATGTGTTTGGAAGTATTGCTTCTTCAATTTTTTGGAAGACTTTGAGTAGAATAGGAACCAAGTCTTCTTTGAATGTTTGATAGAATTCACTAGTATAACCGTCTGGGCCTGGACTTTTATTTTTGGGGAGGTTTTTAATAGTTTTTTCTATTTCCTCCCTGCTGATTGGTCTGTTTAGGCTTTCTGCTTCTTCATGACTCAGTCTAGGAAGGTTGTATTGTTCTAGGAATTTATCCATTTCTTCTAGATTGTTGTATTTGGTGGCATATAATTTTTCATAGTATTCTACAATAATTCTTTGTATATCTATGATGTCTGTGGTGATCTCTCCTCTTTCATTTTGGATTTTATTTATTTGAGTCCTGTGCCTTTTTTCCTTGGTGAGTCTTGTCAAGGGTTTGTCAATTTTGTTGATCTTTTCAAAGAACCACTCCTTGTTTTATTGATTTTTTCTATAGTTTTTCTGTCCTCTATTTCATTTATTTCTGCTCTGATTTTTATTATCTCCTTTCTTCGGCTGGTTTTGGGTTGTCTTTGTTCTTCTTTTTCTAATTCCTTAAGGTGTGAAGTTTAGTGGTTTACTTCGGCTCTCTCTTGTTTGTTCATATAGGCCTGAAGTGATATGAACTTTCCTCTTATTACTGCTTTTGCTGCATCCCAGAGATTCTGATATGTCTTATTTTCATTTTCATTTGTCTGTATATATCTTTTGATCTCTGCGCTTATTTCTTCTTTGACCCATTCATTTTTTAGAAGTATGTTTTTTAGTTTGCACATTTTTGTGGGTTTTTCCCCCTCTTTTTTGCAGTTGAATTCTAGTTTCAAGGCTTTATGATCAGAAAATATGCTTGGTACAATTTCAATTTTTCTAAATTTGCTGATATTGTCTTTGTGGCCCAACATATGGTCAATTCTTGAAAATGTTCCATGTACACTAGAGAAAAATGTATACTCTGTCGCTTTGGGATGAAGTGTCCTGTAGATGTCTATCATATCCAGGTGTTCTAGTATTTCGTTTAAGGCCACTATCTCTTTATTGATTCTCTGTTTGGATGACCCATCTAGAGCCGTCAGCGGAGTATTGAGGTCTGCAATTATGATTGTATTTTTGTTAGTTTTTGTTTTAAGGTCAATAAATAGCTGTCTTATATATTTTGGTGCTCCTTGGTTTGGTGCATATATATTAAGGATTGTTATGTCTTCTTGATTCAGTGTCCCCTTAATCATTATGAAATGACCATTTTTGTCTCTGAGTACTTTTTCTGTCTTGTAGTCAGCATTATCAGATATGAGTATTGCTACACCTGCTTTTTTTTGGGTGTTGTTTGCTTGGAGTACTGTTTTCCAGCCTTTCACTTTGAATTTGTTTTTATCCTTGTTGCTTTGATGTGTTTCTTGTAGGCAACATATAGTTGGATTTTCTTTTTTAATCCATTCTGCTACTCTGTGTCTTCTTATTGGTAAGTTTAATCCTTTTTCATTTAGTGTAATTATTGACACTTGTGGGTTCCCTACTGCCATTTTATAAATTGCTTTCTGTTAGTTTTGTATCTAGTTTGATTCTTCTCTTTTGTTTTTCTATCATTTGTTTTTGTTTGTTTGTGTTCCATACTTCTTTCCTCTGTTGCTACCTTTTTTAAGTCAAATGTTTTTGTGGTGGTTTTTTCTAGGGTCGTTACCATTAAGTAATGAAAAGGGTACCTACCATATTCATTGTAGTACCCTATCTTATAAGTATTTCTGCACTTCATCGTCCTTTGCTACTGTTAATCTCCATCCTCTCCCCCCTTTTTTTCCTTTGTTGTCACAGTTTAAGTTTGGTTTTATTGTGTTCTTGGTGGAGCTGTTACTTGTGGTATTGTTTTCTTTTGTTCTTTGAATCTGGTTGGAAAACCCCCTTTAGTATTTCCTGGAGTGGGGGCTTTCTGTTGATAAATTCTCTCATCTTTTCTGAATTTGTGATTGTTTTTATATCTTCTTCATAATTGAAGGATAGCTTTGATGGGTATAGTATTCGTGGCTGAAAGTTCCTCTCTTTCAGGGCTTTAAATATTGGTGTCCACTCTCTTCTAGCTTGTAGAGTTTCTGCTGAGAAATCTGATGATAATCTAATAGGCCTTCCTTTATATGTTGTACTCTTCTTTTCCCTGGCTGCCTTGAGAATTTTTTCTTTGTCATTGGTTTGTGTCATCTTTATTATGATGTGCCTTGGAGTGGGTTTGTTGGGGTTAAGAAAACTCGGTGTTCTGTTTGCGTCTTGAATTTGAGGCTTTAGTTCTTTCCACAGGCTTGGGAAGTTCTCGTCTATTATTTGTTTGAGTATATTCTCCATTCCATTTTCTTTCTCTTCTCCCTCTGATATACCTATTATTCTTATGTTATTCTTTCTGATGGAGTCAGACAATTCCTGTAGGGCTTTCTCATTTTTTATTATTTTTGAGTCTCTTTCTTCTTCTCTCTGTTGTGCCTCAAGTTGTTTGTCTTCTATTTCACTAATCCTATCTTCAATCTGGGTTGTTCTGCTAGCTAAGCTTGTTACCTCGTTTTTCAGCTCGTGAATTGAGATTTTCATTTCTGTTTGATTTGTTTTTATAGTTTCAATTTCCTTGGTAATATATTCTTTGTGTTCATTGAGTTGTTTTCTGATCTCCCTATATTGCCTTTCTGTGTTTTCTTGTATATCTCTGAGTATTTTTAAGATTTCTATTTTAAATTCTCTGTCATTTAGCTCCTAGGCTTCCAATATGTTAAGTCTTTTCTCCATAGATTTTTCCACATCTATTTGTGTTACCTCTCTTTCTTTTGTATCCATAATATTCGATTTCTTCTTTCTTATTGGCATCTGAGGGTGGTCTTGTTGATAGCACTAATTAGAATTAATAAAGAGTAAAAGGTAAAAAAAAGAAAAAAAAAACGGTAAAACACCCCACAAAAAAAACAGTAATAATTTATTATTTCCCCCTTTTTTTCTTTCTTCTCTTTCCCTCCTCTCCCCTCCTCAGGGAAATATCGTGCCTATAATGGAGGGCCTGATTTGGGGTGAAGAGTTCAAGGGGCAAAAAAAGGGGAGTAGGGACCTACTAAATGCAAAAAAAAAAAAAAAAAAAAAAAAAAAAGGAAGAAAATCTTAGACAAGCATAAAATGATTTGCTTGTGAGTGATGGTCAACTAAGAGATTTAATGAGAGGGATAAGAGGGAACCAGAAAAAAGGACAAAAAAAGAATAATAAAGAAAAAAAAATAAAAATGAGAAGTAAAAATCTGTTGTATTAAGTGGAGGGAAGACTAAATACAATGGAGACCTTGGGTTGGGAGGACCCAAAATGCCACAAAAATAAACAAACAAGAAAAAAAAAAAAAACAAAAGCGAAAAAGAAAAGTAAAGCCAAAAAAAGCCTTGAGTCCCAAATTAACTAATTTGTTCGTGATTGAGGATTAAATGGAATGAAAGTAAAACGAGAAAATAAAAAACGAATAGAAAGGAAAAAATAAGAAAAAGAGAAAAACGAAGGAAGACATAAAAAAGGAAGAGAAAAAAACAAGATAAAGCAAAACAAAATAAAACAAAAGAGGAGAGAGTGAGAGTTAAGTGTTTTGGAGTATAACCTTAAAGGAGGGTGAGGATGAAGAAGAGAAATAAAATGTAACACTTATGGGTAGTGTAGTTCAAGAAAAGGGAAGCATAATATGGGCAGAGAATAGAAGGTCCGAGGTGGAGGAAATAAAGGCAATAAGATAGAAGAAACAAACAACAACAACAACAACAAAAAATTAGTGGAACAAGTTGTAAAGTCTGTGGATTTTTCTTGATTTTGAGATGTTAACTTCTTCCTTTTTCTTTTCTCTCCCTCTTCCTGGTCGGTGACTCTACCCCAGGCTCTGCCCCTGTGTCACACTTAGGTAGGGATTTGCAGTTGATGGGATTCTATGGCAATGTCATATAATTGGCTTTAGTCTTGCTGGTAGTCAAGGCTTGTTGGCGTTTGCAGGGTCCAACGATGAGAGAGTTTGCTTTCCTGGATTCTCTCTCCTAGTCCCCCCTTCCTGAATTATCAGCCTGGTGATCCAGCTATAAGGCTGCAACTGCTTCTGCCTGGGGAGTAAGAGGCTCAAAGAGCTGGGAAATCCCCACTCTATCCCCACTCAGTGCAAGGCTTTGGGAAAGGCTCTGGCAGTCAGGGCCTCCAGTGTAATCAGGCGGGGGTGGGAGTCAATTGTTGTCAAGGTGACTGTTCAGCGCCTAGCATTCAGTTGGACCTCTCAACCCAGGCTTTCCACACTTTGTAGCCTGTTTCGGTTGGGAAGAAGAGGCACTAGTCTCTGCTTGCGACTAGTGTAATATAGATCTTATTATCTGCCAAGTCCTTCTTGTTAGCTTTTATCTCTGAATATGGAGGCTCTATCAATCAGAAGTTGCCCCCGCCCCTTTAGCGAGAGGCAGTAAAAAATATCACGCCTCTTGTCTTGGGTCGCTGAACTGAGAGAGATCTTATCAATTAGAACCGAGGGTGCGCAGATTTCACAGGTTAAGCTAATTTCAGTGATTGGGTCGCAGCTGTGCTCCCGAAGGTATTTCAGGCTGCCTGCGCGCGCCCCTCCCCCAACGCTTGATTGTTAGCTTGAATGGCTGGGTGAGGTGCCCCACCCACGGAGAGAATCTCCCAAGTAGGGAATACCGCCCTGGGGCCTCTCCCACTCCCCCCGCTGCTGGCGGCTGGGGCGCACCGGGCGCAGGATGATGGGGCACCCTGGGTGTGCGGGCCAGCAGGGCGCTCTGGGCGTGTGGAATACTCAGGGTACACGCGCGAATGGGGTGCTCCGGCACAGGTGGCTGGCGACTCTCACTCACAGTGCGCGGGCCGCTGGGAACATTAGCGGTGCTCGCTCTGCAACCGGACCGGGTGCGCCAGCAGCTGCTCGCCGCTCAGGAGTGTGTGCGGTGCTCGCTCTGCAACTGAACCGGGCGCGCGCCTGCGGCTGCTCGCGGCTCCCGAGTGGGGGCTGACTCACCACAGGTGCACTTCCTCGCGGCTTGAATGAACATCCCTGCGGTAGCTTCCTCCACACCCTCGTCTCTCAGTTTCAAATGATAACAGTCCTTTCGCTTTCAGTTTGTGTGGAACTCCGGAATGCTCCGAGGATAAATTTTCCTGTTTCTAGTTGATAAATTTGTTGTGATTTTGGGGAGATCTGTCGGACACGCTGTTCACGGCGCCATTTCCGTGACGTCACTTCATGAAAAATAATTTTGAAAAATAAATAAATAAAATAATAAAAAAACCAATAATAATAATTTTTTATTTCCCCCTTTTTTTTCTTCTCTTCCCCTCCTCTCCCCTCCTTCTTAGGAAAATATCGTGATAAACTGTGAATTATATTATGCTGAATTGAACAAAAACTGCCTATAATGGAGGGCCTGAGTTGGAGGAAAGTGTTCAAGGGGCAAAAAAGGAGGTAGGGATGCACAAAATGCAACAAAGGAAAAATTTGTGTCAAGTATAAAATGATTTGCTTGTAAGTGATGGTCGACTAAGAGATATAATGAGAGGGATAAGAGGGAAACAGGAAAAAAGGAAAAAATACTATTGTATTAAGTGGAGCAAAAACTAAATAGAATGGAGATTCTGGGTTGGGAGGAATGCTAATGAGTTTAAAAGTGAAATAAAAAGCACCCAAAATGCCACACACACAAAAAAACTTGAGTACCAAATAAAATAATTTGTTCGTGATTGAGGATAGAATGAGTGGAAAAGTAAAAGGAGAAAAGAAGAAACTAATAGAGAGGGAGAAAAAAGAAAAAGGGGAAAAGGAAAAGAAGAAAAAAGAAAATAAAACAAAGAGAGAGAGAGAGTTAAGGGTTTTGAAGTGTAACCCTCATGGAGAGTAAGAAAGAAGAAAACAAATAAAATGGGGAATGTAACACTTATGGGTAGTGTAGTTCAAGAAGGGAGAAGAATAAGATGGGCAGAGAATAAAAGGACCAAGGTGGAGAAAAAGGAAATAATAATAATAAAGGCCAGAAGATGAAATTAACAAAAAAAATATAGTGGAAAATGTTATAAAGTCTGTGGATTTTTCTTGATTTTGAGAGGTTAAGTTCTTCCTTTTTCTTTCCTCTCCGTCTTCCTGGTCAGTGACTCTGTACCCGAGGCTCTGCCCCTGTGGCATGCTTAGGTAGAGATTTGCAGTTGATGAGACTCTATGGTAATGTCATATATTAGGCTTCAGTCTCGTAGGTAGTCAAGGCTTGTTAGCGTTTGCAGGCTCCGACAATGAGAGAGTATGATTTCCTGGAGCCTCTTTCCTAGGCTCTCCTTCCTTTATTAGCAGCCTGATGATCCAGCTATGAGGCTGCCATTGCCTCTGCCTCTGCCTGGGGAGTAAGAGGCTCAAAGAGCTGGCAAATCCCCACTCTATCCCCACTCAATGCAGGGCTCTGGGTAAGACTCTGTCAGTCAGAGCCTCCAGCGTAATCAGGCGGGGCTGGGAGCCAATTGCTCTCAAGGTGACTTTCTATGAGCCTCCAGGTCTGTTCAGCATGCATAGCATTCTGTGGGACCATTCTCCCCAGGCTTTTTGCACTTTGTAACCTGTTTTGGCTGGGAAGAAGATGACCTAGTCACTGCCTGCAGTACAGGAGGTCTTAACATCTGTCAAGTCCCTCTTTTTAGCATATATCTGTGAGTTTGAAAGCTCTGCCAATCAGAAGTTGCCCCCACCCCTTTAGCAAGAGGCACTAAAAAATATCACGACTCTTGTCTTAGATCGCTGAACTGAGAGAGATCTTGTCAGTTAGAGCCACGTAGGTCAGTTGGGAGGTGAGCAGACCGTGGGTTAAGCTAATTTCAGCTATTGGATCTACCGATCTGCTCCAGAAAGGACTGCAAGCTGCCAACGCACCTCTCCCCCAATGCTTGATTGTTAGCTTGAATGGCTGGGTGAGGTGTCCCACCCATCCAGAGAAGCTAGTGTGTAGGGAAGTTTGTTTTGGTTCACTCCCCATGAGCTGCTGTTAGCTCACGTGGGCTGATTCGCAGCAAGCAAGCTCTTTCCTTGGCTTGAACAAACGTCTGTGCTGCACCCTAGCTTCTTCCACACCCTCAGCACCCCCTGACTCTCAGTTCCAAGTGAAAGCAGCCTTTGCTCAGGTTAGTGAGGAAGGTGGGGTGTTCCTTTCTCCATCTTATTTCCTTCAGGGTTGATTATATATTTAGTCAATTTTTTGTTCAATCATACCTTTGTTTTCAGTATGTGGGACTCTCAGATGCTCCAAGGATAGATTTTTCTGTTTCTGGTTGATGAACTTGTTGAAATTTTGGAGAGATTTGTTGGTCGGGCTCCTCACGATGCCATTTCATGACATCACTCCAAAGTTTATTCTTGTTTCTTAAGATATGCCTGTAATGCTATGAACTTCCCTCTCATTACTGCTTTTGCTGTCCCATCAATTTTGAGTTGTATGTTAATATTCATTTGTTTCAAGGAAATTTTTATTTCTTCCTTGATATTGTTGTTACACCATTTGTTATTTAATAACATGCTAGTTAGCCTCCAAGTGTTTGAATGTTTTTCAGTTTTTTTAATGTAGTTGATTTTTAGTTTCATGCCATTGTGATCAGAGAAGTTGCTTGATATGATTTATTCTTCTTAAATTTATTGAGACTCATTTTGTATCTTAACATGTGGTCTATCCTAGAGAACATACCATAAGCACTTGAAAAGAATGTATATTCTGCTGCCTTGGGGTGAAAGGTTCTGAAGATATCTATTAAATCCAGTTGATCTAGTGTGTAATTTAAGGTAATTGTTTCTTTGTTAATTTTCTTTCTGGAGGATCTATTCTTTGATTCTAGTGTGGTATTAAAATATCCTACTATCACCCTGGCTGGTTGGCTCAGTGGTAGAGTGTCAGCCTGGTGTGCAGAAGTCCCGGGTTTGATTCCTGGCCAAGGCACAAAGGAGAGGCGCCCATCTGCTTCTCCACCCCTCCCCCTCTCCTTCTTCTCTGTCTCTCTCTTCCCCTCCCGCAGCCAAGGCTCCATTGGAGCAAAGTTGGCCCAGGCACTGAGGATGGCTCTGTGGCCTCTGCCTCAGGCGCTAGAATGGCTCTGCTTGCAACAGAGTAACGTCCCAGATGGGCAGAGCATTGCCCCCTGGTGGGCGTGCTGAGCGGATCCCAGTCGGGTGCATGCAGGCATTTATCTGACTGCCTCCCCGTTTCCAACTTCAGAAAAACACAAAACTACAAAAAAAGTCCTACTATCATAGTATTGCTGCTGATCTTGCCCTTTATGTTTATCAGAATCTGCTTTATATATTTAGATGCTCCTATATTAGCTGCATAGATATTAAAAATGGTTATATCTTCCTCTTGCATTGCTGCCTTTATCATTATGTAGTGACCTTCTTTATCCCTTACTATAGCCTTTGTTTTAAAGTCTATTTTGTCAGATATAAGTATTGCTACCCCAGGTTTTTTTATTTCCATTTGCATGAAATATATTTTTCCATCCCTTCACTTTCAGTCTATATGTATCTTTTGTTCTGAGTTGGTCTCTTGTAGATAGCATAAGTATGGGTCCTGTTTTCTTATCCCTGCAGCTACACTATGTCTTTTGATTGGAGAATTTAATCTACTTACGTTTAAGGTTGTTATTATTATATAGTTGTTTACTGCCATTTTATTCTTAAATCTACAACCCTCTTTTTCTAAATTTTGTTTTACTTTCTCTTGTTATAGCTGGCTCTTTAACATTTCTTGTGATACTGGTTTGGTTATAATGAATTTCTTAAGTGTTTTTGGTTTTTTTTTTTTTTTTTTTTTTTTTTTTTTTTTTTTTTTTTTTTTTTGGTCTGGAAGCTTTTTATTTCTCCTTCTATTTTAGACAATAATCTTGCTTGATAATGAAATCTTAGTTTTAGGTTCGTTCTTTCTTTTTATCACTTTGACTATTTCTTGCCAATCCTTTCTGGCCTCAAGTGTTTCTGTTGAGAATTTGGATGTCATCCTTATGGGGGCTCCTCTTTAGGTAATTAACCGCTTTTCTCTTGCAGCTTTTAGTATTCATTCTTTGTCTTTTAACTTTGCACTTTAACTTTTGGTGTAGGCTTCCTTGGGTTTCTCTTTAATGGGACTCTGTGTTTCTTGAATTTGTGTGAGTTTTTTCTTCATCAATTTAGGGAAGTTTTCAACTGATTTCTTCAATCAGGTTCTCTATCTCTTGTTCTTTCTCTTCTCCTTCAGGAACTCCTATGATGTGGATGTTGTTTCTCTTCATGTTGTCCCAGAGCTCTCTTAGAGTTACCTCAGAGTTGTTGAGACTCTTTTCTTTTTGCTGCTCTGATTCCATGCTATTGTTTATCTTTTCCTCTAAATCAGTGATTCTTTCCTCTGCTTCTAGTGTAGTCTTCTTTTCTGGTATTGTATTTGTCATTTTTGACTGGTTGTTTTTTATGATTTCAATGTCCTTTTTGATGCTTGCTATCTCTTTATTTAGGTGCTCATTATGTCCATCCATTGTTGCTTTATGGTCCTTGAGCATTTTAAAAATCATTGTTTTAAACTCTGCATCTGGTAATTTGTTTACTTTCATCTCATATAGTTCTTTTTCTGGGGATTTCTCTTGTTGATTCATTTGGGTCACATTTCTTTGTCTACTCATTTTGTCTGTGTATAGGCTCCTCCTTTGAGCATGCTGCTAGTGTAGCTAGCTGAGTCTAGGGTTGGTGCTGTCTGCCACCAGCTAGTAGTTGTGTTGGTTCTAGATCTTTTTCGGTTAGTGTCAGCTGTTGTTTGTAACCTGCTGTGGACTACTTGTCTGCAGGTCCTGCTCTTTTTGCTTGTTGTGTCTGCATTTTCTGTGCTTGAGTAGTGTAGGAGGGGCCAATCTGTGTATAAGGATTAGCTACCTCCTGCTTAGAGCTGACAGTAGCTCCATAAAAGCTTCAATCTCTGTAAGATTTGCCTTCATTTTCCAGCTGCTCTACTTCCTCTTACAGCTCTTCCCAGAGTCTTCTTTAGAAAGACTGTAGTGTGGGTTCAGACTGGCTTCACCCAACCAATCCCTCTACAGGTTGTACGCTTATTGGTTTAGGGCAGCTGAGGTTGGGAATATAAGGTTAGTGGGACCCCCTACTTCAGCACTCTCTTGGATAGTAGCTCAATATAGGGATTATGGCCCCTACTTCAGAGCCTAATCTCTCAGCCACTGCTGGGTACTCAAATTTTATTTCTCCCCAAGGTGAACAGCATGTTCAGGTTGAGTGGGGCCTACAGTCCCCTCTGCAGAAGTTCTTACAGGTGGTGAGACCTGGTCTCAGGGAGGAAGACTGAGAGAGTTATCTCCTGTGTCTGACTATGCCCCCCCAGAATGTGGCTATGCCCCTCGACCAGATCCAACAATAGGCTCACAGGGACCCACACTTTGAATGTCCATACTCCAAGCCTCTCTCCTTTTCCTCTTTGGAGTCTATCCCAGCAGGGCATGATATCCAGCACCCAGGCCAGCTGACTGTGTCACTTCACCATATCCAGTGTATATAAGGCACTGTGCTGGTGCTGATCACAGAGAGCAGAACTCACCTCAGCTGGGCCAGGTATGAGGAACCCTTTATTAGGATACCACTCTATCAAGGGTTGTTAGATCCTGAACCGATGTTCTCTGCAGCTGACCACTGGACTTGCCAGCCCTGTGACTCCCTCGCAGAAAAGTGGTGCAGACCAGTCGGAGACACTACCTATGACTGACCCTCAGCAACCTTCTTGGAGCTATAAGCAACCCGGAGTTTTTGGCTGTCTCTGTTGAGCTCAGGTGCATATGGATGTACCAGCTGCACACCTAGGCAGGCTTTTACTCACACTGGGCCTGAGGGAATGTCCACTTAAAAGGCCAAGGTTCCCCAAGTCCTTCCTTCTGCAACCTCTGTCTGCTGGCTGCTTGTTGGTCTCTGAAGTCTAGAGTCTGCTGCAATTCAGGGATTAGGAAAGGTGGTGGGTGTGGCTTCACCCCTCAGCCCCAGGTTTCAGTCTGTCCAGAGCTTTTTCACAGCCCTCAGTAGGGTGTGTCCCCAGGAGTCTGGTGGGTGTGGCCTCTGAGATCCAGAGGTGTGGTCTGCCTGCTCACAGTTTCAACTGAGTCTCCTGTGAGTTGGAAGCATCAGTCATAGACTTGGAAGAGTGTGGGGGTGTAGCTCTGGCCTCAGCACCAGAAAACTGAGTCACTGCTGTGCTCCCTGCTTCCTGGCCTCTCAGAACAACCCTTTGCCCTTACTGGAGCAGTAGAGACTCCCAAGGGCTGAGCAGTTGCTTTTCACTGGGCTGATGCCATTCCAAGGGGGTGCTCCACCCAAGAAACATGGCAACTTCAGTACTGGAGAATGACTCAACACAGGTGTTAGGGTGACCATTCCCCTGCCCTGTCTCTCCCTGGGCTTCCAAGTTTATACTCTCCTCATGCAACTCCAGTCCTCTCAGCTCTCCCTCCCCCAGAGCCCCAGGTAAGTGGCTGTGAATGAAATTTTCTGCATGGGCCCTTTAGGATGGAGTCTAAATCTCAGAAAGCTGTCTCTTTCTTGCAATCAGAATCCTGGCTCTTTTCACTGTCAAATTCTGTCTGGGCTCCTCTTCTAGGCTCTGGGGCTCTAGGATGGGGCTCCAGGCCTGCCTGGGGCTGAGCACCTACACTTCTTAGGGCAACCCTCCTGCATTGAGATTCCCTCTGAACCTTCTGCCACCCCTCGCTCCTGGGAGCGAAGCAGTCCTCTCCCTGTCCCCACCTTTCCTACCAGTTTGGTTGTGGCTTCTTCCTTGATCCATAGTTATAAAGACCTCTTCATTTAGTCCAAAGTTGGTTTTTTAAGATGATTGTTCTTAAATTAATTTGTAATCCAATTTGGTCCTGGGAGGTGGCCCTTGAATTGTCTGCCTACTCAGTCACCATATTGGAATTCAAATTGTTCAAGTTCTTAATGTGAGCAGTCTCTTTAAAAGAGAATAAGAGCCCTGGCTGGTTGGCTCAGCGGTAGAGCGTCGGCCTAGTGTGCAGAGGACCCGGGTTCAATTTCCGGCCAGGGCACATAGGAGAAGCGCCCATTTGCTTCTCCACCCCTCCGCCGCACCTTCCTCTCTGTCTCTCTCTTCCCCTCCCGCAGCCAAGACTCCATTGGAGCAAAGATGGCCCGGGCGCTGGGGTTGGCTCTGTGGCCTCTGCCTCAGGTGCTGGAGTGGCTCTGGTCGCAACATGGCGATGCCCAGGATGGGCAGAGCATCGCCCCCTGGTGGGCAGAGCGTCGCCCCATGGTGGGTGTGCCGGGTGGATCCCGGTCGGGCGCATGCGGGAGTCTGTCTGACTGTCTCTCCCTGTTTCCAGCTTCAGAAAAAAAAAGAGAGAGAATAAGAATGTCATGGTAAAATAAAGGAGCAGAGCTTGTGAAGTTACATAATTTTAGTTATGTAGTAGGTAAGCCTAACTACATGAAGACTGGGGTCTTAAAATACTTAAATGTCAGACTTCAAAAGGGCCTTAAATGTTGTCTAATTTATCTAATGAGAGTAATGTAGAGTAATGGGGTGTACCTGCTTTGGAATAGAAGGACCTGAGTTTTAATCCCACTCTTAGTGGGTGACCTTGCAAAAATGAAGGCCTTTTTAGAACTTAGTTTCCTTGTTCTGAAAAATGAGGATGATAATGCCTTCTAATGAGGACTGTTGTAAGGTTTGGAGATTTTATCTGAAATACTGGGAATAATGCCTGGCCCATTTTGGATGTTCAAAAAATAATAACTGTTGTTATTATTTTCATCATCATTCAGTTAGAGGTGAGGAAACTGAAAAACGAAGGTTAAATGACATAAGGTATTTTAGCATCCTATTTAAGAACATGGACTAGAACCCAGGTCTCCTAAGTCTCTGATCCCTTGGCCTACCAAACAGCACACTGCACTACTCCTTCAACTCTCACATATAGCATATGGCCCTTCATAAGAAAATACCAAATTCCGTTAAGAATAAAAATTCAGCCTAGTGATTGGAATGCATGGGTTAACACTTCTTTCCCTTTGTCCTCTACAAAAGATTTGCTCAGGACAAGCTTGCCAGACTAACAGGTGTCTCATGGAAGTCACCTTCTAGAAAGAGAATGCTAAATGCTGAGTGGCTATGGGGCTTGTTTTAAAGAAAGAACCATTTATATTTTTATAAAGTGACACAATTACCACTTTAAGAGGAATAATTTTGAGTTCTTTGATTCTAAGTATCTTTGATATCTCCTGCCTACAAGAATTTACTCCATTTGATAGAATAGCTACTTGAGGTCTACAGAGGTGAGAGACTTGTCTGGTGTCTCAAAGCTTGTGGCAGAATCATAATTGGAAACAAGGTCTCCTGACTCAGTTCAAAGCATTTTCTATCATTCATATATATGTTATTCAGTGAGAGGAGAGGAGGCAGAGACAGACTCCTGTATGCACCCCAACCGGGATCCACCCAGCAAGCTCACTAGAGGGTGATACTCTTTCCATCTGGGGATTTTCTCTGTTGCTCAGCAACTGAGCTCTTTCTAGTGTCTGATACAGAGGCCATGAAGTCATCTTCAGTGCCCCAGGGCCACAGTGCTCCAATTCTGCCATGTTGCAGGAGAAGAAAGAGAGAGAGAGAGAGAGAGAGAGAGAGAGAGAGAGAATAAAAAAGAAGGGGAGGGGTGGAGAAACAGATGGTCACTTCTGCTGTGTGTCCTGACGGAATTAAACCCAAGACATCCACACCCTAGACCAATGTTCTACCACTGAGCCAACAGGCCAGGGCCTCTATCCCATATTTATCCTTCAGATTAACTAACCTTTTATTTTTTCTTGTTGTACATTCTGTGGGTTTGGACAACTGTATAATGTCATAAATTTATCACTATTATGTCATACAGCGTATTTTCACTGCACTAACAATATTGTGCACTGTCTGTTCATCCCTCAATCACTTTATGGCAACCACTGATTTTTTTATTGTTTCCACAGTTTGGTATTTTCTAGAATGTCATATAGTCAGAATCACAGAGTATGTAGTCTTTTCAGATTGGCTTCTTTCACTTACTAATGTGCATTTAGTTTCCTCCATGTCTTTTAGTGGCTTCATAGTTCATTTATTTTTAGCTCTGAATATGATTCCCTTGTCTGGATGTATCTCAGTTGATTTGTCGATTCACCTACTGATGGATATTTTAGTTGCTTCCAAATTTTGGCAATAAGAAATAATGTGCTAAAAAAAATCCATGTACAGATTTTTTGTGTGTGTGTGTGTGTGTGGACATGCATTTTCAACGCCTTTCAGTAATAACCAAGGAACATGATTGCTGGATCATGCGGTAAGAGTATATAGTTTTGTAAGAAACCACCAAACTACTTAAGTGACTGTACCACTTTGCACTTCCACCAGTAATGAATGAGAGCTCCTATTGCTCCAAATCGTCACCAGCATTTACTGTTATCACTGTTCTGTATTTTGGACATTCTAATAGGTGACCCTTTTATTTTTTTTCTTGGCCTTTCAGATGTTAAATTTTTGAATAATAAATGAATAGTTCCTTAGAACTATCTTAGTCCTCTGTTACCACAATATCTTTATTACTAGCAAGTGGCACCATCAACTTGATTTTCTTTAAAACTGATTCCGCAGGGTTGTTCTTTTTGTTTATTTGTTTATTTGTTTTTTAATATAGCTACCTGGTAATCCAGATTCCTTCCTCTATATGCCACTCTGGCTCTCCTGCAGATTTAGGTTCCTATTTTGGTTTCCTTGCTCTGCCTCTTGGTCTAGCTGTGGACATACTTCAGGTCACAAGAAAGTTTAGTCTTCACCTAACCATTGAGATTCTGAAATTGGCTCTATTTGGCATGACATTGAAACTTACCAAGGCTTTTTCCCCATTGGGCTTGTTTTCCTTTATGCTCAGTTCCTGACTGACCCTAGGCTTGCTCCCCAGGACTGGATCCTCTGCTTCCTCCGTCTAATGTTGGAAACTTACTGGTGATTTCTACGACTTCCTCTTGTCATAACTAATCCTGTTATGGCCTTGATAAGAGTTCTTAGAGCCTGTCTGAGAAACTTGATGATAGCCCAGGGTCAGGCTGACAATTGCAGAACTTTACTGAGGGTCGTAATAGAAAACACATGTTTCCCTATAACAACCAAAGACTTGCTGTAACCAGAAGATTGACTGGGTGAGGTGCTACCACCCATATAGCTGTAGACTCTCTCAGAAAAGCTTTACAAATGATTTTATTATTGCTTTGTGGCAGCCCAATCAAAAACACCACTAATAACACTTGTCTAAGCTGAGAAAGCTCCAACAATATTTCATAATCTGATCCTCATAAATAGTAGATCTTTCGGTTAAATTACACATCATTATTATGCCAAAAAAGATATTGTTAAATTTCTTACCTTGTTATATTTTCTTTCCAGCACCTGGGGGTGAATGCTAACTAGGAGGAGCTCTGTGTCTAGCTACTACTCTCCTGTGTCACCTTGGCTTGGAAGGGATTGAAGGAGAGGGGAAAGAAGTAAAGAAAGGTCTCCTGGAACTTCTTGGTTCCAACTACATGCAAATCATTTAACATGCAAATTATTTTTCTGATATCAATTAGACTCCTAAGAGTAAACACTTTCCTATCCCACCAGTGTACTTCCTGCCTTTTGATTCTTTTAAAAGGGAGAGAGCTATGGTCTCATACAGGGTGGAGCAAATGTAGGTTTATAGTGGTGAGTGTGTGATACAGTTTTTTCTTGTATCTTTATTTATTAATTGTTATATTATTTTCCATATGAACAGCCATAAACATTCTTTTGCCCCATTCTGTATGTCCTACTAGAGAACAGGAATAGGAAAAACAACAAAAAGCAGTACACGAGGGTTTACTTTTTTCCACACCCTCACCAGCACTTGTTGATTTATTGATGATAGCCATTCTGGCAGGTGTGAGGTGATATCTCATCCTGGTTTTAATTTTCATCTATCTGATGATTAGTGTTGTTGAGCATGTTTTCATATGCCTATTGGCCTTCTGCATATCTTCTTTGGTGGAGTGTAAGTTTACGTCATTTGCTTATTTTTTTAAGTGAATTGTTTGTAATCCTGATGTTGAGTTTTATAAACTTTTTATAGATTTTGGTTATTAACCCATTAGCAGATATATTGGTAAATATGTTCTCCAATACAGTTGGTTGTCTCTTCATTTTGATGGTTTCTTAGCTGTATAAAAAAAAATTACTTTGATGTAGTCCCATTTATTTATTTTTTCTCTCATTTCCCTTGTGCAAGGAGATACATCTGAAAAAAAAATATTGCTATGAGAGATGTCTGAGATTCAACTGCCTATGATTTCTTCTAGGATTCTTACAGCTTTACAACTTACAGTTAAGTTTTATTGAGTTTATTTTTATGAATGGTGTAAGTTGGTGGTCTAGTTTCATTTTTTCTTTTTGCATAAACCTGTTCAGTTTTCCCAGCACCATTTATTAAAGAGACTATATTTACTCCATTATATATTCTTGCCTCCTTCATCAAATATTAACTGACCATACAGATGTGGATTTATTACTGGGTTCTCTATTCTGTTCCATTGGTCTGTATGCCTGTGCTTATGCCAGCAGCAAGCTGTTTTGATTACAATGGCCTTTGTAGTATAATTGATATCAGGAAGTGTGATATCTCCCACTTTATTCTTCATGTTCAAGATTGCTGAGGCTATTTGGGTTCCTTTTGGTTCCATATAAATGTTTGGAATATTTGTTCTAGATCTGTGCAATATGCCATTGGTATTTTAATAGGAATTATTAAGTCTATAGATTGATTTGGGTAGTATGGACATTTTAATGATGTTAATTCTTCCTATCCATGAACACGGTATATTTCTCTACTTGTTTATATCTTCCTCAATTTCTTTATTTAATAAATTCTTGAGAATTCTTATAATTCTCTATGTACAAATATTTTACCTACTTGGTTAAATTTAGTCCTAGGTACTTTATTTTTTGTTGTTGCTTCAATAATGCATGGGGTGTTTCCATAATTTCTCTTTCCGATAATTCATTTTTGGTGTATAATATTAATTTTATATCCTACTACTTTGCTGAATTCATTTATCAGGGTTTTTTTTTTGTTGTTGTTGTTTTTTGGCAGAGACATTAAGGTTTTCTATATACAGTATCCTGTCATCAGCAAATTATGACAGTTTTACTTATTCTTTTCTAATTTGGATGCCTTTTATTTCTTCTTCTTGTCTGATTGCTGTGACTAGGACTTCTAGAACGATGTTGGATAAGAGTGGTGAAAGGGGGAACACCTGCCTTGTTCCTGATCTTAAGGGGATTGCTTTTAATATTTGCCCATTGAGTATGATGTTGGCTGTCAGCTTGTCATAGATGGCTTTCATTATGTTGAGGTATGTTCCCTGTATTCCCACTTTGCTGAGAGTTTTGATCATAAATGAGTGCTGGATTTTATCAAATGCTTTTTCAGCATCTATTGATATGATCATGTGATTTTTTATCCTTTATTTTGTTTATGTGATGAATCACAGTTATTGACTTGCAAATATTGTACCAGATTTGCCTTCCCGAGATAAATCCCACTTGATCATGGTGTATGATTTTTTTAAAATGTATTGCTAGATTCAGTTTGTTAATTTTTGTTGAGAATTTTAGCATCTATGTTTATCAGGAATATTGGCCTATAGTTTTCTTTCTTTGTTTTTTTAAAATATTTTAAAATTTTACTTTGATGTAGTCCCATTTATATGTAGTGCCATAATAGGATGTAGTCCTATTACTGTATTGCTGTTGATCTCTCCCTTTATGTCCATCAAAATCTGCTTTATATATTTAGGTGATACTATATTGGGTGCACAAATATTTACAATGGTTATACCCTCCTGTTGGATTGGTCTCCATATTTATTTTAGTAAGGAGAAAGAAAGAGAGAGAAAGGGGAGGAGCAGGAAGCACTAACCCTATATGTGCCTTGATTTGTCAAGCCTGGGACTTTGAACCAATGACTTCAGTATTCCAGGTCAACACTTCATCCCATGCACCACCACAGGTCAAGCTAGTTTTCTTTCTTTGTAGTGTGGTTACATGGTTTTGGAATTAGAATAATGCATGCCTTGTAAAATGAGCTTGGAAGTCTTTCCTGCTCTTGAATTTTTTGAAATAGTTTGCAAATAAGTGTTAGTTTTTCCTTAAATGTTTGGAAAAGTTACCTGGGAAGCCATCCTGTCAAGAAGTTTTGTTTGCTGGAAGATTTTTTTATTACTGTTTCAATTTCATTTGTTGTAATTGATCTGCTCAGGTTTTCCGATTCTTCCAGATTCAATTTTGGAAGATTGTATGTTTCTAGCAAAATGTATCCATTTCTCCTAGGTTGCCCAATTTTTTGGTATATATTTCTTCATAGTTTTTTTTTTTTTTTTACAATCTTTTGTATTTGCAATGTCTGTTGTCACGTCTCCTCTTTCATTTCTAATTTTATTATTTTGAGTCTTCTCTCTCTCTTGATCAGTCTGGTTAATATTTCATCAATATTGCTTACCTTTCCAAGGAATCAGCTCTTGGTTTCATTGATCTTTTGTATTGTCTTTTTAGTCCCTGTCATTTATTTCCACTCTTATCTTCATTGTTTCCTTCTTTCTACTTCCTCTGGGCTTTGTTTGTTGTTCTTTTCCAGTTCTTTTAGGTGCAGGGTTAGATTGTTTGAGATTTTTTCTTGCTTCTTGAGATACACCCATAATGCTCTGAACTTCCTCTCAGGACTGCCTTCACTGTGTCCCATAAATTTGTGGTTGTTGTATGTTCATTTTTATTTGTTTCAAGAAAATTTATTTCTTCCTTGATCTCATTGTTAACTCAGTTATTATTTAACAACATGCTATTTAGCCTCTGAGAGTTTGAATATTTTTCAATTTTTTCATTGTAGTTGATTGCTAGTTTCATGCCATTATTATCAGAGAAGATGCTGGGTATAATTTCAATCTTTTAAAATTTGTGGAGACTTGTTTTATGTCCTAATATGTGGTCTATCCTAGAAAATGTACCATGACAACTTGAAAAGGATGTATTTTCTGCTTTAGAGTGAAATGTTCTGAAGATATCAATTAAATTCAGTTGATAGTATATCATTTAAGGCTGCTGTTTCTTTGATGATTTTCTGTCTGGAAGATCTATCCATTGATGTCAGTGGGATGTTAAAATATCTTACTATTACTGTATTGCTGTTGATCTCTCCCTTTATGTCCATCAAAATCTGCTTTATATATTTAGGTGATACCATATTGGGTGCACAAATATTTACAATGGTATACCCTCCTGTTGAATTGGTCTTTGTATCATTATGTAGTAACCTTCATTGTCTATTCCTATATAGCTTTTGTTTTAAATATTATTTTGTCAGATATAAATATTGCTGCCCCAGTTTTATTTTTTCATTTCCATTTGCATGAAAAGTTTTTTGCCATTCCTTTACTTTTCAGTCTGTGTGTATCTTTTGTTCTGAGGTGTGTCACTTGTAGACAGCATAGATATGGGTCTTGTTTTCTTATCCATGTAGCTACCCTATGTCTTTTGACTTAAGGTTATTGTTGATATGTACTTATTTATTGCCATTTTATTCTTTAAACCTATAATCCTCTTTCTCTGTTTCTTTTTTCTTTTCCTCTTCTTATAGCAAGCCCTTTAACCTTTCTTGCAATACTGGTTTGGTGATAATGATCTCCTTAAGCCTTTTTTTTTGTTTGTTTGTTTGGTCTGAGAAACTCTCCTTGAATTTTAAATGATGGTTTTGATGGATAGAGTAGTCTTGGGCATAGGTTCTTGTTTTTCATCACTTTGAATATTTCTTGCTAATCCCTTCTGACCTGACCTGATGTGTTTCTGTTCAGAAGTCGGATGTCATCCTAATGGAGGCTCCTTTGTAGGTAATTAATAGTTTTTCTCTTGCAGCCTTTAGGATTCTTTGTATCTTAGCTTTGACATTTTAATTATGATGTATCTTGTGGGCCTCCTTGGGTTCATCTTGAGTGGAACTCTCTATGCTTCCTGAACTTGTGTGACTTTTTCTTTCACCAAGCTAGGGAACTTCTCTGCTTTGATTTCTTCAAACAGGTTATCTATCACTTGTTTTTCTCTTCTCCTTCAGGAAACCCTATGATGTGGATGTTTTATTTGATGTTGTCACAGAGGTCTCTTAGAGTTGCCTCAGTTTTGAGCCTCTTTTCTTTTTGCTGCTCTGCTTCTGTTTATCTTGTCCTTTAAATCATTAATTCAACCCTCTGCTTCATCCAGCCTTCTGTTGATTCCTTCTAGTGCAGTCTTCATTTCAGATATTGTATTTGCCATCTCTGACTGGTTACTTTTTATGGATTCAATGTCTTTTTTAATGCTTATTGTCCCTTTAAGTTCTCACTGTGATCATCTATCCTTACTCTAAGATCCTTGAGCATCCTAATAACCATTGTTTTAACCTCTGCATCCAGTAGTTTGATTGCTTCCATTTTAGTTAATTTTTTCCTGTGGATTTATCTTGTTGCTTCATTTGGGGCATATTTCTTTGCCCATTTTGTCTGTGTATTAAGAAGCACTGCATTGACTTTCAAATTTGTTTTGACGTCTTTATGCAGAAATTGGGCTCAGTAGTACAAAATTCCAGGCCACCCGAGCTCCTCACTTTAGGAATGTTTTTGAGGGTTATATTTACCCTCCTGCTGTGTGTGAGTCTTGAATGCTGTAGGCCCTTTCATGTGTGGACTTAACCCATCAGGCTGGCTGGCTCTAAGGGTCAACCTGGATCACATGTATTAGATGCAGTGTAGGGTCTGTCCTACGGGGTGTATTTCTGCTCTGCACTGTCTGGTTCATGCTGGACTCTTTCTTTGGGTGTGCCTTTTGTGTGGTTAGTTGGGTCTAGTGTTGGTGTGGTCTGTAACACACTACTAGTTGTAATGGTTCTGGGTCCTCTTGGGTGGGGTTCAGGTATGGGTTGATGTCAGATGTTGTTTGTAACTAGCTGTGGGCTACCTGTCTGGGGCTACCGCTCTGTTCACTGTTTGTGTCTGTGTTTACTGTGCCTGGGTGCCTGTGGGAGGGGTCAATGTAGGTATTAGGGTCAACTTCCTCTTGCTTAGAACTGAGGGCCACTCTGTAAAAGGGCCCAAGCTCCTTAAGATTTGCCTTCACTTGTCAGCTGCTCCACCTCTTCTTGAGGTTCTATAGTCTTCTTGCAGAGCCTTCCACAGAAAGACTGTGAGTGGACCCAGACCAGCCTCACCCCAAAGACTCCTCCACAGGTTGTGAGCTTGGTAGGCAGGACAACTGAGGTTGAGAGGGCAATTTTAGTGGGACTCCTATGTCAGGGGTTCTCTTGGTTAGGCACTTGGTGCAAGAAAAGTGGTCTCTACTCCTTAGCCTAAACCCTCAGCCACTGCTGGATACTCCAGTTCTAACCCCCCCACCAGGGGTGAGTAGCAAATTCTAGTTGGTTGGAGCAGCAGTCTCCTCTGTAGAAGTTCTTTCAGCTGGGGGGCCCCTGGTCTCAGAGGGGAAGATTGAGAGACTCATCCACTAGGGTTGTTTGTGGTCGAGGCCACAGGAGGTGGGTATGCTCTTTGTCTGGTCCTAAAAATGAACTCTAAGGAACTTATGCTTTGAATGACTGAGCTCTAAGCCTTTTGCCCTTCCCCCTGCTGAGCTGATCTCAGGGAGTCTGGGTATTCAGGACTTAACTGGGCTAATCCAAACAGCTTCCTGCTTGGGGGTGATGCCTGTAGTCCTGTAGAAGGGAGTGGGGCACTTCTTTGCCTTCCTAAGATAGCTTGAGCTGAGCTTTCAGGAGAGGCAGGAGTCATTAACCCCACTGTGAGGTTCCATATGCCCCTGCACCCACCTGTTTGTCTCCTGGACCAAAGCTTCCTTGGGGTGACAGGTTTGGGGAAACCTGGCTTTCTGCACTGCACTATGATCTACCAGCACTCTGTGAGCAAGAACAGATCCTAAAGAAGTCCTGTTTCTGTATGCCTCCATTCTCTTAAGGCACTTTGTACATTTACTGTGGGGAAGGCTGTGTCTGAAAGCCCTCATTCTTTGCATAGTACTCTGCTCTCCCAGTGTGCTGCACTCTCTTCTCAAGGCCTTACAAACTTTTACCCTTTGGGGATTGTGCACACTAGCCTGTTGGAGAAGAGCTGGGATCTCTTCCCTTTCCCCAGGTTTCAGAGGCTGTGCTTACAGGGAGATTAAAGTTGCATCCCTGCGATGTCTCCACACTCCATAGCTTCTGCATGTCTAGCTCCCAGGGCTTTAGGCACAGAATGTCCTGGCTCCTCACGAAGCTGGGAACTCTTCCCCTTTCCAGGGTAGCAGGACCGTGCATGCTGCGGATGTAGGAGTTTTGCCCCCACAATGCCTCCAAACACTCCTGCTCTCAGTGTCTGTTTCATAGACAAAAGCTTCTCAGGAAACAGCTGTGCACTGGGGGTGGGGGAGACTGGCCCTCTTTTCATAGCCCCACTGTTTAGACACTGTCTGGGTCTCCACTAAAAGCCTCCCTACAATAAAGGCTCCACAAAAGACACTGCTAGAGCTGAACATGGCAGAGTGCCCCGCTGGCAGTCGGGGATGGGATGTGAACTCCCCTGGCTACAATAATAAGAGTGTGGCTACTTGGGAAGGTAGCATCTGGGACTCTTAATTTCATGACCATATGTTATGCCAGCTCCTCTTCCCATCCCTTTTGTTCTGAGTTGAGGGTCCTTGCATGTGTTTGAGACCCCTACTTTCCTAGGGGATGAAAGCTCTGCAGATGTGATATCTCTCTGACTTTTCAGCCACTGCCTATGGGTGCTGGAGTTAGCCCTTTCTGTGCCTCAGCCCTCCTCACCAGTCTCTATGTGATCTCTTTTATAAATCCTTGGTTATACTATTTCAGCTCAACTATCCTTCAGTTGGTTATTCTAGTTGAATGATTGCTGTTTTAGCTGTGAATCTAGTATGGGGCCAGGAGCCAATGAGTATAGAGTTGACCTATTCTATGGCTATCTTAGAATCTGAATCAGTAGTGTTTTTTCTTAAAGCAGAATGAAGTTAGGGATCATGTGAAAACTAAAAACACCAGATTTATTGGATTTAAGGACTCCTCAAATGTGGCATCTTAGAGATTCCAGATTAAGGTACCATATGTCATGTAGATCAGCTATATCCATAATGATTTCACTGGAATAGTTACAAAATTTGAGTGTATGTGTTGAGGAGGTATGTGCATTTTTGTGAAGATAAATTTATTTAGGCGGTACTAAGAAAAATTATATTATTTGTTAGAGCCGTCAAATCTTACCTCTAAATAACCCAAAGAACTTTCATTTTTAGAAATGGAAGCAAAAATTTGGAGTAAAAAAACCCCAACCAAACAATGATCTTTCCACTGAGCAGTAGGGTGTTCTAAAGCAGTGGTCTGCAAACTCATTAGTCAACAGAGCCAAATATCACCAGTACAATGATTGAAATTTCTTTTGAGAGCCAAATTTTTTAAACTTGAACTATATAGGTAGTACATAGTTGAGGTAGTGCCCGCATGTAGTATTTTGTGGAAGAGCCACACTCAAGGGGCCAAAGAGCCACATGTGGCTCATGAGCCATGGTTTGCCGACCACTGTCCTAAAGTCTTTTTATTCAACATTTCAATAGATGCTAAGTGCTAATCATCTAGTAAAATTAAGTCATTCTCTTTGAGTCATACTATCTCAGAAAATGTATCTGTGAAGAAACTGGTGGTTGATAAGTGTGAACTTGTCTGGAGAAGATAGAGGAGTAAGAGCCCCAGCTTCTGAACTCAGCTTCAACTTACTGGAAACAAACTTCCAAAAGTTGGACTTCTTCTCCTTTTTTTAGGACCTTCTATGATATCTTGAAGTTTCTAGACTTAATAGATAAAGGCAAGATGATACATTCAGGAAAGAAGAAATACAGTGATTGAGACAAGATTGACCTTATATGAATGGAATAGGGGCTTCTTAAATGGTGTGTTTTGAGGGTCCCCCCCCCACAAATGCCTTTCACCAGCTGACTGCAGAAGCCTGATATTACAAAAGCCAACTAAGTACCTGAAATTCTGTTCCATAAAAACTATTTTACTGAATGATTAATTGGCCAAGTCACCAATTGACAAATTGCTTTATGAAGTTTTACTATGTTGTTGTACCCAGTATGGGTTGGAGGAGAAGCCTATGGTGGTTGCACCTGTACAACCCTAAACAATACACATAGTATTTACATAGCATTTTTCAAAAAATATATATAGCATTTTACTTAAAAAATAAAATAAAATAATTTAAAAGTATACAAATCATAACTATTATATTATAAAACTGTTAATAATATCCAAACCAATTAAAAATAGCAAAAAACCTGAATAGACATTTTCCTAAAGAAGACATACAATGGTCAATGCCATTAATCAGAGAAATGCAATCAAAACGACAATGAAATATCACCTCATGCCTATTAACATGGTTGTTAGCTAAATGTGCTTTTGTTCAAGAGCATATGTATTTAGAAGAGACCTCCATAGTATTTTTGTCCAATGTCTATACAAAGAATTAAATGAAATTGTGTTTGTATCCTCTGTTTTCAGTTGTGTCTCAAAATCCATTTTCTAGATTAAACCATATGAAATCACTGATTCAATGTTTTTGAGATAATAGTTTGAGTTCTTATTCTACTGCTACTGGTCTAGCCATAGCTTTGTATAATGAAACGATCAATGAATGTGAAGTAAAACTTTGCTTTTTTTTAGATCTAGCAATATTAAGCTGAATAAATTTAGGCCAGTCAATTAACTTTTCTGACAACCGGAGGTGTAGTTTTAGACCTATTATATATCCATTCATTTATTAAACACTTGTTCATTCAATGTCTTCTAACTGCCAAGCACTATGCTAGGCACTGAGGGTATGTTGAATAAAAGGTATGGTTTTGCCTTTTAGAATCTTAGTCTTTTCGTTGATTATCAAGGCATTTGAACTATCCTGTTCAACAAGCATTTCAAATAACTCCGAAGTTTTCACTAATGTAGGCTAGAATCTTTCCAGTTAACTAAGTCAAGTTAACCAAGGTAAACACACTGGTGGGACATGACATTGACATCAACCAGTTGAAAGGATCAAGTCTGATCCATTTCCACTTTGCCAATAAACAGCAGCTGTTTTGACATTTTCTCCAGCTTCACTATAGCCTGTACTACCTTAGTAACAATCACATAGGGATCTGGGCTTGACAGTTGGCCCTCCTTTAAAATATCCACCCATGCCTAACCAGGTGGTGGTGCAGTGGATAGAGCATCAGGCTGGGATGCAGAGAACTCAAGTTCGAAACCCCAAGATCACTGGCTTGAGCACGGGCTCACCAACTTGAGCATAGAGTCACTGGCTTGAGTTCAAAGATCACTGGCTTGAAGCCCAAGGTCACTGGCTTGAGCAAGGGGTCACTTGGTCTGGTGTAGACCCCCGGTCAAGGCACATACAAGAAAACAATCAGTGAACAACTAAGATGCCACAAGAAAGAGTTGATGCTGCTCATCTCTCTCCCTTCCTGGCTATCTGTTCCAATCTGTCCCTCTCTCTGACTCTCTGTCTCTTGTCAAAAAAATAAAAAATAAAATAAAATATCCACCCACATGCAAAGTGTCAGGGAGTGACTTTGCAAAAACATGTTATGGGAGCTGCCCAAAGAAGGGTTCGCTTGACTGAAGTGGAGCTAAGCTATGGGGAGGATGCTTGTTTTATTTAAAATTAAATTTTGTTTTATTAAAAAAAAAGCAGAGAACACATTTCAAAAGGTACAAATGGATCTACAATGAAATTCTTCTTTGCACTCCTATCCCCCAGCCTCCTTGATTCTGTCCTCAGAAGCATGCCATTATTACTAGTAATTTTTGTATCTCTTTCCAGAGAAAGTCTATGAATAGACAAGGGTATTTCTTTTAAATGAACTTTAATGTTTATTATTACTTTTATAGTTATTTAGTTGAAAACTCAAAAAAGTTGATCTCACATACCAGTTGACCTTGGATTCTTGTTTTCCTCTCCTAGTTATACACATCTCCTCCATTGTTCCCCAGTATGCATATGTCCTGGGTTCCTAGTGGGAAGACAGCCCTTCCCTAAGACACAAAGATAAATCAAAAGTGGTTTCTTGCCTGACTTGAGGTGGCATAGTGAATAAAGTATCAACCTGGAATTCTGAGGTCACCCTTTTAAAACCCTGGGCTTGCCTGGTCAAGGCACATATAGGAAGCTACTACAACAAGTTGATGCTTCTACTTTCTCCCTCCCCCTCTTTTTCTTCTTGCTTCGCTTGAAAAATCAATAAATAAAATCTAAAAAAGTAGTTTCTTATAAGGAAAATACTATAGATTTATAATATAGAGTAAATATAAGCCAAAATTATTCTTAACCTAGTTCCCTATGAGGGAGAATTTAAAGAAACATTGCAATTATTTTTATGTGCCCTTAATTTCTGAGTCTGGGGATAGATACTTTTAGGAGAGTAGGTTTCACTAGAACTGCCTTGTGGAGGGTACACAATAAGGTGAAGAGAAGCTGCCTTATATTGAGGGGAAAAATATCATTGTAAATGCTTTGTCTCTCTGGAAGTCATGAGAAAGTCAGAAGTAAAGTGAGGTTATAGTCAGTTAATTACTTCATAATTTGTCTTTAGATGCTTTAAAAAAAGTATTTGAAGTATGTGTAACTTTATGTAGTGTGGAATGAGCTTATTTTCCCAACCAGCCCTAGAGTCTTTGGTTTACATCCAAAAGCATGGATGAAATTTAATATCTACTAAGATCTTCTAAGTACCCCTGTTCTTTTGGCTGATGACACAGCCACCTTCTAAAGATTCAGCCCTACCCGAGGAAATGGGATCAAAGTATTTTTATGTTTTTGAGGCTTGGATCAGTAGCTTGGAGACTCAGCATCTTTGACGTAGCTGCTAACAATTATCTGACTTTGTACCAGACATGCTGCTTGTGATGAAGCCTTCACTTATACTCCAGTCTATATGTGGCTTCATTTTATGTTTTCTTCATTTCTCTAGGATTAAGATTCCTTGCCTTAACTCCCTCACCCAACTCCCCACTCCAGTCTTTTAAAGGATTCACTCATTTATTCAAAAAGATTTATTTATTTATTACGATTATTATTTTATTTTTTTTACAGAGACAGAGAGAGAGAGAGTCAGAGAGAGGGATAGATAGGGACAGACAGACAGGAATGGAGAGAGATGAGAAGCATCAATTATCAATTTTTCTTTGTGGTGCTTTAGTTGTTCATTGATTGCTTTCTCATATGTGCCTTGACCGTGGGGCTACAGCAGACCTTGTGACCCCTTGCTAGAGCCAGTAACCTTGGGTCCAAGCTGGTGAGCTTTGCTCAAACCAGAAGAGCCCACACTCAAGCTGGCAACCTTGGGGTCTCGAACCTGGGTCCTCTGCATACCAGTCCAACGCTCTATCCACTGTGCCACCACCTGCTTAGGCTACTTTTTACAATTATTTATATTGCCCATGGGTCAGATACTGTGCTAGATTCTGCCCAGTCCTGATGGAGCTTATCTTTCTAGCAAGAGAAACAGAATAAATGAACAGGTAATTGTAATACATGAATGACCACATATTATAAGAAAGGGCAGAGGATGTTATGTATTAGAGCATAGAATGGTCAGTTAATTCAATGGGACAGGAAGAGGTGATGATTATAGGGGAGGTGATGGTTAATCTGGTGTATAAAAGTTGAATATAGAATTTAAGCAGGCAGAACAAGATGGAAGAGCATAGAAGAGATTTCTTGAACATAGATATTCTTTTCCCTGGTTGCAGTTGCCCAATCCTGACATCTTGGTGCCTGTTATTTATCAACATAATTATGTGTTGCATTCCCTTCTCTCAAGGCATCCACTTGGCCCACATCCAACATGACAAGGTCCACTTGTGAACTTCCTCCAAGTATGTGCTTGATGGATTTCTCTGGTCTTTAGGCCTTAGTCAGCCCCACTTTGACTGTATATTACTGATTAAGAGAGCTTGGCAGAGATATATCTTGTGCTCTGGGCAAAGGGGCATTATACACTCCTGAGAAAACTTCTTCATAAGGGTCATGTAAGGGTGTGGCTAACAAGACAGTTTTCAGTGGTTTCAAATTGGTGGTGGCATGAGGAATTATTATAGTTGCTGCCTGTACCATAGCCAGGAAGAAGGGAATGCTTACAGCTATAGATGGATTTGAAGTACATGTAATGGTAGAAGGTCATGGATATAGGCCTGAGAATTGGGTTGGCATTATGCTGAAAAGCAGCAAAGCAAATGCCAACTGATGCTAGCAGGTGTGGATTAGAATAGCTAAGACAGAGAAAGGAAGTTGGAATAGTGGCCAAAGTAGGAACATGGGCACAATTCAAGTCCAAATTCTTTTCTGAGCTAGCAGCCCAACTTGAAATGTTTTGAATCATAAACTGGAACAGACAAAGGATGAGCAAGCAGCCAAGTGGTCTAGAAGACAAGGTTGGTTGTTACCAGGAAAACAAAAGAAGTGAGAAGAGATGAGTTGTTTAGATGCAATAGTAAGGGGTTCTGCTCAGGAGTCTTCCTGGCAGGACTTTGGAATGTTTCTTTGTACAGAAGTAACTTGGGGTTTCCCAGATTAGGTAAGGATTAACTTTGCCCTTATTCCTCCTTGTCCAGCCTGAAGTTCTGCTTCCAAAGGAAGGTGGACTTGACCATAATACAGTTGTCTGAGTCATATTTCATTCTTTCCATGTGCACAGATTGACAATGAGAGTTCTAAGGACAGAAATTACAAAACAGTAATACCTAAAAGGTTGATTGGTAGTATCTGTGATCAAGTATTCACAAATATTGAAAAATGAGCCCAATGTATAGTGAGTGTTTGGGGAAGATAAGGGACAAAATGTAGTATATTTACTATGCTTTTACTTTGAAATATTATCTGTGTACAATACAGCATATAAGTATAGTTAAAAGAAGAAAAATATTACTCTAGATAAATAGATTACTAATACCTTAAGACTCCACCGGTGCGTCCCTCCTTTATAGCACCTTCATCACCTCTTCCCCCAAGAGGAAACCACTGTACTGACTTGTGATCATCATTCCTTGCTTTCCTTTATCCTTACACCAACCGAGTATGTATTCTTAAGTATGTACTATATATTTTAGTTTGGCTGTTTTTTAAGTTTTGTTTCTTGTTTTTGTTATTTTTATTTTTTAAGATTTTATTCATTGATTTTAGAGAGAAGAGAGAGAGAGAGAGAGGAATGGCCATGTGGCACATTCCTTGGTGGGAAGGCCCCAAACTTAGCTGGCAAGTGATATGGATGCTGGAGGCCAGGGTGGGAGGCTATAAATGGGTAAAGTTATCAGTGGATAAAATATTGAATGTAAAAGAAAAAATCATAATTATTACATAAGAAAGGAAACTCTTCTTATCAAATTGGAATAAGGAAAGACTTCTCAAGCAAAACACAAAGTACAAGCCACGAGGAAAAGGCTGATAAATTTGACTACATTAAAATTAAGCATGCCTCGCCCTGGCCGGTTGGCTCAGCGGTAGAGCGTCGGCCTAGCGTGCGGAGGACCCGGGTTCGATTCCCGGCCAGGGCACACAGGAGAAGCGCCCATTTGCTTCTCCACCCCTCCGCCGCGCTTTCCTCTCTGTCTCTCTCTTCCCCTCCCGCAGCCAAGGCTCCATTGGAGCAAAGATGGCCCGGGCGCTGGGGTTGGCTCTGTGGCCTCTGCCTCAGGCGCTAGAGTGGCTCTGGTCGCAACATGGCGATGCCCAGGATGGGCAGAGCATCGCCCCCTGGTGGGCAGAGCGTCGTCCCATGGTGGGCGTGCCGGGTGGATCCCGGTCGGGCGCATGCGGGAGTCTGTCTGACTGTCTCTCCCTGTTTCCAGCTTCAGAAAAATGAAAAAAAAAAAATTAAGCATGCCTCATCATCAAAAGATCATAAAACGAATGAAAACAAGCCACAAAGCTACAATGTGGAAGATATTTACAACAACTATAACACTATCTGTATGTGTGTATAAATATATATGCACACATAGACACACACACATATATATGCTTATACACATTTCTAAAAATAAATATGAAACAAACCACATAACCAGCAGGGGAAAAAAAAGGAGCAAAAGGCTTGAATAGATTTTAGAAAAAAAAAAAAAGAAAGAAGACCTTAATAAAAACCTCATTTGGTCCTGGCCGGTTGGCTCAGCGGTAGAGTGTCAGCCCAGAATGTGGAAGTCCTGGGTTTGATTCCTGGCCAGGGCACACAGGAAAAGCACCCATCTGCTTCTCCATCCTTCCCCTTCTCCTTTGTCTTTATCTCTCTCTTCCCCTCCCGCAGCCAAGGCTTCACTGGAGCAAAGTTGGCTCGGGCACCGAGAATGGCTCCATGGCCTTCACCTCAGGCGCTAGAATGGCTCTGATTGCAGCAGAGCAACACCCCAGAGAGGCCGAGCATTGCCTCCTGGTGGGCATGCCAGGTGTATCCAGGTCAGGCACATGCGAGAGTCTTTCTGACTGCCTCCTCGCTTCTAACTTCAGAAAAATAAAAAAAAGTCATTAATAATCAAGATAGTATGAAATAAAACCCTTATTATATATCCACAAATACCCACCAAATAGGAAAAAAAAAAAAAAAAGTCTAAAAATATACCAACTACTAACAAGTATGTGATACTTTGGAATTTTCAGATACTGTAATATAAAAACAGCTGGGAAAAAAATCAAATTTCTACTAATAATAGACTGGGTAAATAAATTGTGGTGTATTCCAACACAGCAACAGAAACTAACTATAGCAACATGAATTAATATGGATAAATCTCTCCAACATACTGTTGAGTCAAAGAGGAATGTATGAAGTATGCTTACATTCACAGAAAGGTTAAAAAACCACCTGAACTGTGGTGGCACAGCAGATAAAGCATCAACCTGGAATGCTGAGGTCGCCGGTTCAAAACCCCAGCTTTGCCTAGTCAGGGCACATGTGAGAAGGAACTACTTTGAGTTGATGCTTTCTACTCCCCACCTCTCTCTCTCTCTCTCTCTCTCTCTCTCTCTCACTTTGAACTACCATCCACACACCAAACAGCTCTTTGTTGGTCAGTCAAGAGCTGTTTGCAAGGCACTGTACAAGTGACAGTAAAATTGAGCATCTCCTCATGCAGTTTCAGAGTCAGTCCTAGGGGAAGAGGCTCCCTACCTCTCCTGTATATCCCCCTTGTATTTTCTAAGCAATATGGTCCTGTATAAGCCATTTCCATTGTATAATAGAATACTTCTGGACACTGCCATTCCCAGTAGAATGTTTCCCTGACATTACTCAAAACATAGTGAGTTTTTCAGGTTTCAAGACCACTTTATGTCATCCAGTCATAAGAGTATCTTCAATTAATAGTGTCGGATAGCAAGGTAGTCAATTCCCTCAAAGGAAATTCTCTAGCTCAGAGTCTCAGTAGTGGTCTCTGGGAGGCACTCCCAGACTCTTGCCCAGAATTCTAGTCTATGTCCCACAATGGACTATCACACAGACAGTCTGTCCCTACCAGCACTCCTGCTTCTAGTCCATACTGTATGGACTCAGGAAATTTTACTGGTCCCCATTAAGCATGTTCAGTTTATATTGCTTGAAGGGCGAATTTACATGCTTTCTGTTTTACAATACTAGGTATGAGAAATGTTCCCCAATGAGTTACAATGTTTATCCGCATAATACAATCAAGAAAAACAGAAGCAACCTGTTGGAATCCATGGGAGTCCAAAAGACCAGAGTAACAGGCTTTATTGAAAGGAAGAAAGGAACCCTGCCAGGCACTTCTCTGGGGGAGAAGAGCGCCAGATACAAACTAGGGGCAAGTTATATAGTGTTTGGGAGAGCCTGAGGGGATACTGAGGCAAAAGTCCTGGTATGTCCGGAATGCTCCTCCTTGGGGCGGCTTCTCAGCTTTTTGGAATTCCTCTGTCTCAGGAGCAATAGTCTAGTAAGGGTGAGGTCTGACTGATAAGTGGAACATCAAGAGGGCAGTTTGGAATTCATGTATCTATCACAACCATTTCACATAATGCCAGTTTCAAAGTTATCGATTCTCATACAGTAAAGCTAGTAGCCAGGGCCACCATCACAGCAGCCTGGCCCATGCAGGTTTGCATTATATTCGGACAGATGGTAATAAAACAACGGAGCCAAGAACTGGTGGGCCAACCTTTAATCCTAGCTTGCACCCGGTGGGCAAGTAAAAACACACACTGGGCTCCAAAACCCATTCATTCAGTGCTCACAAAGCTACTGACTTATCCGAGTTTCCTAGAATCAATGGTTTCTAACTCACCAGCCTTATTCACCTCTGTTTCCCATCTCCTTCTCTCTACACAAACTCTGCACAAACTGGCTTTTTCCTCAGCACTCCACCATCTTGGATGCTTCTCCTGGCCTGCTCCACGTGGCCTTTCTCTGCTCTCCTCTCTAATTTTAATCTCAGGGACCTAGAGAGAGCAAGCTCCCGGTCTGCCCCCCCCCTTTTTTTTTTTTTTTACAGGGTCAGAGAGAGGGATAGACAGACAGGAATGGAGAGATGAGAAATATCAATCATTAGTTTTTCATTGTGCATTGTGACACCTTAGTTGTTCATTGATTGCTTTCTCATATGTGCCTTGACCGCGGGCCTTCAGCAGACTGAGTAACCCCTTGCTCAAGCCAGCGACCTTAGGTCTAAGCTGGTGAGCTTTGCTCAAACCAGATGAGCCCACACTCAAACTGGAGACCACTTTATAGTGTAGAAATCCAAACCTTTAATCCAATATACAAATAAGGACGTCTCTGATACAAAGTCACTTATCTGAGGCATAATGGGATTCCTCATGAGAGTGCACCACCCCACATCATGCAATTAGTCAAGGGTGTGGGGAAAAGCTTAGTCTTAAAACTAAGCCTTAGGCTATAACTACCCTGCCAGTTTACAGCCTGTCCCCACAACCATCAATACAATCACGCCTATCCCAAGCAAGAAGGGTAACCAATACCATCACCTGGGCCACGGGCTTCCACGTGGGCAGCGCCATCCTCAACAAAGTGAGCACAATATATTTTATCCACCCAACACATACAAAGTTTTACCTTAACTTCATCAACCCTTGTGTTCCTAACTATAGGCTCTATTAAAACTTTGCCAACACGTTTAGGTTTTATAATACTGGGCGGGGGAAGTATTCCACTGCCAGGCATAATATTAATTTCCATAAAACATTCAGGTGTAGGAGACAACTTCTTTACAAAATACCTGCTTAAATATTCCAATTTTCATAATCCTATCAACCATTATATTTTAATGTGATCTCAATCTCACTGTAGCCCAAGTCAGGGCTTCACCAATAGACTTTGGTACAACAGTTCATGGGAATCTCACACCAAGAAGTCTTAGAAACTTCTCTTTCTGTCCAGACCATTTTACCCAATCTTGCAAAAAGACTCTGGGTCTCCAGTGAGGGGTGTAGCCAAGGAACCTGGTCCCTATTGTTAATCTTTAACTTAATTAATTTGCCTAACCTCTGCCCCAACCTATTGTTAGTCAAGTTTCGCATTGCAGTTTTTGACTTCTGGCTGTAAAATTTTTCCAAACCAGGGTAAACAAGGCTGACTTGTTTGGATTGCTTTACACTTTCAGGACCATTAGGGGATCCGTTTGTCAGCCCAAATATAGGTAGTGCTGTATTAATATCTGTTGTAACCCCATCAATGTCTGTCTTATTCATCCTCAGTGGTCCCCAACCTTTTTTGGGCCATGGACCGGTTTAATGCCAGAAAATATTTTCACGGACTGGCCTTTAGGGTGGGATGGATAAATGTATCACGTGACCGAGACAAGCATCAAGAGTGAGTCTTAGACGGATGTAACAGAGGGAATCTGGTCATTTTTTAAAAATAAAACATCATTCAGACTTAAATATAAATAAAATGGAAATAATGTAAGTTATTTATTCTTTCTCTGAGGACCAGTCCGTGGCCCGGGGGTTGGGGACCACTGTTCTAGATAACCATCTAAAGATTTCCACCCTGCTAGGACAAGTTCCATGACTCTCTGCTTTCTGTTTCCTCTTTATTTTGTCCCTCTCAAAATTTGCTTTATTCACTTTATTTCTTAATAACCTTTAAAAAATTTCCACCTTGTTGAGTAGAGTTTCTTGACTTTCCCCTGGCCTCTTCCATACTCTTGTTAATTAACCTAATGTTTTTGTTAGCATCTTTAAGACCCAGGAGGGAAAGCTGAAATAGAAAATCTGATAAGCCTTCTCAAACTGTTAGTTCAATATTGTAGCAATAAAATTACATGGGGTGCCCATGCAACAAGGGGTCCTTTAATCACAGCAGTTACATAACCTGGGTAATGAGCGTATTTAGCAAGTAAATATTCCAGTCATCATAAACCAATCTCACATGTCTTGCATACAAATATCAGCTCCTTCATCTCAGGTGTTCCATCAGGCATTTATGGGAGGAGTTGTGTAGTCCTCTCAGGGTAAACAAACCTTACAGTAGCTTTTATCTAGCCCATCAGGCTAGCTGTTCTCTTAGGAATAACCTCCTGTGTGTGTGGATCACATAGAGCCATCTGTAATTGTTCAGTACTGAGCTACAGGTTCAGCACCAACCCACACATGCTCTTCCACTCTGCAGCATTCAAAACCAAAGGCTCATTCCCAAACTGTTGACTGTCACAATCCATTTTAGTCAAGGGTCTTCAGGAAACCGGTGATAGCAATCCACAAAATGATCCAGTTCTTTCACACTATATAATATACCCTGGTGTCAGTCATTGCTTGGTTTTGCCCTCCCCCTACATTAACTACCTTCTTGGTAATCAGGAGTCTTAAGTATAATTTTTCTGTTGCTCTTGCATAATTTTTCCCTTTCCCATAGGCAGTGAGGCTAATGGCAGTAGCTCATATCAACCCAAACCTGAGCTTGGTTCAGCATCAAGGCCCAACCCAGCTCTTTCTATTACTTTCATTTTGGTTATTACAGATAATAATAGCCATAGAATTATATTTTTAATTTTTTTATTAATTTGCATTTCCTTTTGCATCCAGTGAACCAATTCCCTGGGAGTTAGATCCATCTTTAAACTCCGTTAGTAACTTTTAACTGTAGTAACTGACTGCAGCATATCTGCTGCTCCATACAATTGGTAACCATGTGGCTACACAGGAACCAAAGTTTCTTTACCTTCCCCCCAAATACATACACTCTCTTTCGTCCTTTCTCTTCCCAAAACATGTTTCCATGAGCCAAGGCCATTTTAGCAAAGCTCAGTTTTCACACCAAATAAATGGGAATTCCCAGACCCAATTCCGACATGGGAGGGTCCTGCCGGAGGGCCCCACCCCACCAACAAACCTCAGGCCCCAAGGGGTTGTTCGACAATTCAACTAAATTCTGACACTATCAACCAGAAATAGCATCAGATTCCACAGGTTAAGGGCTTAATTCCACAATACTGCCCTTGTGGGATCTGATGCAATCTCTGGGTAGTGCCAAAATTGAGTTATATTTCTGGACACCCTACTGGTGTCTGAGAATTGTTTTTTAGTGTGGAGGGAACCCCTCATGTTGGGATGGGGTCTGGAACCCCCATTTAAGTACTATACAAGTTATTTTATCTCATTTTAGAAAGTTCTGACTCAAGCCAGTCGGGTTTTCATTAGTCTGTTTTTGAAGAAAATCTCATCATACTTGATATTAATTCAGATTCATCTATGATCATCTATTAGGTTCTCTTCTTTGAGTGAGCTAAAGTATTCATCAATAGAAAGTTTTCTGATATGTATCACTTGACATCTGAAATATATTTAGCATGAAGGGCAAATCCCATTTTGGGTTATCTTGGGGTTTTTTTTTGTGTTTTCTTCATTGCGTTAATAAAGAATAACACAAACCTAAGTTTAACATTAATCAATAAAATCTAATAAACTTACTTTCAAATGACAAAACTTGAAGTTTATTTTTTCTTTATAAAACCTGAGTTACCAGTTTAGAAAAGTACTATAACTTTCATTTTCAAATAAACAAAAGATAGGATTTGCTTGGCTGTACCATCTTTTGATGAAGCCAGTCTGATGAGCAGTGAGTTAATGTTATCAGAAACACGTGTATTTAATTATCCTATACTGGCTCCAGGGTTAGAGAAACGGTTTTTAAATGCTATTGGGAAATGGACTCAGCTCTGTGTCACAACCTCACATTTCTACTTTCCATTCCTATCCCAAAAAGGATCCTGCTTCTCAAACCCAGTCCTCCAGAACTGATTATCTTTTAAGACAGTAGCTTGCAAGAACTTTGCATCTATGAGACCTATGAGAAATTTTACAATTTTCTTTTGTGCTATCAGTTTGCTTGGAACCATGACTATGGTCATAAAAATAACAATATGTATTTTATGTCATTTTCATGAATTCTTGAGTCAATGAGCAGCCCTTTTAATGATATTTCATTAAAATTAACCATTATTGTCCAAGGAAGAGTAAGAGAAATTTGTAAGTAAAAATAAAAAGGCTGGGGTAGCTTTTAGTCACAAGAATAGGAAAAAATAAATGTTAAGGAAAAAGGCAAGTATTATTGTGGGGATTAGCTTTCTTACAAGGAAACCTTAGTACCAGCCATGGCTCATAGCAGAATGTGTTATATACTGTTGTTTGTTTTTTATTAATTAATATTTTTTTTATTTTTATGAGTGTCCTGTTCTGCCTTCTATTGTTCTATTATGTCTTTGAGAGTAAATGATTTGATTGTTGGTAGTAAAAGCAATTATGCTATTTTTTCTCCAAACACCAGTAGTTCTTATCAAGAAAAAGAGTAGAATTTTTTTTCTGGTTTAGATTAACATTTCATATTCTTTTTTAGTATAATGTTTCTACTCTCTGATATTAGTCATCAAATAATTATCATGAGTTTGAGGCAATGGCTTCTATAAATGATAATGTGGGCCTGACCAGGTAGTGGTGCAGTGGATAGACTCTCAGACTGGGACCCAGAGAACCCACGTTCAAAACCCTGAGGTTGCTGGTTTGAGCTTGGGCTTATCTGTTTTGAGCAAGGCTCACCAGCCTGAGCCCAAGGTCGTTGGCTTGAGCAAGGGGTCACTCGGTCTGCTGTAGCCCTCCTACCCCCGGTCAAGGCACATATGAGCAAGAAATCAATAAACAACTAAGCTGTCACGAAGAAGAATTGATACTTCTCATCTCTCTCCCTTCCTGTCTGTCTGTCCCTATCTATCCCTCTCTCTGTCTATCATACACACACACAAAAGATAATGTGGGATGTAAGAAATGACTTTTTTTTGTATTTTTCTAAAGTGAGAAGCAGGGAGGCAGAGGGATGGACTCCCACATGCGCTGGACAGGGATCCACCAGGCATGCCCACTAGGCGGCAATGCTCTGCCCATCAGGGCCATTGCAACTGGAGCCATTCTAGCACCTGAGATGGAGGCCACGGAGCCATCCTCAGTGCCCAGGCCAACTTTGCTCCAGTGGAGCCTTGGTGGCTGTCGGAGGGGAAGCAAGAGATAGAAAGAAAGGAGAGGGGGAAGGGTGGAGAAGCAGATGGTGCTTCTCCTGTGTGCCCTGGCCAGGAATTGAATCTGGGACATCCACATGTCAACCTGATGCTCTACTGCTGAGCCAACTATCCAGGGCAAGAACTGACATTTAAAATTTTTTTTAATGAGCAAAACTACCGTATTTCTTTGCAATTAATTAAACTTAAAATGTCTTAGGAAATGGTTAAGTAAGTCACCCTTTATGCCTCTTTTCTACCTTCAATATAACCAGCTAATCAGCAAGCCATGTGAGCAGTACCTACATGTTAATGTGATTTCGAGAACGCTAGATTTAATGTACTTGATAGTGAATATAGACAATAATATTGTATTATAATCGCCAAACATGCTGGGAGTAGATTTTAATTATTCTAACCATTAAAAAGAAATGATAATTATATGATGTGATAGAGGTGCTAATTATCATTACAATGGCAATGACAATATAATGTATAAATGTATAAAATCAACATGTTGTACACCTTAACCTTGCACAATGTTGCATGTCAAATATATATCAATAATAAAAAAGAACACTTGTAGCATAGACATTTCTAAGAATCCTGCTGGCCTGGCACATTGAGAAGTGTTATGCCAGTGAATGAAAGTGATACCCATTCTGCAAAGCATGTGCAGAAGTGTTTAAAAATACTAATAAAAATATTTCTAAGAATACTAAAAAAATTAAAATAAAACCCTTGAAGGTCTTATCTATAGAAATCTCTGTACATGCTTAAAATTTGCCATTAACAATTCCTTTTTGTGCCTGACCAGGCAGTGGTGCAGGGGATAGAGTGCCAGACTGGGAAGCAGAGGACCCAGATTCGAGACCCCGAGGTCGCTGGCTTGAATGTGAGCTCATCCAGCTTGAGCACAGGGTCACCAGCTTGAGCACGGGTCGCTGGCTTGAGCGTTGGATCATAAACATGAACCATGGTTACTGGCTTGAGCCCAAAGGTTGCTGGCTTGAGCCCAAGGACACTGGCTTCAGCTATGGGTCACTCGCTGTGCCCCCCAGTCAAGGCACATATGAGAGAACAACTAAGGAGACAAAACAGCTACAATGAAGAATTGATGCTTCTTATCTCTCTCCTTTCCTGTCTGTATGTCCCTATCTGTCCCTCTCTCTGTCTCTGTCACCAAAAAAACCAACAATTAAAAACAACAATTACTTTTCGTGAAATATGGTGCTTTTCTTGTGATCATTTTGAAAAATGAAATAATCCTCCCGGAGGATGTGACACTTGTGGTTTCTGACACCTATTGGTTTATTAAACCTCTTTTCCATGTGAGTGATAGAAGATGCCTAAGCATGTGTACACACTGGGTAATTGAAGAGCTGATGGAGGAAGGGTAAATGATGAGATATTTGGGGACACTGAAGACAGGAGATACGTACTACATAAAATTTGTGGAAGACTAGAAGAAACTGCCCACTAAAATTGTCCTTCAAATTCACTGGAAGTCTAGTGAAATTGGTTACACTCTGATATAATAGAACTGGTCAAGGAGAAGGATGGGGAAGCAGTAAGGGGTTAAAGGGAAAGGTGCAAGTTTACAGCTTACTGGGAACCTGATGAATAGAAGTGTCAGTCCCTCAAAACTCTTCTGTAGTATTTGAGAAAATGCTTAAATGGCAAGTTCACATTGATGTCCATGCTCTTTTTGTAGTATTAAGTACAGAAAATACTAATTTTAAAATGATGATGTGCATATGCTTTTTTGGCTGTTGGTGGTGTTTTAGAGGTGACAAAATGTTCTAAAATGTTATGGTGAATTGTCATTTCTTGGTTTGAATTCTCCTGTTAAGAATGATGGTGCCTGACCTGTGGTGGCGCAGTGGATAAAGCGTCAACCTGGAAATGCTGAGGTTGCCGGTTCAAAACCCTGGGCTTACCTGGTCAAGGCACATATGGGAGTTGATGCTTCCTGCTCCTCCCCCCCTTCTCTCTCTCTCTCCTCTCTATAATGAATAAATAAAATCTTTAAAAAAAAAAAAAAAAAAAAAAAGAATGATGGTTACACATGACTTCTGTAGAAGGTTTTGAAAACAAGTATAAGATAGGTGGAAATCTAATGAACAAAACATTATAATGCCTGGAGTAGTGTTGGTAATGTATACTGATAAAGTCACACAATAAACAGATTTCTAAAATCCAAGTTACAAATTTGAAAGCAAAATAGATACTGGAATGAACTGTTCACTTGAAAGACCAGATTTAGGGATGGATGGTACATGAGCCTATATTTTTGTGTGTTAAGAAAAAAATGTATGTATAATTCATACATTTAGGCAAGGACAGCAGGTGAATTACTTAGCAATTGCATAATTGTTCCCTCATGGCATTGATTAGCTACAGCCAAAGTGGACATGTGGCTTTGTGAAGTCATTTTCAGATTGACATGAGATTTCATTCTGCAAGATCATTTAACCAGAGCCTTATGAAAAAGCATCATTTGTTTTTTTCTTTAAAATGGCAAGGAACCTACTATTTAAATGGTTTAAGTGACTCAGGCTGTGTTACTCCAAGTCATTTATAGGTTTAATGTGTGATAGCAAAGTATAATGGCATTGCTGAAAAAAAAAATTGTGAGAAATATTCAAAGCTCTTCTACCTCCCTTTACTAAGATCCCCATGACCTGACTAACTGTTCTAGCCCTACAGAAGGAAAATTTCTGTACCCTTCAGAGTCATAGCTGGAAGCAGGTAGTACATTCAGAAGGAATAATTTAAGGAAATTGAATGAAAGTCCTTATTAAAACTATGTGGGCAGGGCTAATGGAAACAAAGGATGATAAAGCAAGCCCAAGGAGTTGCTGCTTCTTTTACACAAGGGGTTTAGGGAGGGAATCCTTCTGAAACTCTGCAAGAGCTCTAATTATAAGAGAGGGCCACCTGACAGTTGTAGTCTATGATAGAGGAATACCACAACTGCTATTCCCCTGCTTGGCAGGAAGAGAGCCAGATCTCCTGCTGGGGCTTCCCATTGGCCACACTCAACAGGAAGTCAGAGGACAAGGGAGTTCATTTGATGTAATTCATAAAGGTCAGTGAGCCTATTGGCAAAGATTAAGGATAGAGAGCATATATATCTGGATGGGCAAATAGAAAATCATCCTGTGTTTCACAATTGTGAAGGAGCCAGGAGGACATCCTTTTTTCTGCTAGTTTTACCTAGGAGGTATTTTCTCTTTATTTTTAGCAATGGATGTCTGGCTGGGCCCCCAAGAAAGTGCCATCAGTGAATAATATTCTCTGTCTCATAGGGTTCAGTTGAGAAGATGAGGATTACAGAGAGGTAGCAACTTGGAGGTCATGGTGCATCATGGGGGAGAATGAATGCATGCCAATTAGAGGCAGCAATTTTGAGCCATTGTTTATCATTCCACCATACATTTCATCCTGTATATAATATTAATTAAGAAATCACTGTAGGGGGAAAAGTATAATAACCCTCATACAGTGGAGGAAGGGCATATTTATCTTGAAGAAATAGCTCACTGGAATATAATATTAAGGCAGAAAGAGAATAGACAATGACTTTAGCCCCTTTTCATTTATTTTCCCTCACACCTTTTTCTTACTATCCATCCTTTTGTTGACTATATCTAGTTAATAATGGTATTAAGCCCAAATAAATATTGCATTTTTCCCCAAACATTACTAAGTGAGAAACTTGAGTTCTACTGAGACAAATATTTCTGAACTGGAAATAAAAATGTGTGTGTGTGTGTGTATAAATTATTTACATATAATTAATCCACTTAAAGTATACAATTAAATGTTTTTCAATTCCAGAAAATTTTCATTAGTACTCTATTATACATTTTGCTTATTCATTTATCAGTTAATGGACGTTAGGATTGTTACCACTTTTTGGGTTTTATGAATAGTGGTGTTATGAACAGTTCTGCACAACATTTTGCGTGGACCTGTGTCTTCATTTCTCTTGGGTATAGATGTAGTAGGATAATTGCTGGGTCATACGGTAACTCTATGTTTAACTTTTTTGAGAAAGTGCCAAACCATTTTTTACAGTTGCTATACCATTTTACACTTCTATCAGCAACGTCTAGGGGTTCTAATGTCTCCATATCCTAACCAATGCCACTTGTTTGTCTTTTAGATTTTAGCCAATTGGTGGGTGTAAAGTAACATCTCATTGTGATTTTCATGATTTATATTCCTCTGATAGTTAATAATATTGAGAATCTTTTAGTGTGCTTGTTGGCCAATTGTATATCTTCTCTGGAGAAATATCTGTTCAGATACCTTACCATTTTAAAATTGTGATATGTCTTTTTATTGAGTTGCAATTTTCTTCATATATTCTACAAGTCATTTATCAAGTATGTGATTTGTAAATATTTTCTTCCACTCTCTGTGTTACCTTTTCACTTGCTTAATGTCATATGATGTACAAAATATTTCAGTTTTTTAAATTAAATTTATTGGGTGACATGGGTTAATAAAATTACATGTTTCAGGTATACAGTTCTATAATACATCATCTGTATATAGAATTGTGGTGTTCACAAGCCCAAGCCAAGTCTGTTAAAATCACCATTTATCCCCCATTTAACCTAACTACCCCAACCTTCTTTCCCTCTGATGATCACCATACTGTTGTCTGTGTGTATGAGGGATTTTTTTTCTGTAATTCCTTCACTTTTTTCACCCAGCCCCACCATCCTCCTCCTCTATGACAGCTGTTTGTTCTCTATGTATGAATTTATTTTGTTTATTTTATTTAGTTCATTACATTCTACATATGTGTGAAATTATATGCTACTTATCATTCTCTGACTGGCTTATTTCACTTAGCATAATACTCTCTGGGTCCATCCATAATATCCCCAAATTTTCTTCATTTTCATGACCATATAGTATTCCATTATGTAAATGCACCACAGTTTTTATCCACTCATCTACTGATCAGCACTTGGGATGCTTCCAAATCTTGGCTTCAATATATATATATATTGGGGTATATGGTTGTATATATTAATTTAAATAAGTGTGTTGGCTTTCTTCAGGTGTACTCTCAGAAGTGAAATCACTGAGTCAAAAGGCAGTTCCATTTTAAATATTTTGAGGAATCTCCATACTGTTCCCCAGAGTGGCTGCCCCAATCTGCATTCCCACCAGCAGTGCAGGAGGGTCCCCTTTTCTTCACACCCTCGCCAGCACTTGTTGTTTGTTGATTTGTTAATGAAAGCCGTTCTGGCAGTTGTGAGGTTATATCTCATTATGGTTTTAATTTGCATTTTTCTGATGATAAGCAAGGTTGAGCACTTTGCATATGTGTATTGGCCATCTGTATGTCCTCTTTGGAGAAATGTCTATTCAGGTCCTTTGCTCATGTTTTAATTGGATTGTTTTTTGGGGGGGCATTGAGTTTTATAAGTTTTTTTGTAAATATTAGATATTAACCACTTATCAGATATATCATTGGTGAATATGTTCTCCAATTCAGAGGGTTGTGTTCTATTTTGTTGATGGTTTCCTTTGCTGTGCAAACACTTAATTTTATGTAGTCTCATCTGTTTATTTTTTTGTTTGTTTTACTTTCCCAAGGAAATATATTAGAAAAAAATATTGCTACAAGAAATGTCCAAGATTTTACTGATTATGTCTTCTTCTAGGACAGTGTTTTTCAACCAGTGTGCCGCGGACACTAGTGTGCCGTGAGACATGGTCAAGTGTGCCATGGGGAAATTAAACATGGGTCCCCAAACTACGGCCTGCATGCCAGATATGGCCCGCAGAGGCTATTTATCTGGCCCACCGCCAGCCACCTCCATCCGAACATAAACATTCCCCTCACAATCCCTCCAGCTATCAGCGACAGGAAGAGTGGAGGCACAGGGAACGCTCACTGACCAATCACCTTCTAGGATTTATCCTGACTACTAGTGATGAACCAATAGTAGGCCGCCTCTCATTCACACCCAGGAAGGTCCCCGCTGGGGCTGCCGTGCACTTGTCATTGTGTGGCCACGGCGAGTAGTTGAAGCTGCTATTCCTCCCCATGGTCCCGATTTCTAATCCTGGTCAGGACTGGAGGTAAATGTTGCTACCACTAGATGAAGCCTCAGCCTCAGCTGGTTATATCTATCCTGATGGTGTATATAGATATTTGACCTTTTTCTTTTTAAAAGAGGCCCCCGCAGAGGGTGATATACAATGCATCACAATGCATCACAATGTTATCTAACTTTAAAGCTAAAGTTTGCTGATCTTCCTTTGGACAGTTTTTGGTTATCTGTTGCCAAGAAGTTCCCCATTCTGGCCGATGAAGCTATTTTGACATTGCTCCTGTTTTCAACCACATATCTATGTGAGCTGAGTTTCTCAAGCTTGACTGCAATAAAAACTAAAAACAGAGAGAGACTGAGAACTGTTGAGGAAGAGCTTCGTGTGTGTCTTTCTACCATTCCTGCCAGGATATCCCTTTTGTGTTCATTGAAACAGGCCCAGGTTTCACACTAAGTGAGTATAAATACATTTAGAAACTATATTATTAACTATATGTATAATATGTACTGTGTTAGAGTGTCATTTTGTGTCATTTTGGTAGGTGGTGTGCCCCAGGAATTTGTAAATGTGAAAAATGTGCCGCGGCTCAAAAAAGGTTGAAAATCACTGTTCTAGGATATTTATAATTTTGAGTATAACACTTAATCCATTTTGAGTTTATTCTTTTGTATAAGGTAAGAAGGTAGTCTAGGTTCATTTCTTTTACATGTATCTATCCAATTTTCCCAATACCATTTATTGACTAGATTGTCTCTATTCCATTGTATGTTCTTGCCTCCTTTCTCAAGTGTTAATTGAACACAAAGGTGTGGGTTTATTTCTGGACTCTATTCTGTTCCATTGACCTATATGTCTGTTTTTATGCCACTAACATGTTGTTTTGATGACTATGGTTTTATAGTATAGCTTGATATCAGGTAGTGTAATCCTTCCAACTTTGTTGTCCTCCTTCAAGATTGCTGTGGCTATTCGAGGTCTTTTGTGGTTCCATAATAAATTTTGGATTATTTGTTTTAGTTCTGTGAAATATGCCATTGGTATTTGATAGAAATTGTATTGTATCTGTAGATTGCTTTCATTAGTATAGACATTTTATTTGTTTGTTTGTTTGTTTATTTATTTATTTATTACAGGGACAGAGAGAGGGATATATAGGGACAAACAGACCGGAACAGAGAGAGATGAGAAGCATCAATCATCAGTTTTTCATTGCGACACCTTAGTTGTTCATTGATTGCTTTCTCATATGTGCCTTGACCGTGGGCCTTCAGCAGACCGAGTAACCCCTTGCTAGAGCCAGCGACCTTGGGTCCAAACTGGTGAGATTTTTGCTCAAGCCAGATGAGCCTGCACTCAAGCTGGCAACCTTGGGTTCTCAAACCTGGGTCCTCCGCATTTCAGCCCGATGCTCCATCCACTGTGCCACCTTCTGGTCAGGTGGTTGTATAGACATTTTAATGATAATTCTTCCTTTTCATGAGCATGGTACCGTATATACTTGCACTTATTTGTATAGTCTTCATTGTATTTCCTTCAGTGTTTTGTAAGTTTCCAAGTAGAGATATAACATCCATGGTTAAATTTATTTCTAGGTTTGTTTGTTTGTTTATTTATTTACTTATTTATTTATTTATGTAATTATATGTGGGATTGGTTTATTAGTTTCCCTTTGTGATAGTTCATTATTAGTGCATAAAAATACAACTTATTTCTAGGTATTTATTTTGTATGCTGCTACATATCAAAATTCATTTATAAGTTCTAGTAGGTTTTTGGTGTCATCTTTAGTATTCCCTATGTACAATATCATGTTGTCTGCAAATAATGACAGTTTTACTTCTTCCTTTCCAATTTAGTTGATTTTATTTATTTTTCTTGTCTGATTGCTCTGACTAGGATTCCAGCACTATGCTGAATATAAATGGTGAAAGCAGGCATTCCTGTCTTATTCCTAATCTTAAAGGAAGCACTTTTGTTTATACCCATTGTGTATGATGGTGGTTGTCAGTTTGTTATATATTCACTTTATTGTGTCAAAGTGTGTTCCCTCTATTCCCACTTTTCTGAGAGTTTTTATCTTAAATGGGTGCTGAGTTTTATGAAATGCTTTTTACTGCATCTATTGATATGATCATGTGATTTTTATCCTTCATTTTATCTATGTGATTTATCACATTTATTGATTTCCATATATTTTATCAACATTGCATCCCTGGAAGAAACCCCACTTGACCAGAGTGTACAACCTTTTTTTTTTTTTTTTTAATAATTTTATTTTTTTAATGGGGTGACATCAATAAATCAGGATACATATATTCAAAGATAACAAGTCCAGGTTATCTTGTCGTTCAATTATGTTGCATACCCATCACCCAAAGTCAGATTGTCCTCTGTCACCTTCTATCTTGTTTTCTTTGTGCCCCTTCCCTCCCCCTTTCCCTCTCCCATTCCCCCCTCCCCACAATAACCACCACACTCTTATCGATGTCTCTCAGTTTCACTTTTATGTCCCACCTACGTATGGAATAATGCAGTTCCTGTTTTTTTCTGATTTACTTATTTCGTTTCATATCATGTTATCAAGATCTCATCATTTTGCTGTAAATGTTCCGATGTCATCATTTCTTATGGCTGAGTAGTATTCCATAGTGTATATGTGCCACATTATCTTTATCCAGTCATCTATTGAAGGGCTTTTTGGTTGTTTCCATGTCCTGGCCACTGTGAACAATGCTGCAATAAACATGGGGCTGCATGTGTCTTTACGTATCAATGTTTCTGAGTTTTTGGGGTATATACCCAGTAGAGGGATTGCTGGGTCATAAGGTAGTTCTATTTTCAGTTTTTTGAGGAACCACCATACTTTCTTCCATAATGGTTGTACTACTTTACATTCCCACCAACAGTGTATGAGGGTTCCTTTTTCTCCACAGCCTCTCCAACATTTGTTATTACCTGTCTTGCTAATAATAGCTAATCGAACAGGTGTGAGGTGGTATCTCATTGCAGTTTTGATTTGCATTTCTCTAAAAGCTAAAGAAGATGAGCATCTTTTCATATATCTGTTGGCCATTTGTATATCTTCCTGGGAGAAGTGTCTGTTCATATCCTCTTCCCATTTTTTTTATTGGATTGTTTGTTTGTTTGTTGTTGAGTTTTATGAGTTCTTTGTATATTTTGGATATTAGGCCCTTATCTGAGCTGTTGTTTGAAAATATCATTTCCCATTTAGTTGGCTTTCTGTTTATTTTGTTATCAGTTTCTCTTGCTGAGCAAAAACTTCTTAGTCTGATGTAGTCCCATTCATTAATTTTTGCCTTCACTTCTCTTGCCTGTGAAGTCAAATTCATAAAATGCTCTTTAAAACCCAGGTCCATGAGTTGAGTCCCTATGTCTTCTTCTATGTACTTAATTGTTTCAGGTCTTATGTTTAGATCTTTGATCCATTTTGAATTAATTTTTGTACAGGGGGACAAACTGTAGTCCAGTTTCATTCTTTTGCATGTGGCTTTCCAGTTTTCCCAGCACCATTTATTGAAGAGGCTTTCTTTTCTCCATTGTGTGTTCTTGGCCCCTTTATCAAAAATTATTTGACTATATATATGTGGTTTTATTTCTGGACTTTCTATTCTGTTCCATTGGTCTGAGTGTCTATTTTTCTGCCAATACCATGCTGTTTTGATTGTCGTGGCCCTATAATAGAGTTTGAAGTCAGGTATTGTAATGCCCCCAGCTTCATTCTTTTTCTTTAGGATTGCTTTGGCTATTCGGGGGTTTTTATAGTTCCATATAAATCTGATGATTTTTTGCTCTATTTCTCTAAAAAATGTCATTGGAAGTTTGATGGAAATTGCATTAAATTTGTATATTGCTTTGGGTAATATAGCCATCTTAATTATATTTATTCTTCCTAGCCAAGAACAAGGTATATTCTTCCATCTCATTATATCTTTTTCGATTTCCCTTAACAATGGTTTATAGTTTTCATTATATAAGTCCTTTACATTCTTTGTTATGTTTATTCCTAAGTATTTTTTTTTCTTGCAATCGTGAAGGGGATTATTCTTTTGAGTTCGTTCTCAATTGTTTCACTGTTGGCATATAGAAAGGCTATTGACTTCTCTATGTTAATTTTGTATCCTGCAACCTTACCGTATTGGCTTATTGTTTCTAGTAGTCTTTTTGTGGATTCTTTGGGGTTTTCGATGTATAGGATCATATCATCTGCAAAAAGTGATACCTTTACTTCTTCTTTTCCGATATGGATGCCTTTTATTTCTTTGTCTTGTCTGATTGCTCTGGCTAGAACCTCTAGCACCACATTAAATAAGAGTGGAGAAAGTGGACAACCCTGTCTTGTTCCTGATTTAAGGGGGAAAGCCTTCAGTTTGGTGCCATTTAATATGATGTTAGCTGATGGTTTATCATATATGGCCTTTATCATGTTGAGATATTTTCCTTCTATACCCATTTTGTTGAGAGTCTTAAACAAAAAATTGTGTTCTTTTTTATTGAAAGCCTTTTCTGCGTCTATTGATAAGATCATGTGGTTTTTGTTCTTTGTTTTGTTGATATGGTATATTACGTTAACCGTTTTACGTATGTTGAACCATCCTTGAGATTCTGGGATGAATCCCACTTGATCATGATGTATTATTTTTTTAATATGTTGTTGTATTCGATTTGCTAGTATTTTGTTTAGTATTTTAGCATCTGTATTCATTAGAGATATTGGTCTGTAGTTTTCTTTTTTTGTGCCCTCCTTGCCTGGTTTTGGTATGAGGGTTATGTTGGCCTCATAAAATGTTTGGAAGTATTGCTTCTTCTTCCATTTTTTGGAAGACTTTGAGTAGAATAGGAACCAAGTCTTCTTTGAATGTTTGATAAAATTCCCTGGTATAGCCGTCAGGGCCTGGACTTTTATTTTTGGGGAGGTTTTTAATGTTTTTTTCTATTTCTTCTCTACTAATAGGTCTGTTTAGGCTTTCTGCTTCTTCTTGACTCAGTCTAGGAAGGTTGTATTGTTCTAGGAATTTATCCATTTCTTCTAGGTTGTTGAATTTAGTGGCATAAAGTTTTTCATAGTATTCTACAATAATTCTTTGTATATCTATGGTGTCCGTGGTGATTTCTCCTCTTTCATTTTGGCTTTTGTTTATATGAGTTCTTTCTCTTTTTTCCTTGGTGAGTCTTGCCAAGGGTTTGTCAATTTTGTTGATCTTTTCAAAGAACCAGCTCTTGTTCTATTAATTTTTACTATAGTTTTTCTGTTCTCTAATTCATTTATTTCTGCTCTGATTTTTATTATCTCCTTTCTTTGGCTGGTTTTGGGTTTTCCTTGTTCTTCTTTTTCTAGTTCCTTAAGGTGGGAAGTTAAGTGGTTCACTTGGGCTCTCTCTTGTTTGTTCATATATGCCTGAAGTGATATGAACTTCCCTCTTATCACTGCTTTTGCTGCATCCCATAGATTCTGATATGTCATATTGTCATTTTCATTAGTCTGTATATATCTTTTGATCTCTGCACTTATTTCTTCTTTGACCCATTCATTTTTTAAAAGTATGTTGTTTAGTTTCCACATTTTTGTGGGATTTTTTTCCTCTTTTTTGCAGTTGAATTCTAGTTTCAAGGCTTTATGATCAGAAAATATGCTTGGTACAACTTCGATTTTTCTGAATTTGCTGATGTTGCTTTTGTGGCCCAACATATGGTCAATTCTTGAGAATGATCCATGTACACTGGAGAAAAATGTATACTCAGTCACTTTGGGATGAAATGTCCTGTAGATGTCTATCATATCCAGGTGCTCTAGTGTTTTGTTTAAGGCCACTATGTCTTTGTTGATTCTCTGTTTGGATGACCGATCTAGAGCCGTCAGCAGTGTATTGAGGTCTCCAAGTATGATTGTATTTTTGTCAGTTTTTGTTTTAAGATCAATAAGTAGCTGTCTTATATATTTTGGTGCTCCTTGGTTTGGTGCATAAATATTAAGAATTGTTATGTCTTCTTGATTCAGTGTCCCCTTAGCCATTATTAAATGGCCATTTTTGTCTCTGAGTACTTTTCCTGTCTTGTAGTCAGCATTATCTGATATGAGTATTGCTACACCTGCTTTTTTTTGGATGTTATTTGCTTGGAGTATTGTTTTCCAGCCTTTCACTTTGAATTTGTTTTTATCCTTGTTACTTAGATGAGTTTCCTGTAGGCAGCATACAGTTGGATTTTCTTTTTTAATCCATTCTGCTACTCTGTGCCTTTTTATTGGTGAGTTTAAACCGTTTACATTTAGTGTAATTATTGGCACTTGTGAGTTCCCTATTGCCATTTTATAGAATGCTTTCTGTTAGTTTTGTGTCTTGTTTGATTTTTCTCTTTCGTTTTTCTATCTTTTGTTTTTATTTGGTTGTATTCCATACATCTTTCCTCTGTTGCTATCTCTTATATCTCATGTGCTTCTGTGGTGGTTTTTTCAATGGTGGTTACCTTTGAATAATGAAAAGTGTCCCTACCCTGTTCATTGTAGCGAACTATTTTGTGAGTACTTTTGCACTCCATCGTCCTTTGCTACTGTTAATCTCCATCTTCTCCCCCTCTTTCTTTTTGTTGTTGTCACAGTTTAAATTTGGTTTTATTGTGTTCTTCTTGGAGCTTTTACTTGTGGCTCTGTTTTTTTTTTGTTGTTCTTTGTATCTGATTGGAGAACCCCCTTTAGTAATTCCTGGAGTGGGGGTTTTCTGATGATAAATTCCCTCATCTTTTCTGTATCTGTGAATGTTTTTATTTCTCCTTCATATTTGAAGGATAGCTTTGATGGGTATAGTATTCGTGGCTGAAAGTTCCTCTCTTTCAGGACTTTAAATATTGGGGTCCACTCTCTTCTAGCTTGTAGAGTTTCTTCTGAGAAATCTGATGATAATCTAATGGGCCTTCCTTTATATGTTGTATTCTTCTTTTCCTTGGCTGCTTTGAGAATTTTTTCTTTGCCATTGGTTTGTGTCAATTTCATTATGATACGCCTTGGAGTAGGTTTGTTGGGGATAAGAAAACTTGGAGTTCTGTTTGCTTCTTGAACTTGAGGCTTTAGTTCTTTCCACAGGCTTGGGAAGTTCTCATCTATTATTTGATTGAGTATGTTCTCCATTCCATTTTCTCTCTCTTCTCCCTCTGATATACCTATTATTCTTATGTTATTCTTTTTGATGGAGTCAGATAATTCTTGTAGGGCTATCTCATTTCTTTTAATTTTTGAGTCTCTTTCTTCTTCTCTCTGTTGTGCCTCAAGTTGCTTGTCTTCTATTTCACTAATCCTCTCTTCTATCTGACTTGTTCTATTAGCTAAGCTTGTTACTTCGTTTTTCATCTCGTGAATTGAGTTTTTCATCTCAGTTTGATTTGTTTTTATAGTTTCAATTTCCTTGGACGTATATTCTTTGTGTTCATTGAGTTGTTTTTTGAGCTCCCTAAATTGCTTTTCTGTGTTTTCTTGTATATCTCTGAGTATTTTTAGGATTTCTATCTTGAATTCTCTGTCATTTAGCTCCAAGGTGTTCAATATATTAAATTTTTTCTCCATAGATTTTTCCTCATTTAGCTGTGTTACCTCTTTATCTTTTGTATCCATTATATTCGATTTTCTCTTCTTTAATGGCATCTGAGGGTGGTTTTGTTGATAGTATTAATGAGATTTAATAAAGAATAAAAAGTTAAAAAAATAAAAAATCGAAAAGAGTTTTTTTTTAAATAAAAATTAATAATGAAATAAAGAAAAATAAAATAAAATAAAATTTTTTTAAAAAGGAAATTATTCCCTCCCTCCTTTTTTCCTCTCCTCTCCTCTACCCTCTTTCTTGAGAAAATCTTGTGGTGAACTGTGAATTATAACAAACAATGCCTGTAATGGAGGGCCTGAATTGGGGAAAAGTAATAAAGGGGCAAAAAAAAAGAGAAAAAAAGAAAAAAAAAAGAAAAAAGAAGGGGGTATGGACACACAAAAATAAAATAAGGAAAAAATTTGGGTCAAGAATAAAAAGATTTGCTTTTAGGTGTTGGTTGTCTAAGAGTTATGATGAGAGGAATAAGAGGAAAACAGAAAAATGGGGGGACAAATTAAAAAATTACTGTTGTATTTAGTGGAACAAGAACTAGATAAAATGGAGAGCCAGGGATGGGAGCACTGCTAATGAGCTAAAAAGGTGAAATAAAACCCCCCCAAAATGCCACAAACAGAAGTTTGAATCCCAGATAAGATAATTTGTTTTTTATTGAGGTTTGAATGAGAGGAGATGTAAAGGAGAAAGGAAGAAACTAATATAGAGGGAGAAAAGAAAGAGAGAGAGAGAAAATAGAGGGAACCACTAAAGGAAGAAAAAAGAAAAAAGAGGAGAGAGAGAGATAGAGAGATAGAGTTAAGGGTTTTGGAGTGCAACCCTCATAGAGAGAAAGGAAGAGGAGAGAAAAGATAATGGGAGATGTAACACTTATGGGTAGTGTAGTCCAAGGAGAGGAGAGAGTAAGACCGGCAGAGAGTTAATCGGCCAAATTGGAGGAGGCAAAAAAATATCAAGAATGAAGATATCGAGATGACGTCACAGTGATGGCGCGGTAGGAAGCGATACCGAAAATCTCCCCATAAACTCAACAAGTTCTTCAACCAGAAACAGAAAAACCTATCCTTGGAGTCTTCAGATGCTTCACAACACACCCGAAGGTAGGATCGAGTGAAAGATTGGCTAAATATATGGTCAAACCCCGGGGGAAATAAGGAGTAAGAAATGCTCCGCCTTCCTCTCTAATCCAAACAGGATGGCTTTCACTGAGAACTGAGAATATAGAAACTAAGGCGGGCATAGGGAGTAAATAGGTCCAGACTGCAGTACAAACAGCCAAACCAGGCTGTGGCACGGAGATCCAAGCCGTGGAAAAACCTGGGCAATTCAAGCTAACACGCGCGCCAAACCCAGACAAAGAAAGACAAGTGGGACAGCCATTTTCCACATCTCCTGGCTGGCGCGCGCGGGGTTAGTGGGCAAGAGATTCCCACGAACACTTCAGGGGTGGGCGCAGCCCGTGCTAACCCACAGAGAAGCAGAGTCAGAGGCCTCTGTGAGGGCTAAAAGCAGCATCTCCTAGGAGCCCCAGCGCCCTGAGGGGACCGGGCACGGGGAGGGAGCTGGAGCCAACTCCAAAGGCGAAACTTTTCTGTGTGGGAGGAGGGATTTCTCCGTCCCGCCTGAGACTCAGAATCGGGTCAGCGCCCACGCACGGAGAGTGTGCAGGAGATTCCTCCGAACTCCTCAGGGGTGGGCGCCTGTGTTTTCCCTCAGAGGAGCAGAGTCAGAGGCCAGTAAGCGGGCCAGGAGCAGAAGCCCCAGCGCCTTGGGAAAGCCGCACGGGGACAGAGCGAAAGCCAATTCCAACCCAGTAACTTTTCTGTGTGGGAGGAGGGCTTTCTCGGAGTGAAAGACGTCCCGTCTGAGACTCAGAATCGGGTCAGTGCCCACGCACGGAGAGTGTGCAGGAGATTCCTCCAAACTCCTCAGGGGTGGGCGCCCGTGTTTTCCCTCAGAGGAGCAGAATCAGAGGTCTGCGAGCGGGCCAGGAGCGGAAGCCCCAGCGCCTTGGGAAAGCCGCACGGGGACAGAGCGAAAGCCAATTTCAAACCAGTAACTTTTCTGTGTGGGAGGAGGGCTTTCTCAGAGTGAAAGACGTCCCGTCTGAGACTCAGAATCAGGGTCAGCGCCCACGCACGGAGAGTGTGCAGGAGATTCCTCCGAACTCCTCAGGGGTGGGCGCCCGTGTTTTCCCTCAGAGGAGCAGAGTCAGAGGTCTGTGAGCGGGCCAGGAACGGAATCTCAGGCAGCCCTAGCCCCCTGGGAAAGCCGCACGGGGATAGAGCGAAAGCCAATTCCAAAGCTCGATCTTCTCCGTGTGGGTAGGGATTTCACTCGAAGTATGACCTGTCTGGTCTGACATCCTGGTGGGTGCGCACGGAGAGTGGGCAAGAGATTCCACCGAACGCCTCAGGAGTGGGCACTCGAGTTATCCCACAGAGGGGCAGAACCAGAGGTCTTTGAGTGGGAGGAAGCCACGCCTGATTATGCTAGCAGCTCTGACTGACTGAGCCTTACTCAGAGCCCTGTGCTGAGTGGGAATAGAGTGGGGAGTTGCCCGCTCTTTGAGACTCTTACTATCCAGGCAGAGGCAGCAGCAACCCCATAGCTGGATTACCAGGCTTCTAATTGTGGAAGGAAAAGACTAGAAGAGAGGCTCCAGGAACACTCTCACAGTGAGAGATCCTCTCACTGTTGGAGCCTATAAACACGAATAAGCCTCAACTGCCAACGAGACTGAAGCCCAATACATGACATCACCATAGAGAATTACCAACTGCAAACCTCTTCCAGAGCGTGCCACAGGGGCAGAACCCGGGGTACAAAGTCACCGACCAGAAAGACAGAAAAGAAAAAGCAAGACGACAACCTCTCAAAATCAAGAATAATCTGCAGACTTTATAACCTATCCCATTTTATTATATTTGTTCGTCTGTGTCTCTTTTCTTTATACTTGATTTCTTTTTTTTTATTCCAATTTGGTCATTTAATTCTCTTTCAGTCTTACTCTCGCCTCTCTTTGAACTACACTACCCATAAGTGTTACATCTCCCATTATCTTTTCTTTCCTTCTCCTTCCTCTCTATGAGGGTTGCAATCCAAAACCCCTAACTCTCTCTTTCTCTCTCCTCCTTTTTCTTTTTTCTTCTTTAAGTGGTTCCATCTTTTCTCTCTCTCTCTCTCTCTCTCTCTCTCTCTCTCTCTCGCTCTTTTCTCCCTCTATATTAGCCTCTTCCTCTCTCCTTTACATCTTCTCTCATTCAAACCTCAATAACGAACAAATTATCTTATCTGGGACTCAAACTTAAGTCTGTGACATTTTGGATGGTTTTTACTTCACCTTTTTAACACATTAGAAGTGCTCCCATCCCTGGCTCTCCATTTTATCTAGTTCTTGTTCCACTAAATACAATAGTAATTTTTTAATTTTCCACCCCTTTTTCCTGTTTCCCTCTTATTCCTCTCATCATAACTCTGAGTCAGCCAACACCTAAAAGCAAAGCATTTTATTCTTGACCCAAATTTTTTCCCAATTTGCTTTTTGTGGGTCTATACTGCTCCCCCCCTTTTTTATATATAAATATTTTTTTCTTTTCTTTTATTTATTTTTTCTTTTTTGTCTTTTTCCTTTACCCCTATATTACTTCTCCCCAATTCAGGCCTTCCGCCACAGGTATTGTTTGTTCTATCTAGTACAATATAATTCACAGTTCATCACAAGATTTTCTCAAAAAAGAGGGGAGAGGAGAGGAGAGGAAAAAAAGGAGGGGAAGGAATTATTCCTTTTTTTTCCTCAAATTTTTATCTTATTTTATTTTTCTTTATTTAAAGATTAATTAAAAAAAAAACACGCAATTTTTTATTTTTATTTTTATTTTTTTATCCTTTTATTCCTTTTAAAATCTCATTAATACTATCAAGAAAACCACCCTCAGATGCCATTAAAGAAGAGAAAATCGATTATCATGGATACAAAAGAAAGAGAGGTAACACAGAGAGATGAGGAAAAATCTATGGAGAAAAAATTTAAGATATTGGAAACCTTGGAGTTAAATGACAGAGAATTTAAAATAGAAATCCAAAAATACTCAGAGATATACAAGAAAACACAGAAAGGCAATTTAGGGAGCTCAGAAAACAACTCGATGAACACAAAGAGTATATCTCCAAGGAAATTGAAACTATAAAAACAAATCAATCAGAGATGAAAAACTCAATTCATGAGCTGAAAAATGAGGTAACAAGCTTAGCTAATAGAACAGGCCAGATAGAAGAGAGGATTAGCGAAATAGAAGACAAGCAACTTGAGGCTCAACAAAGAGAAGAAGAAAGAGATTTAAAAATTAAAAAAAATGAGATAGCCCTACAGGAATTATCTGACTCCATCAAAAAGAATAACATAAGAATAATAGGTATATCAGAGGGAGAAGAGAGAGAAAATGGAATGGAGAACATACTCAAACAAATAATAGATGAGAACTTCCCAAGCCTGTGGAAAGAACTAAAACCTCAAATTCTAGAAGCAAACAGAACTCCAAGTTTTCTTAACCCCAACAAACCTACTTCAAGGCACATCATAATAAAATTGGCACAAACCAACTGCAAAGAAAAAATTCTCAAGGCAGCCAGGGAAAAGAAGAATACAACATATAAAGGAAGGCCCATTAGATTATCATCAGATTTCTCAACAGAAACTCTACAAGCTAGAAGAGAGTGGACCCCAATATTTAAAGTCTTGAAAGAGAGGAACTTTCAGCCACGAATACTATACCCATCAAAGTTATCCTTCAAATATGAAGGAGAAATAAAAACATTCACAGATATAGAAAAGATGAGGGAATTTATCACCAGAAAACCCCCACTCCAGGGAATACTAAAGGGGGTTCTCCAATCAGATACAAAGAATAAAAAAACAACAACAACAAAGCCACAAGTAAAAGCTCCAAGAAGAACATAACAAAACCAACTTTAAACTGTGACAACAATAAGAAAGGGGGGAGAGGATGAAGATTAACAGTAGCAAAGGGCGATGGAGCGCAAAAGTACTCACAAAATAGTGCACTACAATGAACAGGGTAGGAACCCTTTTCAGTACTTAATGGTAACCATCATTGAAAAAACCACCACAGAAGCACATGATTTAAAAAAGATAGCAACAGAGGAAAGATGTATGGAACACAACCAAATAAAAACAAAAGATAAAAAATGAAAGAGAAGAATCAAACAAGGCACAAAACTAACAGAAAGCAATCTATAAAATGGCAATGAGGAACTCACAAGTGTCAATAATTACACTAAATGTAAACGGATTAAACTCACCAATAAAAAGGCACAGAGTAGCCGAATGGATCAAAAAAGAAAATCCAACTGTATGCTGCCTACAAGAAACTCATCTAAGTAACAAGGATAAAAACAAATTCAAAGTGAAAGGCTGGAAAACAATACTCCAAGCAAATAACATCCACAAAAAAGCAGGTGTAGCAATACTCATATCTGATAAAGCTGACTACAAGACAGCAAAAGTACTCAGAGACAAAAATGGCCATTTCATAATGGCTAAGGGGACACTGAATCAAGAAGACATAACAATTCTTAATATATATGCACCAAACCAAGGAGCACCAAAATATATAAGACAGCTACTTATTGACCTTAAAACAAAAACTGACAAAAATACAATCATACTTGGAGACCTCAATACACCGCTGACGGCTCTAGATCGGTCATCCAAACAGAGAATCAACAAAGACATAGTGGCCTTAAACAAAACACTAGAGCACCTGGATATGATAGACATCTACAGGACATTTCATCCCAAAGTGACTGAGTATACATTTTTCTCCAGTGTACATGGATCATTCGCAAGAATTGACCATATGTTGGGCCACAAAAACAACATCAGCAAATTCAGAAAAATTGAAGTTGTACCAAGCATATTTTCTAATCATAAAGCCTTGAAACTAGAATTCAACAGCAAAAAAGAGGGAAAAAATCCCACAAAAATGTGGAAACTAAACAACATACTTTTAAAGAATGAATGGGTCAAAGAAGAAATAAATGCAGAGATCAAAAGATATATACAGACAAATGAAAATGATAATACGACATATCAGAATCTATGGGACGCAGCAAAAGCTGTGATAAGAGGGAAGTTCATATCACTTCAGGCATATATGAACAAACAAGAGAGAGCCGAAGTAAACCACTTAACTTCACACCTTAAGGAACTAGAAAATGAAGAACAAAGACAACCCAAAACCAGCCGAAGAAAAGAGATAATAAAAATCAGAGCAGAAATAAATGAAATAGAGAACAGGAAAACTATTGAAAAAATTAATAGAACAAGGAGCAGGTTCTTTGAAAAAATCAACAAAATTGACAAACCCTTGGCAAGACTTACCAAGGAAAAAAGAGAAAGAACTCATATAAACAAAATCCAAAATGAAAGAGGAGAAATCACCACAGACATCGTAGATATACAAAGAATTATTGTAGAATACTATGAAAAACTTTATGCCACTAAATTCAACAACCTAGAAGAAATGGATAAATTCCTAGAACAATACAACCTTCCTAGACTGAGTCATGAAGAAGCAGAAAGCCTAAACAGACCTATTAGTAGAGAAGAAATAGAAAAAACCATTAAAAACCTCCCCAAAAATAAAAGTCCAGGCCCAGACGGCTATACCAGCGAATTTTATCAAACCTTCAAAGAAGACTTGGTTCCTATTCTACAGAAAGTCTTCCAAAAAATTGAAGAAGAAGCAATACTTCCAAACACATTTTATGAGGCCAACATAACCCTTATACCAAAACCAGGCAAGGATGGCACAAAAAAAGAAAACTACAGACCAATATCTCTAATGAATACAGATGCTAAAATACTAAACAAAATACTAGCAAATCGAATACAACAACATATTAAAAAAATAATACATCATGATCAAGTGGGATTCATCCCAGAATCTCAAGGATGGTTCAACATACGTAAAACGGTCAACATAATACACCATATCAACAAAACAAAGAACAAGAATCACATGATCTTATCAATAGATGCAGAAAAGGCTTTTGATAAAATACAACACAATTTTTTGTTTAAGACTCTCAACAAAATGGGTATAGAAGGAAAATATCTCAACATGATAAAGGCCATATATGATAAACCAACAGCTAACATCATAATAAATGGCACAAAACTGAAGGCTTTCCCCCTTAAATCAGGAATAAGACAGGGTTGTCCACTCTCTCCACTCTTATTTAATGTGGTGCTAGAGGTTCTTGCCACAGCAATCAGACAAGACAAAGAAATAAAAGGCATCCATATCGGAAAAGAAAAAGTAAAGTTATCACTTTTTGCAGATGATATGATCCTATACATCGAAAACCCCAAAGAATCCACAAAAATACTTCTAGAAAAAATAAGCCAATACAGTAAGGTCGCAGGATACAAAATCAACATACAGAAGTCAACAGCCTTTCTATATGCCAACAATGAAACATTTGAGAATGAACTCAAAAGAATAATCCCCTTCACGATTGCAACAAAAAAAATAAAATACCTAGGAATAAACATAACAAAGAATGTAAAAGACTTATACAATGAAAACTATAAACCATTGTTAAGGGAAATCGAAAAAGACATTATGAGATGGAAGAATATTCCTTGTTCTTGGTTAGGTAGAATAAATATAATTAAGATGGCCATATTACCCAAAGCTATATACAAATTTAATGCAATTCCTATCAAAATTCCAACGACATTTTTTAAAGAAATGGAGCAAAAAATCATCAGATTTATATGGAACTATAAAAAGCCCCGAATAGCCAAAGCAATCCTAAAGAAAAAGAACGAAGCTGGGGGCATTACAATACCTGACTTCAAACTATATTATAGGGCCACGACAATCAAAACAGCATGGTATTGGCATAAAAATAGACACTCGGACCAATGGAACAGAATAGAAAGCCCAGAAATAAAATCACATATATATATAGTCAAATAATTTTTGATAAAGGGGCCAACAACACACAATGGAGAAAAGAAAGCCTCTTCAACAAATGGTGCTGGGAAAACTGGAAAGCCACATGCAAAAGAATGAAGCTGGACTACAGTTTGTCCCCCTGTACTAAAATTAACTCAAAATGGATCAAAGATCTAAACATAAGACCTGAAACAATAAAGTACATAGAAGAAGACATAGGTACCAAACTCATGGACCTGGGCTTTAAAGAGCATTTTATGAATTTGACTCCACAGGCAAGAGAAGTGAAAGCAAAAATTAATGAATGGGACTACATCAGACTAAGAAGTTTTTGTTCAGCAAGAGAAATTGATAACAAGATAAACAGACAGCCAACTAATTGGGAAATGATATTTTTAAGTACCTGCTCAGATAAGGGCCTAATATCCAAAATATACAAAGAACTCATAAAACTCAACGACAAACAAACAAACAATCCAATAAAAAAATGGGAAGAGGATATGAACAGACACTTCTCCCAGGAAGAAATACAGATGGCCAACAGATATATGAAAAGATGCTCATCTTCTTTAGTTATTAGAGAAATGCAAATCAAAACTGCAATGAGATACCACCTCACACCTGTTAGATTAGCTATTATTAACAAGACAGGTAATAGCAAATGTTGGAGAGGTTGTGGAGAAAAAAGAACCCTCATCCACTGTTGGTGGGAATGTAAAGTATTACAACCATTATGGAAGAAAGTATGGTGGTTCCTCAAAAAACTGAAAACAGAACTACCTTATGACCCAGCAATCCCTCTACTGGGTATATACCCCAAAAACTCAGAAACATTGACTTGTAAAGACACATGCAGCCCCATGTTCATTGCAGCATTGTTCACAGTGGCCAGGACATGGAAACAACCAAAAAGCCCATCAATAGATGACTGGATAAAGAAGATGTGGCAAATATACACCATGGAATACTACTCAGCCATAAGAAATGATGACATCGGATCATTTATAGCAAAATGGTGGGACCTTGACAACATTATACGGAGTGAAATAAGTAAATCAGAAAAAACCAGGAACTGCATTTTTCCATACATAGATGGGACATAAAAGTGAAACCAAGAGACATTGATAAGAGTGTGGTGGTTACGGGGGGGAGGGAGCAGAGGGAGAGGGAAGGGGGACGGGGAGGGGCACAGAGAGAACTAGATAGAGGGTGACAGGTCAATCTGACTTTGGGTGATGGGTATGCAACATAATTGAACTTTAAGATAACCTGGACATGTTGTCTTTGAATATATGTATCTTGATTTACTGATGTCACCCCATTAAAAATAAATAAAATAAAATATAAAAAAAAAAAAAAAAAGAATGAAGATAAGAGAAACAAACGAACAAATACAATAAAATGGGATAGGTTATAAAGTCTGCAGATTATTCTTGATTTTGAGAGATTATCTTCTTGCTTTTTCTTTTCTCTCCCTCTTCCTGGTCGGTGACTCTGTACCCCGGGTTCTGCCCCTTTGGCATGCTCAGGTAGAGGTTTGCATTTGATAAGTCTCTATGGCAATGTCATGTATTGTGCTTTAGTCTTGTTGGCAGTCGAGGCTCTTTAGCATTTATAAGCTCCGACAGTGAGAGAGTCCATGTTCCTGGAGCCTTTCTCCTAGTCTTTCCTTCCTCAATTAGTAGCCTGATAATCCAGCTATGGGGTTGCTGCTGCCTCTGCCTGGATAGTAAGAGGCTCAAAGAGCTGGCAACTCCCCACTCTATTCCCACTGAGCACAGGGCTCTGGGTAAGGCTCAGTCAGTCAGAGCTGCTAGCATAATCAGGCGGGGTTTCCGCCCACTCAAAGACCTCTGGCTCTGCCACTCTGTCCAGTAACACAGGCAGGCGCCCACTTCCGGGGCGCTTGGAGGAAACTCTCGCTCAATATTTGCGCTCGCAAACTAGGATATCCGGCCAGCAGTCTCACGCTCTGAGTGAAACCCCCAACCGCATGGAAAAGTTGCAGCGTTGGAATTGGCTCGCGCTCCGTCCCCGTGCGCGGCTTTTGCAAGGCGCTGGGGCGGCCCGAGATTCCGCTTTGGCCCACACAAAGGCCCCTGACTCTGCCCCTCTGTGCGATAACACGGGCGCGCACTGCCGAGGCACTCGGAGGAATCTCTCACTCACTATCTGCGTGCACAGACCAGGATATGAGGCTGGCTGCGTTTCCCTCTGAGTGCAACCCCCACCAGCACAGAAAATTTCCAATGTTGGAATTAGTTCTCGTTCCCTCCAGTGCGCGGCTTTCCCAGGGTGCTGGGGCTGCCCAGAGATTCTGCTTTTGGCCCACAGAAAGGCCTCTGACTCTGCCTCTCTGTGGGGTAACACGGGCACCCACTCCTGGGGCTTAGGAAGAAATCTCTTGCCCACTAACTGCGTACCGATCAGGAGATCGGGTAAAATGGCTGCCCCGCTTGTCTTTCTTTGTTTGGGTTTGGTGCGAGTGTTAGCTTGTATTGCCCGGGTTGCCACAGGATCAGTTTTTCCTCGGCTTGGATCTCCGTGCCACAGCCTGGTTCGGCCGTTTGTGCCGCGGCCTGGATCTATTCACCCCCTTTGCCCGCCTCAATTTCTATATTCACAGTTACCAGAGAAAGCCACCCTGTTTAGGTTAGTGTGGAAGGCGGAGCATTTCTTACTCCCTTTTTCCTTTGGGGTTTGGTTATATATTTAGCCAATTTTTCACTCTACCATACCTTTGGGTGTATTGCGAAGCATCTGGAGGCTCCAAGTATAGGTTTTTCTGTTTCTGGCTGAAGATCTTGTTGAGTTTTGGGGGAGATTTATCGGTATCGCTTCCTACCCCGCCATTACTCTGACGTCATCCACTACCTGTACAATCTTTTTAATGGGAGTCTTTCCTTGTTTTAAGTTTTTTTTTGAAATAGTTTGAGAAGCATAGGTGTTAGTTCTTTTTTGGATGTTAGGTGAAATTCACCTTTGAAGCTATCTGACCCAGGACTTTTGTTGTGAATTTTTTTTATTGCAGCTTTAATTTCGTTAGTTGTAATTGGTGTATTCAGGGTTTTTGATTCTTCCTGATTCTGTTTTGGATGATTGTATATTTTTAGGAATTTATCCATTTTATTCGGATTTTGCAATTTGTTGGCATACAGTTGTTCATAATACTTTCTTACAATCTTTTGTATTTCTTGGTGTCAATTGTTATTTCACCTCTTCATTTCTTAATTTTTTTGAGTCATCCCAGTATTGTTTTTATGACTCTCATTAAAGCTTTTTAATATAGTTTCTCTTTTCAAAGATTCAGCTCCTGGATTCATTGATCTTTTGTAATTTTTTTTTAGTCTCTCATTTATTTCTGCTCTGATCTTTATTACTTCCACTCTGATTTTTTTTTAATTTCCTTTCTTCTACTCACTTTAGACTTTTTTGTTCTTTTCACTAGTTCTGTTAAGTGTAACATTAAATGGTTTATTTGAGTTTTTCTTGTTTCTTGCTGTAGTGCTATAATCTTCCCTGTTAGGATTCTGCTTGCTGTCTCTCATAGGTTTGGTTGTTGTGTTCTCATTTTCATTTGTTTAAAGATATCTTTGATTTTTTTTCTTAATCCCATTATAATCCATTCATTGTTTAGTAACATGTAATTTAGCCTCCATATCTTTGTTTTTCAGGTTTTTTTTCTTGTGATTGATTTCTAGTTTCATACCATTATTATCCAAGAAGATATTTAATGTGGTTTCAATTCTATTTAGACTTGTTTTGTGTTATAACATGTGGTCTATCCTAGAAAACTTTCTATATGCACTTGAAAAGAATATATGTTCTGCTGTTTTGGAGTGAAAGTCTCTGAAGATATCAAATCTATCAGATCTAACATGTCATTTAATGCCACTGTTTTCTTGTTGATTTTCTGTCTGGAAGATCTATCAATTAATGCCAATGGAGTGTTAAAATCTCCTGCTATGATTGTGCTACTGTCTATCAGATATAAATATTGCTACCCCGACTTTTTTTCTTTCCATTTGCATGAAATATATTTGTCCATCCCTTTAGTTTTAATCTGTGTGCATCATTTGTTCTGAGGTGGGTGTCTTATAGATAACATATGTATGGGTCTTACATTTTTATCCATTCAGCTATCCTATGTCTTTTGATTGGAGCATTTAAGCCATTGACATTTAAAGTGATTATTGATAGGTATGTATTTATTTCCATTTTATTATTTTCTTTTAAGAGACAAAGAGAGACAGAAAGGAAGAGAAATGAGAAGCATCAGCTCCATAGTTATGGCACTTTAGTTGTTCATAATGGCTTCTCATACATGCCTTGACCAGGGGGCTTCAAGGCAAGCCAGTGACCCCTTGCTCAAGCCAGTGACTTTTGGGCTCAAGCTAGTGACCATGAGACAATGTTGGTTATCTCACACTCAAGCTGGTGACCTTGTGTTCAAGCTGGTCAGCCTGCACTCAAGCTGGCGACCTTAGGGTTTTGAATCTGGGACCATAGCATCCCAGGTCAACACTCTATCCACTGCACCACCACCAGTCAGGCTGCCATTTTATTCTTTTAACTACATTCCTGTTTTTCTCTTCCTCCCCCTTTTTTTCCTCACCCTTCCTCCTCCTCCCACTTCCTCCCCCTCCCTTCTTCCCTTCTTCCCCCTTTCACTGTCATCCTCCTCCCTTTCCTCCTTCTCCCCCTCTTTCTCCTCCTCCTTCCCTCTTATTTCTCCTCCTGCTCCCCTTCTTTCTCCTCCTCCTTCCCTCTTCTTTCTCCTCCTTCCCCTTTCTTTCTACTACTCCTTTTCTCTTCTTTCTCCTCTTCCTTCCTCCCTTTTTTCTCCTCCTCCTTCCCCCCTTCTTTCTCCTCCCCTTCCACCTTCTCTTTTGAGAGCCTTTACTATTTCTTGTAGTACTGGTTTGGTGGTAACAAACTCCCTTGGTCTTTTATTGTCTAGGAAGCTCTTTATTTTTTCTTTAATGTTAAATGATATACCCTTGTTGGGTAAAGTAGTCTTAGTTTGTAGGTCCTTGTTTTTCATTACTTTGAATATTTTATGACAATCCCTTCTGACCTGAAATGTTTGTTTATGTTGAGATAACAGCTGACAGTCATGGGAGTGCCCTTGTAGGTAATTGTCTTTCTCTTGCTGTTTTTAAAATTCTCTCTTGATCTTTATCCTTTGCCATTTTAATATGATTTGTCTTGGTGAGGAACTCTTAGGGCTCATCATTCTGTGCTTCCTGGTCTTGTGTTCTTTTTCTTTCATTAGGTTAGGGAAGTTTTCAGTCATTATTTCCACAAATAGAATCTTGATACCTTGCTCTTTCCTCCTTCTGGTGTTCCAATGATAAAGATGTTGTTATGTTTTCCCAAAGGTTCCTTTAACCAGTGTTTTGCAACTGCTGGTCTGTGGGTCTATAATTTTCAAGCAACATTAGGGTGGTTAACTCTTTTGCAGACTTGCACAAAATTTCTGGTGGACCAGCATCAGTTCACAGGCCAACACTTGAAAAAAAATAAACTATCCACAATTAAAAAAAATTATTTCTTTTTGCAGCTCTAATTGGTTTTTTTCTGCTACTACATCTTCCAAATCGCTGATTTAATCCTCTGCTTTATCCAACCTACTGTTTATTCCTTCTATTGTATTCTTCATTTCAGGTATTGTATTCTTTATTTCCTATTGGTTCTTTGTTATGGTTTCTTTGCCCTTTTCCATGCTATTTTAGTTCTCAATAAGTTCCTTCAGCATCTTTATAACCATTTTTTTAACTGTGTATGTCATAAATTGCTTGCCTCCATTTCATCTATCTTATTCCTTGGAGAGTCCTGCTATTTATTTAGTTGGAATATATTTCTTTGTCTTCTCATTTTAGCTACATCTTTGTGTTTGTTTCTATGTATTAGGTAGATCTGCTATGACACCCAGTCTTGGTAGGGTAGCCTTATGTAAGAAGTGTTCTGTGGGACCCAGTAATGCAGTCTTTTTGATTACCTGAGGTGGGTATTCCTGGACTGTCCATGCATGGATTATATGAGCCCTCCTGTTGTTACTGAGTCTTGATTGCTATTGGCCCATTTGTCCATGGAGTCAACCCTAAGGCTGGCTGATGTTGAAAGTCAATCAATCACAGTGTCTGAGCTATTGGGCAGGTGCTAACTATACAAAGCAGAATTTACCTAAGCATGTTCTGGTTCCTGCCTAGATCTCCATTTAGATATATCACTTGCAAAGCAAACTGGATTTTACTCTGATGTTGTCTGAAGCTGGCCTCTTGGGAGGCATTATGGTGCAGGTCAATGTCAGATGGTCCCTGTGACTAGACCTGGGCATCCTGTTTGGAGCTACAAATAATGTATATTTGGTAGCTGCTTTTACTGGGCCTGAGTGTGCTTGGGAAAAACCAAGCTGTGCACCAAGGCTAGCTTTTGCCAGCACTGGTCCCAGGGGTAGGTCAGCCAAACTCCCAAGGTACCCTGAGAACTGCCTCGACCTGATGGCTGCCTGTTAGACTTAGTCATTGATAGAGTCTCTGGCGGTACTAGAGTTGCATGAAATATATTCTCAGCAAGTTACCAGATAGGGGTGAATGATATTCATCAGACTGATATAGGTTCAAACTCAGTGCCAGTACTGGGTCTGAGGCCACTCAGCAAGTCCCAGGGTATAACAATCCTAGGTGCCACCCAGTGGGTGTTTGCAGACCTTTGTGGTGAGGCAGGGTCTAAAGGAGTTGTCAGGATGAGACCAGCAAAGTTTAACAGATCTGAATAGACCAAGAGTTCGCTGTGTGAGCAGAGAGCTAGGGTCTACTTGAGCATGTGAGAGAAAAATGGCCCCTGTGCTAGAGTCACACAACTCAGTCTGTTCCAGGTTCTGTCAGGAGGTGGATCTCAGCAGGGTAGGACCACTGGGAGTCAGGAAGGTGGTGCCTCTGGGAGTCTGAAGAGTAGGATTAGCAGATCACTCATGAGGGAGGAGTGCCAGTCAGGTACATAGGAAAGGAAGGGAATGGCCCCTGCCTCTGAGCCATACAACTCAGTCACTAACACCTCCTCAGTCTTCCCAGACACTCCTGTCTAGGCAGCTGACTCCTTAGCAGGGTACAAGCTCTGCAGGGTGGGGCTAAAGGGAATTCAGAGGATGGTACTATTGTATTCTCCCAGGCTGATGCTGCATGGAAGGGGGTGCTTCACTCAAGAAGGATGGTATCTGCAGTATGGGAGAGACTCAGCACAGGGATTCTGGCAGCTGTCACTTTAGCTCCTTCCTCATAGCCCAAAACTTCAATCTCTACTCATGTGACTCTACTTTGGCTTGCCTTCCCTCCCTTGGAACCCAAAGTGAGTGGCTATGACTGAAATTTCGTGCATTGGCCCTTTAAGAGGGAACCTGTATATCTCTATCACACTTCCATCTCTTTCTGGCAGACAGAATCCCCACTGATTTTCATAGCCAGATGCTATGTGAATGCCTCTTCCAAGCTCTGTTGCTCTGGACTATAGAACCCAACTTGGGGTTGAGGCCCCACACTTCTCAGGGGAACCTTTGAAGCTGAGATATCCCTTCAGAATCTCAGCCACTGTCCATTGGATCAAGGTGAGACATTTTAGCATCTCCGCCCTTCCTACAGGACTCAATGTGGCTTCTTTTGTAAATTCTTGGTTATAAGAGTTCTCTTCAGCTAGCATTCAGTCACTTATTCAGGGTGATTGCTGTATATTTTGTAATTCCAGCTTGGTTCTAGGAAGAGGTGAGTGTAACATCCACCATTCTGGATCCAAAAACATTTTAATTTTGAAAAAACTTAAATTTGTCTATTTTCTCTTCCATTGATTGTGCTATTGGTGTCATAGGTAAAGGAATGTTGCTAAATCCTAGGTCATAAATATTTACTTTTTTTTCTAAGAATGTTTTAGATTTTGCTCTTATATATAGATCTATGATTTATTTTGAGTTAAATTTTGTATCTGATGAGAAGGAAGGGTCAACCTCCATTATTACTATTATTATTTTTTGCATGTGAATATCTATTTGTATAAGCACAACAGATATATCTGATTTTGTAGACTTCATAAAAAAATACTCTGCATAGAACATACAGGAAGTTAGGGAGAGGACTATTTCTCAGAAGCATGATGTTCAGTACTCAAATAATATGGCAGCAAAGGATGGTAGCCAGTGTCCAAGTTAATATCTCTTGGAGGATAAAGCAATCACGGAAACCAACAAGATTAATGATATGAAAGTGTTTATGTACTTGTGCCTAGGCAAATCATTAGTTATTCAGTTATGTTATGCCCTGATTATAGAAGTTTACCTGTGATGCATGCAGCCAGGTGCATATGATATGTTTGGAGAAATTGAAAAAACAAAGTACAATAAGGTTTGGTTTGTGGTGAAATATGCAAATCTCTGACACTGTTTTTAAGTGGAAAATTCTAACTCAGTTGCTATGGGGAAGAGATAGTGAAACTCTTGCTTCCTTTTTGTAAAGAGGTCTCAAGATATTTTAGGCAGGATATAGGCTTTAAAACCTATATGCTGCCCTGCTAAAAAAGACACATCAATTCTTTTTATCCCTTCACTCAAAAACACTGAATATATTTGACAATAAAAAGACATTTGGAATGAGTAGGAGAGAATAAAAACATACAATGTTTACACTAATCTTTTTTCCCCAATAATTTTCCTCCTTTCCTCATCTCATGGGGATTTTTTCCTTTCCTTTTCTTTTCTTTACTTTTCTTTTCCTTTTTAGCAAAAGAGAGAGACAGACAGAGAGACGGACAGACAGGACCAGAGAGACAGTAAGAGAGAGAGAGATGAGAAGCATCAAACTCATAGTTGTGGCACTTTAGTTGTTCACTGATCACTTTCTTATATGTGCTTTGACCTGGGGGCTCTAGCCAAGCCAGTGACCCCTTGCTCAAGCCAGTGACCTCTGGCTTGGAGTCAGTGACCTTTTTGTTCAAGCGAGTGGGTCTATGATCCCACGCTCAAGCCAGTGATACTGCACTCGAGTTGGTGAGCATGCACTCAAGCCAGATGACCCCACGCTCAAGCCGGCAACCTCAGGGTTTTGAACCTCGGTCCTCAACATCCTAGGCTGATGCTCTGTCCACTATACCATCACCTGGTCAGGCGGAGATTTTGTTTTTCTAAACGTGAAAAAAAAACCATTTTCCTAAGGGTGTGACAAAATCCTTGAATACCCCTCCTGGTCCTGCTTGGTCATTTATAACTTCAGTGCACTATCTTCTCAAGTGTAAGACAAGGTGTCTACAATTGCTAGGCTAGGATGAAAACCCTGCCCCCTAGATACCTTACAGGTCCCAGCCTAATAGCATCATCAATGTGAAGGTAACCTTTCTCAAAGCTGGAATAATTGTACATTCTCCCATTTCAAATTTTATTTTATGTTTTTTGTATTGTTTATCTGGAAAAATGGAAATGAAACTAATTTGAATTGTTCAAAAACCTTAAATCAGATGCTACTCTTTATTGTGATTGTTTTTATTCTTCTTGCATAATTAACATAGCACATTATGGTTCAAATTAACATTGTTTTCTACAGCTTAGTCTGTTTAGCTAGGTGACATTTTCTTGATGTTATTGCCAAAAACTCTAGTGGGTAAGTTTTTGTTTTTTATTTAGTGAGTGTTTCATATACACACTAAAGTATTCGCATTCTCTAATTTACAACTAAAAGATGAAGGCCATCATGAACTATAATATCATCAGCCAGTGACAGCTCTGATACCACAACTGGCACAGCCTCAGTGCTATTCACCTTTAAGTGCAATTAGCTAGGCTTTTAAAATAAAAGTTGCTGTGGCTGAATGATGGTATCACAGGTCTCTGCCTGTGTGGTTTGGGTAGGAATAGGAAAAAAAAAATCAATCTCATAAAAAAAAAAGCTGCACAGGATAAAATTTATCTACTTAATGTGAAAGTGGAATTGAGTCCTCTCTTCAGGCATTCACATTCATTCATCAGGGTTGGCAATTTAATTTTTCTCCATTCCTGTGTCTTTAATAAGAAAGATGATTAGAAGTGATTTTTATCATTAGTATTTCATGAAATGGAGGCTCACATATTTAAATTGATTATCTTTTGGGGGTCACATATTCCACAGACAGAAAAATATTCATAAAATAGTTACCAACATGTTTTTAAAAGTTAAGGTTTTGCTAAGTTTTTTATTGAGCTATTTCAAGCTGCTCAAGTAGACATTTTTTGTTTTTGATTTGGTGAACCTAGATTTAAATGCCAAGGAAATTTCTACCCTTAGCAAATGTATCCTATTTTCCTCATAAATATAATGAACTGTCAGTTGTCTCAGCAGCAAATCACTTGGGGGCCACCTTATATGTTATCCTGTTCTTAATAGAGAGGATCCCCAGGACACTGTTACTGCAAACATTTCTTTCAAATACAACAGGTATTTAGTTTCTGAGCAAAGCATTTTGCCAGGGGTAATTTATCAGTTTGTTTCCAACCCCCTCCAAGCAATGCATATGAAAATGATTAATGATTATACCTTTATTTTTATTTCTTTTGGAACTGCCAGCCCTGACTATTTACAGAAGATCATTATATTTTTATAGATCTTGAACACATCTGCTGAATCAGCATAGCAAAGAGCTCCAGCAATTTCACTGATTATAGCTGCATCTTTTGGATATTGCAAACAACGATTACCAAATCACTTGGGAGAAGGGGGGAGAGGAAGACTCTGTGTGTTTTAAAGGAGGGTAAATACAGGGGAGGGTTTTTAAAATATTGATGTTATCATCTGCAATAAAGTGGACCTCCGAGGCAGCAGCACCTCTGTAAAAGTCCCTTAAACATAATACTTCTCCAAATGAGATTTTGCTATTTTAACTTTAAAACCAGAAGCCACGAGTTGGAAGAAGCGTGAGTAGGCTTTCTCCTCTAGGGATGCCATCTCTTTTCTTACACACTCTTCCCCTGGTGGCATTAGTTCCCAGGCACAGCCTGTAGGTCTATTTCATGCCAGCTCTGATGATCGCATCCCTTAATGAGTCCTCCTAGGCTCATTAAATAACCCATTTTGTCCTGAAAACCTCAGTATCATCTGCCTTTTTGTATTGAGATACTGAAGACTTCATATTTACTTGTTAAGCATTTTTTTTTCACAGTTTAAAACATCATATTTACCCCAGTTTAGGGATGGCCACTTCTTGAGATTATATATTCTTATCACATAGGCTCCAATTAAGCTCTTACTGAACAGAGCTGTTTTAGCAGACAAGATTTAATTTGACTTCTCATAGACACAAATACACAACATAATTAACTAGATAACCTAGAATTCAACCCCTCAGGCCACCCTTTAAGTTTGGCTTGGGGAAAAAGTACAGCAGCTCCTAGAATAATGTCATTTTATTTAATGATATTTTATTATGACACTAATAAGGAACCATAGGAATTTAACTCCTATTTATCAGTTAGCCTATGGTAAATTTGATTTCATTATACATCATTTTGCATAAAGTCACATAACCTACCTCCAACATTAAGTGAGGACTTACTGTACATCCTCTGGTATAGCAGAGGTAAACCTGCCTTAGCTTTATTCTTATAGAAACTTCCTCTTGGATAGGATTTATCTGTAGGCTTATATTGGAGAGGATTCCTATAGAATATCACTCTGGTCCTTCACCCCCTGATCAAAATTGAGCTGGCATTTTTTAAAAAATTAAGTGAGAGGAAGGGAGGCAGAGACAAACTCCTACATGTGCCCAAACTGGGATCTGCTCAGCAAGCCCCTACCAGGTGATGCTCTGCCTGGATGGGCTGCAGCTCCATTGCTCGGCAACTGAGCTATTTTAGCACCTGAGATGGAGGCAATGAAGCCATCCTCAGTGCCTGGGGCCAACTTTGTTTGAACCATTTGAACCATGGCTGCAGGCGGGGAAGAGAGAGAGAGAAGGGAGAGGAGTGGATAAGCAGATGGTCACTTCTTCTGTGTGCCCTGGCCAAGAATTGAACCCGGGATTTCCACATGCTGGGCCGACGCTCTACCACTGAGCCAACTGGCCAGGGCTAAGCTGGCATTTTAAGATTCACACAGAACCATGGAATGCTTCTTATCCACCAGCTCCTGATAAATATAGTTAAAACCACTGGAACAGCCCAAGTCTATGTTGTGGGCTGAGGTGAGGTGGTGGGGGCTTGAGAATCATTTTTCAACTTCTTCGGTTTTGATTGCCCCTCCTTACATAAAATTCTACTTTCAGAAGAGCACTTTTTAGATTATTTAATAGAAGCAGAAAATGTGTGAGAGAAATGGTCTTGCACCAGTAAGAAAGCCTTGACCAAATATGGTTACCTAATGTTCAAAGCCTAGTGTTCAGTACCTCACTTAGCCTTCAGCCTCTAGAGATCTTACTGTTGCCTCTCCTCCATACACCCTTCTCTCCTTCTCCTAATCTGCTCATAATCTACTTGTGGTTTATATTGTACCATTGCTATGAACTCACAGTGATCTCTCCATCTCCTACAAGGACTCTCCTCACTGACTTCACAATACTCATTCTCGCCATACCACTCATGACAGCTTTTACCCATATTTAATCTTCTATCACTTTCTAGTTGTCTCGTTTGAGCATACCCCAAGTCCTTGGCAACAGGTAGCTCCATCGAGGCTGGGAGACTATAATAAACTTTTCTTTGTGACCTCCAAATAGTTGAACACATTGTACAAACTTAAGGATATTTAACTGAGTTAGAGAGTATGAAAGGGATAGCTATTTGTCAAAGAGAAGGGATCTGAGATGGGAAACATTTACTTCCTTGGCAACTAACAAGTCATCACTTGTTAATCTAATAAAAATATTTCTTTCCACTTTCAGTATCTTCTTTCTGATGCCAAATTCTTTTCCCAATGAAGTCTAACTCTCCTGGCATGGTGGTTTAATTCCTGCTATCTTGAAACTATGTGCAGTAAGGATGACAAAGCAATCCAGACAGCCACATGCTGCATCATTAATTTCTTATATCCACTTCAAACCATTCTCTTTTCAAGTATCCGAGAATGCATATATTCTATTTATGCACTGAATTTGGATGTGTCTGCCTTTAAAAAAATGGTATTTCAGAATGCTGCTTTATAAAGGTGGTTTGTATTTAGAATTTCAAGGGGTTAGCTTCTGAAAATGAAGACCAGACTAGCTATTCCTGAATTCTGTTTAGAAACAATGACCTTTAAAATTTCTTAAAGAACAATAGAAAGGTGAAATTTACCAAGGAAAATGGTTTGCTTTTGATCTTTCTGGCATCTCTGAGTTTCTGAGACTAACTGAGTTTATGAGTCTTGCTGATTTAAATTACCTTTTTTTTTTTTTGCAAGAGAGACAGAGAGAGGGATGATAGGGACAGATAGACAGGAAGGGAGTGAGATGAGAAGCATCAATTCTTTGTTGCAACGTCTTAGCTGTCCATTGATTGCTTTTCCATATGTGCTCTGACTGGGGGCCTCCAGCTGTGCCAGTGACCCCTTGCTCAATCCAGTGACCCTTGGGCTCAAGCCAGCGACCATGGGGTCATGTCTGTGATCCCACACTCAAGCCAGTGACCTTACACTCAAGCTGGTGATCCTGCAATCAAGCCAGCAACATAAAGGTTTCGAACCTGGGTCCTCAGCACCCTAGGTTGATGGGACACTACCTACTGTGCCACCACCTGCTCAGGCAAATTACTAAATATTAACTTCATCCGTTCCTCTTGATGCCAATTACTTTTTTAAAAAAAATGTAGTTCACTATTTCATGGATTAATAAAAGAGTTTCCTGTTAGGTCTCCCTCCCTAACTGCAGTCTTGCCCTCTAAATTACAACTACCAGGGAGTCAGTAGGATGATATTTCTAAAACACAGTGTGGTGTTACCCTGCTTAAAACACATTAGTAGCTCTCCTCTGCCCACAGGATAAGGTAGAAAGGTTCCATGATCTGGCCCTGTTTTCTGTCCAGCTCTGCAGCCTGCCATTCCCAACCCACTCTTTACCCTCTAGTAACACTGAACTGCTTACAATGTAGTCCTCATCTCTGTGCTTTTCAGGGTTTTCCCCCCTCCCGCCCCATCTAAAACACTCTTTCTTCTTTCTCCTGAGTGTTTAATTCTGATTTATCATTTTGGATTCATCTCACATGCTATTTCTTCTTGGCTACTTCCCTGATCTTTGCCTCTCTTTGGGTACCTCTTCTGTGGGCCGCTTGGTACTTCTCATCAATTAATTGTATTGTTCTTGAGAACAGGGTCTGCCTCTGAGGTAGAGTAGCACAATTTGTAAATGCACAGTCTCTGGAGCCAAGCTGGCTGGGTCTACGCAGAGGTCTCAAACTTGGGCCCGCGGGCCGCATGCGGCCCGCCCACCAATTTTGTGCGGCCGCAGACTAATCAAACTTCGTGGATTAGTCTGCGGGCCAGTCTGTGGGCCGCACAAAATTGGTGGGCGGGCCCGAGTTTGAGACCCCTGGCAGCCTGGCTGCACACCACTGACTAGAATTACTGCTCTCCACCCCATCCAGTATTATTTTCAGCATGAAATCTGATCTACTTAGACTCGAGCATGTTACCACGTCTCCCTATTCCTCAGTTTTCTCATCTGTAAAATGGGAATAATAATGACTTCATCAGAGGCTTGATGTGATGAAAAAAGGTACTTAATACATGTATAATGCTTAGTCTGCTTCCTAGAACCTTGTAAGAACTTAAACATTTATTGTAATTATTATGTGTAAACCCATAATCTAGCATAGTACCTAGTACAAAGTAGGGGTATAGTTTGGGCTTGTTTGATGCAAAGTATTTTTTAAATTGAGGTTCAATTCACATAACATAAAAGTAACTCTGCTGAAAGCTACAATTCAGTGGTATTTAGTACATTCACAATGTTGCATTATCAGTACCTCTAGGCAGTATCACAACATTGTTGTTACCCCAAAGGGAAATTGCATACCCATCTACTCATTAGGTGGTTACTCCCTAATTCCCCTCCCACCAGCTGTCATGCAAGTAACGTTTCTGATGCATTTCCTATAGGAGATATTACAAAAATGTGATGTAGCTATAGCACAGTATAGAGAGAGCCGAGCTTCAAAAATGTCACAATCCTAAAAGATTGACTACTGAGATTTTAGTTCATACCCCCTGGGCTGATCAGGTCTCATGAAAGGATCTTCTAAGGCCACCAGTGTGGCCCCAAGGGTTCTACTGTCCTTTTCTTGAAATAATACCAGATTTCTTTGAAGGGGCACAAAAGTAACATTTTCCCTTCAATCAGGGACCTTAGAAAGAAAACATTCCACATTGTATAAGATATGCTTAATGCAGTCTGGCCTTTTGAGGGCCACCATCTGAAGTATGTAGTGACAAGAGAGAAAACTCTAGAGCAGGTGTTGTTGACAGCAGTGTTCCTGTGTTCCATCCTTGGCTCAGTGACTTCAGAATGACATCGGGTCCCTGTTGAAAGAGCCATTCAGGCAATTTGCTGCCCACCAGCTAAGTCCATGCATATTCATAATTGAGAACAAAACTGCCTTTAAAAAGGTCTTTTTAAAATTTATTAGGACTCAGCGATAGCTATTGATTGCTTACTCTTTCCATTGCCAGCTGCTGCCACTTTTCTGATCCTTTCAAGTTCCATTTCACTCATACATGGAGACCATTTCCTGCTGTGTGTGTGTGTGTGTGTGTGTGTGAGAGAGAGAGAGAGAGAGAGAGAGAGAGAGAGAGAGAGAGACCTCTGTGGCAATGAAACTCTACCCCAGTATCAGGTTTATATTGATTATCTGATCACTGGTATTTTACCACCAGACTTTCTAGAACTCCTGTAGAGACCTAGCTGTCCCTTCGGCTTTGACCTTCTAGATTCCTGAACCTTAGTATACTTTTGTTGATTTGGGCCACAATAAGGGATTTATATCTCAACCTGCTTTTCTAGCCTCAGAATACTGTCTGGCCTTTTCCTTGGTTGACTGTAGCACTGTCTGCATCCTCCTGTTAGAACATATTTTAGATTTACACCTGATAATCGATACTGTAATGTTCACATTAAAAAATATTTACTTTTAAGTAGTAGGTTATACAGATATAAATGTATATATGAGGGGGGAAGTCAAAGAAAATTTGTGTGTGAAGGGCAGTATCATTTAAAAATATATTATCAGATTCACATTTATTTTCTAATTACTTAGGGTGGTGAAATTCCTTCAGTACTTTTATTTAATGCCTCATTTTAGGAAGCTTTTTTTCAACTAGTAATATGGCTGTATTTGAGACCATAGGGATGTTTTAGACCCTGGAAATCTACCTTTTTCTTAATTAGATGAGGAGACCGGTAAAACTCCTGTTGTAGCTTCTGAGCAGTGAGGATTTGCCAGCCCCAGTGGTTCTCTGTTGTGCAAAATACATGAAAAGAGAAAATCCAGAGCTGCCTTTGTGCAATTCCGATCAGGGCAGGGTACTTACTGCTGCATGATTTATGTTTGGGGGAAAAATCAGTCTTCTCTGCAGGCAGACCAGAAGGATGAGGGGGTACAGCGCGCAGCAGCGGAGGGGCTGAGAGCTACTGGCCAGGCACCTGCTGTTGTTGCTCTCACAGGGAGAGGCAGCTGGACTGTCAATATAGTTGCTCATAAAGTCAGGTGGATGCTGAATCTTCCCATTTGTGAGGTTAGGACCAAAAATGTCTAAAAGGGAGGTAACAGAGTTTAGTGACTGCCTGGATTTGATTACATCCTCTGTTATTTCCCAGGATGGTTGGTCATCCTGCACCCTGCGTAGGTGAGCAAGCCACCCTGTGCTTCTGGTTCACCGCTTACAAGGTGATAGATTAATAATATCTACCTCATAGAAAGAAAATGTGGTATGACGTGGTAGTCAATGAATTTTAGTTAACATCACTCTGATTATCCTTACCCCTGCTACTGGGAAGTAGTAGATATGTAAGACCTAAAAACATGGGTCAAGTATTACACTAACTGGGCTAATATGCTAGCCTTAACAGTTTTTTTTTGATGTGGAGTAAATTGATTAATCTGTGTTTCATTTTACTCATCTAATGGGACAGATGACTAGAAGTAACTGTTTCATAGAAGAGTTGGGAGGAGTAAATGAGATCATATACATAAAGCAGTTACCTTAGTGCTTGGCATATAGTGAATACTCTAATATTAGATGCTGTTTTAATTACCATCACCAATGCAGTCATCATAATTGAGAATATGAGCCAGACCTTGTGACGTTATCTTCAGCCTAAGAACTTAGGGGTCCCAAAAGCTTCAGGCAGCCCTATGCACTTTCTCTGAATAGAACTCCAATGCTAGAGAATAAATGGCCAGTACCAGAGTCTACCAACACATGCAAGGTAGAGTTTCTTTCCTCCTTTCCTGGGAGGTTGGAAGGAGATTTTTTATTAGGACACTAAAGGAAAAAAGAAGCATGAAGTAAAGAAAAAAAATTATTAGATGTTTCTGCATATCCTGGGTCCTAATAATCATAATTACTTTTGTCTAGACAGCTTCTGAGACTTGTATAAATGTAAATAAATTAACTAACAAAATATATGTAATAATACATAATATATAGTTTTATCTCCCTAAATGTATAATTTTTGTAATAGTTCTATTGAGATATAATTCACATACCATTAAATCACCTTTTGTAAGTATAAAATTTAGTGGTTTTTAATATAGTCACAATGTTGTATGATCATGACCACTATCTAATTTCATAATATTTTTATTATTTCCCCAAGAAACCCAAACTCCCTCTTTCCCTAGTTTCTGTGTCTATGAAATTGCCTATTCTGAATGCTTCATTCAGAATCATGTAATATGTGATATTTTGTGTCTGATTTATTTCATTTACATGTTTTCAGGGCTCATTTATGCTGTAGCATGTATTAGAAGTTCAGTCCTTTCTATGATTGAATAGTTCATTGTCTAGTGCTTTTGAATTGTTTAAGTAGTTTCCACCTTAACCTTCAACTTCTTTAATGTCCTCAGGGTATCTCTTCCTTCTCTCTCCTATCCTTACTAGAAATAGGTTTCAGGACTCCCAGTCATTGTACGGCACGTGGGGAGGATAAATAGCAGAGGTTGTTCAGGGCATATCACCATCAGATGCTTAGATCTTAGCTCTGTGTACAGTTACAGACTTTACAGACCTATCCAATAGTTTCTTTCCTATTCATAGCTAAGACAGAAGAATCATTGTCCCTCAGGCAGAGACATACAAAAAAAATCTTGCAGCTTCCTGTCCTCTCACAGATGGGCAGTGTCCTCTGCCTGTAAAGAGCTCAGAGAAGAGTCAGCTTACAAATGTTGCCTAGCCTTCCACACTATCTTAATTCTGATTATTGAACATCTGTTGTACCTCCATAGCTCTCACTGGCTGCGCATCAAGGGGCAGGATTGCTGACACATTTCTAAACAAGGCTAATGTTTGAATTAAAATAATCCTAGAAACAAGTGACATTTGGCATTGTGGGAAAATACTATTGCTATGTGCTTTGAAATCAGGTGAGTCTGGGTTTAAGTTTCTCTGCTCTGTGATCATGGGTTCTTAGCCTCTCTCAGTCAAAGTTGACTCATCTGCGAAATAGCTTAATAGTAATACCTATCTCATAAGGTAATGGTGATGATGAACTGAGTTCAGCTCCCCACATTGTAGACTATCATAAATCTTAACACACATGGTTACTTCTGCTTGGGTATACTTTAATAATAACAATAAAAATCTTACTTTGTGTAGTTAATAGCTTTGGACTTTGGAGCCATACCACACTTAGGTTTGAATCCTGGCTATTAGCTGTATGACCCTGGGTGAACTCTAAGTTTACATTATCTCATAAGGGAACAATTACATTTTATAGGCTTGTTGACGTTTAAACTAGATGTTTTCTAAAGCATCTCAGCACATTACTGGCTTAATACACAGTAGCTATCGCTACCAGTAAGAAGGCAAAAATATCTTCAAGTATCATGTTTAAATCAGTCCACACAGGCTCATTGCTTTCCTATAGTACTTAGAAATAAACTCTAGACTTCTCTACATGGCCGACTGAGTTTTACATGATCTGGCCCTGCCTCTTCAGCTGACTTCATCTCCAGCCACTGTCTCCTCTTTCCCTCCAGATCTTCGTGTTACTCCCCAGCCAAACTGAGCTCTACCTTGCTTCAGGGTCATTGTACTTGCTGTACCCTCTCTCTGTTTCCAGACCTTCCAATTGGTGGCTCCTTGTCTTTGAGGTTTCAGTTCGGGTGTTACCTGCTTAGTGAAGCTTTCTCAAGCACTCAATATAGTTTTCCCCATCCCCTAGTCACTGTTTTATTTTTTGTAGCGTTTATTGCTATGTAAAATTATTTTCTTTGATAATTTGCCCCACTAGATTATAAGCCCCATGATGGCAACCACTTTATCTGTTTGCTCATTAGTGTATCACAGCAACTACAGTAGGACTTGGAGAACAGTAGAATAAATTATTTGTTGGATGGATGAGTGGGTAGAGGGATGAAGAGATATGGCAGAAATCTTTACTCTGGCTTTGGCATTGTCATTATGGCAGGAAGTGGTATCCCCTCATAGTGTGGATCTGCCTGCAGATTACAGAACAATGGCTCATTAGAACAGATTACATCTCTAACTGGAAAGAAAGCTAATGTACTATCCTCTGCATATCATTGTCTTAGAAAGCTGCATTGGACACCTAAATATATACTTTATATTAGGCAACCACATGCATGCCTCCCTGAGGTAAATATTTTTTTTCATTAAATTATCCAGATAATTTAATATGTTGTCTGTCTCACTTAACATGTTGATAAACATTTAGAATGCTCTTTAAGTTCAGTTAAAAAGGCTCCAGGAGGAATTGGGAGTATTAGACACCTGGCTTGATAATTAATTTTGAGCCAGACTTAGGGAGATAGTGCTGACGGTGAGTCTGCTGGCAAAAATTAGCAAAGTCCATAGAGTAGCCCGGGATTGACAATTTTATTGTATAGGGGAGGTTATTAAGAAAATAATTCAGAATCTCTGGAAAAATAAGCAATAGCAGTGTGTTGTTCCTGCAGAATTAGCAAAGGCATAATGTGCATGACTGGGATACTTGGTGTGTTTGATTTTCTTTTTATCTTTTTTACTTTTTTTGGTTTGAAAATATTAACAGTAGGGCAGGAAAGGACCTGAAAATAAACTAGGACGTGGTGATCCCTGATGATAGGGTCTACCTAAATCTCTCTAAACAATAGAGGGATTTGAATTCCCCCCTGAATCTCAGTCATCTTTTTGGCCAAGAATTCTCATAGTTTATTCTTCTTAAGCCCCTAAAATTGGTATGATGACAAACTAGAAGAGGAAACTGTTGAAATGAGAGGGGGACCTCATCTGGTGGTGTTCCCAGATGCTGGTCATTGGGCTCTAGAGATTAAGATTCATAGAAATCTGCATTTTTAATAAGCTTCCCAGGTGTTTCTGATGCAGATGTTCCTGAACTATGCTTTGAGAAACATTCATTTAGTGTCTTTCATCTCATGAAGTTTAAAATTTTAATGTAACCCAAACCTTACACGTTTCATTGGTCCCCCTCTTCTTCCCTGTCTTTTAACTGCAGAAGGTTGATTAAGTGGTTGCCTAGTATTTGCCATTGGGTAAGAGAAAGCCTTGTATTAAGTGTTACCTCCATTTCTTATTACACACATGTGGTTGTCTAATAGGCAGCCTTTTAGTGTCCTTTTGATTCTTATTCTTCCATCCTGTAATGAGTACCAAAATTTCTTCCCAACTAGAGTGGCTGAAGGATCATAATTCACTCTTCTGACCAATCAGAGGCTCCATGTAGGTGCTATTGTCTGAATGTTTGTGTCTCTCCCGAATTCATGTATTGAAATCTAATCCCCAAGGTGATATTACAAGGTGCGACCTTTGGGGCTGATTAGGTTATAAGAATGGAGCCCTCATGAATGGGATCAGTACCTTTGAAAAAAAGACCCCTTATGCCATGTGAGGAACAATGAGAAATCTGTGACCCAGAAAAGGGCCCTCCTCTGACCATGCTGGTACCCTGATGTCAAACATCCAGCCTCCAGAACTGTGACAATTTTTCTGTTGTGCATAAGTCACCCAGTCTGTGGCGTTTTGTTACAGTAGCCCAAATGGACTGACAGTAGGTGTCCTAGTTATTGGCTTACATAAATAAAGGCACTCATATCATGCCGAGACCAGCTCGGCAAAGGGCGTGCATGAAAGGAAGGCGCTGCAGGACTTAAGAAAAATCACGCAGGGCACAACATACAGAAAAGATGGGTACAGGAGACTCCCAGCCTCTAGGACTTAAAGGCCATATCTCTGTAGCCTCATTGTATTTATTCCTTTCTTTACTCATCAAGCAAGTTAGCAGAGCCTGGGTCAAATTAGCCTAGAGTGGATTCAAGTGCAGAGAAGGATGATTAACTAATTGCTTTCAGGTATGTAGGGAAACGGCCATAGGGATCAGCTGTTTCCTTTAAACAATCTTATCAGTGCTTGCCAGGGCAGCGTTCTACCCCCACAGGACTTGGCATTCCAAAGTCCGCACCAAAGACTTGTTTCATGGCAGCAGTCTCCGGCCATTTTCCTACAATAGCAACTGAAACGCAAATGAGGAAACTCAGGCACAAAACTTTAGTGCAAACTTCAGAGAACTTCCTTGAACTCCATCCAAATGTATGCAATGCTAACCTCTATCCCAGTACGAGTGCCTCTGGTATCCTGCCCCATAGCAAGAGAGGAACTAACACCTAATAGACAAGTGGATAAAGGAGGGCTTCAGAGAGCTGGCTGAACTTGAGCTGAGCCTAGAAACATAGGCAGGACAGTTTTAGATACAGTTGGAGAGAAAGTGCAGTCTAGAAAAAGGTAACAATATAAAGATAACTATACATAAGGTGGAGCCTCTTTTTAACTTAATTAATATATATAAGGATCACTTGGGGTCAAAAGGGAAAGAGATGTGTTAAAATGGATACTCCAGGGCCCCAGCCTTAGAGTTTTTCTTTTTAATTCCATAGGTCTTGGGAGGAATTTATGAATCTTAACTAAAGTTAAGCCCCCACCCAAGTGACTTTGACAGAGGCGTTTCATTCAGCACATTTTGAGAAACACTAGCATAGTGCAATCACAGTGTTGTACAGATGTGGGAACTGAGGTTCAGAGAGGGGAGCAACCTGTTGGTTAAAAGTCACCATTCTGGGAATGCTGTAAAGAATTCTTCCATCTGAGGTGGGCTCTGGGCCATAGTCCTTAAAGTCTCTCCTAAATTGTACTTGGCTGCAAATTTAAGACCCATTTTATGATACTTGAAAGAGCTGTGTAATTTCATGGTTTGGCCATTACTGTTGGCATTAGAGAAATGACTATTACTGGTACTTAATATATCGTCCCCAGTTTCTTAATGACTGTGAAGCATATCACATAAGAGCTACTCTGTTTGCATGTAGAGCACATATGCCAAAAGTAAACACCTGTTCTCTTGGGGTGAGTTTGCCTGGCTCTAGTTTCCTTCTTCCCTCAGGCATTTGAGCTGCCCTACTTCCTCTTTCCTCAGCTGTTTTGACCATATAAAAGAGAATAGTACCTTTACTCCACGTCTCTCCCACTGTTCCTTAGACCCCCATTCATCTCCAGGTACCCTCAAGCTCGAACTTTCCTCTTAGCTAATTCTAGGAAGGCACACACCAGAAATAGTACACAAGTTAGGGCTCTAAAGAATCACTTTAGGAACTGAAGTAAGGGGAAATGATTAATGTTTATATAATATGAATTTCTCTCACTATTGTCATGTTTAGAGAAGAAGTATGTGGAAGGTGACAGTGGTATGAGAAATATTGCTTCTTTACCATGGTTGGTAAACTTCTTTAATTCCTGCACATTACTTCTATATTTTATAAAGGATCAGAATATGGTAATCCGAGGGAAAATGCATAATAATTTAGTTTTATAATATTGTGTTGTCCCCTGATTCCTTGAGTTCAGAATCCTTGAGGTAGGTATGCAACAGAACATGATTTGTGAAGGGATTCTGAAATGTGTAGTTTCCATTTAGAGTTTGCTTTCCTCATAAATATAAGATTTAGGACTGAAGCATTATTAATCCTGAATAAGAAAGTTAAGGCAGCTAAAACACCATAGAACCCCTTTCTCCAACAAGTTTGGATTGCATTGGACAGTGAGAGCTTGGGTGTGGGTGAGAGTAAGAAAGAGAGGTGAGAATAAGGAGCTGATCAAGAGGAAAGCGTGAGTACTAACCATTTTCCTCTTTTTTCTTGATGAGTGGCTAGCAATACCAACTTCTTTACTTTAATCCTTTTTCTATCCTGACTAGGACAAAGTGTGTTCTGTTTAATTATCTCTTGGGAGTTTAAGGTGGAGTGTCGGGGGTGAGTGAATACATGAATCAATATAGTGATTTTTGGTATGTGAAGCCTCTTACCAATTATTTTGCATAAACAATGTTGAATTCCACAAAGACTTGGTTCCCCTTCCAGTTACTCCCATAGCTTTCTTGCATGCTGACCTGACATCACCTCCAAGGGAACTACTTTATAAACAGATAATGGACACCAGCATGGGGTGCAATGGGGGAGAAACTTTCAGTGTTTAGATTGATTTAATAACAATCATTTCAGTTTCATAGAATAATTATTGAGGTGATTATTGAGATAAATGGCATGCCATGTTAGTAATTGAATATTACATAAACAAGATATAGTGGCTATGATTATAGTTCTCTAAATACATTAATAGGTATATTAAGAGAAGTCAATGAGCCACAAAGTATTTCACCAAAGGTCAATATTTCAAGAAATCTATAAGATGGCCCAGACTGTAAATAACTACCACTTTCATTCTCTCTAGAATATATGTAGTAAATAGCATGGTCTTCATGGTGCCTCCTTTCTCTTTTCCCAGTTGGCATAAAGAGGTTCATAAGATAACATGTTCTGGACCTGTGCTTTGTGTGTTGGCCTGCACTAGGTTCTATAGGAAACTTGAGACTTTATGGTATTAAAAATTAATTGATTTATAGTAAACTTTGATTACATGCCCTAAACATAAAAGTTATAGTCTCAATATTAAATGGTATAGAATTTTCTTCACCTTATATAGGTTACCAGGATATTATATAATATATTGCAATAATAACCATTAATAGGGTTTCAGTTATATGGTATATGAAAGCCTTTATAACCTCTAAATATGTCTGAGATAAGCAGCTAAGGTGTAGGGTAAAACATCTGCATTTGGAGTCAGAATCACACTCTGATTGTTGCTAGTTGTGTGACCTTGAGCAAGGTACTTCATTTCCCTTGTTCTCAATTTTCTCACCTGCAAAATGGGGATAAAGATGACACTTCCTTCTCATAGCTGATGTTGGGGATGGAAAATAATAAAATAGCAAACATGAAAGCATCTGATTAATAGTAGCAGCCCAGTTAATGTTTGCTTCCTTCTACACATACAAACCAGTTTGAAAACAAGTGATTAAATTCATTAACTTGACTGATGATTTAGAGCCAGATACTAACCTTATTCAAATTTTACCTGTTTGAACCCATCATTCCTTTTTTTTTCATGTGGTCACAGGGTAAACTTTAATGTCAGGCTTCCAAGTTGTGACTTGCTAGTTACTTCTTAACTATGGTGTGTAGATCAGATTATATAACCTCTCTGCTTCTGTTTCCTCATCTATAATTTCGAATAATCCTAGTACCTGCCCCACAGGACTGTCATGAAGATTAAATCATGCAAGCCATATACTTAGTACAACATTGTCCAAATGAAATCACTTAGTGTTAGCTATCAATCTTGTTTTGAAATAAATAGGTTCATGTGGATGGTTTACAACTGAATTGACAACCTTGAGGAGATAATGGTATGGGCAATGGAGCTTATGAGGTGTTTGCATTCTTCCCTATTTGTTCTCCAGATTCCTAATAGTTTTCAGTACTTGGAAGCAGCAATTATGATTATAAAAAAATTATAAAGTCCATTCATTTGCTCAACAACAAATGGTCATTGGGTACTACAAAATGTGCTGGGTACGAGATATATGAACAAAACCATCATGGTTCTTCCTCTTGTGGAGCTTGTAATTTAGGTTATTTGTAGTGTCCTATGCTTGGTGCTAGGAGAGCATTCACTATGGCCTTGAGATGTTTGTGATCTTGTTGGACCACATTAAGCAATTTTGTTTCTGAAGCAAAACAAAATTGAACTGGAAAAATAATAATTTGCTTAAGCTAGGTTGATCAGGCATAGGTACATGAAAATAAATACTACATTATGATGTGGCTGGGCACTACGTGAGTGACAGCAGTTATACTAGAAGAGTTCAAAGGAAGAAATAATCAGTGAAGAGGATTTATGATCTAATTGATTCCAGAATGATGGGGGCAGGGCTGGTGACTGGAACATGGGCCAGATTTTTATAATGCAAGCAGAACTTAGATGTCAGGGGATTATAAGTAATGAGCAAAGGCAAGGAGGCAGAAATGTGTATGGCGAGTTTAGGGAGCACAGACTATTTTGACCAATAGAGACATTTTTTTATATAGGGTGTTACATGTAGCTGGCATTATATAGTTGAGGAAGTAGAGATACAATTTTGGAAGAATTTGAGTATCAGGAAACTTTAATCTGCCGTGGAAGTTGTCCAAACAGGGAGATAACTTGTACAAAGCAATGCTTTTGGAAGCTGGAAATTTCAGTGTCTATGCTGAGTTGGGTGGGTACATATTTGAGTAGAGTTATCTGTAACAAAAAAAAAAAAAAAAGAAATATTGTTCACCTGAAGGGATGAGGACTAGCATGGTTATAGTTGTGATTGAAAGATGTGGTTCAGCACTCCACCTCTCCAAATTTAGCCTAAGGAATTAGACAGCAGTGTCAAGATGTGTATATAGAGATGTTTGTCCCAGCATCTTAAATGTACTTTAAATAAATAAAACCTTACAAGTATGGTTGAAAGCTCCTATTTTAATCCTTTCTCTTCCATATCCTGTTTTTGTCTTGACCTACTCTGTGCTATCAGGAATTTAATGTTCATCGTCTCCATGTATTTTTTTTTATATTTTTACTGGTACCATAAATGCATCCACAATATAAAGTGCAATTTGCAAGTTTTTAACTTTTTATATATGGTATTATACTGTATATATCCTTCTCAAGCATCATTTTTGAAATTTATCTAAGTCAGTATTTGTAGCTCTAGTTGAGAAGTCCTTAAACTTCTGCATCCTTCAGAATCACCTGGAGGGCTTGTTAGACCACACCTTGCTGCCTCCTACTCCAGAGTTCCTGTCAGTACGTCTGGGTTGGATCCCAGGAATTTACATTGCTGGCAAATTTCTGGGACCACACGGTGAGAGCCACTGCTCTAGTTACTTCAACTTAGCTAATGAATAATAGTTCATTGTCAGACTGTGCCACAGGTACTTACCTGTTCTTTTTCCCCAACTATAAACAATGTACTAGTGAACACTGGTTGGTTGTATACTTCTGTCTCCTTGTGCTCTTGTGCAAATTTTTATAGTACAGTAGTCCTTCGTCTTTTGCAGGGGTTAGGTTCCAGAACCCCCCGTGATAGGTGAAAATCTGCGAAGTAGTGACTTTATATTTATTTTATCATTTCTCTATATTTTAAGACTTTATAAACCCTCCCCACACTCTTATAAACCTTTCCTAAACTGTTATTAACCTTTCCTACACTCTTATAAACACTTCCTATGCTCTTAAACACTTTCTACACTCTAGAAAATGCTCGTTTTACCGCAAGAATAATTAAAATAATAAATACATAAAAATACCTATGTACCGCAAAATCCTGTGATATAGTGAAAACTCTGTGTTAGAAAATTAGACATACACAATTTAAAAATCTGTGATACAGTGAGACCACAAAACGTGAACCACAATATGGCGAGGGACGACTGTATATACACCTAGGTTAAGGAGATATTGCTGGATGGTAGGGAATGCACATCCTCAACTTTGAGATTTTACCACATTATTCTTCACACCGGTCACACCTATTTATACCCCACCTCCCTCCAATAAATACATCCATGTGTTAAAGTTTCAGCTGTTTCACAACCTTGCAAAAACTTGCTAAGTTTTAATTTTTAAATTTAGGCAATTTAGTTTATATTCCTTAGTTGTTTTAATTTACATTTCCTTATTCACTGGAAGGTTGAGTATTTTTTTATGTTGTATTAGTCCTTTGGGTTTATATACATTTAGCAATATTTTAGATCAGTGCTGTCCATGTCACATTATAAAAATATAATGTGATCCACATATGTAACTTAAAATTTTCTAGTAGCCACATTAAGGAAAGTAAAAAGAAATATGTGAACTTAATTTAAATCATATATTTAACCCAATATATATCCAAGTTTTTATCATTTTCACAATTAATCCATATAAAAATTATAAATGAGGTATTTTACATTATTTTTTATACTATCCTTAGACAATCTGGTGAGTATTTCACATTTATACTCACCTAAACTCTGACCAACTACATTTCCATGTTGGAAAATGAAGTTTTAGTGTCTGATGCCTTTTAGGATATACAACTTGCAAAAAGTAGTTTCACTTACTCTATAACTTATCTTTTTGATTTGGTTATGTTTATTTATGTTGTATAAAACTTTTTACTTTTAATATAGTTACATTTACAATTGTTTCCTTTATGATTTGTGTGTGTGTGTGGTGGGAGGTGTGTGTCTTATTTAAGATATCTTTCTTGCCCCAAGATCATAAAAATGTTCTGCAAAACTTTGTCAAGTTTTTAGTCTTTCTTATAACATTGAAAATTTTCTTTTTTAATTTTCTTTTCAATCAGAGTTGACATTCAGTGTTATTTTGTATTAGTTTCAGATGTATTGCACAGTGGTTAGACAAAGTGATATCCCTGATATTTCAAATACCCATGTAACACTATACATAGATGTTACCATATTATTGGCTATAATGTCTATGTTGTACTTTACATCCACATCTCTATTTTGTAATTACTAGTTTGTACTTCTTAATCCCTTCACCCTTTTTAACCAAACCCCAAGTCCCCTCCCCTCTGGCAATCTTCAGTCTATTCTCTGTATCTATGAGTCCATTTCTGTTTTGTTCATTTATTTCATTCTTTAGATTATATACATAATTGAAATAATATGGTATTTGTCATTCTCTGCCTGACTTATTTCACTTAGCATAATACACTATAGGTACACTCATGCTGTCATGAATGGTAAGATTTCATTCTCTCTATGGCTGAGTAGTATTTCACTGTATATATAACACTGGAAATTTTAATCCAGTGGGGATTTCTTTTTAAGAATGTTGTCGTGTGGCAATCCATTTAAATTTTTTTCCATATAGTGAACCAATTGTCCCAGAACCATTTACTAAATAATCTATTTGTAGTGGTACCTCTCTTATACATCAACTTTCCAAAGATTGTGGATTTGTTTCTGTGCTTTATATTCTGTCCCATTGGCTTATCATTGTGCCAATATGTCAGTGTTTTAGTTATTAATGGGGGTGGGGGAAGGTAAGGAGGGTGGTGGAGGAATAGATGGTGATGGAGGGAGACTGGACTTGGGGTGGTGAACACACAATGCAGCATACAGATGATGTGTTGTAGAACTGTGCACCTGAAACCTGTATCATTTTACTAAACAATATCACCTGAAGAAATTCAATAAAAACTAAGAAAAAAAAGTTTGGTATTTGTTAGGATGACTCTCCACTCATTTTTCTTTAAAATTTTCTTGGCTAATTTTAGCCCTCTGCCCTTCATAAGAATTTTAGGATCAACTTAACAAGTTCCATGAAAACTCATTTTGGGATTTTGATGGGACTTGTATTGAATTTATATGCTATTTAGGCAGAATTAGGATCTTTATGATACTGAGCTTTGCCATCCAAGGTCATGCTTTATTTCTTCACTTATGAATCTTATTTACTGTCAATAAAGTTTTATAATTTCTTTTAGAAAGATTAGACGCCTATTTTGTTATTTCTAAGTACTTTATAGCTTTTTGTTGCTGTTGCAAATTGTATCTTTTAAAAATTTATGTTTCTAATTTTTGCTCGCTAATATATAAAATGCAATTAATAGTTTTATTTTTTGTATCTTTGTGAGTCTTGCAACCTGGGTGAATCTTATTTATTTAAAAATTTACAAGAGTAAAATTCAATTTTCTTTAGTATAGAATTCTATGAAGTCAAACAAATATCTTCAGTTATGGAATCACTGCCACAACCAAAATATAGAACAGTCTCATCACTCCCACAATTTCTCTCATTCTGCCCCTTTCTAGCGACCCCTTCTCTTCATGTCTATCCTCTGGAAATCGCTTGTCTGTTCTCTATCTCTATAGTTTTGCCATTTGGAGAATATCATATAACTGGAATCACACTACATTATTCTTTGGAATCTGAGTCCTTTCACTTAGCAATATCTATATAAAATTTATCCATGTCTTGCTTATATCACTAGCGTTTTTACTTTTGCTGAGTAGGATTCTATTATATATGATAATTAATTTGTTCATTCACCAGTTGGAAGGCATCTGGTTTTTGGCAATTATGAATAAATCTGCTGTAAATATTTACATACAATATTTTGTGTGAACTTCATTTTCATTTCTCTTGGATAAATATGTTTAACTTGATATAAGAAACTGTAAAACTATTTACCAGTGTGACTATGCCACTTTGCATTCCCACCAATGATGGGTAAAAACTCCAGTTGCCTCCAATTGCTCCACATCCTTGCCAGTATTTGGTATTCTAGTTTTATTTTTCTTTGTTTTGTTTTGTTCTTTGGCTATTCTAATAAGTAAGTAGAGATATTTTATTGTGTTTTTAATTTTCATTTCCTTAATGACCAATGAGGCTAAACATTTTTGTATATTTATTTGTCACCTGTGTACCTTCTTTGCTAAAGTCTGCAAAAATATTGTGCCCATTACTTTTTAAATTATATTTATTGGAGTGACATTAGTTAATAAAATTATATAGATTTCAAGTGTACAATTCTGTGATGCATCGTATGTATGTTGCATTGTGTGCCTACCACCCAAAGTCAAATCATCTTCTGTCACCATATATTTGACCCCTTCTGACCTTTATTATCCCTCCCCTCCCTTCTCTCTGGTAACCACCATAATGTTGTCTGTGTCTGTGATGTTTTGCTTGTTTTCTTGTTTGTTCATTTGTTGCTTTCATTTTTATATCTCACATATGAGTGAAATTATATGGTTCTTGACTTTTTCTGTCTGACTTATTGCACTTAGCATGATATGTACTCATTTTTTAAAATTGGGTTGATCGTATTCTTATTGTTGAGTTTTAAGAGTTCTTTATATATTCTGGATACAATTATTATGTCAGATATGTAATTTATAAATATTTTCACCCAATCTGATGCTTCTCTTATCATTCTTTCAGCAGTGTTTTACACAGAGCAGACATTTCAAATTTTGATAGAGTTCAATTTATTACATTTTTCTTTTATGGATCAGCCTGTTGCTTTCATGTCTAAGAGCTCTTTGCTCAACCCAAAATCATAAATCTTTTATCTTATATTTTCTCCTGTAGGTCCATGACCCATCTTGAGTTATTTTTGCTATAGAGTGCAAGATATGGATTTAAGTTCACTTTCCGGCAGCTAAGTGTCCACACTTTTCCACCATTATTTGTTGAACAAACTGTCTGTTATCCATTAAATTGTCTTTGCACTGTTGTCAAAACCAATGATTGCACTGGACTATTCTGTACACTTTAGTAAAGAGCTCTACTAAGATATAACTTATACATCACAAAATACACTTTTTTAAGTGAATGATTCAACTGTTTTTACTATGTTTACTGAGTTATGCAAACATTCACAATATAATTTTAAAACATTTTCATCACCCCCCCAAAAAAACCTATTGCTCATTGGCTATAAGGCAGTGGTCCCCAACCTTTTTTGGGCCATGGTCCGGTTTAGTGTCAGAAAATATTTTCACTGACCAGCCTTTAGGGTGGGACGGACAAATGTATCACATGACTGAGACAAGCATCAAGAGTGAATCTTACACGGATGTAACAGAGGGAATCTGGTCATTTTTTAAAAATAAAACATTGTTCTGACTTAAATATAAATAAAACGGAAATAATGTAAGTTATTTATTCTTTCTCTGCGGACTGGTACCGGTCCCCGGCCCGGGGGTTGGGGACCACTGCTGTAAGGCACATTCCCCGGTGCTTCCCTTGCTCCTGCCATAGGCAATTATTATTATTTCTGTCTCTGTGGAATTACCTATTCTGGATATTTTACATAATTGTAATCATACAATATATGGTCTTTTCTGACTGGCTTTTTTTCCACTTAGCATATGGTTGTCAAGGATCATTCATGCTGTAGCATGTATCAGCACTTTCCTCTTTTTATCAAAGAATAGTATTCCATTGTAATGAATATATTTTGTTGATCCATTCATCAGATGATGGACGTTTGGGTTGTTTACATGTGTTGGCTATAATAAATAATATGGCTGTGAATGTTCCTGTATAGGTTTTGGTGGAAACATACCTCTTCATTTCTGTTGAATATATACCAAAGAGTGAAATGGGTGGGTTATATAGTAACTATATATTTAACTTTTGGGTGAATTTCCAAACTGTTTGCCAAAGTGGCTCAGCCATTTCACATTCCCACCAGCAGTGTCAGAGGATTTAAATTTTTCCACCTCCTCATCAACACTTGTTATTGCCTTGCATTTTATTGTTAACTATTTTGGTACTTTTAAAGTAGTATCTTACTGAAATATCAATTTGTGTTTCCCTAATGACTAATCATGTTAAACATGTTAAACACCCTTGAAAAGTCAAGGGTGTCTTGGTTATTTATCTATTCAAGTCCTTTACCCATTTTAAATTGAGTGGTTTGTCTTTTATTGATGAGTTATTTACAATATTTTGGATAGAAGTTCTTTCCAGAGATATGAGTTTAACTGTTTTTTCCAGTCTGTTGGAGCCATCATTCTCTTGAAGATATCCTTTGAAAAAAATTTTTGATTAAATTTAATTTATCTGGTTACTTCTTTAATTTGTGCAGTATCTCTCATATCAAAAAAATTATTGCCCAACCCAAGGTCATGAAGACTTACTATTGTTTTCTCCTTAGAATTTTATACTTAAGCTCTTATATTTAGTTCTGTTGTCCATTTTAAACTATTTTTTTGGATGTCATGAGAGTAGAGGTCCAAGTTTATCATTTTGCATGAGTATATTCAATTGTTCTAGTAAAGGACTCTTTTTGGACTTTAGTTATTTACCATTGATCTGTGTGTCTGTACTTTTTCCAATACCATGCTGCTTTTTTTTTTAATATTGATTTTAAAGAGACAAAGAGAGTTGGGAGGACAGATGGAGGGGAGAAAGAGAAGCATTAATTTGTTGTTCCACTTAGTTGTTTCTTCATTGATTGACTCCTGTATGTGCCCTGACTGGGATTGAACCCACAACCTTGTTGTCTCGGGATGACTCTCTAGCAGACTGAGCTAACTGCCTAGGGCCTAATACTATGCTGTCTTTATTATTGCAAATATAAAGTATATTTTATGTGTGAGGTCTCCAACATTGTTTTTCTTTTTAAAAACTTTCAGTATTCTACTTTGCCTTTTACAGCCATCTTGTCATAAATGATTACTAATTATCTTTAGTTTCTCTTTATTTTTGATGTAGAAAGTCATATAATATTGCACTGGTAGAATCCTCTAGCAAACTTGCACAGAAGCAAAAATGGAGAATATCTATGTCTTTTTTCCAAATTTAAAATAATTCTTCTAATGTTATCCTACTAAAAGTGGCATTTATTGTCAGTTTTGGGTAGATATTCTTTATCAGGCTAAGGAAATTCCTTTGTATTTCTATTTTAATATGAATTTTAATTTCTTCCCTAACAGTATTACTTTTAGCCTTTCTGTGCCTGTCTGCAGATTTTTTCTTTTTACCCTTTTAATGAAAGCAGAGTCTTTTCAGGGTGGCAGGTTTATTCTGAAGTCTCATTCCCAATTCCTTGCCTAGTATGAGCTATGACCTTGTCCTTTATACATACCTGCCTATTAAATTCAAGATTCTAGTTCATGGAGGCCACTGGATATCCCCACAGCAGCTCTAATATTAGGTCATATGTTCAGTGCGCTGGATATATATATGTATGTATGTGTATACATATATGTTTGGGTATATGTACATATATACAAAACTTTCATTAGAGAACAGCTAACCATTTAAAGTCTGACTTTTGAATAAAATTTCTTATTTTTACATATTTCACAGTTTTTTTGGGTTCCAGTCTATTATATGATATTATTGAAAACTGAATAGTTTCGCATTGTTTATGATTGAAAACAACTCAACTATTTTTCTAACACATAACCTAATGGCTTGCAAATGTTTGGTACTCAATAAATATTGTTGAATGAATGAATATTTTATGAAGATTTTATGATTTACAGCTTATAGGGGAAGAAGAGGAAAAATAGAGTAAGCTAGTGTTTAGAGCCTGGAGAATGATACTGCCAGTGGTAAACTACGGGGAAGGGAAAATGGGTGCTACTTTATGGAAAATATATAAATTTTATTTCAGGTATTTTGAGGTAGAGATGGCAGATTAGCTTTCTGGTTGAGATTTTCAGCTGGGTGTGTGGGGATAAAACTTTGGAGAAAGGTTAGTGCTGGATGTAATAGTGAAGGAAATATTTGCAATAAAGCGATGTTTAAAACTATGCCAATAGCTACTGCCACTGAGGTATAGAATAAGAGAAGTATAGAGTAAGAAAAGTAGAGTGGGTTTAATTGGGGTGGGAAGACAAAGCATAATTTATGAAAGTATCTATCAAAAAAATAGGAACTAAAATACTGAAGGCAGTGCAGTATCACCAAAAACATGGGAGAGAGATTTTAAGGAAAATAAATGTTGTTTTAAAAGTGGGCCAGTAGATTCATAAAGAGTATTATGTTCAGTAAAATAAGTCAGAGAACAACAAATACCATATGATTTCACTTATATGCATATCTAAAGAACAAAATAAACAAACAAATAAACAGATTTGAAACAGACTCGTGCACACAGAGAGTGAATTGGTAGTTGCCAGAGGGGAGAGGGTTTGGGGAACTAGGAGAAATAGGTGATGGGATTAAGAAGTACAGATTGGTTGTTACAAAATAGTTACAGGGATGTAAAATGTAAAGTATTGCATAGCGAATCGAGTCAATAATATTGTGATAACTATGTATAGTGGCAGTTGGTTACTAGAAATATTGGGGGGAACACTTTGTAAGGTATATGATTCTCTAACCACTATGCTGTACACCTGACATAGATTCAGATACTCTGTAGAACTCAAGACTCCTGAGTTTACTTTCTATGAATGGCTGGCAACATATATATATATATATATATATATATATATGCCCATGGAAATAAGCATGTTATATTCTTTTTTTTTATCTATGATATAGTTTTCAACTTGAGTGTAATCAAAGAATCAGGAAGAATGGTTTAGGTTATGATTTTTTTCTATGTGTATGTTTTGATGTCATTATACATATATATATATATACATATATATATACACACACACATAAACACATATTTGAAAGTATATCTTGATGTTATAAACATTTCTAAACATAAGTATAGAAAATCCACTTACATATTTTTAAAATTGTTCAGGGAACAAGCATATGGCCCCTTAAAAATTAAGTGGATTTGGAAAAGGCTTGAAGTGTGTTACATTAGTTTGTAAGGAAACCAGTTGTGCGCTAATGCCAACTAAAAGTCACTGAAAGCATGCTGTGAAGATGTTCAGGGTATGACCATCATCTCCCCCCATATCTTTGCCCTTTTCTTTCTGCTAACAAGGAAGGAGAATTTAGAGGCTAGAAACTTGGGAAGGAAAATAAGACTTTAGAAGGGTTATAAACTGGCAACTGTAGATCTGACCTGCTAGTGGGGATATCAACAATTGAATAAAAGCTATTTGAAAGAACATTTTATGATAAGCTATTATAAGATTTTAAAGTGCTAAAACCATATACATGAGCTAGATGTTTATTCCTACAAATTTCTGACTCAAAAAGAAACATTAAGAAGTCATTGTTTACTTAGGTTTGAGCTAAACAACTATAGGTAGACTATATAACTATGGCTGCTGCTTCATTAGAGCTACCTCATTTTAACTAGTGTTAAAGTCTTAGTATAGATTACAAATCACATTTTCTTACGTTGTAATTAGAAATTGTTTTTGTTTTAATGATTTTATTTGTATATGAAAGCTTAAAGGCCTGTGTGTGCATGTACCACAAATAAATGTCCACTGTTACTACCCTTAACTATCTACAATGGAAATTGTCGTGAATTGTGGGAAGCAGTTAATCAATGCTGTAGGGCTCAATAGGATTTCGAAAGCAATAGAAATGGTAGTAAATGAAGCACAGGATTAATCTGAGTTCATGATCTGCAAGGAGAGGAGATTAAGAACAGAAGTCAAAAAAGGGAACAAAAGCCAATGTCAGGGGGATAGTAGAGAGAACAGAAGCAGACATGTTGCTACAGAGATAAGAAGTCTTTGATGTACAGGCCAAACTTGTCTGGGTCAGATAGCCTTTTATACTTTCCAGGGTGTAGCATAGAATAACAACTGGCTTTCCAGAGAGTGGCCAGGCCACGGTTAGAGGCTGGCAAGCAAATACACTGTCCCAATTTGCTACTTTGGCCATTCTTCAGGCTGGAACAAATCCTGACAGAATTCTTACTGCTTGGATCATGAGGTCATAACCTAGTCAGCCTGTCTAACCGATGGCAATGCACCTGATTGCTCAGCCTCATATCCTAGAAGAAAGGAAAAGCCTCCAGATTGTTATACACTGCAAACCCAAACCTAAAATATGATAGCAAACAGCACAGGAACACTCAGTGTTTATTTCTTTTCTTATGAATTTTAATGGAGTCACATTGATAAATCAGGGTACATATGTTGAGAGAAAACATCTCCAGATTATTTTGACATTTGATTATGTTGCATAACCCTCACCCAAAGTCAAATTGTCTTCAGTCACCTTCTATCTGGTTTTCTTTGTGCTCCTCCCCTCCCCTCTCTCCTCCCTGTATTTCCTCCCCCCCTCCCCAGTTACCATCACATTCTTTTTTTTTTTATATAATTTTATTTTTTTAATGGGGTGACATCAATAAATCAGGATACATATATTCAAAGATAACAAGTCCAGGTTATCTTGTCGTTCAATTATGTTGCATACCCACCACCCAAAGTCAGATTGTCCTCTGTCACCTTCTATCTTGTTTTCTTTGTGCCCCTCCCCACCCCCTATCCCTCTCCCATTCCCCCCTCCCCCCCGTAACCACCACACTCTTATAAATGTCTCTTAGTTTCACTATTATGTCCCACCTACGTATGGAATAATACAGTTCCTGTTTTTTTCTGATTTACTTATTTCGCTTCGTATCATGTTATCAAGATCCCACCATTTTGCTGTAAATGTTCCGATGTCATCATTTCTTATGGCTGAGTAGTATTCCATAGTGTATATGTGCCACATCTTCTTTATCCAGTCATCTATTGATGGGCTTTTTGGTTGTTTCCATGTCCTGGCCACTGTGAACAATGCTGCAATAAACATGGGGCTGCATGTGTCTTTACGTATCAATGTTTCTGAGTTTTTGGGGTATATACCCAGTAGAGGGATTGCTGGGTCATAAGGTAGTTCTATTTTCAGTTTTTTGAGGAACCACCATACTTTCTTCCATAATGGTTGTACTACTTTACATTCCCACCAACAGTGTATGAGGGTTCCTTTTTCTCCACAGCCTCTCCAACATTTGCTGTTACCTGACTTGCTAATAACAGCTAATCGAACAGGTGTGAGGTGGTATCTCATTGCCGTTTTGATTTGCATTTCTCTAATAGCTAAAGAAGATGAGCATCTTTTCATATATCTGTTGGCCATTTGTATTTCTTCCTGGGAGAAGTGTCTATTCATATCCTCTTCCCATTTTTTTATTGGATTGTTTGTTTGTTTGTTGTTGAGTTTTATGAGTTCTTTGTATATTTTGGATATTAGGCCCTTATCTGAGCTGTCGTTTGAAAAAATCATTTCCCATTTAGTTGGCTTTCTGTTTATTTTGTTATCAGTTTCTCTTGCTGAGCAAAAACTTCTTAGTCTGATGTAGTCCCATTCATTAATTTTTGCCTTCACTTCTCTTGCCTGTGGAGTCAAATTCATAAAATGCTCTTTAAAACCCAGGTCCCTGAGTTGAGTACCTATGTCTTCTTCTATGTACTTAATTGTTTCAGGTCTTATGTTTAGATCTTTGATCCATTTTGAGTTAATTTTTGTACAGGGGGAGAGACTGTAGTCCAGTTTCATTCTTTTGCATGTGGCTTTCCAGTTTTCCCAGCACCATTTATTGAAGAGGCTTTCTTTTCTCCATTGTGTGTTGTTGGCCCCTTTATCAAAAATTATTTGACTATATATATGTGGTTTTATTTCTGGACTTTCTATTCTGTTCCATTGGTCCGAGTGTCTATTTTTCTGCCAATACCATGCTGTTTTGATTGTCGTGGCCCTATAATAGAGTTTGAAGTCAGGTATTGAAATGCCCCCAGCTTCATTCTTTTTCTTTAGGATTGCTTTGGCTATTCGGGGTTTTTTATAGTTCCATATAAATCTGATGATTTTTTGCTCTATTTCTTTAAAAAATGTCATTGGAAGTTTGATGGGAATTGCATTAAATTTGTATATTGCTTTGGGTAATATAGCCATCTTGATTATATTTATTCTTCCTAGCCAAGAACAAGGTATATTCTTCCATCTAATTATATCTTTTTCGATTTCCCTTAACAATGGTTTATAGTTTTCATTATATAAGTCCTTTACATTCTTTGTTATGTTTATTCCTAAGTATTTTATTTTTTTTGTTGCAATCGTGAAGGGGATTATTCTTTTGAGTTCCTTCTCAGTTGTTTCATTGTTGGCATATAGAAAGGCTATTGACTTCTGTATGTTAATTTTGTATCCTGCGACCTTACTGTATTGGCTTATTGTTTCTAGTAGTTTTTTTGTGGATTCTTTGGGGTTTTCGATGTATAGTATCATATCATCTGCAAAAAGTGATACCTTTACTTCTTCTTTTCCGATATGGATGCCTTTTATTTCTTTGTCTTGTCTGATTGCTCTGGCTAGAACCTCTAGTACCACATTAAATAAGAGTGGAGAGAGTGGACAACCCTGTCTTGTTCCTGATTTAAGGGGGAAAGCCTTCAGTTTAGTGCCATTTAATATGATGTTAGCTGATGGTTCATCATATATGGCCTTTATCATGTTGAGATATTTTCCTTCTATACCCATTTTGTTGAGAGTCTTAAACATAAAATTGTGTTGTATTTTATCGAAAGCCTTATCTGCGTCTATTGATAAGATCATGTGGTTTTTGTTCTTTGTTTTGTTGATATGGTGTATTACATTAACCGTTTTACGTATGTTGAACCATCCTTGAGATTCTGGGATGAATCCCACTTGATCATGATGTATTATTTTTTTAATATGTTGTTGTATTCGATTTGCTAGTATTTTGTTTAGTATTTTAGCATCTGTATTCATTAGAGATATTGGTCTGTAGTTTTCTTTTTTTGTGCCATCCATGCCTGGTTTTGGTATGAGGGTTATGTTGGCTTCGTAAAATGTGTTTGGAAGTATTGCTTCTTCTTCAATTTTTTGGAAGACTTTGAGTAGAATAGGAACCAAGTCTTCTTTGAATGTTTGATAAAATTCGCTGGTATAGCCGTCAGGGCCTGGACTTTTATTTTTGGGGAGGTTTTTAATGGTTTTTTCTATTTCTTCTCTACTGATAGGTCTGTTTAGGCTTTCTGCTTCTTCTTGACTCAGTCTAGGAAGGTTGTATTTTTCTAGGAATTTATCCATTTCTTCTAGGTTGTTGAATTTAGTGGCATAAAGTTGTTCATAGTATTCTACAATAATTCTTTGTATATCTACGGTGTCCGTGGTGATTTCTCCTCTTTCATTTTGGATTTTGTTTATATGAGTTCTTTCTCTTTTTTCCTTGGTAAGTCTTGCCAAGGGTTTGTCAATTTTGTTGATCTTTTCAAAGAAACAGCTCCTTGTTCTATTAATTTTTTCTATAGTTTTTCTGTTCTCTAATTCATTTATTTCTGCTCTGATTTTTATTATCTCCTTTCTTCGGCTGGTTTTGGGTTGTCTTTGTTCTTCTTTTTCTAGTTCCTTAAGGTGGGAAGTTAAGTGGTTCACTTGGGCTCTCTCTTGTTTGTTCATATATGCCTGAAGTGATATGAACTTCCCTCTTATCACTGCTTTTGCTGCATCCCATAGATTCTGATATGTCGTATTGTCATTTTCATTAGTCTGTATATATCTTTTGATCTCTGCACTTATTTCTTCTTTGACCCATTCATTTTTTAAAAGTATGTTGTTTAGTTTCCACATTTTTGTGGGATTTTTTTCCTCTTTTTTGCAGTTGAATTCTAGTTTCAAGGCTTTATGATCAGAAAATATGCTTGGTACAACTTCAATTTTTCTGAATTTGCTGATGTTGTTTTTGTGGCCCAACATATGGTCAATTCTTGAGAATGATCCATGTACACTGGAGAAAAATGTATACTCAGTCACTTTGGGATGAAATGTCCTGTAGATGTCTATCATATCCAGGTGCTCTAGTGTTTTGTTTAAGGCCACTATGTCTTTGTTGATTCTCTGTTTGGATGACCGATCTAGAGCCGTCAGCAGTGTATTGAGGTCTCCAAGTATGATTGTGTTTTTGTCAGTTTTTGTTTTAAGATCAATAAGTAGCTGTCTTATATATTTTGGTGCTCCTTGGTTTGGTGCATATATATTAAGAATTGTTATGTCTTCTTGATTCAGTGTCCCCTTAGCCATTATGAAATGGCCATTTTTGTCTGTGAGTACTTTTCCTGTCTTGTAGTCAGCATTATCTGATATGAGTATTGCTACACCTGCTTTTTTTTGGATGTTATTTGCTTGGAGTATTGTTTTCCAGCCTTTCACTTTGAATTTGTTTTTATCCTTGTTACTTAGATGAGTTTCCTGTAGGCAGCATACAGTTGGATTTTCTTTTTTAATCCATTCTGCTACTCTGTGCCTTTTTATTGGTGAGTTTAATCCGTTTACATTTAGTGTAATTATTGATACTTGTGGGTTCCCTATTGCCATTTTATATCTTGCTTTCTGTTAGTTTTGTGTCTTGTTTGATCCTTCTCTTTTGTTTTTCTATCTTTTGTTTTTATTTGGCTGTATTCCATACATCTTTCCTCTGTTGCTATCTCTTATATCTCATGTGCTTCTGTGGTGGTTTTTTCAATGGTGGTTACCTTTGAATAATGAAAAGGGTCCCTACCCTGTTCATTGTAGCGAACTATTTTGTGAGTACTTTTGCACTCCATCGTCCTTTGCTACTGTTAATCTCCATCTTCTCCCCCTCTTTCTTTTTGTTGTTGTCACAGTTTAAATTTGGTTTTATTGTGTTCTTCTTGGAGCTTTTACTTGTGGCTCTGTTTTTTTTTTTGTTCTTTGTATCTGATTGGAGAACCCCCTTTAGTAATTCCTGGAGTGGGGGTTTTCTGATGATAAATTCCCTCATCTTTTCTGTATCTGTGAATGTTTTTATTTCTCCTTCATATTTGAAGGATAGCTTTGATGGATATAGTATTCATGGCTGAAAGTTCCTCTCTTTCAGGACTTTAAATATTGGGGTCCATTCTCTTCTAGCTTGTAGAGTTTCTGCTGAGAAATCTGATGATAATCTAATGGGCCTTCCTTTATATGTTGTATTCTTCTTTTCCCTGGCTGCCTTGAGAATTTTTTCTTTGCTGTTGGTTTGTGTCAATTTCATTATGATATGCCTTGGAGTAGGTTTGTTGGGGTTAAGAAAACTTGGAGTTCTGTTTGCTTCTTGAACTTGAGGCTTTAGTTCTTTCCACAGCCTTGGGAAGTTCTCATCTATTATTTGTTTGAGTATGTTCTCCATTCCATTTTCTCTCTCTTCTCCCTCTGATATACCTATTATTCTTATGTTATTCTTTTTGATGGAGTCAGATAATTCTTGTAGGGCTATCTCATTTTTTTTAATTTTTGAGTCTCTTTCTTCTTCTCTCTGTTGTGCCTCAAGTTGCTTGTCTTCTATTTCACTAATCCTCTCTTCTATCTGACCTGTTCTATTAGCTATGCTTGTTACTTCGTTTTTCAGCTCGTGAATTGAGTTTTTCATCTCTGTTTGATTTGTTTTTATAGTTTCAATTTCCTTGGACATATATTCTTTGTGTTCATTGAGTTGTTTTCTGAGCTCCCTAAATTGCCTTTCTGTGTTTTCTTGTATATCTCGGAGGATTTTTAGGATTTCTATCTTGAATTCTCTGTCATTTAGCTCCAAGGTTTCCAATATATTAAATTTTTTCTCCATAGATTTTTCCTCATCTAGCTGTGTTACCTCTCTTTCTTTTGTATCCATGATATTCGATTTTCTCTTCCTTAATGGCATCTGAGGGTGGTTTTGTTGATAGTATTAATGACATTTAATAAAGAATTAAAAGTTTCAAAAAATAATAAAAAAAATCGAAAAGAGTTGTTTTTTTTTAAAAAAAATTAATAATGAAATAAAGAAAAATAAAATAAAATAAAAATTAAAAAGAAAAAAAAAAGAAAATTATTCCCCCCCTCCTTTTTTCCTCTCCTCTCCTCTCCCCTCTTTCTTGATAAAATCTTGTGGTGGACTGTGAATTATAACAAACAATGCCTGTGATGGAGGGCCTGAATTGGGGAAAAGTAATAAAGGGGCAAACAAAAAAAAAAAAACAAAAAAAAAAAAAGGAAAAAGAAGAAAAAAAAAAGCGCGTATGGACCCACAAAAAGCAAATAAGGAAAAAATTTGGGTCAAGAATAAAATGATTTGCTTTTAGGTGTTGGTTGTCTAAGAGTTATGATGAGAGGATTAAGAGGAAAACGGAAAAATGGGGGGACAAATTAAAAAATTACTATTGTATTTAGTGGAACAAGAACTAGATAATATGGAGAGCCAGGGATGGGAGCACTGCTAGTGAGTTAAAAAGGTGAAGTAGAAACCCCCCAGAATGCCACAAACATAAGTTTGAGTCCCAGATAAGATAATTTGTTTGTTATTTGAGGTTTGAGTGAGAGGAGATGTAAAGGAGAAAGGAAGAAACTAATATAGAGGGAGAAAAGAAAGAGAGAGAGAGAAAAAAAAAGAGGGAACCACTAAAAGAAGAAAAAAGAAAGGAGAGAGAGAGAGAGAGTTAAGGGTTTTGGAGTGCAACCCTCATAGAGAGAAAGGAAGAGAAGAGAAAAGATAATGGGAGATGTAACACTTATGGGTAGAGTAGTTCAAGGAGAGGAGAGAGTAAGACCGGTAGAGAGTTAATCGGCCAAATTGGAGGAGGAAAAAAAAAGTATCAAGAATGAAGATAAGAGAAACAAACGAACAAATATAATAAAATGGGATAGGTTATAAAGTCTGCAGATTATTCTTGATTTTGAGAGGTTATCTTCTTTTTCTTTTCTCTCCCTCTTCCTGGTCGGTGACTCTGTACCCCGGGTTTTGCCCCTTTGCCACGCTCAGGTGGAGGTTTGCAGTTGATAAGTCTCTATGGCAATGTCATGTATTGTGCTTTAGTCTCGTTGGCAGTCTAGGCTATTAGCATTTATAGGCTCCGACAGTGAGAGAGTCCGTGTTCCTAGAGACTTTCTCCTAGTCTTTCCTTCCTCAATTAGTAGCCTGATAATCCAGCTATGGGGTTGCTGCTGCCTCTGCCTGGATAGTAAGAGGCTCAAAGAGCTGGCAACTCCCCACTCTATTTCCACTCAGCACAGGGCTCTGGGTAAGGCTCAGTCAGTCAGAGCTGCTAGCATAATCAGGCGGGCTTTCCGGCCATTCAAAGACCTCTGGCTCTGCCACTCTGTCCGGTAACACAAGCGGGTGCCCACTTCCGGGGCGCTTGGAGGAAATTCTCACTCACTGGCTGCGCGCGCAGACCAGGATATCTGGCCAGCAGTCTCACGCTCTGAGTGAAACCCCCAACCGCAGGGAAAAGTTGCAGCGTTGGAATTGAGTCTCGCTCCGTCCCCGTGCGCGGCTTTTGCAAGGCGCTGGGGCGGCCCGAGATTCCGCTTTGGCCCACACAAAGGCCCCTGACTCTGCTCCTCTATGCGATACCACGGGCGTGCACTGCCGAGGCACTCGGAGGAATCGCTCACTCCTTATCTGCGCGCGCAGACCAGGATATGAGGCCGGCCGCGTTTCCCTCTGAGTGAAAAACCCCCCAGCACGGAAAATTTCCACCGTTGGAATTAGTTCTCACTCCCTCCTGACCATCACATTCTTGTTCATGTCTCTGAGTCTCACTTTTATGTCCCATCTATGTATGGATTCATATACTTCTAAGTTTTTTTCTGATTTACTTATTTCACTCAGTATAATGTTATCAAAGTCCACCCATGTTGTTGTAAATGATCCGATGTCATCATTTCTTATGGCTGAGTAGTATTCCATAGTATATATGTACCAAAGCTTTTTAATCCACTCATCCACTGATGGACACTTGGACTGTTTCCAGATCTTCACTATTGTGAACAATGCTGCCATAAACATGGGGGGGTGCATTTCTCCTTTTGAAACAGTGCTATGGTGTTCTTAGGGTATATTCCTAAAAGTGGGATACCTGGGTCAAAAGGCAGTTTGATTTTTAATTTTTTGTGAAGTGTCTATACTGTTTTCCACAATGGCTGCACCAGTCTGCATTCCCACCAGCAGTGCAGGAGGGTTCCCTTTTCTCCACATCCTCACCAGCACTTATTCTGTGTTGTTTTCCTGATGAGTGCCATTCTGTCTGACTATACACCATTCACAAAAATAAGCTCAAAATGGATAAAAGACTTAAATGTAAGCTGTGAAACCATAAGCATCTTAGAAGAAAACATAGGCAGTAAGCTCTCCGACATCTCTCGCAGCAATATATTTGCCAATTTATCTCCACAGGCAAGTGAAATAAAGGACAGGATAAACAAATGGGACTATATCAATCTAAAAAGGTTTGCACAGCTAAAGACAATAAGAACAGAATAAAAAGACAAACTACACAATGGGAGAACATATTCGCCAATACGTCTGATAAGGAGTTAATAACCAAAATTTACAAAGAACTTGTAAAATTCAACACCAGGAAGACAAACAATCCAATCAAAAAACAGGCAAAAGAAATGAATAGACACTTCTCCAAAGATGGCATACAGATGGCCAATAGGCATATAAAAAATGTTCAGCGTCACTAATCATTAGAGAAATGCAAATTAAAACCACAATGAGTTATCAGTGTTTATTTCTTAAACATTGAATTTAAGATGGAAATTTCCTAAACAGCAGATATAATGACAGTATAAGGTGGAACAGTAGGAACTGATTTGGTAGCCATTAGTTTTTTTTTCTATTCTGTATATATTGACAAGGATGCAATGTGAGATAAAACAGAATATATCCTTAAATATTTGAACATTTGATTTTAGTCCATGATAGAGCTAATTTATGTAATAAATCTGTTGTCTAATATTCTACATATAAAACTGATGAAATAAATGGGAAGATTTTCTATAGTTGTTTTTAAAAGTTTTAAAGTAACTGGAGGGATTCCCTTCTTGTGCTGAAAGTTTTCAATCATTCCTGTGATACCCTGGCATAAATTTGATGAACCCTCACAGATGTCTCATAACATCTGATGGCATGTCAGAGGATCACTTGGTTTGCTCACCTATAAGAGATCAGTTTGGTACAGATATTTAAATTCAGGGTAAATCAAGTCTTTGTTTTACCTGTTAAGCTACTTGAAATCACAAAGCAGAAGTTCAGCATTTGACTGTGGTTACCAGCCTTGTGTTCAAAATCCTTGTTGCCTGTTGTCTTTAAATGGGAATCATTTCATCAGTGGGACCTATTACATATTTATCATCATACCCTCACCGTCAGCCAAGTGAAACATCAGTGGGCTGGTTTCTGGGGAGAACCTGAGTCTGCTGTGATGTAATAAAGGAATGAAATACAGGCAGTCCCCAGGTTACAAATGAGATAGGTTCTCTAGGTTTGTTTTTAAGTTGAATTTGTATGTAAAGTTGGAACAGGTACATTTACCTATTAAATGCAACTTAGACAGATGTTTAATTTAACATAGTATTTATTTTTACCTTTCTGTGCATGTAAATACTTAAAGATTTTCAAACCTAGAGAACTTATCTTGTTCGCAACCTGGGGACAGCCTAAACTTTGTAACTGTGGCTGACACTGGTCTCAAAACAGCCAGTAGTCAAGGTTTTAGTTGTTTATAGGGGCTAATTGGAGCAAACCTGTGATATCATTGCCACCTGACCTCAACTGGGCTCTCTTCTGTGGGACAAACACCCTTGACCTTATCTGGAATGGCTCTCCGCTTTCTCATCTCATTTTTTTTCCTGTTAATGTTCAGGCTGCATTTACCCAGGGCTGTTCTTTTCTTCAAGGGACTGTACTTGAGCAAATGCAAGGCTCTTCATCAATGCTGTAATGTACCTGTGCTCAAAAGCAGTATCCTCTTGACCTCCTGGAGAAGTGGAAAATTGAAAGAGTTGGGATGGCAGAGGTAGAATACACTATGATTAAAGATTAAATTACATAGGCCAAACCAACCTGATGCAAAGATAAGACAGGTGGCCAATTACATGTTATATTATTTGGACATGGTGTTGTTCCATGTTACCCTCCAAATATCCTCCTCATGAGCCTGTGCAAGTGTCTGATATTCCATTATTAAAAATAGGTTCCTCTAGTTTAAAGCCATCTCTACAAAATATAAATTCTAATACATATCAGAGTGCTCAGACATGTACTGGATCTCCAAATGTTAGTTAAATGAATATGCGAATTGGAGGAATGATCTACTGAAGATTCACAATAAAGTATAAATAGGGACTATTATTTTACCAGATGACTCAGCCATGAAGAGTAATGCTGCTCAGACTTTAATGAGTCTAATAATCATTTGGGGATCTTGTTAAAAGAGATTCTGGGCTGGACCAGACCCGAAAATCTGCATTTCTAACAAGTTTTTTGATGATGCCAATACTATATTGCATTTTAAGAGCAAGGATTTAGAAGAATTTAGGGCAGGGTTTCCCAACTTGTGTGATCACAGAATCTTTTGGGATATTTGTTAAACATTCAAAATCAGAATCTCTAGGGGGTAGACTTGGAAACCTGTATTTTTTTTCAACAAGTGCTGCAGGTGATTTGCATGATTGAAAAAGTAATCTCAGGAGGAAATGGAACATATGCTTAAAAACATGGTGGACATTGTGGTGGTCTATGAGCTTCTTGTGAGTAAAGGAGAGAATTAGAGAGGGCACCAGGAAAGACTAGAAAACAAACTGTGACACTTTTGCTTTAGAACCATTCCTATACATGGCCTGGAAGTAGAAGGTAGTAGGAAAATGAGGTGCTGTTTGATTTTTTTTTAAGTAAGTAACTTTAGTGTCACTTTTTACTAGCACACACTATTACTTGGTTTTCTGGTAGACAAATCTTTTGACATTGTGTTTAACTTCAGTTTCCTTTACATTTGTCTTCTCTGTGAGTTTTTAAACCTTAGCCCTTTCTTCATCATAGATTCTGTGAAACATTGGGAAGCATTATCTTCTTGGACTAATAAGACAGAGATGTGAGTATATAGTCTATTAAGCAGGGCTGCTAAAGTTGCTGTCATTTCTTTAATATCCATCCACTGAGCCATGGAGCTGTTCGAAGCCTAGCAGTAGGATGTAGTCAGCATTGCGCTTTAATCTGCAGCTATTCTGGTGTGATATCATTTCAGGCATCACCAGCAACCAAGGTGAAAGCTTCTCAAATAAGACATTCTGAATGAGATGTGCTGAAAACGTGAGAAGCTGGTGGGGATGGGCAGGCATCCTCATTGCCAGATACAAGTTGGGAAAAGTGGGCACAGCAAAATAATCATGGATTTGCCAGAGGCCACATGACAAGTTGGTGGCTGGGCTCATATTTGTATTAAAATTTTATTTCCAGTCCTGTGTTGCAGCCTTTGGACTATCGATATCCCCAGTTTTTAAACTATACTTTGGAAAGATCTGATCCTCATACTTACATACTTTTCAATTCTGTCTCTCCCCTTTTCCCCTTCCCATCTGTGTAACTAGGAGAGAGGTTGGGATTTATAGGTGACTACATGGCAAGAGTTTTCAGGTCATTCAAAGTAAGAAAGGTGTTTCGTTGTGAGATGTTAGGTTTATTTTTGTCTAGCTACATTCCAGGATGGAAAGCCAGAGGGGACTCAGACTTTCTTACTAATCCTTTTCTCTGTCTTATTTCTATCTTCTTGTACTTTGAAACGCTTTACCAAAGCTATTCACGGAACATCACAGTAATGACAACTATGACTCCTCAGGGTCTGTTTAAAGGGTCAGGAGTGGCAAGTTTAAACAGAGGTGACATCATTGCTACTAGGATGGGACTTCAGGAAGATGCTACTAAAACAGCCTTTTTGGGTTCATATGCACAGTTGTTTGGTTACCTTCAGATGTGGATAACAGAGGGGTCTAAGTATATGACATATACTGTATATTACTTGTGCACAAACCTTATCTAGATAACTCAATTTGTGTTTTTTTATTTTTTAATTTTATTTATAAAATTAACAGGGTGATATTGATCAATAAGAATATATAGGTTTCAGGTGAACATTTCTACAGCATTTGAACTATTGATTATGTTGTGTACCCATCACCCAAAGTCAAATCATTTTCTGTCACTTTATATTTGTCCTGCTTTAGACCCATCCCCTCCCTCCCTTCCCAAATCCTCCACATCCCCTTCCCCCTCCCCCATATTCCCCAGGTAACTACTTCACTTTTATCTATGTCCATAAGTCTCAGTTTTATATCCTACCTATGTATGAAATCATACTGTTCTTAGCTTTTTCTGATTTACTTGTTTTACTCAGTATAATCTCCAGGTCCATGCATGTAGTTATAAATGTCACTATATCATTGTTTCTTATGGCTGAGTAGTATTCCATTGTATATATGTACCACATGTTCTTTATCCAATCCTCTATCGAGAGACACTCTGGTTGTTTCCATGTCTTGGCCAATGAGAATAATGCTGCGATGAACATTGGGTGCATGTGTCTTTACATACCAGTGTTTTGAGTTTTGGGGATCATGTGGTAATTTCATTCCTAATTGTTTAAAGAATCACCATACTTTCTTCCATAATGGTTATAATAATTTGCATTCCCACCAGCAGTGAATGAGGGTTCCTTTTTCTCCATAGCGTCTCCAACACTTGTTATTAATACTTGTCTTGTTCATAATACCCAATCTAACAGGTATGAGGTGGTATGACATTGTACTTTTGATTGGCATTTCTTGAATAGCTAGTGAGATGAGCATCTTTTCATATAACTGTTGGTTATTTGTATATCCTCTTGGGAGAAGAGTCTGTTCATGTCCTCTCCCCATTTTTTTTGACTCTCCTCATTTTTTTAAATTGGATTGTTTGCTTGTTTGTTGCTGAGCTTTATGAGTTACTTAAAAACGTATTTTGGATATTAACCCCTTATCGGAGCTGTTGTTTGCAAATATTATTTCCCATTTAGTTGGCTGCCTTTGTTTTGTTGTCAGTTTCTTTTGCTGTGCAGAAGTTTTTAGATTGATATAGTTCCTTTCATTTATTTTTGCCTTTAGTTCTCTTGCCTTTGGGATCATATTAATGAATTGTTCGCTATGGCCAAGATTTGTAAGCTTAGTAGTACCTATGTTTTCTTCCATGTAATTTATACTTAGGTCTTTGATCCATTTTGAATTAACTTTTGTGAAAGGGAACAAACTGTAATCGTTTCATTCTTTTGCATGTAGCTTTCCAATTTTCCCAGCACCATTTATTGAAGAGGCTTTCTTTTCTCCATTGTGTGTTTTTGGCTTCTTTGTCAAAGATGATTTGACCATATGTATATGATTTTATTTCTGGGCTCTCAGTTCTTTTCAATTGATCTGTGTGTCTGTTTTTCTACCAATACCATGCTGTTTTGATTATCGTGGCTCTATAGTATAATTTGAAGTCAGATAGTGTGATACCTCCAGCTTCATTTCTTTTCCTTAGGACTGTTTTTACTATTAGGTATTTTTTATGGTTCCATGCAAAATGGTGATTTTTTTTGTTCTATTTCTTTAAAAAAATGACATTGGGATTTTGATAAGGATTGCATTAAATTTCTATATTGCTTTCAGTAAAATGGCCATTTTAACTCTGTTGATTTTTTCAGTACAGGAACATGGAACATTTTCCTATTTCACTGTGTCTTTTGCAATTTCTCTGAATAATGTTCTGCAGTTTTCAGTGTATAGGTCTTTCACATCCTTTGTTAAGTTTATTCCTAGGTATTTTACTTTATTATGTTACAATTGTAAAATAAATTTCTTTTTGGAGTTAATTTTACTAAATTTCATCATTGGCATATAAAAGGCACATAGAAAAGCAATAGACTTTTGTATATTGATTCCTTATTCTGTAAGTTTATTGTATTGGTTTATTGTTTCTAATAGTTGTTTTGTTTTGTTTTTTGGTGGAGTCTTTGAGATTTTCTATATACAGGATCATGTCATCTGCAGAAAAGTGATATTTTTACTTCTTCTTTTCTTATATGTATGCCTTTTATTTCTTTCTCTTGCCTTATTGCTCTGGCTAAAACTTCCAGAACTATGTTGAATAAGGGTGGAGAGAGTGGGCATCTTTGTCTTGTTCCTGATTTTAGAAGGAAAACTTTCCATATTTTACCATTTAGTATGATATTAGTTGATGGTTTGTCATATATGGCTTTTGTTATATTGAGGTATTTTTCTTCTATTCTGATTTTATTGAGTGTTTTAAACATAAAGTGATGTATCTTATTGGATGTCTTTTCTTCATCTATTAATAGAATCATATGATTTTTTTTTGTTGTTGGTTTTGTTGATGTGGTGTATTGCGTTGATCAATTTCCATATGTTGAACCATCCTTGTGCTCCTGGAATAAATCCCACTTGGTTGTGATGTATTATTTTTTCAGTGTGTTCTTGTATTCGATTTGCTAGTATTTTGTTTAGGATTTTTGCATCTGTATTCATTACAGATATTTGTCTGTAGTTTCTTGTTTCGTGTTGTCCTTGCCAGGTTTTGGTATAAAAGTTATGTTGGCCTCATAAAATATGTTAGAGAATATTGCTTCCTCTATTTTTTAGAAGGCATTGAGAAGGATAGGTACTAAATCTTTGAATGTTTCATAGAATTCACTAGTATAGCTATCTGGTCCTGGACTTCTGTTTTGGGGGAGGTTTTTGATAGTTGTTTCTATTTCCTTCCTGCTTATAGGTCTATTTACATTTTCCACTTCTTTGTAACTCAGTCTAGGAAGATGGTATATAGTTCTATGAATTTATCCATTTCCTAGGTTGTTGAGTTTGGTGGCATATAATCTTTCATAATATTCTACTATGATGTTTTGTGTATCTATTATGTCTGTGGTAATTACTTCTCTTTCATTTTGACTTTGTTTATATGAGTCTGTCCTCTTTTGTCCTTAATCTAGCCAATGGTTTGTCGATTTTATTGATCTTTTCAAAGAACCAGCTTTTGTTGCATTATTTTTTTCTATAGCTTCTTTTTGTCCTTTATTTCATTTAATTCTACTCTAATTTTTATGATTTCCTTTCTTCTGCTGACTTCGGGTAGCCTTTGTTCTTCTTTCACTAGTTCTTTAAGGTGTGATGCTAGTTTGTTTTTTGGATCTCTCTTGTTTCTTGATATAAGCCTGCAATGATATAAACTTTCCTCTTATTACTGCTTTCACTGCATCCTCAAAATTTTGACATGTCGTGTTTTCATTTTCATTTGTCTGTATATATATTTTTATCTCTGCTTTTATTTCTTCTTTGACCCAGTCATTTTTTAAAAGTAGGTTGTTTTATTTCCATATTTTTGTGGGTTTCTTTACTCTTTTTTATAGCTGAATTCTAATTTTAAAGCCTTATGATCAGAAAATATGCTTGGTATAATTTCAGTCCTCACGAATTTGTTGATATTAGTTTTGTGGCCCAACATATGGTCTATCCTTGAGAATGTTCCATGTACACTGGAGAAGAATGTATAATCTGATGTTTTGGGATGAAATGTCCTATAAATGTCTATTTTGTCCATTTGGTCAAGAGTTTAAGGCCGATAATTCCTTATTGATTTTGTATTTGAATGATATGTCTAAAACCATCAATGATGTGTTGAAATCTCTAAGTATAATTGTGTTTTTGCCTACATCTATTTTTAAATCAGTTAGCAGGTGTCATATATTTTGTTGTTCCCCATTTCAGTTCATATATATTAAGAAGTTTTATGTCTTCTTGATATAATGTGTCCTTTATCATTATGAAATTTCCATCTTTGTCTCTTGTTACCTTTGTTGTCTTGAAGTCAGCATTGTCAGATATGAGTATGGCTATAACTGCTTTTCTTTGGGTATTATTTGCTTGGAGACTCCTTTCCCAACCTTTCACTTTGAGTCTACTTTTGTCCTTGCAGATTAGATGTGTCTCTGGAAGGCAGCATATAGTTGGGTTTGCTTTTTGATTCAATCTACTACTCTGTGCCTCTTAACTGATGAGTTCAGTCCATTTACATTTAGGGCAATTATTTATACTTGAGGATTTCCTATAGCCATTTTTTATTTTGTTTTCTGGGACCTCTGTGTCTTATTTGGTTCTTCTCTTTTTTGTTTTTGTGAATTGTTTTTGTTTGGTGGTATTCCATACTTCCTTCCTGTTTCTTCCTTTTTAAGCTGTGTGATTCAGTAGTGGCTTTTCCGTGGGTGGTTACTATTAGGTTAAGAAAAAAATGTTCACATGTACAAGAGTTCTTTTCCTTGTGAGTGCTTCTGCACTCCATCCTCCTTTGCTACTGCAGATCTTTATCCTCTCCCCTTATGTTGTTGTTGTCACAGATTATTGTTGTTTTTATTGTGACCTAGTTGGAGCTTTTACTTGTAGTTTTGATTTGTTTTGTTCTTTGTGTCTGGTTGAATGTCCCCCTTGAGTATTTCCTGAAGTGGAGATTTTCTGATGATAAATCCCTCAGCTTCTCTATGTCTGGAAACATTTTTATTTCCCCTTTATATTTGAAGGGTTACTTTTATGGATATAGTAGTCTTTGCTGGCTATTCTTCTCTTTCAGTATTTCGAATGTTTGGGTCCACTCTTTTCTGGCTTATAGAGTTTTTATGGAGAAGTCTGATGGTAACTTAATGGACTTCCCTTTATATGTTCTTCTTTTTTCTAGCTTTCTTGAGGATTCTTTCTTTGTCATTGATTTGTGACAATTTCATTTTTTTTTTTGTATTTTTCTGAAGCTGGAAACGGGGAGACAGTCAGGCAGACTCCCGCGTGTGCCCGACCGGGATCCACCCGGCACGCCCACCAGGGGGCGATGCTCTGCCCATCCGGGGTGTCGCTCTGTTGCAACCAGAGCCACTCTAGTGCCTGGGGCAGAGGCCACAGAGCCATCCCCAGCGCTCGGGCCATCTTTTGCTCCAATGGAGCCTTGGCTGCGGGAGGGAAAGAGAGAGACAGAGAGGAAGGAGATAGGGAGGGGTGGAGAAGCAGATGGGCACCTTTCCTGTGTGCCCTGGCCGGTGACAATTTCATTATGATGTGCCTTGAAGAAGTCTGTTTGGTTTGTGGTAACTCAGCATTCTATTTGCTTCTTGGATTCGAGGCTCTAACTCTTTCCATCAGCCTGGGAAATACTCATCAATTATTTGTTTGACTAGGCCCTCCATTCCATTTTCCCTCTCTTCTTCTTCTGATATACCCATTATTCTTATATTGCTCTTTTTGATAGAATCAGACAATTATTGTAAAGCTCTTCCAGTTTTTTAAATTTGTGAGACTCTTTCCTCTTCTCTCTGTAACATTTGTAATTGCTTGTCTTCAATGTCACTAATTCTTTCCTTTACCTGGTTTGTTCTATTAGCTAAACTTGCTACCTCAGTCTTCCATTCATGTATTGCCTTCTTCATCTCTATTTTTAAAGTTTCAATCTTCTTGGTGAGGTATTTGTTTTGCTCATTAATTTATTTTCTGAGCTCATTAAGTTGTCTATTGGTGTCTTCTTGCATCTCATTAAGTATTTTCAAAACTTCAGTTTTGAATTCTCTATCATTTAACTCCATAGCTTCCATGTAATTGTGATTATTTTTCTGGACATTTTAAATTTTCTTTATGAATTACATCTCTGTCTTGTTTAGCCATGGTTTTCTATTTCTTCTTCCTTGATGGCATTTGAGCATAGTATTGTTAAGAATCCTAATTAAAAAAAAAAACAAAACAAAACCAAAATTGCAAATTTAAATACAATAAAAATATAAAGATTAAAAAAATTCTGACAAGAAGAAAAACCACAGGAAAAAAACCCTCAAAAACAAAACACCCACAAAAAATAAGAGTAGAAAAGATAAAAATTGAAGAAAATGAAGGAGGATTCTGAGATGGTAATGGAGTAAGCAGACATTTCAACTCCCACCTCCCAGAACCAAATTAGATCACAACTTAATTTAAAAACAATCATCTAGAAAAAACAACTTTGGATTAAACAAAGAGGAATCTATAAACAAATATCACAGAAGAAGCCACACTGAGACTGATAGGAAAGGCAAAGACACAGAAAGGGCTGCTCTCCTCCCAGGAGCAAGCAGCAGCTGAGGGAGTGGAGGGACTCTCACTGTGGGGAGGATTGCTCTGAGAGGTGTGGGTCCTCAGTCCCAGGCCCAGAGTCGCAGCCTAGAGCCTGAGAGCCTAGAACAAGCACCCATGCAGCATATAGAGGTGAAAAGTGCCAGGGTCTGTCTGTGAGAAAGAGACAGAGCTCTCAGAGAAGCAGGCTCTGTCTTAAAGGGCTTGTGCAGAAAACCTCATTCACAGCCACTTACCCAGGGTTGTGGTGAGAAAGAGCTGAGAAGACTGGAGTTGCATGAGTAGAGTGTAAAGCTGTAGGCCCAGGGAGAGACACAGTGGGGGGAAGCCACTGAAACCCCTGTGCTGAGTCATTCTCCATTACTGTAGTCACCATCTTTCTTGGGTTGAGCATTTCCTCTGAGTGGCAACAGCCTGGGGAAAAGCAGCTGCTCCACACTCAGGAGTCTCTCCTACCCAAGTCTTGGTGACTGGATTGTTCTGAGAGGCCAGGAAGCAGGGAGAATGTCAGCGATTCAGTCTTCTGGTGTTGAAGCTGGAACTTTCCTCCACACTCCTGAGTCTAAGACTGGTTCTTTCCCATTATGGGAGACTCAGTAGAAACTGTACAGAAGGCAGACAGTTCACACCACTGGGTCTCAGGGGCAACACTTACCAGACTCCTGAGGCTACACCTTACTGAGGACCTTGAAATAATTCTGGAAGGACTGAAACCAGGGGTAGAGGGGTGGAGCTACACCCACCAACCTTTCTTTTTTTAATTAATTTTAAAGGAGTGATATTAATCAGTCAGGACACATAGGTTCAGAGAAAACATCTCTAGGTTATTTTGACATTTGATTATGTTGCATACCCATCTTCCAAAGTCTTCCATCACCTTCTATCTGGTTTTCTTTGTGCCCCATCTCCCCCCACCTCTCCCTTCCCCCACCACCCCCAGTAACCACCACACTCTTGTCCAAGTACCTGAATCTCATTCTTATGTCCCACCTATGTATGGAATCATATAGTTCTTAGTTTTTTCTGATTTACTTATTTCACTCAGTATGTTATCAAGGTCCATCCATGTTGTTGTAAATGATTTGATGTCATCATTTCTTGTGGCTGAGTAGTATTCCATAGTATATATGTACCACATCTTCTTTATCCAGTCATCTATTGAAGGGCTTTTTGGTTGTTTTCATGTCTTGGCCACTGTAAACAATGCTGCAATGAACATGGGGCTGCATGTGTCTTTACGTACCACTGCTTTTGAGTTATGGGGGTATATTCCCAGTAGAGGGATTGCTGGGTCATATGGTAGTTTTATTTTTAATTTTTTGAGGAACCACCATACTTTCTTCCATAGTGGTTGTAGTACTTTACATTCCCACCAACAGTGTATGAGGGTTCCTTTTTCTCCATAGCCTCTCCAACATTTGTTATTACCTATCTTATTGATAATAGCTAATCTAACAGGTGTGAGGTGGTATCTCACTGCAGTTTTGATTTGCAATTCTCTAATAGCTAATGAAGATGAGCATCTTTTCATATATCTGTTGGCCATTTGTATTTCTTCCTGGGAAAATTGTCTATTTATGTCCTCTTCCCATTTTTTTTATTGGATTGTTTGCTTGTTTGTTCTTGAGTTTTCTGAGTTCTTCATATATTTTGGATATTAGGCCCTTATCTATGCTCTTTGAAAATATCATCTCCCATTTAGTTGGCTGTCTGTTTTGTTGTCAGTTTCTTTTGCTGTGCAAAAGCTTCATAGTCTGATGTAGTCCCATTCATTTATCTTTGCCTTCACTTACCTTGCCTTTGGAGTCAAATTCATAAAGTGCTCTTTGTAACCAAGGTCCATGAGTTAGTACCTATGTTTTCTTCTATGTAATTTATTGTTTCAGGTCTTATATTTTGGTCTTTGATTCATTTTGAATTAATTTTAGTACAAGGGGACAAGCTGTAGTCAAGTTTCATTCTTTTGCATGTGGTTTTCCAGTTTTCCCAGCACCATTTGTTGAAGAGGCTTTCTTTTCTGCATTGTGTGTTGTTGAAAAATCAAAAAATATTTGACTATATACATGTGGTTTTACTTCTAGGCTTTCTATTCTGTTCCATTGGTCTGAGTGTTTATTTTTCTGCCAATATCATGCTGTTTTGATTATCGTGGCTCTATAATATAATTTGAAGTCAGGTATTATAATGCCCCCAGCTTTGTTTTTTTTTCCTTTTTTTTTCCTAAGGATTGCTCTGGCTATTCGCAGTTTTTTATAGTTTCATATAAACCTGATGATTTTTTGTTCCATTTCTTTAAAAAATGACATTGGAATTTTGATGGAAATTGCATTAAATCTGTATATCGTTTTAGGTAACATAGTCATTTTGACTACATTTATTCTTCCTATCCAAGAACAAAGATTATTTTTCCATTTCATTGTATCTTTTTAGATTTCCCTTAACAATGGTTTGTAGTTTTTTCATTATATAGGTCCTTTACATTTTTGTTATGTTTATTCCTAGGTATTTTATTTATTTATTTTTGTTGCAACCATGAAGGGGATTGTTTTTCTGAGCTCGTTTTCTGATGTTTCATTGTTGGTATATAGGAAGGCAATGGACTTTTGTATATTAATTTTTTATCCTATAACCTTACTGTATTGGTTTATTGTTTCTAGTAGTCTTTTTGTAGAGTCTTTGGGGTTTTTGATGTACAGGATCATATCATCTGCAAAAAGTGAAACCTTTACTTCTACTTTCCCAATATGAATGCCTTTTATTTCTTTCTCTTGTCTGATTGCTCTGGCTAGAACTTCCAGCACTACATTGAATAAGAGTGAAGAGAGTGGACTACCTTGTCTTGTTCCTGATTTTAAGGGAAAAGTTCTCAGTTTCATGCCATTTAACATGATGTTAGCTGATGGTTTATCATAGATGCCCTTTATTATGTTGAGATATTTTCCTTCTATACCCATTTTTAAGTGCTTTATGCATAAAATGATGTTGTATTTTATCAAATGCCTTTTCTGCATCCATTGATAAGATCATATGGGTTTTGTTCTTTGTTTTGTTGATATGGTGTATTACGTTAATTGTTAGACGTATGTTGAACCATCCTTGTGATTCTGAGATGAATCTCACTTGATCATGATGAATTATTTTTTAATGTGTTGTTTTATTAGATTTGCTAGTATTTTGTTTAGTATTTTAGCATCTATATTCTTTAGAGATATTGGTCTGTAGTTTTCTTTTTTGTGATTTCCTTGCCAGGTTTTGGTATGAGGGTTATGTTGGCCTCATAAAATGTGTTTGGCAGTATTGCTTCTTCTTCAATTTTTTGGAAGACTTTGAGTAGAATAGGAACCAAGTCTTCTTTGAATGTTTGATAGAATTCACTAGTATAGCTGTCTGGCCCTGGACTTTTATTTTTGGGAGATTTTTAATAGTTGTTTCTATTTCCTCCCTGCTTATGGGTCTGTTTAGACTTTCTGCTTCTTCATGACTCAGTCTAGAAAGATTGTATTGTTCTAGGAATTTATCCATTTCTTCTAGATTGTTAAATTTGGTGGCATATAGTTTTTCATAGTATTCTACAATAATTCTTTGTATATCTATGATATCTGTGGTAATTTCTCCTCTTTCATTTTGAATTTTGTTTATATGAGTCCTTTCTCTTTTTTCCTTGGTGAGTCTTGCCAAGGGTTTGTCAATTTTGTTGATCTTCTCAAAGAACCAGCTTCTTGTTTTATTAATTTTTCTATAGTTTTTCTGTTCTCTGCTTCATTTATTTCTGCTCTTATTTTTATTATTTCCTTTGTTCCACTGGTTTTGTTCTTCTTTTTCTAGGTCCTTAAGATGTGAAGTTAAGTGGTTTACTTGGACTCTCTCTTGTTTGTTCATAGAAGCCTGTAGTGATATAAACATCCCCCTTATTACTGCTTTTGCTGCATCCCAGAGATCTTGATATGTTGTATTGTTATTTTCATTTGCCTGTATGTATTTTTTTTATCTCTGCACTTATTTCTTCTTTGACCCACTCATTTTCTAAATGTATGTTGTTTAGTTTCTACATATTTGTGGGGTTTTTTTTTACCTCTATATGCAGTTAAATTCTAGTTTCAAGGTTTTATGCTCAGAAAATATGCTTGGTATAATTTCAATCTTTCTGAATTTGTTGATATTATTTTTGTGGCCCAATATATGGTCAATTTTTTAAAATGTTCCATGTACACTAGAGAAAAATGTATACTCTGGCACTTTGGGATGAAATGTCCTGTCGATGTCTATCATATCCAATTGTTCTAGTGTTTCATTTAAGGCCAATTTTTCTTTTTTTTCTTTCTTTCTTTTTTTTTTTGCAGAGACAGAGAGAGAGTCAGAGAGTGGGATAGACAGGGACAGACAGGAATGGAGAGATGAGAAGCATCAATCATTAGTTTTTCATTGCGCATTGCAACACCTTAGTTGTTCATTGATTGCTTTCTCATATGTTTCTTGACCGCAGGCCTTCAGCAGACCGAGTAACCCCTTGCTTGAGCCAACGACCTTGGGTCCTAGCTGGTGAGCTTTTACTCAAACCAGATGAGCTTGCGCTCAAGCTGGCGACCTCGGGGTCTTGAACCTGGGACCTCTGCATCCCAGTCCGATGCTCTATCCACTGCGCCACCACTTGATCAGGCTAAGGCCAATATTTCTTTTTTTTAAAATTTTATTTATTTATTTATTTTTTACAGAGACAGAGAGTGAGTCAGAGAGAGGGATAGACAGGGACAGACAGACAGGAACGGAGAGAGATGAGAAGCACCAATCATTAGTTTTTCATTGCGCATTGCAACACCTTACTTGTTCATTGATTGCTTTCATTTTTTTTTCTTTTTCTTTTTTTTTTTTAATAATTTTATTTTTTTAATGGGGTGAAATCAATAAACCAGGATACATATATTCAAAGATAACAAGTCCAGGTTATCTTGTTCAATAATGTTGAATACCCATCACCCAAAGTCAGATTGTCCTCTGTCACCTTCTATCTTGTTTTCTTTGTGCTCCTCCCCCTCCCCCTTTCCCTCTCCCATTCCCCCCTCCCCCCTGTAACCACCACACTCTTATCAATGTCTCTTAGTTTCACTATTATGTCCCACCTACGTATGGAATAATGCAGTTCCTGTTTTTTTCTGATTTACTTATTTGGCTTCGTATCATGTTATCAAGATCCCACCATTTTGCTGTAAATGTTCCGATGTCATCATTTCTTATGGCTGAGTAGTATTCCATAGTGTATATGTGCCACATCTTCTTTATCCAGTCATCTATTGATGGGCTTTTTGGTTGTTTCCATGTCCTGGCCACTGTGAACAATGCTGCAATAAACATGGGGCTGCATGTGTCTTTACGTATCAATGTTTCTGAGTTTTTGGGGTATATACCCAGTAGAGGGATTGCTGGGTCATAAGGTAGTTCTATTTTCAGTTTTTTGAGGAACCACCATACTTTCTTCCATAATGGTTGTACTACTTTACATTCCCACCAACAGTGTATGAGGGTTCCTTTTTCTCCACAGCCTCTCCAACATTTGTTATTACCTGTCTTGCTAATAATAGCTAATCGAACAGGTGTGAGGTGGTATCTCATTGCCGTTTTGATTTGCATTTCTCTAATAGCTAAAGAAGATGAGCATCTTTTCATATATCTGTTGGCCATTTGTATTTTTTCCTGGGAGAAGTGTCTGTTCATATCCTCTTCCCATTTTTTTATTGGATTGTTTGTTTGTTTGTTGTTGAGTTTTATGAGTTCTTTGTATATTTTGGGTATTAGGCCCTTATCTGAGCTGTTGTTTGAAAATAACATTTTCTATTTAGTTGGCTTCCTGTTTATTTTGTTATCAGTTTCTCTTGCTGAGCAAAAACTTCTTAGTCTGATGTAGTCCCATTCATTAATTTTTGCCTTCACTTCTCTTGCCTGTGGAGTCAAATTCATAAAATGCTCTTTAAAACCCAGGTCCATGAGTTTAGTACCTATGTCTTCTTCTATGTTCTTTATTGTTTCAGGTCTTATGTTTAGATCTTTGATCCATTTTGAGTTAATTTTAGTACAGGGGGACAAACTGTAGTCCAGTTTCATTCTTTTGCATGTGGCTTTCCAGTTTTCCCAGCACCATTTATTGAAGAGGCTTTCTTTTCTCCATTGTGTGTTGTTAGCCCCTTTATCAAAAATTATTTGACTATATATATGTGGTTTTATTTCTGGACTTTCTATTTTGTTCCATTGGTCTGAGTGTCTATTTTTCTGCCAATACCATGCTGTTTTGATTGTCGTGGCCCTATAATAGAGTTTGAAGTCAGGTATTGTAATGCCCCCAGCTTCATTCTTTTTCTTTAGGATTGCTTTGGCTATTCGGGGTTTTTTATAGTTCCATATAAATCTGATGATATTTTGCTCTATTTCTTTAAAAAATGTCATTGAAAGTTTGATGGGAATTGCATTAAATTTGTATATTGCTTTGGGTAATATAGCCATCTTGATTATATTTATTCTTCCTAGCCAAGAACATGGTATATTCTTCCATCTCATTATATCTTTTTTGATTTCCCTTAACAATGCTTTATAGTTTTCATTATATAAATCCTTTACATTCTTTGTTATGTTTATTCCTAAGTATTTTTTTTTTTGTTGTTGCAATCGTGAAGGGGATTATTCTTTTGTGTTTGTTCTCAATTGTTTCATTGTTGGCATATAGAAAGGCTATTGACTTTTGTATGTTAATTTTGTATCCTGCAACCTTACTGTATTGGCTTATTGTTTCTAGTAGTCTTTTTGTGGATTCTTTAGGGTTTTCGTTGTATAGGATCATATCATCTGCAAAAAGTGATACCTTTACTTCTTCTTTTCCGATATGGATGCCTTTTATTTCTTTGTGTTGTCTGATTTCTCTGGCTAGGACCTCTAGTACCACATTAAATAAGAGTGGAGAGAGTGGACAACCCTGTCTTGTTCCTGATTTAAGGGGGAAAGCCTTCAGTTTAGTGCCATTTAATATGATGTTAGCTGATGGTTTATCATATATGGCCTTTATCATGTTGAGATATTTTCCTTTTATACCCATTTTGTTGAGAGTCTTAAACATAAAATTGTGTTGTATTTTATCAAAAGCCTTTTCTGCGTCTATTGATAAGATCATGTGGTTTTTGTTCTTTGTTTTGTTGATATGGTGTATTACGTTAACCGTTTTACGTATGTTGAACCAATCTTGAGTGTTTTTTTTTTTTTTTTTGTATTTTTCTGAAGGTAGAAACGGGGAGAGACAGTCAGATAGACTCCCGCATGCGCCCAGCCAGGATCCACCTGGCACGCCCACCAGGGGCGACGCTCTGCCCACCAGGGGGCGATGCTTTGCCCCTCTGGGGCATCGCTCTGCCGGGACCAGAGCCGCTCTAGCGCCTGGGGCAGCGGCCAAGGAGCCATCCCCAGTGCCCGGGCCATCTTTGCTCCAATGGAGCCTCGGCTACGGGAGGGGAAGAGAGAGACAGAGAGGAAGGAGAGGGGGACGGGTGGAGAAGCAGATGGGCACTTCTCCTGTGTTCCCTGGCTGGGAATCGAACCCGGGACTTCTGCACGCCAGGCTGACGCTGTACCACTGAGCCAACCGGCCAGGGCCAGATTGCTTTCTCATATGTGCCTTGACCAAGGGCCTTCAGCAGACTGAGTAACCCCTTGCTGGAGCCAGCGACTTGGGTTCAAGCTGGTGGGCTTTTGCTCAAACCAGATGAGCCTGCGCTCAAGCTGGTGACCTTGGGGTCTCGAATCTGGGTCCTCTGCATCCCAGTCTGATGCTCTATCCACTGCGCCACTGCCCGGTCAGGCTAAGGCCAATATTTCTTAATTGATTTTCTGTTTGGATGAACAATCTAGAGCCGTCAGCAGTGTATAGAGGTCTCCAGGTATGATTGTATTTTTGTTGGTTTTTGTTTTTAGGTCAGTCAGTAGCTGTCTTATATATTTTGGTGCATATATATTAAGAAGTGTTATGTCTTCTTGATTCAATGTCCCCTTTATCATTATGAAATGACCATTTTAGTCTCTAATTACCGTTTCTGTCTTGTAGTAAGCATTGTTAGATATGAGTATTGCTACACCTGCTTTTTTTTTTTTTTGGATGTTATTTGCTTGGAGTATTGTTTCCCAACCTTTCCCTTTGAATTTGTTTTTATCCTTGTAGCTTATATGTGTTTCTTGTAGGCAGCATACAATTGGATTTTCTTTTTTAATGCATTCTGCTATTCTGTGTCTTTTTATTGTTGAGTTCAACCCATTTACGTTTAGTGTAATAATTGACACTTAGGGATTTCCTATTGCCATTTTATATATTGCTTTCTGATAGTATTGTATCTTGTTTGGTTCTATTTCTATTTTTTTTATCATTTGTTTTTGTTTGGTTGTAATCCATACTTCTTTTCTCTGTTATTTCCTTTTTCAAGCCATGTACTTTTGTGTTAATTTTTTCAGGGTGGTTACCATTAAGTCATGAAAAGCATGCATATTATGTTCATTGTAGTACATTATCTGAATGCTTCTGCACTCCATCCTGCTTTTCTACTGTTAATCTTTGTCCTCTCCCCTTTTTTGTTCCTTTGTCACAGATTAATCTTGTTTATATTGTGATCTTGATGGAGCTTTTACTTGTAGTTTTATTTTATTTTGTTCTTTGTGTCTGGTTGAAAAACCCCCTTTAGTATTTCTTGAAGTGCGGGTTTTCTGGTGATAAATTCCCTCATCTTTTCTGTATCTGTGAATGTTTTTATTTCTCCTTCATATTTGAAGGATAGCTTTGATGGATATAGTATTATTGGCTGGAAGTTTTTCTCTTTCAGAACTTTAAATAATGGGGTACACTCTTTTCTAGCTTGTAGAGTCTCTGCTGAGAAATCTGTTGATAATCTAATGGGCCTTCCTTTATATGTTGTATTTTTCTTTTCCCTGGCTGCCTTGAGAATTTTTTCTTTGTTGTTGGTTTGGGCCAATTTCATTATGATGTCCCTTGGAGTAGGTTTGTTAGAGTTAAGATAAGTCAGTGTTCTGTTTGCTTCTTGAATTTGAGGCTCTAGTTCTTTCCACAGACTTGGGAAGTTCTCATCTATTATTTGTTTGAATATGTTCTCCATTCTATTTTTCTCTCTCTTTTCCTTCTAGTATACCCATTATTCTTATGTTGCTCTTTCTGATGGAGTCAGACAATTCCTGTAGCGCTCTCTCTTTTTTTAAATTTATGAGTCTGTCTCTTCTTCTCTCTGTAATACTTCTAGTTGCCTGTCTTTTATGTCACTAATTCTCTTTTTATCTTGCCTGTTCTATTCGCTAAGCTTGTTACCTCATTTTTCAGTTCATGAATTGAGTTTTTCATCTCTGTTTGATTTGCTTCCATAGTTTCAATTTCCATGGTGAAGTATTCTTTCTGTTCATTAAATTGTTTTTTGAGCTCCCTAAATTGCCTTTCTCTGCTTTCTTGTATATCCCTGAGTTTTTTAGGGCTTCAATTTTAAATTTTCTGTCATTTAACTCCAAGGTTTCTAAGGTATTGAAATATTTTTCTATAGATTTTTCCTCATCTATCTGGGCTACATTACTGTCTTTTGTATCCATGATATTCAATTTCTTTTTCTTTAATGGCATTTGAGAGTGATGTTGTTAATACCACTAAAAAGAATTGATAAAAAAAAAATTTCTTTTGAGAAAATACAGTGAAAAAATAAAAATTCTATTCTGCTAAGTAGAATGAAGGGCCTAGGTTGAGGGAAAGTGACAAAAGAGGCAAAAAACGAGGCAAGAACCTGCAGAATGCCACAAGGAAAAAATTTCGATCAAGAATAAAATAATTTCTTTATAAATGATGGTCAAATGAGAGAAATAATGTAAGAGAAAAGAAAAAAAAGAGAGAAAAGAAAAAACTACAGTGAAAAATGAAAATTCTATTGTATTAAATGGCACAAAAACTATAGAATAGAGAGCTGGTGTTGGAGGAAATGCTAAAGAGATAAAAAGCAAAGTAAAAAGCACACAAAATGCCACAAAAATTTTAATCTACAATGAAATAATTTGTTTGTGGGTGAGATTCAAATGAGAGAAAAAGTAAAAGAGAAAAGAAGAAACAAGAAGAGAGAGAGAAAAAAATGAGTTAAGTTTTTTGGAATGTAATACTCATAGAAAAAAAGAATGAAAAATGAAACACCTATGGGTAATAATGTTCAAAATTGAAAGAAAAGAATAAAACAGAAAGAGGATAAAAAGACCAAGATGGAAGGAAAAAAAAGATAAAAAATACAAGAAAAAAATGAAAAATGTTATAAAGACTATGGATTTTTCCTGGTTTTGAGAAGTTATCTTCTTCCTTTTTCCTTCTTCTCTCTCTTTTTGGCTGGTAGTGCTGTATCCCATGTTCTACCCCTGTGGCACTCTTAGGCAGAGATTTGCTGTTGTGTCACTATGGCATAGGTCAAGAACATTTTTGGCTGAGAGAGCCTTGAATGCCACATATTTTAAAATGTAATTCCATGAGATCCATACAACGACCCGTGTACGTTACGCATTATCCAATATAAATTTGGTGTTGTCCCAGAGGACAGCTGTGATTGGCTCCAGCCACTCGTAACCATGAACATGAGTGGTAGGAAGTGAATGGATTGTAATACATGAGAATGTTTTATATTTTTAACATTTTTTTTAATTAAAGATTTGTCAGCGAGTCTGATGCAGCCATCCAAAAAGCCACAACTGGCTCGCGATCCATAGGTTCCCAACCCCTGCACTATGGTGATGACATAAACTAGGCCTCAGTCCCATTGGTAGGAGGGGCTTGTTAGTGTTTGCTGGCTCCAACAATGGGAGAGTCCATTTTCCCAGACGCTCTCCCCAAATCTCTTCTTCCTGAACCAGCAGCCTGGGACCCAGCTGTGAAGTTGCCCCTACCACTGCCTGGAGAGTAAGAGACTCTAAGAGCTGCCAAATACCCCTCTATCCCCACTCCATGCAGGGTTTTGGGTAAGGCTTTGCCAGCCAGAGCCGCCAGCGTAATCAGGCAGGGCTGGGAGCCGATTGCCTTTCATGAGCCTCTGGGCATGTCTAGTATGCCTCAGCACACTGCAGGTCTGCTCTCCAGAGGCTGTCTGCAAGCTGCCTGTGCGCCCTTCCCCCCACCACTTCCGCAGTTCTCTTCCCCGGGAGTGTGCTTTGTTAGCCTGTATGGCTGGCAGAGGTGCCATGCCCAGACAGGTCCGGGTGTAGGGAAGCCGGCTCTCATGCACTTCCTGTGTGCTGTTGTTTGGGGAGCCAGAATTATTCAGAAACTCTGGTCATAGTCCACACAGAGGGCCACTACTGACAGTCTCTGACCCAGCTCCTCCTTCCGGGAACACTGGCACCCACGCCCGAAGCACCAGGTGGATCCACTCGCACACTGCCCATGCTTGCTGACCGGGATACCGGGAGTAAACAAGGCAATTGCTTGCTCACCTCTGCCAGGGTCTGCTGCTGGTGTTAGCTCCACGTGGGCTGAGCTGTGGGCACACTCTCTCCTCGGCTTGAACATCTCTTCCCTAACCCAGCTTTTTCTGCACCCTCAGCCCTTGCTTTCTCTCAGTTCCAAGTTAAAGCAGCCCTTACTGAAGTCAGCGAGAAAAGCGAAACACTCTATTCTCTGTCTTATTTCCTTCAGAGTGGGTTATATATTCAGCCACCTTTTCGCCAATCATACCTTTGGTTGATGTATGTGTATTTCAGATGCTCCTGAGATTGTTTTTCTGTCTCTAGTTGTTGAATTTGTTAAAGCTTCAGGGAGAGGTATTGGGAGCACTCCTCATGGCACCATTTCTCTGACGTCATTCCTCCACCACCCTTTCTAACTCCTAAATTGCCACAGGCTCTTGACTCTACTAGAGGTTTTTCAGTGGCTGAGCCCAACAAGTAGCCAGCAGAGAGAGTCTTCAGGAGGTGGGATTCAGGGAACTTTGGCCTTTTAAGTGGATCTTTCCCCAGGCCCAGTGTGGTAAAAAACAGCCTAGGTGTGCAGCTGGTATTTCCATGTGCACCTGGGCCCAGCAGAGGAACCACAAAATCTGGATTGCTTCTAGCTCCAAGAAGGTTACTGAGGGCCAGTCACAGGCAATGTCTCTCACTAGTATGCTCCGAGTTCCTGCCAGGGAGGCCCAGGTCTGGCACATCCAGTGGCCAGCTTTGGAGAACATCAGTTCAGGACCTGACAACTCTTGCTAGAATGTTATCCTAAGGAAGGGCTTCTCACACCTGGCCCAGCTGAGGCAAGTTCCGCTCTCTGTGATCAGCTCAGGTACGGTGGCTCATGTGCATAGGATAAGGTGGAGCTTCACAGTCAGCTGGCTTGGGTGCTGGATAGCCTCAAAAAGACTCTAATATTTTATAAAAAGCTGAGATGGGCATGGCTTAAACCAGATTTCTAATGTGATTCTTTTTTGAAGAATTATAACAGTCTAGCCTATGTCTAAGAGTGTGTGGAGTTGAGCAGAGTTACAGCAAAAAGATTTTGACAAAGCCACTTATGAAAAGGGGATGAGGAAGTACAACAGACAAGGAAGAGACAGTACTGTGAAGCATTAAACTGGTTTAGGATTCCATTATCTTCAAATCATCTATATTATTGAAAGTAAGACTACATATGAAATTTTGCAACATGAATTTTTTTCTCTAAACTATGCATGAAGGTGATACCCTCCTTGAGTCTGATAGTAGCTATGAGACCTGATGTGCTTTTGCCTGGATTGGGCTATGGAGGAGAGGCTATGAAATTAAGGTCTGAAAGAGGGATGGAACTGCCCCTCCCCCCCCCAAGAAAAAAAGCTGTGCCTTTTCAGGTCTTTTGCCCATTTTTTAATTGGATTGCATGTTTTTTTATGTGTGTGTCTGTGCTGAGTTTTATAAGTTCTTTATAAATTTTGGATATTAATCCCTTTTTGGATGTACCATTGGTAAATCTGTTCTCCCGTTTAGTGGGTTGGGTTGTCTTTTTATTTTGTTGATGGTTTCTTTTGCTTTGCAAAAATTTTTAGTTTGATTTAGCCCCGTCTGTTTATTATTATTTTTTTGCTTCTCTTGACTGAGGGGTGGATGAATTGAGCAAAACAGAAAAAGGCAACTCATGGACATGGACAAGAGTGTGGTAATTGCTGGAAGGAGGGTGGTTGGGGGAGGTGGAAGAGGGCATTGGGGAGATAAATGGTGATGGAAAGAGACTTGACTTGGGGTGGCAAACACACAATACAGAGTACAGATGATTTATTGTTAAATTGTACACCTGAAACCTATATAATTTTATTAACCAGTGTCATCCCAATAAATTCAATAAAAAGGGGAAAAAACCTGTAAAGGAAGGGAACTTTAGTTTAATGGAATAAAAGTCTCTAGAAGATTAAAGTATTGAACTATAATGGTAAAGATAAAATAATGCTGAGCATTCGGAGGTATTTGCCCTGAAGTATTAGTTTTCTACTGCAGTCATAACAACAGAAATTCATTATCTCATAGTTCTGTAGGTCAATAGTCTGGATATAACATGGCTTGGATGGTTATTCTGCTTAGGATAGCACAAGGCCAAAATCAAAGTGTCAGCCAGACTGTGTTCCTTTCAATAAATTCTAGTAGATGGTCCTACCTAGGCCCATTCAGTTTGTTGAAGATTTCAGTTCCATGAATCCCTAGAACTGAAATTCCTGTGTCCTTGCTTGCTGTGGGTTCTAGGTAGTTCTCAGCTTCTGGAAGCTGTTTGCTTTTCCTGACTTGTGTCCCCATTCAAAGCCAGCGATGGCCAATTGAGTCCTTCTCACATTTCGAATGTCCCTGACTTCCCCTTTTGCCTCATCTTTCTGGCCTCTTCTGGCTTCAACTAAGAAAGTGTCTGTGCTTTGAGAACTCATGTAATTAGAGTGGGCCTACCTGAATAACCCAGGATAACCCCTCTATCTGAAGTTTCATACATTAATTACTGCAGAGTTCCTTCATAGTAGAACCTAGATTAGTGTTTAATAACATGACCATGGAGGGGCATCTTGGAGGAGAAGGAAGAGGGATATAATTAGGATTCTTCCTACTGTACCTGGAATTTTAGAAATATGTTCTGATATTAAAAAGGGATAGTGGGGCAATAAATCCATAGAACTTTAGGGAAACATCCCATTGTTGATGGAGAAGAAAGAAGAGTAACTATATGGTACTGATACCATTGACTATTTCATGTTGATCAGGAGAGGAAAATCTGACATTATAAGGGGAATGGGAAAAAAGTCCTTAGAAGAAAGACCCCATGTAGAGGTGATATTTACAATATTTAACACCTTGCATGGCATGGCCATCATCCAATTATAATGCATGCTGGCCAATATTCCACACTGGTGCATACCCACTACATCACTGTTTATGAGTCCATGGTAGCACTGTGATTACCCTCCTTGCTGTCAGTTCCTACATGTCCCTTCTAGTAAGAGGACTACAGGCCAATCCCTTTTTGACTCCTTGTGGCCCAGCCTCAGAGTGAGGATTTTATGCATCAGGGAAACTACCCCAGAGAGAAGAGGTCGGCCTCCACGCAGGTATTAGGAAAGTCTGAGAATGTGTAGCAATGGGAGTCAGCGTATTGGCATGATGAAAGAAGCTGAGATGAGGTGTCTAGACAGATCCACAGAGTCAAAAGATATGAATATGGGAGTAGATCTTTGAGTCAGATATGTGAACACATATCAGAGGGAAGTTCAAATATAGGATATCATCTTTCTAGAGTGGCAGGTAGGCAGATTCACAAGTATTACTAGCTAAAACCCATCAACAAACCTATGTGTCCCAGGTTGGTGTGTGCCAGGTAGTTAGTGGGTGCTGGAGGAGCTGCAGCTGGCATCTGACACGGGAAAGTTAGAGAGATGACAGTTGTGGTAGTCAGCATAAAATTGAGGATTGAGCCATGAAGTCTGGGTTTCAGGAGACCAGATATGAAGTTATTGGGAGAGTTGCAGTTCCATGTGACAGCTTTTGTATAATGAAACAAGATAAAAGACATAGTTACAGGAATCTTGGGGTCTCAAGGTAATAATAAAATCAAGCATACAACAAACTAGATGCTAATTAATTGGCTTAGGGCTCTTTTTCTTAGCATGTGATAACACTGGGGAACAATTTTTTTCATTTTCTGTTGCATGAGGTTTTAGAACTGTTTCTATATACTGCTACATCACTGATTCTATGTCTGAAGTCTGTTTTTTGATGCATGCTCTAGTTTTTATGCAATTTTAATTTCTTTTGTTACAGTTAGTGGCATGCATTGGTTTTTAAATTGGAGTTAAAGGGCAACGACTCTTGGATTGAACATAACCACAAGGCAATTAATGTTTTACAAACATCACTTTTACATAATTGTAGTTGTTTTTAAATGTAAAAAATTATTAACTGATAAAAATACCCTCTTATTTTGTTTTAAGATTGAATCATGGCTTCTTCGAGTAGGTGTAAATGTAAGAATACTCTTGACACCTTCTGTTATATATGTGGCTGTTACACACTTCAACGTCAAAGGTGCAATATTTTATCATTTGTGACACGTGCATATATTGCCTGTTTTCAAGTTCCCCTTGGTGGTCAAAAAAAGAATTGGGCTCCTCATATTGTGTGTCATAATTGTGAAGAAATGCTTTGTGACTGAACAAAAGGAAAACGCAAAGAAATGCCTTTTGGTATTCCCATGGTTTGGTGTGAACCTAAGGAACACAGCAGTGACTGTTACTTTTGTCTGATCCATACAAAGGGCATCGGCAAGAAAAATGATGTATGATTTCATATCATAATATACCTTCAGCAATACGACCTATCCCACACTCTGAGACACTCCTGGTTCCAGTTTTCAATGGTTTTATTTCTTCTAAGGATGAAGAAAATGAACATGGTGATCAAGTGTATTTTGATAAGATGCATGAGGAAATGGTTGTAGAATTTGAAGGGTCTTCTTCTGATGCCAAGCAGTCATTAACCCCTCAGCAGTTAAGCCAACCCGAATTTGAATGACATAGTAAGAGATTTGGGCCTATCAAAGAAAGCAGCTGAGTTATTAGCCTCCAGGCTTCAAGAAAAGAATGTATTTCACCGGTCAGCTAAAGTATCCCATTTCAGGAAGTGTGAACAAATTTTTGTGGACTTTTTTCCCAAAGACAAACACTTTGTTTACTGTCATGATATCAGTAGTCTTCTCAGCCAGCTAGGTGTTACCACTTACAGTCCAACAGAATGGCAGCTGTTTCTTGACAGCTCTAAATGGAATCTGAAATGTGTTCTCCTACACAACGGTAATGTTTATGGAGCAGTTCCAATTGGTTATTCAACTCATCTGCGAGAAAATTATAATGACATAAAAATTGTCCTCGACTTTCTGAAGTATGAGGAGCATAACTGGATCATTTGTGTGGATCTTAAAATGGTAAATTTCATGCTAGGACAACAGAGAGGTTTCACAAAGTATCCTTGCTTTCTGTGTTTGTGGGACAGCTACGCTCGGGAGAAACACTGGACACAGAAGGAGTGGCTGAAACGTGAAGCTCTGGAAGTAGGGATGCAAAATATTGTGAATGAACCTGTAGTTAATTGAGACAGGATCATTTTTCCCCCACTTCACATCAAACTTGGCTTAATGAAGCAGTTTGTTCAGGCTTTGAATAGAGAAAGTGAATGCTTTCAACATATTATTTCTGCTTTTCCTGCCTTGTCTTTCAAGAAGATAAAAGCAGGTGTATTCTATGTACCTCAAATTTGAACCCTCATAAGTGACGAAGAATTTGCCAGGAAGATGAATAAGGAGGAAAAAGCAGCATGGCAGTCTTTTGTGGCAGTTACAAAGAACTTCCTTGGCAACAAAAAAACCCCCAGAAAACTATGAATTTCTGGTTCAATGGATGCTGTTGGTTTTCCACGATATTGGATGTAACATGAGCATTAAGATTCACTTCCTGAACAGTCACCTTGATAAGTTTCCCGAAAACCTTGGAGCTCTTAGTGATGAGCAGACAACTGCTGGAGCATCAAACGAGATTGTCCTCAACATGTACACAAACGCAAGAGGTACAAATGCAAATTTTTGCCTGAATAGAATTTAAATAAGTTTTGTGCAAATTTTATGATTAAAATAAGTGTTTAAATATGTTCTATTTTGAAATTGTAGACAAATTCGAATGCAGTCATATTTTTTAGTGTATTAGTGTATTTACTGCATTATATAAGTTATTATAGTTTCAGAAAGATGATGCTCAAGAAGACATTCTACTTCATTATGTTAAACTAAATGTTGAAAATTTTACAATAAAATGAAAACATAAAATCTTGAATTGCAAAATAACTGTAGCTTACATAGAAAAACTAATGTCAGATTTAAGATCAGCACACTCAAATGAGGTATGAACAAGTGTTTTTGTGGATGCAATAAAAATTTTGTTCCCCAGTGTAATCGATCATTTCTCTAATCCCTCTCATGTTATAGAAGAGAAAACAGGCCTGGAAAGGAGTAATTTGCCTAAAGTTATAGCTTAACTGCAGTAGAACTGACACTAGGATTCAAATCTCTGGACACCTACTTGGTGATTTTTTCTATCACAGTATACTGCCTTTCTGTGTTGAGGTAGGCTAGTTTTGGAGTATGGGTTGTAGCTGACTGTGCAGGTAGGAGGTGAAATTAACCTAGGTGATTGCAGGCTTGAAGCCCAACTATGGTCTCTTAGTGCAATCTTCTGTCAAGGATTTGGCCCTTCCTTTAGCATCCTGCTATTCAGAATACCAGTAGTACAAGCATAGCCTCTATATCAGCTTTATGATAAACACATTGGCTGTGTTGCTTTGAACTTAAAAGGAGAGTCAGGACCACACTCTTCTCTGTGAAAACAAACTTCACTTGGAATGCTCTGTTATGGGAAAGCACAAAGCCACTGCTAAAAGCAGCTAATATCACAGGTTTCCATGACACTGGGGAAAAGGATGGTTTTACAGTGGAGAAAAATTAAGGTAAAAAAAAGTCTTTTCACATTCATAATGTTGCTATTCTTGTCACTTTAGATGGAGTCTCAGCTTATTGTGACCAAGAGACTGTGGCCTTTAAAAACAATTACTAATATTTTTGTTGTTGCAAGGCAAGAGAATGAGTGAGTTTGTTCAAGGAAGGCTACTGGCTTCCCCTAGTCTTGCATATTATAACTTACCTAGTACTCTATCACCAAAGACCTTGCCCACTGTCCTCAGGGACACGCTTGAAGAAAGGGATGCTTTTCACACAATCCCGTCCACTCAGCAAGCAAAGTATAAAGGGACTTTGGTAGAGAAACTTTGAATGTGTTTTATGACCATTGAATACATATTTGAAGGCTTTTTCAACCCCAGTGTGTTTGGGAGCTACCAGTTAGTGCAGCGGAAGTGCTCATTGCACAACTGAAAGTGAGGCCTCTTTATTGTTTTAGCCAGGAGGTGAGCACCCCAGCTTTTGGCTGGCTGCAATCTGGAGCCTAACTCATTTTAATCACACCATGAGCACAGGCTGTAACAATCATTTGGGAATGTGACTTGGGCCATTTTGATCTTATGAAAAGCATGTCAAGATTCACATGACTTTCTGTGGAACAGAATATTTATTACTTCAGTTCATTTAATTAAAAAAATCCCCTAAATAATTGAGTATGACCAACATGTCTTCTTAATTCAAAAAGTCTCCAGGGACATATCTCATGTGGCTTAAAAAGAAGCCTAAACATTCCATATTCAGTGATTTACTTTGATTTTCTTTTTTGTGTATTTGAAAATAGGAAGTAAGAAGGGATTCTCAGATCAGATTTGAATTTTACACTTGGATACGAGATGATGCTGTCTAGCTCATCAATGGATATAAATGAATGGATAGGTGTTATAATCTTTGGGAGATGATTGCTTCATGGTTGTTATTTTTATACTCAGAATTCTATGTGTTGTACATGGAAGTTTTTGAGTGGAAGTTAAAACACCTTATTTTTGAGTGTTAGCTCCATGATGTACATGGCACTTTTGAGAAAGTCGCATAGTTTTACTGTGTCTCCATCCCCTCATTGATAATTATAAAATAGGGATAATGATATGTGTTATTAGTTATTGAATGTGTCCTCATTTTATAGCTGAAGAACAAAGAGCTTGTGCCAGTGACCCAGCCAATAGTAGCAGAGGTAGGAATTCCAACGCAGGCAGTCCAGTTCCAGAACCTATGCTTTTAGCTCCTAGTTGCCTATCTGGAAGGGGTTTTGAGGCTCAATTCAAATGTAATCATATGCGTGAAAGTGCTTTGAAAGCTATAAAATACTAGCTAAATGGGAGAGATTATAAATTTTACTGAGTCTAGGAGAAGGCTTTGGTTTCTTTGGAAGCAGCCTTTTCTTGGCAGTAGGAAAGCATTGGTGTGATAGGGAGGAAGTTGTAATGTACTAGGAATGATGCCTTGGTTTGAAATGCCTTCAAAACCTAGTGTAGCAGAAAGCTCACTGGACAAAAAGGAAGCAAACCTGAGTTTTAGTGCCAGCTGAGCTACTAATAAACTAGTCGACCCTGGCTAAATTATCTAATTTCTCTAAACCTCAGTTTCAATTAAGTATGAAGCAAGATGACTGGTGTAGACAATGGTTCTTAATCTTTCAGGAACTACACCCCACTTGCATTAGATTATGAACTCTAAGAAGAATATGGTACCTCCCCACAGATTTTGTACAATTTTACGGTTTCACAGAGCCCCTGAAGCCCACCCATATGAGGTTAAAGACTCCTGGCCTAGATGTTAGAAGTTCTTTGCAGCTCACAGATTCTAAGATTGGAACCACACTTTGTAAATACATACCTTTCAAAAGTTCTTTAAAGGAAACTGGCCTTTATAAATCATGGCTAGTCTGTACGAAACCACTGTGCTGAGATGGTCAGAATCACATGATTTAAGTTTAGGAATGGATCACCATTGATAACAATGAGGTATAGCTGTAATAGCTCACAAAGAATTCTGCATTTCAATTTTATTTTGCTGAGGAACTTTTTTGGAGGGGGAGGAGAGAGTCACAGTAGCAATATACAACTCAGTATATTAATCATACATTCAGCTTTGCAGTGCATTTAGAAAAGTGCTGGGCGTACTGCTTTTAGTTCTGGTATCAGCAAAAGATAACAGCACTGTTCCATACTGGTCCACAGGGAGCAGTGGTAATTTTTATAAGAAGCAAGCTTTGGCATGGAAGCCATAAAGAATTTTATATCTATAAAAATAGACAATGTCAACCCCAACTGGGTGTGAGATTTGTGGGTGGTCTGTTTGTGAAACATTCCTAATTACTGTGGCAAGTCCTGCTGGGGTTGCTAAAATTAAGCATCTGTCATATCCATTTCCTGGTGTTTTGAAAACAGCTGCAAGAATTGTCGAAGAATCTCAAAGTCCGTGGAATCATAAAGCAAACAGGAAGTGTTTTTATCAAGGATACAATCCACCCTCTAAACTTATTGATAAGAACTACTGAGGTTCTGTCTTAGATCTGGTCCTTTGGAAATTGACTGAGACACAAGTTTGCATGTAGGAAATTTATTGGAGAACACTCTTAGGAACAAACCTGTAAGAAAATGAGTGCAGGATCAAGCAGAAGGAACAGTTAAACTGTGGTGCAATAACAAAGGCTCTGTAGTGAGTTCACAAGCTGAGGTGTTCCTTCAGAATTGTCTCCAATTAAGGTGATGAGGGACAGAATTTTGAATGCTTGTGTTGCCCAATAGTTGTATTTCAGCTGTGCATAGGAAGGGGCCATAACATCCAACAAATAGGCTCCCTTTGGCTATTATGAGGATAATTTCTGGAGAGGGTTACTACTGTAAAATGTCAGCAGTCAATGCTCCTGGCAACTAGGGGATTAAATACCTTGGTCCTGAAAGCAGTTCTGGGTGTCATACCAGAGCATCCACTACAATACCAAAGAGTAAGTAAGATTGGGCTATCATCATCTGTCACCTAGATCACTACAATAGCCTTCAAACTGGCCTCATACCTTCAGTTTTGCCTTTATTCAATCTATTTTCTACACTTCAATCAGTGTTATCTTTCTAAATCCCAATTCCTGTCCTGTTGCTATGGCTTACAACTCTTTAATGGCTCCTCATGCCTAAACACCGTAGTATGACTTCTAATGCCCTTAATGATCTGACTTTTATTTTTAGTTACAGCTCTTGCAATTTCACACTTGACCTTCATAGGCCAGCCATGAAACTCCTTGCAGTTCTATGAATGTGTCATGCTGTCTCTTACCTTTGAGCCTTAGCACATACTATTTCCTTTGGAACTCTCTCACATATACACATGTGCCTAGGTAACGTCTAGTTTAAATAACCCCCCTTTTCAGAAGGCTTCCCAAGTATTTGCACTCCTATTGTAACTATTCTCTATTATACTGTAATGAAATTTCCTGTTTGCATGCCTGTCACCTCTCTAATTTATAAGCTCCTTGAAGGCAAGAAGAGTATCATTAGTATGCATTCCTTGAATTTTGTATAGTGATTAGAACATGATAGGTATACAGTAAGTACTTGTCAAATGTACAGTGACCTGTATTGACCTGTGGATGTCCAAGGGAGGGTTGATTTTGATGGTTTGTTCAGTTCCTGTGAGGACAAACCATATGACCACCAAGTTATATGTCTGTGTCCACGTGGAATTACATGAAACCAGGTCATTGCATATATAAAGTGGAATCACATCATAGATGAAAAGCCCTAGCTGAGGTGAGAAATGTAACATTTTAAAGTGGATGTGACCTATGTGTCAGATTCTTATAGTTCTTCTGAAAGGAGATTTGAAAGAGGCTGTGATCCTGTGAGGTATGTGTAATTACATGTGGAATCATGACATAACATTTGGAGCTGATAGGCTGTAGAAGGGAGGTATTAATCATGGTCTATAGGCTTAATCGTTAATTATAGACATGCCTTCCTTCTGAAACATTTTCAGACTCTGCAGGGATTTGCCTGTAGGAGATTTTAGCAGCAGTACTGCAGAAGCAGAGCCAGATTAAAATTGTGGTGCATGAAGATAATTGCCAAGAGACATTAAAATTTTAGTAAGATTTTCAGGAAGCCAAAGCTTTCTGGGTAATACATAAGTTCCAGAGAAGTATTATGCCCCCCCACCTCCATTTTTTTTGGCCAAAGGTAGTCTCTCTCATAATGTACCTAGGCTACTGTACCTCCATTACATACGCTGACCTTTAAAAATGTTACAACAAGGCATTAATCAGGCCATCCTCTCCAGAGCCAACACAGATTAGACAAGAAGAAAGATGCCACTGCCCTTTGTTTACAGTCATGCTGGGCCTGCTCCCAGGAACAGGCCTCTCTGTGGCCTGTCTTTCATCAATTTCTTTGTTTTCTTTTGGTTGAAAATACTCTGCAACACCAAGGATTGCCAGGAGAGGTGACTACAATATTTTGACAAGTCACACATAATTTGTGGCATTCTCCATAATCAATACAGTCACATCACATGTCTGGAACTGATTAAGAAAATAACTCTCAGACCATGAGTCGAAAACTTTTGAAGTGGTTGTGGACCTTGATAAAAACTAAGGAACTTCTTTCCAGAATATGAGAATTTGCAAAATTTTATATTCAATTTTATGGGGCTCATGGACTCCCAAGCCTTTAAATAAACTAGTGATTAAAAGCCACTGCCTTAGAGATAAAAATGCTTCTGTTTATTGAGTGGTAACTATGTAGCAGGCACTGTGCTAAATATTTGATAAGCATTATCTCATTTAGTTCACACAATTACTCTGTGGGGTGAGTACACTTATTTTACAGCTCAGAGGTAGATAAAATGTTTCATTTTTCACTATGTAGAATATCTACACAGAAGTAAAAATGGTGGAATATCTCTTGTGTACTAAATCAAAACCATCATTCTACCCTTCTTTCATTCATTGTACATTAGGAATGTACTGATAGTTGTTTGCAGAGCAAAGCTCAAGTTATTATCCCTTATCTATAATGTAAATATTTGGTCAATTTTTAAACTTTTTTTCTAATTATAGGTAGAATAGTCAATGATAAGTATGGTATAGTTTCAGAATTTTGTTTTATGATGAAATATATTACGGACACTATGACACCATCAATATTTTGATATGCACCTCTAGAAAATAATACTTTTTCCTTCAAGTGAAAATAATATCAGCACATCTAAACAAATTAAGAATTCTTTAATACAATCCCCCAGTATTCTTTACCATCTGTTTGTCCAAACCAGTATTCGATCCAGGACTTTTGTTGCAGGTGATGTTTATGATAAGTGTCTTTTAATCACAAACAGTTTCTCTCTCTCTCTCTCTCTCTCTCTCTCTCTCTTTTCATTTCAAGACAGTTGTTTACTGGCCTTCAATGAGGTGCTGTGTAGCTGGTTGCTCTATCCTCTTCGTTGCCTTTAAAATGAAATTTGGATGTAAAGGCTTGCTTAGATTCAAGAGAAACATGTAACGCCTGTTCCAAATCAAGAATCATATCACCTAATTCATAGTTAGGGATTAGAGTTTCCTTTTACATTTTTAAATTTTAAACTGGAGAGGGTGGTGTATGGCTGTAAGCTAGGGAATGACTGTTAAATGATGAATTTGTAAGTGGTACCAAAAGTGGGAGAGAGATTTTTGAAGACATATCTTCATGATGTTCCTTAAATCCCACTACATAGATAGATGGCTACATATCTTGCCTCTTTGTAAGTCTGACCTTGGTTGAGGGGAAAAAATGAAAAAACAAACAACAGTTATCTGTCTAAAACACTTTCTCCCCTTAGGTATATTTGCATTATGGAATAGCTTTAAAGAGAACAGGTTTATGACGAGGATTTCCCAATTAGTAGGGATGAACACTTTATCTGAGGCAATACCTTAGTTACCAGAAAAATATGCAGCATAGGTGTTTACTAGCAAATTTACTTTACCACTGAAATTGGAAAGCATCTTCTCTGATGAGTTTTGAAAAACAAAGTCATAGATCTCAATAGAGATGCTATAGATTTGGTCAGTTTTGATGCACAGAAGGGCTACTAATTATTGTCAAGTAAATGCCTCAAATGTACAGTGACAAGTTATATTGAAAGTTGGCAACTTTTCAAAACTGTGTGCCAGGACTCTGTTTATTCACTCTCTTGGGAGCAAGCAGCTGCTTCAGTGATAGGAGGCCTGGCTCTTCTTATTAGCAACAGTGGGGTTGGGTCCTGTGAGTTTGAGAGAGGGCAGCCGGCAATCTCTGGGCGTCTTTGTTGCAGTCTTCTTTCTGAATTTCTCAACAGTTATGCTTAGGGTTAACCTTGTCAATGGGTCCCATTCTCCAAGATGCTAATTAAATTAAACATTTGTGCATCAATTTATTCCCTAAATACTTATTAGGAGCCCACAGTGTAGCAGGCACTGCAGCAAATGCTATGGATACCATGGTAAACAGGGCTGATGTGTTCTCATCAAACTTAGTCTAGTGGGGAAGACAGGTTGTAAATATAGAAATCAATACAAAATGATAAGTTTTGCATACTATGAAAGAAGTAAACAGGGACTGTGATAAAAAATACAGAAAGCAAGGGCTCTCTTAGGGTGGTCAGACAAAAATGTCTACTAGGTGCCCAACACTACAAGATGCTTGATTAAAAAGACTTATGTAAGATATGGTCCTTGTCCTTGAAAATTTGTCATTTTATAGTAAGTTTAATGAGCAAAGCATGCATGAAGCATAATGGAAACTGAAAGGAAGCAGCAATGATCTCTGCCTGGGTTGCTGTAGAGCAGGGGTCCCCAAACTTTTTACACAGGGGGCCAGTTCACTGTCCCTTAGACAATTGGAGGGCCGCCACAATCAGGGCTCCTCTCACTGACCACCAATGAAAGAGGTGCCCCTTCCGGAAGTGTGGCGGGGGGCTGGATAAATGGCCTCAGGGGGCCGGGCCATAGTTAGGGGATGCCTGTGGGATGGACAGCAGAGACAGAGAAAAAATAGTCTTCCCATTGAAGGTTAAATAGAACAATGATGGGCAAACATGAATGGCAGGGGTTAAGAAAGTTCACATAGAGGCAACAGCAAGAGTTAAGGTATTGAGGTATATTTGAGGGAATAATGTAGGTCAGTGTTTTTCAACTGCCAGTCAGCCAGAAACTTTAACTCTTTTGTGGACTGACACAGGTCTGCAGACTGGTGGTTGAAAAACACTGAGATAGGTCATCTTGAAATCCTGACCTCAAATGAACTTTTCTGCAGGACCCCAGGATAGAGAATGGCTCATTGCAGAGCTACTTTGTTTGAAACATTAGAGAAAGTAACAGGGGAACTGTAGTGCTTTTCTATGCCTGCCATAACAAATTACCACAATGTCTGCAGCTAAAAACAACACAAATTCATGATCTCACACTTCTGTAGCTCACTGGGCCTTATCAAGGGGTTAGCGGGGCTGCCTTCCTTTCCAAAGGTTCTAAGGGAGGATCCGTTCCTTGCCTTTTCGAGATTCTAGAGGCTGCCCACCTTTCTTGGTTTCTGGTCCTCTTCCTTGATCTTTATAGCCAGCACCATCACATCTCTCTGACCCTTCCTCATGTCTCTCTGTGATCATAGCTGGGAAAGGTTCTATGCTTTCAAGGACCCATGTAATTCGATTGGATCCTCCTGGATAACCCACATTAGACTCATCTCAAGATCCTTAAGTTTAATCATGTCTGCAGAACCTTTTTTGTTTTTTTTTGTTTGTTTTTTCTTTTTTTTTCTTTGTAAGGAAACATATTCATGGGTTCTGAGAATTTGGATGTGGACATCTTCAGGGGCTGCTTCTCTGTCTACCAGGAACCCAGAGTCTGCCCTCTTAAAGGCCCATTCGTTTCCTATAGCTTCCTCTGAGGCACTTCTGAAGTATCTAGGACTTTAAAGATATTTTGAAATCACTGCTGTGAACTGCCTGTCTTTACCTATGAATTAACATGCCACCTGGGTTTGTTTGGAAGGGAGATAGATGGCAAAAGGGGTTAGCACACTGTGCCATATTTACAGGAATTAGACATTATTTCCTTACAGAAATCTGCCCTGACAAACTCACATGAAGTTAGTGTTTCCTATTATGTACTTTCATAGTACCCTGTACTTCATTTGTTTGTGCTTTTATGTCTGTCAGTAAAGACAGGAGGATCAGAGTGGACTACACTGTGAAGCAACTTTTATTCATTCACAATTTTTTTTAGGTAGGTACAAAAGGATAGATTGGTGAATAAAAAGACACAGTCTCTTCCCTTATTGCTATTCTCCTGCTGGGGAGACAGACACTAAACCAGGGGTCAGGAACCTATGGCTCGCGAACCAGATGTGGCTTTTTTGATGGCTGCATCTGGCTCGCAGACAAATCTTTAATAAAAAAAAATAATAATGTTAAAAATATAAAACATTCTCGTGTATTACAATCCATTCATTTCCTACCGCTATTGTTCATGGTTGCGGGTGGCTGGAGCCAATCACAGCTGTCCTCCGGGACAACAACAAATTTTTATTGGATAATGCGTAAAGTACACGGGTCATTGTATGGCTCTCATGGAATTACATTTTAAAATATGTGGTGTTCATGGCTCTCTCAGCCAAAAAGGTTCCCGACCCCTGCACTAAACAAATGGTTTAAAATCCATAGCAAATGTTTGAAAATATACCTGAGTTGGGAAGCAGCCAGAAGTTTTCCTGGAGGCCACTAAGAACCTGCAGACCTAAAGGGCCCTGTCAGTTCTGGGAGGCGGACACTGGGGTGAAAAGAGGTATGAACCACATGCCCTGAGGCCAGATGGGAAGATGTCTGAGTCAGCAGATGCTCACCCAGAGGGGGTATGACAGTCGAGAACTCAAATAGGACTATATACCCAGCAGATGCTAGCATTTGGCAGAGGATGGCTACAGAGCAGGTACCTTGTGTCCTTGTGGCTCCCATATCATAATGACATGTAAGCTCCTTGGAATAAGTTCAACCTTTGAATGACATGGAGAAGCCTAGAGAGAGAAAATCTTGAATTGTGTTTAAACCTAAAATAGTCAAGAAAATACATAAGCAATTGAACTTACCTAAAATTAGATAAATTGAGGTTTTTTTTCCCAGTGAAACATAGCGTCAAAATAGCAATTCAGCTGTGTTATGAAACAACAATCTTACATTTTTATGAACTGGACAATAAAGACTATTAAAATTCATACCCGATATAGGTGTCTGCTGTGCGAAGGGGTTTGAATTTTATTCTCTTAAAATGTAGCTCGCTGTAGCTAGCCATCAGGGGTTTTAAATAATAAAGAGACAGAATCAGGTCTGCTTTAGAAAAATAAACTCAGAGAGCACTTTGGGAAAAGACCTGAAAGGTGTGGATGTCAGAAAAAAAAAAAATAGAAGATTACCCTAGTCACCAATGTGAAAGAAAACCATTTCCCAAACATTGTTTCAACTCTGTCTCATGCTTTAGGGTCAGAAGGGACCTCAGTTCACCAGGTACCATGCACAATCAACCCTTGAACAACATGGGTTTGAACCACTTTTAAGTAGATATTTTTTTCAGTAAATACTGTAAATGCATTTTTTTCTTCCTTACGATTTTCTTCATATTTTCTCTAGGTTTACTGTAAGGATACAATATATAATCTATATAAAAATTGACTATAAATATATATATTTAAACATACTATATATATATATATATAGACATGAGATATATATAAATATATATACGGGGGTCCTCAGGTTACGACACAGTTCCATTTCTGAAACAGTGATGTACCCCAAATTTTGATGTAAGTCGAAACACACCCTAGCCTAAGTCACTTACGTATCCTAACACAGTTGTAAATTGTAACCTAGAGCATAAAAACACAACTAAGCCACAGAAAAAGGAAAAGGACATAAATATACTGTACACTGTATTGCGTATTCTTCTTCCACACGCAACCAAACTAGTTTGCCTGTATAGTCCGTAAGTACAACGCTAACAGCATAAGCCGAAACACTCATGTCTCAATTTTTTCAGGTTTTTATGGAAATAAGCATCGTAAACTCGAAACGTCATATGTTGAGACTGTTGTAACCCGAGGACACTCTGTATGTATGTATGTATGTATGTATGTATGTGTATAAAACATATAAATACCTGTTAATTGACTGTTTATGTTATCACTAAAGCTTCCAGGAAGCAGTGGGTTATTATTAAAGTTTTTGGGAAGTCAAATTTTATACGTGGATTTTTGACAGAGGGGGGTTTGGTGCCTTTAATCCCATGTTATTTGAGGGTCAACTGTACTTCTTCTGGGGAAAGGCACAACATTCTAATTTTACAGGTGAGGTACTGAGGCTCAAAGATAAAATGAATTTCAAATGATGAAAATTCAGGAATATTTGTTTTACTAATGTTAGAGTGATAGCCACCAAGGTCTAGACCAAACATATTTTTTGAAATGTTGCTCTAAATTTATCAGTTGATATATGAACAGGAGTCTGTTAAAATAAAATATAATAGTTAACTTGTTTTATTTTGTATATGAAAAACACTAATTAGATTGCAGTCTGATGTTCACTTCTCATGCCTATGAGGAGACTTGACCCTAACTAAGTCTAGGCAACCGTTAACCTCCCGGTCACGTGAATCACACACATAGAGACTAGTGGGGAAAAAAAAGAGGGCAGAGGTATCGAACCTGACCTAAACCTGTCAGTTTCTAGTTCCACTGTGCGCAGCACTGAGCTGAAAGGCTAATAAGTAGAACCAGTTTGGGGATGTGGTTGTCACTAAATTTTTGAGAACCTTATTCATTGATTCATTGCCATTGGAATGAACAATTATCCAGTAGATGCTTGAGTATAGGCAGGTTTCAAGAGGCAGAGATAGGAAGGCTAAACCAGCACTGTACCGGAGGGGAATCTGAAAGGAGGTGGCACCCAGGGAGACACCCAGGGTGGGTCTGGGGTGTTTGGGGGCCTCAAGCTAGCAAACATTCAACATTTAAATCTATTTCTTATCCATTTCGCAGAACTAAGTGTATATAGTTCAAGCCCCATAAATACTTTTAATTCAATTTGATTTCTCAAGAACTCTGAAAACTTTTTTTTTCTTTTAAATCCTGCACTTTCAATATTTTAAGTCCTGCAGCTTTGAAAGGAAAAAATAGATTTGGCCTCTGGATGCAGTCAGCTTAATGATTTAGAAGCAAGTTCAGCTGCACTTTCCTATAAAATGCCTCTCTGAGCTTGATGACTTTACCAAGCACTTGTAGTACTTTTTTTTCTTTTTAAACTAGGGGATAGTGTCCTCTTTCCTCCTTTAAATAGTAAACACACTATACTAATGATATATACATTTGAAAAAAGGAAAAAAAAATCATTTTGAGTCCGAGCAATGTAAATTAAGGTAAATTTTACTCATGACCCTTTGCATTCTTTTCTACATGCATACACCTTTTTACAGCAGTGACCAGAATGATTGCATGTCCTGCTTTTTCACTTAACATTATTTGTGGCACTTATTTCCACATCTCTACATAGTCACCTTGATCATTGTAAAGAACTGCTTTTCAAGGTTTTGCAACTGCCTACCTCTAGTTTCTTAGTTCTCAGTCCTTTGGTTTTTGTTCCATCCTAAGCTGCATAGAACTTGTGCAATAGATTTTATTTTGCTTGTTGGGTTTATGCTGCTTAGTTCATGTCATCAGTGGTAACTTTTAGCTTTGCATTTTGATCAGGCCTCTTTCAAAGTGGTGTGTCAGTGCAGTTGAATTTCAATGGCATCAATTTCAGCTACTAGATTGGAGATGTGTATTAGGGCATTCTAGAAATACTGGTTTCCAGTTCTTTCCTGTTGGAGAAGTGCCAGACAACACAGCTTTTACTGTAATAGATCTGCACAGACTGCAGCTGGCATGCCACGTGGTGTTGGAGAACTGTGCATTCAGTCACTTTCCACACTCCCTTTGATTACCACAGACAGAGCCTGTCCCCAGAATTATCAGCAAATTTTGGAAGGGAAGTAACCAGGACAAGAGTCAGGAAAAGGGCTGTCTGAGGGCTGTGGGGTGAGGGAGTGCTTTTGGAGTTGACCCAGACTGGTGGTTGAGATGGAAAAAGAGAACACAGTCGAGTGATGCTGTACATATGACAAGAATTTTCCAGACTTCTAGAAAAAGATTCCAATATTAATTTAAAAATAAATTTTCCTCTTTATGTCACAGATTCATTTTTGAATCTGATAAAAGCTATGGACAAAGGGAGGCTCTCAAAAATACAACATATTGTACTTGATTCCTCACAAGCATACATAAGCAACATTAGGATGAAGAAGCTCATTCTATAAGGAAGATCTGGGGTGGGGGAGGGAAATGGTTGCATCAATATTTTCCAATACTTTATCTCTGATTTTTTATTATCTTCTTGAAAGGAGTTTTGTATTTTTTTTATTTATGATTTTAATTTATTGTGTTTACATAGATTCAAGTGTTCCACCGAATATCTCTCTCCCACCCCCGTGTTCCCCTCGGGCCCCCCTTGCCCCCTTTCCCCAATGCCTTCCCCCCTTCCCTCCAGGATTTGCTGTCCTGTTCTCTATAATGCTGTGCTATGTACATATAATTTCATTAATCTCTTTCCATTCTCTGATTCCATCTTCTCTTCCACTTTCCCTCTGACCGTTTTCCCTCTGGTCCCTTTGATCCCACCTCTGCCTCTGTTCTGTTCCTCAGTTCACATTGTTCATTGGACTCCTCAAATGAGTGAGGTCATATGATATTTTTCTTTCTCTGCCTGGCTTATTTAACTTAGCATAATAGTTTCCAGGTCCATTCATGTTGTTGCAAAAGGTAAGATTTCCTTCTTCCTCACGGCCATGTAGTATTCCATTGTGTATATGTATCACTGCTTTTTAATCCACTCATCCACTGATGGACACTTGGGCTGTTTTCAGATCTTGGCTAATGTAAACAATGCTGCCATAAACATAGGGGTGCATTTCTTCTTTTGAATCAGTGATTTGGTATCCATAGGATACATTCCTAAAAGTGGGATAGCTGGGTCAAAGGACAGTTCAATTTTTAATTTTTTGAGGAATCTCCATACTGTTTTCCACAGTGGCTGCACCAGTCTGCATTCCCGCTAGCAGTGCAGGGGTGTTCCCTTTTCTCCACATCCTCGCCAGCACTTATTCTGTGTTGTTTTGTTAATGAGCACCATTCTGACAGGTATGAGGTGATATCTCATTGTGGTTTTAATTTGCATTTCTCTGATGATTAATGATGTTGAACATTTTTTCATATGCTTATTGGCAATCTGTATGTTCTCTTTGGAGAAGTGTCTGTTCATTTCTTTTGCCCATTTTTTGATTGGACTGTTTACCTTCCTGGTGTTGAGTTTTAGAAGTTCTTTATAAATTTTGGTTATTAATCCCTTATCAGACGTATTGGCGAATATATTCTCTCATTGTGTGGGTTGTCTTTTTTTATTTTGTTAATGGTGTCTTTTGCTGTGCAAAAGCTTTTTAGTTTCATATAGTCCCATTTTTCATCCTGTCCTTTATTTCACTTGCCCATGGAGATAAATCAGCAAATATATTGCTACAAAAGCTATCAGAGAGTTTAGTGCCTATGTTTACCTCCAAGATGTTTATGGTTTCACAACTTACATTTAAGTCTTTTATCCATTTTGAGTTTATTTTTGTGAATGGTGTAAGTTGGTGGTCTAGTTTTATTTTTTATTTTTGCATGTATCTGTTCAATTTTCCCAACACCATTATTTAAAGAGACTGTCTTTTCTCCATTGTATGCTCTTACCTCCTTTGTCAAATATCAATTGTCCATATAGGTGTGGGTTAATCTCTGAGTTCTGGGTTCTGTTCCATTGATCTGTATGACTGTTCTTATGCCAGTGCCAAGCTGTTTTGAGTACAATGGCCTTGTCATATAACGAGATATCAGGAAGTGTGATACCTCCTACTTTATTCTTTTTTTTCAGTATTGCTGAGGCTATCCGTGTTCTTTTTGGTTCTATATAAATTGTTGGAATATTTGTTCTATATCTTTGAAGTATGTCATTGGTATTTTAATAGGAATTGCATTGAATTTATAGACTGCTTTGGGTAATAGAGACATTTTAATATGTTTATTCTTCTTATTCATGAACACGGTATAGGCTTCCACTTGTTTGTATCTTCCTTGATTTCCTGTATCAATGTTTTATAATTTTCTGAGTACAAGTCTTTAACTTTTTTGGTTAAATTTACTCCTAGGTACTTTATTTATTTTTTGTTGCAATAGTGAAGTGGATTGTTTCCTTAATTTCTCTTTCAGACAGTTCATTGTTGGTGTATAAAAATGTCACTGGTTTCTGAATATTGATTTTATGTCTTGCCACCTAGCTGAATTTATTTATCAGGTCCAATAGTTTTTTTACTGCAACTTTAGGGTTTTCTATGTATAGTATCATATCATCAGCTAATAATGATAGTTTTACTTCTTTTCCAATTTGGAGGTCTTTTATTTCTTCTTCTTGTCTGATTGCTGTGGCTAGGACTTCCAGGACTATGTTGAATAAGAGTGGTGAAAGGGGGCACCCCTGCCTTGTTCCTGATCTTAAGGGGATTTCTGTTAATTTTTGCCCATTGATTATGATGTTGGCTTTGGCTTTGTCATAGATGGCCTTTATCATGTTGAGGTATGTTCCTTGTATTCCCCACTTTGCTGAGAGTTTTGGTAATAAATGGGTGCTGGATTTCATCAAATGCTTTTTCTGCTTCTATTGATATTATCATGTGATTTTTACCCTTTCTTTTGTTTATATGTTGAATCACATTGATTGATATGCAAATATTATACCAGCCTTGTCTCTCCAGAATAAATCCCACTCAATCATGATGTATGATTTATTTCATGTATTACTGGATCTGGTTTCCTAATATATATTTTTTTATAAATAAATTTTTATTTTAATGGATGACATCAATAAATCAGGGTACACATATCCAAAGAAAACATCTCCAGGTCATCCTGTCATCTAGTCCTGTTGCATACCCATCACCCAAAGAGAGATTGTCCCACGTCACCCTCTACCCAGTTCTCTCCATACCCCCCCTCCCCCTCTCCCTCCCTCCCTCCCTCCAAACCCCATAACTACCACACTCCTGTCCATGTCTCCTAGTCTCGCCCCTATGTCCCACCAATGTATGGAATCTTGCAGTTCCCGTTTTTTTTCTGATTTACCCACCTCACTCCGCACAATGCCATCAAGATTCCACCATTCTGCTGCAAGTGATCCGATGTCATCACTTCCCCTAGCTGAACAGCATACCATGGTGTACATGTGTCCCACCTTCTTTATCCAGTCTTCCATTTTTTTTTTTACAGTGATTAAAAGCCTTTAAGCAAACTCTTGGCCAATACAGCTAGAATCCATAAAAGAGTAGTGTCCTTAACATGTTCACCAAGTCCAAGTTGGCCCCATCACCATGCCAAATCCCTGAAAAATGCAACCCAACCACAGTTCAGTCTGTTAGGAGCTGTCACAGGGAGCAGGAGTCCAGGAAAAGTCCACATCCAGGAAAAATCTGCATGGCATTGGAGTTGTTGTCACCATTCTATACTTTGGAGCTCATGTCCAAGTCCCAATGACCACTGCTTCTAGCTGGTAATGGTTCAGGTAGACTGGAAAAGCCATTTGCAGCATGCGTGGATATGGAGCTTCTGTTCTCCTCTGCCTGGAGAGATGAGACCAGGTTGTTTTTCCCTGGAGCTCTGCGACTGTGGCATGGTAAAGAGAACCTTGGGATACACTAAGCTGGGTGGCAAAGGTAGATTCATAATAGAAGTTGGCAAAAGGGGGAAAGAGAGCTCTAAATTAGGAGTAGGTCCCAGCATGAAATATGAGTGGAGCATTGAGGTAGGAGGGATAAAGGAAACACTATATATTAAGCAAAGCAGCATAAAATAGGACTATCAACACCCAAAACAGAGATCTTTGAAGGAAGAATAAAAAACCTGACTATTCAGGCAAAACATAGTTAAGTGGCCCTTGTGCAAATGAGATCAGTTTACCTGCTTCTTGGAAGAAATACCCTAGGCTCATCCACAGTGACGTAGATGAGGCCAATGGCCCTGGGCCCTGGGCACCTTCAGCCTTCAGTGGCAAACCCCAGCTTTCTGGGCAAGGTTAGGTCATAGGTGGCTGGAGCAGGACTGGAAGAGACTGAACCCTCCCTTAGAGAAGTGAGGGGGAAGCCTGCCTTCCAGTGTCCCTGTTTCCTCACAGCAGAGGCATGTAAGCCTGGCAGGCTTTAGCTCAATGACCTTCCTTTCCACTATTGAAGCAGGACCCAGATGGCATCCTATGAGACCCCTTTGGTGTGTTGGAGCCTTTAAGGGTGTATCCTAAAAGCTGGTAGTTCCCCTGATCTCTATTGGGCTTTTTCTGCCTCTAGGTGTCTTAAAAGCCATGCTCAGAAGATCTTGCTGAGGGGTTTGAGGATCCCCATCTGCCTATATAAATCTTTTCCATATATTTGGAGCTATTTGGAAAAAGACAAAACAGTGTTATTAGCTGGATCTAATAAAGGAGGTAGTAGTTTGCAGGCGAAAAAGATTTGGTGTCTCCTGTTCATCAGCATTCCAAAGAAATGTAAATTATTTTTAAGTACAAAACATAATATGGTAGACCCGTAGGAGTTCCAGGATATGACTACCCCCTCTTAATTTTTTTTTAAATTGACCTTAAAATGTTTGCTGAGTACACTTTAATTATACCTTAACTTTAAATATTGTAAGCATGACAAAATACAGTAAATGCTTTTGCTCCATATGCAGGAGCATTTTCAGTTTAGCCAGTTTAGGAAATCCAATAATAGAACAATGCACACAGACAATGAGCTATAACATGCTTAGCAGCCTCTCCTGTTCTGACAGAGGTTACTATAGATCCGGAATAAGTATCCACTGTAATGTGGACATAGGACTGTTTGCCAAATGAAGGTATATGAATAACATCCATCTGCCAAAATTGTCCTGGTAACAGTCCTTGAGGGTTAACTCCAAATGAAGGGGCAGTATAGGACCCCTTGTACAGGATTTCCCAATCTGCCGTGCTGCTTCCCGAGAAAGTTGAAACTGTTTACATCAGGCTGCAGCCTTCTGGTGATGAATAGTATGAGACTGACTTGCTCGGTCTGTCATGGTTGCTCCATATAATTATCTTTTGGGTAGCTTGATCAACAAGGGCATTCCTAGGCCCTGGCCGGTTGGCTCAGTGGTAGAGAATTGGCCTTGTGTGCAGGATTCCCGGGTTCAATTCCCAGTCAGAGCACACAGAAGAAGCACCCATCTACTTCTCCACCCCTCCCCCTCTCCTTCCTCTCTGTCTCTCTCTTCCCCTCCTGCAGCCAAGGCTCCACCAGAGCAAAGCCATCCCGGGCACTAAGAATGGCCCCATGGCCTCTGCCTCAGGTGCTAGAATGGCTCTGGTTGCAACAGAGCAACACCCCAGATGGGCAGAGCATTCCCCCCTGGTAGGCATGCCAGATGGATCCCGGTCAGGCACATGCGGGAGTCTGTCTGACTGCCTCCTCATTTCCATCTTCAGAAAAATACAAAAAATAAGTAAATAAAAGAAAAAATATACCCCCCCCCAAAAAAAAAGAAAGAGAAAAAAAGGGCATTCCCTTGTGCTAAAGCTCCGGGGAGCATGGAGTGAGCTTGAGTATGTCCTATGAAACATGGAGCTCTATGTTGACATATAAGTTTTTGAAGAAGGAGGAACTGCTGAAATAGTTCATCAGCATTTGTCCCTAAGACAGCAGTCTTTATAGTGGAAACACCATAAGTAAATATTTGCTGTCTGTCTATAGATTAAAGGGGGAATATGGCAAATGCTGAAAAAAGCCATGGTCTTTGTGCCCCTCCCCACCCCTAACCCCCTCCCTCTCCTCCCCTAACCCCCTCCCTCTCCTCCCCCCACCCTGTAACCCCAACACTGTTGTCCATGTCTCTGAGATTCATCTTTATGTCCCACCTATGTATGGAATCATATAGTTCTTAGTTTTTTCTGAATTACTTCTTTCACTCAGTATAATGTTATCAAGGCCCATCCATGTTGTTGTAAAAGATCCTATGTCATCATTTGTTATGGTTTAGTAGTATTCCATAGTATATATATACCAAAGCTTTTTAATCCACTCGTCCTCTGATGGACACTTGGGCTGTTTCCAGATCTTTGCTATTGTGAACACTGCTGCCATAAACATGGGGGTGCATTTCTTCTTTTCAAACAGTGATATGGTGTTCTTGGGGTATATTCCTAACAGTGGTATAGCTGGGTCAAATGGCAGTTCAATTTTTAATTTCCTGAGGAATCTCCATACTGTTTTCCACAGTGGCTGCACCAGTCTGCATTCCCACCAGCAGTGCAGGAGGGTTCCTTTTTCTCCACATCCTCGCCAGCACTTACTCTGTGTTGTTTTATTGATGAGCGCCATTCTGACTGGTGTGAGGTGATATCTCATTGTGGTTTTAATTTGCATTTCTCTAATCATTAATGATGTTGAACATTTTTTCATATGTCTATTGGCCATCTGTGTGTCCTCTTTGGAGAAGTGTCTATTCATTTCTTTTGCCCATTTTTGGATTGGATTGTTTGTCTTCCTGGTATTAAGCTTTACAAGTTCTTTATAAATTTTGGTTATTAACCCCTTATCAGACGCAATGTCAAATATATTCTCCCATTGTGTAGTTTGTCTTTTTATTCTGTTCTTATTGTCTTTAGCTATGCAGAAGCTTTTTAGCTTGATAAAGTACCATCTGTTTATCCTGTCTTTTACTTCATTTGCCTGTGGAGACCAATCAGCAAATATATTGCTGTGAGAGATGTCAGTGAGTTTACTGCCTATGTTTTCTTCTAAGATGCTTATGGTTTCACGGCTTACATTTAAGTCTTTTATCCATTTTGAGTTTATTTTTGTGAGTGGTGTAAGTTGGTGGTCTAGTTTCATTTTTTTGCAGGTAGCTGTCCAATTTTCCCAACACCATTTATTGAAGAGGCTGTCTTTATAAGACCTGAAACAATAAAGTACATAGAAGAAGACATAGGTACTAAACTCATGGACCTGGGTTTTAAAGAACATTTTATGAACTTGACTCCAATGGCAAGAGAAGTGAAGGCAAAGATAAATGAATGGGACTACATCAGACTAAAAAGTTTTTGCTCAGCAAGAGAAACTGATATCAAAATAAACAGACAGCCAACTAAATGGGAAATGATATTTTCAAACAACAGCTCAGATAAGGGCCTAATATCCAAAATTTACAAAGAACTCATAAAACTCAACAACAAACAAACAAACAATCCAATAAAAAAATGGGAAGAGGACATGAACAGACACTTCTCCCAGGAAGAGATACAAATGGCCAACAGATATATGAAAAGATGCTCAGCTTCATTAGTTATTAGAGAAATGCAAATCAAAACTGCAATGAGATACCACCTCACCCCTGTTAGATTAGCTATTATCAACAAGACGGGTAATAGCAAATGTTGGAGAGGCTGTGGAGAAAAAGGAACCCTCATACACTGTTGGTGGGAATGTAAAGTAGGACAACCACTATGGAGGAAAGTATGGTGGTTCCTCAAAAAACTGCAAATAGAACTACCTTATGACCCAGCAATCCCTCTACTGGGTATATACCCCAAAACCTCAGAAACATTGATACGTAAAGACACATGTAGCCCCATGTTCATTGCAGCACTGTTCACAGTGGCCAAGACATGGAAACAACCAAAAAGCCCTTCAATAGAAGACTGGATAAAGAAGATGTGGCACATATACACTATGGAATACTACTCAGCCATAAGAAATGATGACATCAGATCATTTACAGCAAAATGGTGGGATCTTGATAACATTATACGGAGTGAAATAAGTAAATCAGAAAAAAACAAGAACTCCATGATTCCATACATTGGTGGAACACAAAAATGAGACTAAGAGACATGGACAAGAGTGTGGTGGTTACCAGAGGTGGGGGGAGGGAGGACATAGGAGGGAGGGAGATAGAGAGTTAGGGGGAGGGGGAGGGGCACAGAGAACTAGATAGAGGGTGACGGAGGACAATCTGACTATGGGCGAGGGGTATGCAACACAATTTAATGACAAGATAACCTAGACATGTTTTCTTTGAATATATGTACCCTGATTTATTAATGTCATCCCATTAACATTAATAAAAATTTATTAAAAAAAAAAAAGAAGAGGCTGTCTTTACTCCATTGTATTTCCTTACCTCCTCTGTTAAATATCAGCTGTCCATAGAGCTGTGGGTTCATTTCTGGGTTCTCTGTTCTGTTCCATTGCTCCATGTGCCTGTTCTTATGCCAGTACCATGCTGTTTTGAGTACAATGGCCTTAAAATACAACTTGATATCCGGAAGTGTGATACCTCCCGCTTTATTCTTCCTTTTCAAGACTGCTGAGGCTATTCGTGTTCTCTTTTGGTTCCATATAAATTTTTGCAATATGTGTTTCATATCTTTGAAGTAAGTCACTGGTATTTTAATCGGTATTGCATTGAATTTATAAATTGCTTTGGGTAATATAGACATTTTAATGATGTTTATTCTTCCTAACCATGAGCACGGTATATGCCTCCACTTATTCGTATCTTCCCTGATTACTTTTATCAATGTTTTATAATTTTCCGAGTACAAGTCTTTAATCTCCTTGGTTAGATTTATTCCTAGGTACTTTATTTTTTTTGGTTACAATAGTAAAGGGGATTGATTCCTTGATTTCTCTTTTTGACAGTTCATTATTAGTGTATAAAAATGCCTCTGATTTCTGAGTATTGATTTTATATCCTGCCACCTTGCTGAATTCATTTATCAGGTCTGGTAGTTTTTTGACTGAGACTTTAGGGTTTTCTATATACAATATCATATCATCTGCAAATAATGATAGTTTTACTTCTTCTTTTCCAATTCGGATGCCTTTTATTTCTTTTTCTTGTCTGATTGCTGTGGCTAGGACTTTCAGAACTATGTTGAATAAGAGTGGTGAAAGGGGGCACCCCTGCCTTGTTCCTGATCTTAAGGGGATTGCTTTTAATTTTTGCCCATTGAGTATGATGTTGGCTGTGGGTTTGTCATAGATGGCCTTTATCATGTTGAGGTATGTTCCCTGTATTTCCACTTTGCTGAGAGTTTTGATCATGAATGGGTGCTGGATTTTATCAAATGTTTTTCTGCATCTATTGAACTTATCATGTGGTTTTTCTCCTTTCTTTTGTTTATGTGATGAATCATATTGATTGATTTGCGAATATTGTACCAGCCTTGCCTCCCAAGAATAAATCCCACTTGATCATGGTGTATGATTTTTTTCATATATTGCTGGATCCGGTTTGCTAATAGTTTGTTGAGGATTTTTGCATCTACGTTAATCAGGGATATTGGCCTATAATTTTCTTTTTTTGTGTTGTCTTTGCCTGGTTTTGGAATCAGAAATATGCTCGCCTCATAAAAGGAGTTTGGAAGTCTTCCTTCCTCTTGAATTTTTTTTTATTTTACATTTTTTTAATTTATTCATTTTTTTAGAGGTAGGAGACACAGAGAGAGAAAGAGACAGAGAGAAGAAAGAGATAGAAGGAACAGAGAGAGGAGCAGGAAGCATCAACTTCCATATGTGCCTTGACCAGGCAAGCCTGGGGTTTTGAACTGCCGACCTCAGCGTTCCAGGTCGACACTTTTACCCACTGCGCCACCACAGGTCAGGCTTGAATTTTTTGAAATAGCTTGAGAAGGATAGGAGTTAGTTCTTCTTTGAATATTTGGTAGAATTCACTTGTGAAGCCATTAGGCCCAGTACTTTTATTTTTGGGAGTTTTTTGATAGCTGTTTCAATCTCATTTGTTGTAATTGGTCTGTTTAGGTTTTCTGATTCTTCCAGATTGATTTTTGGAAGATAATATGATTCAAGGAATTTGTCCATTTCATCTAGATTGTCTAGTTTTTTTGGCATACAGTTCTTTATAGTATTTTCTTACAATATTTTGTATTTCTGTTGTGTCAGTTGTTATTTCTCTACTCTCATTTCTAATTTTATTTGAGTCCTCTCTCTTTTTTTCTTGGTGAGTCTCGTTAAAGGTTCATCGATCTTGTTTCTTGTTTACCTTTTCAAAGAACCAGCTCCTGGTTTCATTGATCCTCTGTATTGTTTCTTTAGCCTCTATGTCATTTATTTCTGCTCTGATCTTTATTATTTCCTTCCTTCTACTAGCTCTCGGCTTTACTTGCTGTTCTTTTTCTAGTTCTTTTACATGCAGGGTTAAGTTGTTTATTTGAGCTTTTTCTAGCTTCTTGAGGTATGCCTGTAATGCTATAAACTTCCCTCTCAGGACTGCTTTTCCTGTGTCCCATAAATTTTGAGTTGATGTATGCTCATTATTGTTTGTTTCTAGGAATTTTTTAATTTCTTCTTTGATCTCAATGTTAAGCCATTCGTTATTTGATAACATGCTATTTAGTTTCCAAGTGTTTGAATGTTTTTCAATTTTTCTATTGTGGTTGATTTCTAGTTTAATGCCATTGTGATCAGAGAAAGTGCTTGATATGATTTCAATCTTCTTAAATTTGTTGAGACTGCTTTTGTGCCCTAACATGTGGTCTATTCTAGAGAATGTACCATGAGCGCTTGAAAAAAATGTGTATTCTGCTGTTTTAGGGTGAAAGGTTCTGAAGATATCTATTAAATCGAATTGATCTAATATGTCCTTTAAGTCTGCTGTTTCTTTGTTAATTTTCTTTCTTGAGGATCTATCTAATGATGTTAATGGGGTATTGAAATCCCCTACTATTATAGTATTGCTATTGATCTCGCCCTTTAAGTCCATCAAAGTCTGCTTTATATATTTAGGTGCTCCTATATTAGGTGCGTAGATATTTATAATGGTTATATCTTCCTTTTGGATTGCTCCCTTTATCATTATGTAATGACCTTCTTTATCTCTAATTATGGTCTTTTTTTAAAGTCCATTTTGTCTGATATAAGTATTGCTACCCCAGCTTTTTTTTTCATTTCCATTTGCGTGAAATATTTTTTTCCATCCTTTTATCTTCAGTCTGTGTGCATCTTTTGTTTTAAGGTGTGTCTCTTGTAGACAGCATATGTATGGGTCCTGTTTTCTTATCCATGCAGCTACCCTATGTCTCTTGATCGGATCATTTAATCCGTTAACATTTAAGGTTATTACTGATATGTACTTGTTTATTGCCATCTTTTTCTTTAAAACTCTATTCCTCTTTTGCTATATTCTTTTTTTTCCTTTGATCTGTTTACAACAGGTCCCTTAGCATTTCTTGCAGCCTTGGTTTGGTTGCAGTGAATTCCTTGAGTTTTTGTGTTTTTTTTTTTTGTCTGTAAAGCTTTTTATTTCTCCTTCAATTTTAAATGATAGCCTTGCTGGATAAAGTAGTCTTGGTTGTAGGTTCTTGTTCTGCATTACTTTGAATATTTCTTGCCATTCCCTTCTGGCCTCAAGTGTTTCTATTGAGAAGTCAGAAGTCATCCTTATGGGGGCTCCTTTGTAGGTGATAGTCTTTTTTTCTCTAGCAGCTTTTAATATTTTCTCTTTATCATTTAGCTTTGGTATTTTAATTATGATGTGTCTTGGTGTTGGTTTCTTTGAGTTTCTCCTTAATGGAGTTCTCTGTGCTTCCTGAACATGTGAAACGTTTTCCTGCCTTAATTGGGGAAGTTTTCTGCTATGATATGTTTGAACAAAGTCTCTATCCCTTGTTCTTTCTCTTCTTCTTCAGGAACCCCTATGATGCTGATGTTATTTCTCTTCATGTTGTCACAGAGCTCTCTTAGAGTTTCCTCAGACTTTTTGAACCTCTTTTCTTTTTTCTGCTCTGCTTCCGTGCCTTTATTTATCATGTCCTCTAACTCGCTGATTCGATTCTCTGCTTCATCCATCCTGGTTTTAATTCCTTCCATTGTATTCTTTATTTCAGATATTGTATTTGTCATTTCTGACTGATTCTTTTTTATTATTTCAATGTCCTTTTTTATATTTGTTATCTCTTTATTTAGGTTTTCATAATGGCCATCTATGGTTGTTCTAATATCTTTGAGCATCCTAACAATCGTTATTTTAAACTCTGCATCTGGTAATTTGGTTATATCTGATTCACTTAGGTCCTTTTCTGGGGATTTCTCTTGGTTTATTTGTGTTGTATTTCTCTGCCTCCGCATTTTCTCTTCACGGGAGTGGCTGTGATCATGTGCTCAGGTGCACAAGCGTTGGTGGCCTTGGCCTTTGCCCTGCCCCCATGTGTGATGTTATGCTCATTCCTGAGGGCACTGGCGAGCACCTTTCCTCAGCTGCGGTTCTCCGCCTGTTTCCGGGCTTTCGCCCTGCCCTTGCAGGAGGAGCCCGCTCAAGGAACGGCTGCTAGCCTTGGCTCTACCAAGGCTTGCGTGCCCAAGCTCAGCTCAGTAGCAGATCTCCGCCTCTTCTGGGCTTTTGGCTCCACCCCCGCAGGAGGAGCCGGCTACCAAGTCAGACTGCAAGCCTGGGTTGCACGGGTGGGGCAAGGCTGTGCTCTTGTGCCCTTGCTCAGGGGCTGGTCTCCACCCTTTCCGGGGTTCCCACCCTTCTCCTGCAGGCTGGATTACAGCTGGTTTCCTAATATTTTGATGAGAATTTTAGCATCTAAGTTCATCAGGGATATTGGTCTATCTTTTTCTTTCTTTGTAGTGTCTTTGCCTGGTTTTGGAATCAGTATTATGCTTGCCTCATAAAAGGAATTTGGAATTCTTCCCTCCTCTTGAATTTTTTGAAATAGCTTGGGAAGGACAGGAGTTAGTTCTTCTTTGAATATTTGGTAAAATTTACCTGTGAAGCCATCTTGCCCAGGACTATTGTTTGTTGAGAGCTTTTTGATAACTGCTTCAATTTCATTTGTTATAATTGGTCTGTTTAGGTTTTCTCATTCTTCTACATTGATTTTTGAAAATTATGTGTTTCAAGGAATTTGTCCATTTTCCCTAGGTTGTCTAATTTTATGGCATACAGTTCTTCATAGTATTTTCTTATAATCCTTTGTATTTCTGCTGTCTCAGTTGTTATTTTTCCTTTTTCATTTCTAATTTTATTTATTTGAGTCCTCTCTTTTTTTCTTGGTGAGTCTGGTTAAACGTTGATCTGTCTTCTTTACCCTTTTAAAAAAACAGCTCTTGGTTTCATTGACCCTCTGTATTTTTTTTTTTTTAGCCTCTATGTCATTTATTATATTTCTGCTCTGATCATAATTATTTCCTTTCTTCTACTTCCTCTGGGTTGTGCTTGCTGTTCTTTATCTAGTTCTTCTTGATGCAGGGTTAAATTGTTTATTTGAGCTTTTTCTAGCTTCTTAAGGTATGCCTGTAGTGCTATGAACTTCCCTCTCAGGACTGCTTTTGCTGTGTCCCATAAATTTTGAGTTGTTGTATATTCATTTTCATTTGTTTCAAGGAAATTTTTGAATTCTTCCTTGATCTTATTGTTAACCCATTTGTTATTTAATAGCATGTTCTTTAGTTTCCAAGTGTTTGCGTGCTTTTCAGTTTTTCTGTTGTAATTGATTTCTAGTTTTATGCCATTGTGATCTGAGAAGATGCTTGATATGATTTCAATCTTCTTAAATTTATTAAGCCTTTTTTTGTGTCCTAACATGTGGTCTATCCTAGAGAATGTATTATGGGCACTTGAAAAGAATGTATATTTTGCTCCTTTGGGGTGAAATGTTCTGAAGATATTTATTAAATCTAGTTGATCTAGTGTTTCATTTAAGTCCACTGTTTCTTTGTTAATTTTCTGTCTGGAGTATCTATCCATTGATGTTAGTAGGGTATTCAAATCTTCTACTGTTATAGTATGGCTGTTGATCTCACCCTTATGTGCATCAAAATCTGCTCTATATATTTAGGTATTCCTTTATTAGGTGCATAGATATTTATAATGGTTATATCTTCCTATTGGATTGCTGTCTTTATCATTATGTAGTGACCTTCTTTATCCCTTTGTTTTAAAGTCTATTTTTTCAGATATAAGTATTGCTACCCCAGCTTGTTTTTCATTTCCATGAAATTTATTTTTTATCCCTTTACTTTCAGTCTATGTGTATTTTTTGTTTTGAGGTGTGTTTCTTGTAGACAGCGTATGTACAGGTCTTGTTTTCTTATCCACACAGCCCCCCTATGTCTTTTGATTAGAGCATTTAATCCATTTGCATTTTAGGTTATAGATATGTAGTTGTTTATTGCCATTTTATTCTTTAATATACATTTCTCTTTTACTAGATGTCCCCCTTTATTTATTTATTTAGTTTATTTTTTAATTTTTTTTTACAGCAGGCAGCTTAACATTTCCTGTAGCACTGGTTTGGTTGTAATAAATTCCTTTAGGTTTTGTTTGTTTGGGTTTTTTTTTTGGTTTGGGAAGCTTTTTATTTCTCCTTTAATTTTAAATAATAGCATTACTGGATAGAGAAGTCTTGGTTGCAGGCTCTTGTTTTGCATTACTTTGAATATTTCTTGCCATTCCCTTATGGCCTCTAATGTTTCTGTTGAGAAGTCAGATGTCATCCTTATGAGGGCTCCTCTTTAAGTAATTGACTGCTTTTCTTTTACAGCTTTTAGTATTATTTCTTTATGTCTTAGCTTTGGTATTTTAATTATGATGTGTCTTGGTGTGGGCCTCTTTGGGCTCATCCTTAATGGTACTCTTTGTGCTTCTTGAACTTGTGTGACTTTTTCCTTCATCAATTTAGGGAAGTTTTCAGCTATGAGTTTTTCAATCAGATTCTCTATCCCTTGTTCTTTCTCTTCTCCTTCAAGAATCCCTATGATGTGGATGTTGTTTCTCTTCATGTTGTCACAGAGCTCTCTTAGATTTTCCTCAGACTTTTTGAGCCTCTTTTCTTTTTGTTGCTCTGCTTTTGTGCTTTCATTTATCTTGTCCTCTAACTCACTGATTAGATCCTCAGCTTCATCCATCCTGCTTTTAATTTCTTCAAGTGTGGTCTTCATTTCTGAATTGTATTTGTCATTTCTGACTGGTTCTTTTTTATTATTTCAATGTTGTTGTTTTTTTATACTGGCCATCTCTTTATTATGTCCATCCATTGTTGCTTTAAGTGTTTTGAGCATCCTAACAATCATTACTTTAAACTTTGCATCTGGTAATTTGGTTATTTCCATCTCATCCAGAGCTTTTTGGGGGGATTTCTCTTGTTGATTCATTTGGGTTGCATTTCTCTGCCTTCCCATTTTTTCTGTGTAGAAGAAGGGTGTGGCTACAGGATTTCAATGGGTGTGAACTCTGTGTTCCCTAGATGTGGTCTGTCTGCAGGCCTGCCACTGCCTCAGGTGTTCCGACATGGGTGTTGCCGGTGCTGGTCTGCCTCTGCAGTCATTGCTGTGGCTTTTGCCTTGCCTCTGCTGACAGGACTGCATTCGCATGCCCCAGCTGCAAGAATTGGCCAACCTCCACACAGCCCCTGTGGGTGGGGACTGTGTTCTCATGCCTGGGGTGTAAGCCCTGGCCAGCCCCTGGCCTCCACCCTGCCCTTGTGGATGGGACTGCATTTACGCATTTGGGCTGTAAGCTCTGGCAGGCTCTCAGAGCCCCTGGCCCCCATGGGCATGACTGCACTCCTGCATCTGGGCTGCAAGCCTTGGCTGGCCCCAGCATCCACCCCACCCTATGGGTGGGACTGTGCTCACATGCCCAGCCACAAACCTCAGCAAGTTCCCCAGCTTCTGCCTTGCCCCCAAGGGTGGGACTGCAGGCGGTACTGCTCTCACACACTTGGCCTTCAGCCTTAGGTTGGACCGCTATGGTGCGCCCCATTCGCAGCCATGGCTGACCTCTGGCTTCTGCCTCCACTGATGGGACCGAGCTCCCATGTCCTGCCACCACCTGCCATCTGGTGAGCACTCAGCAATGTGGGAGTGGCAATGTACCTCAGACTTCAGTACTCAATACTGTATCCCTGATGGCTCCCTGCTTCTAAGTGATTCTTTGCTCTGAGTGCAGCAGAAGAGCTGCTGTTTGGCTGGTGACCTGCTTTCCTTTGCTGATATTGCTGGTTCTAGAAAAAATATTCACTTTAGATTTGGGTAGTTACTTATCCCAGGCATTAGGGTGGCTGACCCTCAAAGTGTTTCTCCTTGTTCCTCCTAGGTGATGCTCTCTTCCTCCTACTCCAGTCCTCTCCTCTCTTCTCACCCCCCAGAACCCTGGGTGAGTGGTTGTGAAAGAGGTTTTCTGCGTGGTCCCTTTAAGATAAAATCTGGGTCAGAGAAATCTGTCTCTTTCTCACAAATAGTATCCTGGCTAGTTTCTCAGCTAAATACTGTCCATACGCCTCTTCTAGGCTCTGTATCTGCAGGCTGGAGCTTCAGTTCCAAGGCCCAGGACACTCCCCTCTTGGGGAAACTCCCCTCCCGCCACGCATGTCCCTCCGAGCTGCCATTGACTCTCAGGAGCTGGGAAGCCCTCTCCGTATTTCCGCTTTTCCTACCAGTCTCAGTGTGGCTTCTTCAGTGGTCCTTGGTTAAAGAGTCTTCTTAGTTTAGTCCAAAGTTGTTTTTTCCAGATGATGGTTCTTAAAATTAAGTTGTAATGCACTTTGGTTCTGGGAAGTGGAAGTTGGAACTTCCACCTACCGCATTGCCATCTTGCCGCTCCCCAGGAGTTTTGTATTTTATTAGGGATTTGTAGCCTCATTAAAATAAATAGTGGTAACAGCCCTGCAAAGTATGGAATCAGTGAGGAAAAGAGGTGAAGCTTAAGGGCTCTACATTCTGACTTCTTGGGCTCAGATCCAGATTCCTAGGTAAGGTATTTCATTTCTCCAAGGTTCATTTTCTCATCTGCAGAATGCAAGTAATCATTCTTAAGTGTGAGGATTAAAAAATACTTATGGACTGACTGGCAGTGGCATGGTGAATAGACTGTCGACCTGGGATGCTGATGTGTCCTAGGTTCAAAACCCTGAGGTCACTGGCTTGAGTGCAGGCTGGCCAGCTTGAGTGTGGGATCATTGACATGATCTCAAGGTTTCTGGCTTGAGCCCAAAGGTCACTGGCTTGAGCAAGGGGTCACTGGCTTGACTTGAGGCCCCTGGTCAAGGCACATATGGGAAGCAATCAATGAACAACTAAAATGATGCAAAGACAAGTCGGTGCTTCTCATCTCTCCCTTCCTGTCTCCCTCTTCCCCACCTTGCGAAAAAAAAATAAAAATAAATAAATATAAAGATTATACTTATGAAGCACATAGCATAATGCTTGATATGCAATATGTATTCAAGAATTATAGCTATTATTATAATTTTTATTCACATCCAATGTATATTCTTTCTTTTTAGATCTATAAACAAGGTAGCCCAGTACTTGCATATAAAAGACTGGCTGTGGGCATTTCAAACCTCTAAATGAAATCAGAAAAGGGCTTTTATTATTAAAGTGGATTCTGCAGGTACTACTAAGACAATCATTTATATTACCATTTTTATTTTGAAGATTTCCATGACTTTGCTAATATTTTATAAATTTGGTTTGATAATTTAGAGAATAATAGTATTCAGGTTTATGTGTATACTTCACAGTGTTCTGTACATAAAGTTACTAGGTCTTTCACAGAGAAGAACTACTTTAGTGACCAAAGTCTGTGTTTCATTAATTGCAGGTTGCAGATACTATCTAGCAAGAGGATAGGATCTAGCATCATCCTGAGGGGCAGGCAAATGTTGCTTACCCAGTGAAAATTATAGCTTGATAAATTTCACTTGTGCATGTGTGATAAGTTTAATTAATTGACTTAGTCCCTGTATATACAGAATTGAGGCAGTTTTATACTACCAAAGGGCAAGTTGTGGTGGTGTTTCCATTAGCACGTTTTCTCTGTGATCTTCTAAAACCTTTTCATTCATTATCACAACAGTCATCACATTGTTACTGTTTGTTTCATTGTCTTCTCTGCTACCATATAAGCATGGGGAGAGAGGTACTGGTTCCGTCCTGTTCACTATTTTATTCCCACATGTAGCACAGTGTCCAGAACTAGTCTTCAATGAATACTTATTGAAAGAAAAATAGCCCAACACCAATGGACTATTGAGCATTAAAACATAATGGCTAAAAGTTGGACCTTGCAATCAGTGAGGCTGGCATCTAGGTCCCAGACCTGTTGCTTATGAGCTGTGACTACGTTGGGCCATCAATTTTAAAGTTTCTTTTTGTGTATGTGTGGCAGAGACAGACAGGGAGAGACAGGCAGGAAAGGAGAGAGATGAGAAGCATCAATTCTTCGTTGTAGCTCCTTAGTTGTTCATTGATTGCTTTCTCATATATGCCTTGACTTGGGGGGGGGGCTACAGCAGAACCAGTGAACCCTTGCTCAAGCCAGCAACCTTGGGCTCAAGCCAGCAACCTTGGGCTTCAAGTCAGCAACCTTTTAAGCTCAAGCCAGCAACCATGGGGTCATGGCTATGATCCTACGGTCAAGACAGCGACCCTGTGCTCAAGCTGGTGAGCCCACGCTCAAACTGGCAACCTCAGGGTTTTGAACCTAGGTCTTTTGCATCCCAATCCGATGCTCTATCCACTGTGCCACTACCTAGTCAGGCGGGCCAGCTATTTTAACTTTCTGAGTTTCATTTGCTCATCTGTAAGATGGTGCTAGTGATAACTAATTCAAAGGGTCATCATGAGCATTAAGTAAAATGATGTATCTAAAATGTTCAGAATCATATATGATATGAGGTAAATATTCTATGAATTGTAGCTATATTAATATTTTTGATGCTATTGTTATTAATCAAAATGCTTATTAGTGACTGAATTATTGTTTGGAGGGAGGAAAGAAAAGTTTGAATAAATGGTTTAGATTAAGGAAAAATAGAAAGCCTATACAAAATTCATAAAGAATAAAAATTAATTGAAATATTCCACAGGAATAGAGGCATCTCAGCAGCATTTGACAGAGTTAAATAAAATATTAGTCTTGAGAACCGTATGGTTCTTCCAGGTCTGAAAGCATTAACTAGCTAATACCAAGAAAAGTGCCTGATTTGACACAGATGTATTAATGCTAATCACGTGGCAGAAGCTCATCCCATATGCTTTAGGGAAGAATTTCCTTCTTAATTCATTACACCTTTTAGCGAGGGAGTTATTTTTCATGTGTAGTGATTGTGTCACTGAATTTCGACAGACAGCACTTGAGTCCCCATAGAAATTATTTTTCAACTACAAGAGCTTATGTTTCATTTTTCAACATACTCGGACTCTTTCGTCCTTCATTCACTGAGACTCTTTCTACTTTGTAGAGAGACATATTGTCTATAGTTTTGGTTGTATTTGGATGCTCCTTTGTTCTTTCATTTAGAAAGTTTCACTGAGTGTTCAGGAAATGCCAGGCTGTATCCCTGCCCTCATGTACCTTATACAACCTTAAAAGCTTAATTGGACCTCATGGGGTCCCTGACTCTACCTATCCATTTTAGGGTTTGGTAAATGACAGTACAGAGAGGGAATGTGACCTAAGTTTAGAGTGTTATTTAGTGACACAATGGTGCTAAACCCTAGGTCTCCAGATGTTCTATACAGTCAAAGCACCTTCTGCTAGAATTTGAGAAATGATTCATTAGTTCCCTTCACACTGACTTGGTTTTCAGTCACTTTCTTCGGATAGAAAGTGCTATACTGTGCAGATTGAAAGAAAAAGAAGCCATATTTTTCTAGCAGGGCACTTATAATTCAGATCAGCCTTGGCAAACTGCTGGGCCTCAAGTTGGTTCAAGCTGATTAGTATCAATGTGTGTGAACTAGTAGAAAGAACTTGGAAAACAATTTGGTTGAATTAGCTTGTGTTTCCTTAGGTTGTTATCCAAGTCAGAATTTAAACAAGAAGTTTGGGTTGATGATATTATGCAGGAAAATGTGCAACTTATATAAAAGTACATGATAACAGTATAATATAAATAATAATGTCCTCATAATGTCACAAAGCAGAATTTCTGGTGATATCTGGTTTACTCATGTATGTACTCCTTTCAACAAATACTTACGGAACACCTACCATGAACTGAACTTTGGGCAAATTGTGGATTTAAAGATGAGTAAGATTGGTATCAAGGAATTTGAAATCAAAATTTCAGGGTAGAATATAATGAATAATCTAGGCTTGGGTTGGTGTTGTGTGATGTACTAAGGAAAGACTGTTGGTGAGCACACTGTGCACATGAAATGAATGTGCCTGAAATAAATGTCATTCTTGAACTCTCTTGGAAACGCATATATCCTCCAGTTGGCCTTTCAAATGAGACAGGTCTCTTTGTGCCTTTAAGGATTTAAGAATCATGAAATCACTGAGCGTACATTGTGATTGTCAATAAAAGAAATTATATTTTCTCCTCTCCAGGAATTACTGCTCATCCAAGAAATTTGTGGCTTGCTAGGGAAAGAGGGTTTAACAGGCTTCCTATGGGTTTGGTGAGGACTGACTGCTTGTGTTTTTGTCATACTGTGCTATGCCACCACCTGCCTACTTGGGCCTCTGCCAACTGCCACATTCATCTGAAGTTGAACTACTTCTTTGTTAGTCAATCTTGCCTACCACTGGCTATTCCCCATGTGGCAGGCCTTAAACTCTGCTTGTTGTTTGTTGCTAGGTTCCCAGAATGTTTCCTTCTCTTATCAGTATTCCATTCTAATATTGTGGTCTGCCACAGACCAGGAAGTCTGCATAGTCTCAGGATCCGGGCTTTCCTCTTACTGGCCAGTTTCACTACCCAGTTGTCCATTCCCCCCCCCACCAGTTTGCCCCCAGTTGTGATCTGGGCAGCAGCTACAACTACCAAATGGATGCAAGTATTTGTACTGTATTTTTAAAATTTGCTTCGGTGGCTTGGCTTTTGATTATATACTCCACCTCATCCTCAGATGAAACAACATTTTTTTTTTACCAGTGGGGAAAAAGTAATCAACTACTCTAGAAAGGCACAGAGAAGAAACTGAAGATCAATTATAACTCCAAAATTTATAGATACTATTGTTAACATTTTGTGTTAAGGTATTCCAAGAATGTGATGGAGTAGGCAGATGTTCCAACTGACACATACCAGAACCAAATTGGATTACAATTTAATTTAAGAGCAATCATCTTGAAAAACCAACTTTGGACTAAACAGAGAGGAATCTATAACCAAGAATCACAGAAGAAGCCACACTGAGACTGGTAGGAAGGGTGGAGACACTCCCAGGAGCGAGTGGCAGCTGAGGGTCTGGAGGGACTCTCACTTCAGGGAGGGTCGCCTTTAGAGGCAGGGATCTGCCTCAGGCCTGGATCCCCAGCCTAGAGCCACAGAGCCTAGAAGAGGCACCCAGACAGCATTTGGCAGTGAAAAGAGCCGAGTTTCTGCTTGCAAGAAAGAGACAGCTTTTTTAGATTTAGACTCCATCTTAAAGGGCCCATACAAAAAATCTCATTCACAGCCACTTACCTGGGGCTCCAGTGGAAGAAGAGCTGAGAGGACTGGAGTTGTGTGAAGAAGGTGTAAAGTTGGAGGCCCAGGGAGAGACACTGTGGGGGATGGCCACCTGAACCCCTGTGCTGAGTCACTCTCCAGAACTGCAGTTGCCATCTTTCTTGGGTGGAGCAGTCCCCTTTTAGTGGCATCAGCCTGGGGAAAAGCAACTGCCCCTACCTCAGGGTGGAAAACCCAGTTATGGAAACTGGTGCATTCTGAGAAGCCAGGAAGCAGGGAGCCCATCTGTGACGCAGTTTTCTGGTTTTAAGGTAGGAGCTTTCCTCCTGCATGCTTCTAAATCTCTGACTCATGCTTCCACCTCACAGGAGACTCAATAGAAACTGTCCCAACTGTGGGAAGACCACATCTGTGAGCCTCAGAGGCCACACCCATGGGACACCTGGAGGTCACACTTTCCTGAGGTCCATGAAAAATATCTGGACAGACTGACACGTGGGCCAAGCCACACTCACATCCCTGCCTAATCCTTGATTTGCCTCAGGCTCTAGACTCTACCAGAGGTTTTTTCAGTGACCGAGCCCAACAAGCAGACAGAGGCTGCAAGAGGCAGGACTCAGGGAAAATTGGCCTTTTAAGTTGACCTTTCCCCAGAACCAGTGTGGATAAAAGCCAGCCTAGGAGTGCAACTTGGTATTTCCATGTACACCTGGGCCCAGCAGAGGCAACCAGAAACATTGGATTGCTTTAGCTCCAAGGAGGCTGTTAAGGGCTAGTCATGGGCAGTGTCTCCCACTGGTCTGCACTGGGTTCCTGCTAGGGAGGCCCAGAGTGGCACATACAGGGGTCAGCTGTTGAAAGCATTGGTTCAAGACCTAACAACCCTTGCTAGAGTGAGATCCTAAGGAAGGGCACCTCATACCTGGCCCAGCTGAAGTGAGTTCCACTCTGTGATCAACACTGGCACAGAGGCTCATGTACATTGGATAGGGTGGATGAAGCTTTACATTCAGCCGACTTGGGTGCTGGATATCCTGCCCTGCTGGGCACGATTCCACAGGGGGAATGGAGAGAGACTTAGAACATGGACATTTAACATGTGGGTCACTGTGAGTTTATTGTTGGGTCTGGTTGAGAGGCTTGGCCAATTTTTTTGAGGGAGGCACAGTCAGCCCCAGGAGAGGACTCTCTCAGTCTTTACCCCTGAGACCAGGGTCTCACCAGCTATAAGAACTGCAGAGGAAAATAAAAGAACTGCAGAGGAGACTCTTGGCCCCACTCAATCTGAACCCGCTGCTTACCTTGCTGCTGAGAAATAAAACTTGAGTATCCAGCAGTGCCTGAGGGATTAGGCTCTGAAGTAGGGGCCACTTTCCTCGTGCTGAGCTCCTGACCAAGAGACCCTTGAAGTAGGGGGTCCCACTAACATATTCCCAACTCAGCTGCCCTAACCCAATAAGCTTGCAACCTTTAGAGGGGTTTGTTGGGAGAGGCCAATCTGGGCCCACATCAAAGTCTTTCTACAGAAGACTCTGTGGGAAGCCTAGGCAGCTGCAAGAGGAGATGGAGCCAAAAAGTGGAGGCAAATCTTTTGGAGCTTGGGGCTTTTATGGGGATTTTATGTCATATCTAAGCAGGATGAAGCTGATCCTTATACACAGTTTGACCACTTCACACTACCCAAGCACAGGAAATGCAGACACAAACAGTGAACAAAGCCATAGCTCAAGACAGATAGCCCATGGCAAGTAACAAACAATGGCTGATGCCAATTCAAGACCTAGAACCAACACAACCAGTAGAGGGTGGCAGAGAGTGCCAACCCTAGACTTTGCTAACTACACAAGCAACATGCACAAGGGTGTAGACCAGCAGGCACCAGACACTGTGGAAAAGAAATACACACAACAGGACAGACACTGCACAGTGTCTAATGCACATGAATAAGGTTGACCCTTAAAGCCAGCCAGCCTGAAGGGATAATCACACCTACAAAAGAACCAACTACATTCGATATTCAAATACAACAGGAGGGAAAATACGGCCCTTAAGAAGCATTCTTATAACAAGAAAAACAGGTGGCCTGGCTGTCAGTACCACCAAGGCTATCTTCCTCATAAAGATACACCAACAAATTTCAAATTCATACAGTGCTACCTAATACATAGACAAAATTGAGAGATAAAGAAATATGACCCAAATGAATCAACAAGAGAAATCCCCAGGAAAATAACTAACTGAAATGGAAGTAACCAAACTACCAGATGCAGAGTTTAAAATAAAGATCATTAGGAATCTTAGAGCAACAATGGATGGTCATAATTAATGCTTAAATTAAGAGATAAGAAGCATCAAAAAGGACATTGTAATAAAAAAAGAACCAGTCAGAAATGACAGATACAATTTCAGAAATGAACACTGAACTAGAAGGAATCAAAGCAGGCTGGATAAAGTAGAGGATAGAATCAGCAATTTAAAGGACAAGATAAACAAACAAACAAAAAACCAGAAGGAGAGCAGCAAAACAAGAAAAGTTTCAAAAAGACTGAGGAAACTCTAAGAGACCTTTGCAACAACATGAAGAGAAACATCTGCATCATAGGGGTTCCTGAAAGAGAAAAGAACAAGCAAAGGGATAGAGAAACTGATTGAAGAAATCATAGCTGAAAACTTCCCTAAATCGATGAGTCACACAGTTCAAGAAGCACAGAGAGTTCCATTAAAGAGGAATCCAAGGAGGCCTACACCGAGACACATCATAATTAAAGTGCCAAAGTTAAGAGACAAAGAAAGAATACTAAAAGCTACAAGAGAAAAATAGTCAATTACCTACAGTGGAGCCCCCATAAGAATGACATCAGACTACTCAACAGAAACATTTGAGGCCACAAGAGATTGGCAAGAAATATTCAAAGTGATGTAAAACAAGAACCTTCAACTGAGACTACTTTATTTGGCAAAGCTCTCATTTAAAATTGAAAGAGAAGTAAAAAGCTCCCAGACATGAAAAAGAAGGAAATCATACCTTTTGTGACCACATGGATGGACATGGAAGCTATTTTGTTAAGTGAAATAAGCCAGGCAGAAAAAGAAAAATATCATATGACCTCACTCATTTGAGGAATCCAATGAACAATGTGAACTGAGTAACGGAATTGAGACAGAGGAGAGATCAAAGGGACCAGAGGAAAAGAGGACAGAGGGAAAGGGGATGATAGGATGGGATAAAGCTGAAAGGAAGGGGGGAGGACTCTATGAGGAAGAGGGAAAGGGAGATGTTGAGGGGAATATGGGGGAGGGGGGATGCATTTGGGGCAACACTAGAATCTATATAAACACAATAAATTAAAATTAATTAAAAATAAAAAGCTTTCCAGACCAAAAAAATAAAAAGACTCAGGAATTCATTACAAGAAAACAAATACTACAAAAAATGTTAAGGAGCATGCTGTAAAAAGAGCAAAAGAAAACAGAAAACAAGACAAAGAGTATTTAAATTAAAAGAATAAAATGGCAATAAATAAGTATATATTAATAATAACTTTAATTGTAAATGGATTAAATGCTCCAATGAAAATACATAAGGTAGCTGCATGGATAAGAAAACAGGACTTGTGCATATGCCGTCTACAGGAGACATACCAGAGAACAAAAGATACACATAGAGTGAAATTGAACAGACGGAAAAAATATTTTATGTAAATGGAAATGAAAAAAAAGATGGGGTAGCAATACGTATGTCTGACAAAATATTATTTAAATCAAAGGTTATCATAATGGATAAAGTAGGTCACTACATAATGATAAAGGGAGCAATCCAGCAGGAGGATATAACCATTGTAAATATTTATGCACTTAATATAAGAGCACATAGATATATAAAGCAGATTTTGATGGACATGAAAGGCAAGATAGACAGCAATACTATAGTAGTAGACGATTTTAATACCCCACTAACATCAATGGATAGATCCTCCAGACAGAAAATTAACAAAGAAACAGAGCCTTAAATGAGACACTAGATCAACTGGATTTAATTAATATGTTCAGAACTCTTCACCCCAAAGAAGCAGAATATACATTTTTTTTCAAGTGCTCATGGCACATTCTCTAGGATAGGCCACATGTTAGGACACAAAACAAGTCTCAATAAATTTAAGAAGTTTGAAATCATATCAGGCATCTTCTTTGATCACAATGGCATGAAATTAGAAATCAACTACAATAGAAAACGTGAAAAACATTCAAACACTTGGAGGCTAAATAGCATGTTATTAAATAATGAATAGGTTAACCACAAATTTTGATTTCAAGGAAGAACTAAAAAATTTCCTTGAAACAAATAAAAATGTACATACAACAACTCAAAATCAGTGGGATAAAGCAAAAAAAAAAATCTTAAACGGAAGTTTATAGCATTACAGGGGTATCTTAGGAAGCAAGAAAAAGCCTAAATAAACTAATTAACTGCAACTAAAAGAACTAGAAAAAAAAACAAAAAATAAAGCCCAGAGGAAGTAGAAGGAAAGAAACAATAAACATCAGAATGGAAATAAATGACATAGAGGCTTAAAAAAAAAAAAAAACAATAAAAGAAGGTCAATAAAACTAATAGCTGGTTCTTTGAAAACATAAAAAGGATTGATGAACCTTTAATCTGGCTCACCAAGAAAAATAGAGGACTCAAAATATTATAAATGAAAATGGAAAAGTAACAACTGACATCACAGAAATACAAAGGATTGTAAGAAAATATGATCATGTATATGCCAATAAATTGGGAAACCTAGGCAAAATGAATAAATTTCTAGAAACATAAAATATTCTAAAACTCAATCGGGAAGAATCAGAAAACCAAAACAGACCGATTACAATAAATGAAATGAAAACTGTTATAAAAAAAACCAACCAAACAAAAAACTCCCAGTAAACAAAGGTTTTTGACCAGGTGGCTTCACAGCTGAATTTTACTAAACATTCAAAGAAGAATTAACACCTATGATTCTCAAGCTATTTCAAAAAATTCATAAAGAGAGAAGACTTCCAAGCTCCTTTCATGAGGCAAGCATTATCCTCATTCCAAAACCAGGTAAAGACACAACAAAGAAATAAAAAAAACTATAGGCTAATATCTCTGATGAACTTAGATCCTAAAATTCTCAGTAAAATATTAACAAACTGGTTTCAGCAATATATCAAAAAGATCATACATCATATTCAAGTGGAATTGATTCTGAGGAGGCAAGGACGGAACAATATTCACAAATCAATAAATGTGATTCATCACATAAAGAAAAGGAAGGGAAAAATGTCATGATTATAAAATAGATGCAGAAATATCATTTGATAAAATCCAGCACCCATTTATGATCAAAACTTTCAGCACAGTGTGAATACAGGGAGCAAACAACATAATAAAGGCCATCTATGACAAACCCACAAGCAACATCATACTCAATGAGCAAAAATTAAAGGCAATTTCTTTAAGATCAGGAACAAGGTAGGGGTGCCCCCTTTCACCACTCTTATTCAACATAGTTCTTGAAGTCCTAGCTATAGTAATCAGACAGGAAGAAGGGGGAAAAAAAGCATCCAAGTTGGAAAAGAAGAAGTAAAACTATCATTATTAGCTGATGACATGATACTGTACATAAAATCCCTAAAGTCTCAGGGAAAAAACTACTAGACCTGATAAATGAAATCAGCAAGGTGACAGGATATAAAATTAATGTTTAGAAGTCAGTGGATTTTTCTACACCAGCAATAAGCTGACAGAAAGAAAATTAAGGAAACAATCCCCTTCACTATTGCAACAAAAATATAGTACCTAACAGTAAATTTAACCAAGGAAGTAAAAGACTTGTACTTGGAAAATAATAAGACTTTGAAAAAAGAAATCAAGGAAGATGCAAACAAGTGGAAGCATAATCTGTGTTCATGTATAGGAAGAATAAACATTAAAATGTCTATATTACCAAAAGCAATCTATAAATTCAATGCAATTCCTATTAAAATGCCAATGACATACTTCAAAGATATAGAACAAATATTTCATCAATTTATATGGAACCAAAAAAGAACATGAATAGCCTCAACAATCTTGAAAATGAAGAATAAAGTGGGAGGTATCACACTTCCTGATATCAAGTTATACTACAAGGCCATTGTAATCAAAACAGCTTAGTAATGGCAAAAACAAAAACAAAACAAGCATACAGATCAATGGAACAGAACAGATAACCCAGAAATAAACGCACACTTTTAGGGTCAATTGATATTTGACAAAGGAAGTAAGAGCATTCAGTGGAGTAAAGACCGTCTCTTTAATAAACAGTGTTGAAAAAATTGGACAGGTACATGCAAAAAAATAAAACTAGAATGCCAAGTTACACCATTCACAAAAATTAGCTCAAAATGGATAAAAGACTTAAATGTAAGTCCTAGAACCGTAAATATCTCAAAAGAAAACATAGGCAGTAAACTCCGATATCTCTTGTAGCAATATTTTTGCAGATATATCTCCATGGGCAAATGAAATAAAGAACAGGATGAACAAATGGAACTATATGAAACTGAAAAGCTTTTGCGATGCAAAAGACACCATGAACAAAATAAAAAGACATCCCACACAATGGGAGAACATATTTGCCAATACATCTGATACAGGTTTAATAACAAAAATTTATAAAGAAATTCTAAAACTCAACACCAGGAAGGTAAGCAATCCAATAAAAAAATTGGCGAAAGAAATGAATAGACACTTCTCCAAAAAGGACATACAGATGGTTAATAGGCATATGAAAAAATGTTCAATGTCACTAATCATCAGAGAAATGCAAATTAAAACCACAATGAGGTATCACCTTACACCAGTCAGAATGGCGCTCATCAACAAATCAATACAGAATAAGTGCTGGCGAGGATGTGGAGAAAAAGGAACCCTCCTGCACTGCTGGTGGGAATGCAGACTGGTGCAGCCACTGTGGAAAACAGTATGGCTTTTTCTTAAAAAAATTAAAAAATGGAGCTGCCTTTTGACCCAGCTATCCCACTTTTATATATATACTAAGAATCCCAAAACACTGATTCAAAATAATATATGCACCTCCAGGTTTATTGAAGCTTGTTAACCATAGCCAAGATCTAGAAACAGCCCAAGGGTTTATCAGTGGATGTGTGGATTAAAAAGCAGTGGTACATATATACAATAGAATACTACATGGCTGTGAAAAAGAAAATCTTACCTTTTGCGATGGCATAAATGAACCTGTAGATTATGCTGCTACATTAAAAAAGCCAGGATGAGAAAGAGAAATATCATATAATTTCACTTATATGTGGAATCTAATGAACAATGTGAACTGAGTAATGGAATAGAGGTAGAAGTTGGGTCACAGGGACCAGAGGGACAGCTGTCAGAGGGAAGGGGAATAAGAGGATAGGTTCAGAGAAGGTGAAGGGATTAGTGAAATTATATATACATAACTCATAGATACAGATAATGGGACAGCAAGTCCCACAGGGAAGGTGGAGGGATTCAGGGGGTGGGGATAAAGGAGGTGTAATGCGGAGCAGGTAGATGGGGTGAGCATGTTATATTGAGTGGGGCACTTGAATCCATGTTAACACAATAAATTAAAATTAATAAAATAGGAAAACAAACAAAATATACATTTTGTGTTAATATGTATTGATGTGCATGTATACATTTCTATTAGGGCTCCCTTCAAAAAGCACATCAAATCTGATTAGCACTGTCTTGAACATTGCCATTCTTGTCCAAATTATCATCGTTTCTTGCCTGGATCATTTCAATAACCTTCTTGCTGGTCCACAATCTATTCTTCACCCTACATCGAGAGTGATTCTTTTTTAAATGTTCAGCAGATCATTTCATTCCCTTGCTCAAAAATGTCCAGTTACTTCCCATCATACTTTGAATAAACCCACCCTTCTGTACATGGGCTACGAGACTCACCTTGTTCCTGCCTCACTCTGTTGTCTTGTATGTTATCACTCTTCCTCTTGATGGCTCCATTTTAGCCACACTGGCCTCATTGCTGTTCCTCAAGCAGTTCAAGCATGATTCTGCCTCAAGGACTTCAGTTTGCTGTTGTTCCATCTGTTAGGAATGTTCTATACCTAGGTATTCATTTGAGTTGCTCTTTTACCTCATTGACATATCTGCATAAGTGTCATCCACTATTGTATCTAAAATCACACGCTCTTTTGATACTGTCTATTCCTTTACTTGCTTTATTTTTCTTTCTAGCACCTGGCCATACCCTGACCTCATCATATACATATACATATACATATACATATACATATACATATACACATATATATACATATAAATATATACATGTATATGTACATGTATATATATATGGGAAAAAGTTAGTTTACATTGATTTGTATGGAAAAGTACAAATTAATAAATAATAATACAAGAATTAACTCTGTTTTTCATATTCACAACTATAAACCTACTTTTGTCCCACCCCTTAATGCATGTATGTGTATGTGTGTGTATACATATTTGTTTACTGTCTCCTCCAATAGACCATAAGTTTTATAATGATAGACTTTGTTTTATTTATTGTTTAAACAAGTAACAGTGTCTGGCACATAGTAGATGCTCACTAAACATATGTTGAAAAATTTTTGGAAAATACAGGTATCATTATATATATACCATTTAGTAAATGACTTTTAATTTTTTAATTTTTTTATTTTTATTTATTCATTTTAGAGAGGAGAGAGAGAGAGACAGAGAGGAGAGAGAGACAGGGGGGAGGAGCTGGAAGCATCAACTCCCATATGTGCCTTGACCAGGCAAGCCCAGAGTTTCGAACCGGCGACCTCAGCATTTCCAGGTCGATGCTTTATCCACTGCGCCACCACAAGTCAGGCCTAGTAAATGACTTTTAAACTTAACTGTATATTAAGGAAACTCTCCTATGTCTGAAAACACTGATAAGCATTATCAATTTTACATTTCCATCTCTTATTCTTAATAGTGGTCTATCATTATCTTCTGAGGAGATGGGAAACTTGACAAAGACTCAATAGAAAGGTTTTTAAGCAGTGCCTTGCCATCAGGCTGCAGTCAGAAGATAAAGAGGGACTATGAACTCTTTGGGTGGCCTTTCTCGTGTGTCGAGGTAGTTTATTCAAGAGGTTCAAAGCAGGTTTTGAGAAATGCAATAAGTATTTTCTTTGAAGAGAGAGGCCATCATTATGAAGAAAATGGTATATATAGTATGTTAGATTAAAATAGTCATATTACTTTATAATCATACTTATGAATAAAAGATAACACTGTGAGTAAGAGAACACTTGACAACTATTCTAAAGGTATGTTGTCAGAATATGCGACAGGTGTCAACAGTATTACCATGAGTATCATGTTGATATTATTTCACTTAATAATTCAATTTTCAATACTTTACACTTTAAAATTGTTTTTGAAATATTTTCATGGCACATGCTCTCCTAATGCCAGAAGGTAGACTGCATAGATTGTTATTTGCTCCTTGCTGTCAGATTTTAAAAGTCCAAGAGTTTCCGGGTCAATTTATATCCTTTTTTCTCTATTTGTGTCTATGTGAGGACTCTGAAAAAAGTTCTATGCTATAACCAAAGAATTCTTCATGAGGAAATTATCCTGTTGAATACAATCTAGTCTGAAAGGCAGTGTGCTCCTAGGTTAAAGAACAGTTTTGCCTTAACAAAAGTTTGGACATCCTTGGTGTGTTTTATAAATTAATAGCCTTAAAACAGGTTTTTCAGCAGACCCATGTATACAGTGTATTCAATAAAATGTGCACACCCTGTCAAAATCAGTATTTATTTATAAGGAATCTTAGATGTTAACATACTGCAGCATTGTAGCTTAAAGAAGCAAATATTGGCCATCAGCCTCTCCTACTCTTTGAGGAGAGTATACATTTACATGTTTTTTCTTCTTTACCCTCCTATCTTCCATGAGAATAGAGATGTGGATAATCTCTTCTTCCAATTTGTTACTTTGAAATGGTTGCATAGATTAGTTCAAGTTCAAATTCTTGTCTGCTTAGCGTCATCATCTTAGTAACATTTTCCAGTAAAATTAACTTCTTTTTATTGTTCTTGGTTCATTATGAAAGCACTCTGTGTTTATTATAAACTATTGGAAAACCAGATTATTAAATCTACAATGTACCCGAATCTGGATATCTTTCCTGGAAAGCATTTTGGAATTTTTGGATCATCTTCTACTCCAAAAATTGGCCTAGACCTCTGAGACTTTGATTAGTTGCTAGACACAGTAATTTTTTTCCTATGTTTAAGACAGCTATGTGTTGCTCATTTGAAGGTTTAGAATATGCAAACAGGTTTAGGGGAAAGGATAACAATTGCTGATAATTCTACCCCACCATCCTCAGAAAGAAATACTGCTAACATTTTGACCTATGTTATAACAGATAATAGAGTTGAGAACCCAAAGTATATGTATTTTGATATTGTACTTTTTCTTTTAATGATACAACATAAGCATTTTCTATATTACCAAAATTTCTTCCTAAATATATAGTGTTCCCCCCTCATTGTGGTTTTGCTTTCCACATTTTCAGTTACCCATGGTCAATTGTGGTCCAGAAATATTAAGTAGAAAATTACTCAAATAAATAATTTATTAGTTTTAAATTGTGTGTCATTCTGAGTAGCATGATGAAACCTTGTGCTTTCCTCCTACATCCTGCCTGGGACATGACTCACCCCTTTGTCCAGTGTATTTACACTGTTTATACCCCATGGCTATTAGTCACTTAGTAGCTGCCTTGTTGATCAGACCAACTGACACAGAATCACAGTGGTTGTGTTCGAGGAACTCTTATTTTATTTAATAATAGCACCAAAGGACAAAAGTAGTGATGGTGGCAATTTGAATATGCTAAACAGAAGCCATTAAGTAAGTGTATGTATATATAGTGAAAAACATTATATAGGGCATACCTTGAACTTTGCAGATATTTCTCTTTAAAAAAGAAACAAACTAAAGGATTGTGGCAACTCTATCAAGCAGGTTTGTTGGCACCATTTTTCCAACAGCATTTGCTCACTTCACGTCTTTTTTAAAATTTTTTTATTCATTTTTAGAGAGGAGAGAGAGACAGAGAGCAAGAGAGAGAGGAGAGAGAGACAGAGAGAGAGAAGGGGGAGGAGCTGGAAGCATCAACTCCCATATGTGCCTTGACCAGGCAAGCCCAGGGTTTCGAACCGGTGACCTCAGCATTTCCAGGTCGATGCTTTATCCACTGCGCCACCACAGGTCAGGCAACTTCACGTCTTTGTCACATTTTGGTAATTCTCACAATATTTCAAACTTTTTATTAGTAGTATATTTATTACAATGATCTATAATCAGTAATCTTTGATATTGTAATTGTTTTGGAGAGCCATAAACCATACCCATTAAGATTGTGAACTTAATAAATGTGTGTGTTCTGATTACTCCACAAACCAGCCATTCCCCTCTCTCCGTCTTCATCTCCTCAGGCCTTCCTACTCAAGGAGACTTAACAATATTGGAATTAGACCAATTAATAATCCCACAATGGCCTCTAAGTGTTCAAGTGAAAGGAAGAGTTGCATGTCTCTCATTTTAAATCAAAAGCTAGAAATGATTAAGCTTAGTGAGGAAGGTGTGTCTAAAGCTAGATATGCTGAAAGCTAGGCCTCTTATGTCAAAGAGCCAAGTTGTAATGCAAAGGAAAAGTTCTTGAAGGAAATTGAAACTGCTATTTCAATGGACATACAAATGATTTTTAAATAGCAAAGCAGTCTCACTGTTGATATGGAGAAACAAAGGACTGTGGCTGGAAATCCCTTGAGCCAAAGCCTAGTCCAGAGCAAGGTCCTAACTCTCTTTCAATCCCTGAAGGCTGAGGGAGGTGAGGAAACTCCAGAAGAAAAGTTTGAAACAGGCAGAATTTGGTTAATGAGGTTTAAGGAAAGAGCTGTCTCCATAACATAAAAATGCAAGGTGGTAAATCAGCAAGTGCCTATGTAAAAGCTGCAGCAAGTCTTCCAGAAAACCTAGCTAACATAATTAATGAAGGTGACTACATTAAACAACAGATTATCAATGCAGATGAAACAACCTTATATTGGAAGGAGATGCCAATCAGGACTTCCATAGCTAGAGAGGAGAAGTCAGTGCATGACTTCAAAGCTTCAAAAGACAGGCTGACTCTCTTGTTAGGGGCTAATGCAGATGGTGACTTTAAGTCAATGCTCATTTATGATTTCAAAAATCATAGGGCCCTTCAGAGCGATGTTAAATCTACCCGGCCTGTGGTCTATAAATGACACAACAAAGCCTGGAGGGCAGTGCATTTATTTACAACATGGTTTACCAAATATTTTAAGCCCACGGTTGAGACCTACTACTTAGAATAAAATGATTCCTTTCAAAATAGTACTTCTGACTTACAATGCACCTGGTCACCCAAGAGCTTTGATGGAGATGTATAATGAGAATAATGTTGTTTTCATGCCTGTTAATACAACATTCATTCTGCAGCCCATGGTTTAAGGAGTAATTTTGACTTTTAAGTCTTATTATTTAAGAAATACATTTTGGCTTGACCTGTGGTGGTGCAGAGGATAAAGGGTCGACCTGGAACACTGAGGTCACCAGTTCAAAACCCTGGGCTTGCCTGGTCAAGGCACATATGGGAGTTGATGCTTCCTGCTCTCCCCTCCCCTTTCTTTTTCTCTCTACCTCCCTCCTCCTCTAAAATGAATAAATAAAATGTTTAATAAAAAAACATTTTGTAAGGTTATAGCTGCCACAGATAGTGATTCTACTGAAGGATCTGAAAACAATGCACCATTCAAGATGCTATTAACAACAGTTTTGATTCATAAGAAGAGGTAAAAATGTCAATATTAACAGGTGTTTGGCAGAAATTGACCCCAACCCTCATGGATGACTTGAGGGTTCAAGACTTTAGTGGAGGAATTAACTGCAGATGTGGTGGACATAGCAAAAGAACTAGAATTAGAAGTGGAGCTTGGACTCCAGGACTGACTTGCAGCAATCCTACAGTAAAACTTGACCTAATGAGAAGTTGGTTCTTATGGCTGAGCAAAGAAAGTGGTTCTTTGAGATGGAACCTACTCCTGGTGAAGATGCTTTTAGGATTGTTGAAATAATAACAAAAGATATAGAATCTTACATGAATGTAGTTGATAAAGCAGCAGCAGCATTTGAGAGGATTGGCTCCAATTGTGAAAGAAGTTGTACTGTAGGTAAAATGCTATCAAACATCATCACACATTATACAGAAATCATTCATGAAAAGAAGAGTCAGTCAGTGCAGCAAACTTCATTGTTGTCTTATTTTAAGAAATTGTCACGGCCACCCCAGTCATCAACAATGACCATTCTGATTAGACTGAAGCCATCAATCAGCATTGAGGCCAGACCCTCCACCAGCAAAAAGATTACAACTTGCTGAGGGCTCAAATGATGGTTAGCATTTTTAAATAAGTTATGTGCATTTTTTAGATGTAATGCTATTGTACATTTAATAAATTAATATAAACATAGCTTTTATGTGCACTGCGAAACCAAAATAACTCATGTGACTGGCTTTATTGTGATATTCTTTTTATTGTGATAGTCTGGAACAAAACCTGCTGTATCTCTGTGGTACACCTGTACAGCCTGGTTTCAAGCATCCACTTGGGATCTTGGAATGTATACCTGCAGATAAGGGGACTACTGCAGTCTTCAAATAATTCATAGTATTGTATGTTATGAGAATGCCATAATTAATCATTCTTTAATAACATTTAAGTTTAGAAAGTTTATCACCATTTTGTTTGATTTTGCAATGAGTATCTTCTCACATAAAAAAGAAAAATTAAAAAAATACAAAAAAACGCAAAGAATACAAATTAAAATCACCTGTAATAAACTTACTATAAATTTAATGTATTTCCTTTTAGTATTACATATATTTCCTTTCCCATTTTTATACAATTTGCAATCATCATTATTTATATGTACATACATATAAAGTTGATTCTTATTATTTATGAGTTCCATATTTGTGAATTTCTCTACTTACGAAAATTTATTTGTGACATGAAAAGCAATACTCACAGCGCTTTCATGGTCATTCATGGAAATTTGCAGAGTGGCAAATTATGAGCCACCCAGCACTCACATCCCCAGATGATACTGAACAAAGTGATACACTGACTTCTTGCTTCAGCTCTTACTTTAGACAAGTTTTCACTTTGTAGTCCATTAAGTGTCATGTTTTCCAATTAAAACATGTTTCTTAGTAATGTGTGTGTTATAATATATAGAGCACTGTGTGTGTGTGTGCGCGCGCGCATGTATTTTATACACACCTGGGTATTATATACCACTCTCATATTTTATGTTAACATTTTCTCATGTTCTTTAATATTTTTGAAACATTGATTAATGGTTGCCTGGTGTTTCATCCTAAAGATATACTATGATTTCAGCAACATTATACCATTATAAAATATTAGGTTTCAAATAGGCTAAAAAGAAAAACATGCAATCATATCTATAGAAAAAAATTTGACAAATTCTACATTCTTTAATGGTAAAAACTTTCAGCAAATTGCAAATAGAGGAGAACTTCAATTTGATAAAAAAAAAATCTGGAAAAACCCCACAGCTAACATGCTTAATGGGGAGAAAGTACATGTTTTCCTGCTATGATCAGGAATAAGACAAGGGTGTCTCTGCTTACCCCTTCTGTTTAGCATCATACTGGAAGGCCTAAATAAGACAAGAAAAGGAAATAAAAGTTATACATATTGGGAAGGAAGAAATAAACTTGTCATTCATAGATGATATGAATATCATTGTAGAAAATTACACAACTTGGAACTGATAAACAATTATAGTAAGGTTGCTGGATACAAGGTCAGTATAAAAGTCAATTGTTTTGTCTGACCAGGTAGTGGCACAGTGAATATAGCATCAGCCTGGGACGCAGAGGACCCAGGTTCAAAACGTGAAAGTCGCCGCCTTAAGCACAGGCTCATCTGGCTTGACTATGGGTTTGCTGGCTTGGGCATGGGGTCACCAGCTTGAGCATGGGATCATAGATATGACCCCATAGTCACTGGGTGGAGCCCAAAGGTTGCTGACTTAAAGCCCAAAGTTTAAATCAAAAGTTGCTGACTTGAGCAAGGGGTCACTCACTCTACCGTAGCCCCCTGGTCAAGGCACATATGACAAAGCAGTAAATGAACAACTAAGGAGCCACAACAAAGAATCAATGTTTTTCATCTCTCTCCCTCCCTGTTTGTCTGCCCTTATCTGTTCTTCTCTCTGTCTCTGTCTCTTTTGCTAAAAAAAAAAAAGAAAAAAAAAAGTCAATTGTTTTTCTGTATACGAGCAATGAACTATTGGAATTTGAAATTAAAACATGATACCATTTACATCCATGTTCAAAATAAAATAATTTGGTATAAATCTAACAAGATATGTACAAAATCTATATGTGGAAAACTCCAAAACTGAGAAAGACTCAATCTCATTAAGATGTTAGTTATTTCTCACTTGATCTGTAGATTTAAGGCAATCCCAACCAATATCTCAGCAAGCTTTGTTGTATATATTGACAAATTAATTCTAAAGTTTATATGGAAGGCAAAAGATCCAAAGTAGCCATCAAAATACAGAAAAAAAAAACTAAACAAAACAACAAAAAAAAATTTGGACTGCCACATACTCAATTTCAGAACTTATTATAAAGCTACAATAGCCAAGACAATATAATATTGCTGAATAGACAGATCAATGGGACAAAATAGAGAGAACAGAAATAGATCTACACAAACATAGTCAACTGATCTTTGACAAATGAGCAAAGGCAACACAATGGAAAAAGGGTTGTCTTTTCAACAAATGGTGCTGGAACAACTGGACATACATATGCAAAAAAAGATAAAAGATAAAAGAAGGAAAGAGACCTTACATCTTTCACACACACACACAAAAAATAGAAACCGAGGTGATCTTAGGTTTAATAATGACTTTCTAGATAAAACATCAAAAGCACAATCAATTTAAAAAATGAACATTTTTGCCTGACCAGGCCATGGTACAGTGGATGGTTCATCAGACTGGGATGTGGAGGACCTGGGTTCGAAACTAAAGGTTACTGGCTTGAGTGCAGGCTCACCAGCTTGAGCACAGGGTCACTGGCTTGAGCGTGGGATCATATACATGACCCTGTGGGTTGCTGTCTGGAGCCCAAAAAGGTCACTGGCTTGAGCAAGGGGTCACTCACTCTGCTGCCCAGTCAAGGCACATATGAGAAAGCAATCAATGAACAGCTAAGGGGCTGCAACAAAGAGTTAATCCTTCTCATCTCTCTCCCTTTCTGCCTGTTCCTATCTGGCCCTTTCTCTGCTTCTCAGTCTCTGTAAAAAAAAAATAAACATTTTAATTAAAATTATAAACTTTTGCTCTGTGCCCTGGCCAGGTGGTTCCATGGATAGAGCGTTGTCCTGGTGACACTCCAATGTCACAGGCTTGATCCCCAGGTCAGGGCATGGACAAGAAGCAATCAGAGTGCACAACTAGGTGGACAACTAAGTGGAACAACAAACTGATGGTTTTCTCTCAAATCAGCTGGAAAAAAAGTTAAAAACTGCTAAAGACACTGTTAAGAGAATAGAAAGAATAAGCACAGATTGAGAAAAAATCTTGCTAAAGGCACATCTGACAGAGTGTTGGTATATAAAATATATAAAAGAACTCTTGAATCCAACAATAAAGAAACAATCCAATTAAAAAATGGGCAAAAGATCTGTACAGACACTTCACCAAAGAAGATACGCAGGGGACAAGTAAGCATATAAAAAGACACTCCACATCTTATGTCATCAGTGAATTGTAAATTAAAATGGTATGATAACTGCTACAGATGTATTAAAATGGCAAACATCCAAAACACTTGACAACACCGAAGGCTAGTGAGAATGTGAAGTAACAGGAACTTTGATTTAATGCTGGTGGGAATGAAAAATGGTACAGCCACTTGGTGAGAGTTTGGCAGTTTCTTATAAAACAAAGCATCCTCCTACCATAAAATTCAAAATCACACTTCAATATTTATCCAGAGGAGTTAAAACTTACATGCACACAAAAACCTGCACACAGATATTTGTTGCAGTTTGATTCGTAATTGCCAAAACTTGGAAGCAACCAAAGTATTCTTCAATAGGTGAAGGGATAAATGTTGGCACATCCATAAATGGTGTATTATTTAGCAATAAAAAGAAATGACTATTATGCCATGAAGACAGGCACCAACCTTAATCATATTGCTAACTGAAAGAAGCCAATCTGAAAATGCTGCATACTTTTTTTTCCAAACATACGACATTCTGTAAGAGTAAAAACTATGGAGACAGCAAAAAGATAAGTAGTTGCCAGGTGTTGAAGGAGAGGGAGGGATTAAGAAGTGGAATACAGGATATGTTTAGGGCAGTGAAATTTTCTGTGTCATACTATAATGGTGGATACATGTCCTTCTCCATTTGTCAAAACCCACAGAATGTACAACATAGAGTAAACCCTAATGTAAGTTATGTACTGCAGTATAAACATGTATCAATATTGGCTCATCAATCCTAACAAATGTACCATACTAATGCAAGATGTTAATAATAGTGGAAACTATGTGTGTGGGAGGGTGCGGTGAGAGGGTGTTTAGTAACTCTGGATATTCCATTCAATTTTTCTGTAAACTTAAAACTGCTTCAAAACACAAAGACTACTATGAAAAGCTCCCACTGCCATATGAGACAACTCTGTCATTTTGAAATTCTGCTTCTGTTATTCATACTGCAAATGACACATTCCTGTCATAAGTAAAAGACAAATATATATATATATATATATATATATATATTTATATATTTATATATATGTATGTATAAAAATATAAAAGTCGCTCGAGCCAGCGATCTTGGGCTCAAGCTGGTGAGCCTTGCTCAAACCAGATGAGCCTGCACTCAAGCTGGCGATCTCGGAGTCTTGAACCTGGGTCCTCCACATCCCAGTCCAACACTCTATCTACTGCGCCACCACCTGGTCAGGCTAGACTTAGTATATATTTTAATATGGTTATAAATGTCTCAACAACCAAGCTGTACATGTATTTCACTAAAATATTCTGGGTATGCAAAGGTCACATCTCTAGTTCTCCTGAAGTGTTTGAGGTGATATGTTAGTACAACTGGGGTTGAAATTCCTCATCCTTTTTCTTTAGCTTTTGTTGAGGCAGGAGGGTGATCTCAAGCTTTCCGGAGGGTAGATAATCAAAGGTGCACATGGCCTAAGGGACTTGGAGCTTTCTAAAGGGCAGGAGCTTTCTAAGATGTAGCACTTGAGCTTTAATCAAACAATTGCAAATGCGTGTACTGTTTCTTATTCTCCAGGGCCCAGTGGGTTTTGGTGTTGAAATTACTTTGGCACCGTGGCAGCTGGGGAATTGGTATGCAGGCTTTGTCTGTTGGCTTAAAAAGAGGAAAAAGAGGACTCATAAAGAAAGCCTTCGGTGGGATACTTTTATTTTGGGTCACCTCAAGTCCTGAACGTATGCCAAGGGCTTGAAGCTGTGAATGACAGATCCTTTTTTCCCCCCTCACAATCCTACCTCTTTCAGACAAGGGGTGGTAAAGTAAGGATTCCCTCATTTGGTACCCTTCTGTTTCTTGAAACTGTATGTATAACCATCTGTGAGGGGTAATGAAAAACCCTCAGTAAAGATGTTACAGAAAGGCAATGTTTCATTGTTTTTTCCTACTCACCCTCAAAGGCAAAATGAAAGCAACAGTGCCTAGGATACCTAACTGTATGCTGCCATTAGAAAAAATTTGCTCCTGAGTTTTGGTATATATTTTATATGTATTTGTCCTTATGTTAGAGATGGAATTAAGCAAGACTCGAAACAAAATGCTTTGGCAAGGCAACCTCAATAACTTCTGCAGAAGGGCGTGCTGCCACTAGCGAACAGGCAGAGGGCAAATTCTGTCTTTGTCCCTAATGCAGGCCCTGGGCTGCTGGGTCTTGCTCCACTGGCTGGAGTGTTAACCATACAGTCTCATTCTTTCTCGATTGGCTAGTTTAAATGGCAACACCAAGGTAGAAGGGAGAGGTGGGGATATCATTAACTAGGTAAAGGGTTTGGAGAATGGTTAGAAAAAAATGAATGACTAGACAAAGGAGGTTGGAGGTTTGGTAAACAAGTTAGTTATTTCTCATTATATGTCCTGGTCGGAGAAGTCTGAATGAAGGGGGTTGGAAATTAGTTGAGGAAAAGAACATAAGTTAAACATTTCCTTCACTTCTGAGATATGCAGGGCATGTGGATAAGCTAATTAACAGATGCAGTGTTAGATTATAGAAGGTAAGTGACCATGCAGAAGTACAGGTGAATGCTGTGAAGTAGCTAAATCAAGGATGTAGGCAGGGTGAATCCAGGGTTCAGTTTAATTTAGCAGCCATGTATGGAGTACATACTAGGAGGTCCTCACTTCTGGAGATGGTGACTTTTCCTTACTGACCTGTGCCTGGTGGTCATTTCAGATTGGAATTCTGGGTTGCTTTAACTTATATTCTTGTCTAAGCATCCAAAATGTTCCTTAGGCTAACTGGTAATTTAGGTTGATTTTCTTTCTCTCCTGCCACTGGGTTCTCATACCACCTTTCAATTGTCTCCTCTGGGCTTAAGAGTTGGGCCTTCCTCTGGCTCTCCCAGATTCAATGTCCCTCACGTAGGAGTGCTCTAGGGGCATCTTTCCTGTCACCTGCCTAAGAGTTTGCTACCACGCTTCCTGACCCCCTGAAGTATGCAAGCTTGGCTTTCATATATTCAAGACCAGACTTTCTACCTTCCTAACGTGGCAACTGTCTAACTTGATGAAGGAATGTGCAGTAGAGTTCTTTAATTGTAGAATATGGAAGAGAAAGAGCGGGGAGCCACCTTTTCTCTGGTAGTAAGCAGTGTCTTCAATTATTTTTTGGAGAAAGTTTTTACTTATTATTTCATTCCTGTCCTGAAACAAAAGGTTAACATTAATGCTGTGAATTTTAGAGGAGGTAGGAAGGTAAAGAACACAGCATCGTAGCAGTACTGTGATGGAGAGATTTTAAGTAGGTTTTGTCTCTACACTCAGTGTCCATGGGCAGTTAGTGAAGTGGTAAGTTTCAGGTGGGAGTGATATTGTCAGCAAAAGGTACACTTGACTAATCCCAGTAAATGTGACACATCCCATCAAATGATTAAAAGAAGAATACAGGAAAGTATAAAATTTGAGGCCAGAAGACAGGTTTAAGTATAATTACTCCCTGTGATAGACTGAATTACTCTCTCCCCCAAATCATATTTTGAAGCCTTAATCCTGAATGTGTTGTTATTTTGGTATGGGGACTCTGTGAGGTAATTAAGGTTACATTAGGTCATAAGGGTAGGGCCCTAGTTTGATGGAATTGGTGTCCTTACAAAAGGAGGAAGAGATACAAGAGTGCTCTCTCTGTGTATTTGTTGCACACAGAGAAGTGAGGACATAGCGAGAAAGCCTCTGTCTACATGCCAGCAACAAAGCCCTCACCGAAAACAAAGTTTGCTAGCATTTTGATCACAGATTTCTGGCCTCCAAACTGTGAGAAACAGTTGCTTCAGCTGCCCAGTCTGTGCTATTTTGTTATGGCAACCCAAGCAGGCTAAACTATAATACACTCTGCAACTCACATTTCATGTTATGGAACATTTGTACATTATCCACCTGCTTAAGGCAGTGTCTTCAGTGTTCCCTTCAGTCCAAGTCTTTATTCTACCCCAAGATGCGAGGCATTCAGAGTTGTCTAAAGTTAGCAAAGCTCTCTTTCTTTTGTAATTATTAGACATCACAACTTGACACACAGTTGGCTAATAACAGACAAACTAGACAAAAAGCCATGCATTGGCCAGGTCTCTATACTGGCACATGAGTGAATGTGGAAGAAACAGTATTCACCCATCACTTTTCACAAATCCTCCACAATTCTGATGTCAACAATGATTGGACTTTGAAGAATTAATTTAATGATTTAGATATTCTTTTAAAGTGTATATTATTTCTCTAGGTGGTTGATGAGCCCTATAGATGTTAACCAGTGGCCAGGGAAAGATAGCTTGATATGTGGGGAGAAGTACCTCCATGGGTTTGTCATGACATGCTTTAGTGTATGGCAAATCCACGATCAAAATGGAAAATTCCATAAAAAAATATACATTGATCACCTAATGTGGATGGGGGTAAATATATATTTATGTACACATCTATATACCTATATACATACACACATATAAATATATACAAATCAGTACACATATACATATATACACAAATTTATATATATGTGTGTATATATATATATATATATACAGTCATCCCTCACCATATCGTAGTTCACTTTTTTCATGGTCTCACTGTATCATGGATTTTTAAGTTGTATACAATTTTGTATTGCAGATCTTTTGCTATATCACGGGATTTTGCAGTATATAGATATTTTTATATTTATTATTTTAATTATTTTGTGGTAAAATAACCATTTTCTAGCCTAAAAAATTGAAAAGAATATAAAAAGAATAAAAAATATTAATTAAAACATAGCATTCACTGGTGAGTGTCATATAAAATTTTATATGTTGTTAAAATTACATAGGTTTAAGAGTGCAGAAAGTGTTTATAAGAGTGTGCGAAAGGTTAACAGTGCAGAAAAGGTTTATAAGACTGTGGGGAGGGTTCATAAAGCCCTAAATATATATATATATATATATATATATATATATATATATATATATATATATATATATATATTTATAATAAAATAAATATAAGGTCGCTACTTTTTCACCTATCACGGTGGTTTCTGGAACTTAACCCCTGCAATAGACGAGGGACCACTGTATATGTATAATTAATTTTTTTCAATCAGTTATTTTCAGTTCTTAAACTTTTTGGTTACATCTTCCTCTGAATCTTGATTTATAAAATTGGCAAAAATGAAACAGCTTTAATTACATTAGAGTTGGGCTACCCGAGCAACAATGATTTTTTGAGACACCATTTAGAGCACAAGGCTCTTAAGCATTCACTTTGAAAATTCTTGCTTAGATTTATAAAATTGGCAAAAATGAAACAGCTTTAATTACATTAGAAATGGGCTACCCAAGCAAGAATGATTTTTGAGACACCATTTAGAGCACGAGGCTCATAAGTATTCACTTTGAAAATCCTTGCTTACTTAATTAAGGTATATTGCTTTTTATAAAATTTGATTCTTTGGGCAAAAATTGAATAATTCTTACCCTGAAACATGTTGTAAAGTATATTAAGCTATTGTCAAGGCATTGCTAAGAAACACACAATATTATTCAAAAAGGATGAAAAGAAAAAGTAGAGGTGCTGATGATACTTGCTTGGCAAACACGCCTTGCAGATTTACCCACATTACATAGTGTTTTAAGGAATAGAAATGGGGAGAGGTGTGTGTCTTCCTTCCAGTTTCCTTCCTACCCATCCTGGCTTGAGGTAGAGTTTTTGGTCTCTTTCAAAGAAAGTCTAAAGGAACAATATCAAACATTTCAGTTTTTAGATATAACCTCTCCTGGCAAGCAAGTAGGTGAAATTGAGAGATGATTGACTTCATCAATGGAATAGGCCAGATCCAACCACTCCAATGCATAATATTTAAAGTGTTTCCACTTCAGTGCCCATGGTTATCATTTAAGTTGTATTCCCTTCTCCTCACCCCCCAAATTTCAAGTAGAAACTAGAATTCTTTAGCTAATTGTAATGGAAACTACAGTTAGCCTAATTTGGAAGGATTATGGTTTGAAATCCTTATATAAAAACTAAATTGTCAAGTGAATTAATATACTTAAATCACTTGCCAGTAGAGTTTTCTCAGCTGAGTTTGAAGAGGTGATTGGTAAGTAACTAAAATGCAAATTATAGTGACATCAAGGCCCTCAAATATAAAGGCAGAGTTAGCATTTGGAGGTGGGGTGGGGAAAACTGAATCATACAAAGAATTTCAGAACAGACAAGATGGACCCTCATTTCTCTGACTCAACTAGGAGTCTACTCCCAGCCCTTATACTGGGATGGAAATGAGCAAAGTTACAGAAACCTTACAACAATGTATATTGTTTCCACTTTTAAAAATGAATATATCTGGATGTCAGGGTTTTTTTGGTTTTTTTTTCTGTCATCCGAATTCTTTTAAGAAGTGCAAATCCTTCCAAGAAAGAAACAGCAGAATTCATTATCAATTGACATATTAGGGAAATGATGACAGCCAGCTGAGAATAGTGGCCAATAGGAAGGGGGAACAGAATAGGCACCTCTGTAGAAAAGTGGAGCACTGATAGCGGGTGGCAGGGGGAGGGGACAGTTCTGCTTTATCCATCTTGTTGGACAGTGTGGAGTTAGGAATGAAAGTGAATTTCTGAGTATTTGGTTAAAATTATATAAGGGGCACAGCTGATCTTGCACTGAATCCATTTGTTAAATAAATGGGCTATTGTTTAGAAACTCATTCTTTGAAATGTCAAAAATTTAAGGGCTAGTTTGAATTCCCTTTGAAGACACAGAAAAGACCATTTATTCCCCATTAACAGCTCATGATCCCCCTCTGTGCTTTATATATAATATTAACATTGAACCTTCACAACTGCTCTGCTAGGTAATTATTACTTTCCCTGGTTTATGCATGTAAATTCTGAGCTCATTTATGCTATCAGCCTAGCTGCAAACTTGTCAATTTGAAAAACTCTAATCCAACTTCTCATTAGTATTTTGTGCATGGAATCATTTCTGTAGATTACATGAAGTAAAATTATGTAATATAAATGTAAACAGTTTGGTTTGGGAAGTTACTCCTAGCATTTGGGAATTTTTGGCATTCTCTGCTTTAAAGAAGAGCACATTTCAGTTCATAACCATAGCAGTATTGGGTATCATTTGAGTCTTTTATTCCTCTATGATCGTCAAACCTGGAATTGAGTTTATGAAGGTAATTCACGTAAGGTATTTAAAACCTCCATGACAAGGTGGAAATAATTATGTCCTCACATACTTAATTGGATAAACAAGATAATGATTTTTTTCAAATTAATTAATAAAATCATGTAATCAAACACACATGCACGTTGGTACAAATTGAGTTTGTTATTAAATTGAGATGTTTCATTTGCTCTTTCTCCCTTGATTACTTAAATACAATTTCAGCAAGAGCCACAGCAATTCACTGAAATTTTGAAAACAATCGGTGATTGTTCTGACTAGCTGCTATAGCCATCCTATCCCAAAATTCAACTTTAAGCATTGTGAAATTAAAAAGCCAAAGTTACAGTAAAGCTTTTTTAAAACCCTGCTTGGAAAGAAAACTCACAAAACTACTGCAACCCTAAAAGTGTCTTTGGTTTGCTTTTCTTATCTTTAAAATAAATTATTGGGTTAGCCAATTTCTGTAGGCCCTTATAACTCTAAACTTCCAATATATATATATGTGGAATGGAAGTTCTTAGATTAAGGTAAGGCTGATGTATGAGTCTACTCATTCAAATGACATTCTCTTATTCTATCAATACCTAATAATATCACCTGACATTGATGATTCTTTGGAAGATAACAGCAGTATTTGGAATTGAATATTTGTTCCCTTCCCACAGGACCTTCCTTTTCTGTGAACTTTGGGGATAATACTTGGCTATCTCAGAGTAATTTATCATTAGCATCATTGAGAAACATTGCTTTACTAAAGAAAATGGATAAAAATGAGAGTAACAGAGGACATTCAGGAAGAGAGAAAAGTTCAGAGAGTATACTGGTTTTGCCCAGAGTTAGAAGAAAAAAAAAAGTTGATGGTGTTAGAGAAAATCACAGTGTTGTTTTCTGCTCATGCTATTGGCCATTGTTATGACTGGAAGGCTTTGCCATTATTTACACTTCCAGCATTTTACATCAACCAGTGGGAGATGCTAATGGCTATTTATAGAACTGTATTTCTAGAAATAGGTTTGAACGGCCTTTAAGGACAAGGGAGTGACTATCTATTTTTTTGTCATCAACAGGTGATTCTATATATATTTTGCACTTACTATTTTTATTGAATCTTCCTGATCACTTTGCTAGATAGTTATTATTGTCCCTAGTTTATAAACAGGGAGGATGACACTCAACAATTGTGCTGAAGTTTTCTCACCTGCTTCCAAAGTTGCATTCCTTTCAGACTTTCTCCTTCCAAAATTTTTACTTCGTTCTAAATCTAATCCTGTCTCTGACCTTTTGGACTTGGCAATTCAGTTCCTATTATTTGACTCCATTCACTGAAGGTATGTGGGTTTGATTCTGTTCTGGCATTCCCAATTACAGATGCCTTGGGTAGGGTACCATATCTCTGATTCTAGCCCCTCAGTAACAAACCTTTAACACCAGACACTAAGTTAAAACTCTAGCTGAGTGCTGCCATGCCCTCCACTTAGGATCTTTCTATGTCTCTCCTAGAAAAACCATAATTTTATAACCATGCTGACCTACCTAGCCCTCTTCAAATAAAGTGCATGCCAAGTTTTTCTAAAGACCGTGCATGGACTTGTCCAAGATCTCATAAGCCATAGACAATAGTCAGAATTCAAATCCAGGTTTATCTGACACCCAAACTGTTGTTTTTCTTCATTCTGTCATCATAATTCCTAACCAAAAATCAGTAACACTAGAAAACCCTCCTTATTGGGGATGCCTGTCTTACTGGGGTTTGCCTATTTGGTCATATAGCCTCCTAAGTCCTATGAATTTGGTTTTAGTGACTCCAGCACACGTGAAATTTAGCCAGTTTTTGAAAGTAAGCAGCATATCCTCCTGCCACTTAAAACTCTGTTTTCAGAGTGTCATATATCTGGCACCGTCAATAATTTACTATGCTGGCAAGTGGGGAAATAAATGATAGCTATGTGCTGGGCTCTGTACTGCCTGCTTTTTATGCACTAACTCATTGAACCCTTTACATTAGCTCTGTCATAGTTACTATTACATACTTCATTTTGCATATAGGGAATCTAAGGTACAGAGACGTCAAGTGACTTGGCCAAGGAAAGGATATTAACTGCTTATTGGATTCATGTTCTCCACATTATCCAGGCCTTTTGTAGTCAGCCAGGACCATGCGGTTACTTGTGATCTATGGGCTGCCAATACAAGTGATGTCTCTTGTTTCTGTACCAAAGCACTTAGGAGCTAGTATGCAAGTCTCTAGCTCTCTTTTGCCTGCCTTGGTGACTTGGAAGGATGCAGCTACAAAGCGTGGATCTCTGAGTGATGATATGGTGTATAACCACCCAGTGACCCATGTTGGAGTTGTAGCTTGGGTGACAAATATGCCTATTTTGCATTAAACCACAAAGATTTGGTGGGTTAATCTGTCACCAAAACATTACCGAAGCTATTCTACCTAATACAGGGGCTGATCCAGGATTTGAACCCAGGGCTGTCTGTATCCAGAATCTGCATGTTGTTGCATTTTCAGAAAAAAAGTCTGAGCCTCCATGCTCATCTAGGTATATCGGATATCTGACCATATGTTGGCTGAAACTTGGGGACTTTAAAACAGTGGCAAGTCCATCCGCTCCTGAGAAGTAACTGCTGATCTAAAACAACTATGAAGGCTGAAGATTTTTCCACTGTATTATCCACTTTTATCCCATTATCAGAGGTTATAGGAAAAAGGATATGATTACATATTAACATATATTCACATTTTTTATTAAAAATATTTTTTCTAGTCCCAGGCATTTTTATTTCATATTGCAAATATAGTGGGACTCCATTATATACATATTTATAAATATTTTAAACATTTGCTGCATTATGAAAAGGATTACCTTTAATAGCCTTAGGAAGCCATACCTTATGCATTTTGCTAGTTTCTCTCTGCTAGGTCTGAATTAGTATATTAATGAATTATTGGAGTGGGTGTTGCTTGTCAAAAAGAAGAACTGTATATGGTAGTTAAAAGGCATCTTATTACATTTCTAAGCAGTGTTTGGGCATTGCTCTCGCTCTGTTGATTGTTCAGAACTTCTCCTAATACTAACTCATTAGGAGAAAGCATTATTACAAGTGAAACTAAGAAGTGTATTTGCATAATTTCCAGATCTGCATTTGTTATTCACTCAATTATATGTTGGTTTAATTACAAAGTCAGTAAGCTATTTTCAGGAAGTATTTGAGATCTGTCTTTATGATGTGTAGCTCAATTTTATTCTGAAGAAATTTAGTTATACTGACCATTAAAACAATGTAAATCAAAATAGAAGTTTCTATAGTTGTTTGAAAAAACAATCTTGTTTTATTCCTTATTGGTGAATTAATAATTTGCTGGTCAGCTAATGAAGTCTCAAGAATTGCCCTATGTGGATATAGTAGAAAAATATGAAACTCAGTTCTTGCTGAATAATATTCAACTTACAGAAACTTTTAGAATTTAATAATAATGCATTAGGTTTGTAGTATCTTGAATGCTGTTTGTTATAGGAGTTAAAAGGTGATGGTCATTATAAAGATGGAAATTTGTTTTTATTATGGAATGAGACCTATCATTTTGCCTTTTATGGTGGAGAAAATTTTTGGATAGTCTCACCTCACCTGTAAGTATCTGCTGGAACCCCATGATAATTTAGGTCATAAATAAAACACTGAAATGCATTTTCTCTGGGCCCAGCTACCAACCTGGCATAAGAATACAAAAACTCTATAATTAGCATCTCTCATTCTCTCACTGTGTTATCTGCATAGTCATAAGCAAATGTCATGTATATTTACTACTGAGTTTAGGTTGTTTTATCATAACAAAGATTCTTAACTGGTATACCATTTCTGACTCCTTTAAGACATGTTGGAAGAAAGGGTAAGTTCATGTACAGATTGAAAACCTTTTTTGTATTTCTTTATATGAGTTTATGTTTATAACCTATAAATTTTAGACTACGTCAAGTGAGATGACCCAGTCAATAAAAACTTGAATCAACATTAGAGCTATTCTTAGACTTTGCCCAGTCACTTACCAGATGTATGACTTTGGCAAGTCTTTCTGGGTTTATTTTTCTCATTTGAAACATAAGAGTGTTGGAGGAAGATGATCTAGGATCACTTATAGCTCTGAAATGCTTTGATTCTCAGAAACACTAGTAGGCAACCATGTTTTATAATTTAACTGTCTTTGAACACAATTGTGGAGATTTATTATATTCAGTTTTAAAACTGAACTTGTTCATTGGAAACTGGTTACTAATAATTATTTAAATTAACTTTTCTGTTTTTCAAATCCTTCTATGTGTGTTGTCCTGGATTTGTTAAGATTTTCCTAGTTGACCTCCTGTCTATAATGCGGAAGAATCACAGTGATTTTCCATGCTTTACCTTAGTGAAGTCCAAGAAGATTAAGTCGTTCCTCAGAATTATGGAAGGAGGAGAAGCAAATATTAACTAGAGTATTTTCTATGCTTGAAATTTACATTAGAAACCTCTTAATCATTGGTCAAGTAATATGTACATGCTAAATAACATGTTCTTCCATATCTACATTATGGATTGTGTTTAGATAATTCTATTTTTTTTTATACAAGTTGTGCTTTGGGACACATTCCCCAGCTCTAAGCAAAAGTGGGCATTGGAAAAGCAAACTTTTAGTAGATTCAACAAACACAATTAAAATAATTTTAAATGATTACCTCTTCATAAGCAGTATAGTGTAATAGAAAGATCATGAATGTTTAAGTTAGAAAACTATGGATTTACCTTTGAATTTTAGTAGTTTCTAAAAGAAGAGAGAAAATTACTCAATTTCCCTGTGGTACTCCATAAGTTAAAACAAGACAAAACAAAATAAAAAATCCTACTGTTATTGTGAGAGTTAGATGAAAATAATATTACATGAAAGCTTAGCAAAATACTGGCTGCTGTTGCAAATATTCTTGGTACTCTACCATGTCCCCTCAATCTGTATAATTCTCATGCTTAAAATCTGTATTTAATTCTGAGGCATTGTCCCAAGCTGTGGAAAGCTCCTCTACTAGCAGGGATGGCACTGGTGGGAAATTAATACTTCTTAGAAACAGTAGTCATCTCTGAGGACTGATAGTGTATATATTCCCCTGCTCCAACAGGGGGGTGTGTTCTCTACTGGTCCCATAGGTTTCCAATGGGATTAAGTTCCAATTGCCTATACTGATAACTTGACAAAGCATATTTCATTGGTTACCTCCCATACTTTGTGTCCTTGCCCTACTGTCTCCTAAAGATATATACTGGAACAAAAACTTAAATAAATTACTTATACTTAAAAAAAATTCTTTTTTCTAGAGACATCTTAAAATCATCTAACCAGTGATATCATAAACCCAGATTTGTGACAGAAAATGCACAAATTTTTATAAAAGAATACAGGAAAGGAGAAAATGTTTAATATAACCACAGTTGAAATAGGCATTATTAATAGTTTTGATTTCTATTGGGTCCACTCTAGGAGAACTTTATAGCTCAGTATTTTTGTTAAACCACATCATTACAGTGTTCAAATGCATGAAGTAGAACAAAAAGAAAGAGATGAATGAAGGCAAGGGACTTGTGTAAAAACAGCAGGATTTATAAATATACATGAAAGGAACTAGAAGGTAATTTCTGGCCTCTGGTGAGAAGCCTGCCCTTGCCCCCCCCCACTCCATGTTTTATGCTAAACAACGGCATCGTATTTTCTGTCACCTAAGGACGCAAACAAGATCTTGAGTTTTAAACTGACAACTCAAATGACATGTATCTGTTTTCTTGTTTCACTAGACCAGGGGTCGGGAACCTATGGCTTGCGAGCCAGATGTGGCTCTTTTGATGGCTGCATCTGGCTCGCAAACAAATCTTTAATAAAAAAATAATAACGTTAAAAATATAAAACATTCCCATGTGTTATAATCTATTCATTTCCTACCACTCATGTTCATGGTTGTGGGTGGCTGGAACCAAACACAGCTGTCCTCCGGGACAACACCAAATTTTTATTGGATAATGCGTAATATACATGGGTTGTATGGCTCTCACAGAATTACATCTTAAAATATGTGGCGTTTATGGCTCTCTCAGCCAAAAAGGTTCCTGACCCCTGCACTAGACTCTAAACAATAATTAAAATCTGACACTTTCTATGACAGATTTTGGGGGTTGTCAAATCTTTCCCAAATAGCTGTGCTGTTACATATCATTTACAAAATAATATCATGGTTAACTGAAGAAAAAAGTTAGGACTTCTCATGACTTGAAGTTTCTTCTAGAAAAATAGGACTGTATTTTCTGGCTAAAAAGTCATGCATCAATCTTTCAATCACCATCATTGTTCATCTTAAATCTTGAATTCAGTTTTGATTTATTAGCAATGCCTAAGACTACCAGAGCATCCCAATATCACTTGTGCTACATCAATAATTTCTCAAGGTGTTTGTTACTGAAACAATTCAGGAGTATTATATGATTTATAAGATGTAACAAAAAAATTGCCTTTTTGAAATTCTTATCTAGATATGACTTTAAAAACTCAGTAGGCAGTTAATTTCTTTATCAAACATGTGATTGATTATCCATTATATTCCAGAAACTACTTTAATTGCACCAACCTTTCTACTACCTGAAGTGGACAAATGCATTTAAGGCTAAATGGGCTCATTTTCTAGTCTTCTCAAAATAGTTTTCATTTTTGCATTTTACTCCAAGATACATGATTGAGCCTTTTCCATTTATGCCCAGCCTTAGCATAGGCCAAAAAAGTATGTTGTCCTTAGAGAGATCTTAAACATATATCTTTAGCTGAGATCCCAGCTGTTCCTTACCTCACCTGTAATGAGGGAATCTGAAATATTGTTACATATACCTTAGGGGTGTGTGCCATATATTATTTCCATAAAAATGCACTATATCCAGCAGATATTTGTAACTGTTAATAAAGGCAACTCCAATCTAAAAGATTGCCAGATTACATGGTAGTCTTCTCACATTGGGTTCAAATAGGCAGCCCAGATACCTTCAACAAAGACTGATGGATAGATAGCATTTTAGCAATACAGAAATACAGGAACAAGGAGAGATAGTAAGAAGGAAGAATAAGTGTGTAAATTTAGGTAGAAATAGATTCAGATGCTGTAAATTTTGTTGACTTAATTTGAGTATTGAGAAAAATCCAGATGCCAAAATCAAGAGGTAGAGGTACCTAAATTCATAAGAAAGTTGTTCAGAAGCCAAGGCCAAATAGGATGAACTTAATGTTGGACTGATGGGAGACTGAGTGGGACTAGGATGAATTTTGTGGCTAGATTTGGCAACAGGTTGTACCTAATCTAGATTGCCAGTAACAAGGGCATGAAATCAATTAGGCTCTAACTTTTATTTAGATCATTGGGCATTTTCAGATTATAAATTTATGTCTTCATAACTGAGCCTTTAGTTTTTCTATTGCATTAGGCTTTATAAAACCTTTCACATTGATCGTCTCATTTATGATTTATGATAATCATACAATAAACAGAGAGACTATTATTTATGTCAGTTTGTAGGTAAAGAAATTGACACAGAGAAGTTAAGTGACTCAACCTAGATAATACTGCCAGGAAATGGAGTAAATCCTATTTACTGAGGTTCAGGCACTTGGTATCTATTATTTTCTCAATTCTTGTATTCCTGTGAAGTAATAGATTACTTTTTTTTCTTTTGACAGAGACAGAGAGAGTCAGAGAGAGGGACAGATAGGGAAAGAAAGACAGAAAAGGAGAGAAATGAGAACCATCAATTTTTCTTTGCAGCTCCTTAGTTGTTCAGTGATTGCTTTTGCTGTGCCTTGACCTGGGGGTTATAGCAGACCAAGTGACCCCTTGCTCAAGCCAGCAACCTTTGGGCTCAAGCCAGTGACCTTGGGCTCAAGCCAGCGACCTTGGGCTTCAAGCCAGCAACCTTTGGGCTCAAGCCAGTGACCATGGGATCATGTCTATGATCCCATGCTCAAGCCTGTGGCCTCTTGCTTAAGCTGGTGAGCCAGATGAGCCCACACTCAATCTGGTGACCTTAGGGTTTTATACCTGGGTCCTTTGTATCCCAGTCCAACACTCTATCCATTGTGTCACTGCCTGGTCAGGCTATCTTTATTTTATAAGTGAGAAAATGTGAGTTCAGGAATTTGGGATAACTTACTAAAGATCACATGGTAAGTGGCAGAGCTGGCTGTTTAACCTGGTCTGTCTGGCTCCAGAGCTTGTGCTCTTAACTTCTAGGCTGTGTTACTTGTTTCCATTACTACCATTTTCACATTAACACCCTGATTCCAAGATAAGCTTGTGTTTCACTTCATTAAAATTTCTAGCAGTGTGAACTCCTTTAAATTTAGTAATAGCTGGGCTGTTCCTAGCCAGGCTAGTGGTGTCAACTCACAGATGTTGCTTTACCCTTAGAGTCTTCATGCAGAGAGGCAGGTGTTCCACCACTGCATTACCTACAAACTTGTAGATTTCTAAAACTCTTGTAATCTGCATATTTTGCCTTTGGGATGCTTCCCAGAAGCTGCATATAGAACCAAAACTTTCTTAGGATGTGGCAGATTTGGAGGAACATGCTATGATTTGAGCTTTTCTCATAACATGCCTGAGGAACTGCAATCCAATCAGTAGTAAGTTGTTCTTTTGGGTTTTGAAGATGGCATGAAGGGAGTGAAAAAGAAGAGAAGACAAACTTTCCCCACTTTACAATTTTGCTTGGGGATAGTCTTTCACAGAAACCATTTGGTTTTCAGTGTCTCTCGTGGAATATATGAGGAGATGAAAGAAACAATAGTCAATGACATTGACATGACTCACAAAACATATGGCTCTTAATAATGAGACCCTTTATCTTAGAGAAGAATCTAAAGGGCATGGGAAAACCCCACATATAACTCACTTTTAAAATGTAAAGCTGTATAATTTCCTTTCCGAGACCATAATATTTTGGTCTTTTTCAGATGTTGTGCCAAGAAATAAAAGCTGAGGGGTTGGTAGAAATAGCATCAATTCATTAGTAAATCTCTTGATGGTATAACTATTTACCATTAGCTTTCTGTTTTCTTTTGCTTCTCAGGGGCCAAGAACATTGGAAAACATTAAATTATTTTTTTGAAATTAAATAAATAAAACTCTCTCTTTTCAGATGTCACTGTTTCTCGGAAATGACATCATCTGTTAGTTAAAACATTTATGTGGAGGAAGGTGGGGGAAATAAAATGAGAGTGGGAGGTTTTAAATGCTGTTGAGAGCCTTCCCAGCATGAGGTTTGTTTAAGAGGCTTTGGAGTGGACTAATGTTCTTCCTAAATAAACCAAGAGCCTCATCTTATTTTTCTGAGTCCTCTTACTCAGGGCTTAACTCTCTATCCTTGTGGTGTTTTTTTGTGGGCTTTCGAGTTTATATGGTAATGCCGAGGTCAAGGCCAGGGAGGTTCACACTGGATTTGGGCAGACCACAGAAGAGCCATGGAGCCAAAAGGTATTGAGCCATTCCCATTTAGAGCCATGCTTTAAGTCACAAATAATGATACCTGGGCAAAAGCTGCTGTAGTGGTGGTTTGTTGGAGGGGTGGTGGGTTTGGGAGTTTTATGGAAAGGGCTTTACTTAAATATCTACTAAGGACAAGTGTGTGCCTGCAAATAAAATGAGGGGAGACCTGGAAGCAAAAAAACAGTGTCAGGGAACTAGTCTTGACCTTGGCTTAACTTGAGATCCTGGTGACCACTTTTCCTAGAAAAAGCAGTACCTAAGCATTGGTGGCAGTTCCTGGGATTGGAGATTAGGCTTGCTGAGAACATGCTTTGAGTCCTGCTGTGCAATCTAAGCAACACACACCTGTAAGAGACCATTTCTCATAGGCTATCCAGTAATCTTTGTGTCCTGAAGGTAATCACATTGGGCTCTTTATAGTTATTTATTGGGCTTTCCTCTGTGCCAGGTGTTTACTTTACACTAAAAGTGGACAAGAATACTTAAACCCTATACCCCCCTCACCGAGCTTCCCCAACAGCTGTCAGCCTGCTCTCTATGAGTCTGTCTCTATTTTACATGTTAGTTCATTTGGTTCATTAACTTTCACATATGAGTGAAATCATATGATATTTTTCTTTCTCTAACTGGCTTATGTTCACTTAGCAGAGGACTCTCTAAGTCAGTTCATGCTATTGCAAAGGGTAAGATTTTCTTTTTTGATGGCCAAGTAGTATTCCATTGTGTAAACCTCAATATCAAAAACAAACAACAAACAATCCAATCAGGGCATAGGACCTGAATAGATTATTCTCCAAAGAGGACATACAGTTGGACAATAGACATATGAAAAGAGGCCCAGTGTCACTAATCATTGGAGAAATGAAAATTGAAACCATAGTGAGATATCACCTCACACATATCAGAATGACTATCATCAATAAGTTAACAAACAACAGACAAATGTTGGCAAGGATGTGGAGAGAAGGGAATCCTTGTATACTGTTAGTGGGAATGCAGATTGCTGCAGCAACTGTGGAAAACAGTATAGAGTTATCTCAAAAAATTAAAACTACTTTATGACCCAATGATTCCACTTCTAGAAATTTATCTGAAGAAACCTGAAACATTCATTCAAAAGAACATACACACTCTTATATTTATTGCAGCATTATTTACAATAGCCAAGATTTGGAAGCAGCACAAATGTCCATCAGTATATGAACCAATCTTCTTCAATGTGAAGCTGCCAAGCTAATTGTGTGAAATGCTTAAATTTCTCCTATATAAAAAAGACAATGTTTGAACCCTTAGAATCAAAGTGAATTTGTGAATAGGACCTAAGGAATTCCACTTTGAAATATTAGAGAATTATGAAAAATAAGGTCAGACAGTAACTGGACATTTTTGGTGGGCAATAGGAAGGATTATTAGTATTTTGAGTACTAATATTTGCCTTAGATTTTAAATTTGGTATGTTTCAATACTCCCTGTGTTCCTTGGTTATTAAATTCCCTCCAGTGTTCATATTTTATCTTAACTCTCTTTTCTAAATTGAGTATGTGATTGATTTTATAGATTTCCTGTCTCCCACCAGAATGCCAAATTAAATTCCCTGTGATTATTATTGCCTCATAGCCCATTTAGTCACCCGTGTTTATAACCAATTTTAATATAGTTTATATATTTTTCTCATTATTCTACCTTATAATATATTCTACCTTGTAATGTAGAAGCAGGCCTTTGTTTTATTTAAAAAGACTTTCTTACTTGTGGACATAGATAAAACTGAAGTGGTTGCCAGGGGAACGGTGGGAGGGGAAAGGGAATAAGGAGGGGACAAATATATGGTGACAGAAAATGAGTTGTCTTTGGGTGATGGGCACACAGGGCAATCAACAGTTCAAATTCCATGGAGATGTTCACCTGTAACCTATGGATTCTTATTTATCAATGTCACCCCATTAAATTTAATATCTAAATAAAAAAATAAAAAGCCTCTCTCAGATTCTCAACCTGATAAAGCATTTTTGCACTCATTAGAATAATTAAAATATGTACAGATTATTTTTTTTTTTTGTATTTTTCTGAAGCTGGAAATGGGGAGGCAGTCAGACAGACTCCCGCATGTGCCCGACCGGGATCCACCCGGCACGCCCACCAGGGGGCGATGCTCTGCCCATCGGGAGGGGGGGTGTCGCTCTGTTGCGACCAGAGCCACTCTAGCGCCTGAGGCAGAGGCCAAGGAGCCATCCCCAGCGCCCGGCTATCTTTTGCTCCAATGGAGCCTCAGCTGCGGGAGGGGAAAAGAGAGACAGAGAGGAAGGAGAGGGGGAGGGGTGGAGAAGCAGATGGGCGCTTCTCCTCTGTGCCCTGGCTGGGAATCGAACCCAGGACTTCCGCACGCCAGGCCGATGCTCTACCACTGAGCCAACCAGCCAGGGCCAAAATATGTACATATTTTTAAAGTCCCTTAAAATCTATTTAATAGTTATTTAAGATCCACAAAGGTTATCACTGGATCAAAACTAAAGCTAGAAAATGTGGCTACAAAGAGCTGGCATGTTGATAGCTTCCTCACAGGTCTGAAAACTAGCACCTTGGCATATGCTGATATAAACTGTAAGACATTATTTTTTTAAACCACCTCCCATCAAGGATTTTTTAGGATTCTTTCCCTCTCTACCACATTACCGTAATTCTTAATTTTCTGTGTTGTGGCATAGATGATGTTAAAAGATCAATATATCTTAAAGCATATGCTAGTTTTGTGTGTATATGGCATTCTTCTCATTAAAAGCTTTGCTCCCTCTTAGAGAGACCCTATCCTGTTTGTATTCTTTTTATAGTTAAGTGTCATCACAAAGTCTTGAATAAAATTAGTGCTATCATTTGTTATCTACTCTTCTACTTTATCTGCTCCCACTTTGGGAATTCTAGAAATAAAAAAAGGCATTGCTGAGTCTTTTCATATCTTTTTTTTTTTCTTTTATGTGCCCTAGGCATGAAACCGCTCTGCCCACCAATACAGGCATCAAGCTAGGATGAACTAGGGCTGAACACCTGCTTTGCCCCTGACTGATATAAGAACAGCACTACCAATCAGGTGCCTCCTTGCCCATTGCCAGGGGCTTCTTTTCATATCTTGCCATACACATGTGATGTCCTTTATTTGATGAACCAGTTTCCGTCCTTCTTCTATTCCTTTCTAAGGGAGGTTAGAGATTCCTGTCTATCTGCCTGTTGGGTTTTCTTTGACCCACTCCTCTGCCCTCTTTGTGCTCTCATTGGATTATGAGAACAACCAAATTAGAGCACCTAGTTTAATGAGGGCTCTGTTTCAAAATCATCTGTTATATGTTCTCAATCTAGATTTTGAGTTTCCTGAATGGGAACCATGTCACATTCATTTTTGTTTCCATAGTGACCAGCATATTGCAGGTTCTCAATCAATTTTTCTTAAAATGACTCAAAAAGGCGATTTTTTACAAGGATGTAGGCAAATGTAAGTATCATACATGATAACTCAACTGTTTTTCAATTGCTGTTCTCCAGGAAAGGCAGTAATGCAAGAGTATATATTCTGGATATGAATCCTTTATCATATATATGATTCGCCAATATTTCTTTCATTCCATAGACTGCCTTTTCACAATGTGGATAGTCTCTTTTGATGCACAAAAGTTTCCAAATTTATAAAGTCCAATTTGTCTATTTTTGCTTTTGTAACCTGTTGCCTTTGGTATCGTAGCTAAGAAACCATTGTAAAATCCAATGTTGTGAAGACTTTGCCCTTCTGAGAATGTTTTCTTCTAAGAATTTTATAGCTTTATACCTTACATTTAGGTCTTTTACCCATTTTGAGTTAATTTTTAAAATATCGTATAAGGTCAGAGTTTGACTTCATTTTTTTTCACATGTGGATAACTAGTTTTCATGGCACCATTTGTTAAAAAGACTGTTCTTCCTGCACTGAATGGTTTGACACCCTTGTTAAAAATCATTTGACCATATTTGTGAAGGTTTATTTCTGGGCTCTGTATTCTATTTTGTTGATTTATATGTTTATTTTTATGCTAGTATCACACTATTTTGATTACTGTAGCTTTGTAGTAAGTTTTAAAGTCAGGTAATGTGAGTCCTCCAACTTTGTTCTTCTTTTTCAAGATTGTTTTGGTTATTTACAGTCCCTTGAGATTTCATATAAATTCTGGAAGACAGCTAGTGCTTGACTTATGACCACAATTGGTTCCGACAGACTGGTTGTAACACAATTTGGTAGTAAGTTGAGAAGGCTATATGTACAGTACTGTGAAATGATGTTATAAAAATCTTTAAGTCATATTTTATCATAATTTTCTTTCATTATTGTTATATATCATAATTTTCTTTGTTCATTTTATGCCATTTGTATCATCTCTATACCATTTTGTTTCTTATTTTTACATTCGTCAGGTTTAAGTAAAACACTGCATTACCAGTACAACTGGTTTAATATTTGCAAAACATACAAAATTACAAAATACAGGTGCATACAAAAACACAAAATACAGGTGTAAAAAACCATAGGAAACATTTTCCTAATTGCAAAACATATCAAAATATATAATCATGTACAAAACATTTTATTGGCCGCTGGTGCTTGGCTATGGATCGTTGATGTTGTCATCGGAGGCAGCAGTTGGGGTTACTGGAGTTGATTTTTTCATAAACATGTGTGATCACATTCACGTTCTTTCCTCCTTTGTATTTGTTCATTGATTGCTTTCTCATATGTGCCTTGACCGGGGATTACAGCAGAGCAAGTGGCCCCTTGCTCAAGCCAGTGACCTTGGGCTCAAACCAGCGACCATGGGGTCATATCTGTGATCCCATGCTCAAGCCAGCACCCCTGCACTCAAGCTGGTGAACCCATGCTCAAGTTGGATGAGCCCACACTCATTTTTGTGTCGAGATAGATGGCCTTTCTTTCCTTCTTCGCAGGCTGAGGCATAGACAAAGACAATTTCCTCTTGGTAGACATCTTGGGAGGGGTTTGATGAAATATATCCAAGACACAAAACACTAATTGCTGTACCGAGTCTGGGATAACATATGAAATGGTGCACGCAGAGATGGTAGTGCTGCCAGAAGCTGTTTCACACTGTGGTACGCCCAGCTGGGCAACGCTTGCGCTGCCAGATGCAGAGCAGTTGTGGCTAGTGATTGTGGTCATAAAGTCAAATGGTCATAAGTTGCATAGGTTGTAAGTTGATTAATGCCTGTAATTTTTATTTTATTTCTGCAATAAAAATGTTAATGATATTTTGATAAGGATTGCATTTAATATGTAGATCACTTTGGGTTGTAATGATATCATAACAGTAGTAAGTCTTCCAAAATATAAACTTAGAACGACTTTCTGTTTCTTTGTATCTCCTTTAATTTCTTTTGTCAACATTTTTTGTTTTAGGATTTAAAGATGACAACGGAGTAGGCAGATGTTCTAACTGCCACCTCCCAGGACCAAATTGAATTACAACTTAATTTAAGAACAATCATCTTGAAAAACCAACTTTGGACTAAACGTAGAGGAGTATATAACCAAGGATCACAGAAGAAGCCACACTGAGACTGGTAGGAAGGGCAGAGACACAGAAAGGGCTGCCCTGCTCCCAGGAGTGAGCAGCAGCTGAGGGCCCAGAGGGACTCTCACTGAGCAGATGGTTGCCCTGAGAGTAGAGGGTCTTAAGCCCCAGTCCAGACCCCTAGACTTGAACCCCAGAGCCTAGAAGAGGCTCCCACACAGCATGGAGGTGAAAAGGACTGGGTTTCTTTCTGCAAGAAAGAGACAGAGCTCTCAGAGAGGTAGGCTTCATCTTAAAGGGCCCACACAGAAAATCTTGTTCACAGTCACTAACCCCAGTCTCTGATGGAGGGAGAGCTGAGAGGACTAGAGTTGTGTGAGGAGAGTGTAAAGTTGGAGACGCAGGGAGAGACACTGTGGGGAATGGTCACCAGAAACCCTGTGCTGAGTCTCCATTACTGCAGTCACCATATTTCTTGGGTGGAGCAGTCCCCTCTGAGTGGCACCAGCCTGAGTTGCCACTGCTCTGCCCTTGTGAGTATCTCCTGCTCCAGTCATGGAGACTGGGTCATGCTGTGAATCCAGGAGACAGGGTTGTGTCAGTGACTCAGTTTTCTAGTGCTGAGGCTGGAGCTGCCCCTGACCCCATCACACTCCTGAGTCTCAGATTGATAATTCCACTTCATGGGAGGTTTAGTGGAAACTGTCCAAAGTGTGGGCAGACAACACCTCTGGACTTTAGAGGCCATACCCACAGAACTTATGGGGCCACACCCTACTGAAGTCTGTGAAAAAGAACTCTGGATAGACTGACACCTGGGGCTAAAGGTGGAGCCACACCCAACACCCTTCCTAATCCCTGAATTGCTGCAGGCTCCAGACTCTAACAGAGGTTTTTTCAGTGGCAGAACCCAACAAGCAACTAGCAGACAGAGGCTTCAGGAGGCAGGACTCAGGGAACCTTGACCTTTTAAGCGGACCTTCCCCCAGGCCCACTGAGGGTAAAAGCCAGCATATGTGTGCATCTTGGCATTTCCATTTGCACCTGGGTCCAACAAAAGCAGCCACAAACTCTGGGTTGCTTGTATCTCTAAAAAGGTTGCTGAGGGCCAGTCACGATCAGTGTCTCCATTGGTCTGTGCCAGGTTCTTGCCAGGGAAGCCCAGGGCTGACACATTCAGTGGCTAGCTACAGAGAGCATCGTTTTAGGATTTAACAACCCTTGCTAGAGTGGTATCCTAAGGAAGGTCTTTTCATACCTGGCACAGCTGAGGCAAATTTCACTCTCTGTGATCAGCACCGGCACAATGACTCATGTGCATTGGATAAGGTGGAACTTCACAGACAGCTGACCTGGGTGCTGGATATCCTGCCTGTTGGGCTAGATTCCACTGGGAGAAGGAAGAGAGGCTTGAAGCAGGGATATTTAAAGTGTGAGTCCCTGTGAGCCTGTTATTGGATATGGCCAAGGAGCTTAGATACCTTTGAGGGGAAGCACAGGGAGCTCAGGAGAGGACTCTCTTAGTCTTCCTCCTTGAGACCAGGGTCTCACCAGCTGTAAGAACTTCTGGGGTGGGGACTGTTGGCCCTACTTCAAACTGAACTTGCTGCTCACCATGTTGGGAATAAATAAAATTTGAGTATCAGCAGTGGCTGAGGGAATAAGTTCTGGAATAGGGGCCACATTCTCCACACAGAGCTACTGACCAACAGACCCCTGAAGTAGGGGGTCCCACTAATGTTTTTGTTCAAACCTCAGCTGCCCTAACCCACCAAGCTTGAAAACTGTAGAGAAGTTGGTTGGGTGAGGTCTGTCTGGACCCACACTACAGTCTTTCTACAGAAGACTCTGTGGGAAAACCAGGCAGCTGCAGGAGGAGGTGGAGGAGCTGAAAAGTTAAATCTTATAGAGCTAAGGGCTTTAATGGACCTGCTGTAATCTCAAAGCAGGAGGAAGCTGATCCTTATACATGAGTTGGCCCCTTCCACACTACCCAGACACAAAAAATGAAGAAAAGAGCAGTGAAAAGAGAAGTAGCTGCAGACAAGTAGCCCACAGCAGGTTACAAACAATGGCTGATGCCAACCCAAGAAGATCTAGAACCAAAACAACTGGTAGTGGGTGGCAAACAGCACCAACCCTAGACCTGGCTAGCTACACAAGCAGCACACCCAAGGGAGGGGTCTGGTGGGTGCCAGACACTGTGGAAAATAAACACACCCAAGAAGATAAACATTACACAGTGTGTAATGCACATCATTGAGGTTGACCCTTAGAGCCAAGCAGCCTAAAGGAATAACTATACTCATGAAAAGTCCCATTGCATTCAATACTCACAAACAAGAGGTAAAATAGTACTCTCAAGAAGTATTCCTAGGACAAGGAAAACAGGTAGCCTGGAGGTTAGTACCTCTGATTCCATCTTCCTCATAAAGACACACACAAAAAAGTTCAAGGTCAGACAGTGCTACCTAATATATAGACAAAAATGGGCAAAGAATGCGACCCAAATGAATCAACAAGATAAATCCCTAGGAAAAGAACTAAATGAAATGGAAATAACCAAACTACCAGATACAGAATTTAAAATAATGATGATTTTTAGGAAGCTCAAGGATCTTAGAGCAACAATGTATGGTCATAATGAACACCTAAATAAAGAGATAGCAAAGAGATCAAAAAGGACATTAGAATCATAAAAAAGAACCAGTCAGAAATGACAAATACAACATCAGAAATGAAGGCGGCAATAGAAAGAATTAACAGCAGGCTGGATAAAGCAGAGGATCAAATACATGATTTAATAGACAAGATAAACATAAGCACAGAAGTAGAGCAGCAAAATGAAAAGAGGTTCAAAAAGACTGAGGAAAATCTAAGAGAGCTCTGTGACAACAAGAAGAGAAAAAATCAAATCATAAGGGTTCTTGAAGGAGAAGATAATGAACAAGGGATAGAGTACCTGTTTGAAGAAATCACAGCTGAAAATTTCCCTAACTTGATGAAGGAAAAATTCACACAACTGCAAGAAGCACAAGAGTTTCATTAAAGAGAAACTCAAGGAGGCCTACACCAAGACACATCATAATTAAAATGACAACGTTAAGAGACAAAGAGAGAATACTAAAAGCTGTAAGAGAAAAGCAATTAATTACTTACAGAGGAGTCCCCATAAGGATGACATCCCACTTTTCAATAGAAACACGTGAAGCCAGAAGGGATTGGCAAGAAGTATTCAAAGTGATGCAAAACAAGAACCTACAACCAAGACTACTTTATCATTTAAAATTAAAGGAGAAATAAAAAGCTTCCCAGACAAACAAAAAAGGTTCAAGGAATTCATTACAACCAAACCAGTACTGCAAGAAATGTTAAGGGGACTGCTGTAAAAAGAGCAAAGGGGAAAAAAAAGAAATGGATAAAAAGAGGAAAGTAAATTTAAAAAATAAAATGGCAATAAATAAACATATTAATAATAACATTAAATGTAAATGGTTTAAATGCTCCAATCAAAAGACATAGTGTAGCAGCATGGATAAGAAAACAGGATCTCTACATATGCTGTCTACAAGAGACCCACCTGAGAACAAAATATACACATAGACTGGAAGTGAAGGGGTGGTAAAAAGTATTTCACGCAAATGGAAATGAAAAAAAAAAAAAGCTGGGATAGCAATACTCATATCTGACAGAATAGACTTTAAAACAAAGGCTAAGGGATAAAGAAGGTAACTACATAATAAAAAAGGAACAATTGAAAAGGAGGATATAATCATTATAAATATTTATGCCCCTAATATAGGAACACCTAAATAAATAAGGCATATTTTGATGGACATAAAGGGCGAGATCCACAGTAATACTATAATAGTAGGAAATTTTATTACCCCACTAACATCAATGCATAGATCCCCCAGATAGAATATTAATAAAGAAACAGAGCTTTAAATGACACACTAGATCTACTGGATTTAATTGATATCTTCAGCACATTTCACCCCAAAGCAATGGAATATACATTTTTTTTCAAGTGCTCATGGTACATTCTCTAGGATAGACTACATGTTAGGACACAAAATGAGTCTCAAGAAATTTAAAAAGAATGCAATCATATCAAGCATCTTCTCCAATCACAAGGCATGAGACTAGAAATCAACTGCAATAGGAAACCTGAAAAATAGTCAAACACTCGGAAGCTAAAAAGCATGTTAATAAATAACAAATGAGTTAGCAACAAATTTTGTTTTCAAGGAAGAAATAAAAAATTTCCTTAAAACAAATGAAAATGAACATGCAACAACTCAAAAATTTATGATACAGCAAAAGCAATCCTGAGAAGGAAGTTCATAGCATTACAGACATATCTTAAGAAGCAAGAAAATGCTCAAATAACCAACTTAACCCTGCATCTAAAAGAATTAAAAAAAGAACAAGAAATAAAGCTCAGAGGAAGTAGAAAAAGGAAAATAATAAAAATCAGAGCTGAAATAAATGACATAGAGGCTAAAAAAATACAGTAGGTCAATGAAACCAAGAACTGGTTCTTTGAAAAGATAAACGAGATTGACACACTTTTAACCAGACTCATCAAGAAAAAAAGAGAAAGCACTTGAATAAATAAAATTAGAAACAAAAATGGAGAAGTAACAACTGACACTGCAGAAACACAAAGGATTATAAGAAAATACTATGAAGATCTATATGCCAAAAAATTGGAAAACCTAGGTGGAATGGATAAATTCCTAGAAACATACAATCTTCAAAAATTCAATTGGGAAGAATCAGAAAACCTAAACAGACCAATATAACAAATGAAATAGAAACAGTTATCAAAAAACTGCCAGCAAACAAAAGTCTTGGACCAGATGACTTCACAAATGAATTTTACCAAATATTCAAAGAAGAACTAACACCTATCCTTCTCAAGCTATTTCAAAAAATTCAAGAGGAGGGAAGACTTCCAAGCTCCTTTTATGAGGCAAGCATAATCCTCATTCCAAAACCAGGTAAAGACACTACAAGTTAAGAAAACTATAGGCCAATATCCCTGATGAACTTAGATGCTAAAATTCTCAACAAATTACTAGCAAACTGTATTCAGTAATACACACAAAAAAATCATACATCATGATCAAGTTGGATTCATTCTTGGGAGGCAAGGCTGGTACAATATCCACAAATCAATAAACACATTTATTGATTATTCATCATATAAACAAAAAAATCTGATAAAAATCACAAGATAATATCAATACATGGAGAAAGAGCATTCAATAGAATACAGCACCCATTTATAATCAAAACTCTCAGCAAAGTGGGAATACAAGGACCATACCTCAACATAATAAAGGCCATCTATGACAAACCAACAGCCAACATCATACTCCATGTGCAAAAATTAAGAGCAATCCCCTTAAGATCAGAAACAGGACAGGGTTGACCCCTTTCACCACTCTTATTCAACATAGTTCTGGAAGTCCTAGCCACAGCAATCAGACAAAAATAAATAAATAAAAGGCATCCAAATGGAAAACAAGAAGTAAAACTATCATTATTTGTTGATAATATAATACTGTATATAGAAAACCCTAAAGTCTCAGTCAACAAACTACTAGACCTGATAAATGAATTCAGTAAAGTGGCAGGTGTAAAATTAATATTCAGAAATCAGTGGCATTTTTATACACCAACAATAAACTGTATGAAAGAGAAAGTAAGGAAACAATCTCCTTCACTATTGCAACAAAAATACTAAAGTACCTAGGAGTAAATTTAACCAAGAAAGTAAAAGACTTGTGTTCATAAAGTTAGAAAACATTGATAAAAAAATGAAGGTAGGTACAAACAAGTGGAAGCATATACCATGTTCACGGATAGGAAGAATAAACATCATTAAAATGTCTATATTACCCAAAGAAATCTATAAATTCAATGCAATTTCTATTGAAATACCAATCACATACTTCAAAAAGATATAACAAATATTCCAAAAATTTATATGGGACAAAAAAGAACACAAATAGCCTCAGCAATCTTAAAAATGAAGAATAAAGTAGGAGGTATCACACTTCCTGATATTAAGTTATACTAAAAAAGGCCATTGTACTCAAAACAGCTTTATACTGGCATAAGAACAGGCATATAGATCAATGGAACAAAACAGCAAACCCAGAAATAAACTCACACCATTATGGTCAATTGATATTCAACAAAGGAGGTAAGAACATAAAATAAAGAGAGTCTCCTTAATAAATGGTGTTGGGAAAATTGGACATGTACATGCAAAAAAATGAAACTAGACCACTAACTTACACCATTTCCAAAAATAAACTCAAAGTGGATAAAAGACATATATGTAAGTCGTGAAACCATAATCATCTTGGAAGAAAATATAGTTATCTCTCTGGTATTTCTCTTAGCAATATTTTTGGCGATTTACTTCCATGGGCAAGTAAAATAAAGGACAGGATGAACAGATAAGACTATATAAACTAAAAAGCTGTTGCACAGCAAAAGACATCATTAACCAAATAAAAAGACAATGTATGCAATGTGAGAACATATTTGTCAATATGTCTGATTAGGGGTTAATAACAAAATTTATAAAGAACTTCAAAAACTCAACACCAGGAAGGTAAACAATCCATTAAGAAATGGGCAAAAGAAATGAATAGACACTTCTCCAAAGAGTCATACAGATGGCCAATAGGCATATGAAAAAATGTTCAATGTCATTAATCATCAGAGAAATACAAATTAAAACCAAGATGAGATATCAGCTCACACCTGTCAGAATAGCTCTCATTAACAAAACAACACACAATAAGTGCAGGTGAGGGTGTGGAGAAAAGGGAACCCTCCTGCACTGCTACTTGGAATGCAGACTTGTGCACCCACTGCGGAAAACAGTACAGAGTTTCCTCAAAAAATAAAGAATGGAACTACCTTTTGACCCAGCTATTTCATTTTTAGGAGTATATCCTAAGAATACCAAATCATAAATTCAAAAGAAGTTATGCAACTTCCATGTTTATTGCAGAATTGTTTACAATAGCCAAAATCTGAAAACCGCTCAAGGGTCCATCTGTGGATGTGTGGATTAAAAAGCTTGGTATATATACACAATGGAATAAATAGTATGTAACTGTGCAAAAGAGAAACCTTACCATTTGCAACAGCATGGATGGACCTGGACATTATTATGCTAAGTGAATAGGCCAGGCAGGGAAAGACAATTATCATATGATCTCACTTACATGTGGAATCTAATGAACAAAATGACCTGATGAGAAGAATGGAATAGAGGCAGATGTGGGGTCACAGGGAGCAGAGGGACAGCAGTCGGAGGGAAGAAGGATGAGGGGATGGGATCAGAGAAGGTGAAGGGATTAGTGAAATTATATATACATAACACAGAGATACAGATAACAGGACAGCAAATCCCAGAGGGAAGGGGGGAAGGAGTTAGGAGGAGAGAGGACAAGGGGGTATAAATTAGAATACGGGGGTGGGGGATGAGGGTATTGTATTCAGTGGGATATTTGATCCATGTAAACACAATAAATTAAAATTAATAAAAATTATAAAAAAGAAAGAATAAAAAAAACATTTTGTAGTTTTTTTCTTTGGTTGAATTTATTCCTAAGTATTTATTTTTTTAAATGATATTAATAGAATTGTGTTTCATTTTTTTTCATTGCTCACTGGTAGTGCATAGACATGCACTGGTTTGAAACTTTTCTAAATTTGTTTATTCTAACAGGTGTATGTGTGTGTGTATTTGTGTTTCCACATGAGATCAGATCATCTGTAAACAGAGAAAATTTTACCTCTTCGTTTTCAGTTTGAGTGTTTTTTTTATTTCTTTGTCTGGCTAGGACTTCTAGTATTATGATGAATTTATGTAGCAGTCATCTTTGTCTTCTGATCTTAGCAAGAAACTTTCACTATTGAATATGATACTAATGTAGCTTTTTAATATTTGGTCTTTATTATGTTGAGGTATTTTCCTTCTATTACATTTTTTTAGTATTTTTATCATGAAAGCATGTGTAAATTTGTGAAATGATTTTTTGGCAGCAATTGAGATAGTGTGTGTGTGCGTGTGTGCATGCGCATGTGTGTATTGACAATTCTTCCATTCCAGGAATAAAGCCTGATTGTCCTGGCATATAATTCTTTTCATATACAGTGGTACCTTGAGATACGAACAGACCAACATATGAATTTTAAGATACGAGCTGTGACTCGGTTCGTATTTTTGTTCAAAATCCGAGCGAAATTCCGAGATACAAGTCATGATTTGGGAAGCTGCCACTAGTTGGCGCGTTGGTGCACGGGTCCAGTATTGGCAGTTTGATATATAAGTTGACTGACTTACGAGCTCAGTTACAGAACAAATTAAATTTGTATCTCAAGGTACCACTGTACTGCTGAATTTGTTTTGTTAGTATTTTGTTGAGAATTTTTTGCACCAATATTTATTTTGAATATTGGTCTGTAGCCTTCTTTTTCATATAGTATCTTTGTCTGTTTTTTTTTATTTATTTATTTATTTATTTTTGTTGATAAATTAAAATCTTACATGTGTAAACAGAATTAATAAGTCCAACATTGATCTCCCCCCACCCAGATTTAACACGTTATTTGTTTTTGCTATATTTGCTCCTGGCGGAGTTTTTGTTTTAATATTGTTAGTAATAGTATTATTGCTCTTATTTTGCTTGGATACATAAATCAAACAAGAGCAACTCAACTTCTCAAGCTCCACGGTCGCCTCCACCATTCAGAGGTGACCGGTGCTACGAGTGTGCGTCTCTATCACCAATATGGCAGATGGTCTCTGTGCTGGTCCTGGGGTCAGTCCAACTCATGTTCCTAGGAGAGTGTCTGATGCATGGGACTTGTATCCTGTGTTTATTCTCAGGGCTACATTATGACTTTTAAGGATGAGACCTGAGGCAATTGTCTGGTTTTGATAGCAGAATAATGCTTTCCTCACAGAATAAGTTATTACCTGCTCTTCAAATTTGGGGGGAGAGTTTGAGAAATATCAGTGTTAATTCTTCTTGAAATTTTTCAAAGTATTTATTTGTCTATAATATCTTTTGGATTCTTTTTTAGAATTCTCTTTGTTGATATTCTTATTTTTTCAGGTCTTATTTTCCTGATCACCTTTAGTTGCTTATGTTTTGTTTTAGTTCTTTGAGTATACAGTGGTATCTCATCTGTAGTGGAAATTAGTTTCCAGAACCCCCTCTGATAGGCAAAAATCTGCGAAGTAGTGACCTTATATTTATTTTATTATTTATATATATTTTTAAGGCTTTATAAACCCTCCCCACACTTTTTATAAACCTTTCCCACACTGTTATTAACCCTTTCCACACTTATTTTACTGCAAAAATAATTAAGATTATAAATATATAAAAATACCTATATACTGCAAAATCTCACAATATAGCAAAAAATCCAAGATACAAAATTTGATATATACAATTTAAAAATCCACGATACAGTGAGACCACAAAAACTTAACTGCAATATGGCAAGGAACAGCTTTATTTAAAACAATTGTTTTAAAGTCTTTTTCTAGTAGGTCCAAACCTGTGTTTCTCCAAGAATGGTTTCTGAATGTTTATTTTGTTCCTCTGCATGAGCCATGTTTTCCTACTTCTTTGTACACTTTGTGATCTTCTGTTAAATATTGCACATTTGAAAAAACATACATATCTCCCAGTCTTCATATTAGCTCTGTGCGGAGAAAGGCCTTTATTAATTATCAAGGCATATTTTGAGTCTTGGTATCAGCCTTGCATTGAAGATTAAAGTCTTCTCAGTTCTTTTCTGGGCATAGTTCTTCTCTGGACCTGTGTGCTTTCTTCAATTCCCTCATATGAACAGATGCTTTTTTTTTTTACAGGGACAGAGAGAGAGAGTCAGAGAGAGGGATAGACAGGGACAGACAGACAGGAACCTATTGAGATGAGAAGCATCAATCATCAGTTTTTCTTTGCAAGACCTTAGTTGTTTATTGACTGCTTTCTCATATGTGCCTTGACTGTGGGCCTTCAGCAGACCGAGTAACCCCTTGCTCGAGCCAGTGACCTTGGGTCCAAGCTGGTGAGCTTTTGCTCAAACCAGATAAGCCCGCGCTCAAGCTAACGACCTCGGAGTCTCGAACTTGGGTCCTCTGCATCCCAGTCCAACGCTCTATCCACTGTGCCACCGCCTGGTCAGGCAACAGATGCTTTTAAATGTATTAATTTCCCTATGAATCACTCCCCTGCTTCTTCTCAGGACTGTAGCTTTTCTATTGTATTCCTTTGTCCATAAAATCATACCCTACATGTTCATGGGTATGAAGTCCCCCTGCAATTTTTACAAACTGTGCATACTCTGTCTAATAGTTTTTCCTAGTCTGAAATTCAAGTTGTGCCACTCTTGGTTTTCTGAATTCCAAATTAGTGGACACAAAGTCCAGTCCTTCAGGGAGCCCCAAGACAGATTAGATTGTTGCTAATTGGATCCACTCTGCTCCCTCTGGTTCAAGAAAGAGAACCAGGCAATGCTGACTAGTCTATCACTTACCCCAAGTGGTGCCATTCCAGGCCAGAGAAAGGGATGGAGTAAATACTAGTTATAACTTCACAAAACTTTCTATCATTTTGAGTGTGGCTTTTCTTGATTGGAGATAAACTTGATAACTATAGATCTTTTGTTTGACTTTCAGAGCTCCTATAAATTTACGTTAGCCAATCTCTGTGTTATTTACTGTTTCTGTGGAGAATAAGGGCCTGGACCTCCCTTCTCTGCCATGTAGATGCTACTTTCTCAGTTGCAGTTTTGTCTTATTGACCATAAATATCCTGAGAGAGCCAAATTATAACTAGTTGCGGAAATGTGTCTGTGGATGACAGTGGCAAAGTAGGGGGTAAATTTATTTTTCCTTATGAATATATATGCTATAAAAGGGACTGGCACCTAAATTGTGAGTTATTGTGATTGGTTGGAGAAGCAATCTGCCATAAGTTCCATGTTTCCCTGAACATCATTGCTCAGGCTATAAACTTAACTATTCTGATACTGAGAAGTCATGTAGGCAATTAAGTAAATCAAGAGCACACAGTGTGTGACTACTGTTTGCTCCTTGAGGGAAGGAAGTTGAGAAGAACGTGACTTGTCTATTGGTTGTTCTAAAAAGATGTTAATTTGTGGCCCAGAGTTTCTTATATGCAGTACATCTGCATGTGTAGATTCCATCTGTCTTATCCTATCACTCTGTGGAACTTGAAGACAAGGGAAACAGCCTAATGTTCCAGGCTGATGCTCCTGCTGTTTTCTGTGAGTAATAAACTGTCTTACTCTGATCTGAATCTCGTTTAATTTTGGCACCTATGAAACAGTGGCAAGTCAATCTGCTTGCTTACTTTACTATCTCCTTTGTAGTGATAGTAATGGCTTCCTTTAATTCTTGAATATTCAATTATAGGGTTTTTGTTGGTATGCCTATGTATCTGTGAGTATGAGTTTATGCTAATTTCGTGGATCAGAAGTTAATGCTGTGATATCATTAGATGCTCTAATGGTCCCCTAGAACTGTAGGTCACATAGAAGTTTGACAATTCTTCTCCAGGTTACAATTGAGTGTTGGAATAATGGATGGCAGCAGACCAGTGTGAAAACACAGCCTCTCTTGAAGAGAGAGAGCTTCACTTGTTGCAATGGGTGATTGTTTGAAGTCCTTGAAGAAAAACAAACAAACTAGGCTCTATCAGAGATAGATAAACAAAAGATGAAAGTTCGCGGAGTGTAGGGCAGAGACAATAAGAACACTTTTGTGTACTTAATATTGTGCTGGCAGCAAAGGACACAATCAACAAAATAAAAAGGCAACCTAAAGAAAGGGAGAAAATATTTGAAAATCATATATCTGATAAGGAGTTAATATTCAGAATGTATAAAGAACTCATACAACCCAATAACAACAAAAAATATCATTAAAAACTGGGCAGAGGAGCTGCATAGATAGTTTTCTAGGGAAAGCATACAAATGGCCAACAGATACATAAAAAGATGCTCAACAGCATTTATCTTCAGACAATTATAAATCAAAACCAAAATGAGATTATCACCTTATTCCCATTAGAATGGTTGTTATGAAAAAGGTAAGAGATAAAAAGTGTTGTCAAGAATGCGAAGAAAAGGCAACCCTTGTGCACTGTTGGTAGGAGTGTAAACTGGTACAACATAAAAACAATATGAAGTTCTTTCAAAAAATTAGAAATAAAGGTACCATATAATTCAACAATCCCACTTCTGGGTATATATATACACAAAGGATTTGAAATTAAGACCTTGAATTAGATATGTGCACTCCCATGTTCATTGCAGCATTACTTACAATAGCCAAGATATGGAAACAACGTGTCTATCAACAGATGAATAAAGAAAATGTGGTGCATAAATACACACACACACACACACACACACACACACACACACACACACACACGCACACAGTGGAATATTATTAAGCCACGAGAAAGAAGGAAAACCTGTCAATTACAACAACGTGAATGAATCTTTAGGGCATTATGTTAAGTGAAATAAGCCAGACAAAGACAAGTACTTTATGATATCACTTATATATGTAATCTAAAAGAGCCAAACCATAGAAACAGAATATAATGGTGGTTACTAGGGGCTGAGAAATAGGGAAATAGGGAGATGCTGGTCAAAGGGTATAAACTTTTCAGTTATATGATGAATGAATTCTGGGAATCTAATATATAGCATAGCGATTGTAGTTAACAGTACTATGTTATATACTTGAAAGCTGCTAAGAGTAAATCTTAAAGGTTCTCACCACAAAAAGGATATGGCAAGTATACAAGATGATAAAAGTTCTAGCTAATGCTATGATGGTAATCATATTGAACTATATAAGTTATACTCCTTAAACTTATACAATGTTACCTATCAATTATATCTCAATAAGGCTGGAAGAAATATGGGTCTAGCCACCTTCCATATGTTACTTCTAATCTCATTATGAGCTTGTTGTGAGACAGGTTCTATATCAATTTATAGAAAGAAACTAGAAGTTCCAAAACATTGATGCTGTATCCAAAACCACATATCTAAGTAAATAGAACCTGGATTCAAACCTTAGTTCTGTATGATGCCAAGGTGTATGTGTTCTTAAATACTATCCTCTTATTCCTCTCAGAGTTATAATCACCTACCCTATGACATGGAGTGGAGTACAATTTACTCATCTCATATAGTTAAGTTTTATGTAATATTTCTTCTGGGAAAGAAAACAAAGGATTTTGTTATATTGAAAAAGAATTGAAATACACAAGAATATTTTGCTGTATTGAAAAATAATTAAAACCACTCATTAGCATTGGCCTCAGACTATGCTAGTTGAAGTGATGTCCTGAATTATCCCAGCTGTTCCTTAGGGCAACAGTAAAGAGATAAGAGTCAGTCATCATATATATAGACCATCGGGTCTCAACTGCTTACCTTATTCTAGTTGATCCCAAGAAGAAAAAATTGGAACATGTGTTTCATGAAGAAAGTCTTAAACACCATTGAACTCTAGAGTGACAGGACAACATAGCCTGGATGAAATCAGGGTGGCCTTTTTATTAAAAGTCAGGTTTAATAAGATCTAATTTTATATACATAAAAATTTACTCTTGTTAGTGTTAGCTCTATGAGTTTTTGACAAACACACTGTCAGGTAACTACCATAATCAAGATATAGAACACTATTATTACTCTCCAAGTGTTTCCTCATGCATGCCTCTTTGTAATCAATCCCCCATGTACACTAGCCTCCGGGAAGTACTAATTTGTTTTCTGACATATAGCTGTGCCTTTTCCACAATGGCCTATAAATAGAATCATGAAGTATGTGACCTTTCAAGTTTGGCTACTTTCAGCACAATACATTTGAAATCCATCCATGTTGCTGCATGTATTAGTAATTTTTTTATTTTTATTGCTGAGTAGAACTTCACTGTATGGTTGTAACACAAATTGTTTATCTATACAAGTGATAGATATTTGAATTGTGTCCAGTTTGGAACAATTATGAACAAAGCTACCATTAACATTCATGTATAGATTTTTGCATGGGCATAAATTTTCATTTCTCTAAGCTAATATGTAGTAGTGGAATTGCTAAGTCATTTGGTCAGTGTATGCTTAACTGTTTAAGAAACTGCTAAATTGTTTCTCAAATGGCTGTACCAATTTGTATCCTTTTCAAATATATACAAATACCCAAAATTGCTCTGCATCCTCACCAGCACTTGATATTGTCAACTATTTGAAATTTCAGTAATTTTAATGTTGTATTCTAATGTTATATTTAGTAATTCTAATGTTGAATGTCATTGTAATTTTAATTTGTGTTTTCTTAATATATAATTAGGTTGAGCTTTTTCATGTACTTATTTGCCATCTTTTGCAATATATGAAAATTTCCTCAAATCTATTGCCCATTAAAAATAGAATTAATGGTTTTCTTTTTGAGTTTTTACTTATTAAAATGCACAATCACGTGTCATTTGCAAATACTTTCCCCAAGGTTTGTAGGTTGTCATTTTATTTTATTTTGTTTTTTATTGATTTGAGAGAAAGAAGAAAGGAATCAGGGTGGGGAGCATCAAGTTGTTGTTCCACTTAGTTGTGCACCCACTAATTGCTTCTCGCATGTGCCATGACTAGGTCTCTAACTGGGCCTGTGGGGTTGAGCCAGAAAACTTGGGATTGAGCTGGCAGCTTTGGGATTGAACCAGTGACCTCAGTATTCCAGGCCGATGTTCTATCCACTGCGTCACTGGCCAGGGCTTCATTTTACTTTTTTAACATGCTTTTTGAATGTTTTTAATTTTGATAACATCTATTTCATTAATTTTTATGGTCCATGATTTTGGATCATATTCAAAATTCTTGGTTTAAAATTATAAAAAAATTCTCCTTGTAGTTTTTATGATGTTAGGTTTTATAAATAGGTCTCTGATCCATTTCAATTATAATTTTTATATGATGTAAAACATAGAGTCATGGATTAAAGATCTTTTTTTTCCTGATTGAATAAGAATGTTTAATTGTTCAAGCACTATTTATTGAAAAGACTATCTTTTATCTATTGAATTACTTTGACACCTTTGCAGAAAATCAATGGACTATATATGCATGGGTTTATTTCTGGACTCTGTTCTTTTCATCGATGTGTCTGTCCTTTCACCAATATTACACACTGTAGTAATTTCTATAGTTTTATAGTAAGCCACCAAATTAGTTACCATATGACCCAGCAGTACTTCTATTGAGTATTTACCTAAAAAACTTGAAAACATCTGTGTGTAAAGACATGTGCACACCCATCATCATTATTTATGGTGGCCAAGGTATGAAAACAACCAAAGTGTCCCTTGATGGAAGATTGGATAAAGAATATGTGGTGCATATATACAATGGAATACTTCTCAACCATAAGCAATGATGACATGGTGACATTTATGACAATATGGATGGAACTTGAGAACATTACACTGAGTAAAATAAGTAAATCAGAAAAAGCTAAGGATCTATGATTTTACACATAGGTGGAATATAAAACTGAGACTATGGACATAGATAAAAGTGAAGTGGTTACCAGGGGGAAGGGAACATTGGGGAGGAGGAAGGGGACTTTAGTGAATGGGAAGGGGTGTGGGAAAGGGTGTAAAGAGGGATGAATATAAGGTGATGGAAAATGATTTAACTTTGGGTGATGTGTATACAACATAATCAACAGTTCAAATGCTATAGAAATGTTCGCCTGAAACCTATGTACTCTTATTGATCAATGTCACCCTGTTAAAGTCAATTTTCTAAATAAATTTTAAAAATTAAAAAATGAATAAATAAAGAGGAGAAATGAAGTTTCTGGGTTGGTGAGTAGGTAGAGATTTGGGGAAAATGACACTATTTTGAGGGGGCATGGAAGTTCAATATACCTTTCCGACATACCTTGCCCCATGCATCTCTTCCATCAGGCTGTTTCTGAATCATATCCTTTTATATTAAACCAGTGAAGTAATTCCATAAGAGAGTAAGTAAAATAAAAAGAAAGAAATGATGGTGGTGATGACAATGACAAGATGGTGAATGCTGAACTAGAAGTGATGGGTGCCAAGAGTCATGCTTTGTGATGTCTAAGCCACCTGAGGTCTACCATTGTCTGGGGTAGTGCCTTGATGACCAAACAAAGGGAAAGAGTAGGGCTCTATATTGCCCTCAGTAAAGTATATATAGGGAGATCAGGATCCTAGGGAAGACCGCAGCGAGGCTTCCACATGGCTGAAATTACCAGCAAATTCTAGGAGTTTAGCACAGATATGAACCATCTAGCCACATGTGGAGAACAATTAGCCCTGAATATTGAAGAGCCGACAGCCAAGTGCTAACAAAAGAAAGGAGAGGATGACCTCTCCCCCTTCAAGGGAAGTGCAGGGACAGTTCCAAGTTAGTAGAAATGCCCCTGTAACACAGTATAGCCAAAGATCCTCTAAAAAATCTACTACCCATTCAAGAATGACTTAAGAGAGAAGCAAAACAAACAATATTTGTTATTACCATCTGATGAAGAGAATGAATCAAAATAAGAGTCTGAATCAAAGCAGAGCCATGAGATCCCAGAGAACTCACTGAGCCAAGTAATAACACACTGTGTGTAGAGAGGCCTGGAGACCTATTACTATCTGCTGTGTCTCCAGAGGAGCCTGTGGAGAAATGGCCAAACATGTAAATACCAAATGTTATACTGACAGGGTACACAGATGATGATGATTAAAATAAAATCAACAGGTATGGGGGGCCTGACCTGTGGTGGTGCAGTGGATAAAGCATCCGCCTGGAATACTGAGGTCACCTGTTCAAAACTCTGGGCTTGCCTGGTCAAGGCACATATGGGAGTTAATGCCTCCTGCTCCTCTTCTCTTCTTTCTCTCTCTTTCCAAAAATGAATAAATCTGAAAAACAAAAACAAAAAGACAACAACAAAAATTCCCCAAGATTTGGGGAAAAAAAAGGAGAAACTTTTTCTTGCTTTGCCACCTTTGTTCCCATCTTCAATCAACACAAATTATTTGAGGGTCCTTCTATACACCACATGCTGTGCTATAAAGGAACAAAACATGGAAGGCCCTCACCCTTATGAGTTTTATAGTCAAGTGAGGAGGAAAAACCTAATCAAATGTTAAAACTGTAGTAAGCAAGAAAGCTACATGGTTCTATAAACTTCTTATGGAGGTACAAGAAGCTTTCTCTGAGAAAGAGAAGAAGAGAAGAAATGAGGACTTATATCAGCCTGTGTACTTTAAAGCTGCAGGAGGTGCCATTCTCATAGACTACATAAATAGCGTCCCCAGGAGTTGTGCACTGTGATGGCACTGGAGGAAATGATAATTGAATTAGGATCAGAAAAATGAGTATGAGTGACTTAATATTATGAGGGTTTCATTCCAGGAAAATGTTCAAATTTCCTATTGCAGAAGGAAGAAGGTGTGGTTTTTAAGATGATTTATAAAAAGGCTAGTAAGGTCAGATTACAAAGAGAATGAGAAGGAGAATGTGTAAAACAAACCTAAAGAGATAGGCAGAGAGAGCCAGAACACTCCTGGCCTTATAGATTTTGTGGACAAATTTGTTTTATCTTAAGAGCCATTGGTGGCCAGTGAAGGCTTATGCAAAAGGTAGGGGTGCCTGACCAGGAGGTGGTACAGTGGATAGAGCATCAACCTGTAACGCCGAGGACCCAGGTTCAAAACCCCAAGTTCATTGGCTTGAGCATGGGCTCACCAGCTTGTGTGTGGGGTTGCCCACTTGAGTGCAGGGTTGCCAGATTGAGCATGGGAATCACAGACATGACCTTATGGTCACTGGCTTGAGCTCAAGGTCCTTGGCTTGAGCAGTAGGTCACTGGCTCAGCTAGAGCTCCCTGGTCAAGGTATGTATGATAAAAATCAATGAACAATTAAAGTGCCACAACTATGAGTTGATGCTTCTTATTTCTCTCCCTTCCTGTCTGTCTGTCTCTGTTGCTCTCTTGTTAAAAAAAAATGTAGAGGAGGGTATGATTAAAAAAGATTTGTGTGCTACACATAAAAATAATCTGGGGTTGGGGAGTGTATGAGAGTAGACAAAATAGAGACTTCTAGAGTATTTTAGAAATTTGTATTTAAGAAGTATAAAATGACGTCAGAGTAATGGCGGGGTAGGAAGCGATACCGATAAATCTCCCCCAAAACTCAACAAGATCTTCAACCAGAAACAGAAAAACCTATACTTGGAGCTTCCAGATGCTTCGCAATACACCCAAAGGTATGATTGAGTGAAAAATTGGCTAAATATATAACCAAACCCCGAAGGAAATAGGGAGTAAGAAAAGCTCCGCCTTCCTCACTAACCTAAACAGGGCGGCTTTCTCTGGTAACTGTGAATATAGAAACTGAGGCGGGCAAAGGGGGTGAATACATCCAGGCTGCGACACAAACGGCCGAACCAGGCTGTGGCACGGAGATCCAACCAAGGAAAATCTGATCCTGTGGCAACCCTGGCAATACAAGCTAACACTCGCGCCAAACCCAAACAAAGAAAGACAAGCGGCGCGGACATTTTACCCGGTCTCCTGGTTGGTGCGCAGTTAGTGGGCGAGAGATTTCTTCCTAAGCCCCGGAAGTGGGTGCCCGTGTTGCCCCACGGAGAGGCAGGGTCAGAGGCCTTTCTGTGGGCCGAGGGCAGAGTCTCTGGGCAGCCCCAGAGCCCTGGGAAAGCCACGCACGGGAGGGAGTGAGAACTAATTCCAACAGTGGAGATTTTCCGTACTGGAGGGTGTTTCACTCAGAGGGAAACGCGGCCGGCCTCATATCCTGGTTTGCGCGCGCAGATAAGGAGTGAGCGATTCCTCCGAGTACCTCTGCAGTGTGCGCCCGTGTTATCGCACAGAGGGGCAGAGTCAGGGGCCTTTGTGTGGGCCAAAGCGGAATCTCAGGCCGCCCCAGCGCCTTCCAAAAGCCGCGCACAGGGACGGAGCGAGACTCAATTCCAACGCTGCAACTTTTCCCTGCGGTTGGGGGTTTCACTCAGAGCGTGAGACTGCTGGCCGGATATCCTGGTCTGCGCGCGCAGCCAGTGAGTGAGAGTTTCCTCCAAGCGCCCCGGAAGTGGGCGCCCGCTTGTGTTACCGGACAGAGTGGCAGAGCCAGAGGTCTTTGAATGGCCAGAAAGCCCGCCTGATTATGCTCGCAGCTCTGACTGACTGAGCCTTACCCAGAGCCCTGTGCTGAGTGGAAATAGAGTGGGGAGTTGCCAGCTCTTTGAGCCTCTTACTATCCAGGCAGAGGCAGCAGCAACCCCATAGCTGGATTATCAGGCTACTAATTGAGGAAGGAAAGACTAGGAGAAAGGCTCCAGGAACACGGACTCTCTCACTGTTGGAGCCTATAAATGCTAATAGCCTCGACTGCCAACGAGACTAAAGCACAATACATGACATTGCCATAGAGACTTATCAACTGCAAACCTCCACCTGAGCGTGGCAAAGGGACAAAACCCGGGGTACAGAGTCACCGACCAGGAAGAGGGAGAGAAAAGAAAAAGCAAGAAGATAACCTCTCAAAATCAAGAATAATCTGCAGACTTTATAACCTATCCCATTTTATTATATTTGTTCGTTTGTTTCTCTTATCTTCATTCTTGATACTTTTTTTTTCTTCCTCCAATTTGGCCGATTAACTCTCTACCAGTCTTACTCTCTCCTCTCCTTGAACTACACTACCCATAAGTGTTACATCTCCCATTATCTTTTCTCTTCTCTTCCTTTCTCTCTATGAGGGTTGCACTCCAAAACCCTTAACTCTCTCTCTCTCTCTCTCCTTTCTTTTTTCTTCTTTTTGTGGTTCCCTCTCTTTTTCTCTCTCTCTCTCTTTCTTTTCTCCCTCTATATTAGTTTCTTCCTTTCTCCTTTACATCTCCTCTCATTCAAACCTCAATAACAAACAAATTATCTTATCTGGGACTCAAACTTATGTTTGTGGCATTTTGGGGGTTTTTTACTTCACCTTTTTAACTCACTAGCAGTGCTCCCATCCCTGGCTCTCCATATTATCTAGTTCTTGTTCCACTAAATACAATAGTAATTTTTTAATTTGTCCCCCCATTTTTCCGTTTTCCTCTTAATCCTCTCATCATAACTCTTAGATAACCAACACCTAAAAGCAAATCATTTTATTCTTGACCCAAATTTTTTCCTTATATGCTTTTTGTGGGTCCATACGCTCTTTTATTTTTTTTCTTTTTTCTTTCTTTTTTTTTTTTTTTTTTTTTTTTTTTGCCCCTTTATTACTTTTCCCCAATTAAGGCCCTCCATCACAGGCATTGTTTCTTATAATTCACAGTCCACCACAAGATTTTATCAAGAAAGAGGGGAGAGGAGAGGAGAGGAAAAAAGGAGGGGGGGAATAATTTCCTTTTTTTTTTTTTTTTCTTTTTAATTTTAATTTTATTTTATTTTTCTTTATTTCATTATTAATTTTTTTTTTAAAAAAACAACTCTTTTCGATTTTTTTTATTATTTTTTTAAACTTTTTATTCTTTATTAAATCTCATTAATACTATCAACAAAACCACCCTCAGATGCCATTAAGGAAGAGAAAATCGAATATCATGGATACAAAAGAAAGAGAGGTAACACAGCTAGATGAGGAAAAATCTATGGAGAAAAAATTTAATATATTGGAAACCTTGGAGCTAAATGACAGAGAATTCAAGATAGAAATCCTAAAAATCCTCCGAGATATACAAGAAAACACAGAAAGGCAATTTAGGGAGCTCAGAAAACAACTCAATGAACACAAAGAATATATGTCCAAGGAAATTGAAACTATAAAAACAAATCAAACAGAGATGAAAAACTCAATTCACGAGCTGAAAAATGAAGTAACAAGCTTAGCTAATAGAACAGGTCAGATAGAAGAGAGGATTAGTGAAATAGAAGACAAGCAACTTGAGGCACAACAGAGAGAAGAAGAAAGAGACTCAAAAATTAAAAAAAATGAGATAGCCCTACAAGAATTATCTGACTCCATCAAAAAGAATAACATAAGAATAATAGGTATATCAGAGGGAGAAGAGAGAGAAAATGGAATGGAGAACATACTCAAACAAATAATAGATGAGAACTTCCCAAGCCTGTGGAAAGAACTAAAGCCTCAAGTTCAAGAAGCAAACAGAACTCCAAGTTTTCTTAACCCCAACAAACCTACTCCAAGGCATATCATAATGAAATTGACACAAACCAACAGCAAAGAAAAAATTCTCAAGGCAGCCAGGGAAAAGAAGAATACAACATATAAAGGAAGGCCCATTAGATTATCATCAGATTTCTCAGCAGAAACTCTACAAGCTAGAAGAGAGTGGACCCCAATATTTAAAGTCCTGAAAGAGAGGAACTTTCAGCCACGATTACTATACCCATCAAAGCTATCCTTCAAATATGAAGGAGAAATAAAAACATTCACAGATACAGAAAAGATGAGGGAATTTATCATCAGAAAACCCCCACTCCAGGAATTACTAAAGGGGGTTCTCCAATCAGATACAAAGAACAACAAAAAAACAGAGCCACAAGTAAAAGCTCCAAGAAGAACACAATAAAACCAAATTTAAACTGTGACAACAACAAAAAGAAAGAGGGGGAGAAGATGGAGATTAACAGTAGCAAAGGACGATGGAGTGCAAAAGTACTCACAAAATAGTTCGCTACAATGAACAGGGTAGGGACCCTTTTCATTACTCAAAGGTAACCACCATTGAAAAAACCACCACAGAAGCACATGAGATAAAAAAGATAGCAACAGTGGAAAGATGTATGGAATACAACCAAATAAAAACAAAAGATAGAAAAACAAAAGAGAAGGATCAAACAAGACACAAAACTAACAGAAAGCAAGATATAAAATGGCAATAGGAAACTCACAAGTATCAATAATTACACTAAATGTAAACGGATTAAACTCACCAATAAAAAGGCACAGAGTAGCAGAATGGATTAAAAAAGAAAATCCAACTGTATGCTGCCTACAGGAAACTCATCTAAGTAACAAGGATAAAAACAAATTCAAAGTGAAAGGCTGGAAAACAATACTCCAAGCAAATAACATCCAAAAAAAAGCAGGTGTAGCAATACTCATATCGGATAATGCTGACTACAAGACAGAAAAAGTACTCAGAGACAAAAATGGCCATTTCATAATGGCTAAGGGGACACTGAATCAAGAAGACATAACAATTCTTAATATATATGCACCAAACCAAGGAGCACCAAAATATATAAAACAGCTACTTATTGATCTTAAAACAAAAACTGACAAAAATACAATCATACTTGGAGACCTCAATACACCGCTGACGGCTCTAGATCGGTCATCCAAACAGAGAATCAACAAAGACATAGTGGCCTTAAACAAAACACTAGAGCACCTGGATATGATAGACATCTACAGGACATTTCATCCCAAAGTGACTGAGTATACATTTTTCTCCAGTGTACATGAATCATTCTCAAGAATTGACCATATGTTGGGCCACAAAAACAACATCAGCAAATTCAGAAAAATTGAAGTTGTACCAAGCATATTTTCTGATCATAAAGCCTTGAAACTAGAATTCAACTGCAAAAAAGAGGGAAAAAATCCCACAAAAATGTGGAAACTAAACAACATACTTTTAAAAAATGAATGGGTCAAAGAAGAAATAAGTGCAGAGATCAAAAGATATATACAGACTAATGAAAATGACAATACGACATATCAGAATCTATGGGATGCAGCAAAAGCAGTGATAAGAGGGAAGTTCATATCACTTCAGGCATATATGAACAAACAAGAGAGCCCAAGTGAACCACTTAACTTCCCACCTTAAGGAACTAGAAAAAGAAGAACAAAGACAACCCAAAACCAGCTGAAGAAAGGAGATAATAAAAATCAGAGCAGAAATAAATGAATTAGAGAACAGAAAAACTATAGAAAAAATTAATAGAACAAGGAGCTGGTTCTTTGAAAAGATCAACAAAATTGACAAACCCTTGGCAAGACTTACCAAGGAAAAAAGAGAAAGAACTCATATAAACAAAATCCAAAATGAAAGAGGAGAAATCACCACGGACACCATAGATATACAAAGAATTATTGTAGAATACTATGAAAAACTTTATGCCACTAAATTCAACAACCTAGAAGAAATGGATAAATTCCTAGAAAAATACAACCTTCCTAGACTGAGTCAAGAAGAAGCAGAAAGCCTAAACAGACCTATCAGTAGAGAAGAAATAGAAAAAAACATTAAAAACCTCCCCAAAAATAAAAGTCCAGGCCCTGACGGCTATACCAGTGAATTTTATCAAACATTCAAAGAAGACTTGGCTCCTATTCTACTCAAAGTCTTCCAAAAAATTGAAGAAGAAGCAATACTTCCAAACACATTTTACGAAGCCAACATAACCCTCATACCAAAACCAGGCAAGGATGGCACAAAAAAAGAAAACTACAGACCAATATCTCTAATGAATACAGATGCTAAAATACTAAACAAAATACTAGCAAATCGAATACAACAACATATTAAAAAAATAATACATCATGATCAAGTGGGATTCATCCCAGAATCTCAAGGATGGTTCAACATACGTAAAACGGTTAATGTAATACACCATATCAACAAAACAAAGAACAAAAACCACATGATCTTATCAATAGACGCAGAAAAGGCTTTCGATAAAATACAACACAAGTTTATGTTTAAGACTCTCAATAAAATGGGTATAGAAGGAAAATATCTCAACATGATAAAGGCCATATATGATAAACCATCAGCTAACATCATATTAAATGGCACTAAACTGAAGGCTTTCCCCCTTAAATCAGGAACAAGTCAGGGTTGTCCACTCTCTCCACTCTTATTTAATGTGGTACTAGAGGTTCTAGCCAGAGCAATCAGACAACACAAAGAAATAAAAGGCATCCATATCGGAAAAGAAGAAGTAAAGGTATCACTTTTTGCAGATGATATGATACTATACATCGAAAACCCCAAAGAATCCACAAAAAAACTACTAGAAACAATAAGCCAATACAGTAAGGTCGCAGGATACAAAATTAACATACAGAAGTCAATAGCCTTTCTATATGCCAACAATGAAACGACTGAGAAGGAACTCAAAAGAATAATCCCCTTCACGATTGCAACAAAAAAAATAAAATACTTAGGAATAAACATAACAAAGAATGTAAAGGACTTATATAATGAAAACTATAAACCATTGTTAAGGGAAATCGAAAAAGATATAATGAGATGGAAGAATATACCTTGTTCTTGGCTAGGAAGAATAAATATAATCAAGATGGCTATATTACCCAAAGCAATATACAAATTTAATGCAATTCCCATCAAACTTCCAATGACATTTTTTAAAGAAATAGAGCAAAAAATCATCAGATTTATATGGAACTATAAAAAACCCCGAATAGCCAAAGCAATCCTAAAGAAAAAGAATGAAGCTGGGGGCATTTCAATACCTGACTTCAAACTCTATTATAGGGCCACGACAATCAAAACAGCATGGTATTGGCAGAAAAATAGACACTCAGACCAATGGAACAGAATAGAAAGTCCAGAAATAAAACCACATATATATAGTCAAATAATTTTTGATAAAGGGGCCAACAACACACAATGGAGAAAAGAAAGCCTCTTCAATAAATGGTGCTGGGAAAACTGAAAAGCCACATGCAAAAGAATGAAACTGGACTACAGTCTCTCTCCCTGTACAAAAATTAACTCAAAATGGATCAAAGATCTAAACATAAGACCTGAAACAATTAAGTACATAGAAGAAGACATAGGTACTCAACTCAGGGACCTGGGTTTTAAAGAGCATTTTATGAATTTGACTCCAATGGCAAGAGAAGTGAAGGCAAAAATTAATGAATGGGACTACATCAGACTAAGAAGTTTTTGCTCAGCAAGAGAAACTGATAACAAAATAAACAGAAAGCCAACTAAATGGGAAATGATTTTTTCAAACGACAGCTCAGATAAGGGCCTAATATCCAAAATATACAAAGAACTCATAAAACTCAACAACAAACAAACAAACAATCCAATAAAAAAATGGGAAGAGGATATGAACAGACACTTCTCCCAGGAAGAAATACAAATGGCCAACAGATATATGAAAAGATGCTCATCTTCTTTAGCTATTAGAGAAATGCAAATCAAAACGGCAATGAGATACCACCTCACACCTGTTCGATTAGCTGTTATTAGCAAGTCAGGTAACAGCAAATGTTGGAGAGGCTGTGGAGAAAAAGGAACCCTCATACACTGTTGGTGGGAATATAAAGTAGTACAACCATTATGGAAGAAAGTATGGTGGTTCCTCAAAAAACTGAAAATAGAACTACCTTATGACCCAGCAATCCCTCTACTGGGTATATATCCCAAAAACTCAGAAACATTGATACGTAAAGACACATGCAGCCCCATGTTTATTGCAGCATTGTTTACAGTGGCCAGGACATGGAAACAACCAAAAAGCCCATCAATAGATGACTGGATAAAGAAGATGTGGCACATATACACTATGGAATACTACTCAGCCATAAGAAATGATGACATCGGAACATTTACAGCAAAATGGTGGGATCTTGATAACATGATACGAAGCGAAATAAGTAAATCAGAAAAAAAGAGGAACTGTATTATTCCATACGTAGGTGGGACATAATAGTGAAACTAAGAGACATTTATAAGAGTGTGGTGGTTACGGGGGGGAGGGGGGAATGGGAGAGGGATAGGGGGTGGGGAGGGGCACAAAGAAAACAAGATAGAAGGAGACAGAGGACAATCTGACTTTGGGTGGTGGGTATGCAACATAATTGAACGACAAGATAACCTGGACTTGTTATCTTTGAATATATGTATCCTGATTTATTGATGTCACCCCATTAAAAAAATAAAATTATATATATATAAAAAAAAAGAAGTATAAAAAGGATAATGGTAAAATTGGAAAGAAGTGAAAGGATTTGAGCACTTCTAGGAGGTAAATTTGATTTTAGTTTTATATGGGAAGAGAGGAGAGATTCTGGGATGACACCTAGTTTTCTAACTTGCATAACTAGTTAGTTGTTCCATTCACTAAGAGGGAACACTGGAAGTGAACCAGGTAGGGATGAGGTTGGGAGCTGTTACCATCAATTCAGTTTAAGATGTTGACTAAAAGATCCAAGAAATGTCATGCAGGCAATTGGTTATACAGGTTTGGATATAAAATGTTAATAACTTTGCCTGGTATGTTGCAATAGAACTGGATAAAAGTGGATATGAATTTAAAATATATTTATTTATTTATAATTTTTATTGATTTGAGAGAGAGAAGAAGCAAGAGAGGGAGGGAGGAAGGGAGGGAGAGAGTGAGAGAGAGAGAGAGAGAAACATCAATCTGTTCCTATATGTGCCTTGACCAGGGACTGAACCCACAATCCCTGCAAATAAAAATGATGCTCTAAAGCAGTGATCCTCAACCTTTTTTGGGCCACAGACAGGTTTAATGTCAGAAAATATTTTCACGGACCGGCCTTTAGGGTGGGACGGATAAATGTATCATGTGACCGAGACAAGCGTCAAGAATGTCTTAGACAGATATAACAGAGGGAATCTGATCATTTAAAAAAAATAAAACATCGTTCATACTTAAATATAAATAAAACAGAAATAATCTATGTTATTTATTCTTTCTCTGCGGACTGGTACCAAATGGCCCATGGACCGGTACTGGTCCACGGCCCGGGAGTTGGAGACCACTGCTCTACAAAACTGAGCTATCTGGTCAGGGGTAAAAGATATTTAGAAGGTAAAATCAACAGAACTTAGAAATGGATTGAATATTGGGAACAAGAGAAAGGAAAATGGTCAAGGATGACTTATAAGTTTTTGAGTTCTGCAACTACATGAATTACCAAGATAAGTGGTTCTGCTTTATGAAAAGCTTGAATTAAAGGAACATACACTTAAAAAAAAGTAACATACACTTGACCCTTGAACAACATGAATTTGAACTGTGCAGGTCCACATATACATGGACTTTTTCAATAAATACTATATTTTCTTTTTTCATATTAATTTTCTTAATAACATTTTCTTTTCTCTAGCTGACTTTATTGTAAGAATACAGTGTATAACACATGTAGCATACAAAATATGTGTTAATTAGCTGTTTCAGTAATGCTTCGGGCCAATTAGTAGGCTATCTGTAGTTAAGTTCTGAGGGAGTCAAAAATTATACACCTATTTTCAGCTGCACTGGAGTCAGTACCCCTAACCCCTGCATTGTGCAAGGGTCAACTGTATATATGAATACAGTTTTCTTTATGCTGTAGCTCTAAGAAGCTGAGTGGAAGAAGGGGTGCATGAGAGGGAAAGGAGTTCTAAAATATGCTTATGTGATAGAAATGTGTGTGCACTTTTGCTGTTTTTCAGCATTAATTAGGCCCAAGATGGATTCTCAGTTGCTCATTCCTTGTTCCCTCACCCCTTTGGTTGAATAAGTAATCATTTCTAAGGCAAACACTTAAGAACTGGAAGTCATCACTTTGCTAGGAGGTGTTTGTATATATCCTTTCTGTGCAGATACATATACATCAGGGGCAATTGTGTGATCTGAATTCATTTTGGTGGGTAATATTTTTTCATTGCATTTTCAGGGCTGTGGTTCTGTTTTATGAAAAGCAAAAAGGAGGATCAGTTCTGAAGTTTGGAAATTACTTTGACTAAACACCTGTTATAGTTTTTGCTTTCTATGCTAGTCTACCATAAGACTTGAGATATTTTCATTAATGTCATACCACCGGCAATTATAAAAACCTACTTGGGTTTGCCATGTAGACTATGGAGATAATTTAAGTGAATTAATCAAAAGCCCACATGATTAACAGTTTTTGATATACCCACAAATCTACTGTAGGTGTCAGGTGATGACTCCTGCAGACATTCTGTCTCTGGGACTGTTACCTTTTGAATATTGATGCAAACACGTTAAAAATGGCTCTTTGTGAAGGAGCATCTTAAGGAAATTGATATATTTAAGTGTCTCCTTTTTTACAATATGGAGTAATCATTTTAACCCCTCACATCTTCAACAAATTGTCAAGTGACTGGTTTCCTTCTGCGTCCATTTTTCAAATGTAGACAGAAGTTTCTGCCAAGTTCCTTAGATACTTTTCAACAAGTTACATCTAGAATGTGGAGGAAGGAAGCGTGGCCATTTATAGGACTTCCCTGAATAGAGGCTGATGGAGCAGCTGACTAAAGTGACTCTGCCTTTGTCTCAGTACAGTCAGTCCTTTTACTTGGCAGCATTCCCTACCAGCAAAAAGTTACTGGAAGAACTAGTGAATCCATTTCCCTAAGGTAGATATCATTTTTATATCAGACATAAATACCACTTTTGGAGACTTGGACACAGCAGGGATTGCTTAGAAAGAGTATCTGGTATTAAGCTTTTGAGATGTGCACTTGGGGTTCAGTTTTGTTGCCTTTTTGAAAATACACCAGAAGAATTAACATATCCTAGAAATTTGATTTTAGGGCATGGGTCAGGTCCCTTTGGTTAGAAACATGACGGTTTGAACTAAGACCAAAACATTACTTTCTCTTAAAAAAAAACCCCAAAACAAACAAGTACACTGTGCCAACAACAGCCCCATTTTGTATCTGACCTCCATCCTGTCTCTAAAGCTTATCCACCCTGTCTCATTCTATCTCATTCTTGTTTTACTATATTCCTCATCTCATCCCTGAACTGTACCTCAAAAATTGCCCTTGTCAAAATTTCCTGTATTATCGTGCTACTACCTGTGGCTTATTCATCCTGACAATCTTTCTGAAAAAATGTACTCTCAGGCCTTACCCCCGTCTCTTCTCCTCCACCATCTGTTCTTGTCCAGTACAGTGAGAACTCCCTTTCCCAAAGCCTGGAACCTAGAAAGCATTGAAAAATGCTTTTATTAATTAGGTAAAATGGTAGACTCACATTTACAATTTGAATAATATAGAAGAGTACAAGGAAGAAAATTAAAATCACCCATAATCCTAATACCTATACACGAATTTGCCATTTTATACTGTATCTTTTTACCTAAATAGATTGAACACATCTTTTAATACCAATATAGATAGAGTTGTGCATTTCTTTTAATGCTTGTGAGTAGTGAGTGCATTGTGAATACATGTATTAACATGATTTGCTTAATTGGGCTGGCCATTTAAATAAGGCAAGTATACTGCTCAAAAAAATTAGGGAATATCTTATCACTTTATATTCATTTTGAAATATCTCCTAATTTTTGTGAGCAGTATATTTGAAGTAGACAAAGCCTATCTTTATTATCTTCCTATTCCCTCACATTTGCTTCCATCTCCTCTCCCTCTGTTTTCTTCTTTCATTCCTATACTACATAGCTTCCTCTAAATGAAAACTTAAGAGTTTATGCCATTGGAACTGTCTGTGTACCACCAGAGACCTCTTGTAGTCTGGAAAGGTGGCAAGACCCAAATCCAGGAATTTCAAATGTTTGAATGGGCAGGAGGACATATTATTCAGTATTCACTTCCCTCCCCCATTTTTCCCTTTCATTACCAACTTCCCAGAATGACTGATCTCTCCGCTAGTTTTTTTTTTTTCTTTTAAAATCATTGTCTATCTCTTATATTTCCTCAATCTGAAACTGTGTTCTCAAAGGTTACTAGTGATTTTCTGATCACTAGATCCAAAGCTATCTTTTATTCCTTGTCTCTATGCCATGTCACAAGGATTAGCCTCTTCTCAGAACTCTTTCCTTGTAGATTTGTCCTCCTATATTTCTGATTGCAAATGCTCTGTTCCCTTTGATGGCTTTTCTTCATGCTTTCTTACCATAGGGCGCCTGGCAACTCAGTCCTTTGGCCTTCTGTTCTTTTATCTTTACTTTCTTTTATTGTTTTTTCCCTTCAAGTGAGCTCCCTTCAAACTTCTCTGTGTCTGTCAAAGGTTTTGACACCTTTTTTTTTTTTTTTTTTACATCACTCAGCCTAAAGTTTTAAGTTATCTTTGGCTTTACTTTCCCCTCCTAATCCAGCCAGTCCTTACATCCTGTCAGTTATTTCTTCAAAATAGCCCTCCATCACTTTTATACACCATAAACTGGTACAACCTCTTTGAAAGGCATTTAGATGCTATCTACTAAAATCTAAAATACAGGCGTACTTTGACCTAGTGATTCCAACTCTATGAAACTATCATATGGAAATGCTCAAGTGTGCCAACATATGTGAACAAGGGTATACTTTGCAGCAGTGTTTATTTTATTTATTTATTTTATTGAGACAATTAAATTTAACAGGGTGACATTGGTCAACCAGAGCACATAAATTTAGAGAAAACATCACATCATTTGGACATCGATCATGCCATATAACCAACCATCACTCAAAGTCAAACCATCTTCTGTCACCATATATTTTGAAGTCAGGTATTGTAATGCCTCCAGCTTCATTTATTTTCCTTAGGATTACTTTGGCTATTTAAGATTTTTTATGGTTCCATATAAACCTGATGATTTTTAGTTCCATTTCTTTTTTTAAAAAATGATATTGAAATTTTGATGGGAATTGCATTAAATTTGTATATTGCTTTGGGTAATATGGCCATTTTAACTACCCTATATTTATTCTTCCTATCCAAGAACAAGGAATATTTTTCCATTTCATTGTGTCCTTTTCTATTTCCTTTAACAATGCTTTGTAGTTTTCAGTATATAGGTCCTTTACATTCTTTGCTATGTTTATTCCTAGGTACTTTATTTTTTGTTGTTGTTGTTGCAACTGTAAAAGGGATTATTTTTTTTTAGTTCTTTTTCTGAAGTTTCATTGTTGGCATATAAGAAAGCAATAGACTTCTGTATATTAATTTTGTATCCTGCAACCTTACTGTATTGGTTTATTATTTCTAATAACCTTTCTGTGGAGTCTTTGGGGTTTTCAATGTATAGGATCATATCATCTGCAAAAAATGAAACCTTTACTTCTTCTTTCCCAATATGAATGCCTTTTATTTCTTTCTCTTGTATAATTGCTCTGCCTAGAAGTTCCAGCACTATGTTGAATAGGAGTGAAGAGAGTGGGCAGCCTTGTCTTGTTCCTGATTTTAGATGAAAAGTTTTCAGTTTTTTATCATTTAATATGATGTTAGCTGATGGTTTGTCATAAATGGCCTTTATTATGTTGAGGTATTTTTCTTATATACCCATTTTGTTGATGTTTTAAACATAAAAGTTGTATTTTTGTATTTTATCAAATGCATTTTCTGCATCTATTTATAATAGCAAAAAACAGAAAACTACCTCTAAGGCAGTAGGGTACATCCATTCTGTGGGATGCAGCATTTATTAGTCAGGATGAGGTTGATCTGCAGTAGTGCCATGATGTACATAAATATTAATTATTCATACATAATTTGATCTTATCTTTGTATACATACTTATAACAAATATGTACCCCCACACATATATTGTGTAGAAAAAAAACCTGTTCAGATATGTACCAAACTGTTCAAAATAGTTACCCAGAGGAAGAGGAAATTGGAAGGGGGTGGGGTCTGGTTTTATTTTCTAATTTATACACTTGTAAATTGCTTGGATGCCTTAAAATATGCATGTATTGTTTTTGTAATGGTTCAAAATCTTTTCTATTTTCTCTTCCTTTTTTCTGACTGAACCTGCAACAGTCTCCTAAAAGCCTCTGATTAGCTCCAGTTACTTTACTAGCCCTCTGACCTTCACTTTGAGGACCTCTGAAATGAGGAGAATACCTGCCTTTGCTACACTAGTCTGAATAGTTGGAGGAAATAATGCACGTGGATAAGCTTTGGAAAAAAATGGTTAAACACAGTGTTAACATAAGGCATCACCCCAACAGTGACTGGCAATATAGCCTAGGTCAGGAGTCCCTAGACTTTTTACACAAGGGGCCAGTTCACTGTTTCTCAGACCGTTGGATGGCCGATCTATAAAAAAACTATGAACATGTCTCTGAGTATCATTTTTTATGTCTCACCTATGTGTGGAATCATATATTTCTTAGTTTTTTCTGATTTACTTATTTCGCTCAGTATAATGTTCTCAAGGTTCATCCATGTTGTTGTAAATGATCTGATGTCATCATTTCTTATGGCTGAGTAGTAGACATGGACAAGAGTGTGGGGGTTATGAGGTGGGGGGAGGAGAAGGAGGGAGTTGGCAGAGGGGAGAGGCACAAAGAAAACCAGTTAGAAGGTGACGGAAAACAATTTGACTTTGGGTGATGGGAATGCAGCATAATCAAATGTCAAAATAACCTAGAGATGTTTTCTCTGAACATATGTACCCTGATTTATCAATGTCACCCCATTAAAATTAATTTAAAAAAGATAAAAAACTATGAACAAATCCCTATGCACACTGCACATATCTCATTTTAAAGTAAAAAACCAAAACGGGAACAAATACAATATTTAAAATAAAGAACAAGTAAATTTAAATCAACAAACTGACCAGTATTTCAATGGGAACTATGCTCCTCTCACTGACCACCAATGAAAGAGGTGCCCTTCCAGAAGAGCGTCGGGGGCCGGATAAATGGCCTCAGGGGTCTCATGCGGCCCGCGGGCCGTAGTTTGGGCATCCCTGGCCTAGGATCTGAAGACTGGGAAAGGTCTGGGAGATGACACAATAGTGCCAATAAAATAACAGGACTAAATCCTTAAGGGAGAAACATTGTCTCCAGTTTAATTATCCAGGGTGATTCTTCAGCTTCAATGTATCAACCTCTCTAAATGAATTTTAGCATTCACATCACCTTTGATTTTAACTAGATTGGCTGGGAGACCAGCCTCCTAAAGCAATTTATCTTTGCAACAATAAACAATGCAAGCAGTTTGCTCAAGCTCTGCCGTTAGACTCACATTTATTTGTAAGCATAATTGGTACTATTAACATCCCAAGGACAAGGGAGTACATGTAATAATGTGGATACAGAGCTAGGAATGTATTCTAAATATTTAGAAGTTCATCAGTTTCTGTTTAAATGAGCTTCTTTAATAAAAGCATATGGTCTGCCTAATGAAATATCTCATTACTTGCATTGAGCTGTAGCAAAGAAATTGCATCTAGCATATATGTGGTACAAGTATAAAATGTGTTGACTGCTGCTCCTATCTCTGACGGAGTCTATAAAGACATCAAAACATTTGTATTGGTATCATTGTTCACTTGCTTTGAAGAAAAATCGAAGAATTAACTGGGAGATTTGTGATATTGCCATAGTCTAGCACTTTATTATTTCTTTGAGTCCTTAGGCAACATTGTCATAAGCTCCTTTTCTGTGTGGCTACTGCATATCAATTGAACCGTGCAGTAAGTAGGTGTGGTTATTATTGCTGAAACCGAAAAGGGCCTGACATCAAACAATGGCCTCAGAATAATCTCAAGTTCTGTCAACCACTCCCACTCTCACTTTTTGGACCAAGAATTAGAAGGAGAGGTAAGGATATTCAAGTATGTTTTTTACTGTAAACCAGTACGTAATAAACACTACTGATACTTGAGTGGACAAAGCCCTTAAGAATCTTACAGAATACCAAATACTTGGGGTATTCCTGTCCAAGGAATTTCCTAGTGTTGGTTGCAGCTGACAACTAAATTGAAGAGACAGAAAGACCCATAGTGCTGTCTATACTGAGAAGATAAATTCCAGACACAGATGATTAAGGAAAATTAGGACTTTTGAAATGGTTATAGGTGAGCCACATTCTATTTTAAAAGTTGACAACATCCGTACTGTGACAGGCTTGTATGTACTCCAGAATATGTACTATGTTTTGTTATTGGTGATGTAGGAGAGAGGTATACATTCTTAAGGAAGTCCTCATATTCCAATGAATTGAGATCTAGAACTAACCCAGTGTGTTTTATATTTCATATGCAAAGCACATATTTAATGTGGTAGATGTCTTATTCTACAGCCATAATAAATACTATAGACTGGATAGTTTAGTAGAAATGTACTTCCCAAAATTTTAGAGGTTGGCAAGTCTAAGATCAAAGGAATAGCAGGTTCTTGGTTCATAGATAGTGACCTTTCACTGGGATTCTTGGGATCTTTATTATAAGAGCATTAATCCCATTCATGAGGGCTCTATCTTCATGATATAATCACCTCCCAAATGCCCCACCTTCAAATATCATTAGAATAGGTGTCTAAGGTAGCTCAGTTGGTCCCAACATGCTGAGGTTGTGGATTCAATTCCTGGTCAGGGCACATATGAGAATCAAGTAATAAATGCACAAACAAATTGATCTCTCCCTCTCTCTTTCTTTCTCTCTCTCTCTCTCTCTCTTCCTTTATCTCTCTAAAAATTTAGTAAAAATATAAAAAAAGAAAAGGAAAGGAGTCAACATATGAATTTCAGGAGATCATAGTTATCAGAAATAGAATACTATTTTAAATCATTAATCGACATGATCTAACCCAGGGGTAGTCAACCTTTTTATACCTACCACCCACTTTTGTATCTCTGTTAGTAGTAAAATTTTCTAACCGTCCACCGATTCCACAGTAATGGTGATTTATAAAGTAGGGAAGTAACTTTACTTTATAAAACTTATAAAGCAGAGTTACAGCAAGTTGAAGCATATAATAATAATTACTTACCAAGTACTTTATGTCAGATTTTTGCTGTTTGGCAGAATAAACTTTTATAAAACAACTTACTATTGTTAAATCTATCTTTTTATTTATACTTTGGTTGCTCCACTACCGCTCACTATGAAAGCTGGAATGCCCACTAGTGGGTAGTAGGGACCAGGTTGACTACCACTGATCTAACCCATTTCCTCACACATGCATACTCCCAATCACGCATCTTAGCTCAACATTCATTGTGGTTCATGACTAACAAAATTTAATTGTGAATTTCTTCCCTGGCTATTTGCAATTCAATCTAACAAGGTTTATTGTATACTACTATGTGCTATACATGCACTATTCTAGGCACTGGTTGGAATTATAAGGAGAATAAGACACATTCTTTCACAGATTTTACTGGTAGTGTGAGTGTCTGGGGTGGCTAAAATTTAAAACATCCCCTCAGATTATTCCTATGTTAACAAGAGAGAACTATCAGTATTCTGGGAAGGTATAAATGAAAAGTATTGGAGAGTGAAGGAAGGCTAGTGGGCACATTTATGTAACAAAGCCAAGTAATGACTAGGGGCTTATTTAGCAACCCATGGAAGTTAGAGAGTGATCAATTCAAAATAAGATTTCCAACTGTCTTAATTTTTTGTTAATTTCCATGTTACAATCTAAAGTGAAACTGTTTGTATCTTGCTTAAAAAAAAGTGAAGTGACGTAAATGGCCTAAGGATATAAACTGTTATGAAAGACAGTAACAACTGAATTAATGAAGTAGCAGTTTCAAGGTACCTTATTTATATTTATCACCTTATTATTTCATAGGAAGGCATCAGTAACCTTTTAAAATAACACCTACTGAAGTTGGATCCAACAAATGACATATTTTAAGGTGGTAGATGATTAATTCTATAGCAATAAAACATCAAAGTGTCCATGGGCGTTGATGAGTTTTTGGATGATTACACCATAAAACCATATTTCAAAGTATCACCTCTTCTTGCATGTAGTTTAGAGGTTTACAAAGCATGTTCAGTGTTCCCGATGGGAACTACCAGATCATGGTATGTACTAGGGCTACACATTGACAACCACCAGCTCCTAATCTATTGAACCAAGGGCATACACACACAAAAAAGCTCTTAAGCACCAGCTTTCTACCAGAGAATCATTCAAGTCCAAAGAAGCTTTGCTCATGTATTGAGAGAGCCTCCAGTTGATTCATTCTGAAATATGGCTTAACAAATCCACTTAATATTTTGCTTATTCAAGTGGGCATTTTAGTAGTTGTCAATGGACAGAAGCTGTGAAATTAGAGGCTTATATTATAAATGTGGTAAGCAAATGTATTCCAGAATTTCTAGGAAAAAATGTTTAAAGTTTCAGATTTACAAACATGCAAATATTACATACCTATAGGAATAGTGCATATAAAAATTTATATAGTATGGGGAAATGCTTAGAATAAATGAATAAAAGCTAACAGTGCAAGTATATATACAGTTCCATTTCAACTATGAAGGAACACAAAAATCTATAATTAGAGGAATTATGCTAAAATTATTTGCTAAGGGCTTCCTTAGGGAGGTGGTGAGATTATGGGTGATTTTTTTCATAAATTATTTTTATGTGCTTTCCAAATATTCCATAATTAATGCATGATTTTAAAAATAATATGAATACATATGACTTGTTAAGAAGTGAGAAATATAGGAAAGCACAATGAACAAAATACATAGGGTTAAAATAAACAATGAACAAAATAAATAGGGTTAAATAATCCTTAACCCTATCCTTATGGTTTTTCATGTTATATACTATATATATGTGTGTTTTTAATCCAACATCATTTGTTAAGGTTTGACTATGTCATTAAATATATTTTAACTCATTCATTTCACCTGTGTTGTGTTCCATTTCATGTCTTTATCACACTTTATTTTTCTATTTTCTTCCTGGTGGGCATTTGGATTATTTCTAATCTTTCAGCATTATAAATATTGCTGTAATAAATATTCTTATTCCCATCTCCTTTCTCATTCTTTGTGTATATGTGTGATAGTTCTGCTAGAGAGAGATCAGAGAAATATGTATTATGGGCTAAATCTGGACTGTTGCCTGTTTTTGTAAATAAAGTTTTATTAGAACACCAGCACAACTACTTGTTTATGTATTGTCTATGGCTGTTTCATGTCACAAAAACATAGTTTAGTAGCTGCAACAAAGATCATTTGAACTGCAAAACCTAAATAATTTACTATATGACTCTTTACAGAAAAAAGTTTGCTGTCTCCTGATCTGGAGTATTTATCTAGGCATGAAATTTCTGGGTATAAGGTGTACATCGTCAACTTTAGAGATACAGCCAAATTACTCTGCAATATGGTTATGTCCAAGGATACTCTTTCACCAGCACTCCATACTTGCCAATATCATGCTTAAAAAAGTCAGTTTATTGGTTGATAGTGGTATGTCTTTCTAATTTTAATTTGCATATTTCCCTGACCACTAGTGAGCTTGAACAACTTTTCAAATGTTAATGGAACATTTTGAAAATTTGTAAATTTTAAACACAACAAAGGATATCTGTCAATATCCTTTGCCCAATTTCTATCAGGCTGCCTGTGTATTTTTATTATTATTTCTTTCTATAAGCTTGATAACAATCATTGGTTGATGTGTGTGGCTTATCTGTTTATTTAGGTTATGAAAATTTTCACCTTTTTTTAGCGAGAGAGACAGAGAGAGAGACAAACAGGGACAGACAGACAGGAAGGGAGAGAGATGAGAAGCATCAACTCATAGTCGTGGCACCTTAGCTGTTCACTGATTGCTTTTGCATAAGTGCCTTGACTGGGGGTGCTCCAGCTGAGCCAGTGACCCTTTGCTTAAGCCAGTGACCTTGGACTTCAAGTCAGTGATCTTTGAGCTCAAGCCAGCGACCATGGGGTCATGTCTATGATCCCATCCTCAAGCCAGCAACCCTGTGCGCAAGCTCAAGGGTTTTGAACCTGGGTCTTCAGCATCCCAGGCCAATGCTGTATCCATTGTGCCACCACCTGGTAAGGCAAAAATTTCACCTTTTAATGGAGTCAGATTTAGTACTTTCTATTATAGATTATACTCATTTATGATCTTATTTTAGAATTTTTTCTCTGTCTTAAGATTATTCTTTCACTTTCAAAGTTTTCAAAATTTTAAAGTTTACTTTTCAAATTCATATATTTAATTCAACTGGAATTTATTTTTTTGGTGTAAGATAAACCAAAACCTGATTTTCCACATAGATTGCATCTCCCCACATCGATAGAGAAATCTATCAATACATCATAATGACTGCATAATATAATTCATTTAATGATTGTCCTCTTGTATGGTTGGGTTTTTTTTTTTTTTTTTTTTATGAAGTGAGAAGCAGGGAGGCAGACAGACAGACAGACTCCCGCATGCACCCAACCGGGATCTACCTGGCATGCCCACCAGGGGGTGATGCTCTGCCCATCTGGGCATTGCTCCGTGTTGCATCCGAGGCCATCCTCAGTGCCTGAGGCAGAGGCCATGGAGCCATTCTCAGAGCCCGGGCCAACTTTTCTCCAGAGGAGCCTTGGCTGAAGAAGAGGAAGAGAGACATTGAGAAAAAGAAGAGGGGGAAGGGTGGAGAAGCAGATGGGCGCTTCTCCTCTGTGCCCTGACCAGATATCAAACCCAGGACTTCGACATGCCAAGCTGATGCTCTACCCCTGAGCTAGCCAGCCAGGGCCCTGCCCTCTTGTATGTTTAGGTTATTCTGTATTTTCTTTCTTGTAAATTATGCTAAACTGAACATTTTTCTAAAAATGAGTAATTTTTGCAATTATAAAAACAAACAGGAAACAGAGACAGCTTAAAAAATAGCAAAAAACCTTCATAATATTTTTACCTTCAGAATTAATGAACTCAACAGGCATTTTTAAAGTACATCTTATAAACCAGGAACTATTTCCAGGTGCCAAAGATACATGGTACTTATGGCAGATTGTTACTCAGCATATCCTCCAACTTTCTTCTATGTGCTTTTCTGTATTGCCAAGTATTAAAAGTTACAAATAGTCTCTTATAGCTAGGGTTCTGCTTGTATCCCTAAATAGATGCACTCACATGAGAATTTAAAAGCATAAATGAGGAAGTGCCCATCCTGCTGTCCTAGCTGTTGCTCTCAAGCACAGCTGTGGAGATAGAGGGCCTTTATGAAGCAGCCTTCTTGGGTGTATCAGCTTTTTGGAGTCAAGAGGCAGTATGATGTGGCTATGCCTTTCGTCTGGATTACATGTAGTGTAGTAGTGTGGCCTCCTGATTCTATATTTTCCTAATAGTGGCAAAATTTCTCTGAGGGGGCCAGCCAGGCGTGTTGTTTCGGGAGTTATTCATGGAGGCCCAATCCAGATCCAGAGATCTTATAAATACCCAATCCTTTCTGTTACATTGCTTTCTGCTTAAAAACCCTACAGTGGATTTTTTAAAATTTAATTTATTAGGATGATATTGTTTAATAAAATTATATAGCTTTCAAGTGTACAATTATATAATACATTATTTGTATATTGCATTTGTGTTTACCCCCCAAATCAAATCTCCTTCCATCAGCATTTATTTGATCCCCTTATCCTTTGTTACCCCACCACCTCTTTCCTTCTGGTAACCACCACACTGTTGTCTGTGTCTATGAGTTTTTGTCTTTCTTGTTCGTTCATTTGTTGCTTTCAGTTTTATATCTCACATATGAGTGAAATCATATGGTTCTTGACTTTTTCTGTCTGACACATTTTGCTTAGCATGATTCTTAAGATCCATCCACCTTGTCGCAAATGGCAGTAGAGTGGCTTCTGTTTCCTGAAACTGAAGCCTGTCTTATACACTGATCAGAGGGAGATGGCATATAAGCAAATAATTTTCATATACTTTACTAAGTGCTAATACAATTAACTGCGAGGTGCTATGAAATCACAGAGAAAGGATTGTTTTTGCCCATAAATGTGGGGAAATTTTTCTTTAGGAAGTAATTTTTGTCAAGTCTTAAAGGGAATATGGGTAGAGGGAACAGCCTAGGATAGTCCAGAGTCATGTGATGCTGACACAAGTAATTTGATGTCAAAATATTGGTTGATTATTTGATCGTACCTTTAAGAATAATTTAGAGTTAAATAAATAAATATGCTAGTCCAGGGGTAGTCAATCTTTTTATACCTACCACCCACTTTTGTATCTCTGTTAGTAGTAAAATTTTCTAACCGCCCACCGGTTCCACAGTAATGGTGATTTATAAAGTAGGGTAGTAACTTTACTTTATAAAATTTATAAAGCAGAGTTACAGCAAGTTGAAGCATATAATAATTACTTACCAATTACTTTATGTCAGATTTTCGCTAAGTTTGGCAGAATAAATCTTTATAAAACAACTTACTATCGTTAAATCTATCTTTTTATTTATACTTTGGTTGCTTCGCTACCACCCACCATGAAAGCTGGAACGCCCACTAGTGGATGGTAGGGACCAGGTTGACTACCACTGTGCTAGTCTGTCATTGTTTTGAAAAGATTTACCCCTTTGCAGTGGATTGCTAAACACTTTTAGTTTGTTTTTTTTATCTTACTCAGGCAAAAACTCTTTCCCTATTTCTTCCTGAGTTGATTTTAAAAAAAAATAAAGAAAAGAAAACATTACCTTATATCTCTAGATTTTCCTCTCAGGTAAAAATTGTCTATGACCTTCATTAAATCCTTTACCAAAACTTGCACTTCTGCAGCACAAAATCTAGCTCGATTTGTCTCAACAACAGGCTCTAATGATACTAACAGTACTAATATTAATAATAATAATAATAATGAGAAAAAATGTCAGGAAACATCAGAACACTTTACTTCAGAGTGCTTCCAGGCTCTGTTTTGAAGTTTTTGTAGTCAGAGCTGGGATTTCTTTTGAGTTAGATCCACTTTTAACATTTTTTCTTGGAGTAGAATAAGACAAACCTTTTTGTTCCTTTATTTTAATAAATATGATGAGACTTGATCATTAATTAGAATGCTAATTTTACTTCAGAGAAGCCTTGGGTTGTAATCAGAGAAATCTTTCTAAAAGATACAACTGAAATATAGAACACGTTTTGAACAGGCAGTTAAAAAAAAGAATTACTAGGTTTTTTTTCCACACAGTGCTATTGAAGTTCAAAGGAGGGAAAGATCATTGCTTGGCAGAAATTAGTAAAAACTTGGTTCAGCAAATATCGGACTGCACTTTGAAGGAGCAACAGAATTTGAGTGAAGAAGGGAAGAACTACGCAGAGAGGATAATGTCGTGGATGAAAATGTGGAAGTAGGAATGAGTAATGCCATTCATAGGAAAGAAATTAAACTACCCTGAGTGACGGGTAGTATTAGTAGAAGAGAAAACTGAATGTGTTGGTGGAGCAAATTATTTTGTTTCTTTTTGCATACCAATTAGTGTTTTGTACATCACAGGCTAGTAGGACACGATTGGGGCCATTGTCCAGCTACTAGCTATCATCTGAACTATATTTTGGATCTTTGTTCCCCGTTGAACTATTATAATATCAGAGCAGGCAGGGTCCTTAGACAGTGTTAGGGAAATTAACCTGTTAAATACTAAAAGGAGGGGAAGTATCACCTGGCTGAGTACCTTACTTTCTCATAGAAATCACCTGCACCTGGAAAGATGTTCTTTTTCCTCTTGTTGGGTCAAAGCTGGTCTCCTGAGGGATAAGGTGAGCACGTTTGTTGGCCGGGCTAGCATTACCCACTCTGTAGATTACAGACTAAGTTTCCTTTTATCCCTTCAATAAATAATTTTTAGCAGCTTTAAAATACTGGGGGGAGGTTTCTTTACTTTAGAGAATCAGTGGTTAGATTTTGAGTGGTAGTTTATATATAGTGAAGTGGCCATTTTGTTCTGTTACTTGCAGCTAGAGGAGAAAAGAAAGTTTTGAAAGTGAAGCAGTTTCCAAAGGATACTATTTCCCTAAGGTGTTTTGCCCAGAACAACTACCTTTCCTTTTGAAACCATTAAAAACCCAGTAACTCACACCCATGGCAAAGAGCAGGAAACCTTGACACTGGAGTTTCAATAGAGTGCATTGAGTAGGATGAGTTACAATTGTTCAGTGTGGCTTGAGTGGTAGACTCAGCCAGAATGGTGTCACTAGTGACCAGTGATCACAGGGGCTATATTAAACATGCCGAGGAAGTCTGAAGCCTAACCTTAAGGACTGATGGCTCAAGAAGAAAGGGCAGTTTCGCATGACCTGACTCAGTTACTATGGCAATCAGCTCCTAGTGCACACTCCTGCATTATTTTGAGTGGAAACTGCAGATAGATTTGATCATTCTGATGAGACGAGAAAACGGCTTTCCACTCAGCAGACTAAGGGACATATAGGAATGTGCAAACTAAAAACGACAGACAGCTAAGAGAAGCAGCAGTATGAATTAAAACAAAAACAGTCTCAGTTGATGTGGTAAGTCTTGGTCACTACAAATGAGACTTAATAAGTACAAAATCTTCCCTAAAGATAGCATTTATTTGAACATATCACCACTGCAGAGAGTCAAGCAGTCTGGAGCATCAGAAATAAAAGCAGAAGTCTTCCACGGGAGGGTATAGTGTAGTGGTTTTGTCTTGATATCCAACTTCCAGTCTTGTCTGTACCACTGCCTACCAGTGTGTCTGTGGAAAAATTATATCATTTCCCCGATCTTCACTTTCCTGATAAGGAAAATAGAGATAATGATAACATCTATCTTTTGGACTGTTGTGGAGATTTAATTGGTATTATACATATAAGATATTTAGCCTGGTGTCTAGCACATAGAAAATACAGAAATATTAATCTGCTATTCTATTTCTAAACTTCCTTATTTATACTGCTATTGACTTTGTTATTTTTAAATAATATTTTGTTTTGAAAGAACTTTAAAGGTACAGAGAAGTTGCATAGATGGTACAGAGAATTTCTCTATATTCTTCACCCAGTCTCCCCAATTGTACATTACCATATATGTTTGTCAAAACTAAGATAACGTTGGTACAGTACTATTAATTAAAGTCCAGGACTTACTTGAATTTCCCCTATTTTTTTATTAATGTCCTCTTTTTGTTCCAGGATCGAGTCTAGGACACCATATCACACTGAGTTATCATGTTTCCTTAGTTTCCTTTGACAGTTGAGCATTTCTTAGTCTTTTTAGTTTTTCATGACTTTGACATTTCTGAAGAGTTATAGTTAGATATTTGTAGTCTGCCCCTTGGTTTTATATGAAAATTGAAACTAAAACTTTCGGCCCTGGCCGTTTGGCTCAGTGGTAGAGCATCGGCCTGGCGTGCAGGAGTCCCGGGTTCAATTCCCGGCCAGGGCACACAGGAGAAGCGCCCATCTGCTTCTCCACCCCTCCCCCTCTCCTTCCTCTCTGTCTCTTTCTTCCCCTCCCACAGCCAAGGCTCCACTGGAGCAAAGTTTGCCCGGGCGCTGAGGATGGCTCTGTGGCCTCTGCCTCAGGTGCTAGAATGGCTCTGATTGCGGCAGAGCGATGCCCCAAGATGGGCAGAGCATCGCCCCCTAGTGAGCATGCCAGGTGGATCCTGGTTGGGCGCTTGCAGGAGTCTAACTGCCTCCCCATTTCCAGCTTCGGAAAAATACAAATAAAATAAAATAAAATAAAATAAAATAAAATAAAATAAACGAAAACTTTCCCTTTAGACACGTATTGCTAAAAGATATCACCTTTCTATTAGTAAAAAGGGACTGATGACTCAGTGAAAATTATACTTATAATAAATTTTGTAACTAGCCCTGGTAATTAGATCATGTCTTATATCAATAATTGTTAGCATTATGCCTTGCATGAAGTAGTCACTCACTGCCCTGAGGACTCAGTGGGTTAAAACAGGTTGGGCTGCCCACCCAGCACACTAATATCAACATACACTCATGGGGGACAGCCACTTTCTGGCCTGGCTGCTCTTTTTTGAATAAGTGTTCCTGATTTAATTGATTTTGATACTAGTTTGTATTTTGATTCATTTCTGTATTGATGCACTTTTTATTTTTTTAATTAAATGATTTCCAATTTTAGAACCCCCTCAAACTTCATAAATGAGAAACATCTAGATAAATTTAACTAGTTCTCTTACATCTGTCTTGTGTGTGTCTTCTAGGTGAGAAAGAGAGAAACATGATTCCCAACAGGGATAATCACTGATTTCTGTATTCATCACTGTGGTTTATACCTGTATGAAGATCTATCATTAAAATACTGCAAGAAACTGAATAGAAAACAGGATTACAAAACCAGGAATGGCAAGAATCATAAAAAGTAAGAAAATAGGATATGAATGATTGTATAGAGTGAGTATATGTGCAAATATGAGCGCATACATATGTATTTGTCTCTGAATGTTAGTATATTCATGGAAAGTGACTGGAAGGCCCTGGGCAGGTAGCTCAGTTGGTTCTAGTATTGTCCCAATACTTCAAGGTTATGGGTGAGATCTCAGGTGAGGACACATATTAGAGTCAACAAATGAATGCACAACTAAGTGAAACATCAAATTGATGTTTCTCTCTCCTCCCCTCCTCCCTCCCTTCCTCCCTTTATCTCTTTCTCTCTGCCTTCCTCTCTCTCTAAAGTCAATTAAAATTTTAAAAAAGGGCTAGAATGATATATATTGAACTGTCAACAGTGATACCTTTTTGAGTTTGAAAGAAAAGTAAGAAAAACTGGGGACCAAGTTTTTACCTTTTCCTGCTATACTTCATTTTCTAATAATAAAAGTCAGTAAAAAATATTTTAAACTAATTCACAATGTGATCTCTTTAAATAATAACTACATAACTACAACAAATAGAAAGTATTTTTGGTATCCTAAAAAATAACTGAATTTAGGGTGAATGATATTTAGACAGCTGTTGGAGGACTTTAAATATAGGGTTTCTAAATTTAAATATGTAGAGATGAGCAAATGTCTACCTGTTGCCATGAAATTGCTCAGAGAGTGATATATATCTGTGTGTGTGTGTGTGTGTGTGTGTGTGACAGAAAGAGGGACAGATAGCAACAGACAGGAAGGGAGAGAGATGAGAAGCATCAATTCTTTGTTGCGGTACCTTAGTTGTTAATTGACTGCTTTCTCATATGTGCACTGACCAGGGGGCTAGAGCAGAGCAAGTGACCCCTTGCTCAAGCCAGAGACCTTGGGCTCAGGCCAGCGACCTTTGAGCTCAAGCCAGTGACCATTCGGTCATGTTTATGATCCCACGCTCAAGCCAGTGACCTTGAGCTCAAGCCCAACCCCGGGTTTTCAAACCTAGGTCCTCTTTGTCCCAGTCCGACGCTCTATCAACTGCACCACTGCCTAATCAGAGAGCTATATAGATTCATCAGAGAGCTATATAGATTCAAGAGAATATCGACCAGTAACCCGAACTGCATATTTTCATGTCATCAATTTAAAAATGCTGTTAGAGATAATGATCAGAACAAATAGCTGAGATCTCCCATATCCCTCATCGCTGAGACTTCTCTTAGAACTGTTTCTATACAAACCTACATGTGGCAAATAGGGCCCATATCTGGACTATGCTTTTGTGAAGGCATCTGAACTCATTTACTGCCTATGTGCATTGACTGTATATGGAGAGAAGCAAAAGGAATTTCGTTTTTACTGCATCTCGTCAGTGGTGCTGACATGCAGCGTACAGTGGGAGAGAGCACAGAAATAGTTACCATGTGAACCGAAGCCAAAGGCAATGTGTTTGGAACAATCAGTTCTACTTCAGGGTAATTGCTGCTTTCCCCACTTGCTTTCTTATCCCACATCTGCTTTCTTCTCTCTCTGCTGTTGTTGGGCATTTTGTACACAGAAGGCAATTAATAATGGAAGTCGTGATTAAGACCAATAGCTTGGTAAATGATAGGTTAGTGATTTATTAAATCTAGTTCTATATTTTTGATTCTCAAATAGCTGTAACTGGAAGAAACAAGACAAATAATTTACAAATCTGATGAGTTCACAAATGTATTGATTCATCAAACATTTATCGAGTGCTTGTTATGTCCCAGGCACTGCGTTAGATGTGACCAGAAAAGCTAATAGGAACATCAGACATAACAGTGTCTGTTGTGCACTCAGAAATGAAGTAATCTTCAGCATTGTAACTGTTAGTGATACCAAGAAAATGAATATGTAAATCTTTCACATTAATTTAGCTTACTGAACAACTGATGATTTGATTCTGTGAAATACAAACTAAGACAGAGATGCAAAACTCACAAAGATAAAGGCCCAACTGTATTTATTGAAAAAGAAAATCCAATTCTAATGGACCTGCGCAGTTCAAACCTGTCCTAGGGAAAAAAAAAAAAACAAAAAAAACCAGAAAAACCCTTCTACTCTCTAAAATTGAACCAAAATTGGAAGCTTGCTGTAGTATCTGATTTCCTGACCAACCATTTTGGGAAAACAAAGAAATACAACCTAAAAACACTAAAAAAAATAATTAAGACAAATATAGCTTTAAAAAGTAAAGCAAAGTAAATATAAGTTAGTTTGGTTTGATTTGCTTAATTAAATAAAATTTTATACAACTGATCCAGAAATTCCAAAAGTCAATGCAGGCAGAGTGTTCATCCCGGCTCTCTTTCTACTCCTGAGTAGTGTGTTTCACCCTGTACCTTGCTTATGAGCTGGCACATTTGAATACCTATAGTCATATTTCATTTTTGGCACTTATTTTTGAGGGAAACCACTTATAGCTGTATGGTGCTTGAGGTTTTAAGGCCTCCAACTGTTGACTTTCTGTAATCTTACTGAAGTGTTTAGAGAGAACAGAAAGCTCTCTGCTTTCACATTGAAGTGGGAATCTATTTAGGTCTGAAGCCCTCTTTGTCTGCTATTTGAACAGTTTTCTGATTATTAAGTAAGATTATATAAAAAATACTTGAAGGATCTCTAAAGTATAATAAAATGTAAGATACATTAAACCACCGTTAAAAGTCAGACTTCATCCAATGGCTTATCTTCTGGAATATTGAGCCTTGAGCTCAAAGTTAGCAAAAAAGAATTATGAAGGCCAGGAATTGTTATTAAGAAGTTTATGCATAACATGAGAGGTTTAGAGTGCCACATTCTGAGTCTCTTTTCTTCTTCTTCTTCTTCTTCTTCTTCTTCTTCTTCTTCTTCTTCTTCTTCTTCTTCAAGTGATAGGAGGGGAGATAGAGAGACAGCCTCCCACATGTGCCTCACCAAAATTCACCCAGCAATCCCCATCTGGGGCCAATGCTTGAATCAACTGAACCACTGGCTGCAGGAGGGGAAGAGAAAAAGAAGGGGAAGGGGTAGGGGGAGGAAAGAGAAGCAGATGCTTGCTTCTCCTGTGTGCCCTGACCAGGGATCAAACCTTGGACATCTTCACTCTGGGCTGATGTTCTATCCACTGAGCTAATTGGCCAGAGCCTGTTTGCTTCTTTTTAATACATACTTAATACGTGATTATCTGGTCAAGATGAAGGAGTTATGGGAATGCAAGTAAAGGAAAGAAGACAATTAGAAGCAGGTTGAGTGACAGCAGAAGAATAGAGAGTTGGCAGCCTTCTAGTCAGAAAGAGAAAGAGAAACATGAAGAGACAAAGAGAGCTTTTGCAGCAAAGCACAATAACTGTAATTTACAATGATGGCCCTGAGTCATTGAGGAAAGGTTAAATTATGTTCCATGTTTTTTGAGGTGATACAGAAGTGGGTAGAACCACTTTCTGCCAATGTAGTTCAAATTTATGAGCTTGAGATTCAAACCTCAGTTTTCTGGAAAATGTGCCCATGTGAAGCATTTTATTCAGGGAAATAAAGCATTGCTATGGGAATAAAATTATAAATTCCTTTTAAATATGATGAGTCCCATCTGTTGCTTATAAATAAATGAAATCAGATAATTCTTAGTCCTGATTTTGTGACACCTCACCATACTTCCAGTTAAGTCAAGACAGGTAAGAAGTATTGTGAACTTCAAACCAAACAGATAATAAGCAATCATGAACATTGCTTGTTCACCATGGCATGTTCAATGTCTAACACAGTGCCTGGTACTTAAATTTTTTGTTGTGTGTGTATGTGTTTGTGTGTAATGCATACATGTCACAGGACAAACGGGCATGTTATAAAATCAGATTTTAGTATGTAGTACTTTTTTAAATGTCAATATTTGTCAGTTATTGTTGTGTACCTAACAACAGACTATCAGTGGCACACAATAGTAAGCATTAATTTTGCACACATGTCTCTAGGTTAGATAGGGGTCAGGTGATCTAGGCTGGGTTCAGCTGGGTGGCTCTAAGCTATAGACTGAGTCTGAGTCTTCTCTGTGTGTCTTGGACTAGCCAATTATTCAGGGATGCTTTTCTCATGTGCTGAAAGAGGGCAAGCAGAAACATGAAGAATATGAGGTTCTTCTTAAGGCTTAGGCTTGAAACTGGAACACTGTCTCTTTGACACATATTCAATTGGGCAAAGTGAGTCACATGATGAAGCCTAAAGTCACAAGCTATTTTTATGGGGAGGAATCATAAAGTCACATGACAAAGGAGTGGATCCAGGCAGGAGTGATGAATTAAGGTCACTAATTCAATCTAAGACACTTGGAAATCACTCTGAGTAGATTCACATGTCTTGAGGTCAGGTACCTGTGATTACTCTGAAACAATGATTGGGTCTTGTCATTTGCTTTCAACAATAACATCACACTGAGATGCAGGACAGGTTCCAAAAACCATCTCTTCATACAGAACTGAAAACAATTTCTTCCAATTATTGATCTTCTATTTTTTTTGGACAAAGGATCTAATAGAGCAGTAATAGATTACCAAGTATCTGAATCAACATTTTCTTTGTGCCTGATGAACAGCCATAAAAAAATATTATTGTAGCTAAGGAAATGCATAACATTAAACAGATTGTTATTCAGCCTGTAAATATATTTAATTTAACTTTATTGTTCAACAGGGGTTAATGTTCTGTTTTGAATGGAAATTGGGACAGAAGAAAATATCTCTTTGATGGCTGGAAGTGTGTTAGATTGCATGACTGTATCTTTTCTGCTTGGCAGCTCCTCATGGTAAGAATGAATCCTTCTCATGCTGTTTAACGTGTATCACTTGAGATATTACCTGGCACTGATAGGTGCATTAGTATGAATTAGCACGTGTAGGATAATCACAGTGTTTGCTAACATGTCTCTTAACTAAATTTAGTTATATGGATAGGTAGGTTAGATGAATTTATAGTTGAATTCCCACAAGTCTCTTGTTAAAAATGCCTGAAACCATGAATAGCAATTCTATTAGTACTTCCACCTCAAAATTAATTCTTCTATCCATTTGCTTCCTTTAAGAGGATGATCATAACACTGTTTATTTAAGTAGAATATAGTGTAAGAATAATCAGAAACAGTAGTGCTAGGGTAGGAGTTCTTAACATGTGGTCCCAGGGGAGCACCAGGGGGTTTGTGAAACAACTGATCATTTGCAAAATAAATTTATATGTGTATGTATACATATACATATACATATACATATACATATACATATACATATACATTTATATATGTTCATCAGAGTCTTATAAAAATTCAAGACTCAAAACACACTAACAAAATAATTGCTGCATGTCTAGTATAGTTTGTGTCCAGTTCTCTGCAGGCTCATTTTAAAAGAGTGATGACCAGATTATTGTGTGTGCAGAGGAGGGTGACATGGATGGTAAAGGTCTTTCATAGTGTGCATATGTTTGGTCTGGAGGAAAGGGAGCAAATTCACAAGTGCTGTAGCTGTGCCGCACTCTTCAGAGGGCAGTCACATAATAAAGAATTTGCCCTGTGTGTTTATAAAAGCGTTAAGAGGGGAGGTGGGATGCAGAAGGTTTCAACTCAACCAAAGAGTAAACTTTGTGATAATTTCAACTTCTGGAAGTAGAATGGATAGTTTGTTATTTACATTCAAAAATTTTTTTCAAGTATAAAGCTAAACTAACTAGATATCAGAGTGTTGCTGATACTCTACTACATAAAATGCTTCAATGCCGCGAACCAGCACAGCTCCAAATAACGGTGCGGAATTAAGGAAACACACTTTGTCAGAACAAAACCGATGGGACCAGGAGGACTCTTCAAACTGCCTGGCAGTATCTGAGTGCCTCACAGCCCCAGTTGGCTTTATTATATGGACCTATGCAAATCAAGGACCCTGATACAAAGTTGCACATCAAAGGCTAAGACAGGAACTCTCCCAAGGCAAAAACAGGATACATTAGTGAAATTTACAAACATCTGAAACAAACAGAGTCAGAGGAAGGGCATGTATATTGCTTCCTGCAACCCAAGGAAGGAAGTGGAGTGGGTGCAAACACTCAGCATTAAAGCCAAATATGGAGATGGAAGGGGGAGAACTTAGCCCCCTGCCAAGCCTCGAATCTATAATGGCTTTTTGCCATTAATGGTCCACAACATATCCCCCTTTTCTTTTTAATTTGTGTGCTGAGATTTGCACTCATCTGATTTTCTAATTTGGAGGCAGACAGAAAAAATACATAACAAACACAAAATTAGTATAGCCAATGCTAACAGATACTCAAAACAAGTATACTAATACATCACAGTGATCAAAGCCTTTAAGCAAACTCTTTTAAGCTAATACAACAAGAATCTATAAAAGAGTAATGTCCTTAAAGTGTTCACCAAGTCCAAGTTGGCACCAACACCATTCCAAATCTCTGCAAAAGCAACCCAACCCCAGTTCAGTCCAACAAAAACTGTCACAGGAGCAAGAGTCCAGGAAAAGTCCACATTCAGGAGAAGTCCACATGGCACTGGAATTGCTGTCACACTTCTACACTCTGCAGTTAGCGTCAAAGTCCCAATGACCGCTGCTCCCAGCTGGCAATGACCCAGGTAGACTGGAAAAGCCATCTATAGCACGCATGAAGACGGAGCTTCCGTTTTCCTCAAACTGGAAAGATGAACCCAGGGGTCCTATACTGGAGCTTTAAAGCCATGGGGTGGTGAGGAGAACCTTGGGATACACTAAGCTGGGTGGCGGAGGTAAATTTGTAAGTTGGCAAAAAAGGAAAAAAGGAGCTCTGAATTAGGAGTAGGTCCTAGCCTAAAATATGAATGGGGCATTAAGGCAGGAGGAATAAAGGAAAGACTATATATTAAACAAAGCAGCAGAAAACAGGACTATCAATACCTACAACAGAGATCTTCTAGGGAAGAATAAAAAACCTGAATACTCAGGCAAGGCATAGTTAAATGGCCCCTGTGTAAATGAGACCAGTCTACCGGCTACTTGGAAGAAATACCCCAGGCTCATCCACAGTGTTGTAGAAGGGGCCGAAGGCCCTGGGCACTTTCAGCCTTCAGTGGCAAATCCCAGTATTCTGGGCAAGGTTAGGTCATAGGTGGCTGGAGCAGGGCTGGAAGAGACTGAACCCTCCCTTAGAGGAGCGAGGGGGAAGCCTACCTTCCAGTGTCCCTTCTTCCTCGCAGCAAAAGCATGTAAGCCTGGCAGGCTTTGGCTCAAATGACCATTCTTTCCACTATTGAAGCAGGGCCCTGATGAAGTTCCAGTTGTAGCGTTGGAGCCTCTGAGGGCGTATGCCAAGAGCTAGTATTTTACCTGATCTCCTTTGGGCTTTTTTGGCCTCTTGGTACCTTAAAAGCCATGCTCAGAAGATCTCACTGAGGGGCTTGAGAGTCCCTATCTGCCTATATCTGGAGCTCTTCAGAAAAGGACAAAACACTGTTATTAGCTGGAATCAAATAAAAATAAAAAAAGGGGTAGTAGTTTGCAGGACAAAAAATTTGGCATCTGTTGTACATCAGCATTCAAAAAAAAACTGTTTGAAGTAAAAAGCGTAACAGGGTAGACCTGCAGGAGCTCCAGGACATGACTCCCCCCCCCTTTCTTTTTATATTATTTACAATTGAATCACACTTTACAATATTTTGACTTCAAATATTGCAAGAAATTCTTGACTTTGTTAACTTTTAACAAAAATAGAGTAAAAGCACCTCCAAACAACATTCCCACACTTATCAAAACACCCCCTTAACATTAATTAACAGGCACTTTAGAGAGTACATATCAAAACTGAAAAATCCCATTGTGATCTTCATTATTCTTCTACAGCAAAAAAAATCTTTACACCTTTATTATGTAAATCTATGCTGCTTCAAGCCTTTCACTTGTGGCCTGGAGCAGCCTGGCCAAACCAGCAAGTCTTTTGGATCTAAAATGAGCGTGCTCTACTTATTCCAAACAAAATTATATTTATATAGGGAAATGAAATTATTCCCATTTTGTTTTCAATACTACAGCCGGCACTTCCAAAACTATTATCATCATTACTTTTCATGTAAGGACTTAATTCAGGCCTTATAAACAAAAACACTTAGACATTAAACAAAGACTTCACATACAATCACACAAATCAAGAGTGAAACCCGGGGTTTTAGAGAATAAACTATGACCTGCTTGATCTTAAGTAGGGCTACCTTAATAGGAACGTAATAAGGATATATACTAAACAGAGATCTCTCTTGAAAAATCTCAAGATGGCCATATGAGATTTCTGTTCAGCAACACCCAAATTAGGCCCTCCTTTCACCTTCTTTTCAGGCAATGGAGCAGGAAAAATAAAATGATCTAAAACATTAAAAAAAATTAGGTAATAATAATTGAGAAAGGGAAGAGAGCATAGTAAAATAAGCCTCATACAATTGCTCTTGTGAAATGAGTCTCTCATCTAGAATCATGGTGTCTCACCAGTAATTCAAGGATCCACCGAGGAGCTTCAGCAGACCTAGGAAAAACACACACATATATATCCTCGGCCCCATAAGAGAACAGGGTCTGGCCCTTGCCAGATTCTTATAAGCGGGTCCCTCCATTGCACTTCAGGGAAGGCTTTCCTTGCAAGGTTCCAGAGTCTCTCTGCTGCTGAATGACCCTGTACACATCAGTATTCAAAAAATTTAAAGTAAAAAGAGCATGACAAAGAAAATTTGCAGGAGTTTCCTAATACTTAAGTTGCTATTTGGCTCCTAACTCTGAACACACCTTACAATGCACTAGCCAAATCAGTAAGTCTTAAGGATCTACATTCTATTCTATTTAAATTTAAGTGAGCGCTCCTTACAAGTTCTAAAAACATTTTATTTTTTCTAAATATTAGAGCCAGCATTTCCCATTTTTGCATGCAAAAAAACCTTAATTCAGGCCTTAAAAACAGACACATTTTGACAACATTAAACAAAGACTAAACAGAGACAAGAATTAGACGAACCAGACAAACCAGAGAGAAACCCGGGATTTCAGAGCACATCCAGATTAGAAAGATGCCTGCCTGATATTAGGGCATTTTCTGACAGAGGGACTGAAGGATGTGACTAAACAAAATCTCCCCGAGAAAATTTGCTCTCGGCAGCTGCTGGGATATTTCCTATAGTCAGATCCAACACAGGTCCCCTGCCTCAACCTCCAGGCAAAGAACAAGAAAGAAACAAAATGATAGTTCAGAAGACCTCAGTCAAAACATTAAAGAAAATCAGCCCATGACAGAAAAAGCTGAAATTTTCCTAATACCTGAGTCTCCTACCCATTCTCAAATTCTATATTTGCTGTAACTGGTGGCTCAGGTTGACTATGCTGAGATTTTTCTCCTACCTCAACAGCCCCTTCATGAAAGTCCAACTTCCACAGCAAATAATTACCCCCGGAGAGACAAGCACAAGCAATCACCTTCCAGTCATTTGGGGGAAGAGCCTTTGCCCTAATAGTATCTAATAAACCAAGTGAAAAAGGGGCAGTAGGCCCATACTGAACACAAACAAGTTTAAGCTCTTTCAGAGTTTTAAAAGGTACAGGTTCATGTTTTCGCACTAGTCTCCCTGTATCATCCTGTCTTTCTACAACAGGAAAATGGGTAAAGCCATCATTTATTGTTTCCCCTACATTTTGAGCCTGGTAATCAGCCTGATAAGGGAACGGAGGAGCAGAGGATTGAATGTAGGAAGGAGCTGAGGGCAGCGGAGGCCCCGCGGCTAAGGCAGCCATAGCCACGGATATTTCATCCCCCCTGTCATCCTCAGACTCCAAGTTATCCTTGTATTCACATCCCTCTGTTTCCAGCTCACCCTGATACTCTTCAGACAATGATTTGTCTTCATTCGGAAACTTTTCTACATAAAGGTCCCTTATTTTTGACCCTATCTGTCCCATAATCTTTTACTCCCAACTACACTTTCCCCAAAAACTTTCTTTACTCACTGTGTGCACTTCACTTTGGGGAGTTCCGTCACCTTCCTTCAGTTTTAGTTTCCTTGTACTCATACTCAAGTCCCTGTTCAGGCGCCACTTGCCGCGGACCAGCGCAGCTCCAAATAACGGTGCGGAATTAAGGAAACACACTTTGTCAGAACAAAACCGATGGGACCAGGAGGACTCTTCAAACTGCCTGGCAGTATCTGAGTGCCTCACAGCCCCAGTTCGCTTTATTATATGGACCTATGCAAATCAAGGACCCTGATACAAAGTTGCACATCAAAGGCTAAGACAGGAACTCTCCCAAGGCAAAAACAGGATACATTAGTGAAATTTACAAACATCTGAAACAAACAGAGTCAGAGGAAGGGCATGTATATTGCTTCCTGCAACCCAAGGAAGGAAGTGGAGTGGGAGAAAACACTCAGCATTAAAGCCAAATATGGAGATGGAAGGGGGAGAACTTAGCCCCCTGCCAAGCCTCGAATCTATAATGGCTTTTTGCCATTAACGGTCCACAACACTTCAATGATTTGTATGGGGCTTAATTTTTATTTTTGAAAGATGTAATAATAAATGCATTCACTTCAGGTATGGGGGCATGTTTAAATTGTGGAACCTGACATGTTTTTATTCATTAAATCATAAAATGTAACACTAGAAGCTGAAGATTTGATCTAGCTCCCTCACTTTACAGATGAGGAAGCAGGTGTCTAGAGTTTGCTCTATATTCAAGATGACACAGTAAGTAGTAGAACAAAGGCTTTGACCACTGCTCTTAGTGCTTTTGCTAAACCTCTTTTGACCTCCACCAAGGATAAGGTAAACTGTTTCTGTTAATTTGGAATGCAAAGTGAGATGATGTTTGTAAAAAGTGATTTGTAATCTAGTGTATAGTAATAATAAACCTGAATGGAATGTTAGAATATAATTATATACAGTAGAAATAGAGAATAATTAGTAAGATACAAAACAGTTTGAAATAGAGAAGTAAATATCATCATCCTTATTAATTCCCCCAGCTTCTTCCTTACTAAAAATCAAATCCTTCACCTCCTACCTTTTTACAAACCCGTGTTCTTCCCTTTTATAAGATTGTATACTTGCTGGGAATGTATATGTGATTTATAGCTATAAGAATATACAAATGTAGAAGCAGAACTGACATAGGGGAGAGATCCTGCCAAAATTTAAATGTTGCATCCCTGAGTTGTGCTTTGTGGATTAGCTCATTCTGAAAGGTTAAATGTAAAGGACTTGATATGGAGTTTTGACATCATAAAAAGTAAAGATCTGACCTTGGCAACTGATGATGTATTAATTCTGATTGTATTTTAGGTAAAGTGTGCTTGGTATCTCCTATACATATCTAATGGGTTTATCTAAAATAAAAATTACTAAATGTAGCTTATTTATGGATTAAATGGTGATTTTAAAATTACCCACTCAATACTACTTAACCTGCAGCCTTTCAAAACAGCAATATGATTTTGTATACCACTTTGCAAGTTTCAAAATGGCCTTACAATTACTGAGATCACTTGAAGATTTTTGTTAAGAAAACCTGAAAATAAAAATCAAGACACCCTGTAATAGGTGTCATTGCTTAAAACTTTTCTGGGGAGATTTTATTTTTGTCTTCACTAGTGAAACTGGAAGTAGGAAGATAAACAGGAAGCACTTGCAAAAGTTCAGGTGAGAATCAGAGGGTTCCAACCAGGGCAATGTTAATAATGGTCATAGACTATTGGAGAAGAGAAGGATCCAGGGGGTGTTTAGATAGAAAGATTTGATAGTGTTGGGTGATAATTCAATAAAAGGAATTAAAGAGAGGGAGGAATCTAGAATAAAGTCAAGTTTTTCAACTGGTAGTTGATATTGTTCTTATGCCTTATTATCAGTTATTCCCCCATGCATCCAGTTTCATGAATCACAAAAAGGGATCATCTTTTGCAACCCACATGTGCCAGGTCTCAAAGCAAGAGGAAGAATCTTATGGATGGAAGTGTGGAAGTTCAGGTCACATTAATGGAGCAAGACCATATGAGTAGTTAGAAATAATTGGTCCTCTCAATCATTCTGCCACCTCTTCGGGGATATACTCTGCTGGTCTCAGCTCCAAGCTCGTATTTCATAAATACCCAGAAATCTGAACCGTTCCACCTTTCTAACAGTGGCTGCTGAAATCTTCATCAGTAACCCAGAGGGCCTCACTTACCTCTCACTTGATGTATAGTTAGAATTCTCCTAAATGGAATACTATTCCTTCTCTGACTTGGTCAGTGATAAAAGGGTGACTTCCAACAGCCTGCTCAGAGTAAAAACTGTAAGGAAAACTGGCACAATCCCAGGTATGTCATGCTCACTTTTCACCATAGAATATACAGCCTTTATACAGTGTGTCCATTAAGTTATGGTGCACTTTTGACCGGTCACAGGAAAACAACAAAAGACGATAGAAATGTGAAATCTGCACCAAATAAAAGGAAAACTCTCCCAGTTTCATACCTATTCAGTGCAGTTCGATGTGGGCTCACGCACAGAATTTTTAGGGCTCCTTAGGTAGCTATCCTGTAGCCTCTACAGACTCGTCACTGACTGATGGCCTACCAGAACGGGTTTCTCCACCAAACTGCCGGTTTCCTTCAACTGCTTATCCCACCGAGTAATGTTATTCCTATGTGGTGGCGCTTCCTTATAAACACGCCGATATTCACGTTGCAGTTTGGTCACGGATTTCGAATTTAGCGAGCCACAGAACACACTGAACTTTCCTCTGTACCGTCCACATCTCGACTGGCATGGCCATGGGCTGCTCCACTGTATACACGGTGTTACGTCATCATCTGCGCATGTGCACATGCTGCCACATCATCCTGCAGAAACTGGGAGGGTTTTCCTTTTATTTGGTGCAGATTTCACATTTCTATCATCTTTTGTTGCTATGCTGTGACCGGTCAAAAGTGCACCATGACTGTATGGACACACTGTACTAAGGAACAACCCAAGTCCTATTTGAAGGGATCTTCAGGGGGACCAGCTCAACAGCTTGCTAATGGTCACATCTTATTTCTGTGCCATCTAAGTCAGTGAAAGAAGGAGTAGTGTGCAAGTAGAAGGGAGAGCTAAGCTATCTCAACCTGACCTCTTGTTTTAAGCACTCCTCTTCATAGGAGGCCATCAGATCAAGCCCTGTATATTAATGGTTTTTATATTTTGACAGTCAACAATTGTGTGTAACTAGGGTTAAGAACAAGCTAAAATGTCACCACTTCTTTCCCTTTAAAAATATACTAAATTAGAATGAAAATGAGGAAAATCCTTGTGATTAGAGATCATTTTGAATTCACTTTATATTAGAATTGTTGACACACTCTGGTAATTTATTATTAATATAAAATTCTCTCATCTGATGCTAACACACCCATCTCTTGGAGAGTCTTTGCTGTTCTTAAGTTCTGTAGTTCCAATTATTAAGGACCTTAGTTCCTAAGTTTTTTTCTTAAATTATTTATTTATTTATTTATTTATTTATTTATTTATTCATTTATTTACAGAGACAGAGAGAGAGTCAGATAGGAACAGACAAGAATGAAGAGAGATGAGAAGCATCAATCATCAGTTTTTCATTTCAACACCTTAGTTGTTCATTGATTGCTTTCTCATAAGTGCCTTGACCGCGGGCCTTCAGCAGACCGAATAACCTCTTGCTTGAGCCAGTGACCTTGGATCCAAGCTGGTGAGATTTTGCTCAAACTATATGAGCCCACGCTCAAGCTGGCAACCTCAGGGTCTCGAACCTGGGTCCTCCGCATCCCAGTCTGATACTCTATCCACTGTGCCACTGCCTGGTCAGGCAGTTCCTAAGTTTTTTAAAAACAATTTTATATTTTTTAAATCACAATATTATATTAGTTTCTGGTGTACAACCCAGTGATTAGACATTTATATAACATATAAAGTGATCACCCTGCTCAATCTAGTACCCATCTGACACTATACATAGTTATTACAATATTATTGACTATTCCTTGTGCTGTACTTTACATCTCTGTGACTATTCTGTAACTGCTAATTTACACTCCTTAATCCCTTCACCTTTTTCTCTCAGTCCTTTATCACTTCTCCCATTCAGCAACCATCAAAATGTTCTTTGTATCTATGAGTCTGTTTCTGTTCTTCTTCTTTGTTTATTTTGTGGGTTTTTTAATTCCAAATTTAAGTGAATTCATATGACATTTGTCTTCCTCTGACTTATTTCACTCTAGCATAATACCCTCTAGGTCCATCCATATTGTTACAAATGGCAAGATTTTATTCTTTTTATGGCCAAGTCATACTCCATTGAATATATGTACGACATTTTCCATTCATCTATCAATGGACACTAAGGTTACTTCCATATCTTGGCTATTGTAAATAATGTTGTGATGAACATATGGATATATATGTCTTTTTGATTTAGTGTTTTGGGATTATTTGGATAAATACCCAGAAGGGGAATTGTTGAGTTCTTCTTTGTCTCTTGTTATAGCTTTGTTTTAAAGTCTATTTTGCCTGGTATAATTATTGGTATCCCAGATTTGTTTGTTTGTTTCCTTTTTCATGAAAGATCTTTTTTACATACCTTTATTTTCAGTCTGTGTGTATCTTTTGTTCCGAAGTGTGTCTCTTGTAGACAACATATGGGGGGTCTTGATTTGTTATCCATTCAGCCACCCTATGTCTTTTATTGGAGCATTTAAAGTAATTTAAAATAATTGTTGATAGAAATATAGTTTTATGCATTTTATTCACATATATTTTTTCTGTTTTTTAAGGAAGAATCTTTAACATTTCTTGTAATACTGGTTTGGTGGTGATGAACTTCTTTAACTTTTTCTTGTCTGGGGAACTCTTTATCTGTCCCTCGATTGTAAATGATAGCTTTGCTGGATAGAGTAGTCTTAGTTGTAGGTCCTTTCTTTTATCAATTTGAATATTTTGGCCAATTTATTCTGGCCTGCAAAGTTTCCATTGAGAAATCAACTGACAGTCTTATGGAAGCTCACTTGTACGTTACTAACTACTTTTCTCTTGCTTCTTTTAAGATTATCTTTGTTTTCAACCTTTGGTATTTTAATTACAATGTATTGTGTTGTGGGCCTCTTTGGGTTTATCTTGTTAGGGAATCCATGAGCCTCCTGAATTTATATGCCTGTTTCCTTCTCCAGGTTAGGGGAATTTTCTATTGTTATTTTTCAAATAGGTTTTCAATTTCTTGCTCTCTGCTTTCTCCTTCTAGAATACCTACAACGTGAATGTTAGTAAGCTTGATGCTGTTCTAGATGTTCCTTAAACTAGCCTCAACTTTTTGGATTCTATTTTTTTTAGAGTTTTGATTGAATGTTTCCCTATCTTTCAAATTTCTGATTTGATTCTCTGCTTCATTGCTATACTACTGATTCCTTGTAATATATTCTTCATTTCAGTTATTGTATTCTTCATTTTTCATTGGTTCCTTTTAATGTTTTCTATCTGTATTTTTATGTTTCCTATGTCTTTGTTGAAGTTATGACTAAGTTTACCTACTCTTCATCTAAGTTCATTGAGCATTCTTATAACCAGTGTTCTGAACCTTGCATCTGGTAGATTGTCTCCATTTTGTTTAGTTTTTTTTGTTTTGTTTTTTTTGTTTGTTTGTTTTTTTTTGAATTTTGATCTGTTCTTTCATTTGGAACATGTTACTTTGTATTATGTAGAGTTGCTATATCTCCCAGTGTTGGCAGAGCAGTATTGTGTAGTAGGAGTCCTGTGGGGCCTCACTAGTCACCCAAGTTGGGTGCTCTGGGTGTGTCTGTGTGGTCTGTTTACACCCACCTATTGTAGTTGAGCTTTGATTACTGTTGGCATGTCATTGGGAGGGATTTACCCCAAGGCTTATCAGCTGTGAGGATTGGTCATGACCACTATGGAGGATCTGCTGTGCAGGGGAAGACCCCAAAGAGCAGGACTTGCCTCAATGGGGCTCTGGTGCCACCTGAGTCTGACCTTTGAGTGTGTCACTTGTAAGGATGGTTGGGTGATCTGAAGCTCTCCACTAGGTGCACTGGCTCTGGGCCTCTCAAGAGGTGCAGGTCAAAATCAGCTGATGCGTGTGCCTTGCCTATGGCCACCCAGCATGAGTTAAAAAGCAACCTGCAGATGGATGCCACTTGTGCCAGGCTTGATGGTGCCCAGGAGTAGCCGAGCTGTGAACCAAAGCTGGCTGCTGCTACTGTTGGGTCTGGGGCTACTTAGCAAGAGGTGCAGGACATGCCAAGGCCTGATGATGCTTGTTTGGGGTTTGTGAACCTTTGAGAGATTTTAAGACAGTCCACAGCATGAGTCAAGACAGACCATTTGTATGGAAAAGCCACTGGAAAGGGCTTAGGTGGGCCCACACATTAGGTGGGGCAGGGTCTCAGGGAACCACCAGTGTGGGGCAAACAGTGTGAGCCAGGTTGATAGAGACTCAAATATGGTGCCTGCCTGTGCCTATAGTAGGAAAGCTTAGCAAAGGAACAATGGCTTTTGCCATCACTTCTGTCTGAAAGGAAGATGACCCTTTTGTTCCCACCTTGAAGCCAAATAATTCAGTTCCTTCCTATATGTCCCTGGTGCCTTTTGAGCTCCTGCCCCAGCACTGGAGCTCAGAGTGAGTTTAAGTCCACGCACGAGCCCTTTAAAAATAACTAC